>NC_054469.1:38042406-39279906 GCF_017639515.1 Carcharodon carcharias | reverse complement strand
TTGCATACGCCTGGTTCCATGCTTATTTATCTAATCATAGCCAGAATATCATATCCTTGCCTGAGGAAGGAGAGAATAAAATGAAGCTAGTTCTTTTCTTGAACAGAGAGGCTCAGTGACCTCCCTTATGCAACAGTGGGCAGTAAATTGTGAGATGTTTCAAATATCTCTAGCTTCAGCCTGGAAGGATTCAGGTGTACAGCCACTAGCAACGCAGTCCTTGTCCTATTTTGAGGTTGGAGTTGCAGCTGCAGCAGGTGGCAGATTTCAGTGAGAACATGCTTAGTGAAGCAGGGTCGTCTCACGTGTTGTGCCTCACTGAGGGTCAAATAGGAGAATTGCCCTCTGAAGACTCTGGGCAGATATGATCTCCTGCTTCCCCTCCTCCTCCTTGATCTTCTAGCAACTTGTCCTACTCTGTGTGGCCTCTGCTCATTCACACCATCATGCTCTATTCCATGGGGAAAGTCTACTAGGCTACCTGTGGCTAGGAGCAGCTGGTTTGTGCAGAAGGCTTGAAGTAAGAAAAAAGTCCCATAGCATCTGACGCACTACACCCTGTAGATTTAAACAACTTGAAACAGCTATGGAAAGCACCAAACATTTGCAGAACTGTAGCAACAGCCAGAAGAAATCAACTAACAACTAATTTATAAGTAGTTGATGATCCCTTTAAATAGCGCTGAAGTGGAGGAGGTCCTTCCTGCTGCTTAACATATGTTCAGTTGTGTGAGCTTAAGAGAGGGCATTGGCTCCAGTGTGGATCTCCAAGCAATAGCACTGGTGTCACATCAGGGTTATACGTCATGATCTGTCTGTTCTGCGTACTTCTGGCAGACATTAACTTCATGAGTGTGAATGCATCCACCAAGATTTAGCCTGGTGCACTTTGCTTCAGAACCTTTGCTTTGCTGACAGCACTATAGATCCCTAATGGCATTTGTAGCATGCAACAAAGGGGTACTACGGATCTCAATTGCTTGCCCACCATCTTCAGCATTTACTCATTTCAGAAATAAATTAGAAATATCCTGGTTAATATAAGCTAAGTATCTCAGTTTTCACGTTTAAACTCTGAAGAGATTAATTATTACTAAATCTGTCATTTCTCTCATGTTCTCATTTAATTAAGAATCCCATTTTTTTGCACAGAACTTGGTTGCTCAATGGGCTGCTTCAGTAATTAACAGTCAAAAATATTTGAATAAAATTTGCAGATTGTCACACCTCTGCAGCCTGCCTTTCACAGTCTGACAAAAGCAAAACTGTTTAAAATTCATGTTTGACAGTAATTCAAATCAACTGTAAATAATAGAGTGGATGCTGGTTATTAAGTGCTCCCTTTTTCTCATCTTAGTTGGATTCACTTAACCTTGGTTAAAGAAACAGTTAATAAACACAGGACACAAGCGTCATACAAAATAGCAGCTGCAATTTCATTGAGCAGCTCTTAGAGGTTACCACTCCCAAACGACACCAAACTCAGCTGCTTTATCAAGACGACACTAAATCTGTCTGCTTCATTCAGGTGACATTGATTCTGTCTGCTTTTTCCAAGCCACTTCTTTGTTTTGTACAGTTAACTTGTCTGCTGCTTGCAGACAATCATAAACATGTCTACACAGTCCAGATAATATTGAGTTTTAGCTCTTTTATTCCAATGGCATCGATTATCCCTCCATTATCTAAAAGACACTGAACTTACTTGCATTCTCTAGATAACACTGAAGCAGTGTCCTTGGCACAAATGCTATTGACAACCCTCATTGTTCTTAGAGCACTAGAAGTCAACCAAATAATGTGGGGCTGGAGTCATGTATAAGCCAGACCATGTAAAGGTGACAGGCTCCACCCCTGAAGGACATTAGTGAACAGATGCCACCATTTACCAGAATATTTCTTAATTCCATTTCATAATTTGCCATGATGGGTTTTTAAGTGGAGTACAGTTGAATCTAGTTCAGCTTTACACGCTAATTTTTCCCTCTCTCCTCTCTTCAAACTCATTTTATCCACAGTTTCCATTTGGCGCTCATTTGACCTCTGCCATTCCTCTCCACATTTCCATCATACTGCTGACCAGTCAATGATCAGTGGAAGGAGTCAACAGTTGTGTCATTAAGTGGCACTTTTCCCAGTGATTTGCTTATTGGATACACATTTTGGGTTCTGCCAGACCCATTTATCTCCAAACCTTGGCAAAAACTTGGTTCAGGCATGGATGCAAGAGCTGCATGTCAGAGGTAGGAGCAACTAACTTCACATAAGAATGGTGCCAAAGGACTCTAACAAAACTAAATTCAAAGATCAAAGGGAACATCTTGCAATAGCTGGAGTCATACCTAACACAAAGATGGTGGTGTTGGAGTCCAAACACTAATGCCACAGGACATCACTGTAGGGGTTAGAAACATAATAATATTTACAGCACAGAAGGAGACCATTTGGCTTATCATGCACATTCTGGTTAATCTAATCAATCTAATCCCATCATCAGCTCTTGGTCCGTAGTCCTGTAGATTAGGGTACATCCAAAGACTTTATAAATGCAATGAGGATTTCTGCGTCTACCACCCTTCAGACAGTGAGTTCCAGACCCCCTCCATCCTCTGGATAAAAAACTTACTCCTCAACTCTCTCAAATCCTTCTATCCTTTTAAATTTATGCCCCAGCTATTGATCTCCCTGTTAACAGAAATAAGTTACTCTTCTCTGCTTTATCTGCCTCATAGTTTTATACACTTCAGTTAAGTTTGGCCTCAGCTTTCTCTGTTCCAAAGAAAACAACTCCAGTCTATCCAATCTTTTCTCAAAGCTAAACGACTCTTTCCCCTGGTGACATGCTCGTAAATCTCCTTCGTACCCTCTTTAGTTTGATCACATCCTTCCAAAAATGTGTGCACAGTATTCTGGCTGTAGCCTAACTAGTAATTTATACATTCTACCATATATTCCCTTCTCTTATACTCTAGGCCTCAGCCTGTAAAGGAAAGTACCTTCTTATCTGCCTTATTTCCCTTATCCACCTTATCTATCTGTTATGCTACTTTAAGGGATCTGTGGACATGCATAAATCTCTGTTCCTCTACACTACCATGTATTGGCCTTGCATTGTTTGCCCTTCTGAAATACATTACCTCACTCTTCTAAGCTTTGAATTCCATTTGCCACTTTTCGGTCCACCTGATAAGTCCATTGATGTCTTCCTGGAGTCTAAAGCTTTTTTACTCACTACTAACTTGAAATGCTCTGGTTAGGGACCAGTAACTTTCTGTTTAACATAGACAAAGTTTGAAATCACAGTTATCCACTCGGAGAATAAAGACACAAGATTCCACAGTTTTAAACAAACAGAATAAAGTCAAAAAAGTAGGACAATCTACAATACCTGTCTTATACTCTAACATTCAGAATTAACATGAGGTAAATATATATTAACAAACAAACTGGTCAAATACACCACACCACACATTAAATCGTAGACGCAACAAAGACAGATCCCACAGACTTCTCAGCAACCCACCCAGTCATCCATGACCACTGTGAGTCACAAAATCTTGGCAAGACTCTGTATCCCTCAGGAGGGATTTCAACTCTTCACTTTCAAAGATCCTAGTCTCTGCTGCTCTGACTCAGATTGCCTCAATGACTGTTCATAGCCTGATTGTTCAATCTCTTCTCCTGAAACTGTCTTCCATGGCATTCACAAAGTTGCACTCCCGCCTCTAATTACTGGTACACTTCTAATTTTTTTGCCAGTCACTAGTTTCGCTAAGCTGGCAGTATCCCTGGGTTTCTCAGAACTCCAGTCTCCCAGCTGCCCCAGCTATAAGTAGGTTCCAGGACTTTTTCTGAGCCCTAACTCTCTCCAATACAGAACTAGTGACCTTCCATCAGCTTCCCAGCTACACAGGACTTCTCATGAGCCCTAACTGCACCTAACAGCTCTCAGGGCTTTTCTGAGCCCTAATTGCCTGAAACTTGCTAACAGTAGCACCTTTTTGGAATTGCCCCAGAACACACAGATAACTTGAAAGGGAGAACTTTTTTAAACTCCATCCATCTCCATGATCATGTAGCCTTTCAAGGTTCACTAAATGCTTTTAAACTAATTTAGTTATAATTCCCAAAACAAAATATCTCTCTGGACTGCACTTCTTGCAAAGAGTGTAGACACCAGCGCTCCAACTAAGTAAGCCCACCTACAGTTTTAGGATCTAACCTTTCTATCTAGGACACCTTAAGTCAATATGGCCCCAACCTTTTAAGTGTAATAGACTTCAAGCTGCTTGAGCTGCATTTATCCCATTTTATACGGTTAAACTTTATAACTTTCGAGAACTAAACATTACCTCTAAAATATTAACATGAACTATGAACTAGATATTCATCACAAACTACATGCTAATTTACATTTGAGCATATGAAATAGGAGCAGAAGTAGGCCATTCAGACCCTTGAACCTGCTCCGCCATTGAATAAGATCTTGGCTGATCTGCTTGTGTTTCAAATTCCACATTCCCATCTACCCCCAATAACCTTTGATTCTCTTGCCTAACAAGAATCTATTTACCTCTCTTAAAAATATTCAGTGACCCCGCCTCCACTGCCTTCTGAGACAGGGAGTTCCAAAGTCACACAACTCTCTGAGAGAGAAAAATGAATCCTCATCTCTGTCCTATAAGGGTGACTCCTAATTTTAAAACTGCCCCCTGGTTCTAGACTCACCCACAAGAGGAAACATCCTTTCCATATCCACCTTGACAGGAAGGTTCAAGACCATTTATACTTCAATCACGTCACCCCTCACTCTTCTAAACTCCGGCCTGTCCAACTTATCCTCATAAGACCTATCCCAATCTACACTTAGTCCAATTTGTCCTCAAAAGCCTGCTCATTCCAGGTATCAATCTAATAAACCTCAGCCGAACCGCCTCAAATGCATTTACATCCTTCTTTAAATAAGGAGACCAAAAGTACACACAGTATTCAAGATGCATTCTCACCAATGCCCTATATACTAAAGCATAACATCCTTACTCTTATGTTCAATTCCTCTCATAATAAAGGATAGCATTCCATGAGCCTTCTTGATTACATGCTGCACCTGAATACTAACTTTTTGTGACACATGTATGAGAACACCTGGATCCCTCTGCACCTTGGAATTCTGCAGCTGTTCTCCTTTTAAGGAATACTCTATTTTTTTATTCTTCCTGCCAAAGTGAGCAACCTTACATTTTCCCACAATATGCTCTATCTGCCAGATATTTTCCCACTCACTCAACTTATCTATATCCATCTGCAGGCTCTTTCTGTCTTCTTCACAACATACTTTCCCATCACAACAAAAACAGAATTACCTGGAAAAACTCAGCAGGTCTGGCAGCATCGGCGGAGAAGAAAAGAGTTGACGTTTCGAGTCCTCATGACCCTTCAACAGAACTCTTTGTGTCATCTGCAAATTTATCTACCATGCCTTTACTTCCCTCATCTAAGTCATTGATTTAAATTGTAAAAAGTTGTGGCCACACCACAGGCCTGAGCAGGACTCCGCCAGTTACATCCTGCCAAACAGACAAAGACCCACTTATGCATACTCTCTGCTTTCTGCCAGCCAGCCAATCCTCTATACAGGCTAATATGTTACCCCCTACATCATGAGCTTTTATTTTCTGCAAAAGCCTTTGATGCGGCACCTTATCAAATGTCTTCTGGAAATCCAAGTGCAGTACATCTACAGAATCCCCTTTATCCACAGTACATGTTACTTCTTCAAAGAACTCTAATAAATTGGTTACTCTTCCCAGTGCCCAGCTATAACCACTTTAATGATTGACTCTAACACCTTCCCCATAACAGACATCAAGCTAACTTTTAAAAAATTTATTGGATGTGGGCATCGCTGGCTAGATCGGCATTAATTGCCTATCCCTAATTGTCCTTGTTCAGAGGGCATTTAGGAGTCAACCACATTGCTGTGGGTCTGGAGTCACATGTAGGCCAGACCAGGTAAGGACAGCAGATTTCCTTCCGTAAAGGGCATTAGTGAACCAGATGGGTTCATACGACAAATAACCATGGTCATCATCAAACTTTCAATTCCAGATTTTTATTGAATTCAAATTTCACCATCTGCCATGATGGGATTCGTACCCCAGAACATTACCCTGAGTCTCTGGAATATTAGTCCAGTGACAATATCACTGTGCCACTGCCTCCCCGTGGCTTACAGTTTCCTGTTTTCTGCCTCCCTCCCTTCTTCAATACAGGGGTTATATTTGCTACTTTCCAGTCTGATGGAACCTTTCCAGAATCTAGGAAATGTTGGAAAATTAACACCAACATATCTACTACCTCATTAGCCACGTCTTTTAAGAACCTAGGATGAAGTCCATCTGGACCTGGAGACTTTCAGCTTGCAGCTCCATCAGTTTGCTCAATACAGTTTCCATTGGTATTGTAATTTCACCAGGTTCCTCTCTCCCCTCCACCTCCGGATTTACAGCTATTACTGGAATGTTTTTCATATCCTCTATAGTAAAGACAGAAGCAAAATATTTGTTCATTTCATCCACAATTTCCTTATTATCTACTATTAACCACCATTCTCACTCTCTAGATGACCAACACTCACTTTATCTTCTCTTTTTCTGTTTAAATACCTGTAGAAACCCTTGCTATCGTTTTTTACAATTCTAGCTAGCTTCCTCTCATACTCTAAATTCTTTCTCCTGGTTAACCTTTTAATCATTCTCTGCCATCCTTTATATTCTGACGAATCATCTGACTTGCCACTCCACTTTGCGCAGTTATGTTCTTTTTCCTTAAGTTTGATGCTTTCCCTAACTTCTTCAGTTAACCATGGATGGTTTTTCTTTATAATAGGAATATACTTACTCTGAGTATTCTGAAAAATCCCCTTAACTATCTGCCACAGCTTCTCTATTGATCTACCCCCTAGCCTAGCATCCTAGTTAACTTCAGCCAGCTCAACTTTCATTCTCACATAGCTGCCCTTATTTAAGTTTAAAATATGAGTCTTATACCCACTATTCTCTCTTTCATACTGCATGTAAAATTCAATCATATTGTGGTCACTGCTCCCTGAGGGTGCCTTTACCCTGAGGTCATTAATTAATCCTGTCACAATTCACAAAACCAAGTCTAATATATCCTGCTATTATAAAAACAGAAAATGCTGGGAAGACTCAGCAAGTCTGGCAGCATCTGTGGAGAGAGAAATAGAGTTAACATTACGAATCAATTTGACTCTTCTTAATAGGAATATGAAACATTAACCCAGAAGCTGCCAGACCTGCTGAGTTTTTCCAGCATTTTCTGTTTTTATTTCAGATTTCCAGCAGCTACAGTATTTTGTCTTTAATATAACCTGCTCTCTGGTTGATTCCAGAATGTGTTGCTCTAAGAAACTATCTCAAAAGCATTCTATGAACTCCTCATCCAGGCTTCTACAGCCAATCTGATTTTTCCAGTTCATATGTAGATTAAAATGACCCATGATTATTGCCAGACAAACACTCAATATTTCTTCTTGTACACTTTGTCCTACATTGTGGTTACTGTTAGGGGACCTGTAGTCCACTCCCACAATGACTTCTTTCCCCTGCTATTCTTCATCTCCACCCAAACCGATTCTACATCCTGATCTCCTGAACCAAGATCATCTCTAACTATTGCACAAATGCCTTGCTTGATTAACAGTACTACCCCTCCACCTTTACCTAGCTTCCTATTCTTCTTGAAGGTCATATACCCCTCAATATTCAGGACCCAATCCTTGTCATCCTGCAGCCATGTCTCCATAATGGATATCAGGTTATATTTATTTACTTCAATGTACGCTATCAATTCATTTACTTTGTTACGAATGCTACACGCATTCAGATACAGAGCCTTTTTGTTATCTTTGTGACACCTAGTCTTGATTCTTGGTGCATTCTTAGGTTTTTTCCTCTCTGTCCCTTCCTGTCATTCTCTGACGCTCATTTCCTGTTTTACTATTTACCTCTCTTACCTTGTCTCTACTCTTTGATATGCCACATCTTCCCACATTTGATCCTTTGCCACCGCTGTTTAGTTTACAACCCTCTCTACTTCCCAAGTTATGCAGTTCCCTAGAACACTGATCCAAGCATGGTTCAGGTGTAGACCACCCCAACAGTACAGCCCCCGCTTTCCCCAGTACTGGTGCCAGTGTCCCAAAAACCAGAACCCGCTTCTTCCACACCAGTCTTTGAGCCATGTGCTCACCTGTCTAATTTTTGTACCCTATGCCAATTTGCACACAGCTCTGGTAATAATCCAGAGATTATTACCTTTGAGGTTCTGCTTTTCAATTTAGTGCCTAGCTTGTCATACTGACTATGCAGAAACTCTTTCCTAGTTCTACCTATGTCATTGGTACCTACATAGACCATGACAACCGGATCCTCCCCCACCCACTGCAAGTTCTCTCCAGCCCTGAGCAGATGTCCCTAACCCTGGTGCCAGGCAGGCAACAAAGCCATCTGGACTCTCACTCTTTGCTGTAGAGAAGAGCGTTAGTCCTCCTCACTATACTGTCCCCTACCACCACGGCATTCCTTTTTGCTCCCCCCACTTGAACGGCTTCCCATACCATAGGCCATGGCCAGTTTGCTCATCCATCCTTCAGCCCCTGCTCCCATCCAAACAAGCTGAGAGAACCTCAAACCTATTGGACAATTGCAGAGGCTCACACTCCTGCACTCCTGCCCTCTCGGTTCCCTTACCTGCCCCACTCACCACCCTCCTGTCCCTGACTACTGAACAAATCGGAAGAACCTATCCTAAGTGGTGTAACTGCGTCCTGGTACAAAGCATCCAGGTAACTTTCCCTGTCCCTGATGTGTTCCAGAGTGGAGGCAGTGGCATAGTGGTATTTGTCACTGGACTAGTATTCCAGAGACCCAGGGTGATGCTTTGGGGAACTGGGTTTGAATTCAACCTTGGCAAATGGTGAACTTTGAATTCAATAAAAATCTGGAATTAAGAATCTGATGATAACCATGAAACCATTGCAGATTGTTGTTAAAAACAAATCTGGTTCACTAATGTTCTTTATTGAAGGAAGTCTGCCCTCCGAGCCTGGTCTGGCCTACATGTTACTCCAGACCACTGCAATGTGGTTGGCTCTTAAATGCCCTGTGAACGAAGGCAATTAGGGATGGACAATAAATGCTGGCCAAGCCAGTGACGCCCACATCCCATGAGCGAATAAAAATAATTCTGCAGCTCAGTCTCCAGCTCAATGACTGAGCCAAAGTTCCTCGAGCTGCAACTCTTACTGCAGATGTGTTTGCCCTGGATCACAATGTTACCCAGGAGCTCCCACATACTGCAGCCTTGACACATCACTTGTCCTGCCATCCTTAATGTGTTTTAAATAATTACTTAGTTATATTATCACTTATTTATGTTGCTTTTTTATATATTTGATTAACTTTACCACCAATTTGTATACTAGTTTAAACCTTAGGAATAGAATAGACCTAGCCACTTACCAGATATTCACCAAACAACCAGCTCCTTTCCCTCTAGTAGAGGAGTAACCAATTCCTACAGGGTGAGAAAGTAAGAAAAAGGAAACAAACACCTCCTTCCCCCTTCACCGAACTCTCCCACTCACCAAACTCCAAATCTGCACTCAGTTTCCTCAACTGCACTCCGTTTGCCTTATAATTTGCATAACATCTACAAAGCTCTTAATCATGCCCCTTACATTTAATTCTAAATTATTGATATATATATATATATTACAAAAAGTAAGGAGCCTAGTACTGAGCCTTGCGGAACTCCACTGGATATAGCCTTCCACTCACAATGACACTCATCAACTATTGTCCTTTGCTTCCTGCCACTGAAACTCTTCTGGACCCCACTTGCTACTTTTACTTGGATCGTAAGATCTTTTATTTTCTGACCAGTTTGTCATGTAGGACCTTGCCAAGACCCTTGCTAAAATCCATGTAGACTATATGAAATATCTTCTTTGGTCCCCATTACCTCCTCAAAACCTCTCACAAGGCTCATAAGACAGCACCTTCCAAACCCACAACCACTACCATCTAGAAGGACAAGGGCAGCAGACACATGGGAACACCACTCACCATACTGACTTGGAAATATATCGCCATTCCTTCACTGTCACTGGGTCAAAATCCTGGAACTCCCTTCCTAACATCACATGGGTGTACCTAAACCACATGGACTGCAGCAGTTCAAGAAGGCAGCTCACTACCACCTTCTCAAAGGCAATTAGGGATAGACTCTAAATGCTGGCATAGCCAGCGAAGCCCACGTACCATAAAATAAATTTTTGTAAAAAGCATCATATAATTGACAGCTAATGACCATCTGCTACAAGATAAAAACCGGGCACCATTCCTTGACGTACAACGGCTAAGAGCCCCTCACCCTTAACAATATGGGGGTCAGTTCCAGGCATACTATGGCTACAAAAACATGGCAGATGCTGGGCACTGAGAAGTGGTTTACCCCCAGACCCATCAAAACCTTTCTAACGTCTACAAGACGTTAGTCAGTAGTGATTTAGAATATTCTGCACCCTCCTGGATGGGAACAACCACGACCACAGTCAAGATATTCAACAGTACTAAGGATGGAAGAGTTCACATGGTTGTTGACTGCCACTGAATTCACGAGCTGTACCACCATCGTACTGTAGTTGCCGTATATATATTTTACAGGATACACAACAGCAATTCAACAAAGTTATTTCAACAACAGCTCCCCTTCCTGTGAACTGCATAAAACAGAAAGGACAAGTGCAGTAACATCATGGAAACATCATTACCTACAAGTTCCCCTCTAAGCCATACATCAGCCATGGAAGTAAATCACCATTCCTTCATCATCATCAGGTCAACACCCTGGAATTCCATGATCAAGACTATATTGGGAACATCATCATCATAAGGATAGTAACAATTCAAAGAGAAGGCCCACACCTGCTCTGAGCAACTAAGGAAGGACCACAAATACATTATTGCCAGTGGCGCCTGCATCCCAAGAAACAAATAAAAAATCTGTCCAATGGCCATTTTTTTCTAAGTTTATAGCAACAGCAATCAATCAAACAAGCAGTCCAAAACCCACAGTACATCCATCACAGTCAAAAACCTGCAGTATAGAAACGCAGTGGCTTCACAAAAAAAATGTATCAGTTTGTTTTGCAGGATGATGAGGGAGGACGAGCTGACATCTTTAATCTACAGCTATCAGCATCATAACAAGCGCCAAAAGAGATAGATATGAGACTACATTGTAACAAAAAGATCCCCTTTAATTGAATTAAGAAACTAAATCATTTAGTATCTACAATAAAATAAAGCTGAAGTAGTATATTAAAAAACTATTACCATCCTTGTTCCAATTTAGTGGAGCTAAAATCAGAGTGGTGTGAATTCAAGAGTAAGCACAGAATAATGGAAATGATTGCAAGGCAGGAATCTCATCAAGATGTTCAGATGATGGCTGAAGTTCAAATAGCTTCTAACAGTCACCTGAACACAGAGATTAGATTACTGCATGAAACCACTCCAAGGCATCTCTTATTTTTGGGGAAAAAATTGCTGTTAATGTTAAGAATGTTCTCGATTTTATTCCAGGACTCCCTTTAGGTGCAGGTTCCATGCTGTTGATGATGTTCAGACTGAAAGCTGTGCTAGCTATCATTTCTGTACATTGAATGAGAAATGAAATGCAGTTGATCAGCAGCAGGGAATTCTACAGCTGAATCTATTATAGAATTCTGTGTTTGTCAGATCCTTGTGGAAGATTTCCTGGAGAATTCCAGTTGTGTCTGGTCCAGTCTCTGACTTCGTGTTATCAGATGCTTCTACATAAACTCTTCCAAAGTTAAATCTAGAGAGAAACATAATATAAACTTCACTCCCTTCTTCAACACCGCCCCCCCACCCCCCACCGCCACCATGCTGCTCCACCCCAATCCCTCCCCAAGCCAAATGGCACACTTGTACAAAGTCAAATTTGACTGATCTGCTGTGAATATTCACCAATTAATCAGTGCATTACCTATCGGTGCCAAATTAAATTTACAGAACTTCATAATATGGCTAATAACTTCAAAACTAACTGGTAAGCTAACAACTGAGTGTATGTGCATGTCTGAAAAATTTGGAGATGTGGGTCTGGATTTTTCAGTGAGTTGGGGTGACTCGAGAACTGTGGGTCCCAATTCCGGGATTCCTGACCCCATTCCCAGGGTTTCTGATTTTTAGGAGTGCCTTTAAGGGTGCGGCCTGATTCCTGTCAAAAGCCCATATCTGGCACTCCCAACCTGGCTGACTCCATTGTGGGAATAGGCATGTCCTACTCCTCCACTATTTTCATCGGCTCAGGCCAGGTTTTTAAAGAGTCATGGTTCACAGCCCCTCAGAGGAGTTATGAACCCTAGTTTGCATAAGGAGACCTTTTAAAAATTAAGTTCAAAAGGACCTCTTCATACCCCCTATTCCAAGTTAATCTCCCCCTCCACCCCCTCCCACGCCCCCCCCCATGGCCCATCATGTCCCCAATGCCAAGCTTTGGCACTTCCATGCCCAATGACCCATGATACAGCGTATATAACCAATGAGCCATATAGTGACAGTGGGATGTATTTTAAAAAGCTTTAAAAATGTAAATCATTCATTACATTCTACTAAGTTAATAAAGTAACCAGAAAAGTAATTAGAAGGCATCAAAAGTATCAATCACAACAAAAACAAAAATAGCTGGAAAAACACAGCAGGTCTGACAGCATCTGCAGAGAGGAACACAGTTAACGTTTCGAGTCCGTATGACTCTTCATTTGCTTTTATCAAAAGTATCAATCATCCAGACTCTTTAAAGTATCAATAACAAAAGCAGCAAGCCCTAGAAACCACTTAACCTTGTGTAAATAAACATTATGAAATTGATAGCAGAGATCAGACAGCCTGAGCTGTCAATCAAGCAATGTTTTCTCTGAGGCACAGTTGTTTCAACAAGAGTAATGGTTGCCTGGGCTATCAGCCAAGCATACATAATGAGGCAGCCCTTGTGGCTACCTCTGAACATTTTCCTGGGTCAGCTGGCCTGACTCCAGCCTGCACCCATCCCCCTCAACCACCCTCCCCGGCAACGAAGACCCTTTGCGGGCACTTTCTCCCGAGGTGGGCAGGCCGAGCTGAAAATTTTCCCAACTCCCACTACCCACCTAAAATCCAGGCCCTGATTCTGAAAGAGAAACTGAGGAGCGTAATTGTAATTTAAACCCAATTCACCCACAAGGAACTATGGGATTAAAATCTGAAATGTAAACTTTGGAAGATTGGGTCTAGATGCTCATACTGCTTTGAAATATTGTGGCTGATCTCCTGTTAACAGCGACACAGCGGATATTAAAACTAGCCCGGAAACCTTCTCAATAGCCGAAATGCCATATCAGTTCTGTTAATTCAATGTCAATGGTATTCCCCAACCTGGATTATGTAATTTTTACAGGATACAAACATCTTACACTGACTGGTTTGTAGTGTACGGAAGGAGTCCACTTTCTAGGTTGAATAGGCCTCTCCTGATTCTGACTGGTTGGACAAATGGCCTGTTTCTATGATGTATTACCTATGGGGAGAATTTTCTCCCCGTCGGGAGGGGTGTTGGTCGGGACTGGGCGTGGGTGGGCGCGCAGCCCATCGCCACCTGCGATAGGCTGCGCACCACCATTTTATGTGGGTGGGCCAATTAAGGCTGGCCCAGCATGACGCGCACTCAGAAGCGCTGGGAGCACCATGTGTGGGCGGGAGGGGGGGTGGGTGTGGGGGGGGCTGAGTCGGGGCCTGCGATCTTTCACGTGCATATTTTCCTTATTTTCCTCAGCAATCTGCTAGTATGTCCAGCTTGAGAGAGTTTTAAATTGCTTCCTCTGCCTTAGAGCATAATCACCAACGGAACTTCAACTGCTTTCGGTTCCCCTGTGTCTGTGGGTCCTGGCAGTTTTTCTACCTTGTGTTTGTTTTAACTTCTCTTCAAGTGTCATAAAACCTCATTAGAATGCAGGCATTTTTTAAACCACGAGCATCACCCCCCCCCCACCCCCCCCACCTTTCTTAAAACACAAATATAGAAAAACAAATTAAACTTAACCCTAAAGCTATGGTTTATTCCTAACACCCACAAATACAAATACAACTTATTAAACTATCTCCAGTTCCTAACACCAGGCACTCATTGTTTCCCTTTGGTGTCAGTGAGCAAAACTTGACACAGTGTTCAAAGTGCAATCTGGTCAGAGCAATGCACAATTTCAGCCTTAGTTTCATGTTATTATAATGCTATAATACCTTAGGCTTATTTACTGCACAAGACACACGGTACCAATCGCTCATATGGAATTGGGTAAACACGTAGGTTCATTTCTTAAGATTAGGTGCATGAGAACAGTCCTGAAGCTTGGAGGGATCAGAGCTGAGTATGTGTGCTCTGCTCCAAGCAAAAGTAAAAAAAAAAGACTAGATCACCTGACACACTTCCCTTCTGGTGATGTCATGCTGACACCCCTTAAAGGCATATTACAACAAATAGACGCTCCAATTTATATTCCACTGACTTAGAAACAAGCTCAGTACTCTGTTTAGTTTTATGATTGCTACTCCACAATGATGTATGTTGAGTACTAAATCTAGAATCACCCTCAGCTGTCTTCCAATACACCTTTAGTTAGTTCAACACCATTAATAGGCTATGGGCGGGATTTTCCACACCCGACTGCCACCAGGATCATCCAGTCCCACCGCACGTCAATGGACTTCTGGCTGAAGCGCCGCCTCGCCTGCGGTGGGCCCCACCCACGACGGGGCTGAAAAATCCCGGCCTATGTATGCACCCATTCTTTCTCTTCCAATGTGCCATACCTCATACTTACATCTGTATTGAATTTCATTTGCTATTGTTACGTCGTTTTACAGATTTTATCTTAATTGTCTCTGATCTGAAGTTCATTCTTCCAATTTGATACCTTCCCGATTAGTGAAATCCATGAACTTGACCAGTTTTGACTGAGTTTCTGAATCTGAGCCATAAGGATAGATTTTAGGCAAAATAAGGGGGCCAACATTGGCTGCCAATGGAGAAGCTACAATCTTATATTTTTACCTACATTGCGATATAGTCAGACAATTAAATGCTAATACTATTACCCAGCTGAGATTAAAATAATTTTCTGATTTTTTATATTGTCTATTCCTTTAACATTTCAGTGGTACAGACAGCAATGCTCTTAGAGAATTGTCATCTGAACACAGGCCTAACCTGGTGGCAACAAATCAATTTACATCTCCAGCATTGGATGGCAGTGCATAGAACTACAATGGGGTAGGAGGAGGGGGCCGAGGGAAAGAGAAGTGAGATTTTCCACCTTCTTAATCAATAACTGTTCAATAATAACCATTCCATACTTGCGAGGGCAGTTAGAGATGGCTTAAGTTGTGGAGAACTATTTATTGGAATTTAATTGTTTGGAATTTTAATGTCATACAACCAACGAGGAGTGTCACATGAATGCTGCACATCCAGTGATCTTTAGCACATGGGAGCATTATTCAGGTGCATCATTCAAGTGAGAGGCTGGGTGCAAGATTATATGACACTGAGGCTGATGTTGACGTGACCACGAACCAGAATACCACCATTGTTTATTAAATACTTGGATCACAATTCAGTGAAAGTCTTGTTTCAATTATTCTGATACCCACATGCAAATTAGCTCTTGTTAACACAAGCGTTAAAACAATATTCTTTACAGTGTTTCAAACAGCAAAAGAAAGTCACTGTTCATGACATATTGAAAAATAATTAATTTGAATATTTGCAACTTGGACATACAAATCAGGTGTACATTAACATAATGATTAATTTGTCACCAGAAAGGGAAGTTTATTAGTTAAGGAGTGGTAGCATAGTGGTGATGTTATGGTAATCTAGAGGCCTGAACTGATCCAGAGATCTGAGCCAAGAACTTTACCAGCTCCTGGGAGGCAGAGTGAGAGGCACTGGGGCTGGTAAGATCAAGGGACTGATTGACTCCGTGATGTGGTCCTACCGTTGGGGCATTTTACTGACAGCGGGACTCAATGCAGAGTGGCTACTTGCTCCAACGAGGCAGGCAACCAGTTTACATAATTAAAGACCCAATTAGGAGCCATTTTATGTTACCGTCAGCATGTGGGGAGGCTCCCACATGGAGCTGGCCTCCAAGTGGCTGTCTGGATCGGATGGTTTATTTTTGAACAAGGAAGGGGCCATGGGCAGGAAAGGCAGCCCTTGTAGCCTCAATGACTTCCCCAGAGGAATTTGCCCTCACGCCCCATGAGTTTTAATTTTTTTTAAACTTACCTCTCAGAGGGTCATGGCCTCCTACATCAGGAGACCACCTGCCATCCTTAATTAGATGGCAGGCCCACAGGCAACCAAGGCCGCCAGTGGTAAAATTGCCAAGCACATCCCACTGTTGGAAAGTGCGGGCTTTGGACCCACTTACTAACCTGCATCAGGATCGCTATGCCGCTCGTAAATTCAGCTCGAGTTCAGTTCCAACCTTGGGAATGAGGAAATTTAAATATAGTTAAATCAATGCATCTGGAATAAAAACCCATCCAGTTCACTATTGTCCTTCAGGGAAAGAAATCTGATGCCCTTACCCGGTTGGGCCTGTCTGTGCTTCCTGACTCACAGCAATGGGGTTGTCTGCCCTTTAAAATGACCAAGCAAACCCTTCAAGAAGGTGGCTCACCATCACCTTCCCAATGACAATTGGTCTACTCGTGAAAGGATCGAGAACGAGAGGGCGCAGGTTTGAAGCAATTCGCAAAAGAAGCAATAGTGATATGAGGAAAACCTTTTTCACCCAGGGTACAGTTAGGGTCTGGAATGTTCTGCCTGAGAGTGTGGTGGAGGCAGGTTCAATTAAAGCATTCAATAGGGAATTAGACTATTATCTGAAAAGGAAGAATGCGCAGGGTTACAGGAAGGAGGAGGGGGAATGGAACTAGGTGAATTGCTTATTTGGAGAGCTGGGTATGATGGGCCAAGTGGCCTCCTCTGCACTGGAACAATTCTGTAATTCTGTGAATTAGGGATGGGCAATAAAAAATGGCCTTGTCAGTGATGCCCACTTCTTGTGAATTAATCTTTTTAAAGACCTATAAGCAGAGGTGGTGTTCCGTACCGACTGAGCCTTTGCTTATGCCTTGGGTTTAAGGCTGCAACAACTAAACCGACCAATAAAACACTGAGTTAGTATTTAACTCCAGCTTCACTGAAGTTTGGTGTAGGGGAAATCTGTTTTCTATTTGGGCTGATTAACAAGTGTAAAGTAGATCTAATTAGCACAATTCAGTCATCTCTTTCTCTTGAAAGCATAATGCTTGGCCTAAATAGCCAAGTGGTTATGGTACTAGGTTTGTAACCCCAAGATCAAGAGTTCAAATCTCACAATGGCAAACTATGAAATAATATAAGCTTGGCCTAAATAGCCAAGTGGTTATGGTACTGGGTTTGTAACCCCAAGATCAAGAGTTCAAATCTCACAATGGCAAAACTATGAAACAATGTAACTTCATCTGAAACAGATGGAAACAGGTTTACTCAAAAAGAGTATCAAGAGTTCAAATCTCACAATGGCAAACTATGAAACAATGTAACTTCATCTGAAACAGATGGAAACGGGTTTGTACTCGAAAGAGTTGAAAGCATAATGAATATATCCTTCAACTTTCATAAGGATAAGGTTTGTGAATACAGAGTTGTTAAGGACTTTTTTAAACTAACTTAATCAGCCTGTGCAACATGAATTGCCATAATTGATAGGTTTTTTTTAACGTTTATAACATAAATTGAGCACAAAGTTAAAAATAGAGTTCCAATCGGCTTGATCTAGTGTCTTGTTGTGGAATTTGTGTTTAATCATGTTGAGTTGGCATCATCTGAGCCAGTCGAAAGCTGTTTGAACCATGGGATGGAATCCACCATTCTGGAGACCAAGTTCAATGGTGGGAAGGGAAAGTCGGCATGATTCCCTCTGGGCGGCAGGATGACTGAACACACGCATTAATTATGCCTCACCGAGGAGCTCGGCAACTCTCGTGGAGAAGTGGGCAGGAAGTCGCCTGTCCCAGGGTTACCTCATGAGGTCGAAGGTACCTCATTGAAACAGCACCCGAACAGACGTTCACTGACTGCAGGAGCTGCAGAGAAGTAGCACATGATGACTCGAGACGAAAGAAACCCACAGTTCAGTGAAGCCTCCCTAGGGATTCTCCTTCAGGCCATCCAGGAAAGGCAGGAGGTCCTCTTTCCTCAGGATGGGAGCAGGAGATCCTCCCAACTGACCTGGGGGGAGGTCCCAGGGGAGGTTAGCGCCAGTGGAGCCCAGTAAATGACCACCCAGAAGTGCAGGAAATGCATGAATGATCTGCTGCACTCCGCCAGGGTAAGTGAAACTTCTGCTCACTGCAAACTCACACTCTCATAAAGGCATCAGGTAATCGAAGGGTTAGAGTCCACAGGGATGTCAGACACGACCAGCAGATGGGACATCAGCACTGAATGTCTGCCAGCCACTTTAAGCTCACCATCTCATGTAAGATCCTGCACAAATGGCATCTTCCTGGGGAAGGGTTAGCAGACACAGCAGGCATGCATGCTTCTGAACTGCCTTTCCATCCATAGCGCTCACAGTCAATCCATCTGTCTTAATGCAGGACAAGATCGCCCATAACAGAGAGGGAGCCATGACTGGAAGAGCACCCCTGAGATCCGGACCCTATCCAGTTTTGAAGAGTAGCCTCAGAGCTCACTGGAGAGGATAGAGATTGCTTCTGCACAGAAGATGATTTTGGCCTCCCCTGTCATGATAATAGTTGATTGTGGTAGTTGACTCCAGTATTAGATACTATATAGTACTCTGTACTAGAAATGGGGGGGCACCTGACCTGGGAGTTGAAGGTCAGATAGCACATGATGGAGCCTGTCTAGATGGAGTTCAGTTACTGCAGAGATATGTGTTTATGTTGTGAAAATGTATTATCAATAAAGTTAGCTCAGCTACAATGTCCTGGCACCAGCTGGCCTGTGTGCATCATTGAAACCAAAAATAATACATCCCCAACAAGCCAGTGAGGGTCCATCCAATATACATCGACAAAATGTGGACAATGACTGTGAGTGAGCTTCAATGTGTGAGCCTGCTTAGTCAATCACTAATTCTCTTTTCTCCCTATTCCAGGTACCAGTGAGAAAAATGCGGATCGTCCTCCTGCATATGACTCAGCCCTAGCCCCCAGATCATCTCTGAGGAGGAAGCACAAGTATCCTCAGAGGAAAAGCCATTACTTTGTTCACCCACACCCTGCACCAGCACAGATACACACAGCTCAGTGGGACCTAGCTCTAGAGTAGGCTTGGGTTCACAGTCTGGTGTGTACCTCACAGGCAGGGGTCCACAGCAGGTGAAGGCCGGGGCAGCCAAGGTCTCTGAGGACTGCAGGAGACAGGGCGCCTGCTGAGACCAAGTCCAATAACGACCTTCTGGGCTCGGCAACAACAGGTCGCTTGGAGATGCAGAGACAGGCAGGGGAACATCGGGCAGAGTTGTCAGAGGCCATCAGTGAACTGGACTGAAGGATGGAGGAGGCCGTCCACGCTCTCTCTGATGTTGTGGTTCCAGCATGTGAGTGCACTGAAGTCTCCATTGGAAGGATGGTGGCCACCTTGGAAACCCAGCTCCAGCAGTTTCTGCCAGATTTGTACTCAGGCCTGCACACCATCGCTCCAGCCAAGGGTACATTTCAGCTAGGCAAGAGGGGCCATCTATTCAGGATATTCCAAGGGTGCCTTGCCACACCACCTCCCTTCTGCCAGTGACCCTATCAACTCCAGTTCAGGCACATGAGTAAGAGATGCTTAGCAGGCCGGAGCCCACAAGGCCTCAGGTCACCAGCATGTCACCTGCTGAAGTCATGTCAGATAACAGGGCATAGCAGTCAGCAGGCTGCCTTCACCTCAGCTGTAGATGTCAGGGCTGCACCTAGATATAGCAGCATGGTTAGAAAGATTAAAAAGTCTTGACTGCACACTGGTGACACGTGTTTACTCATTGCATAGAAGACTTTTCACGGTTGTAAATGTATGTTGCATCTCTCCTTCCCCAAGTCTCCAGGATCCCATTTATCTTCAATTCGCTTCAAAGTCTCATGGTCATTCAAGGGTCCAAAATGTCACCGCCAATGAAACCCCACCTGGATCTCCAGTGGCATAAAGTCTCACACACTTTCACCACAGTGAGCAGCTTTTAATTTCACATCCACAACATCAGGAAATGCACATCATTTGTGACACTAATGCCTGGCCAATGCACCTGTCAGCCTTAAACTCTCCTTACCTAAGGAAGGATATACTTGCCATTGAGGGAGTGCAACCAAGGTTCACCAAACTGATTCCTGGGATGGCAGGATTGTCCTTTGAGGAAAGATTGAGGAGTCCAGACTTGTATTTTCCAGAGTTCAGAAGAAGGAGGGATGATCTCAATGAAGTGTATAAAATTCTTACAGGGCTTGACAGGATAGATGCAGGAAGGCTGGTTCTTTTGGTTGGGAGAGGGGAGGTCTAGACTCAGGGGTCACAGTCTCAGAATAAGAGGTGGGCCATTTAGGACTGAGATGAGGAGGAATTTCTTCAGTCAAAGGGTGGTAAATCTTTGGAATTCTCTATCCCAGAGGACTGCGGAGGCTTAGTCATTGAGTGCGTTCAAAGTAAAGGTCAATAGATTTCTAGATACCAATGATGTTAATGGATACAGGGATAGTGCAGGAAGATAGCATTGAGATAGAAGATCGGCCATGATCTACTTAAATGGTGGACAGTCCCAGGGGGCAGAATGGCCTTTTCCTGCTTCTGTGTTCCTGTCACGGGCCCACAGCCCCAATTTCCCATCCGTTTTAACTATATTTAAAAATATTAAACCATAATTTAAGTAGAGAAGCTGTTGCTCAGTTCATAGCATTCTAAGTCAGAAAGTTGCAGGATCAGGTCCCAGTCCAGAGACTTGAGCACAAAAAAATCAAAACTGACACCACAGCACATTACTGAGGGAGTCCTGTACTGTCCGAGATGTTGAACTGAGTCTCCGTCTGATCTCTCAGGTGGACATAAGAGATCTCATGGCTCTATTTCAAAGGAGAGTAGGGGAGTTAATCCGGGGGTTCTGGCCAATATTTATTATTCAATCAGCATCTCAATAGCAGATTATCTACTCTTTGCCATTTTGCTGTTTTTGGGAGCTTGCTGTGTGGAAATTGGCTGCTGTGTTCCTTGTGCTGCAACAGTGACTGCACTTAAAAAGTATTCCATTGGTTATAATGCACAGTGGGATGTCCTGAGATAGTGAAAGGTGCTATATAATTGCAAGCCTTTCTTTTTGTAAATGAAAAATCAACAGCTGGAGGCCCAGGACTCTACAATCTGAGAGTGCTTGGTTAGGGAATCACCTGTGTGGTTCAGGAATCAGGGGTTAGCATTCAGTTGACACTAAGCACAGATTTTACAACCTTTTAGAGTTTGAGAAGGTGGAAGGGCCAAAGGAGGTAGGGAAGGAATGCAATAGTTTCCACAGAAAACCTTCACGCCTTCCACGACCATCAGCAGGAAGACCCCAGGTTATACATCACAACTCTCATTTCGTTGACTGCTCAGAGATCCAAGGTGATACAAGGTGGGGATGAAGTCAGTGATCCACGCCTGATGATCTGAGGCCACCACCGAGAGGCTCGACCCTGATATCGGTTTTACCTGTGAGCTGCTGAAGCGAAGTGGATGGCCCGCAAAGCTCGCCGGTGTCAGGTGGAGAAAATCGTCCATCTTCTGCATGGGACAGTTGGTCAGCACAGTCTGTTAGGGTGGGAAGGGATGCCCGGGGAGCACAGACAAGAACAGGCTAGCAGTGGGCCATGAAAATTTTGTGGGACCAGAAGGAGCATGAATGCCAACAAAAGTTTTTGCCTGTTTCTGAGGAGGCCGGAGCAGTCCCTTTAATGACCACTGATCAGGCTATTTGGGGATTTGCAGTTGTAAAGGACTGGGATTCCGGTCATTCCATACACGGGAAATGTAAATATTTCATTGGATTTAATACTGAAAAAAATTGATTCGGGAAAGGAAATGGAAAACCCTGCTAAACTGCAGATTCAGTTCTGCCATTCCTTTTACAATTTCAAGGCGGCCATGCTGAAATCCCTGATACACATAATAGTTATGGAGATGTTCCACACATTTTGAAGAACCTCGTGACTCTTTTCTTCACTCTTGCTCAAAGCCATCCTTACCTCAACTCTTTCCTTATTCCTTTTGTCTAGGCCAATTACTTCCTGTGGCCAAGATTTAGTGTGAACCATTTGCTTTCAGGCATATGGGCAGCCTGCTGACAGCTCCTTTTTAATGATCCATCGTGCTGTCAGGAGGCACTTACCTAAATTCCAGGCCCATTCCCACAACA
The DNA here is from genome assembly GCF_017639515.1 of Carcharodon carcharias. NCBI lineage: Eukaryota > Metazoa > Chordata > Chondrichthyes > Lamniformes > Lamnidae > Carcharodon > Carcharodon carcharias. The sequence continues at coordinate 39,257,312 of NC_054469.1, read as the reverse complement.
ATCAGGAACTTAACAAATTGGATCAGTCATTAAAAGAGAGCAATGGTAATAAAAATGACAGAGAACCATCACTGAATCCCATCCTGGGGGTTACCATTGACCAGAAACTGAACTGGACTAGCCATATAATTACTGTGGCTATGAGAGCAGGTCAGAGGCTAGGAATCCTGCGAAGAGTAAGTCACCTCCTGACTCCCCAAAGCCTGTCCACCATCTACAAGGCACAAGTCAGCAGTATGATGGAATACTCTCCACTTGCCTGGATGAGTGCAGCTCCAACGACACTCAAGAAGCTTAACACCATCCAGGACAAAGCAGCCCACTTGATTGGCACCCATTCCACAGACATTCACTCCCTCTACCACCGATGCACAGTAGCAGCAGTGTGTACCATCTGCAAGATGCACTGCAGGAATTCACGTATGTTCCTTCGACAGCACCTTCCAAACGCATGGGCATTATCATCTAGAAGAACAAGGGCAGCAGATAAATGGGAACACCACCACCTGAAAGTTCCCCTCCAGGTCACTCACCATCCTGACTTGGAAATATATTGCCATTCCTTCACTGTTGTTGGGTCAAAACCCTGGAATTCCCTCCCGAACAGCACTGTGGGTGTACCCACACCACATGGATTGCAGCAGTTCAAGAAGGCAGCTCACCACCACCTTCTTAAGGGCAATTAGGGATGGTCAATAAATGCTGGCCCAGCCAGCCAAGCCCACATGCCATGAATTAATTTTTAAAAAGATACTGATGATTAAAGGCTCAATGAGAAGCAAGGAAAAGAACAAAAAACAGTACAGCACAGGAACAGGCCTTCGGCCTTCCAAACCTATGCCGATCATATTGTCCGTCAATTAAAACATTTCGCACTTCCAGGGTCCATATCCCTCTATTCCCATCCTATTCATGTATTTGTCAAGCTGCCTCTTAAACACCACGATCGTACCTGCTTCCACCACTTCCTCTGGCAGCAAATTCCAGACACTCACTACCCTTTGCGTAAAAAACTTGCCCCGCACATCTCCTCTATAGTTTTCTCCTCTCACCTTAAATCTATGACCCCTAGTAATTGACTCTTCCACCCTGGGAAAAAGCTTCTGACTATCTACTCTGTCCATGCCACTCATAATTTTGTAAACTTCTATCAAGTCACCCCTCAATCTCCGTCGCTCTAGTGAGAACAATCCAAGTTTCTCCAACTTCTCCTCATAGCTAATAATCTCCAGACCAGGCAGCATCCTGGTAAACCTCCTCTGCACCCTCGCCAATGCTTCAATATCCTTCTGGTAATGTGGTGACCAGAATTGCACACAATATTCCAAGTGTGGCCTAACCAAGGTTCCATACAGCTGCAGCATGACTTCCCAGCTTTTATACTCAATACCCCTGCCAATGAAGGCAAGCATGCCATATGCCTTCCTGACTACATTATCCACCTGTGTTGCCACTTTCAGTGACTTGTGGACCTGCACACCCAGATGCCTCTGCCCGTCAATGCACTTAAGGGTTCTGCCATTTACTGTATAATTCCTGCCTGTATTAGACCTTCCCAAAATGCATTACCTCACATTTGTCCAGATTAAACTCCATCTGCCATTTCTCCGCCCAAGTCTCCAACCGATCTATATCCCGTTGTATCCTTTGACAATCCTCTTCACTATCTGCAACTCCTCCAACCTTAGTGTTGTCTGCAAACTTACTAATTAGCCTGGTTACATTTTCCTCCAAATCATTTATGTATACCACAAACAGTAAAGGTCCCAGCACTGATCCCTGTGGAACTCCACTAATCACAGCTCTCCATTCAGAAAACCACCCTTCCACTGCTACCCTCTGTCTTCTATGACCAAGCCAATTCTGTATCCATCTTGCCAGCTCACCTCTGATCCTGTGCGACTTTACCTTCTGTACCAGTCTGCCATGAGGGACCTTGTCAAAGGCCTTGCTGAAATCCATGTAGATGACATCCACTGCCCTTCCATCGTCGATCATCTTTGTCATTTCCTCGAAAAACTCGATCAAGTTAGTGAGACACGATCTTCTCTTCACAAAACCATGCTGCCTCTCACTAATACGCCCATTTGCTTCCAAATGGTAGTAAATCCTGTCATGAAGAATCTTCTTCAATAATTTCCCTACCACTAACATAAGGCTCACTGGCCTGTAATTTCCTGGATTATCCCTGCTACCCTTCTTAAACAATGGAACAAGATTGGCCATTCTCCAGTCCTCTGGGACCTCACCTGAAGCCAGTGAGGATACAAAGATTTCTGTCAAGGCCCCAGCAATCTCCTGCCTTGCCTCCCTCAGTACTCTGGGGTAGATCCCATCCGGCCCTGGGGAATTATCCATCTTAATATTCTTCAAGACGCCTAACACCTCCTCTTTTTTGATCTCAACATGATCCAGGCTATCTACACACTTTTCCCTAGACAAATCGACCACTAAGTCCTTCTTTTTGGTGAATACTGATGAGAAGTATTCATTTAGTATCACTCCCATTTCTTCTGGCTCCACACACAGATTCCCACCTCTGTCCCTGAGTGGGCCTACCCTTTCCCTGGCTACCCTCTTGCTTTTTACATATGTATAAAAGGTCTTGGGATTTTCCTTAATCCTGGTTGCCAGTGACTTTTCATGACCCCTTTTAGCCCTCCTGACTCCTTGCTTAAGTTTCTTCCTACTTTCTTTATATTCTCCATGGGCTTCATCTGTTCCCAGCCTTCTAGCCCTTACGAATGCTTCCCTTTTCTTTTTGACTAATCTCACAATATCCTTCGTTATCCAAGGTTCCTGAAACTTGCCATGCTTATCCTTCATCCTAGCAGGAACATGCCAGTCCTGAATTCTTATCAACTGATGTTTGAAAGCCCACCACATGTCAGTTGTTGATTTGCCCTCAAACATCCGCCTCCAGTCGAGATTCCTCAGTTCCTGCCTAATATTGTTATAATTAGCCTTCCCCCAATTAAGCACCTTAACCCGAGGACTCCTGTTATCCTTATCCACCAGTACCTTGAAACTTACTGAATTATGGTCACTTTTCCCTAAACGCTCCCCTACTGAAACTTTGACCACCTGGCCGGGTTCATTCCGTAATACCAGGTCCAGTATTGCCCCTTTCCTTGTTGGACTGTCTACATATTGTCTCAGGAAGCCCTCCTGGATGCACCTTACAAACTCTGCACCATCCAAACCCCTAGCACCAAGAGATTCCCAGTCAATATTGGGAAAGTTAAAATCACCCACCAAACATTTACATCTTTCCAAAATCTGCCTACATAACTGTTCCTCAATCTCCCACCGGCAATTGGGAGGCCTATAGTAAACACCCAACATTGTGACTGCACAGGGAGAAAAAGAAAGCTAAAAAGTAATCCAGATATTTTTGGAACTGGAGAGGAAGAAAATCCATATTTCTGCACGGAGCCATGGGGGTTGGGGGAAGGAGGCGCACATGCAGGAATTTGGGACAGAACCATGTTATACTATGAATCTGCCCCATTTGCACTGGTCCTTTAAACTCTGATAGGAATATTCATGGGTGCATCTTCCCCTAAGCTTTCCCCATAACCCCCCTCACTTGTCAAGCTGCTGTGGGTGGGGTGGGCTTCCCAAGCTTCCCCAGGTAATTCATTCCAGCACGGCTCCTGATAGGCCCAATTCAACCTCCATCTTCTGAAGCCAGGTGTAACACATTTGCATCTACTCTACATATCTTCTCAGATTCAGTGTTCGCTCCTGTAAGTGATTTGACTGTCTTACTCAGTGGGAGTTGACTGACAGTATCTTACATGTACTCCTACAATACCATAACCTAGGGACGTGATGATGGCATCCTCTTGTGATTTGGATTGGACCTTTGTGTCTTTTGCATATGTATTTTTTCAATTTCCTCATAGGTAAACCAAGCTAATATTAGGTAAAGCAAGCCTTGCTGTACACTGTTCAACAACTTTAGATGAGTATACGTGGCAAATGGAATGATCAGGTTCATTTGCAGCTTTGTCAATACAACTTCTATTCACATAATAACTAAAAATAATAGATATGCAGTGATACTCCACTTCAGTTTAAGTCTTGCTCAGCTTAAACAGACTAATTCCTCTCACACTGACCTCATGAGTTTACTTTCTCTGAGGCCCTTCTGTCTCAGTTTTAAAGTTAGACTTTTTTAAATGCCTATGGCTTTAGTTTATTGCTGACAGTCAGGGAAGCAAGCCTTGGACAGCAGGAAAGAGATCAAAAGCTTTCCAATACAATTGATGTAAGATTTTGAATAATCAAAGAGACAAGATACGTGGTTAATCGTAGATGAATAAAGCTATTTGAGTAAATGCCATCTTTGAAATATGCCAATGGAAAAGAAAACTGAAATCAAATTCCATGACAAACCAATTCCAGCATAAGATTGTGGGCTTAAGGATATGTACTAGCTGAAAAATTTAAACTGAGAACCAAGTAACAATTACATTCATCTCTTGGGTGTTCTTTCTCATTGAGAACCAGCTTTCCCGGTGGCTCAATAGGGAACTTGAATAGCCCAATGCAGGAGTCAGCCATACAGACTGGAGAAACCCCAATACCTATGATCTGTGGCCTTGTGCAGAATTAATTCAACCGAGTGGGAATAGTGCTAATGTTTCCAATTTTGGCCCAAGTGCCTTGAGAATAGGGATGTGGGAAAGAAAAATCAAGATTTTGGTTTTGCCTGCCGACAAATCTGCATGATGAGGACAAGGTTGGCCTGAGCTGTGTTACCCCTCGGTGTGGTGGTGTTAGTGCAATAGACGAAGCCACTAAAAAGAAGGCCAACAACATTTTGGGGTTAATAAGTAAGGACTTAGAGTACAATAGATCTCAGCCTGGTTTACTAGTAGCATTTTTGCCTTGGAGCAATGACAGCATATAGTATATTTTATTTTTAATCAATCACGGAATGTTGACTTTGCTGGCCGGGCCAGCATTTATTGCCCATCCCTAGTTGCCCTTGAGAAAGTGGTGGTGAGCTGCCTTCTTGAACCGCTGCAGTCCATCAATCACGGAATGTTGACTTTGCTGGCCGGGCCAGCATTTATTGCCCATCCCTAGTTGCCCTTGAGAAAGTGGTGGTGAGCTGCCTTCTTGAACCGCTGCAGTCCATGCGGTGTCCACAGGGCTGTTAGGAAGGGAGTTCCAGGATTTTGACCCAGCGACAGTGAAGGAACGGAGATATATTTCCAGGATGGTAAGGGACTTGGAGGGGAACTTCCAGGTGGTGGTGTTCCCATGTATCTGCTGCCCTTGTCCTTCTAGATATTAGTGGTCGTGCATTTGGAAGGTGCTGTCCAAGGAGCCTTGGTGAATTCCTGCAGTGCATCTTGTAGATGGTACACATAGCTGCTAATGTGCGTCGGTGGCGGAGGCAGTAAATGTTTGTGGATGTGGTGCCAATCAAGCAGACTGCTTTGTCCTGGATGGTGTCCAGCTTCTTCAGTGTTGTAGGAGCTGCACTCATCCAGACAAGTGGGGAGTATTCCATCGCATTCCTGACTTGTGCCTAATAGATGGTGGGCAGGCTTTGGGGAGTCAGGAGGTGAGTTACTCATCGCAGGATTCCTAGCCTTTGACCTGCTCTTGTAGCCATAGTATTTATATGGCTAGTCCAGTTCAGTTTCTGGTCAATGGAAACCCTCAGGATGTTGATAGTGGGGGATTCAGTGATGGCAATGCCATTGAACATCAAGGGGCAATGGTTGGATTCTCTCTTGTTGGAGATGGTCATTGCCTGACACTTGTGTGGCCCAAATGTTACTTGCTATTTGTCAGCCCAAGCCTGGATATTATCCAGGTCTTGCTGCATTTGGACATGGGCTGCTTCAGTATCTGACGAGTCGCGAATGGTGCTGAACATTGTGCAATCATCTGTGAACATCCCCACTTCTGACATTATGATGGAAGGAAGGTCATTGATAGAGCAGCTGAAGATGGTGGGGCCTAGGACACTACCCTACAGTGATGGTCCTGGGGCTGAGATGACTGACCTCCAACAACCACAACCATCTTCCTTTGTGCTCGGTATGACTTCAACCAGCGGAAAGTTTTCCCCCTGATTCCCATTGACTCCAGTTTTGCTAGGGCTCCTTGATGCCACACTCGGTCAAATGCTGCCTTGATGTCAAGGGCAGTCACTCTCACCTCACCTCGGGAGTTCCGCTCTTTTGTCCATGTTTGAACTAAGGCTGTAATGAGGTCAGGAGCTGAGTGGCCCTGGCCCTAACTGGGCATCAGTGAGCAGGTTATTGCTGAGTAAGTGCCACTTGATAGCACTGTTGTTGACCCCTTCCATTACTTTATTGATGATTGACAGTAGACTGATGGGGCGATAATTGACTGGGGTGGATTTGTCCTGTCTTTTGTGTACAGGATATATCTGGGCAATTTTCCATATAGCCAGGTGGATGCCAGTGTTGTAGCTGCACTGGAACAGCTTGGCTAGGGACACGGAAGTTCTGGAGCACAAGTCTTCAGTACTATTGCTGGAATATTGTCAGGACCCATAGCCTTTGCAGTATCCAGTGCCTTCAGCCATTTCTTGATATCACGTGGAGTGAATCAAATTGTCTGAAGAGTAGCACCTGTGATGCCGGGTATCTCCGGAGGAGGCTGAGATGGATCATCCACTTGGCACTTCTGGCTAAAGATTGTAGCAAATGCTTCAGCCTTTTCTTTTGCACAGATGTGCTGGGCTCCTCCATCGTTGAGGATGGGGGTATTTATGGAGCCTCCTCTTCCAGTGAGTTGTTTAATTGTCCACTGCCATTCACGACTGGATATGGCAGGACTGCAGAGCTTAGATATGATCCATTGATTGTTGGATCACTTAGCTCTGTCTATTATTGCTGCTTATACCGTTTGGCACCCAAGTGTTCATGTTTTATAGCTTCATCAGGTTGACACCTCATTTTTAGGTATGCCTGATGCTGCTCCTGGCATGCCCTCCTGCACTCTTCACTGAACCAGGGTTGAGCCACTGGCTGCATAGATATGCCGGGCCTTGAGGTTACAGATTGTGTTCGAGTACAGTTCTGCTGCTGCTGATGGCCCACAGTACCTCATGGATGCCCAGTCTTGAGTTGCGAGATCTGTTCAAAATCTATCCCATTTAGCACGGTGGTAATGCCACACAACAGGATGGAGGGTATCCTCAATGTGAAGGAGGGACTTCGTCTTCACACTGACTGTGCGGCGGTCACTCCTACCGATACCTCCTACCTGTCATGGGCAGATGCATTTTCAGCAGGCAGGTTGGTGAGGATGAGGTCAAGTATGTTTTTTCCCCTCTTGTTGGTACCCTCACCACCTGCCACAGACTCCGTCTAGCAGCTATGTCCTTTAGGACTCGGCCAGCTTAGTCAGCAGTGGTGCTACCGAGCCACCCTCATTGATGGACATTGAAGTAAAAAAGATGAACCAATCTCCAGTCCGGGTATTAAAATAAGTAAGGGAGGAAATTGTAGATGCTCCAGTCATGATAAGAACATAACAAATAGAAGTAGGAGTAGACCACCCTGTCCATCAGGGCTGCTCCACCATTCAATGTGATCATGGCTGATCTTCAGCTTCACCTCCACTTTCCTGCCCGTTCCCCATATTCTTCGATTCCCTGAGAGACCAAATATCTGCATCACAATCTTGAACACATACAACAAAATGATCTTCCAAAGCTCTCTCAATTCAGGAATTGTCCCCTTGGATTGAAAAAATGCCAATATCACTCCACTATTTGTGAAGGGTAAGAGAGATAAATTAGAAAATTATATGGCTATTAGTCTAACGTCTGTTCTGCAGAAGTTACTGGAATAAATTAATAGGAGCAAAGTGGAGAGCATTTGGGCAAAGATGAACTAATCAGAAAGTGCCATCATTGATCTGTAAAAGGTAAATTTTGTCTTATGAACGTGGTTGACCGTTTTCAGGAGTTAACCAGCTTGGTAGTTAAGGGAGTGTGTATTACATTTATATGGACCTCCAGAAAACTTTCAATAAAGTTCCACACAAGAGACTGTAAACAAAAATGAGAGCACATGGAATTGGTGGTAACATGTTAACATTAATAGGTCAGCTGTGGTTCAGTTGGTAGCACTCTTGTCCCTGAATCAGAATTTATGTGTTCAAGTCCCACTCCAGGACTTGAGCACAAAAATTTAGGCTGCCACTGCAGTGTAGTGCTGAGGGAGCGCTGCACTGCTGGAAGTGCTATATTTCAGATGAGATGTTAAACCTGAACTTTGTTCTCAGGTGGATGTAAAAGATCCTTGGCACTATTTCAAAGAAGATTAGGGGAGCTATCCCCGGTGTTCTGACAAATATTTAACACTCAATCAGCATCATTTAAAAAACAGATTATCTGGTCATTATCACATTGCTGTCTGTGTGGACTTGGTGTATGCAAATTGGCTGCTGCGTTTTCTGTATTACAACAGTGACTACACTTCAAAAGTAATCAGCTGTAAAGCACTTTAAGACATTCTGAGTTCAAGAAAGGCTCTATATAAATGCAAGTCATTTTTTCTTTTATAACAGGAAATTTCAAAGGAGGTAGGAGAGAAGGGAGAATGGGATATGTGTTCCAATTGGCAGGATGTGACTAGGGATTTCCCTCAGGATTCTGTACTGGGACCTAAGCTTTGCACTATATTTATAAATGACGTAGAAGAAGTAATAGAGATCCATATATCTAAGGTTGCTGATGACAAGTTGGATGATGACAGCAGGATAGGTTAATGTATTTTCCATATGGTATGTAACTAGGAATAATGGACGAGCATAGAGATTTATTGACAGACAGAACTGTACTCCAGCGGGTGTTAAACCATACTCCAATATATGTAAAAAGTACCCCATTACATGAAGGACTGCATCCCAGTTGACATAAAACTGTAATGAAGTGCACATCAAACTATACCCTGTAGTAGAAGGACCTGGTACAATAAGGGTTAACCTGGGACCAAGTACAGTACCGCCCACTGGTGATGTAAGAAGGCACCTGACCTAGAGCTTAGGTCAGCAGCATAGTGCTAGGTAGCAGCATCTAAGGATGCCAGGGAGTCCTCTCCATACCTGTACCCTCTACTGTAAATATGTACATAGTTCAGTGATGTTAATAAAGCCTATTTGATAACTTCTACAACACTGCTTAATGATGTCTAAGCAGTGTACACCACAGGTAGTGACCACACAACAAAACATGCCCCAGTATATGTAGAACAGCACTTCATTGTACATAAATCTGTAGCCCAGTGCTAATTCAAACCGTGCCACAGTGAGTAAAGAACTGTACCCCAGTGTACATAGAATTATACCCTAGTGAGTGTATAACGATATCCAAGTGTGTGTAAAACTGTACACCAGTACACCAAGCCTCATTAGGCAGCACTTTCCAAACCTACAACCACTACCATCTAGAAGGACAAGGGCAGCAGATAGATAGGAACACCACCACCTGGAAGTTCCCCTCCAAGTCACTCACCGTCCTGACTTGGAAATGTATCACCATTCCTTCATTGTTGCTGGGTCAAAATCATGGAACTCCCTCCCTAACATCACTGTGGATGTACCTACACCACATGGACATCAGCGGTTCAAAAAGGCAGCTCGCCACCATCTTGTCAAGGGCAACTAGGGATGGACAACAAATGTTAGCCCAGCCAGTGATGCCCACACCCCCTGAATGAATAAAAATAAAGAACTGCACTCGAATGTGTATAGAACTGTAGCCCAGGGTAAGGGGCAGAAAAGGAAAAATAAGTTGTAGCTATTGTCCTTTCCTGGTCAGATTTTTACATCTCAGACCAGTGCTGATTCTTGCTGGAGTATTGCCGACATTGTGCCATTGTTAACAACAATCACTGCACCTCAGAGTAATCACATTGAATGTGAAACACTTTTTTAGATGTTTCAAAAAGACATAATAAGGCAGCGCATCAATGCAATGCTTACTATCTTTTTATCTTTCTTTTTAATTCAAGCTGATGTAAACACAGCAATGGGTAGGACTATTAACTGGGCAGCAATATAACATTGGTGTTACTCAGGATGCAAATTGTTTGAATATTCACCTAAAAAAAATTCATAGGAGTTGATTTTTGCTGCCATATGGTCTGGCATGAACTGGAGGTAGGAAGAGGGTTGGAGGATGCAGTAAAAACCTCCAGGTGTGGTTGGTTGGTTTACTGCCCCATTAACACAGCAGCCGGCATCCAAAAGGCCCACCTCTGTCAGGGAATAAGTCCTTATTAATATTGATACTGGGGTCCTTTGACATAAATTGGACCCAATTGCTATTTTGGTTTGTAATGATCTATATATAAATGAAAAGGACTGAAAAGGGATAGCCAAGTGCAGAGAAAATTTAAAAATTGGACACTTTTTAAAGCACATTTTATTAATTAATGTTGTTGACTACAATCACAATAAGGAACTGGCACTAAGCAAAAGGTTTCACAAGACACAGATGGCAGAATTGTCCTGTGTGTCATCAGTACAATTTCTCCTGTCAGTAACTATTTGACATGGGCCACAATATGTGAAACACTATTGAGTTCACAGAGAATAGAATTTTCTGTAATGCTTTCATCTGATCAAAAAAATAGTTTTCAGATATTCTCGTACATTCTGATTTTAAGGAAAAAAAAGGATTGGTATTTATATAGTGCCTGTCACGGCCTCCGGTCTTGAAATTAAAGTTTATAATCCTAACATAAAACGTTACTTCTCTCTTGTAATACTGATTTTTTTATTCATTCATGGGATGTGGGCTTCACTGGCTGGGGCAGCATTTATTGCCCATTCCTTGTTGCCCTTGAGAAGGTGGTGGTGAGCTGCCATCTTGAACCGCTGCAGTCCATGTTAGCTGTGGGAGCTAACAACTCCCACAGTGCTACTTGGGAGGGAGTTCCATGATTTTGACCCAGTGACAGTGAAGGAACCGAGATATATTTCCGAGTCAGGATGGTGAGTGACTTGGAGGGGAACTTCCAAGTGGTGGGGTTCCTATTTATCTGCTGCCCTTGTCCTTCTAGGTGGTAATTGTCATGGGTGTGGAAGGTGCTGTTGAAGGAGCCTTGGTGAATTCCTGCAGTGCATCTTATAGGTGGTACACACTGCTGCTACTGTGTGTTGGTGGTGAAGGCGAGAGTGAATGTTTGTGGAGGTGGTGCCAATCAAGTGGACAGCTTTGTCCTGGACAGTGTCCAGTTTCTTCAGTATTGTAGGAGCTGCACTCATCCAGACAATTGGGGAGTATTCCATCACACTCCTGACTTGTGCCTTGTATATGGTGGACAGGCTTTGAGGAGTCAGGAGGTGAGATACTCATTGCAGGATTCCTAGTCTCTGAACTGCTCTTGTAGCCAAAGTAATTATATGGCTAGTTCAGTTCAGTTTCTGGTCAATGGTAACCCCCAGGATGCTGACAGTGGGGGTTTCAGCAATGGTAATGCCGTTGAGCATCAAGGGGCGATGGTTGGATTCTCTCTTGTTGGAGATGGTCATTGCCTAACACCTGTGTGGCGCGAATGTTACTTGCCACTTGTCAGCCCAAGCCTGGATATTGTCCAGGTGTTGCTGCATTTGGACATGGGCAGCTTCAGTTTCTGAGGAGTCACGAATGGTGCTGAACATTGTGCAATCATCAGCGAACATGCCCACCTCTGACCTTATGATGGAAGGAAGGTCACTGATGAAGCAGCTGAAGATGGTGGGGCATAGGACACTTCCCTGAGGAACTCCTGCAGTGATGTCCTGGGGCTGAGATGACTGACCTCCAACAACCACAACCATCTTCCTTTGTGCTAGGTATGACTCCAACCAGTGGAGAGTTTTCCCCCTGATTCCCATTGACTCCAGTTTTGCTAGGGCTCCTTGATGCCACATTTGGTCAAATGCTGCCTTGATGTCGAGGGCATTAACTCTCACCTCACCTCGGGAGTTCAGCTCTTTTGTCCATTTTTGAACTAAGGCTGTAATGAGGTCAGGAGCTGAGTGGCCCTGGCCCTAACTGGGCATCGGTGAGCAGGTTATTGCAAAGTAAGTGCCGCTTGATAGCGCTGTTGATGACTCCTTCCATTACTTTACTGATGATGGAGAGTAGACTGATGGGGCAGTAATTGGCCAAGTTGGATTTGTCCTGTTTTTTGTGTACAGGACATACCTGGGCAATTTTCCACATAGCCGGGTAGATGCCAGTGTTGTAGCTGCACTGGAACAGCTTGGCTAGGCGTGCGGGAAGTTCTGGAGCACAAGCCTTCAGTACTATTGCTGGAATATTGTCAGGGCCCATAGCCTTTGCAGTATCCAGTGCCTTCAGCCGTTTCTTGATATCATGTGGAGTGAATCGAATTGGCTGAAGACTGGCAGCTGTGATGCTGGGGACCTCTGGAGGAGGCCGAGATGGATCATCCACTCGGCACTTCTGACTGAAGATTGTAGCAAATGCTTCAGCCTTATCTTTTGCACTGATGTGCTGGGCTCCCCCATCATTGAGGATGGGGATATTTATGGAGCCTCCTCCTCCAGTGAATTGTTTAATTGTCCACCACCATTCACGACTGGACGTGGCAGGACTGCAGAGCTTAGATCTGATCCATTGGTTGTGGGTTCAAATAGCTCTGTCTATCACTTGCTGCTTAAACCATTTGGCATGCAAGTAGTCCTGTTGACACCTCATTTTTAGGTATGCCTGGTGCTGCTCTTAGCATGCCCTTCTGCACTCTTCATTGAACCAAGGTTGATCCCCTGGCTTAATGATAATGATAGAGTGGGGGATATGCCAGGCCACGAGGTTACATATTGTGTTCAAGTACAATTTCAGCTGCTGCTGATGGCCCACAGTGCCTCATGGATGCCCAGTCTTGAGTTGCTAGGTCTGTTTGAAATTATCCCATTTAGCACAGTGGTAGTGCCACACAACACGATGGAGGGCATCCTCAATGTGAAGGTGAGATTTTGTCTCCACATCGACTGAGCGGTGGTCACTCCTTCCAACACTGTCATGGACAGATGCAGGTTGGAGAGGATGAGGTCAAATATGTTTTTCCCTGTTGTTGGTTCCCTCACCACCTGCCTCAGACCCAGTCTAGCAGCTATGTCATTTAGGACTCAGCCAGCTCAGTCAGTATTGGCTCTACCAAGCCACTCTTGGTGATGGACATTGAAGTCTGGACATTCTGCGCCCTTGCCACCCTCAGTGCTTCCTCTAAGTGATGTTCAACATGGAAGATTCATCAGCTGAGGGAGGGCGGTAGATGGTAATCAGCACGAGGTTTCCTTGCCCATGTGTGGCCTGATGGGGTCCAGAGTCAATGTTGAGGACTCCCAGGGCAACTCCCTCCCGACTGTATACCATTGTGCCGCCACCTCTGCTTGGTCGGTCCTGCCAGTGAGACAGGACATACCCAGGGATGGTGATGGTGGGACATTATCTATAAGGTATGATTCCATGAGGATGACTATGTCAGGCTTTTGCTTGACTAGTTTGTGAGACAGCTTTCCCAATTTTGGCACTAGACCCCAGCTGTTAGTAAGGAGGACTTTGCAGGGTCAACAGGGCTGAGTTTGCCGTTGTCGTTTCCGGTGCCTAGGTCGATGCCAGGTTGTCCGTCCAGTTTCACTCCTTTTTTATGTCTTTGTAGCTGTTTGTTACAACTGAGTGGCTTTCTAGGCCACTGAAGAGGGCATTTAAGAGTCACATGTAGGCCAGACCTACATGTCTAGATGACAATTGACAAATGTCATATTCCAAATGTTGCCCACTTCTATCATGCTGGCCTAACGGTGGTTGTGAGCCACTGGTGTCTGTGTCGCCTTGCACTCTCACAAATACCTTTATCCCTGTCACATCTCAGCATCTTCTACTGTGTTAAGCGTTTTGTGAGTGAACCTTCAAATCAAACTCTCAGTCAGAAGACAAACACAAATGCTATTATCTGCACTTGAACTATTTTTACCCTCTGCCAATAGGTTAGGCCAGTCCTGGATACATGACAGCCTGGTGGTTCAAATTTTCTTAATGAAGTGCAAACATGGAGTTAATTTTATTATTGTATGGCTCCATATCCTAGAAATTGTGCAATGGTCTTCACACAAAGAGAGTGAGATTCCAGCAGAGCGGTGGAGAGCACAGGGAATGTTAGTTTGCAGGTAACCTATTTCCCTGCCACTTAATCTAACTCATTCATTGCTCTAATAACATTGAAATTACTCTGCAACAGGAGAGCTTCTAACCTTGAAGCGAAAGCACAAAATACTGCAGCTGCTGGAAATCTGAAATACAAACAGATATTGCTGCAAACGTTCAGTGGGTCAGGCAGCCTCTGTAGAGAGTCATAGAATTAATAACCCTCTATTTACAGGGGGACAGACAGGGAGTGGGGAAACACCAGCGATCAGGAGGTCCTTCCAAATGTTACAGCAGGATCTCTTTATCAATTTTATTTTCATTTTTCTGCCCAGCAACTGGCCAGGTTACAGGCTGGCTAACTGGCTGACAGGTGGGAAAGGTTTGGGGGTGCGTGTGGTATGGGTCAGAACCTGGCTTTTGAGAGAGAAGGAAAGGTGTTGGAGGAATGGGGGTGCATGTCATCAGACTGAGCCACGACGAGAGGTTGCGATCGGTCACAGATTTGCTCAAGGGTCTAAGAGAGTTGGGGCTGTCATGCTTCTCCTGGCCCACAAGGAGTGCTGTAAAAAAAACACCTGCCTTCTGCAGCCACTACCTCTTCTCTCTATTCACTGCTGGGTTTCCCAAACCCTGCACAACCTCACAGCAGCAGTAAAATTTAAGGCTGCATTTATTTGTGCTGCAACACTAGGGGGAGCACATCCTGCACGTGGGTGTCGGGGGTGGAATTTTCAGTGCCTGTTGGCGTCGGGCGTGTCCAACAAATTGAGCGGACAATACAGTGAGAAGGCCAAAAATTGGTTTCACGGCGTCATGAAACCAGTTGCGATCAGCCGCTCTGCCCATCAAAGGCGGGCCGGGATTCCCATCATCGGACATCGGGAACTTCATTGTAATATATCTGCATATCATTATAAGCCCAGCTCACAGGAATCATCCCTCCAACGTCAAATTTACCGCCCACGTTAGCAGGAAAACACAACGGTGCACAACCCATCTTAACAAGTGTGACGTGCAGAAGTCGGGACTTATCGTCAGAGCCTTGCTCACATCGCAGGCATCCAAGCAGCAGAAGATGCTGGTGCCCGACAGCACTGTGACCCTGGAGGAACATCCACCACATGCTGGGTGCATTCTCATGGACTTGCCTCAAGCGCAAAGCAGCTCATGGAAGGCGGAAAGTCACTGTTGAGGGTCTGCTCACAATGGATGATGGTTGAGGGGGTGGAGAGGAAGGTCCAGCTGTGTTTGGGAGAGGAAGATGTACCGGGGGGGCGGCGGGTGGGAGAGGGAGGTGTTTGATCGACTGGGAGAGGAAGGTGTGTTGGGGGGGTGCGGGGTGAGGTTGTGGGGTGAGGGTGTACGGGGGACGAGGAGATAACGGGGAGAATACAGCAACTAGGGAGGTAGGTATAAGCGGGGAGGAAGGTGTAATGGAAGGAATCTGGAGAGGGGAAGGAGTCCAAAGAGGGGAAGGAGTCCAGCGGGAGGACAGAGTCTGGAGAGGAAAAGGACTCAGAGAGGGGAAGGAGTCCAGAGAGGGGTAAGAGTAAGAGTGGAAGAAGAAGAAAGAGTGGAAGAAGGAGTCAGGAAGGGGGAAGCACTAAGAGGGGAGGAGTAGGGGTGGGTGAAAGAGTTCCAAGGGGGTAGAAGTCTGGAGGGGGGCATATCCAGGTGAACATGTGAGAGAGGACTGTGTGGAGTTAATGGCTGCCTCCTGGGGGGTAAACTGAGGGTGTGCCTGGTAGGAGGGAATGGTGAGAATTCCCCTCACAATAAATGCTCACATTCCATTAGCTTCCCTAATTACTTGCTGTATCTACATACCAGCCTTTTGTGATTCATGCACTAAGACACCCAGATCCCTCTGAATCTCGGAGCTCTGCAATTTCTCACCATTTAGATAATATGCTTCTTCTTTATTCTTCATGTCAAAATGGAAAATTTCGCATTTGCCCACATTATACTCCGTTTGCCAGATCTTTGCCCACTCACTTAACCTATCCATGTCCCTTTGTAGCCTCCTTATGTTCTCTTCACAATTTACTTTCCTACCTTCCTGTGTGTCGTGAAACCAGACTCGTGGTGGGAGAGAACAGGTGCTGCACGGGAGTGTGGTCAGTGGGTGGGCGGAGATGCAGGTCAGCTCAGATGGACAACTGAAAGAGAACTCCATCAAGCATGTTGAAGATGCTCAGGACATTGAGATGTGATGGGAGAAGGATCCGCGTGCGTGGGAGGCTGCATGCAGGAAGCTCCACACACATAACACTTCTCCCCCCAGAATCACTCGTGGGCCAGCTATGTGCAGCTGAATTGCTAGTGGCTGGGGTGGGGCAGGGGTTGATGGTGTGGAGGAGATGCAGAGGGCTGACTCGCAAAGCCTGTAAATGAAGCTGATCATTATTCAGTGAAAGTGAATATATTTACTGATTGTAAAGTGACAAAATGCGTTAACCTGTGCAACCAACTGTGATCTGTGATCAGAATTTCTTAACTTTTCTATGCCTTAGATTTCTAGGTGCTGCCTTGACAACCACAGCAGGGGTGGAGCCAGCCAATGCAATGTTTGGCCCTGTTGCCTCTGATGACTTTGGCTTGGATCCTCCAGCGAGCCAAGGCCTGGGGGGCTTCCGACAGCTCTGCATGACGTTCCCCTGCCTTCTACCGACTCTCCACAATCAGTTGGAAGGCCAAATCCAGAGGCTTGTCATCTGACTCAGACCTCGCAGATGCCTCTTCCCCAGAAGTCCTCCATGTGCTGGGGAGTTCAGCTGAACTTGCCTCCTCCTGCTGTGGATACGTGTCTGTGCGGTGACCACCAGATTGTGAACCCGAGCCTGCTATAAATCTAGTTCCCACTGAGGTGTGTGTCTCTGCGCTGGTGGAGGGTGTGGGTAAGCGCTGTGATGGGTCTTGCAGGCTGCTTAATTCCAGCTCTTCAATAGAGGAGTGTCCTCTTGGCTGGAGGTGAGGACCTGGATGGAGCTGAGAGACTGGCTGGCTGAGCATGTTGGTCACTTGACAAAGCTCCCTGTGAACCAAAATAGAGATAATTAGTGCATGGCAGCAGAGTTAAAAGCGGGAAAGATAAACACTCATAGTTGTGTTGAGAGAGGGATGATGTGGTGCAGGATCCTCATGACCTCACCATTGCCACAGGCAGAGTTCACATCTTCACCAGTCAGCGTGATGGCACGCTCCTCAAACTGAGTGAGGGGCCTAACGTGGGCCACTCCACCCCTGCTCTGGGACCTCTCCCTGCTGGTGTGAGCATGGGAACAGATGGAGAGAGTGTGAGCAGGACAAATGGCACTGCGTGGAATGTTTGTGTGGTGAGCGGAGCCATGGACGAGATGGGGATGTGAGCTCAAGAGGATATGAGCCTGATAGGGATGTGAGAGTGTGTGTGGGAGTTAGTGGTGTTGTCCCTTGAGGTCTGAGATCCCTGTGGATGTGTGATGGGCTTGTCAGTGTGTGGGCAGAATTTTTCTGTCGGCGAGTTGGGGGCGGGGCCTGCTTGCCGACACGAAAATGACACGGGATGATGTCAGGAGGAACCCCCGACGTCATCCCGCCCCATTTAAATATTCAGGAAGGCGGGTGGACAGCGTAAACGGCTGTGCACCCACCGACCTGTAAATGGCCAATTGAGGCCATTGACAGGATAATTAAGATAGTTAAAGACCCTGCCCATCCAACCTTAAGGCTGGCGGGCAGGCCAGGAGCCCCAGCGGGCTTCTGATAATACATGAAACCTCATCCACCGGCAGGATGAGGTTTCGTGTCGGTTTTAAAAAAGTTTAATAAAGTTCTTCTGATATTTATTAACATGTACCATCTCATGTGACATTGTCACAAGAGGGGGACATGTTAATAATTTTTTTATTTTTCTATTTTTTGTTTGAAACACTGTCAGTGATCTCCCTGAGGCAGCACTTAGTCTCAGGGAGCAGTGCACTCTTTCCTGCGCATGCGTGAAAGAGCGCACTTTGACAGATGGGAAATCCTTCCCCCCCAACCCCAGCATATAAAGCACATAGCATTCTCGTCGGGCGGTCTGCTGGGTGGGCCTTAATTGGTCCGCCCACTTAAAATGGCGGCGGGGCCCATTTTGGCAGCAGCAATCGGCTGCCCACAAGGCCGCCAAGCCAGTGGGGCACGCCCGCCCATCAAGGGCAAAATTCTGCCCTGTGAGTTGAGTGATGAGAAGAGTGACTTACCCTGGCAGAACAGATGAGACCCTCCATCCTCTTGAGGCACTGGGTAGCTGTCCTCTTTTGCAGGGCATTAGCGTTGACCACCGCTTCCACTACCTCCCATGCTGGATTGGTGACCTTGTTTTTGGGAGTAGAGGACATCACAGTGGGCCTCCACAGCATCCCAAAGGTGCTCGAGGGTCACATTATTAAACTGGGAGGGCTGCAGTCTCCTTGCCTTTCGGGGCCATGTCTTCTTTGCAGCAGTCCTGGTCTGGAAGCATTGACAGGTGTGCATGCAGCAGCCCTTTAAACATGGCGCCCGGCAGGAGGAAGCGGCAAGGCGATGGCACACCGGGCAAAGGAGAGTCCGCCCGCCAGCGAAACAGCGTGTTTCCCAGGAATGCCTGATTAATGAGGCGGGATTGAGATGACACGGCGTGAAAAGTCGCCATTGTGGCCGGTGGATAAAATGTCCTTTTTCCTGCCCGTTACCAAACTTAGTGCAAAGCTGGGACGATTCCACCCACTGCCTATGACCGTTTAAAGAGAAAGATGCTTTTAAGTGCAGCTCTGCTTTCTGGTGCTGAATTATGCATTTGTTTGCAAGTCGATGTCTTATAGTTCTCCTTACAACAACATCAGTTAATGGAAAAATGTAACTGCTCAGAGAGCAGCCATTTTAACAGTCAGTTTCTTGTAATGGAAAGTATAATTATAATTATTGTTTAATGGTTTGTTTCAACATTGCTTCACCTTGAAATTCTATCATTTTCAGATTTTTTTAAACGGTTGGAGTTTAAAAGAATGAGAGGTGATTTTATTGAAACTTAAAATCCTGAGGGCACTTGACATCCATAGGTGCACATATACGCCTAAAATCTCTGAGGGGGCTTGACAGGTTGGATGCTGAAAGGATGTTTCCACCTGTAGGGGAATTTAAAACAAGTTTAAATATTAGGGGTCACTCGCTTAAGACTGAGATTAGGAGAATTTCTTTCCCCCCAGAGAGTCGTTAGTCTGTGAAAGTCTCTTCCCCAGAGAGCACTAGAGTCTGGGTCAGTGAATAATTTCAAGGCCAAGTTAGATGGATTTTTGATCGACAGAGGAGTCAAGGGTAATGGGGGACAGTCAGATAGATGGAGTTAAGGCCACAATCAGGTCAGCCATGGTCTCACTGAATGGCAGAGCAGCCTCGAGTGGCCGAATGGCCTACTCCTGCTCCTAATTCTTGATGGAGAGTTTTATTTAAGGTAAAGCCCAGAAGGAAAAAAACAGTTCAGACTCTTATACCCCAGTTTTACTGGTGTTCCATTGTAAGGTATACAAGACCAGTTCGGACCAGTACTCTTATACCCCAGTTTTTATTGTTTTTTTTCCTTCTGGGAGGCTTGCAAATTATTAAGGAAAGCAATACTGTTTTTCGAACAGTTATTCCAGTCGTCAATGTATGTGCCTGGGGGTAACAGGTATCCGTCCACCAGCAGCCTGTAAAAAATTTAAGAAAAATTAAAATTTCTTGGAATATTTAAGAATAAAATCATAATCCAAAGTGGGGCTAGTAACCGTGACCCTGGGATTAAGAGTCCCTTTAACTACCAATTGAGTTTATCAGGCTGTGTAGGAATCTCTGCACTTGTCCAATTTGTTCAAACAAATGCAGCCTTTTAATAAGGACAACTTCATGAGCGACCCCGCACCAACCCCCCCCCCCCCCCCCACCCCACCACCCCCCCCCCGCCATCTTTGAATATTTCAAGATCACCATAATTCCTACTGCCCACCGACCAGAAAGACATCAGCAACTATTCTCAAAGCCTTTCTAGTCACCGATCAAAGTTACAATGAAAAATTTAAGTCAGGGGCTCCCATCTGCACAATGGCAGCCTAATTTAAGTATGATAATGAGGTGTTCTGCCATTCTCCAAGATGCAACACAAGCAAACCCTGCAACTTGCCAGTAAAAATGGCAGCAGGTGCCTCACGAAGCAGACCAACCCCAACATTTCAGGCCAATAACCTAACTTTGTTGCTACAGCGTACTCTGAATAGACTGGTTGTACTGTGCCTTTAATTGATCAATTCTGGAGATTTTGCTGTGGAAGTTTCTGCAGAATTTCCCACTTTCTGAGGGGAAAAAAGAGCCTTATGTTTCCTCTTTGGAGTTGCATAGGTCATTACTGAACATGAAGCACAAATAGTGCATTCCCCTCACAACTCAAATTTATCAAGTGTAACATTATACAACAGTACCCTCTACTGAGAAGAAGCAGTAACGGCCAGATAAACCATACATCAATAAATGTCTGTGTTAATATGAGCTGACTAGAGAAATATCCTCAAGCTATAAATCTTAAGAATGAAGCACAAGAAACAGAAGAACATGTGACAATGAAGATCCTCTAGTGAAAAACTAATTTGTGTGGCACTATCATTACATCGCTATGGTTTTACTTGCGCAGTGAGGCTTTAATTTCAGACCAAGTTGATGGGATGGAAGCTGTCTCTCCCTGCTGGTTCTAAGGGTACTAAGTGTAGTGAATCTGGAAGGCCAGTTCTTATTGTAAACAACATAAAACTGCCCATAACAAGAAGAGTAAATCAGCAACTGCAAGGGAAGGCAACGTGAGTTACTTAACTATCCAATTGAAACAGTAAATAGTGCTCTTCCGAGACCCAGGAGGTACTGACAGGCATATTTGAAGTGGACTAGAGAATCCATAAGCTGCATTCTGTTCACATTATGCCAGAAGTATTTGCTGGTGACGTCAGCTGGCAAAATCAGAAATGTATTCCCTTCTCCAGAACCAGCATCCCTCATCTCAAAAACTATATCAGCTTTCTTTATCCTTTCATAGGATGTGGGCATGGCTGGCAAGGCCAGCATTTGTTGCCCATCCCTAATTGTCCTTGAACTGAGAGGCTTGCTTGTCATTTCACAGGGCAGTTAAGAGTCAACCACATTGTTATGAGTCTGGAGTCACGTGTAGGCCAGATTGGGTAAGGATGGCAGATTTCCTTATGTAAAGGACATTAACGAACCAGGTGGGTTTTTACAATAATCAGCAATAGTTGTCATGATCACCATCACTGAATCTAGCTTTATTTCCTGATTTTTTTTTTGATTAATTCAATTTAAATTCCACCAGCTACTATGATGGGATTTGAATCCAGAACATTGGCCTGGGCCTCAGAATTACTAGTCCAGTGACATTACCATTGTTCTCCCCTCACAATCACACAGAAAAGGGGGATTAATCAGTTTATTTTACGAAGAAGTCTGCCAAATGGAGGTGTCAAATAAGACACCAATGAGAAAAAGGGGGTCATTCTATAAATCAGTATACGCTGTAGAGTAAAGAGTTAACATCAGGAGCACCTGACACTGATGTAACTATGATGCAATACGACATGACTAAGAGACTGAAATCTGATGGGAAGTGTGTAGAGTACTAAGCTGTATATAGATCTATACATAAAAATAATGTTTTTAATGAATAACAGTCTATGGTAGCATTCTTAAGGTAACAGGCAAACCCTAAAGAAACTCCACCTAGACCCGAAACTCAAGGTAAAACATGGTGGCAGCGGACAGAGCATTAAGACCCATAAAAACTCCAGGAGAGGACTGCAGAAGCAAGGAGTCTACATTGCCATTCCCAGAACTGTTCCAAAGCATTGAAGGCTCCCAACAAGCTCAACACTGGGACAATTGGAAGAAGAGTTTTTCCAAGTGCAGAACAGTTTCAGGTTTGGATAAGAAGGAACAGAAGGATCAGTCAGTACTTCATTCTATGCAGTAGGGGCCATAGCAAATGATGTTATTGCCAGAAAGGGCAGCGATGAGACTTCAAACTCATCTAAGGAAGTCCTCCAAGCATTCATTTCACACTTCAATGTTCGAAAAAATGTGATAATTGAGTGAGCAAAATTTAATAAGAGGATGCAAAAACCGGGCAAATCCATGGACTCATTTATAAATGACCTGTGCAGACTTGCAGAGAATTGTGATTATGGCATCCACAGAGATAAATAAATATGCGATTGTATAGTAATTGGGGTCTTCAATGAAACCCTATCAGACCTCATGCAAACGAGGGAAGATTTGACTCTCACAAAGACAGTGCAAATACAGTGACTGACAAGGTGAGGAAGCAAAGCAGAGGGGCTATTTGTTGGGTAAGTGATGTCCCTTGGGGAAAAATGTGTGAAGACACGTGAGGCAGGTTGCCTCACATCCTTTAAAAAGTACCTGGTTGAGCACTTGGCACATCATAACATTCAAGGCTATGGGCCAAGTGCTGGTAAATGGGATTAGTTAGGTAGGTCAGGTAGGTAGGTCACGTGTCAGTGCAGACTTGATGGGCTGAAGGGCCTCTTCTGCACTGTGATTCTGTGATATGTCAAACAAAAAAAGAGCACAGTGAAACAAAAGCCCACGAAATTGGGGAAAAGTGCAACAACCACCATCTTGAGGTGCTGTCAGTGTGGCAGGAAAACCCTATACAAGCGGGAAGAATGCCCAGCAAGGAGAACTGAGTACCTCAACCATGGGAAGTTAGGACATTTTAAAATAGTCTGCAGATCCAAAGTTCCTTTAGCTCTTAGGAAAAAAGAGATAGCAATGAAACAAAATAAAATCCAAGAAATGGAAGAACCGCAAAAAAAAAACAAATAACCTCCTTAGGAGAAGTTAATGAAACAGAAAGCATCTAATTGGAGCATTAGAAGCTGATGGTGACCCACAGAATTCAAGCTAAATACTGGCACAGGTGTTTCGGTATTATCTGATGAAGTTAAATGACTTAAAAGTATCACATTACAGCCACTCTTCATCCAGTTGCAAAGTACAGGAGGGACAACAGTAATAATAAAAGGCCAACACTTGGCAAGTTTAAATAAAAGTTTAAAGAAATTGTGGAACCAGTGTACATTATACAAAGCTAGGATTCATCATTATTAAGCAGAAAAGCATGCTTGCAGCTGAGGCTCATTTATAAGAGTGATGAAATTGCTGACTAGCAGTCTAGTGAGGTATTCAGGACTGAATTTTCATCCATTTTTTCAGACTTAGGAAAGCTGAAAGCAGGATATCACATCACCCTAAGGGCAGACGTTAAGCCTATAGTCTCTTCACAATGAGGAAGGTCCTTCACCCACTCTTAGACAAAGACAAGAGCAAGGCTGAACACATGCTACAACATGGAATCATCTCTCCAGTGACCATACCGACAAAGTGGTGTTCTAGAATGGTCACAGCACCAAAGCCCAATGGTTCCACTAGAATCTGTGTGGATTTGACTCAATTAAACAAGTCAGTAGAGCACAAGATCCATCATTGGGTGAAAGTCTTGCCAAATTAGCAAAAAGCACTCTCTGCACAAAATTGGATGCCAACAGCAGCTTTTGGCAGTTGCCTCTGGACAAAGAAACCAGATTGCTAACTACTTTTATCACCCCCATTTGGTCATTATTATTTTACCAGGTTACCATTTGAAATTGCTTCTGCACCAGAAATATTGCAAAGAACAACATCTCAGACCCTGGAAGGCATGGAAGGAGTAATATTCCATATGGACAACATTCTCATGCATGGTTCACCAAGGGAAGAACATAACCGTTGTGTAAGAGCTGTTCTCAAAATCCTACAAGAAGCAGTTTGACATTAAATAACAAACGTAAATTTACAAAGTCTAAAATTCATTGGCCACATTATGCAAGCTTCGGGAATTATGGCCAACCTGCAGAAAACCAAGGTCTTAGAGAGTTCCCACAACCTAAAAACATTGCAAAATTACAAAGAATACTTGGAATGATCAATCAAGTAGAGATTCCTACCAAACTTGAAGGAAATCAATGAGCTGTTATGACAGCTGTTGCGTCAAGGTCAACAGTGGTGCTAGAATGTGGACCAGGAAAATGCTTTTCACAAGGCCAAAAACCTTCTAATTTCACCAAAAACTCTAGCACATTATGATACAGAACTGTGAACAATTGTAACAGCAAGTACATCATCTGCAGACTTGGGTGCAGTGTAGTTCAAAAAGATGGACAAAGAAGACCAGTTTATTAAGCCTCAAGATCTCTCATAGACACAGAGAAGAGGTTTGCGACCATTGAGAGAGAAGCATTAGTAACCACATGGGCCAGTGGGAAGTTCTCTGATTATGTCCTGGGATTAAGGTTTAAAATTGAAACCGACCACAAACCTTTGGTTACTCTTTTTAACCCTAAAGGAAATTGCAAAAATGCTGCCTAGAATTCAATGTCTTAGATTGCAGCTCATGAGATGTGATTCGGTTGCTGAGTACATTCAAAGGAAGTATCAGACAACAGTGGATGCATTATCAAGAGTCCAGTGGAAGGATTTAAGCTACAAGATTTAAATTTTATTGAGGAAGTAGAAGTATATACTTTGCTCAATACCAAACATTTACCAACCGCTGAAAAGAGATTACAAGAAATTAAGCAAGCACAACAGCAGATTGGTGAGTGCATGAAAATAAAAGAGTATTGCCAGAATGGATGGCCGGAGTATACTCCTAACAACCCAGTACTACACCAATACCTTGAACAGAGAAAACATCTCTCAATCATCAATGATTTCTTAGTTTTTAATGACAGACTAGTCATCCCTAAAAGACTTTGACTCAACGTTCTCCAGAAAATCAATGAAGGTCTTTTGGGAAAAGCAAAATGCTGAGCAAGAGCCCAGCAATCAGCCTGGCGGCCAGGTATTGGTCATTCCATTGTTAATCATGAATTGCTTTACGTGTGCAGTGAATAGCAAATAGCAGAGCGACACCCTCCATTTTTCCTTCAAGGCCATGGCAGCGCCTTGGAATGGGTTTATTTGAGTTCAAAGGCAAAGTTTTCATCATTGTCACTGATTACTACTCCAGAAGGTTTGGGGTGATTAGACTGCACAGCATCACAGCAGAGGCAGTCATTACATCACTAAGAAGAATCTTTGCAACTCATGGCATCCCAGATACTGTGGTGTCAGACAACGCCCCTCAGTTTGCTCCTACTTTGCGCAGGAATATAGTTTTGTGCATGCAATGGTTCACCTAGATATAATCAGCTGAATGAAGAAGCAAAAAAAAGAGTTCGAACAAATCAAGGAATTGGTGAAAAAGAACAACGATATTAACTTAGCCCTTTTTAACTATTGGACCACAGCACTAAAAAACAGGCTCTCGCCATCAAAAGTATTGATGGAAAGACAGCTGTGATAATAACTTGCAGCTCTACAACAGATACAACTTAACATTACCTTAGGCGATCGTGAGAAAGTTAGGAAGCCTGAGGAGCAACAAAAAGACAGTCAAGCTCGCAATTTTGACTTCAGACACGAGCAAAGACTTGAAAGTGCTACAGCCCTGGAAGAGAGTATGGATACAAATGAGATCAACAGAAAGACGGCATTATAATAGAAAGAGCTCCACAGCAGAGACCTTATAGAATTGATGCGGACCAGGGAAATATCAGAAGGAACTGGCGAATCTTGATATCATTGGGAATGAAACCAGTGGAACCTTGGATATACTATTTAGATCCGGAGGGGGACAAGGAAGCAGAAACAAGCAGAAACTCCACAACCACACAGGTGGAGGACACTCCTATTGAATGACAAGAGAGTTCAGTTCATCTTCAACTTCGAAATGAAATCAGGACCAGATCAGGGAGATTGGTCAAGGCACTACAGAGACTAACCCTGTGAAGTCTGAGACTTTCGGAGGAGATGTAGGAGTATGTAGATAGTCGGGATAAAGACTTGGAGGAAGATGTTGGGTAAAGGAGCACCTGATACTGATGTAACTACTTATGTTACTATGATGCAATGTCACATGACTAAAAGACTGCGATCTGATGGGAAGCAGAAATACAGTCTCGTGTAGAGTACTGAAATGTATATAGATCTGTAAATAAACAAGAATGGCTTTTACGAATAACAGTCTATGGTAGCATTCTTAGGGTAACAGGTAAACCCAATAGAAACACCATTTAGACCACGAACTCAAGACGAAATATACTCAAGAAAAATTGATATTGGTCTCATTTATTCTGTAAAATATAGCCATGCTGCAACAAATTATTCAGTTCCTGCTATAACTACCAAGTACTTCTGAATTGCAACAGCTGGTGATATTAAAGGATGCTCCGGATGTTTCCAACATCAGTGTTCAAAATTGGAATTGTCACTGGTAGCACAAGATGAAAAGTACGTTATTGCCCCACGCAAGTGTCCGGGAGTGTCTGCCAGTGCCCTCTACTCTTGACCTTGTCAAAGTATCTGGGGTCAGGAGAAGGTCACCCATTTTAAATATTCCTGCACCACTATGAGGACATCTTGGACACACACCAGAGAAAGAGAGGTAGGGAATGGGAGCACTAGGAAGTGCCAGAGCCTCAAAGCCAATTATTAACTTTTATCATTGCCCCACTTCAGAGTGGTGACATTATTTTGAAGTGGGCCATACCTACGTCAGGCCAAGGACCAGTCAGCTTGGATAAGGCCAATGGTCTAAGCTGCTTGGTGTAACTCAAGTTGCGGTGGGTGTAAGGCTTTCCCACCTAGTGAGATCCCACTCCTGACCCCACTCCTTCTGATGGCAAAGGTAGTGTTTGGGATGGTTGGAAGTCCTGCCTTGTGGAAATTTGGTGCAGAAGCATATCCAGCATTCTTTGGCATATCCAGATTCTATCTCAATGTCCAGCACCTCCATCACACTCCAACCAGACTTGTGCCAAGACAACTACACACAGTGGGTCATATCGCTCCATATCCATGCCGGGCTAGGTGAATAACATTGCATTACCTTTGTGCAAATACCACACCAACTTCAAACAAGGGCAGATAGGAGATCAAATGCAGAAGTTGTAAAGTTGCAGTGGGAGATGCACTGTTTCACTGTTAGCTTCACAAAAATGGCATCATGCCGTGCAGCTCTCCACTCAAATGCATTGACCTGTGTGAAGATCCTATTCTTCCACCGTAGATAGGAAGTACCACAGATAGTTAGGTCAATTCATTTCAAATTCAAATAACCTATTAAGCAATGAGTTACTTATTGTCAATCTCCCCATCTGACACTGAAAATCAACCATTGCAATTGTGGAATCTCAATCCTTCTGATTTTAATAATTGTTGGAGATTTCATTTTAAATGCATTTTTTAAAAGACTTTTCCTTTCCATCTCTTTTTTCACTCGTTTAATCAATCTTCTTTCCCTTCTCTTTATTCCTCTTTCTGTACCTGCTTTGGCATTCCATTCACCCACTCGAATTTACATTTCCTTTTCAGTCCTTTCACTGGTAATTTCACAATCCTTCAATCTGATTGGTTGAGGAAAAGCACTTACTTTCCCTCTTCCCAGATGCCCTAGAGAGAGTTCCCGCCTCACACATCAGCAACTTGCTGCACAAAGTATCATCGAGATTAAACAGGCAAGGACAAGCCTCACTAACAGCAGATTCCATTCATTGGCCTGCTACAAGACATTTGGACCATTGTGTCTAAAGCTGAAAGATTGCAGCCCTATTAAATAATGAATAAGTACATCAGCAATTTAAAACCGTCCATATAAACTGAATGACAACCTCTCTGCCACTAAAGTTTTTTTTGTGCCTTGACCATGTTACATTTACTTGGGATTAAATAGAACTAGATCATGGATTAAGTGCAATTATGCAAATTATGTTGACAGAATGCGGCAAATGTTTCCTGGAGACAGCAAAGATGGACTAATTGTTTATGTATGAATATCATCTTCAATTTGATGTGAGCTTTCAGACTGGAATTTAAGTAGATGAATATGTTACCTTAACGACCCACACCGACAGAGATCTTCCTCCCTCAATCACTAATGCCAGATGGCTGCTTTTTCTTGCATGATATTAAAAGATGTTTTTAATTCACAGTATTGATTCTGCAGTTGAGTTAATACAGAGGAGAGAATTGTTTTTGTTTTAGAAAATTATTGAAGGAATTTTTTTATATGGCGATCTGTGTCGCCGGTTCCAAAAGAACAGATTGCTCTCCAGGTACAGAACATTGCCTTTAACAGTCTGTAATTATCACAAAGTATTCTCTGTTAATTGACTGATTTGGGAAGCTAAATATAATGACTACTTATTAATCATGAAAGGCGATGTACAGCAGCAAGGCAACTGCAATAATTGCACTAACGATGGAGAAACGTTAATTAATGAAAAGAACAATGATGTAAAAAAATTAGATACATAATGTTTAGCCACTGATTTAATATGCTTTGGGAACTCATTAGTGTGCGTGGCAGCAATGGAGTGCTGGAGATTTACAGCACCCATACTGTGAACCTCTTGCTAAGAGACAGCCGCCAGTCTTTGTTGTTGGATCTCACACTGTTGAAAGTGCGATAATGGTGAGATTTCCATTATGATTTTATGGGTGGAACTGTCAGCATGGACTGGAACATTTTTTACATATTGCATTTCTCAACATACTTTCTAGTAGGCCAAGACCTCATTAGTAAAAGGAAGAAAGAATGACTTGCCGTTATATTGCGCCGTTCACGGCCTTAGCACGTTCCAAAGTCCGTCACGTCTAATGAAGTACATTTGAGTAGTCACTGTTGTAATGCAAGAAACGTAGCAGCCAACCTGTGTACAGCAAGCTCCCACACACCACAATGTGATAATGGTCAGATAACCCATTTTCAGTTTGTTGGTTGAGGGATAAATATTGGCCAGGACACTCTTTGAAACAATGCAATGAGATCTTTTACATCCACCTGAGAGAGCATTTGATCTCGGTTCAAAATGTCTCATTCAAAGGGTGGCCTCTGATAGTGCAGTGTTTAGTATAAAACAGCAACTTGCATTTACATAGGACCTTTACCATAGAAACACATCTCAAAGCACTTCATGAAGGCATAACATAGAAGTTACATTAGACAGAAATCCTTATGTAAATAATTGAATGCAGTTATATTCCTCCAGATTGAATAATTACATGATTTATATTTAAATTTATGGCAGAATATTAGAATATCTGTAAAGACTAAAGAAACTTAAATAGTGTTAACGTGATGGAAAGTTCAACATCCACTTTGATGTTAAAGGCAGACATTCACTAAAAGGTAAAATAATCTAGAAAAAATCATTGTCACTGCACGGCCGAGTTTTCAGGCAGGCATTCCTGGATCATTCTGAAACAATTTGCTTTCAGCTGTTTACTGAAACCTTAACTTTTACAGTTTCCTCTGTCTCTGAGTTTTGATTCAAATAATTCAGAGGCAGGCTGTACAACAGTTTATTTATCACCCCATGTTGCTGAGCCCTGGCCTTTGGTGCAGCCAGGTGCACTCTCAACAGGGAGGAAGATCAGAGCAAGAACTATACTAGGCCACCGACATGCCACTGGCAGCAAGCAGATTATAGAGATGTTTGTGAAGGCCTGGGAATAAGCCACCTGCTCACCCTGGTGGACACAGAATCACCACAGGCTACAGAGACTGGCAAAAGAAGGACATATTTTCCTCCTTGCACCCCACCCCCCCACCCCCATTTGCTTCATTAAGCTGGAAGGATCTTTCAAAATACTTTACAGGTCATTTCTGCTCCATGTGCTCAGTAACTAGTGTGCTTGTGTGTACTGGAATATCCATCCAAATCAACGTCAACCCTTTCCTGTAAGTGCTGTAGTAAATTAGAATATAATACAGCTTAATGCTCCCTCTGTAATAGAATATATGTGGTATTAGCAATGTAAAAATAATGTAGGAACATGTTTGGTTGCACTAAGAAGATCCTCATACTTCCTATAAAATTTCAATCCTGATGTAAATATGGAACTGTTTACATCATTCGTAATGTTTGTCACTTAAAATAAATTCTAGTTACAGAAAGTAAGAACATCCTAGTATATTTCATCCCAATATATAAAATTCAGTTCCCCACACTAAACACATTTAGGTGGTGACAAAGGTTAAAGATCTGATGAATTGATTGAGGATATATATAAACTGGCTTTTCACTCCAAACTAGTTCAGGTAACACTTCATTTTGGGATACCATCAAACTGCTCAAGATAAATCCAGAGTTTCATTCATCTCTCAACTTCAGTTCCTTTTTTTACCCCACTCTCAACCGCTTTCCCACCCCCTGGGCTCCATTGTAAAATACCATGGTATGCTGATGTCAACCATGACTCAAGTGGTAATGCTCTCACCTCTGAGTCAAAGGTTGTGGGTTCCAATCCAGAAGTTCAGCACAAAAACCTAAAATAATGTTCCAGTGTAGTACTGAAGGAGTGCTGCACTGTTGGAGGTGCTGCTTCAGGGGAGGCACTAAACTGAAGCCCCTTCTGCTCTCTAAGGTGGATGGTAAAGATCTTATGGGGCTATTTCTTTTTTGTGGTTTCCTGGCCAATATTTATCCCTCAATCAGCAACACAAAAACAGATTATCTGATCATTATCACATTGCTGTTTGTAGGATCTTACTGTGCACCAGTTGCCTGCTATATTTCTTACCTTACAACAGTGCCTACATTTCAAAAATACTTCATTGGCTGTAAAGTGTTTCGGGATGTCAATGAAAGGCACTATATAAATGCAAGTTTTCATCTAAGGGACCTCGAGTAATGTGAAAGACACTACAAAAGTGTAGCTTGTTTTTGCTGTTGCAAGGGCTTGGGTTAATGTGTGTCATGTTATTTTTCTCACAAGGGACATTAAAGCTATATTTAAACAAAATGTTTTGCATTAAACAAAATAAGCACTATTAGTGGAGCACTAGAATTAAATGTAATTTAACAGCAATTGATAGCAGTACATTTGTAAATGTTTCATAGCAAATGTTTATTATAAATTAATAACCCATGTTACTCAATGTTACTAAATGTACAAACTGATTGCATTTGGTAGCTTAACTGAAATATTGCAAATTGTTCCAGTGAATTAACATTGGTTTCATCAAAAGATGTTAATGATTTATCGTCATAGTTTATCTGCATTCTTAACAATAATGATATTACCACTCTATTAAATAGAAAATGAAGAACGTATGCATGCACATCGAGACTACCGTATGAATTTTAATGTTTACAATGTTGGCCTCTTTTACCAGCCTGATTCACTGCCCTTAGGTTGAGGTGTGTGTAAAGGCATGGAAATAGAATTGTACAGCTAGACTGAAAAGACAAGTAAGGCTCTCTGTAGTGAGTATGTAGTGTAGTGTGTTAATTGTATATCAACTGTGGGTTAATTGTATTGAGGTGGTGGACTTTAATTGGAGACTCACCTGTGCTCCTATATATGTATAATATATATAGGACCATGCTGAAAGTCTGGTGTTGGCTAAAGGTACATAATATGCAGTATGTGTTGCTATAACTAAAAGTTTGTATGTGTGTTCTATCCTTCACCATCTGGCTATTTAAACTGTAACATGATGGACTATTCCTCCAGAGGCCAGGAACAATAATCTAGAGAATGCGAGTTTGGCAGTTTGAGAATTTGAGCTCAGTTTACAATAAAATTTGCAAAATAAAAGATGGTATTAGCAAAAGCGATCATGAAAAGCTGTCAAATTGTCATAAAAGCCCAATTGGTTTGCTAATGCCCTTCAGAGAAAGGCTGCAGACCTGGACCTGACCCAGTCTGGCCTGCACATAACTCCAGTCCCACAGAAATCATTCAGTTGTACCAGACCACTACACTGCAGCTGATCAAGAAGAAGGCTGAGCACCGCTTGCTAAGGACAACCAAAGATGGGCAATAAATGCTGGCCTTCCAGTGATGCCCACATTCTGAATGACTAAGAAAGATTCTTCAAACTTCGGATAAATGAAGAAGCAGAATAACACTGCACAGTTTACTCAGGTTAACTTGTCAAAAATCTAAAAACCAAGCCTAGCATGTCACTGGATGCCCTTGTCCGGTCAGGGAACTGATAACTAACCTGTTCTCGAGAGGCTGATCAGGCATTTAATATGCCAATGAGGCTGCCTGCCTCCAAGTATTAACAGATCTTTAGGTGTGAAAGCTCCAGGCCAACTTTCCCAGGATTCAAGGAAGCCAATAGCGGGAGGGAGGCAAAATGGGCCAAATCCAAAAGGTGAGAGCCTTTCCAGCACATCTTTTTGACAGGGGAAGCAGGAGTGCTTCCCCTCAGACCTCCAAGCTAACCCGCTGATTCTATAAACCACGATCCATTCAAGTCCCAAAACCCACTGAAACAAGTCCAGGGGATGGAGCTAGCCATCCAGTGACAAACCAGGGTAGGGGCAGGAGAGGGCACCAGTGCTCCACGCCACTAGGGTCCCGCCTGCATCAACATAGTTGCTGCAGCTGCCCCTCCACCATGACGGTCTGATAGTTATGGTCTTTTTAAATAG
Source organism: Carcharodon carcharias (assembly GCF_017639515.1). NCBI lineage: Eukaryota > Metazoa > Chordata > Chondrichthyes > Lamniformes > Lamnidae > Carcharodon > Carcharodon carcharias. The sequence goes on along the minus strand of NC_054469.1, from coordinate 39,224,564 downwards.
AAAATCAAACTTCAGAGGATGCCTCAAGCATTAGGCACCCACACCCCCACACCCCTACACACCTTACATGCATGCATAGCTCCCACCTTGGACAGTGGGGCTGTCGCTTTGCCATTACTGCAGGGCTTCCTATTGGCCCTCCAGCCTGGGATGCCAACCCACCACCCTTAAGTGGACAACAAGTGTATTGCCTGGCCATTAATTGGCCATCCCTGTTCGGGACCGCTGGGGTCCCAAACCAAAACAGAAATCCTGCCCAGTGAATGGAAATGAGGCCTTGGCATACATCTGGGGTGCCCACCAGCCTCAAGTTGCCAGGAAACCTGGCCAGAACTGCTAGGTAGAGATGGTTCAAAGCCCCCTTCATAAACACACATCAGCCCCAAGTGGTGCAGTGTGACCCATCCCTGGCCTTCTCCAGCATGGTACTTCTCATTCTGGTTAACCAGTCTCCAAATTTATGCTGGGCTCCTGTGAGGCTGGGACTTAATGAGGCCATGACCTCAGCCTTACCATCACCCCCATCCCTTCACTCATTAGCCTTGTAAATATTGGAGTTGGGTGGGGTTTTGGGGACTGGATAGTCTCACTAATACAAAACGATAGTGGAACTTTGTCCTGTTTCTGGATCCCTGTGAAGTTTGTGGCTATTCCATTAGCCTCTCATCGAAGTTACAGGAGAAATTGCTGGAACAGCCAAGGAATCTCAGTTTGAATTACATGAGAAATACCTTGGGTACAAATTCAAATGATCAGGCAAAGCATTGCCACCAATTATGAAGAAGTAATGATTGCTAATATTCTTCATTTCAATAACAGTTGTGCTATAAGAAAGAAAATCAAAGAGAGGGGCAGTGACTGTGTATCTAAAATGGATGTCCTGTAATAGCAAAAATATTGCCTACGGCAGCTTAACTGGAACTTGATTTTCCATGGGGTTATGCAGTTGGTGCTGTATACCTGTCTTTCTCTCTGTCTCTCTCTCTCTCATGTTGTTTGCTGTCCTCAGTGGAGTAGATTACAGTACATACAGATATGAATATTTATAAGGTTTGACAAATATGACAAAGATGCTTTTCATTTGCTTTGGTTTCATTAGGTTTATGTTGTAAAGATGAGTTTACAGAATACGAGCTCTTATTTATGTTTGGCAGCATAAAAGGTTTGGAGTAATGTTAATCTCTCATGTGTAAATCCTTTTCAAGAGTTTTGTTATTTTTGTCCCTTTGGGGTATCAGGCCTTCAGTCCCCAGTATCCCCACAAACGTCAACCCCTCCCCCGTCCAACCAACCGATAAGACAAAGGTCATTTGCTGCCAGACCTGCTGAGTTTTTCCAGGTAATTCTGTTTTTGTTTTGGATTTCCAGCATCTGCAGTTTTTTTGTTTTTATCATATAATCCTAGCCAGAGCAAACCCAGAAAGGAATACATAATATAAACAACAACAACCCTCATCTGGACATTTTCTTCACCCTCTCCACTCCCCAGCTACCATTCTCTCAGTGCAGAAGTACTGAGCTCTTGAAGTGTTTCCCTGCAGCGCACTGGTACTTGACTTCTACTAGTGTTCCCCTGCAGCTCAGGGGTGTCATCAAGCCTGGTTTGTGTCAATAAATGCTTTTTGATTCTACCAGTTGAACGCTGAGTTGAATTTTTTTAAAGCAGTGACTTGAGCTCCCAGCCAAAGCATTACCATAGCTTTCACATTCCAACACCATTAAGATAGAATTTACCTGTCCACAAAAACCAAAGGAAGTGACATGAGGGCAATGTAAATGGACCACATCCTCTATCCCATTAGCATAGCATCCAGGTACTCACCATTACCTTCTCAAGGGCAATTAGGGATGAGCAATAAATGCTAGCCTAGCCAACAATGGCTACCTCCCATGATCAAATAAAAAAAATTCAACTGAGTGGAGATAGACCATTAGTCTTAATCACTTGGACACTGGGATTAGGCTGAGAGGATTCCCAGACATGCTCTAATTAAATACAATTGGAATACAATGGGCATGATTGTCCAGGAGGAGAGTGAGAGAGGAGGACCCTGGGACAGGCAGTCAGCAGCACCTAGAGGAGAGTGCGTGAGGAGGATCCAGCACCTAGTTTATACTCAAGTAGGAGTAAGGGTAAAATAAAAACAAGGACCCATATTCTATTTAGTTAAGATATATCTGGGAAGCTCAGTCCCGTGATTTGCACATCCTGCGCTATGTGGGAAATCCTAGACGCTCCTGGCGGTCTGGATGACCATGTGCGCAGGAGGTGCCTCCGGGATTTGGAGCTTGAGCAGCAGCTGGGGGCACTGTGGTGCATTCACGAGGCTGAGAGGTTCATGGATAGCACGTTTCAGGTCGTGGTCACCCCGCAGCTTAATGTAAGCAGAGAGGGAATGGGTGACTACCAGACAGATGAAGGTGTCTAGGCAAGTAGTAAGGGAATCCCCCTGAGTACATCATGCTCACAAACCATTTTTTGGCCTTGGAAAATGGTGAGAGTGAGTGGAGGTCAACCAGAGCAAGGCCATGGCACTGTGGGTGGTCCAGCTGCTCAGGGCAGGAGGAAGGGCAATAGTGGTCAGGGATTCGTTAGTGAGGGGGGTAGACAGATGCTGCTGCGGCTGTAGATGTGACTCCAGGATAATATGGTGCCTCCTAGGTTCCAGGGTCAAGGATGTTACAGAAGTTGCTTAATCAGCATTTTCCCATTCTGCAATCTATTTACACATGTGCAAACTTTGAGTGCATTTGTATGCGAAAGTCAGCGTGTATTTTTTTATTTTACTTAGAGCGGGTTAAGTGCAATATAAGCTATCCTCTTTTCTTTATTAAAACTCAAATAAACCCGTTGGCTGGTGTCTTTTATGATCACAGCACTGATAAGGCAGGTGGATGGTAAATACCAAGCTGCCCAAATCCCAGAGGGAAACTTGAAGCAGCTGCCACAGCTATTTACAAGTTGTACTTATTTTGAGATGCAGACATTGAATTCAGTAAAAGAAAACCAGCAAGTCTTATAGGCTGCTTACAAAACTAAATTAAACCTTTATTAATATAAGAAATGATTTTAAGCACATACATAGATCTACTAATTATTACTATGATAACTTCTAAATCCCCTAATTAATCGAAACGCCAGTTACACTAAGGCAACAGTAAGACACATAGGGCAGAATTTTTGGCTCAGCGGGTGGGCACGCACCTGACCCGCTCGAGCATGAAAGAACACGCGATGTTGGCCAAGTGTCCCGATGTCAATGCACACTGTCGCGATATTTTACTCGACAGGCACATGTGGGAGACGGAGGCGCACCCACCATTAATTAAAAGGCCAGTTAAGGCCCTTGACACACCAAGTGCCACCGACCTTATGTAACCTGTGCAATTTTTCGGCCATCACACGGGCAAAACAGGCAGGCCCCAATTTGCAAAAGCTCATCCACAGGCGGGATAAGAAGGATCAGCAGCATTGTCAATGTGAGCAGTGAGGAGTTTTGGAGATCATGTGCTGTTGGTTGCTTGTGTGAACTGGACAGCTCCATTTCACATCAGGGCTGCATTCTGAGCATTTCCAGGCTTCATTTCAAGACTCATCGTTGTCTTCCAGGCCCCCAGAGGATTCGGACTGTGTGGACCTTTCCAGGTATCAGACAGCCTTCCATAACCCTGGTATTGGGGATTGTGGTCTCTGCTGGAGGCACCTCCTCTGAGGAGGAGGAGATGGGCAGAGAGGAGGCCTGGTGTCTCTTTGCAGCTTCCAGGGGAGTGACCTGTGGGAGGAGAAGCGCAGGCACAGCGGGGGCAGGGCCAGCTGGAAATTCAAGGTGGAAGGAGCCACAGAAGATGCCACTATCCTGCTGCCAGGGTATACAGGCGGCGATGCAGCTATCTCAATATGTCTGAGGTGGAATGCCAAAGGAGGCTCCCCCTCTGCAGGGAGACCTCAACACCATTTGTCAGAGGATTGGCCCCGAAATCAGCTCTATCTGTGTGGGTGGACACCTCATGCCAGTGGCTCTGAAGGTCGCAGTGGCCCTCAACATCAATGCTTCCGGCTCTTTCCAGGGGTCAGTGGGGAATTTGTGTGGAGTCTCCCAATCAGCTGTCCACAGTTGCATCAAACCGATGACAGAAGCTCCATTCGGGCGTGCATTGACTTTCATTCATTTCCACATGGATGAGGCCAGCCAGGCTGAGTGAGCTAGAGGCTTCACCGAAATTGCTGGGTTCCCCCATGCCCAGGGTGAATCAACTGCACACATGTGACCATCAAGGTGCCAGCTGGTGAGCCTGGTGCCTTTGGCTCCATGAACGTGCAGATAGTGTGTGATCACAAAATGCAGATTCTGCAAGTCTGTGCAAGGTACCCAGGCAGCTCCCATAGTGCTTACATCCTGAGACACTCCCAGATGCTGAGGCTTTTCAGTGCACCAGCCTGACTGGATGGATGGCTGTTGGGTGCCAAGGGCTATCCCCTGAAAAGGTGGCTCATGATGCCTCTCCGTCATCCAAAAACAGAGGCAGAGAAGTGTTATGAGTCATGGCTCTACAAGGACCATTTGTTTTCTCAAGATGCGCTTCCAATATCTGGACTGGTCAGGGGGCGCAGTACAATACCCCTCAAAGCGGGTGTCACAGATAGTGGTGGCATGCTGCGCTCTCCACAATCTGGCACTGGCAAAGGGGAGGCAGTGGAGGAAGAGGTTAGCGACTCTGAGGATATCCTCAGCACATATTCAACTTCATAATAGAAAAATTCTCCATCCATCTTCCCTCTCACCTGAAGCCATGTTTACTGCTGGTGTTCAGCTCCACAGTTGTCAGTCACCCTCCATTACCTCATCCATGTGGCCATTGTTCTTGTTCTGGAGTGTCAGAATTCTCTTTGGATCATACTCAGTGCGACACTGAGGGAGTGCAACACTGTCAGAGGAGTTGTCTTTCAAATGAGATATTAAACCTAAGGCTGTTTGCCCTCTCCAGTAGACATCAAAGATCCAGCGATATTATTTGAATGAAGAGCATGAGAGGTGCAATAAATACAATTGATTTATTTGCCTTTCTTCAGTCAATTGCAAACCTCTCCTTATTTGGCATCAACGCACAGAAACTTTCAGTCGAGAGCATTGGGTAGCAAGGAATGTTGGGTCAGGCTGCATCCTGCACCTGGCTCCCCACAACAAAGATCCCACCACTCAGGGGAGTTTCTCCCTGGGAGAGTTTGTCAACTCACACCACCCGCCTTGTGGACGGAAATCCAGGCATTAGTCTCAGGATAAGGGATCGGCTATGTAGGGCTGAGATGAGGAGAAATCGGTTCACTCAAAAGGCTGTGAATCTTTGGAATTTTAACACTCAGTAGTTGAGAATATTAAAGACAGAGACTGATAGCTTTTTGTTTTCTAAGTAAATCAAGGGATATAGAAATAGGCTAGGAAAGTGGAGTTCAGGTAGATCAACCATTGAATGATGGAGCAGACTCAAGGGGCCTTATGGCCTACTCCTGCCCCAATTTCTTCTGTTTTTGTATTCTCATGACTGAAAATATTTCAAGGAGGGAAAGAGTGACTGAGCTGCAAAAGGTCTGGCTGTATTTCTCAATTTCTGATTTGTGAAGCTACTATATTAACATCAATATATCCTTTGTTTAATCTGTTGCCCAAATAAAAATGCAGGTCACAAATGTATCAGACACATGTGTACAAGTGTCTGTACTAAATTGTCATTAGCCCAACTGCCCATTCAACACTTAATTGCAGTGTAGCGCAATTAGCAGATGAGGAGCTGGTTACGCCAAATTAACTACAGGTTCAAATGAAAAGTGCTCAGCTGGGAGCAATCTGGTTGAGGCCCCTGTTTAGAACAAACACATCCTGACACAGTGAAATGATTTAAAATGAGATTTAAACAAAAAAAAAGTGCATTTCTTTCTTTGGTTAACTCGCTAAACCTCTCCTGTATTTCAGGTGGAACATTCTGGGTGCTCAAGGATCTCTCCTGAGTCATTTCATTGAACCAATCTACCTGCAGAGCATCGTGCTGGGAAGCACTCACCACGTTGGTCACCTTTTCCGCGCATTGTGCCAACGGCTAGAGGATGTCGCTCAGCTGCCACCACCCTACCGATGCAACCAGCCTCTTCTAAGTGGTATGTTATCAGTCTTCTCAACAACTGGCCTGCACTCCCTGGCCTCATTGTGGCCTGTCATGTGTGGCCTATATAATCTCAGGCAGAGCTTAACCTTTCGCCCTCTTAAATAAACAATAGGCCAGGCAGTCGGTAGAATAAACATTAAGGGGTCGCCTTTCTGCCAGCCTTTCTGCAATCAGTTGAACCAGGGCAAGAGATAGGGGAACTTTAACCCAAATGAATCACGGCTAAAGCCACTGAATTTGTGGTTTATATAATCTTTTGTGATACGTCAAGAATTCAGTTCACCTGAATCCTCAACGCCACTACTATCCCAGCAGCAGGCTGCCCTTCCTCCTCCTGACTTGCAGCCTCTTCTGGCACGTTCTTGCCCAACAGGGAGCCAGGCCTGTCAATCAGACTGGATTCAGGGCAGGGATGCTGTTGGAGAAAAAAAGACACACACTGTAACATTAAAACTGCACAACATGCATGGACCAGGACTTCCAGGTTTTCTGTCCTCCACTCCACTCCTCTCCTGCACTCAAGGAACCAGTCCTGATAAATAACCATAAGACCATAAGACATAGGAGTAGAAATTAGGCCATTCGGCCCATCGAGTCTGCTCCGCCATTCAATCATGGCGGATAAGTTTCTCAGTCCCATTCTCCCGCCTTCTCCCCATAACCTTTGATCCCCTTACCAATCGAGAACCTATCTATCTCGGTCTTAAATACACTCAATGACCTGGCCTCCACAGCCTTCTGTGGCAATGAATTCCATAGATTCACCACTCTCTGGCTAAAGAAGTTTCTCCTCATCTCTGTTCTAAAAGGTCTTCCCTTTACTCTGAGGCTGTGCCCTCGGGTCCTAGTCTCTCCTACTAACAGAGTAGTCTATTCGATCAAAAGCTGTTAGACCTATATTCTGTAAGCGTCAAAATCTTTATCCGCATGCGCTGCACAGACTATTCTTTCTATTTCCCACACCAATAAAAAAGTTGACCTTTAGATTAATCTTCACACACTTCTTTGCATATTTCATCAAAAACTGCTTCATCTCAAAGCTGATACTTATTTGTAAATGTCCCTTATTCTTTAATTTAATAACATGTTTGATTGTCTATAAGTTCCCAGATTTTGCAATAGTACTTTTGTTTAATGCTCAATTGCTCCTAATTCAAGCTGCTCTTAAAGTGCATTACCTTGGCCATAAACTTCATGTCCCACTCAGTCTGCTCTGAAGATGCACAACTCTAGTGCGTTATATCCGAACAGTGTAAGTTCTGCCTATGTTGTTACATTTACACAGATTTCTGTCTAGCAATTAAACTAAAGTAAGCCATCCAACGGTGGCAAGTTCAAGCTAAACTCCAATTCAGGGTTGAGAACTAAGAACTCAGTTGCAGAAACTGCAGTCACCATACTCCCTACTCACTTTTCCATTTCTGCTATCTAACACTTTGCCAAATTTCATCCACCTAATTAGTTATCACTGTAATTTACATATAATGCATATAGGTAGATAATAACCATTATAATAATGAATCTTTAGAGACCCCATGTTAAAAGTAAAATAAAAACAATGCTGGGGTTTAGAATTTCACTTTTATGCCTTCAGTTTCTAACCCATGCACACTTTTGCTGAATGGCATAATTTTTCCTATTATCTTTAAAATGTCAGTCATTAAGTTCTTAATTTAAGTTTAATTTGCATTTTAGAGATAATTGCTTACTTGGACAGAAGCCAATTTAATGAAGCATTAGCACTTGGGCAAAGCACACAATTTGGAAATATTAAGCACTATGGCTTCCTAATGTTGCAGTGAAACAATGAAAAGACAGCATTATTGAATGATTACTGAGTACAATAATTTCATAAAATGAGCTTTCATTTTAATCTGATTTTTTGTGCTTTATTAGCAGCAAATTTTGACAAACTTCTTTGGAATATTTTATCCTAACAAATCTTGACATTGAATTTCCCAGCAATCAGCAATGAATTACGTCATGATAGTCTATGAATGTTCTCATACACAGGTGACTTGCTGTTGCAGAGTAGATGTGTTAGCAGTCACTGCTGCTGCAAAAAGTAGGACCAGTTGACACTTAAAGAAAAGCAACCTACTAGTTAGAGAGATGGTGGCATAGTGGTAATGTCACTAGCCTAGTAATCCTGAGGGACAGACTAATTCTGTGCAAGCAGGGGGGGGGAATATGGGTTCAAATCCCATGGCAGCTGGTGGAATTTGAATTCAATTAAGAAAACCTGGAATTAAAAAGCTGCTCTAATTGTTGTTTAAAAACCCATCTGGTTGGCTAATAAGGAAATTTGCCATCTTTACCTGGCCTTACCTACATGTGACACCAGGCCCACAGCAATGCGGTTTCCTTAATTGCCCCTCATTCATTTCAAGAGCAATTCGGGATGGGCAATGAATGCTGGCCTTGCCAGTGATGCCCACGTCCCATGAAAGAGGAAGTAAAATATTAGCAGCATCAGATATGTAATAGGAAGTTCATCTGATTTTTCAAATGTTCCATGTAATCTTGTCAGCATTTGTTCCCAATCCCTACCTTGCCCTTAATATAACTGAATAGCATACTAGCCCACTTTAGAGACCAGTTAAGAGTCAACCATGTTGGTAGTGGAACTTGAGTCAGAGAGGCCAAACCAGATAAGGAAGGCAGGCTTCCTTCCATCAGTGAGGCAGCCAGGTTCTTATGAGAATGGTCACTTTTACTGATGCCAGTACGTTAAAACCAGAAGCGGGTGGGTTCTGGGTGGGTTTCAGATTATTCAGTTTTTACTTCCCACCAGACCCAAACCCATCCAGGTTTGAGGCTTAAAATTCACCGCAAAGGGCTGGATTCTTGTTTAATTTAAAGAAAATAGAGTTTAAAGAGTGATTTTTTTTTAATGGTTAAATCTTAGCTTTTTTTAACTGACTTCCTTTTGATTTGTTTTCTGTCTGTGATTTTAAAGAGTGCACTTTGATACCATCAGGGCCCAGGCTGGAAGGAATAAATGATTCTGACAATTTGACAGTCTGAAGGAGCTGAATTAACATCACTCATTACCCCAGGCTTTTATTAAAACTTACAGTCATGTTAATTCAGCTTAGTCTCACTGTCGGTCTCAGTAACTCCTCAAAGTCAGTCCTCACCAAAGCGAGAAGCCACTTCCCTGGAGTTTTCAGTTTCTACAAGTTAATGGGTATTTTACATTTAAAACGAGCACCTGGATCCCTCCCCATCAGCTGCAGTTAACAATATAAGCTTGCTCATTGACTTTGTTCTGACAGCAGGAAAGATTTGACAGCTCCTCTCCTGTCCAGTGCCTGGTGCAGTGCAGCACTGGGTGAACTATAAATACGAGCATACGAATCATGATAGACAGGCAAGGATCCCCAGGTCCACCCAGCATATGTCCCAAACAACTGTGATTCCTTATGTGTGACAACACTTGCACTCTCCACTCCACCGTAAGCCATATCATCTCCTGGGAGAGATGGGAAAATGGATTTTAAAAATCTGGGAAATTCCTCTCCGAACCACCTAGGCAATCAAGGCTGGCCTTGACATCAAGGCAGAATTTGACTGAGTATGGCAGCAAGGAGCCATGAGTTTCCTGCAGTGTCTACCTTTTGCAAGGGCTGATGTGTGCACCAGCCAGAAGCAGATCCAGCTTGAAGGAACTCGATTGTACAAGCCTTTCCCAGAGGCCCACTCTGGGGAGAGAAGTAGAGGAGAGCAACAACAGATTGAGAATCGTGCCTTTTGTAGTTGATTGAATTACGAGAAAGCATCAGAAAACACCATTTCAGTTTATCTGGCTGATCGCAGAGTTCAAGAAAGGAATATATCCCTTTACCCTCCAATCCACTCTTCCATCAAAAAGCTACAAATTCCCTTTTCAGTTTGCAATGATGTCCATCTCCACTATTGCCTTGGACAATCCATTTGTCCAAACTCATTCAGTGTTTTTTTTAATTCATTCATGGGATGTGGGCATCACTGGCTAGGCCAGCATTTATTGCCTGTCTCTTAATTACCCTTGTGAAGGTGATGGTGAGCTGCCTTCTAGAACCACTGCAGTCCATGTGGTGTTAGGGAAGGAGTTCCAGGATTTTGACCCAGCGACAGTGAAGGAACCGCAATATATTTCCAAGACAGGATGAGGAGTAGCTTGGAGCAGAACTTCCAGGTGGCGGTGTTCTCATGTAACTCTTTCAAGTACAAACACGTTTCCATCTGTTCCTATTCAGATGAAGTTATATTGTTTCATAGTTTGCCATTGTGAGATTTGAACTTTTGATCTTGGGGTTACAAACCCAGTACCATAACCACTTGGCTATTTAGGCTGCTCTTGTCCTTCTAGATGGTATTGGTCCTGGGTTTGGAAGGAGCTGTCTGAGGAGGTTTGATGAGTTGCTGCAGTATATCTTGTAGATGGTACACACTGCTGCCACCTGTGTGTCGCTGGTGGAGGGAATGAATGTTTGTGGATGGGGTGCCAATCAAGCAGGCTGCTTTGTCCTGGATGGTGTCAAGCTTCTTGAGTGTTGTTGGAGCTGCACTCATCCAGGCAATTGAGGAGTATTCCATCACACTTCTGACTTATGCCTTGTAGATGGTGGACAGGCTTTTGGGAGTCAGGAGGTGAATTACTCACCACAGGATCCTAGCCCTGCTCTTGTAGCCACAGTATTTATATGGCTAGCCCAGTCAATTTCTGGTCAATGGATGTTGATGGTGGGGATTCCCCAACAACCACAACCATCGTCTTTTGTGCTAGGTATGATTCCAACCAGTGGAAAGCTTTTCCCTGATTCCCACTGATTCCAATTTGCTAGGGCCCCTTGATGCCACTCTTGGTCAAATGCAGCCTTGATGTCAAGGGCAGTCGCTCTCACCTCACCTCGGGAGTTCAGCTCTTTTGTCCATGTTTGAACCAAGGCTGTAATGGGGTCAGGAGCTGAGTGACCCTGGCAAAACCCAAACTGAGCATCAGTGAGCAGGTTATTGTTAAACAAGTGCTGTTTGATAGCGCTGTTGATAACTCCTTCCATTACTTTACTGATGATGGAGAGTAGACTGATGGGCAGTAATTGGTCAGGTTGGATTTGTCCTGCTTTTTGTGTACTGGACATACCTGGGCAATTTTCCACATTGCTGGGTAAACGCCAGTGTTATAAATGTAGGAACAACTTGGCTAGGGGCGCGGCAAGATCTGAAGCACAAGTCTTCAGTGCTGTTGCTGGAATATTGTCAGGGCCCATAGACTTTGCAGTATCCAGTGCCTTCAGCCATTTCTTGATATCACGTGGAGTGAATCAAATTGGCTGAAGACTGGCATCTGTGATGCTGGGGAGCTCCGGAGGAGGCCGAGATGGATCATCCACTCGGCACTTCTGGCTGAAGACTGTAGCAAATACTTCAGCCTTATCTTTTGCACTGATGTGCTGGGCTCCTCCATCATTGAGGATGGGGATATTTATGGCACCTCATCCTCCAGTGAGTTGTTTAATTGTCCACCAGCATTCATGACTGGATGTGGCAGGACTGCAGAACTTAGATCTGATCCATTGACAGTGAGATCATTTAGCTCTGTCTATCATTTGCTGCTTACACTGTTTGGCATGCAAGTAGTCCTGAGTTGTAGCTTCACCAGTTTGACACCTTATTTATAGGTATGCCTGGTGCTGCTCCTGGCATGCCCTCCTGCACTCCTCATTGGACCATTTATATATTGAAAAATGTCAAGAGAGACCAGACACAGCACATCATTTTTCTGCTTTTTAACCTCAGAAATTATAGAAAACACTGATGTCCTGAGGGAGGCAAATGTGGTAGAGGAAAGAGAAAGAGAAAGAGAAAAAGAGAAGGACATGAACACAGAAAAATCAGAAATTAGTAATAAGGTAAATGGAATATAGCCATCCACCATCAGATCTAGTTGGACCCTACATCAAGCATTGTATGGGCTTCATTCTCCTCTTCCCAAACTGTCCACTGCTGCAGAATCAACTTAGAGAAAAAATGCCCACCACCTTTATTCATAACCAACATCTCCTTAAACCCATCTTCCCATCACCATCTTTCCATCAACATGCATAAGGAGCTCATGGACTTTATGTCTACTGTTTGCCCCTTCCCCTGTCCCACCAAGTTAAACTTCTCCCCAAGTGCTTCCCTCCCTTAGTCCTGAATGAAGGGAGGGAATCGAAGCTTAGGACAAAACATAAGTGGGATCAGAAACTTAAGCCAAAGAAAGGTGGGGAGTGGGGTAGCACAATGGTAAATACTGAGTCAGTTCTCCACTCCCCACCTACTTCCCCATCCTTTGACACCCAAAGGGTTCAACCCCCTAAATACGATTTGAGCGCATCTTTTGTTAAGAAACAAAATTTTACTTTAACCCTTATTTTTCTCCAGTAACAGCAGAAGAGCCGAAAAGGCGTGTCAAAGCTCTTTTTAGAAGATGAGAACTTTGGAGGTTTACTCCTTTCTGTAGTTTAACTTTTCATATTCATATCACTTTAACAGAGTTTGCATTCAAAAGAGGCAGAGCCATCATGCTGGGGATCCACAAGTGGGGGAAGCTACAGATCAGGAAATTATGGAGAGGCAGCTAGGTAACAGGTTAGATGCCTTCAGAGATGAAGGCAGCCGATCAGGCACACGCAGTCTGAAAGAGAGCAACATTTGGAATGGCAGCTCCAACTGGAGGACTAGGTGGCATTTTTGAGGTCAGGAGAGGCCCAGGAAAGTGGCTTCTGGATTTTCTGATTCAAAACCACACAGGTGTCAACCCTAGTCTGCTTTTCTCTTTCCATATTTAAACACTCAGTCACAATGACTTTAATTACAAATTAAATCAAGCAGCAGTCACAAGTGATATGCCATGATCACAAATTGACTGGGAAACCTGTATGTTCAAGCCGCACAAGTGAAAGAAATACTTAAGAGGTACCAAGAGCTCTTCTCTCCTACCTCGAACCCTTTGAAAGTGATATTTTCCTCTCATGAGTCCTTAAAGGCAAACTGGATTCTCTCACGATACACTCACTCCATTAAAATGTTTCCAAACATGTTGCAACATGAGTGAGTTTCATGGGAAATTGGCTTGGGTTCCACACTCCAGCAGCACTGTGATTCAAAGCTTGCTCAAATTCCCCTCTGATAGCTAAGGCTTCACATGAGGCCCATAACGAAAAGGGAAAATATGAGTCCAGTGGGAGGCACGTATTTCACAATTATCCACCTGTGTGCGGTTAAGTGTACAAAAGTTCTCGACATTTTCCTTACCAGGAGAAATGAATTGTGCCCATTTTCGATCTCTGTTCACCATGCTGGCCTTTGCTCCTATTCTGATTTCACTCACTTTGATATCTCTGCAGGCATCAGTAGCACTGGATTTCGTCAGCAGGGAAAGTCTCCTAGTTTCAGTGTAAACTGGACAGTGGGTGACCATGACCTGGAGGTCATTAATGCCACAACTGGAAAGGGTGACCTGGGAAGTGCGTCCAGACTCTGCAAACGTGCACTTTATACCCAGTGGGCCAAGCTTTATAGCAAGGTAAATATTTAGCGATCCAGTGATGCATGTTCTTGCACTACGGTTTATAGCAGCAGTCAATAATCATTTGTTAGCTCACTGTAAATGGGAGAACAATGCTAGTAAAGTCTACATTAGAAACTCAACATCCACTGAAGTCCTGATGTGATCCAAGTGCACTGATTTTGAAGTATTTTTCTACCTTCTCCACAACTTGGAGATCATCCTGGCACTCCCCACCCCCAACCCCAGTCATACAAGCATTTCTCCCCCCTTCCTCCACAGATTACACTGGTATGTCTGTCTGTTGCTCTCTCCTCCTTTGAGACACTTTTTAAAACCTAACTCTCTGTCCAAGCTTTTGGTCATCAGTCCTAATAGGTCCTTATGTCAGTGCTAAATTTTATTTGCACATGCTCCTGCAAAGTGCCTTGGATTTTTTTTTGCTATGTTGAAGTTGCTATATGAATGCAAGTTTTTGTTGTTATTTCTCCTCCTTTACCTCAATTCATAGAAACATTGAATGGTTACAGCACAGAAGGAAGCCATTCAGTTGTGTCCATGCCAGTTCTCTGCAGTAACTCAGCTAGTTGCATTTCCTCACTTTATCACCCTAGCCCTGCAGATTTTTTCTCATCCGGTGCCTATCCAATTCCCTCTTGGAAGCCTTGATTGAACCTGCCTCCACTATGTTTTCAGGAGACGCATTCCACATCCTGACCACTCGCTGTGTAAAAAGGATTTTCCTCATGTCACTGTTGCTTCTTTTGCCAATCACCTTAAATCTGTGTCGTCTGGTTCTCAATCCTTCCACCAATGGGAATGTTTTCATACCACCTGCTCAATTCAAGACTATACTCAACCCACTGTCTCTCACTTCATAAGGACAATCTTCTCCCCATGTCTCCCAGTTCATGTTGACCGTGTCCTCCCCTCATCCCAGTCCCAGATAATGCTGCACCAGAGGTTTATACTTTGCTGCGCTACATTATGCAAGATCAGGAACTCAATCCTTCCCACAATGTGCAGCACACAGCATTGGTAGGAGCCGGAGTATCAGTTGGAGGAGTTGGAGCTGGGACCAGTGCTGATTTTCATCTCAAACATGGATAGACAAGCACAGATTTCAAAACCCCTACTCTCCCTGTAAGTATATTCATCGCATTTCACAGCAAGCTTGCCTCCCATTGCATCCCCATCCCCGAGCTCGAAGCACAATTGACATCCGCAAGTTAATTGAGTGTACTGCAGCTTAACAAGGACACAAAACCAGAAACAACCCTAATGGAGGGAGAGAACCTTGTTGTAGTGGTGGATGTTCATTGTCATATTGACATATTCAATTACTTCGGTTGTATTGCATTTAACAGAAACAGTTTGGAGTGAATTAAATTTGGCAGAGGATAACTCAAATTAGTTGCGCTAAGTGAGAGAGCAGATTCACAGCTCAATACCGCAATGTACAATGTGTTTTAATACATCTCTGTATTTTCCACTAGCCATTGGCAACATGATATAAGCTTAGGAATTTCTGTTTGCTGTATAATTGGACAAAGACATAGGATGGAATTTTACTGGCCACGGGGTGGTGGGCTAGGAGGAGGGGGTGGAGGGTAAGGGCTGGTAACTTGCCCGGAAGCCACATTGGGATTGCTTTCTAATGCAGTCCCACCACCGGCGAAGTTTCCCAGTGGCAGGAATGGCAGCAGTTCGGCTGTTAGGCGACCAGAGGCAGGTGGCTAATTTAGACAATTAAAGGCCCAATTAAGGACTGTTTCCCTAGGCTGCTGGCATCCTCCCTGTGGCTCCCCAGGAGATGGGAGGGGGCGGTGGTTGGAGGAGTCATTGGAGCCAGATGCTCAATGGCCCATGGAGCGGCCCACCAGCTGCTAAGCTGCTGCTGAAAGCATTTTTCCTCTGGTCGTCAGAGTCTGCCTGCTTGGTCCTGACAAAAATAAAGAACTCTGCTGCCGCTGCCAGGACACCTCAAAATGGATGTGGCCCCATGTTTCACTTGCTGCCTCTCTCAGTGGCACTGTTGAGACTGCACAGCCGATGGTTCTCTGATTGGACTGGCAGTAAGGAAGGCCCGCCTTTCTTCCTTAATTAACCACCTCATTCCCTCTGCCAGTTTTTTAAAAAATGTATTCATTCAAGGGGTATGGACATTGCTACCTAGGGCAACATGTATTGCCCATCCCTAATTGCCCTTGAGAAAGTGGTAATGAGCTGCCTTCTTGAACTGCTGCAGTCCATGTGGTGTAGGTACACCCACAGTGCTGTTAGGGACGGAGTTCCAGGTTTTTGACCCTGTGACAGTGAAGGAATGGTGATATATTTCCAAGTCAGGATAGTGTGTAACTTGGAAGGGAACTTGCAGATGATGGTGTTCCCATCCCCTTGTCCTTCTAGGTGGTAAAGGTGACGGGTTTGGAAGGTGCTGTCGAAGGAGCCTTGACAAGGTTGATTGCCTCATCCTGGCAATATTACAGGGGAAATCCTGCCTTCAGTCTGAGAGTGCAGGCCATCCTAGAAATTTCCCAACGCCGGGACCTCCCCGCTCCTGGGAAGATCCCATCTTTAGATCCTGAAAGTTGACATGGGATTTACTGGAATCTCACTGTAACTTCACTGGGAGACCAAAGAAGCCCCCAAGGAAACAGCATCAATGGCTAGAAGCAGGCGTTTGCACTGCATCCCTGGGAATTCTGTCAGTATCCCAATGGAATTACAGCAGGACAATGTATTTAAATCACACTCCTCTTCCCACTATTTTAGTGGTGGTGTTAATCTATTTAACATAAATGACTTCATTAATGTCTTATTAACAGATGATGTGTTCATCTGTTGCAATCGGTTACCTTCATTTCTGTGGGAGTTATGGGAAAAGGGTGCTCTTCCATTTGTCCGGGGTAGACTTGAAAGAAAAGCTGGGGAAACTGCTGAAAACCGTATCTATGCTGTTTTTCCATGTTTCCCCAGAGATTACACTGACATTATAGCAACTAAATGGGAGAACCATGCAGAAATTCACCAGGTGCTCTTCTATTCACCCCCATGATCTTGTATTCACTCAAGACAGCATGCTGAAAATCTGTCCCAGTTCAATGTATTTCTGGAGTGACTCACTCAGCTGCAAATTAGGTAGATCCCTTTTTAGAAAAGTCATTTTGGGATGCAATATATGAGCAGATTAAGAAGTGGCATTTGGAAAATGAGAGGGAACAAGATGACTTTGGACCAACGGTTCCCAATGCTCTCCACTATTGGGGGCTTCCTTGCATCATATCTCAGTCTGTTGTAGATTGCTATGATAGTCAACATCTTCATTATCACTATCATTGTATTATGTGACTCTGCAATGGTAGAAGGTGAATTGATGAACCTTGATCTTTTATGTTATGGAATAAGCTGTGCATTGTGATTTTCCTGGACACCCACCCTCTATAAAGAAAGAAAAACTTGTATGAATAAAGCCACTTTCATGACATTACATCCTGGGGGTTACCATTGACCAGAAACTGAACTGGACTAGCCACATAAATACTGCGGCTACAAGAGCAGGTCAGAGGCTAGGAATCCTACGGCGAGTAACTCACCTCCTGACTCCCCAAAGCCAGTCCACCATCTACAAGGCACAAGTCAGGAATGTGATGGAATACTCTCCACTTGGCTCCAACAACATGCAAGAAGCTTGACATCATTCAGGACAAAGCAGCCCACTTGATTGGCACCCCTTCCACAAATATTCACTCCCTTCACCACTGACGAACATTGGCAGCAGCGTGTATCATCTACAAGGTGCATTGCAGAAACTCACTACAGCTCCTTAGACAGTACCTTGCAAACCATCTAGAAGAACAAGGGAAGCGGCCAGCTCGGAACGCAACCACCTGGAAGTACTTCTCCAAGCCACTCACCGTCCTAATTTGGAAATATATCATCATTCCTTCACTGTCAATGGGTCAAAGGCCTGGAACTCCCTCCCAACAGCATTGTGAATATACCTACACCACATAGACTGCTGTGGTTCAAGAAGGCAGCTCACCATCACCTTCTCAAGGGCACTTAGGGGTAGGCAATAAATGCTGGCCTAACCAGCAACGCCCACTTCCCTTTAATGAATTAAAAAACAAGTATTTTACAACCATTGAAGCACTATTGAAATGTAGTCACTGTTGTAGTCAAGCTAGATGAGTAGTTCAATGAAGACACATCTACCCAACAATGTGGAAAATTTCCCAGGGATGTTCTGTCCACAAAAAGCAGGACAAATCCAATCCAGCTAATTACTGTCCCATCAGTCTGCACCTGATCATCAGCAAGGCGATGAAAGGTGTGGTTGACAGTGTTATCAAGCAGCACTTAGGTAGCAATAAGCTGTTCACTGATGTACAATTTATGTTCTGCCAGGGCCATTCAGCTGTTGACCTCATTACAGCTTTGGTCCAAACATGGACAAAAGAGCTGAACCCAAAAGATGCAGGAAGAGTGACTGCCCTTGACATCAAGCCAGCATTTGTATGAGTGTGGCATCAAGGAACCCTAGCAAAATTAAAGTAAATGGAAATCAGGTGGAAAACACTCACTGGCTGGAGTCATTGCTAGCACAAAGGAAAATAGTTGTGGTTGTTGCAGGCCAATTATCTCAGTCCCAAAATGTCGCTGCAGGAGTTCCTCAGAGTAGTGCCCTAGGTCCTGTAGCATAAGGGTCTGGCGCATAAGGGGTTAATGTAGGACTGAGTATAGCACCACCCACACAGTGATGTAAGATAACTCATGACCCACACCCAGGGTCAGTCTAGTGTTGGACAGAGCCTTGTGTACCAAAAGCATGGAGACAGCTCCTAGCTTGTATCCTTTGCTGTATATTTATGAATAATTCTAAGAAAGACTTACAGTTAACATACTTATGAGTACAAAGACTTCTTTAGATCAACCAAACTGTAAACAACATCCTACAACAGGCCTAACCATCTTCCATTGCTTCCTCAATGAACTTCCCTCCATCGTAAAGTCAGAAGTGGGGATGTTCATCAGTGATTGAACATTGTTCAGTTCCATTTGTAACTCCTCAGATACTGAAACAGTTCGCGCCCATATGCAGCAAGACCTGGACAACATTCAGACTGGGGCTGATAAGTGGCAATTAACATTCGTGCCACATAAGTGCCAGGCAATGACCATCTCCAACAAGAGAGAATCTAACCATCAGGAGAGTGTGAGAGGAGGACCCTGGGACAGGCAGTCAGCAGCACCTAAAGGAGAGTGAGAGAGGAGGACCCTGGGATAGGCAGTCAGCAGCACCAGAGGAGAGTGAGAGAGGAGGACCATGGGGCAGGCAGTCAGCAGCACCTCGCGGAGAGTGTGAGAGGAGGACCCTGGGACAGGGCAGTCAGCAACACCTACAGGATTTCCCCAGCGCTGGTTTCTTTGATGTGACCTTCAAGCACGTGGCAGCTTGTGTCAAACTCCTGAAGGTGTTTGAGGAAAAGAAAGACCTGCCAGAAATGAAATCCTGACGGCGGAGCCGCTCTTTGTTCTACCGTTGCATCGTGAACGGGTTGCGACGGTACATCTGTACAACCCCTACGTCCCTGTCGCTGACGTGCTCACCTTCCTTACCAGGTACTTCGATAAGGTTGGGAGCTGCACTGAAGTTAAAGATAATTTGGGGATCTGGACATGTAAACGCCAGGTTAAGGTAACGCTCAAGACCGATGGTAAGGGAGCCGTTTTCCACCCCCCTTGCAGATTCGCTATCGGGGGAAGCCGTGGGTACCTAGTCTACGCTGGGCAACCCAAACTTTGTCGCTCATGCGGCAAGTCTGGTCATGTGGCGGCCAACTGCAGTGCTGTCCTCTGCAAGAACTGCAAAAAGGAAGGGCACCAGACAAAAGATTGTAAACAGGCTAAGTGCTGCAACCTGTGTGGCGAGGCAAGTCACCTCTACAAGACTTGCCCTAAACGTTGCCGCACTTATGCACAGGCAGCTAAAACCAACGAGGGGGAAGCAGAAGAAATGCCTCGTGTCACTCCAACCACCAAGGCCCCCAGGGAGAACAACGGGACAAAGGAGGACACAGAGAGAGACAAGGTGGAGGAAAAGTTTGGGGCAACAGACAGCCAATCAACAGCACTGCCCCCTGAACCTCCCACTCCTCAGGAGAGCAAATCAACGGAGGAGGAGGAGGCAGCAGTGGGAAAGCAGCAGGGGGAGTGGCAGCTGGTGAAGAGAGCAAAAAGGAAGAAGGGGCAAAAAAGAAACCAAGCCTCTTCCCAGACAAGAGTCAAGAGGCGTCTCCTATCCGACACAGATAACAAGAGCAGCAGCTCTTCGGACGAAGAAGTGCCAGGGCGGCGCCAACAGAAGAAGCGGCAAAACGCTAGGGAGTTGGAGGA
Organism: Carcharodon carcharias; assembly: GCF_017639515.1. NCBI lineage: Eukaryota > Metazoa > Chordata > Chondrichthyes > Lamniformes > Lamnidae > Carcharodon > Carcharodon carcharias. The sequence continues at coordinate 39,204,469 of NC_054469.1, read as the reverse complement.
CGAGACACCCAAGCTCCAGAACACTGGAGAAAATGAGGAGACCAGCGCACCCCAACTTTGCCCACAACCTGAAGAGGCCAGTGCACCACAACCCCAGGAATCTGGGAGCAGTGAGGCGCTCAGCGCACCCCAGCTCCGGGAAGCCGGGAGCAGCAACGCCCCAGAGAGGGAGAGGATTGGAGAAGCTTCTCCAACAAAGGACATTTCAAACCCCGCTCTCTGCATAGACCTCCAGATGCCACCCGAGCAGAACACCGCAAATGGGGAGGTTCAGGACGCTTTCCTCAGCCCATCCCAAGTGAAGCAATTTGAGCACACCACGGGCATGAAGGAACTCTCAGAGACAACAGGTTTGGTAAGCGACTAACTGCTTTAAAATGGGTGTAAAGATTGTATCCATAAATGTGCGTAGCATTAAATCTACTACGCGATGTGTTGCGACCTTGGACTACCTTGCCAAGGTCAAAGCTGACCTGTTGTTTCTGCAGGAGTGTGCGATACCGCACCTCAGCTCCTACAGGCAATGGTCACGATGGTGGTCCCATGGGCCATCGATCTGGTCGGGAGGAAACGACTCTCGTTCCTCCGGCCTGGGGATTCTGCTGCGGGGAGGCAGCTTCACCGTCTCCCAGGTTAAGGAGGTGGTGGGCGGGCGCCTCCTCGTAGCAGACGTAATGTACAAGAATGCTCCACTCCATTTAATTAACGTCTACGCCCCGTCACAAGGGACTGAGCGGCTGGAGGTTTTTCAGCAGCTCCCACTGCTGCTGGCGACCTCCAGCCCGGTCATTCTGGGCGGTGACTTCAACTGCATCATCGATGCGGCTGGACGATCCGGCAGGGCCGACAGCAGATTGGACGCTACGTCCAGATCCCTGATGGAAACAGTAAAGGATGCCAAGCTGCACGACGTCTTCAGCAACCCTGCAGATGGAGCGCAGCGTAGATACACCTGGTCGCAGCCAGACGGGTCCGTCTGTTCCAGGATAGACTTCCTGTTTGTGTCCCATGCATTCACAGTCAGATCCACTGACGTCAAGCCAGTGTTCTTCTCTGACCACTGCCTCCTACTGGCTGACTGTCACTTAGAGAAGGACCAGAGGGTTGGCAGGGGGGTATGGAAGCTAAACGTGCAACTGCTGACCCCAGAGAACATTGAGGAGCTCAAGAGGGATTACAAAGGTTGGAGAACCATGAAACCCCACTTTGAGTCACTGACACACTGGTGGGAAGCGATCAAGGGAAACATCAAGAGGTTTTCCGTCCTCAAAGGCACCCAGAAAGCTAGAAAGGAACAGAGGGAAATGTCCCGACTCCAGGAAAACATGCAGAATCTGCTCTGGCTGCGGTCGATGGGGGTCGATATCAAGGAGGAACTCCAAGAGGTGAAGAGCCAGCAAGCCTCGCTCTTTGCCTCGGAGGCCTCCAAGATCAAGTTCCAGAGTCCGCTCCGTGGAGCAGGATGAGACGTGCTCACGTTTGTTCTTCCAAAAGGTACACAGAGAGAGCTCTGTGATCAGCAGCCTGAAGGAAGAAGACGGCTCAGTAAAGTCATTGCAATCTGACATTTTGAGGATTAGCAAATCCTTCTATGCTGGATTGTATGACGTGAAGCCCACAGACAGCACGGCCTCCCAATCCTTCCTGTCCTCTATCACGGAGGTCTTAGATGACAGTACACGGGAGAGTCTGGACAAAGCGCTAACTCCTGATGAACTGACTGAGGCCCTTGAGTCCTTCGAGAAGAGTAAAACTCCCGGAAGCGATGGCTTGCCGGCGGAGTTGTATTTGGTTCTGTGGGACTGGATCGGCCCAGACCTGCTAGAAGTGTACGAGAATATGCTCCTGGCTGGCAGTATGTCAGAAACCATGAGGAAAGGCACTATCACCCTCATCTACAAGCACAAGGGGGAAAGGGAGGAAATTAGAAATTGGCGACCCATTTCACTGTTGAATGTGGACTATAAAATTCTGTCCAAGGTCATCGCCAATCGGGTCAAATCCGCTCTGGAATTGGTGATCCACCCTGACCAGACCTGCACTGTGCCGGGCAGGAAGATCTCTGACAGCCTCGTGCTGCTCAGGGATACGATTGCCTATGTACAGGACAGGGGTGTGGATACCTGCCTCATCAGCCTGGATCAGGAGAAGGCCTTTGACAGAATATCGCACACCTACATGGTGGATGTGCTCTCCAAAATGGGGTTTGGGGAGGGAATTCGCAGTTGGATCCAACTGCTCTACACTAACATCAGTAGCGCAGTCTCAATCAATGGGTGGGAATCAGATAGCTTTCCTATTAAATCTGGAGTCAGGCAGGGCTGCCCTCTCTCGCCTGTTCTTTTCGTGTGTTGAATAGAACCCTTTGCTGAGTCCATCAGGAAGGATCCGGGCATAAGAGGAGTGACGATCCCAGGTAGTGGAGGCACTCAGATCAAAGTCTCCCTGTACATGGACGATGTCGCCATCTTCTGCTCGGATCCGCTGTCGGTGCACAGACTTATCCACATTTGCGACCGTTTCGAACTGGCCTCGGGAGCCAAGGTAAATCGTGGGAAGAGCGAGGCCATGTTCTTTGGGAACTGGGCTGACCGATCCTTTGTCCCCTTCACTGTCAGGGCTGATGGCCTGAAGGTGCTGGGGATATGGTTCGGAGGGACCAGGGCACACGTTAGAAACTGGAAGGAGCGAGTGTCTATGGTGAAAAGGAAACTGGGCAAGTGGGAGCGAAGCTCCCTCTCCATTGCGGGTAAGAACCTGGTCATCAGGTGTGAGGCACTGTCACTGTTGCTGTACGTGGCGCAGGTCTGGCCCATTCCACACTCCTGTGTGGTGGCGATCACCCGAGCCATCTTCCGCTTTATCTGGAGGTCGAAAATGGATCGTGTCCGCAGGGACACAATGTACAAGCCTCTAGATAAAGGGGGAAAAAACGTGCCCAACATCACCCTCATACTGATGGCCACCTTTGTGTGCGGCTGCATCAAGCGGTGCGTAGACCCTCAGTACGCAAACACCAAGTGTCACTACATGCTGAGGTTCTACCTGTCCCCGGTGTTGCGAAGGATGGGTCTGGCCACACTGCCGCGGAACGCTCCAAGTAGTTGGACTGTGCTGTACCACCTGTCCCTCGTGGGAAAATTTATGCAGAGAAACACCTTCAACCACAAGTCCGTCAGGCAGTGGTCGGCACGTAATGTCTTAAAGGCCCTGAGGGAAAAGGAGAGGGTGGATCCTGTGGGATGGTTCCCTGATCAGACTGACCAAGTCATTTGGCAGAATGCCTCATCACCAGAACTTTCCAACAAACACCAAGATGTAGCTTGGCTGGTGGTGAGAAAGGCCCTCCCTGTAAGATCCTTCCTACACGCCAGGAGTCTCACGCCCTCTGCACGTTGCCCTCGAGGTGGCTGTGGTGGGGAAGAGACCGTTGTTCACCTCCTTGTAGATTGTGTCTTTGCAAAGAAGGTCTGGAGAGAGATGCAGTGGTTGCTGTCGAGGTTCATCCCGAGCAGTTCTGTGACAGAGGACTCTGTGCTCTACGGGCTTTTCCCAGGGACACACACCGAGACAAACATCAACTGCAGCTGGAGGATCATCAACTCGGTGAAAGACGCTCTTTGGTCTGCCCGAAACTTGTTGGTTTTCCAGCGCAAAGATTTGTCCCCGAACGAGTGTTGCGGACTGGCACTTTCCAAGGTCCAGGACTACGTGCTGAGGGACACAGTTAAGCTTGGGGCAGCCGCCGCAAAGGTGCAATGGGGAAGGGTCGCTGCCTAAGACCTTTCTGCCACAGTGCACTGGGAGGCTGGGAACTGTAAAGAGCCCCTCAGGCTGTACCGATTAAAATGTATGTCTGCCAATGATTGAAATATTCATTGATTTTTCTGATACACCTTGTTTCATGTTGTAAAAGTTGAACCTGTTTGTATTTTTGTAATGGTGATTTGAAATGTTTCGAAATGTTTTTGAAGATTTATAAATAAAGTATATTTTTGCAAAAAAAAGTCAGCAACACCTAGAGGAGAGTGAGAGAGGAGGACCCTGGGACAGGCAGCTAGCAGCACCTAGAGGAGAGTGCGAGAGGAAGATGAGGGGGACTTAGAGAAGAGCAGAAGAGCTATAAAAACAGGATGAGAAGCGGCGAGAGTTCAAGAGCAGGGGTCTGAGGGAGTTCAGTGAGGAGGGAGGTAGTACTCCTTTCCTTTCCTACCTTTGCTCAGAAAGAATAGTGGCGGCCTTGGTAAGAAGGACCTGGTAATAACTTAGGAAAGTATAATATTTTTAAGAAAGTTGCTGTGCTTGGGTTTAACTGAGAAGCACCAGGAATAAGGGAAATTTAGGGCTAATATAATAAAGTAACATAAATAATCCAAAGTAGAATAAAGTTAAGGTAAGGGAAGTAGAGTTAAGACATGGCAGGGTAGCTCAGTCGCGTGGAATGCGTGTCCTGTAATATGTGTGAAATCATGGATGCTACCGGTGTCCTAGACAACCACATGTGCAGGAACTGCTGTCAGCTGCAGAAACTTGAGCTCTGGGTTTCAGAGCTTGAGCGGCGGCTGGAATCACTGTGGTGCATCCACAAGGCTGAGAGCTACGTGGATAACATGTTCAGAGAGGTGGTCACACCACAGTTTAAGGACCTAGAGCCAGAGGAGGAATGGGGACCACCAGGCAGTCCAAGAGAAGTGGGCAGGTGGTGCAGGAGTCACCTGGGGTCCTGCTCACAAATTGGTTTTCCGTTTTGGAAGCTGGTGAGGGCGCTGGTTCTTCAGAGGAGTGCAGTCAGAGCCAGGTTTGTGGCATCACGAGTGGCTTGGCTGTACAAGTGGGGATGAAGGAGAAAGGAAGAGCAATAGTGATAGGGGATTCATTGCTTAGGGAAGCAGACAGGTGTTTCTGTGGCCATAGATGTGACACCAGGAGGGTATGTTGCCTCACTGCTACCAGGGTCCAGGATGTTACAGGGCAACTGCAGGACATTCTTCTGGGGGAGGGCGAACAGCCAGAGGTGATGGTCCACATTGGGACCAATTACTTAGGTAGGAAGAGGGATGTGGTCCTGCATACAGAATTTAGGAAGCTAGGTAGAAAATTAGCAAGCAGGACCTCAAATGTAGTAAACTCCGGATTACTCCCAGTGCCATGTGCCAGTGAATACAAAAATAGGAGGATAAGGCATATGAATGTGAAGCTGGAAAGATGGTGCAGGAGGGAGGGCTTTAGATTCCTGGGACAGTGGGATTGGCTCTGGGGAAAATAGCACCTGTACCGGCCAGATGGGTTGCACCTGAACAGAGCCGGGACCGAGCTTGTTTTGCTGGCGCTGCTGAGATGGCTTTAAACTAACTCAGCAGGGGTGTGGGAACCAAAAGAAAGTATTAGAGAGGAATAGCAGGGTGCACAAAATACAGGGAGGGACAGATAGCACTAGATTAGAGAATAGTAAGTTAATAGATGAAGTCGAGGTGAGGGAGAAAGTAACAAAATCTAAATCAGTGTTTCTGTGCATGTATTTGAATGCACGGAGCATAGCAAATAAGATTGAGGAGTTAGAGGCACAGATTGCCATGTGGAAATTTGATGTTGTGGCGATAACAGAGACCTGGCTCGCGGAAGGGCAGAACTGGGTGTTAAATATTCCCAGGTACAAGGTGTTCAGAAAAGATAGGAAAGGAAGGAAAGGAGGAGGGTGGTGGTATTGGTTAAGGAGAGAATTGCAGTGCTGGAGAAAGAGGACATCCCAGAGGGTTCAAGGACAGAATCAATTTGGCTAGAGCTAAGGAACAAAAAGGGTGTGATTACATTGTTCAGTGTAGTCTATAAACCGCCAACTAGTGAGAAGGACGTAGAAGAACAAATCTGCAGGAAAATTCGAGAGATGCAAACTTTATAGAGTAGTTATAATGGGTGATTTTACTTACCCCGAATGTAGACTGGGACAGTGGCAGTTTAATGGGTGGAGAGGGGCAAAAGTTCCCAGATTGTGTACAGGGAAATTTTCTGCAGCAGTATGTGCCCAATCTAACAAGAGAAGACGCATTATTGGACCTGGTACTTGATCAAGTGTCAGTGGGGGGATATTTAACAGGCAGTAATCATTGTATTTTAGGATGATGATAGAAAAGAATAATAGGCAATCCAAAGTAAGAATAATTAACTGGACGAGAGCCGACTTCAATGGGGCAAGAATGGAGTTGAGCCAGATAGACTGGAACGAAAGATTGGCAGGAAAGACTGTAGCTGAACAATGGGCAACCTTCAAAAAGGAATTGATTCAGGCACAGTCAAGGTATATTCCATCAAAAGGGAAGAGCAGGGCAAACAAATCTCGAGCTCCCTGGATAAAAAAGGATATAGAAATTAAGATAAGAAAGAAAAAGTGTGCTTATGACTGGCGTCAGGTAGAAAATGCCCTTGAGAACCAAGAAGAATACAAAAGGTTCAGAGGGGAGGTGAAAAAGCATTTTAGTGAAGTGAAGAGGGATTATGATAAAATACTGGCAGCCAACATAAAAGGGAACCCCAAAGTCTTCTATAGGCATATAAATAGTAAAAGGGTGGTAAAAGGAGAAGTAGGGCCGATTAGGGATCTAAAAGGGAATTTACACGTGGACGAAGGGGCTGAGGTATTAAATGAATACGTTGCACCTGTCTTCACCAAGGAGGTAGCTGCTACCCAGGCCATGGTGACAGATGAGGAAACTCTGTCACCAGCAATTAGCGACCAGTTAGTTTAACTTCAGTGGTGGGCAGGATTCTAGAAACAATTATTCAGGATAGAATTAGTAGTCACATGGAAAAATATGGGTTGATAAGGAAGAGCCAGCACGGATTTGTAAAGGGAAAGTCATGTTTAACTAACTTGCTGACGTTTTTTGAAGAGGTAACAGAAAAGATTGATGAGGGTAATGCTGTTGATGTGGTGTACATGGACTTTTAAAAGGCATTTGATACAGTGCCACACAACAAACTTGTGGGAAAAGTTGTTGCTCATGGAATAAAAGGGACTGTAGCAACGTGGATACAAAATTGGCTGAAAAATAGGAAGCAGAGAGTAATGGTCAATGGATATTTTCCAGGCTGGAGGAAGGTTTGTAGCCAAGTTCCCCAGGGGTCAGTATTGAGACCTTTGCTTTTCCCAATATATATTAATGATCTAGATCTTGGGGTTCAGGGGACAATTTCAAAGTTTGCGGATGATATGAAGTTTGGGAGTGTTGTGAACTGTGAGGTGGACAGTGTAGGACTTCAAAAGGACATGGACAAGTTAGTGGAGTGGGCAGATAGGTGGCAGATGAAGTTCAATGTGGAGAAGTGTGGGGTGATGCATTTTGTTAGTAAGAATGTGGACAGATAATATAAAATAAGGAGTGAAATTTTGAAGGGGGTGCAGGAGCAGAAAGACCTGGGTGTAAGTGTTCATAGATCATTGAAAGTGGCAGGACAGATGGAGAGAGCAGTTAATAAAGTATATAGTACCGTGGGCTTTATTAATAGGGGCATAGAGTACAAGGTTATGCTGAATTTATATAAAACACTCCTTAGACCTCAGCCGGAATATTGCATACAATTCTGGGCACCAAATTATAGGAAGGATGTGAATACATTGGAGAGAGTGCAGAAGAGGTTTACAAGAATGGTTCCAGGGATGAGAAACTTCAGTTACGAGGATACAAGGGTGTACCTATGTCACATGGTCTGTGGCAGTTCAAGAAGGCAGCTCACCACCACCTTCTCAAGGGCAATTAGGGATGGGCAACAAACGCTGGTCTTGCCAGCAATGCCCACATCCCGTGAACAAGTAAAAAGAAACGCTATATGCAGTGACACACTCAAAGCCTGTTGATACAATTGAGTCAAACACAGAACTCTCAAGCCTTATAGACTACTTGTTTGAAATTTCCCATTCAAAATTACATCCACCTCAATAAAATATGGGTTATTGGATTTACACATTTTCAGCTGCAAATATACATCCCAGAGGGAATCTATCAGTATTTTAATAAATGTCACGGATGAGGTTTCCTTCTGCTAAGGATTTCTTCTGTGTAGTCAGGTTTAGTGAAAATTATATCTGGCAGCTCATAAGTGATACATATCCAGTAAACTCAATGTGATGGAATCAATATTCTCCACACAAAGTCTAGTTAATATCAGGAAGCCTCAAAACTAGGAGCCTGAAGCTTTTCAACACAATTTAAATCCTTTTCAATGTCTTATCATGTCTTCCTTAGTTAAACACTTTACTAATGCTCCATTAATTAAGTTTTGTTATAATTCCAATGATAATATTTATTGTTTAAGCTAAATAACTACATTTTTCAGTCTTTTGTTGGTGGAACATAAATTATTTCACTGTTTAATTTATGTTACATGCTAAATTCACAGGTTTCGACGAAAAATCTAAAATTTCCTTAAACTTTGACTTTGTTTTTGTATCCCAGTGGAATTAATTGCGAGGGCAATATTTTTTGTTCATAAATTATTGATCCGACATTTTGAAAGATTGCCCTGCACATCATGCCGTTTCCCTTAAACAAGCTTCTCCTATTTTTTGGAGGGAAATGAAAGGATTGCAGATTTTTAACATTGCTGTGCCACTGTATCTGGAATGATAATGGGGCATCAAGCTTTTAACGCAACTATAAAACTGTTCAGCCTTCAATTAAATCTGCATCACCACATCAGCTGAAAGACTCCTACCCATAAATTGTGAGAAAACAGTGAGACCCAGTGGTACAGTCAGCGGGCACTGTGTCAATGCTCTTAGGATCTAGGTTTGAATTCAACACACACTGACTGGAAGAAGATATTTAGGGGTTAACTTCCTTAACTTCTAATTTAATTACCGTTTAATTTAATTAATTTTAGTACTGTATTGGAGTTTACCCACGCAGCAATGCTTCAGAGCAATTCACTGAGACATTGGAAGAGGCCTTCTCTACTTTCATCAAGCGCCTTTGGGACAAACAAGTAGGAATGGTTTGAGAGTTGAGGCCAAATTGAGTGACTATAGCAATGGGTGGTACAGGAATTGGTAATTCAAAGGTGAGGGGGTAAGGGGCACGATGGGCTGGAGAGAAGGACAAGAATTTGAGAGTCGGTGACATTTACTGGACAACATCAGTTCCAACCTGAAAGCAGAGTTGAAAAAAAATAGAGACGCAGGAGCTAACAGGAAAAGAAGCAAAAATAAGAGTGAAGGAGAGAAAAGCATCAGAGACAGGAGCAGAAAATGAGAAACAAAGAAACTGCAACACAGCTAGAGTTAGGACTGTGACCCTCTTCGCTGATTTACTATGTACAACTCCATGGGAAATTGGCTTGTTGTGTCAAAGTAAGACCTGGACATATGAGTTTAAACTGGGGAATCAAGTACACCTGTGCATTCTGATCCAATTGCCCTTCAGCCTGTGACCCCAAATCATTTGAGGACTGCATTCAACCTTGGCTCCCTGTTGGCAGCACCATGCGAGGTCGATACAGTGAATGATAAAACAAGGTGCAGGGTAATCGGTGCTCAGTGACACAGGGGCACCATAAGGCACACTGGTCAGTAAAAGGGGGATGAAAATATGGCTCCATAGCTCAGACCTCAGTCTAAGCTTCCACAGCAGCTTTGAGATGTTACATGACAGGTGGGCCCGCAATCACTGTCATGGTGCTGACCACCACTGCCATGCTGGGAAGTATGGGCTCCAAGCATTGCATGAAGTCCTGTGCCATGTTGGAGCAGGGCAGCTTCATGTCGCTTGACATTGACAACACGCTGTCTGACCGGCCTGCAAATGCACCAAGCAACTCTGTGTGCATGCTCAACTAGTGTTCTTGTGTAGGCCACTCCATCAAAGTCTTAATCTGAAGCCCCTGTAGGGGAACTTGTCTGTGACCTTGCCCTCCAGCGAGCTGACAAATTGAGTTTCCTATCCCCCTGGCCTGGCGGCAGCCCACTCCTGCCGGTGACTCACCAGGTGCCGATCCCAACTCTAGACTACCCTCTAAGGTATGCAATTTGCCAGTATTTGAGCTGGCGGCTGCAAGTGTCAAATCAAGTGATGGCTGGCTTCCTCAGGTCAGGTCATCAGATGTAGTTCTTGCCCTGCCTCATGAGGCTTCAGTGGCTGGCCAGATGCCAGTTTCGGGGAATCTGAAAGCAGAAATGTAGAAAGGTTGGGTTGGAGGTGAAGGAAGGGAGATGGGGGAGATAGAAAGAGGTCTGTGGTCCACCATCTGCAACTCGCTCTTCATGCCAGATAGCAAGATGAGGGTGAGGTAGGATTTGAAAAGGGCCATAAGGTATGAAAATAGCATCATCCTGAACAGTCTCAGCAATGCCAGATACAACAGCCTATGTCACAGCTGGCCTCACAATGTTGAGCACAGTCTCCTCCAGCGACCTTAGATGTTTATGGAGTGCCTGTCCCACTCTGGTTCTGCTTTGCTCCCTGCAGTCACAAGCTGCCATGTCCTGCAAGGAAGAGTGTTACTGACTCTGTTGCGCTGTGCCTGCCATAGCTGAATAGCTAAAGGTATGTGGAGGTTGCAAGAGGTAGGTGTGAGGCTGGCATCATTGGTGGGTATGTGAAAGTGAGGTGGAGAAAGTTTGACCTGATTCCTGAATGCTAGGGTGTGCTGATGGATGAGTGATGAAAGTGTAGCGCATTGAGCAGCGTGACAGACTAGAGGTGTGGTGGGTAAGAGACAACATTTGAAAATGTATTCACTGATCTTCACCACTCTCTTGAGGTCATTGAACTTTCTGCAGCGCTACAGCCAAGTCCTTAGCATTGGATTCTGGGAATTGACTTCGTTGGCCATCTACTCCCATTCCTTTTGAGGGCCTGTCAGGGAAACATGGCCTCTCTCCTCCTGTCTCCTACTGGAGCCCTGCAGTGCCACATCCAAGAACTTTGGAACCCTCTCTCTTGGCTGTTGCTCTTTGTGGTCTTTTACCTTACAGCCACTTAAAACTGCAGGTAGCCTGTGTAATGAGCACAGCTCCCCTTTAAGAGGGGTAGACTGCCTTTAACACTGCTAGATGAAATATGTGATGGCCATGCACACTGTTGAGCATTGAGCTGATTCCTGGGATGAAGGGGTTGACTTATCAAGAACGGCTAAACAGGTTTGGTCTTTATTCATTAGAGTTTAGAAGAATGAGGTGTGATCTTATTGAAACGTACAAGATTCTGAGGGGGCTTGACAGGGTAGATATTGAGAAGATGTTTCCGCTAGTGGGGGAATCTTGAACTAGGGGACATAGTTACAGAATATGGGGACACTCATTTAAGACTGAGATGCAGAGGAATTTCTTCTCTCAGAGGGTAGTGAATGTCTGGAATTCTCTACCCCAAAGAGTTGCGGAGGCTAGATCACTGAAAGTGTTTAAAGAGGTGTCATAGAGTCATAGAGGTCTACAGCACAGAAAAAGGCCCTTTGGCCCATCGAGTCTGCACCAGTCAAACAAGTACCTAACTATTCTATTCCCATTTTCCAGCATTAGGCCCATAGTCTTGTATGCCATGGTATCGCAAGTGCACCGCCAAATACTTCTTAAATGTTATGAGGGTTATGATCTGCCTCTACCACCCTTTCAGGCAGGGAGGTAGATAGATTTTTGAAATATCGGGAATTTGAGGGCTATGAGGAGCTGGCAAGTAAGAGGAGTTGAGGCCTGGGCTGATCAGCCATGATCTTATTGAATGGCGGGGCAGGCTTGAGGGGCTGACAGTCCTACTCCTGCTCTTATTTCTTATGTCCTTATGTTCATTCAGCCAGCCACCAGGGTGCGTCATGCCCAGCTGAACGCTACAATCCATCAAATAAGGCGGCAGCACGAAGTTTGCCTGCTGCTAGCCTCAGAGGGATTGGACATAGGCTAATTATGAAACACAGCCCTCGCGCTCAAAAACAGAAGCGAACCAATTTTTAGCCCTACAATTCTTGTTAAGAATATTGCATTTATGACTTAAAAAGGACAGGTTGTTTATGATATAAAATCAATAGAACTTCAATGGAAAAATCAGTAAAAATTCTGATGGAAAATCATTAAAATTTCATAGTAAAATATTGAGTGTAATGCGATATCAAGTATACATTCAGCTATGCACTGTTGCGGCAGGACCTCAAACACTACCTTCCAAAGGAAATGGGGGCAGGTGGCCAGGGAGGTCAGTTCCATGGACCTGGCTACAGTGTCGCAAGAAGTTCAATGACCCAATACAAGAGGTCAAGATCAGTGACTGCATCTTCCTATGACATCTCCTACCCATCAAACCACCAATCTCCAGTAATGCGGTAACGATAGCCTGCGCTGCATGTGCGCGCACACACACAATTGCGTCAAACTGAATCATTTATTAATGGTAATTCAATGTTTGTAAAGAAAAGCACGAAAGACTAGCATATGTAGCACTTTGCACAATCTCAGGACATCCCAACGTGCTTTACAGCTAATGAAGTACTAAACTTAGTCACTGTTGTAATGCAGGACAAGCAGCAGACAATCTGCATACAGCACATTCCCAGGAGCAGCAATGTGATAATGACAGTTAAGCTGTTGTTTTAAGTGTTGGTTGAAGGATAAGTATTGACTTGGACATCAGAGAGAACTCCACTGCTCTCCTTCACCATGGGATTATTTACATCTACCTGATAGTGCATCGGTTTAATATTCCACCCGAAACACAGCAACTTTAACCATGCACACTTCCTTAGAACAATACTGAAGCATCAGCCTAGATTTTATGCTCCAGTCTTAAGTGGCACTCAAACTGACAACCTTTGTCAGAGGGGAAGGTGCTACCCCTGATTTACAGCTGACACATAACTTTATGGAAGTTAAATGACACATATGGATGCTGGAAGGATGTTTCCCCTTGTGGGAGAGACGAGAACCATGGGACACAGTTCAAAAATAATACAGAGGTGAGAGGATTTTTTTTTTCTCGCGTGGATTAGTGAATCTTTAGAACTCTCTTCCCCAGAGAGCAGTGGAAATAGGATCATTGATTATTTTTAAGGCAGAAATAGATAGATTCTTGACTAACAAGGAAGTCAAAGTTTATCGGGGGTAGGCAAATGTGGAGCTGAGGCCACAGTCAGATCAGCCATGATCTTATAAAATGGTGTGGGAGGCCCGAGGGGCCGAAAGACCTACTCTTGCTCCTAATTCATATGTTCGTATATGCATGTTTATGTTCATATTAAAGGCAATAAAAACGGTTCTAGAGCTCAGGGAAGAACCATGTTGATCTTGTTACTGAAGTATATAAGAACGTTAGAAAAAGGAGCAGAAGAAGGCCATTCGGCCCCTTGAGCCTACTTCATCATTCAGTCAGACCATGGCTGATCTGATTGTGGCCTTAACTCCACTTTCCTGTCTGCCCCTCATAAGCCTTATTTCCTTGGTCAATCAAAATTCTGTATCACTCAGCTTTGAATACAATCAATGACTGCTCGCAGAGGGAAGCGAATTCCAAAGACGAACGACGCTCTGAGAGAAGAAATTCCTCCTCATCTCGGTCTTAAATGCGACACCTCTCATTCTGAGACTGTGCTTCCTAGTTCTAGGTTCTTCTCAAGCCCCCTCAGGATCTTATATGTTTCAATCAGATTACCTTTCATCCTCCTAAACTCCAATGAGTTTGGCCCCAACCTGCATCTCCACATACAATGAACAGTAGCAATTCAATTCTGTTAAATTGTCACCTAGACCAGAGCAGTGCAGACTTGTGATCAGTTTTGTGATATCATTTTCATAAAAAGAGAAAAGTGAAATCATTCTGGGATTCGGTTTATCTGTTCATAGTCTTCATAATCATTATTATAAATATATTTACATGTACAATTGAGTAGCTCATAATTCAGCTGAGTTGCTGGTGACTTTCCAGAGGGTAAGTAAACTGGGGGATTTTAACTACCCACCCATTCAGCTTCTGGCAGATGAGTCGAGTAAAAATCACTCACTATATGTAAAATTGCAGAGCTCCTGCCAGATAGCCTGAGGATGACAGGTTCACAGGAAAAGAAATGTAGTACCCGCTGTGGTGTGGAGTACTTTTCACACTTGAGTACAATACCCCAGTTGGAGGTACGCTCATTGCTCTGTCCTACCCTCATTTTCAGCTGCTCCCGGGCACAAAGGTGCCACATCAATGGCACAAAGTGACTCGGGAGGTAGATGAAGAAGGAGGTCCAGAGATCTAGGACTAGCCTAGGACTGCATGCTGATCAGTAAGTAGCCAAGCCAGGGAACATGGAGGATTCAACTGCTAGTCTTTCCCAGCTCACCTGTTCCTCACCCAGTCTCCAGTTGGTCTTGGACACCAAAGTGCAACATTGCCAGACTCTGGCAATGCCTATAACTAAAGTCAGCTTATACCAGTGACTAACACCCTACCACAGGGGAGGATGAAGTAATTGTAAATCGTCAACGAAACCAGACCAATCGAGAAGTAAATATTGAAGCGATAAGGAGCATTTTTGGAAATGTTTTAGCCCACGCTGTGCTTCCTTTGAAATCATTTCAATTAGAGCACAGATGGAGTTTTAGACTTTATATCCACCTGCCACTATAACATTTCACTGCACCAGCAGCAGCCGTGACCAGTCTCACATCGTTATTTTAATGTTCTTCTTGAAATTTTTATGGGAAGTAAACAAGCCCACAAGGTGTGTGCGAGCCGGGGAACTGCTTGTGAAAATTAACTGCGGAAATTGCACAGCTGTTTGAGCCTCCTGCCTGCACCAGCTCACTCGTTTTGTTTTGCTCTCCTCCACAGCTGAGTACACGAGGCTCGAACCTTCAGGGAGTGCCATCCATGTACTGCGAAGCCAAACTGGCAGCCGAGCCCTACCAGGCCGCCAAGCAGCAGCTGTTTAAAGCATTGCGGAAAGCCGACCTGGGCACGTGGGTGAAGAAACCACCGGAGCAAGATCAGTTTCTGCCGGCTGTGGAGGGGCAGCAGACACAGGCAGAGGCGTGCGATGTTTAATATGAACTTCAGTGAAGGGACTGGAAAAGCTAACCTCAAAATCCGCACCCCTCCCCCCACCGGTTCTTCGGAAGACAGCTTCATGCCATCAGCCCACTGCGACCCCCCACCCCCACCCCCCCCCCCCCCCCCCCCCCCCCCCCACACCCGCCCCATTACGACAAGACTCGAAATACGTTCACAGTAATGTGGAGGTCCATAGCCGCATCGATACTGAATTGCCTGACAGAACCCTCCATTTCTTATATTTCAGCTGCAAGTCAACAAGAGGTAACAATTCAATGAAATGTTGATGGAAACGCAAACAGTTGGCCCGACAAAATGGCGTGACAAGCGCTTTAGGGGGAAATTACATTGGAAAATCCTTCTTTCATCGATTTCTCTGAAAAGGTGCTTTCTTCTAATCACTCGTTTACATTTGTGGTGGCCATTAAATACAATTTAACTAAGAATTTCTGATTAATCTAGTATTTATATTCAGTCTCCTGATAAAGGACTTCCCAAATCTTTTCCAATTACTGTCCAAATATTGACTGATTTGAAGTGATTATTAAATTTTCGATTTAAAACAAAGTAAGATTGAGCTAGCACAACAAAAACTGTCTCTATCTACCTGGATCAGTGCAGTTTATCGCTGAGATGTACATTTTTGAGTCACAAATTAATCTGGATATGGGTGAACTGTAACAAAGTACTGAAATGTCCACCGAAGCACTTTTGAGTTGAGGTAGCCTGCTTTCTGGGACCTTGCGTAGATCACAGGAGAAACAGTAACTATGGAGACTGAAGGTTGCCGAGGGCCTGTCTGAGAATTGCACTGATACAACTGGGGTTTGAATTTGAATGGTCGCTCAAATGCTTTACAGAAAACAGCCCAAGAAATACCCATGAAATCAAAAGAAGGGAGAAATTCAACTCACAAGCTATTGGTTTTTTAGCTGAAGACAAGCAGCCAGATGTTATAAAGTGGGGGGAGGGAGAACTGCCCCACTGACACTCGAGGCCCATCTGCAACTCCAAGGTGGGCTTGTAAGTGGCTAGCAGTCCGCCCTCCCACCCAAAGCAGGCCTGAGGCCTGAGGCTGTTTAACTATGCAAATCGAGGTCCTACAGCAATTGTAGAATGATGCAAAATCCGGGTGCAGATGTTGGTGAATTAGGTCTTGAGCAGCCTAACCGCAGCCTTTACAGGGTCATTCAACAAAAACTACCCTTATACTTTTGTAGAACTAGAAGGAACAGGAGTGCTCCACAAAAATATTACAGCCTGCTGGCAACCCAGACTCAATCCCCGCCGCGCCCTCTCAGCTTCTATCTACCTTTGGGTCAGCTTGGCGAGACCAGCCTGAAGTTACATTTGAACTCTCCCCGCCCTCCCCCGCATCTTGTTACAATGGAGTAGTGGTGTTACCACCCATGTCAATAGAACTTCATAGCTAAGACTTTTTAAAAAGACGCAGGCTTTATTTTCCAATTCAAATTCAAAATAGATTGGGTTACGTGCTTAGCTGAGGTACCATGTTCTAAAATATGAATGTGCCAATAAGGGAAGTAGAGCTGAATTTGAATCAACTGTGCGAAGAAATGAATGCTTCTACACACTGAAAGCTGTGAATAAGAAAAATTCCCTCCCCCACCGAGAAAAATTCCCAGGCTGTTTTTTTCGGAGCGGCCTCCAACAGCTTTAAGAACAGCTGGATGTCCTTTAACTGAAGCCTAGTGTGCATGGTGCATGCTCCCACTGTCCACGGCCCCTGCCCCCATTTGTACATGAAAGTTGGTGTCAAGAGTTCTATAACACGTAGGACAATATTTGCCTGTTTAAGCAGCCTATTTAGGGCAGGAGTGCTGGGTTTCCATTTGGAAACCTGCCTGATAGATTGGATCAGGCAGGTCTTGGGCTTCAAAGGGGTGTCCAAGTTGACCTATCCGCTATGCCCCTGCCAGTCCCCTGATTGTGGATTCCCAGGAGATTATTGAGCTGCATGCTAATTATGTGCCAACCTACTGACCTTACAAAATCTCTGGCTGAGTCAGCACTTTAGGGCACCAATGAGCAGGAACCTGGCAAAGCCCTCGTGATCTCAGCCTGTGGATTTTCAGCACACCCTCCCCCCACCCCCCCCCCCACAACCTCCCCACCGCCCCTGAGCCCTTCAGCTTCTGCTTGGGACAACATTACATTTCAGTGCTGTGTATCCAACAGTGATTTCCCTTTTAAGTGAAGGCTCACACAGCAGATTATTTTTGAACAGACACCGAGAAATTTTTCTGTCGGTTACACCATAAATCTGAGATATGCAGAACTATCAGCTGTTCATCATATCTCGCACTCAAGAGTGTTGGGATACTTTCCCTTAAATGAGTTGGTCGTATTTTCGAATGATGGGATGAAAATAGTTTTGGTGATGGAGAGAGACTCTAGAGAGCTCAGGTAATACAGAAATTAAAAAGGCAGCTTTTCCTTTCCAAATTTCTGTTATAATGAATCCATGTGGCACCGAGAACATTTTGCTTTCAACTCTGTACCAATTCAAATAACAGGAACACATTTCCACCTGTTTTGTGGTCTTTCCGTCACAATCATAAGAAAATGTTACCATCGCGAGTTTACTGTACATTTCCTGATATTTTTGCTGTCTTAATTTTTAAATTTCATATTTAACAAATGTAAAAAGATTAATATTCCGTGTCACGCGACACGATATGTAACAGATTGGGTACTTTTGCTCGGCTCGATAAGCATCTGAGAAAATACGAGCTTTTTTTGAGGATGTAAAAAGTGTGTAATGCAATTGGTGCCATGTATATACAATAAAATATTGAACATGGAACTTAAACCATAGCCATTCTGCTGAAATTTGCATCAAACAATGACAATGAGGGTATCTTCTCCACATAAAGTCAAAACCATAGAATATATGTCAGAGAAAGTCATGATCAAACTGTACAGTTCTCTGCATGGTTAGACCACACCTTGTGCACCCTATCCAGGTCTAGGAACATAGGAACAGGAGAAGGCCATTCAGTCCATTGAGCCTGTTCAGCCATTCAGTACAATCATGGCTGATCAAACACTTCAATGCCTTTTACCCACACTATCCCCATAACCCTTTACATTATTGTTAATCAGAAACCCATCAATCTCTATCTTAAACAAACTCAATGACTGAGCTTTCACAGCCCTCTGAGGTAGAGAATTCCAAAGATTCACAACCCTCTGAGTAAAGAAATTTCTCCTCATCTCGTTCCTAAGTGGCTTCCTCCTTATTTTGAAATTGCGTCTCCTGGTTCTAGGCTCTCCAACTAGGGGAAACATCTGACCTGAATCTACCCTGCCTATTGCTTTAAGTATTTTATAGGTTTCAATGAGATTACCTCTCATTCTTCGAAACTCTAGAGCAAGTCTGTGTAATTCAACCTTCTACTGGCTTCACCAAGATCTAATCACTTCAGGCTATAAGAGTGTGGTTGACTCTTCACTGCCCTCTGAAATGGCCTTGCAAGCCATTCAGTTGTATCAAACTGGGAATGGGCAATAAGTGCTAACCTTGTCGTATCCACATTCTGAAAAGAAATAGATCTTTGATGATAGCAGAGTTACCTTCCTCTTTAAGAGAGTGACACAAAAGGTCTTAAAACTTCAACTAAAGACGTAACATTGTAGGGTTCAAACTTACCAGTTTCTGTAGGTCAATGAACTAAATACTAAGCTGACACTTTCAACAAGCATGGCTGAGCACTAATACTTGAGGTATATTAACAAATGAGTGCAGCGTATAGTAGATGCACAGGCAGCAACAGTGCAGTGTCAAACTTAGGTCAAAAGTGGGAAGACTTTAAAACTGATGAATGACAAAAGTCACTGCAGTGAGGGGGTTGGGGTGGAAGAGAAAGAGTAGAAGAAAGTGCAGGATGAAAACATACCAGGCAGTGGAATCAAGCTCATCCCCTTCAGTAATGCTCCCGTTCTAACAGCTAATTGTATTTTTAATAGCCAGCTTGTACAGCAGAAGGTGATGACATAGTGGTATTGTTGCTGAATTAGTAATCCAGAGACCCAGGGTAGTGTCCTGAGGATCCAGGTTCAAATCCCCATAAAAATCTGGAATTAAAAGACTGATGATGACTAAGAAACCATTGTCAATTATTGTAAAAACCCATCTGGTTCACTAATATCCTTTAGGGGAGGAAATCTGCCAACCTTACCTGGTCTGACCTATGTGTGACTCTAGTCCCACAACAATGTGGCTGATTCTTAAATGCCCTCTAAACAAGGGCAATTAGGGATGGGCAATAAATGCCTAGCCAGTGATGCCCACATCTAATGAATAAAACTTAAGAAGAAACAGCACATATTTCTCTCTCACTGCATTCTCCTTGGGACGTGTGTAACTGCTAACCTTTGTACTGTCAACAATTTTACTGAGGTAATCATTCAGTACCTGATATCTTCCCAAAAGGGACAGCGTTAGTGTGAGTAAACTTGCTCAGTATAAATAGGCAACAGATAAAAACCACAAGAGATCTTTTGGGAATAGGGAATACTGAGTCATTTACAAGCTCAGTGTTTAATAGAGTATTCATGGCTGTCCACTTCCATCTTCTGAAGTGATAAAAATCCTTTCAAAGTGGTGCCACATTTCATTTCCTAGTGTTCCTTTAAAATTAAAAGCAGATGTTGGAGGATAAACTAAGCCTGTTGACAATGCTGGTCATCAGAGAAGAAGGAAACATGAGAAAAATGTAATAGAATACAGTGTTCTGCTTCATAAGCAGCAGTATTGTCCAACGGACTCACCCCTCCTCAAGGAAAACCAAGCAGTGTCAAGCACACTGACCGCACAGCTCAAGGTTTTCCTCTTCCCATCCCATCTATGCAGCTATTTTCATTACATGGAATATCCAGTACAGAAACAGACCATTCCTCCCAACCAGCCCATGCCCATTCAAGCCTCCTTCCTTTCTTCCTCATCTACTCCCTTCTCCCTTAAATGCTTCAATAGCTTCCTCTTAAATACATTTATACTATTGGTGGCCCTACTTGCTAGGGTAGCGAGTTTCACATTTTCACCACCTCGCAGTAAAGATGTTTCTTCTGAATTCCCTATTGAATTGCTTGGTGATTATCTTATCTTGGATAGCCTCTAGGTTTGCTCTTCCCCATAGGCGGGAACATACTTTCTCAGCGTTTATCCAATCTTTTATAATCGTAAACATTTCCATTGAGTCACCCCTCATTCTCCTCTTTTCAGCCTGCTATCCTGAGAATGATCCGTTTATACCCTACTCTCTGCGTTCTGCCTGTTAACCAATTCCCAAGCCATCCTAGAGTATTTCTTCCAACCCCATGCACTCTAATTTTATTTACTAATCTGTGTGGGACCTTATGAATAGCCTTCTGAAAATCCACATAAATTACATCCACTGATTCTCCTTTATCTATGCTACAAAAAACTCCATCCTCAAAAAACTCCAACAAGTTTGTCAAACATGATTTCCCTTTCATAAATTCAAACATAACTGTTTGGCAGTATTATAAACATACCTTCCTTGGCCCTCAGGTCCTGGGGTGAGACTCGAACATTGAGCTTCTGGCTCAGAGGCAGGAATGCCCATTGCACCACAAGGCCTCCACGTATAATGGTATGACTTCTTTCCTTTTCTCTTTCCTGTGCATCAAATTCCCTTCCTATATTAACTAACAATGCCAACAAAATAACCAAGGTGAATATATGCCACTCGGTCCTCTATTGATGATGGCTGGTGCATTATTTGCAAGTTCATCAGTTCCCAGCTACATAGCAAACTTATCATGTCAAAAGATCAGATTTTTTTTTATTCGTTCATGGGATGTGGGCGTCACTGGCTCAGCCAGCATTTATTACCCATCCCTAGAAGATCGTAGATCTTCTGCCAATGTGAATCACTGCATTCTGGACAGGAAATAATAAAACGCAACAATATTTGAAATAGGATTTTGAAAAAATGATCTAACATAACAAGATAACCTAGAAACTGGACCTCCTGTCAGTGTTGTTTTGGGAGTAGTTAGGACATTTAAGAATCAACCACATTGCTGTGGGTCTGGAGTCACATGTAGGCCAGACCAGGTAAGGACGGCAGATTTCCTTCCCTAAAGGCCATAAGTGAACCAGATGGGTTTTTACAATGATCGACAATGGCTTTCATGGTCATCATTAGACTGTAATTCCAGATTTTTATTGGATTCAAATTCCACCATCTGCTGTAGCGGGATGCAAACCTGGGTTCCCAGAGCATTACCCTGGGGTCTCTGGATTACTAGTCCAGCGACAATACCACTATGCCATCACCTCCCCAGCATGAATGCTAAAAGGCCCCTTTCTTCTGTCGTGGCTTTGCGATCTGCTTCATTTCCGATTATAGTTCTACCAGCCATGGTGAATGCTGCCATCAGCCTGTTCCTGCAAACACTAACATACCTGCTGAGCTGTCTATGCCTTCCACAGCTCCAGTGCTGTCAACTATGGGCTCAACCCCACAAACTCCACAGGCTACATTGGGTCACCCGATCCTGTCCCAATTACTGACCTCTAGACAGACCCACGAGATACCCCCACAACATGGCGACACCTGTATCACATGGGAGTGGGCTCCTAGCCACCTGTAGGTGATAACATCTAATGGCATAGCATCTTTAACATAGTAAAATGTCACAGGAGTGATTACTCAACACATAATTGACAACTTCTTTATATCCACTCTAAGGATCACAGTCTTCAGGTTTCCATTAAAAAAAAGGAAATAGTTAAATGAATTTAAAAAAGCAAAGTAAAATCTATTAGAAGCTCCAACTAGTCCCCGGGAGCAAGGCTCATGCTAACCACAAAAAGCATTATAAATTGCCTGATCATATGATGATCCTCAGAGTCATTTACCTTCCCTGTGGCTATCATTATTAGCAACCATATACTGGCCAGGAACTAGATGGTGATAATGTTACAAGCAATATATTTATTAATAGATCTTGATTGCCTTCCTGCATATAAAAATGAAAGAAAAATCTTGCATTTATATAGTATCTTTCATATTCTTATGATGTTCCAATGCATCTCACAGCCAATAAATTGCTTTTGAAATGTGTTGTTATTTAGGCAAACAGGTCTCCAATTTGCGCACAGCAAGTTGTCATGAGCCGTAAATGTGGACAGGGAATCTGCTTTGCTGATGTTTGCTGAGGGATGAACATTAGTTAGGACTTCCTCCCGATATTCCCAATTCAGATGTATTTCATACCATACCTTATATTTTTATCCAACAACACTTTTTTCACTAAAAACCGATCAAACTACTTCTAGAACCTGCTTTCACCATTCCTCTCTACTGTTGTTCTCGGCAGTCTGTTTGTACCTTCACTGTTTCCTGTGTTAGGCAGGTGAATCTAAACTGCTTATCTGCCTTCCTTCTGAGCTTAAGTCTGTGTCGCCTATTTGTGTCAAACCATTTATTTGTGTTCAATGCATCTATAAAATCTTAAAATTTGAAAACATCAATGAGACCTTGAATCAGCTACCTCTGTCCTCCCTTCCACTAGCCCACTTAGCCAAACATACTCTAAAGCCCCCCCGCTGCCTTAGATCTGAACTTTCTCTGGTTTCTCTCCTATCTCTCCTCATGCTCTTTCTGAGCTCAACTTGTCCATGAAACCCACCTCCTGTTCCCTCCACCCTTTTTCCACTAAATTTCTAATCACACAAGTTCCCCTTCTGGTCCCTCGTGTTAGCCGATATTGTAAACAGTCCCTCTATTCAGGTATTGTCCCTCTCTCCTTTAAATCTTCTGAGCTTATCCCTCTCCTCAAAGAAATGACCCTTGACCCCATCATCCTGGCCAACCTCCCTTTCCTATCTAAAGTTCTTGAACGTGTTGTCAGCTCAAAAACCCATTACCATCTTTCCTGGAACACCATATTCAAGTCCCTTCAATCAGGTTTCTGCTCCTGCCACATTTCAAAATGGCTCTTAAAGTCAAAAATGACATTCTTTGTGACTGTGACAAAGATAAACATTCCCTCCTCATCCTTCTCGTCCTGCCTGCAGCCTTTGACACTGCTGACAAACCACCTTCTCCAATGCCTCTCTATTATCGTCCAACTGGGTGGGTCTACTCTCGCCTGGTTGCATTCTTATCTATCCAATCATAACGAGAGTATCACTTGCAATGACTTCACTTCCTGGTCTCACACTATTACCTTTGTGTCCCCTAAAGATCTATCCTTGAGCCACTCCTATTTCTCATCTACATGCTGTAATCATGTAAAAACATCTAGAAAATCATGTTTGACAAATTTATTAGAGTTCATTGAGGGCATAACAAGCAGGGTGGATAAAGGTGAACCAGTAGATGCAGTGTATTTGGATTTCCAAAAGGCATTCAATAAGTCAGTAAGGTGTCACATAAAAGTTACTGCACAAGATAAAAGCTTACGGTGTTGAGGGTGCTATATTAGCATGGATAGAGGATTAGCTAATAACAGGAAAAATGGGCCCAAATTTTCACAAAGCCAGAGTGTTCTACACCTTAGCCAAAATGGTATTGGAGCCCCAATTTCATAAGTCCTGCCCCTAAACCTGCCTCCATCATTTTTGCTGGGGGTGAGAGGGAATGTACTTTGCACATCTATGGTTTAAGAGGTAGCAGTACAATGAAAAGTGTAGTTACCTTCACACAGTTACAATTTTCGTAAGTGGGATGTCCAGAACATGACTTGTGGGACTTAGACATCTGTGGAAAAGATATAAAGCAGCTGGAGTCATTTTGAGAGGTAGAATATCCTTTTGGAGAGGTCCAGGTGCCCCTTTGGAAGAGGTAAGCTGCCCTTTGAGATTGTTAAGAGAAGACATGGATATGCCTAAAAAGTGGATACAACCAGTGGAATTGTCAAGCTATCAAGTCATTTAAATCCCAAAGCCCTTTAAAGTTTTGAAAGAAAATGCCTGCTGTGGCTGCACTGGCTGTGGGCTGACATAAACCCGAGGGCTATCATTGTCAGAGTGGAGGCCCTGCAAGTTCACAGTTTGGATGACTGCTCCAAATGGTTATAAAGTCTTTGATGTGAGGCTACGAACACAAATGTTTTCATTAGGGGTTACGCATTTGAAAGAATTTAAATTTATTGAATGGGTTTTTTTGAATGCGAGTATTATTTAAAATAAAAACAACGAAATCTGTAATAGACTCTTAGAACTTTATTTTATTTCATCTCACCTTCGTTCCTGAGGTCTTCCTATGGTGGATAGTGGGTGAGTTAGCATGGAAGGTGCAAGGAAAAAGTGGTATGTGTGGAAGACATGGGCTGGCATGAATTGGCACTAAGTTGGCATAGTGACTATAAAGAGCCGTGGTAGTGGGCAGAGGGACAAAAGTTGGTATGGAGGTTAATAGGGGCCATGGCGATTGGTAGAGGGGAAATTGTTGGCATGGAGGGTATGAGGAGCCATAGGAGGTGGAGGAGGGGCATGAGATGCCATGAGTTGGCATAGATGGGGCATGGGAGTGAGTGGGAAGGTAAGGGGTTGTGAGGGGTGAGGACTAGAGGGCTATTTTCTTTTTTTATTGTAAGTGGGTGACAAGCAGAGCCCATGGTATGGGCCTGCATTTTTTGCTTTTCTTTTATCCAGTAGATTCACAGTGTTTCCCTTTAATCTTCTGTTTCACTTTCAGACTTGCTGCTTGTGTTATTTCCTCTCTTTATCTATTTTTCCTTATTTTCTTATGCTTTTGTTTGTCCATCTTCATGCATCCTTCCAATATATCTATTCAAACTATCCACTTACTCTTAAACCCTCTTTATACTACCACATCATCTCCCTTTTGTATCACCTAATAATTTTCTGTTAGAAGTTTGGCTAACTTATTGGCTTCACATCTGTGACAAGTGTGTTTTTTGGTTCTCTCCTCTTCCCTGTATTCTGTCTATTTTTCCAAATCAATATAGCCAATCAACTTTTAATCTTCAGTTCTAATGAAGGGTGCAGATATAAAATATTATAACCTGTCTCTTTTCTTCAGAGATACTGACTGGCCTGCTGTGAATTCCCAGTATGTTCTGCTTTTATTTCAGAGATCCAGCCAGATGTGTGTTCTTTCCATTTCATTGTACTAGAATATTAAAGTTTGTTTTCAGCTCAGCCACCTGTGAACAGGCAAGGCTGCCAGTATATATTGGAAAGCAAATAGATCAAAATGGTTACCTCATGAGGTCTGAATTTATGTATTCATGCGGGCAGTCAAATTAATTATTGCTATTCACAGATTTACTAGCTGCGCTCAGTGGCTCTTCAAATATCTGTTAATATGATAATGTAATTAGATGTCCATTAAATGGCCTGGCTAAGTGTGAAAATAATGAGACAAGTTTGCGGTTGTGAACAGATTAAGAGCCTTAATCTAGATGGGTTGACAAAAATATCTTTAAGGATATAGGCTTGAGTATTTCACAATTCCATGCTGGTGGCTTTGTTTGTGTATGTGTTTACAAGGGGAGAGAGCCTTGTAATCACTGGTCTGGCCCTAGGAATTCCTTGTAAGTACTGCTATTGTCCTGGGAACTACTAGAGCGCTCCAAAGCACCCACTGTCTAAGCATCTGAATGACTGTGTCAGCTACATAATGGGAAACGTGACAGAAAACAATTTTTATTGATAGAAAAATAACGTGACAGCAAGTCAACAATTCAGACAAACCATTGAGTGCACACCAATTCTAATGGCAAAGTGCTTACAGCTCACAATCAGCCCAGCCCCAGAAGGGCAGAAAACTGATGATCTCACAGATCCTTACTGCTAAAAGGAGGGAAGGACAAACTGCAGGTCAGTGAGTTTAACATCAATATTTAACAAACGTTAAAACCCACTATTAGAGGCAAAGCAAACATCTTAAGCTGTGTTTCTGCTTCATTTTCACAGCCAACATATCAGAAGTGCAACCAATACTCCTTTGTCTGGAACAGTTGTGTAACTTCAGTCAGCTGTTGATGCCAAACATTGACCTCCAACAGTGGAGAAATGGAAATGATGTTCTTAGAGTTCAGAGCAGGCACACAGCTAAATATATAATATTTTTAAAACTGAAGGTCATAGGAGAGGGGATAGACAGTGAGGTGTCAGTGGAATGAATATAGCATTTAAAATTTGCTACACACATGAACAGGACAATGATGTAGCCATGAATTGCAAACTGGTAAGTTGATCAGAGGTTGAGCACTGCTTTGCCCATTCCCATTGGTTCGCTGCATATTTTCTGACAATCAGAAGCAGCAGCAAAAGCTACAGCAGATTCTGCAGCTGTTTGAGCCTCGATTAAACTCAATCTTTAAATCAGCTTCATGTATTTACAGCTTTCAGATTGAAAAAAAAACACTGAGGTAGCTGCAGTCTGGTGCCCTGTAACTCATCACCAGTCGATGACATAACAAAAGAGAAAGTAGCAGATCTATGTTGCTCTCCTGCCCATTGTTTTAACTGAGGCATTATCCTGCTTAAAGTAAAGGAGTTGATGTGGATGGAAGAATGTCGTAATGAACTTTTTAGGGATCCCACTAACTTTGGACAGTGCTGTAACACAGGCACGTCCAGGGTTGGTCATCCATTATGCATCTCGTTACACTGAAATCAGTCAAAAGAGTAACTGAGCAGGGCAGGTAACTGACGGCCAACCTGACATCTATTTGATCGTCCTTTACATCGTCCTCCAAAATGACCCGCCCCCCCTCCCCCGCTGTCCACCACCCCTAAATATTTATCCACCAGTAGCAGCTGTAAAAATTCCTGGTTAAAATCAAATCAGCCCAAATTTGACCTGGATGGGAGATCAGAACTCCACTTCACCACAATGTGTCCCCATTTCATAACTCGCTCTATAAATACATTAATTTGGATCTAGGAACGTG
Organism: Carcharodon carcharias; assembly: GCF_017639515.1. Lineage (NCBI taxonomy): Eukaryota > Metazoa > Chordata > Chondrichthyes > Lamniformes > Lamnidae > Carcharodon > Carcharodon carcharias. Next base: position 39,177,536 of record NC_054469.1, on the reverse strand, counting down.
TTACCATAAATGTTGGGAATCTGAAACAAAAATCAGAGAATATTAAAAATGCTCAGCATGTTCACCAGCATCTGGAGAAAAGACCACAATAAATTTTGACTATAAACCCATTGTCAGGATTCAGAATAAATCCAGCATTTCCTGTTTTACTTTGAGCCATCAGCGAACAGTTAATAACTTCCTGACCTGGCTTTCCAGTTCTATTATATTCCTCTAATTTTGTGCCCCTTGTTCTTGTTTACACTAAATCTGACTCAACAGTTTCATCTTCCAGTTAGAAAGAGAGAAAGTCTACACGACAAACCGTGCTCTTCCGCTGGTACCATCACCCTCCCTCATTGCCCAGTGAGTGGGATGCTTTTGTGAAGCAGGGTTGGTTCCTGTTCAGTTTTCCTCTCTCCTTTCCCCACAAAAAGATGAATATACAACAATGTCATGAAACGTGCAGTAACCTGAACAGAAATTGAATTCTATTCAAATAACAGACGACAGCTCCTAAAGTGGGGCAACAAACACTCCCAACCCTACAGCTGCAGATCCTCTTCATCTGACCTCCTTGTTTTCAATCTATTTGCATTATTCTGCTACTTGTACATTTGTGGATCTGGCTAGCGAACTACATTACAGTTCTTAAGGTCACAAGATAACTATAGATGAAGAGGACCCCATCTGGCCCTTTTTAATACATTTGCCCAGGGAAAAACTTAACTTACTGTTAGAAACAGACAAATGATAGGAACAGGAGTAGGCTGTTCAATCATTCAATTAAATCATGGCTGTTCTGCACCTCAACTCCTTAACTCCATATCCCTTGATATCCTTAGCTAACAAAAATCTATCCATCTCAGTCATGGAAGCTCTAATTGACCCAGCATTCAAAGAAGAGAGTGTTTCAGAGTTCTATCATGTTTTGTATGAAAAAAATGTTCCCTGTCTGGTCTAGTTCTAATTTCCAGCTCATGCCCCTTGTCCTTGACAAAGAGGAAATAATCTGTACCCAACCTCAAATCCTTGTAACATTTTAACATTTCAATCAGATTGCGCCTCAACCTTCTATACTCAATGAAATACAAACTAAACTTATGCAACTTGCCCTTATGATTTGAACCTTTAAACTCCGGTTTCATTTGGGTGAATCTGCACCCCCTCCACATTCAATACATCTTTCCTAAGGTGAGGTGCCCAAAACTAAATGCAGTTCCCCTGACCACCCAGCCCCAGCCCACCATCACATTGTGTCAATTAGTTGTGCCTTGAATGAATGCAATGTTCATGTAATGCCCCAGCGCCTGCTCTCAATGACCATTCCATGTCTCACCTTTTGCTGAATGTTCTGGTTACCACACATCCTAAAGTGGGCCTTCATTAGTTTTAGCCTGTGTTCTTCTACATCTTGCTCCACTTCTAAGCTTCAAGTTGCAGAAGGAAATTTGTCAGTTACTAAGCAAAGTTAGCTAAGTTCCTGCCTAACCCCGCTGCCACAAAATCAAGGCCTCAGATTAATGGCTATGCGTTTTACTGGAATACTTGCAGTGGAAGTACCTTTTTATTTACTATGCGATCTACTTGTGTGCAAATTGGCAGCCACATTTCATTCAACACAATACTTCAAAAGTACTTCATTGGATGTAATGTGCTTCAGGGGGCCCTGAGGTCATGAAAGGTGCCATAGAAATGCAAGCCTTTCTTTCCTTTTCCTATCAATGAAGCTTGGAAGATGGAATCATCTATGAAGCAGCAGAAGCATCATTTAGTAAAGGCAGGACCCACAATAAGGACTGGTTTGAGAACATTGCAGCTGAGATGACATCTGTCATTGATGCAAAAAACAAAGCTTACAACATAAACCCAGCAGCTAAAACACTGGACAACCTGAAAGTAGCCAAGACAGCTATATAAAAGACAGGGAGTCACTGGGCCAAGGAATCTAAACTGCCTGTGACAATAGAAATCTACGAGCTATGTATAAGTGATCAGGAGACCTCTTGGTCCTACCATCACCAAAGTTGCCCCTCACCCCTGCAGTCGGCAGATGTTGATGTGCTCACCGACAAAAGTAAACAGATGGCGCACAGGGCTGAATAATACTGTACACTGTACTCCTGTGAGACAAAAATCTCCCGCTCTGTGCTTGGCACTCTCCTGATGCTTCCTGTCATGAATGATTTAGATGCAGAACTCTCATCACTTGGCACGAGAAGGCCATTGATTGCTTCACAAACAGAAAGGTAACCAGCAACAATGGAATCCCAGCCAAACTGCTCGAGCACATAAAGTCCCATCTATTGCCACAACTTTATGACCTTCTCCTTCTATACTGGAAAGTAGGCTCCATCCCACAGGAGATATGTGACACCAAAATCATCACACTATATAAAAAGAAAGGCGACAGAGGAGGCTGCAACAACTACATGGACATCTCACCCCTTGGCATCACAGGGAAGGCCTTTGCAAGGGTTATACTTAAAAGACTCCTTCTACTTCCAGACCGAGAGTACCCAGAGGCACAGTATGGTTTCCATGCTGGCAGATGGAAATGGTCTTTTCAATACACCAGGTACAAGAGAAGCGTAGGGAACAGGGAATACCTCTTTACCTTACTTTCGTAGATCTCACAAAGGCATTCAACACCATCAGCAGAGGAGGACTCAACAAGATTTTGGGGAAAATTGGCTGTCCACTGAAGATCCTCAGTCTTATCCACTCCTTCCATGACAACACGCACTGCACTGTTTGATGGTTCCACATCTGACAGTTTCAGAGTGAAGAATGGAGTGAAACAGGGCTGTGTCCTAGCCTCCACTCTGTTTAGCATCTTATTCTCCATGCTCCTGACCTTTGCCTTCCCTGCAGATATGGAAAGAGTCGACTTGCACACTAGGTCAATCTCTCAAGACTGAAAGCAAAGACAAAAACACATTATGTCCTGATCAGAGAGCTCCTCCACACTGATGATGTCCTGCTGGTTGCTCACTTGAAACTCAGCTACAAAGGCTCAAGGACTGTCTCAGCTCTGACTGTAACTTGTTCTGCCTGACTCTAAGTGTCAAGAAAATGGTCTTGCCTCTCAGACCCTGATCACACTAAATAACCCCCACCCCCACTGGAAGTATCTGTAAATCATTTAAAATTATATGTCGGGTGTATATTTTTACTTCCTTCTGGTGCAGGATGTCAGCACACTTTACTGCATCAAGCACTCCCAGGTTAGGTACAGCACAGGCTCAACACAGAATAAAGTTCCTCTACTTTGTCCCACAAAGTGACTTAACCATCAACCTCAGAACAACACTTCCTGCTTCACCGTTATGATTGTTCAAATCTTCATTCCTGTGACCCATGTGAGTGAGATTGGTGATTTAAATTGAATTGTAGCACTTCCATTCTGTGGATTACTCGGAGCACATTGTTCAGTCACAAGTCACTGAGGGCTCTCACAACCAGGAGATGGAGAATGCAGAAGTTGAGAGGGTAGCAGAGAAAGGAAACAATTTTATCCCTTTCTTCCAGCCTGGTTTTCCACCCAGACTAACAAACCATGTCTTCCGCATAAATCATGTGGATTTTTTAAGCAATCTCAATAGCAGTCCATTATCTACAATTGGTGAGGAATTATAAGACGGAATTTTCCACTACCCATTGCGGCAGGGGTCATGTCAAGCAGGGGAGGGGGAGAATGCAACAGCAGGGGCAGAAATCGGTTTAACGCCGGCGTGAAATCACAGCCGTATGATCCGATGGTGTCCGCCATGGCAGATCATGGATCCCGCAGGAGGCTGGCATGAAACTGACTTGCATTTCACTAATGGGATGCAAAGTAAGGCCCGACCGGAATTGTCCTGGCAGGACCAATTTACCGTTACGCCAGCAGGAAAACACGCTGGTACAGACACGTCCGGACAACTGAGAGGTGCAGAGGTCGAGGCTTGCTCAAAACCACTGACATCCAAGGAGAAGACAATGCTGGAGGCCTACAGTTACTGGACCCCGGAGCAACACGTGCATCGCATGCTGGGTGGATCTTCTTGCACATGGCTCAGCTATGAAGCAGCTCTAGGAAGGTGAGGGTTCTCCATGCAGCAGCTTCAACTTTGCTGAGGCTTTGGATCTTCATGGACATCGCCAGGACTCACACCATCTCCCAAGGACTTCACCATGGGCTCACACCATCATCCATTGACTTCGCCATGGGCTCCCACCATCTCCCAGAGACTTCACCGTGGGCTCACACTATCTCCCAGAGACTTCAGCATGGGCTCACACCATCACCCAACGACTTCACCATGGGCTCCCACCATCCCCCAGAGACTTCACCATGGGCTCACACTATCTCCCAGAGACTTCAGCATGGGCTCACACCATCACCCAATGACTTCACCATGGGCTCCCACCATCCCCCAGAGACTTCACCATGGGCTCACACTATCTCCCAGAGACTTCACCATGGACTCGCACCATCACCCAGAGACTTCACCATGGGCTCGCACCATCACCCAGCAACTTCACCATGGGCTCGCACCATCACCCAGAGACTTCAGCATGGGCTCCCACCATCTCCTAGAGACTTCACCATGGGCTTGCATCATCACCCAGAGACTTCACCATGGGCTCCCACCATCTCCCAGAGAATTCACCATGGGTTCCCACCATTACCCAGAGATTTCACCATGGGCTCACACCATCACCCAGTGACTTCACCATGGGCTCCCACCATTTCCTAGAGACTTCACCATGGGCTCCCACCATTACCCAGAGATTTCACAGTGGGCTCACGCCATATCCCTGAGACTTCACCGTGGGCTCCCACCATCTCCTAGAGACTTCGCCATGGGCTCACATCATCACCCAGTGACTTCACCATGGGCTCCCACCATTTCCTAGAGACTTCACCATGGGCTCCCACCATTACCCAGAGATTTCACCGTGGGCTCACGCCATATCCCTGAGACTTCACCGTGGGCTCCCACCATCTCCTAGAGACTTCACCATGGGCTCACATCATCACCCAGAGACTTCACCATGGGCTCCCACCATCTCCCAGAGACTTCACCATGGACTTGCACCATCACCCAGAGACTTCACCATGGGCTCACACCATCACCCAGCGACTTCACCTCAGGCTCGCACCATCACCCAAAGACTTCATCATGGACTCCCACCATCTCCCAGAGACTTCTCCTTGGGCTCACACCATCACCCAGATATTTCAACATGGGCTTGTACCATCAGCCAGAGACTTCAACATGGGCTCATACCATAGCCCAGAGACTTCACCATGGACTCGCACCATCTCCCAGAGCCTTCACCATGGACTCGCACCATCTCCCAGGGTCCTCACCATGGGCAGGTACGAATGCGTGGTGAAGGGTGGTGAGGAGAGGAAGGTCTAGGTGTGAGTGGGAGAGGAAGGTGTTAATGGTCAGCCAGCATGAAAGGCGTGCTGAGGAGCTCAGCGTTGCTGGGGTGCAGGTGGGAGGGATTTGAGCGCTAAAGTCTGGACATGTGCAGGGGACTCCGCACTGAAAGCTCCCTGAAGGCACAGAGCTGCCTCAGGGAGCTGAAGAATTGTAGAAAGAAAAACAAAGATTTCAAAAATGAGAGATATATGTCCCCACATGTGACTCAGTCACATGAACAGGGACATATTAAAAATGATGTCCAAAGTTTTTATTTATTTTTTAATTACGGTTTGAAACCTCATCCCACCCGGGGCTGAGATTTCACAAAAAATCTAAAGGCTGCCTGTGTGATTTGCCCGCCTGCCAACCATACGTTTGGACGGGCAGTGAAAGATCCCAGTTAACTGATACTTTAATGGCCTTAGTAGGCCTCTTAATTGTTGGCAGACATGCTGCCGACTCTCGTGTGCACCTGCGAACTGATATATCGGGCGAGTGCACGATGAAGTCAGGACGCTGGCCCGGTATCATAGCATGCTTACTTCACGCTCGAGCATATCGGGCACATGCCCACACGCCAAGTGGAAAATTCTGCCCATAAAGTGACAAAACATGTTCACCCAAGGAACCACTTATGATTAAAATTTCATTACTTTTCTAGGCCTAGCACTTCTTCTAGGTGCTGCCCTGACATCTGCAGCAGAGATGGAGACAGCCTGTGCAATGGTTGGCCCTGTTGCCTTTGATGACTTGGCGTCCATGCTCCGGAGAGCCGAGGCCTTGGGGACCCCGGCTTACTTTGGCTGTCCCCCTGTGGGCAGCTGCTCCCACTGCGGTGACAGAGGACAAGCCTGAGGGGGGTCACATGCAAAGGGGACTCAAAGGGAGAGAACAACCTCTGAGATTCCTGAGTGGATGACCCAGGGATATCCAACTGCCGCTCCTCCTCCCTTCGGGTTCCCGGGGGGCCCCGGCCTGACTAGTTGAGGGAGAGGAGCAGCTGGAGAGACGTCAAGGTGCCCCATTTCCCTCCTGTGTTGCCACTGCAGGAACTCACTCATGGCTCCCGCAGTGGGTGCAGGTCTGTGCACTCCATCAGAGAGCAGACGGACGCACTTCTCCAACTCACGTGCCATGCTGTTGAGGGCTTCCAACAGCTCTCTGCGTGATGTTCCCCCACTTTCTGCTGACTCTCCCCGATGAGCTGGGAGGCTGAATCCAGAGGCTCGACATCTGACTCGGAGCTCACAGATATCTCTTCCCCAGCAGTCCTTCGGGTGCCGGGGAGCTCGGCTGAACCTGCCTCCTCCTGCTACAGACACATGTCCATGTGGTGACCACCAGATTTTGAACCTGACCCTGCTCCAGATCTAGGTCCCACTGAGGTGTGTGTCTCTGCGCTGGTGGAGGGTGTGGGTAAGCGCTGTGACGGGTCTTCCCGGCTGCTTATTTCCAGCTCTTCAATGGAGGGGGTGTCCTCTTGGCTGGAGGTGAGGGATTGGCTGGCCGAGGATGTTGGTTGCTTGTCAGAGCTCCCTGTGAACCAAAGTAGAGATAATTAGTGCATGGCAGCAGAGTCAAAAGCAGGAGAGAGAGCACTCACAATCACGTTGAGAGAGGGATGATATGGTGCAGGATCCTCTCATGAGTGTTCACCACCAACCTCATCGTCACCGCAGGAACGGTCCATGTCTTCACCAGTCAGCGCGATGGCACACTCCTCAAAGTGAGTGAGGGGCCTAATGTTGGCCACTCCACCCCCGGTCTGGGACCTCTCCCTGCTGTTGTGAGCAAGTTTCTCCTGCATGAAAACAGATGAAGAGAGTGTGAGCAGAGTGCATGCCACGGTGGATGATAAAGATGCGCGGAATGTTTGTGTGGTGAGCGGAGACATGGACACGATGAGGACATGAACTCCAGAGGATATGAGTGATGAGGTGGTTAACTTACCATGACAGAACGGATGAGATCATTCATCCTCTCCCTGCACTGGGTGGCTGACCTTCTCCGTGCCCTGTTGGCATTGACCACCACTGCCACCACCTCCCAGGCCAGATTCTGGTGGACCTCCTGCATCCAGAGCAGGAGTAGAGGACACGGTGGCTGGCCTCATCAGTGTCCAAAAAGTGATCCAGTGAGACATCGCTAAATTTTGGGGCCGCTGACTTCCTGGCTTTCAGGGCGAGCTGTCACCTGGACCAGTCCTGGTCTGAAGACATGAAGTAGGCAGTGAGCATGCGCTCTGGTGCACTTTAAATATGGCACCCGGAGCGAGGAAGCAGTAAGGTCACAGTGCGGTGGGTAAATCCAAGCCCGGCCACCTGCGATCCCGCGTGTTTTCCATGAAAGCATTATTAATGAGGCGGGATGCACCGGGGAGTGTACGATATGGCGCAAAAACCTGCCGTTGCAGCCGGCCGGAAAAACATTGTTTTTCATACCCACTACTGCACTTGGCGCAAATCTGGGACAATTTCGCCCATAGACATTTTGAATGAAATCTAGCACATCACAGGAATTACACCAATGAAAATAAGCATTGTTTTGTACAGCCGCTGTTTTCTGATTGCGATAGTAAAAGTGTGTTTTGAATATTTTCTGAATATCACCAAATAATTCATTATTTGACTGGACAAAAACGTCATGGCGCCTTTATACGGCATGTTTAATGTGGTAAAATATCCTAAGGTTTTTCACGAGATGTTACCAAGCAAAATTTGATACTGAAGTGCTTAAGGGGATAGATATTTGGACAGGTGACAGACAGACAGCTTGTCCAGAGAGGTAGGTCTTAAGCGGTGCGTTTAAAGAGAAGAGAGAGGTAGAGAGGTTTAGGAGGGAAGCTCTTGAGTTTAAGCCCTAGTCAACTGAAAACACAGCCACCAACTGTGGAGCGATTAAACTCAGTGATGTGCAAGAGGCCAGAATTGGAGGAAGGCAGATATCTTGGAGACTTGTAAGGTCGGAGGAGGTTGCAGAGATAAGGAGGGGCGAGGCCATGGAAAGATTTGAAAATAAGGCTGAAAAATAAGGTTAACAGAAAAGGAAGAACAGAAATCCAACTCAATAGTGAAATACTGGCTGGTCAGGAGCATTAAGACCATCTGAATGCCAACTAAGTCAGTGGTTGAGGTGATAAATTCAATGTGATACTATTGGACATTCTACACCTAGATGTTCACAGGTATGTGCTTACCTGGGGATGGAATGGGGATGCGAAACTGCAGGAGATCTAAAATTGGGCTCAACATCACTAGGACACTGAGGGAGAAAATAAAAATTCCCTGACTGCTGTCCAATGACCGCCAGTAGAGAGTGCACCTGAAGGCAGAATCAGTGATGGGTGCGATTACCCTGGCTGAATAGCACTGTGGCATTCACTATCTGGCTGGCAAAGGAATGTCCACTTCTATAAAGCACGAGAGCCCAGCTGAGAACGGTATCACTTCCTGAGCCAGCATCTTCTGAAGAGGGGAGACAACTAGGTAGGGGATAAATAAAACTGCCAGGAAAACACTCAGCTGGAATTCTGCCTTGCAGAGGGCACCAGGCTGAAGAAGAAACTGTTTTCATAAAAAGCCGACTGTTGATATGATTCCATCATTTGCATTTTCTGAGTTTTTAAACCCTGCAGCAGCTTTTAAAATATTAATCAATATGGCAATTAGCAGTGACCCAGTAAACTAGGGAACATCTAGAGAGTTGTATGAAAAAATTATGTATAATAAAACTCATTAAAAGAATCTGAGGCTTGACATACCTAGAAGCTTATTAACTTTTAATGCCACCTTCTTAATTCAGTCATGTATCCACTTCCAGAAAGCCGCAGTGGAGTTATAGCTTAATAACCACACTTCCGCAATCAAGCTGAGTTGTGAATGGCTGCTGAGAATCTAATTCATCAAAGAGCCACTGTCTGGACAAAGGCTACCGAAGAAACAACATTGTCTCCTCAGTTATATAAGGATAACAGTGGCAAGTGTTGCACAGCGCCTTGGTCAAATGGGGGATGCAAGTCAGTAACTAGGTGTGATGATCAACAGACTTTGAAGCATTTTATGTAGGAGTGACTGAATGAATTTTCCATGAAATATAATTTGATGTTTGTTGAAGTATATTGCATACATCTGGGCCATTTAGTGGTGATACCTTCACACAAAGTGCAGTGGAAATCTATAACCCGCTCCCTCAAAAACTGTTGACGCCAGGTCAATTGAAAATTTCAGAACTGTGATCAACAGATTTCTGCTAGGTAACAACTTATATTTATATAGCATCATTAACATGAAGAAACCTCCCCTGGTGCTTCAGAGGAGCATTATACAACAAAATGTGATGGCAAGCCAATAGCGAGATATTAGGTCAGATGACCAAACGCTTGGTCAAAGAGGTAAGATATAAGGAGTGGCTTAAAGGAGGAAAGGGGGGTAGAAAGGGAAAGAGGTGTAAGGAGGGTAACCCGGAGTTTAGGGCCTAGAAACTGAAAACACAGCCACCAATGATGAAGCACTTAAAATCATGGATACTCAAGTGTCCAGAATTAGAGGAGCACAGATATCTCAGAAGATTGTGGGGCTGGAGGAGATTATGAGTTAGGGAGGGGCAAGGTGTTGTTTGACCAGGGGCAAATGTAGGTAAATGAACATAGGAGTGATTGGTAAACAGGAAATAGTCAAGGCAAAGGCCACAGAGCTTTGGATGATGTCAAGTTTACAGAGGATAGAACAAGGGGACCAGCCGGGAGTGTATTGGAACAGTCAAGTCTAGAGGTAATAAAGGCACAAATTAGCAGATGAGCTGAGACAGGGTCTCAGCTCAGGTTGGGCAACGTTATGATGGTGGAAACACAGATGGTCTTAACGTTGGCACAAATATGTGGTCAAATATCACACCAAGATTACAAACAGACTGGTTTAATCTCAGACTGTTGCCAGGGAGAGGAATGGAGCTGGTAGCTAGGAAACAAAGTTTGGAATGGGGGCCAAAAGCATTGGCTTCAGTCTTCCCAATAACTAATTAGAGGAAACTTCTACTCATCCAATACTAGATGTTATATAAGCATTCTGATAATTTGGCCACAGTGAAGGAACCAAGAGAGGTGGTGGTGAGGTAGAGCTGGGCGTCATCAATGTACATGTGAAAACTAAAGATACCCTTTTGGATAACGTTGCTGAGGGGCAGCATGAGAAATAGGATAGATCCTTGGGAGACACCAGAGATAATGGTGCAGAGTGAAAGGAGAAGCCTTGCAAGTGATACTCTAGCTACAATTAGACAAATAAGAATGGAAGCTAGTGAAAATTGTCCCACACAGCTGGACGATAATGGAGAGGCATTGGAGGAGGATGGTGTGGTCAACTGTGTCAAAGACCGCAGACAGGTCGAGAAGGATGAGAAGGGACAGTTTACATTAATCACCTCACATTACATGTAGTTCCTGACTTTGGTAAGAGTTGTTCTGGTGTTATAGCAGGAGTGAAAAGCTAATTGGGGGGAGTCAAACGTGAAGCTGTGGGAATGATGGAAATAGATTTGGGAGGTTACAAACACATCAAGAACTTTGGAGAGGCTAGGGAGGTTGGAGATGGGGTGGTAGTTTGCAGGTACGCTGGGGTCAAGGGTTGTTGTTTATGAAGAGAGAGCTGCTGATGGAAGAATTGAAAAGAGAGAGGAACAACACCTGAAGAGAGCAAGGGTATTAATGGTTACAGAATAAAGGCAGGCTGTGGTTAACAACAAATTTTGAAGCACACTTGGTGGGAGTGATTGAATGAGCTTTTGCTGAAATATATCATAACATCCATGATGGAAGAGTGGAGGAGAATGAGTTCCGGCCTCATGATGTGTGAGCAAGAAGCTTCTGATTAAAGATCCTGGCTTGTCCCACACATTACACAGAAAAATAACTTGATGATGATAATGTTGTCTACGTGCAAGCCATTTCAGGACAATAAAAGGATCATGCATACATAACAAGTCAGCAGAAATACTTCAAATAGAAAACAAATATTGAGAAGTACAAAGTATTCTTTAGCTAAAACTTCTTTAACCTGCTCGATGCACAGTTGGAGGGGGCAGAAGCACATAGATCAACACTGACCCTTATCTGTTCATACATTATCAGTCAGCTCTATTATTGTTTTGCTAATTGCTGGAAGTTGCTAATCTTGTGACTCAGTGGTGCCCTCTCACCTCTGAGTCAGAAGGCTGCAGGTTCAAGTCTCGCTCCAGAGACATCAGCACAAAATGAAGGCTGACATTTTCAGTGCAATACTGAGGGAGTGCTGCGCTGTCGGAGGTGTTGTCTTTCGGGTGAGATTAAATTAAGACCCTATCAGAGCTCACAGGTGAACACGAAAGACCCATGGGTATTATTACGAAATAGAGCAGCAGAATTATCTCTCGTATCCTGGCCAATAATTATCCCTCAAACACATCATTAAAACAGATTATTTGGCTATTAACACATTGGTATTTGAGGGAGCTTGCTGTGTGCAAATTAGCTGTCATGTTTCCTACATGACAACAGTTACAACACTTCAAAACTATTCAATTGGCTGTAAAGTGCTTTGCGATGTCCTGAGGTTGTGAACAGCACTTTATAAGTCTGTCTTATTGTGGAAGTTTCTATGTGTTTCTCTCATGATATTTCACATAGATGTAAAACGATATTGTGCATTCTGATCAGCTTATGTACTCTCCTTCCCTGGAAGTGCTAATTCTTATTTGCATTGAGTTCTATGATTGCTAGCGTTCTCCTCATCCTGACTTTTGCCCAAAGCAAAATACCTTTGCATTAACTACCATTAAATACCAACAGACGGAATTGACCTGTATGTCAGCAAGTACAATGGCTAATCTTCATCTGTGAGGTTAAATAGTGATTGTCTATGGGCTCTTCAACTGCAGGGGGCCTCAGAGTGAAGGCCAACCCTGCCCTTGAAACTGAATAGGTACCTTGCGTCAGTCTTCACAGTGGAAGACACGAGTGACATCCCCAAAGTTCAAGAGAGTCGGGGGGCAGAAGTGAGTATGGTGGCCATTACCCAAGGAGAAGGTGCTAGGAAAACTGAAAGGTCTGAAGGTGGATAAATCACCTGGACCAGATGGATTACACCCCAGACTTCTTAAGGAGATAGCTGAAGAGATAGTGGAGGCGTAGTGGTGATCTTTCAGGAATCACTGGAGTCAGGGAGGGTCCCAGAGGACTGGAAAATCGCTAATGTAACCCCCCCCTGTTTAAGAAGGGAGTGAGGCAAATGACGGGAAATTACAGGTCCATTAGCCTGACCTCGGCCATTGGTAAGATTTTAGAGTCCATTATTAAGGATGAGATTTCAGAATACTTGGAAGTGCATGGTAAAATAGGGCAAAGTCAGCATGGTTTCATCAAGGAGAGGTCATGCCTGATAAATCTGTTAGAATTCTTTGAGGAGGTAACCAGTAGGTTAGACAAAGGAGAGCCAATGGATGTTATCTACTTGGACTTCCAGAAGGCCTTTGACAAGGTGCCGCACAGGAGGCTGCTCAGTAAGATAAGAGCCCATGGTGTTAGAGGCAAGGTACTAGCATGGATAGAAGATTGGCTGTCTGGCAGGAGGCAGAGAGTGGAGATAAGGGGGTCCTTCTCAGGATGGCGGCCGGTGACTAGTGGAGTTCCGCAGGGGTCAATGTTGGGACCACAACTTTTCACTTTATACATTAATGATCTAGATGAAGGAACTCAGGGCATTTTGGCTAAGTTTGCAGATGATACAAAGATAGGTGGAGGGACAAGTAGTATTGAGGAGGCAGGGAGGCTGCAGAAGGATTTGGACAGGTTAGGAGAATGGGCAAAGAAGTGGCAGATGGAATACAATGTGGGGAAGTGTGAGGTCATGCACTTTGGTAGGAAGAATAGAGGCATAGACTATTTTCTAAATGGGGAGAGAATTCAGAAATCTGGAGCACAAAGAGATTTGGGAGTCCTAGTCCAGGATTCTCTTAAGATTAACTTATATGTTGAGTCAGTAGTTAGGAAGGCAAATGTAATGTGGGCATTTATTTTGAGAGGACTAGAATATAAAAGCAGGGATGTGCTGCTGAGGCTTTATAAGGCTCTGGTCAGACCACATTTAGAATATTGTGAGTAATTTTGGGCCCTGTATCTCAGGAAGGATGTGCTGACCCTGGAGAGGGTCCCGAGGAGGTTCACAAGAACAATCCCAGGAATGAAAGGCTTACCATATGAGGAATATTTGAGGACTCTGGGCCTATACTCAATGGAGTTTAGAAGGATGAGGGGGGATCTGATTGAAACTTACTGAATACTGAAAGGCCTGGATAGAGTGGACGAGGGGAAGATGTTTCCATTAGTAGGAGAGACTAGGACCCGAGGGCACAGCCTCAGAGTAAAGGGAAGACCTTTTAGAACAGAGAAGAGGAGAAACTTCTTTAGCCAGAGAGTGGTGAATCTATGGAATTCATTGCCACAGAAGGCTATGGAGGCCAGGTCATTGAGTGTATTTAAGACCAAGATAGATAGGTTCTTAAAAACAAAAAAACTGCGGATGCTGGAAATTCAAAACAAAAACACAATTACCTGGAAAAACTCAGCAGGTCTGGCAGTATCGGCGGAGAAGAAAAGAGTTGACGTTTCGAGTCCTCATGACCCTTCGACAGAACTTGAGTTCGAGTCCAAGAAAGAGTTGAAATATAAGCTGGTTTAAGGTGTGTGTGTGGGGGGCGGAGAGATAGAGAGACAGAGAGGTGGAGGGGGGGTGTGTGTGGTTGTAGGGACAAACAAGCAGTGATAGAAGCAGATCATCAAAAGATGTCAACGACAATAGTACAATAGAACACATAAGTGTTAAAGTTAAAGTTGGTGATATTATCTAAACGAATGTGCTAATTAAGAATGGATGGTAGGGCACTCAAGGTATAGCTCTAGTGGGGGGTGGGGGTTTATATAATGGAAATAGGTGGGAAAAGGAAAATCTTTATAATTTATTGGAAAAAGAAGGAAGGGGGAAACAGAAAGGGGGTGGGGATGGGGGAGGGAGCTCACGACCTAAAGGTGTTGAATTCAATATTCAGTCCGGAAGGCTGTAAAGTCCCTAGTCGGAAGATGAGGTGTCGTTCCTCCAGTTTGCGTTGGGCTTCACTGGAACAATGCAGCAAGCCAAGGACAGACATGTGTGCAAGAGAGCAGGGTGGAGTGTTAAAATGGCAAGTGACAGAGAGGTTTGGGTCATTCTTGCGGACAGACCGCAGGTGTTCTGCAAAGCGGTCGCCCAGTTTACGTTTGGTCTCTCCAATGTAGAGGAGACCACATTGGGAGCAACGAATGCAGTAGACTAAGTTGGGGGAAATGCAAGTGAAATGCTGCTTCACTTGAAAGGAGTGTTTGGGTCCTTGGACGGTGAGGAGAGAGGAAGTGAAGGGGCAGGTGTTGCATCTTTTGCGTGGGCATGGGGTGGTGCCATAGGAGGGGGTTGAGGAGTAGGGGGTGATGGAGGAGTGGACCAGGGTGTCCCGGAGGGAGCGATCCCTACGGAATGCCGATGAGGGGGGTGAAGAGAAGATGTGTTTGGTGGTGGCATCATGCTGGAGTTGGCGGAAATGGCGGAGGATGATCCTTTGAATGCGGAAGCTGGTGGGGTGATAAGTGAGGACAAGGGGGACCCTATCATGTTTCTGGGAGGGAGAAGAAGGTGTGAGGGCGGATGCGCGGGAGATGGGCCGGACACGGTTGAGGGCCCTGTCAACGACCGTGGGTGGAAAACCTCGGTTAAGGAAGAAGGAGGACATGTCAGAGGAAGTGTTTTTGAATGTAGCATCATCGGAACAGATGCGACGGAGGCGAAGGAACTGAGAGAATGGGATGGAGTCCTTACAGGAAGCGGGGTGTGAGGATCTGTAATCGAGATAGCTGTGGGAGTCGGTGGGTTTGTAATGGATATTGGTGGACAGTCTATCACCAGAGATTGAGACAGAGAGGTCAAGGAAGGGAAGGGAAGTGTCAGAGATGGACCACATGAAAATGATGGAAGGGTGGAGATTGGAAGCAAAATTAATAAATTTTTCCAAGTCCCGACGGGAGCATGAAGCGGCACCGAAGTAATCATCGATGTACCGGAGAAAGAGTTGTGGAAGGGGGCCGGAGTAGGACTGGAACAAGGAATGTTCCACATACCCCATAAAGAGACAGGCATAGCTGGGGCCCATGCGGGTACCCATAGCCACACCTTTTATTTGGAGGAAGTGAGAGGAGTTGAAGGAGAAATTGTTCAGCGTGAGAACAAGTTCAGCCAGACGGAGGAGAGTAGTGGTGGATGGGGATTGTTCGGGCCTCTGTTCGAGGAAGAAGCTAAGGGCCCTCAGACCATCCTGGTGGGGGATGGAGGTGTAGAGGGATTGGACGTCCATGGTGAAGAGGAAGCGGTTGGGGCCAGGGAACTGGAAATTGTTGATGTGACGTAAGGTGTCAGAGGAATCACGGATGTAGGTGGGAAGGGACTGGACAAGGGGAGAGAGAAGGGAGTCAAGATAACGAGAAATGAGTTCTGTGGGGCAGGAGCAAGCTGAGACGATCGGTCTACCGGGGCAGTTCTGTTTGTGGATTTTGGGTAGGAGATAGAAGCTGGCCGTCCAAGGTTGGGCGACTATCAGGTTGGAAGCTGTGGGAGGGAGATCCCCAGAGGAGATGAGGTCAGTGACAGTCCTGGAAACAATGGCTTGATGTTCAGTGGTGGGGTCATGGTCCAGAGAGAGGTAGGAGGAAGTGTCTGCGAGTTGACGCTCAGCCTCCGCGAGGTAGAGGTCAGTGCGCCAGACAACAACAGCACCACCCTTGTCAGCGGGTTTGATGACAATGTCAGGGTTGGACCTGAGAGAATGGAGTGCAGTAAGTTCAGAAAGAGACAGATTAAAATGGGTGAGAGAAGCAGAGAAATTGAGACGACTAATGTCGCGCCGACAGTTCTCAATGAAAAGATCGAGAGAAGGTAAGAATCCAGAGGGAGGGGTCCAGGTGGAGGGAGAATATTGGAGATGGGTAAAAGGATCCGTTGAACTGGGAGAGGACTCCTGCCCAAAGAAGTGAGCTCGGAGACGAAGACGGCGGAAGAAGAGCTCAGTATCATGCCGAGCCCGAAATTCATTGAGGTGAGGTCATAGGGGTATGAAACTAAGTCCTTTGCTGAGCACTGAACGTTCAGCATCGGAGAGGGCAAGGTCAGGGGGTATAGTGAATACACGGCTGGGGTTGGGATTGGAAGAAAGGGTGGGGACGGAGGGACAGGCCGGGGTGGAGGGTCCTGGACGGGTGTTGGTGTCAATGAGTTGTTGGAGCTTGCGTTCCTTAGCACTTGAGAGAAAGAGAAAAAGTTTCTTGTTGAGGCGTCGGATGAGCCGAAGGATAAAATGAAACTGGGGGCACGCGCAGCTTTGAAAAAGGGTACGGCAGTGCTGCTGGAGGGAGGGGTCGAGTGTGTTCATATGGCGGCGCATGGCACTGAGAGTGGATTTCAGAATGTGACGGGAACAGCAGTCCGAGAAACGTTTTATGTCCCGGAGATACCTGTAATCCTGGGTGGGTTCGAAACATGAGGGGTGGAATTTCAGTTGAAATCCAAGTGGGGTAAGTTGGAGACGGAGACAGTCACTGAGAAAGGAGATATGGCTGTGAAAGCGGGTTTTAGTAAACACCTTGTCAAACACTAGGAGGGAAATGGAAAGCAAGGAAGGTGAGCAAGACAACAGAGAGATACGGAAATCTTGTCGCAGAGAGGAACAGAACTTCTTCAAGGAGGTAGGCATTTCTTGAAGAGCAGTGGCAGTCAATTAAACACAGAGATAAAAACAAAAAAACTGCGGATGCTGGAAATCCAAAACAAAAACAGAATAACCTGGAAAAACTCAGCAGGTCTGGCAGCATCGGCGGAGAAGAAAAGAGTTGATGTCTAAATCAGATAGGTTCTTGATTGGTAAGGGGATCAAAGGTTACGGGGAGAAGGTGGGAGAATGGGGTTGAGAAACTTATCAGCCCTGATTGAATGGCAGAGCAGACTTGATGGGCCGAATGGCCTAATTTCTGCTCCTATGTCTTATGGTCTATGGTCTTAACTGGCAAATATACATGAGCACTTTCTAGCAGCACAGCGGCCAGGAGCAGGGACCAAAATTCAGTGACCTGAAACATTAACTATGTTTCTCTCGCCACAGCTGCTGCCAGATCTGCTGAGTATTTCCAACATATTCTGTTTTTATTTCAGGTCTCCAGCATCTGCAGTATTTTGCAGTTGTACCATAAATGACTTTTTTTTCCCCTCTGATTGAGGAGGATGTAACTGAGGGGGAACTGGATAAACACATAAAGGAGAAAGGAACAGAAAGTTATGCTGATTGCGTTAGATGAGGGGTGGGGGGGAGGCTTGTGTGGAGGACAAACACTGACATGGACCAGTTGGACTGAATGTCCTATTTCTGTGCTGCAAACTCTATGTACTTGTAGCATCCATAATTGTTATCCCTAGCTGTGCTTTCTCAGCACAGACTGGAGAATTAAAGCTTGGAGCTTCTAGTTGGCATGGATCAGTTGAACATCAAGTAATGCACTTGTCCACTCAGTAACTGGCAAAGAGAAACATGATTATTTAAGTTACAGAATAAAGTTAAAGATTAAACAGAAATGATGGCTTATACCCATCTGGAGAGGAATTCATTTGAATCTAAATATAGGTTTGTACAGCTTAAGGGGTTAATGAGGGGTGAAATCAGTGATACATCAGAGTCAGAAATTCAAGGGGCTTATCAATGATAAATTAATATGAAAAAGCATTTCACTTCATTATATCAGCACCCTGTAACTAATTTGAGGAAATCACCTTCAACTCAATGTACGATGCTAAAGCAACATTATGGACAAAAATGCGTGAGAATGTAGGTTAGAGCTGGGGAAATGAATCATATAACATCCAAAGGCATTGGTGTGAGCTGCTGTACTTCATATTGATGAAGCAAGAGCCAACAGCCCTGGAATGTGCACATCAGTAATGAAAATAAACAGAGCTGGAACCACTCAGCAGGTCAGGAAGCATGTGCGGAGAGAAAAACATGATGCTCCCCCCAGCCACCTCTCATAGTTCCCTATACTCTCCATGCCAACTCAATGCCAACTCATGACCCCAGCCACTCTCCATGGCCCCAAATATTCTCCATGCCAACTCATGCCTCTTCCATGCCCATTGACCCAGTATGCTCTATGCACATAACCAATAAGCCGTATTATAACTATGGCAAGTGTGGAACTGCTGAGAGAAAACACCCATTCAGAAATGTTATTTGAACAAAAAACTACTGTTGTTACAACCTTACAAGAGTGTCAATCAAACAGACCAAGAAAGTATCATTAATAGAGGCTTCAAACTCAGGGTTTGAATCTGGGTTTCCACCGGTCCTCATTATGCATGCTCGGCTGTGAGCCCAGATCTATAAAAGCAAGAGTTTAACAATGATTCTGTTCCGACTAGTGAGGTGAATTGTCAGCTTGATTGACATCTTTAAGTTGTTCTTTCTGTGATCTCTTTTGTCAATGTCTCAATGTTTATTTAGACAACATTAAGAGGTGTGAAGTTTTTGAGTCTCTATTACCAAATACAGACTGTGGTTCACAACTCCTCTGAGGGGCCACAAATCACATGTCATGGAGGAGCTGGCCTGACTCGACAAACACTGTGGGGTGCTAGGAGATGGTCACCCTTGCAATGGAGCCAGCCAAGTCAGGAGTGCAGGGTGCGGGCTTGCCCTTATCTCACACTAGCAAGAATTGCAGGTGACAGGAGTGGAGATGGAATCTTGGAATTGGGTCATACTAGCCATTTTTAATGGCTCCATAGTCAGCCTGACTCCATGAAAATCCTGCCCACAGTGTCACTGCCTCTGTGGAAAATAGTACAAGCATTAAAGAAATGTCTTCTCGGCACACGGCAACTGAAATAATGGGCTCGCCAGTCAACAAACACAGAAAACGTAGTGCATTCTTCTCCATTCACAACTCATGCTAGACTTACTCTCAGATGAACATCAGTCTGATGAACTAACAGACCCCAGGATTCTCTCACATCACACATGCAGTAAAATAGATTAGTAGAGGCATATCAGGGGAGATTTGATAGAGGTGTACAGGATTATGAAAGGATTGGATATGGTAGAAAAAGAAAAACTATTCCCATTAGCTGATGGTCTCAGGTCCTGGAGGCACAGATTTAAGGTTTCGGGAAAGAGCTGCAGGAAGGATGTGAGGGAGAACTTTTTATGCAACAATTGGGAATGACCTGGATCTCACTGCCCGCCAGGTTGGTGGAAGCAGAAACAACCAATGATCTCAAAAGAAAATTGGATGGACATTTGAAGGAAATGATCTTGCAGAGTTAGAAGGATGAATGGGATTGACTGGATTCCTCTACTGAGAGCCAGCATTGCCTTGATGGGCCAAATGACTACCTTCTGCGCCATAACTGACTGTATGACATATGTGCTTTAATTCTGATTGGAAATCTACACCACATACAGTGGGGGAATTTTGCCAGCGTCTTCTAGTAAGGCTCCTGCATTCTTTCTTGGGAATCTTGTGCAACACAGGATTTATGAAAGTGCCAGTGACAGCTCATGAACATTAACACAGCAGCAACCATTATTCATCATTACGTTGACTTGCTTTCCAATTTAGAGACTCTTGATCCGTTTAACAGTGTCACCTTGGCCAGTCAACCATCTATTGGATACACTGCTCTCTGTAGAGGATCTAACACTACTTTGACAGCAGTCAATGGGACCACGGTGTGTAAAAACAATCAAAAAAACAGTCACTTATTCCAAGTGAGTACGAATAAGCCTCTGCACCAGAAATCATGTAGGACTATTTGCCAAGTCTCCAAGAATCTTAGAAAAGTTGGAGAGTGAAGAGAAATTAAGAGGCAAGAATATAAAGTGAGAAATTATGCAATTATGGCACTGATTTTTCTCACCAAACGTTGGCACAAATGTTCTGGTCTCCAGATTGTCAGAGACTCGACATATGACAGAAGATGAACGTCAGGACACTGTGGAAGTCCTGACATGCAGATATACGTGGTAATTGCCTGGGAAGTTTAAATATCCTCGGGGCTGATTCCCTGCTGCCTGGGTCACTCCACAAATGTTTCTGACCCTGAGCTCAAGGAAGAGACTTGGGCCAGATACCCAGGGCTTAGCTGGACCTACCCAGGAAATGTTAGACGGTTTAAAACTTGGTCTACCAACAGCTGGGTAACTCCACAATGCAGGGTTCAAGAAGGCAGCTCACTGCCACCTTCTCAAGGGCAATTAGGGATGGCCAATAAATGCTGCCCTAGCCACCAAAGCCCACATCCCATTAATGAATTTTTTTAAAATGGCGCCTTCGATTTTCAAATGGCTGGAAACCATTTCGCGATCATCCGTTCAGCCCGTCATTGACTGGCTGTATTTCCCGCCATAAGACATTGGAAACCTCTTTGTAATACATCAGCATACCATTATCAGACCAGCCCGCTGGATTCATTCCCCCCACCGACCCCGCTGGATCGTCCGTCCACATTGGCAGGAAAGCACGCCGATGTGTTTCACAACAGCACATAAAAGGCGTGCACTTGGCAACCTGCACTTTGAGGGGAACTTGTAGGTGAGTACACAGTAATGTTATGCAGTGCTCGCCAGGGTCGCCTATTGGACTTCAAGCTTCAGAGGCGTTGGGGAGTCGGGGTTAAGGGCAGCCCTGCCGTTGAATATAGTGCACAAGCATTCATGGTTGGGAGGGAGGGTGGGGTGGGGGCGAGGGAAGTGGCCACGCATTCGGGAATCCTGTATAAAGTGACCATTCTTCTGCAGCTGAGACAGTTCAGGCGCAGCCACTTTGATATGATTGGGATCAGGCTTCTAGCTTATCTGCCCACTCAAACAACGCAGAGGCATCAAAGTGCCACCAGGTTCTCCAGAGATTCCCGCTGGCACAGACTGCAAATTCATAAGCTTTTTAGCGGATTGCAGAGCAGTTGGACTGCACATGTTGTACAATCTGCTCACTAAAGCTGCCATGGAGAGTCACTGCTGGAGGTACTCAAAGCCCCTTGCAATGTCTGCATCCCGGTTTGGACCAGTCTCTCCCTTGTTTCAAGCTAACAAGGGAGCCTTGCAGCGCACTAATCTCTGGCCATCCAAGTGGTGGCCAGCAGTCTCCAGGGAGCGTTAAGGGGCTGTCATACTTAACCAGGCCAGGTTCTTAGTACACCCAGGCTAACCACATGTCTCTCTCTCTTTCATCCTGCAGGAGGAGTACATCAGGATCATGGAGCCTGGTGAACTAGCTATCTGCCTGATGGCCTACAGAGCGTGAAGAAGACGGAGCAGAGAGCCACTGAAGCTCCTGGCTGTGCAGGGACAGGAGCAGCAACCTCAGGATGAAGGGGCGGCTGGAGACTCTGCACACGCCGCCCAAAAGCCACAGCGAACCATCGCTGGTCGATGCTTAGCAACACTCAGGGTCTATAGACGCTGCCATTCATTCCTGCAGATGATCGAGAATCAGTGTTGCCGAAGACTGCGCGTGTCTAGGGAAATGGTTGCTCACATCTGCCAGTTGCTGCAGGATTTGGCACCACAGGAACATGGAGGGCATCCACTGCCCGTGGCCATGAAAGTGACTGCGGCGCTCAATTTTTATGCCAGTGGCTCATTTCAGGGCTCCACAGGTGACTTCTGTGGGATAACACAAGCCTCCACCCACAAATGCGTCCATGAGATCACGGATGCCATCTTCTCAAGGGCACACAACTTTGTGCATTCCACCCGGCACCAGGACAGACAGGATGCAAGAGCAAAAGATTGGACTCACCCAGATCTCAGGTTTCCTACAGGTGCAGGGTGAGATTGACAGCACTCATGTGGCGCTCAGATCTCCTTCGCAACACACAGTGGACTACATCAACCGCAAAAGTTTCCATTCGCTGAGTGTGCAGCTGGTGTGCAACCAACAGAAATGCATCCTGCAGGTGTGTGCACAGTTTTCAGGGAGTGTGCACGAAGCCTATATCTTCAGTCACTCACAGATCCCTGGAGTCTTCCAGGGTCCACAGAACCTGCAGGTGTGGCTCCTCGGGGATGAGGACTACCCACAAAGGCCATGTCTGGTGACACCCATGTGGTGGCCTCAAACTGCAGCAGAGCGACGCTATAATGAGGCTCATGCTGCAACTCACAACTTGATGGAGCAAACCGTCAGGGTGCTGAAGATGAAGTTCCAGTGCCTGGATCAGTCTGGATTACAGTCCACAGAGAGTGTCACACATCATTGTCGTCTGCTGCACCCTTTATAACCTGGTGCTCCAAAGGAGCTGGCTGAGGAGGAGATGGAGGAGCTGCTCATCTCCTCTGATGAGGAGGATGCCAACAGGGGTGAGGCTGAGGAGGTCCTAGGAGTCGATGATGACGGGGATGAGGCCCTTGCACTGACCAGATGAGGCAGGCACACTCGGGAGGCCCTCATAGCTGCTAGATTTGTGGAGGATGATGATGACATGCAGTGAGGTGACCCCATAGTTTCTCACATCACATCCGTGAATGTTTGACTCCAGTCTGGCTTATGGCAGCATGAATACCCTCTGTGATAATGCTCCTGTCATGGAGATGCAGTGGAGGCCCTAATAGTCACTCGATTGCAGGATAATGATGATGACATACATTGAGGACACTCCATAGTCCTTCACACAGCCTCTGAGGACGTCTGACTCCTGTCTGGCCAACGGCAGATTGCTTGCGCTCTGTGGTCATGGTCATATCATACAGATGCAGCCCTGAAACTTTAGAAGCATCTGATCCTTTGTTTGCCTTCAGCACCTCAGCTGGAGCACAGCACCACTGATCACAGATGCTGTAGAGATGGGGGCCAGCCCCACCTTAAAGCTGAGAGCACACAGAGAGAATGAGAGAACTCTGGGTGCCAGCCCACAACATTCTGGCAGCAATGACCAGCACTGCCGAGGTGCAGGCATCAGTATTGTTTCCAGGGAATGTGAGGCTGGACCATCACTTTGGTCTGAAGACTGCACAAAGCACAGGGAAGAGACCCTGGACACCTGTCACCTGACAAAGACACCTGACTTTATCTTGTGCAAAAAGGTTTAGCGTCTGAGTAACAAGAACACTGCTCATCAGAACAAGGAGCCATGGGCAGGGAGACATTCTTGGGAGTTTATTGACAATAGTGAACAGTATGTATGTGATTAACTCCCATGCCCAGGCTGTGCAATGAATTCTTCTTAACCTTCCTAACCCTGCCACTACTTGGTGTTCCCCACACATCCACAGTGGAGGCAGAGGCAGCCTGCTGACTGCTATGCCCTGTCTGTGATGACTTTGGCAGGTGTCATCTGGAGGACCAAGAATTGGAGGGTCCCACCTGCTTTCGGGCTGTGTGGCAGTGGCACCCTCCTCGGCCTGTGGAGCTGGAGCTGCTAGGGTCAGAGGAAGAGGGGATTCGAAAGGGCCATACACTCCTGGAGTCATCTGGATGGATGGGCCCGGAGTGTGCACCTGCGGATCCTCCTCCCTGTGGGTACCCAGGGGCCCCAGGCTGTCTCCTCCGATGTTCAGGTCAGGTAATCCATTACCCACATAAGCATCATTCATCTTCCTGTTTTTCGAGTAATACACCTTGTATTCCAGCCAGTATCGACGAGTGATGATTGGGGAGGGTTGTCCACACTTGACTGCTGAATAGTATTTCCATGTTCGTTCTGCAGCGTGAAATTTACACGTTCAGAATGAGTACATACATTCACTTCAATGTCATGTAGCCTGTTGGCCATGATCTGCATTGCAGAATTTGTGTAAGCACAGGGTCGCCAATGGTGTTCCTTGTGGTCCTTGCCATTGTCCTGATGATACTATGGATGGTAACAAAGGACAAGTCCTTGCACGCTGGTAAGCCTACGATCACCAGACCTGCGATATCCACAACATAAAACAGCTGGGGTGAACAGCGTGAGTTTTTGTAACGACACTTGAATGTAAAGGGACGGAATCTCCGAGCCATAATACGCAGTGAATTCGGCGTTGGTCGATTGAATCATCACTTGCTACTTTAGTGAGTACATACATTTCAATGTGCAAAGGATGTTTGTACCTGCATTGATATCCAGTTTTGCATATAGGTTATGCTGACACTGCGTCTGTGGACATATAAGCTGCATGGTGGCAAAGGTACCTATGTCAATAAATTCTTTGATATTTACCGTACTGAAAGTCTGCTCACTTTGCTTGTCGGTGGCCTGGTCATCCTCATCATCCAACCATATAGCTTGGCTAGACATTTCATGTATCTTGTCTTGATGCTGTTTTGTACATGTTCTTGGCTGGTTAGAAAGCTGTACCTGTATGGCCTCTGGTTGTGGCTTCTCATGATATGGAGCCATTTGTTTTGGCCTTTGCTTTTTGTACCGGTACTTTCAAAATCCACTGATGCCACACATCTTGCATACAGTATTTAAAGCTGGGCAATTTCCGGGTGCATGTATGAGACTGCACCTGCCACCACCAATCAACAATCAACCACCCCCCCACCCACCGCCCCCACCCCACCCACCCTCCCACTGGCATTGCTTTCTAGGCTTGCATGCATTGGCTATTGTGCCAATGGTGGACAGGTTATGCATAGACTGTAGATTCTGTCTACCCATTAGTATGGCTTTATGCTTGTGTCCGTTTTGAAGTAGTGCTTCCATGGTGTAACCTTTGGGTTGGCCCAAGAGGCTTTTTTGGAATGCTTCCATTGGGGTAGATGCTATCACAAGCTCGATTATTCTGTTCTCCAGCTCTGCTACCAAGGAGTCACAATCATGCCCCTTATCCTTGCATCTACATATGAATTTGTCAATGGTGTCTTTCATTTGATGCCTAAAGGGCATGAATTTCAGATGGTGTACTCTGAAGTTGAGCTTCACTCATAATTGATCTTTGAGAGTTGACCATGTTTTCTCTGTATTCCGGACAACGTTTAGTCTATATCACATAATCACACGGTGCAGAAGAGGCCATTCAGCCCATCGAGTCTGCACTGACATGTGAGAACCACCTGACCTACCTACCTAGTCCCATTTACCAGCACTTGGCCCATAGCCTTGAATGTTATGACGTGCCAAGTTCTCATCCAAGTATTTTTTAAAGGATGTGAGGCAACCCGCCTCCACCACATTCCCAGGCAGTGCATTCCAGACCGTCACCACCCTCTGGGTAAAAAAATTTTTCCTCACATCCCCCTTAAACTTCCTGCCCCTCACTTGAACTTATGCCCCCTTGTGACTGACCTTTCAACAAAGGGGAACAGCTGCTCCCTATCCACCCTGTCCATGCCCCTCATAATCTTGTACACCTCAATCAGGTCGCCCCTCAGTCTTCTCTGCTCCAACGAAAACAACCCAAGTCTATCCAACCTCTCTTCATAACTTAAATGTTTCATCCTAGGCAACATCCTGTTGAATCTCCTCTGCACGCCCTCCAGTGCAATCACATCCTTCCTATAATGTGGCAACCAGAACTGCACACAGTACTCTAGCTGTGGCCTCACCAAGGTTCTATACAACTCCAACACGACCTCCCTACTTTTGTAATCTATGCCTCGATTGGTAAAGGCAAGTGTCCTATATGCCTTTTTCACCACCCCACTAACAAGCCCCTCTGCCTTCAGACCTATGGAGGTCTTCATTGCCTAGAGCAGATCCAATTTTTATGGCTTGTTTATCTGGTTCGGAAATATTGAAATCCAGAAAACAGTTTGAAATGCTGTCAGAACAAAGTAAATTCTGGTAGATCTATTGTCTTCCAATTGAGTATTGGAAATTTTGTGGTCGTCTTTTAGTTTTTTTCAAGATCTTTAATGCTATCTGGTGCTTTTGACAGCTATGCAAGTTGCATCCAGCTCTTTTAGAGTTAATTTAGCTCTGAGTTGCAGTACCTTTATTAGCTGCTGCCTTAGCTGGTCACAGGTTACTGCTTGGCTGCAATGGTGGTGCTGTTGAACTCTTTTTGATTTTTCCTGGTTGTAGTCCTAAGCTCAGCAGTAATTAGGGTGGGAAATGGCTAAAGGCATCAAAAATGAAAACGAACAGTAAAAAACGCTTTTTTTTTACAGGCTTCTAGCTATTAGGAGCTGTTGCTAGATAGATTCTTATTCCCAGCCCAGTTTGCAATATTTAGCTTTAGCTGCAATGAATTATTTTGTCTGTGGAGTTCTACTTAAAGAGAACATACCTGTAATCTGCTATTTAATTTCTGTTCCTACTTAAACATTGCAGCAGGTAGATTTTTATTAACTAAGCCCTCCCATATTTGAACAATATTACTGGAACCTGATACCTGCTGGCTGGAGTGAGGTGTGATCCCAGAATAAAGGTACAATGTGCGTAGAATCTCTACAACGCTGCAGAACCTTACACATGGTGAATCTTGATAGTTGCTTCACTTGCACACCAGCTCTTTCCTTGTGTTGGGTATGAAGGGGTTGAGGCTTGTATTCCGCTCAGTCAAATCCTCAAAAACCATGTAGCCACCCTGCCAACATGTTACATTCATCTTTTCTTCAGCATAAATGTACCAATCTTACACAAGGCTTGATGGAATAATAATGTGGGTTCTTTATTTGAATACAAGACTATATACAGATAATGTTTACTCGGAGGCTGTGAGGCACATGTCTGATCTTGACCACTGCTGTTTACAGACTGACCACAATTCAAGGGACTAATGCATCACATCCTGTTTCAATGGTAGATGGGATGGACAGCAGTTTAAGGCATGTGCCCTTAAAGTTATATGCGCATCATATCACAACACCAACTACCACCACTCTCTCCACCACCGACAGGACCCACCTACCCCCTAACCAACTGGACTACCCATCTAACTAAAGAGATAAAAACAAAAAAACTGCGGATGCTGGAAATCCAAAACAAAAACAGAATTACCTGGAAAAACTCAGCAGGTCTGGCAGCATCGGCGGAGAAGAAAAGAGTTGACGTTTCGAATCCTCATGATCCTTCTCTGTCGAAGGGTCATGAGGACTTGAAACGTCAACTCTTTTCTTCTCCGCCGATGCTGCCAGACCGGCTGAGTTTTTCCTGGTAATTCTGTTTTTGTTACCCATCTAACTACCTGGCTACCCCTTTGACTACCCAACTAGCCCCCTCACCAGACTACCCAACTGACCAGACTATCCACTCAACCAACTACCCACTCACCCACCTCACCAACCTACCCACTCACCCAACTACCCACCTCAACCACCTGGCCATTTGTTCACTCACCCATTCACCCACTCTCCATTCACTCACTGACTCAGTCACCCATTCAGTCATCCGTTCACTAACCCATACTCATTTACTAAAAGACTGAATCTTTAAATACTTATCTGAACACAGCAGCTAATGCTGTAAAGAAGGGGGCTCACCTGCCCATTTCTGTGTCAGCCTGATCAATGTGCCCAGCGTTGCCACTGACTGGAATATCTAGGCCATTGTGATCTTGTACCGTTAATGGGAAAGTAGCCAGATGTTCAACAGCAAAATTAGTGGCTTTCACAATAGTCATGAAATGTTATAAAACTGTTCTTTTTTGCTGCTTGATTTATATAAGCCATAATAGTCACCCCTTGAGCTGATCAATTGGTTACTTCAAGTCAATTGAAGCAGGAATCACATATCGTTTCTACAAAACACACGGCTGAGACAAAAGACCTAAAGCCCTCAAATAACACGACTCAAAAGTTGCTGCAGCATTGTGACTGCTTTGACTGCATTTCTTGTGAACCCAGCAATATCTCTGCCTCTTTTTTTCTGACATCTTGTCTGAGTAGTCCATTCAACGCATGAATTCTTAACACTGCTCCTCTGGTCATGAGTGCATCGAACACACCTGGAGATTTATTCTTTCCTCTGTCATGTTTATCTGGTTTCTCATTAAATTCATCTGTGATAGTCCCCTCAAACATTCTTTGTGGTCATGAGATCCACATTCTAACCATTTTCAGGGCAAAGAACGTTTCTTCTAAATTCCCTATTGGATTCATTAGTGACATTCTCATATTTATGGCCCCTCATTCTGGGTTTTCCCCACAAGTAGATACATCTTCTCCAGTCTGCCCCATTAAATCTTATCAGAATCTTAAAGACCTCGGTCACCCTTTGATCTGCTCTTCTCTAGGAAAAAGAGCCTATTTAATCTTTTGATTAGGTAGAAATGCTCAATTCTGATATCAGTCCTGTGGAGTTTTTTTTTGTGCACCTTCTCCAGTGTCTCTACATCCTTTTTTATATATGGAGACCGGAACTGTTCACAATACTCGATGTCATACAAATTGAACATAATTTCATCCCTTTTACATTTTATCCCTCCAACAATGAACCCAAGCTTTTTGTTTGCTTTTATCATGGCTTTGTTAATCTGTGTCAATCCGGTGCCTGTACCACCAGAACACTCGGACACATTTTTCAAGAAGCACGTGGCCTTCTTATGCTTTCTACCAAGGTGAAGAGGTCATTAAAAGCAGAATCGCAGGTCAGCAAAGCAATTAAAAATGTTAACGAGGCACTGAGATTTATTCTGGGTGTACAGAATTCAAAACTACTGAAGTTATTTTAAACTTGTATAGGTGACTCTACCAGGCCTCACTTAAAGTACTATGCACAGTTCTTGTCTTCACACTGTAGCAAGAAGATTTGGAGAAAGGGTAAAAATGGTTTACAATGATGGTATCAGAACTTCCAAATTCTTCCAAAATCAGGGCCATAAGCACAGGATGGCTACTAATAAATTCAATAAGGAGACTTCTTTACTCAGACACTGATTCAGATCTGGAAGTCACTACCACAGGAAGCGGGTCAGGCAAATAGCTTAGGTCCTTTCAAAATAAAACTAGATGAGCACATGAGAGAAAAGGGAGCAAAAAGGTAAGCTAAATAGCTGAGATAAATGGAATGGGAGAAGGCTGGCATAGAGTATGAACAAGTTGGGACAAATGGCCTGTTTCTGTTCTGTTCTATGTAATTCTATATAAAATGTAACACTTCACAGTATATTGAAGTTAATTTGTTAATTATACACACATTCTGCAAATATATTCATTTCTTCCTTTATTTTACTACAGTCCTCCTCTATATTAATTATAATCCCCAATTTGGTGTCCTTCACGAATTTTGAAATGAGACACCAGTACCTAAGTCCAAATCGTTTATGTATATTGTGAATAACTGTGGCTCCAGCACTGATCCTTTTAGGAAAACAATTTCCCCTCTTTTGCTGACCTGAGTAACTTCCTTTAACCCCACTCCCTGATTTCAGTTTTGTAGGCAGCTTGCTATCCCACCAACTGGGGGCCAATTACCCCAGAGAACATACCTCCCCTTGGATTTCCTGGTCACTTTTTAAACCACCGTTCTCACAGCGAGGACACTGGCACTCACACATTCTAAACATTTAGGCTGAGGTTTTCAGAGACGTGAGAGTTCCCAGTTCCGCAAACCCAAACAGTAAAAATCGCTGCCCAGACGTCAGATTTTTAGTCCAGGGCAGGGGGGGGGCGGTGGTGGGAGGCGGCAGGCTGGATTAGAAGTTAGGGTTGGGAGACTCTGGAAGAACAGAGGAGGATGCTGGGTGTGAAGGTGGGCTGGGCAGAAGGCCTGCCTCGGGGCCTCTGGCAACGTGCCAAAAATATATTTTTAAAAACATTAAACATCCCTCCAGCCCTCACCCCTCACCCCCTCATCTCCCACACACTCCACAGGCCCCATCCATGCCAACCTTTGCCACCTCAAGACCCCAGCCACCCCCAATGCCCCTCATACCCTGTCAGGCTGTGCTCCCCCCCCCCCCAACCATCCCCTATGGCCTCTCATACCCTCCATGCCAAGTTATGCCCCCCCAAACAAACCCTATGGCCCCTCATGCTCCCATGCCAGGCTGTGCCACCTACTCAGCCCTGATGTCCATTTATAGGCCCTATGCCAATTTATGCCCCTCCACCTAACCCCCCATGGCCCTTTAAAACCCCTTTGAAACTTAGTGCCAACTCATGCCCCTCCCACCCACCACCCTTTGCCCTTACACCTACCATGCCATCTCGGTGCCAGGTTGAGGGACATCTCTGACCGGCTTGAAAGGATACTGGAGAGGGAGGGGGAAGATCCAGTTATTGTGGTCCATGTTGGGACAAGTAACATAGGTAAGACTAGGAAAGAGGACCTGTTTGGGGATTATCAGGAACTAGGAACTAAATTAAAGAACAGGTCCTCAAGGGTTATAATCTCTGGATTACTACCCGAGCCATGTGCAAATTGGCATAGGGACACGAGAATAAGGGAAGTAAAAACGTGGCTAAAGGAGTGGTATGGGAAAGAGGGGTTCGGGGCACTGGCATCAGTATTGGAACAGGAGGGATCTGTACCATTGGGACGGTCTCCACCTGAACTGATCTGGGACCAATGTTCTAGTAAAAAGGGTAAGTAGGGTGGTCAACAGGACTTTAAACTAGAAAGTTGTGGGGGGGGGGAGGGAAGGGTAAAACTCCAAGAAGTATGACTAATGGGAAACAAAGCAGCAGGTTAGCGTGTGGGTAGGTGGATTCAACTTCATGGAAAATTATGAAAAAACTGAAAAGAAAGGAGAGCCCAGGAGAGGATATTAAAGTCTCCAGAACACAAGATAGGACAGAGTGTTTGGAAAGGGCTAGGAATCTAACTTCAAGCACATCAGATAAAGGAACGACAATGAGAAAGGGGACAGGAAATACAGGACTGAAGGTGTTGTATCTGAATGCACACAGTATACGAAATAAGGTAAATGAGCTTGTGGCGCAGATTGAAATTGGCAGGTATGATGCGGTGGGCATCACAGAGACATGGCTGCAAGGGGATCAGGACTGGGAGCTAAATATCCAAGGATATGCATCCTATCGAAAAGATAGGCAGGTTGGCAGAGGGAGTGGGGTTGCTTTGTTATTAAGAAATGAAATTAAATCGATAGCAAGAAATGACGTAGGGTCAGATGATGTAGAATCTGTGTGGGTAGAGTTGAGGAACCGCAAAGGTAAAAAAACCATAATGGGAGTTATGTACAGGCGTCTGAACAGTAGTCAGGATGTGGGGCACAAGTTACACCAGGAGATAGAAAAGGCATGTAAGAAAGGCAAGGTTACAGTGATCATGGGGATTTCAATATGCATATAGACTGGGAAAATCAGGTGAGTAGTGGATCCCAAGAAAAGGAATTTGTGGAATGTCTACGAGATGGCTTTTTGGAGCAGCTTGTGGTGGAGCCCACTAGGGAACAGGCAATTCTAGATTTAGTGACGTGTAATGAGGCAGATTTGATAAGGGAGCTTAAGGTGAAGGAACCCTTAGGAGGAAGTGACCATAATATGATAGAATTCACCCTGCAATTTGAGAGGACAAAGCTGGAATCAGATGTAACGGTATTACAGTTGAATAAAGGCAACCACAGAGGCATGAGGGAGGAGCTGGCCAGAATTGACTGGGAGATGAGCCTAGCAGGAAAGACAGTGGAACAGCAATGGCAAGAGTTTCTGGGAGTAATTTGGGAGACACAGCAAAAATTCATCCTTAGGAAGAAAAAGCATACTAAAGGAAAATCGAGGCAACCATGGCTGACAAGGGAAGTCAGGGACAGCATAAAAGCTAAAGAGAAAGCATACAATGCGGCGAAGAGCAGTGGGAAACCAGGGGATTGGGAAGCCTACAAAGACCAACAGAGGACAACTAAAAAAGAAATAAGGAGGGAGAAGATTAAATAAGATGGTAAACTAGCCAGTAATATAAAAGAAGATTGCAAGAGTTTTTTTAGATATATAAAGGGTAAGAGAGAGGCAAAAGTGAAAAATGACGCTAGAGAAGTAGTAGTGGGGAACAAAGAAATAGCGGAGGAACTGAATAGGTACTTTGCGTCAGTCTTCACAGTGGAAGACACGAGTAACATCCCCAAAGTTCAAGAGAGTCAGGGGGCAGAGGTGAGTATAATGGCCATTACCAAGGAGAAAGTGCTAGGAAAACTGAAAGGTCTGAAGGTGGATAAATCACCTGACCAGATGGATTACATCCCAGAGTTCTGAAGGAGATAGCTGAAGAGATAGTGGAGGCATTCGTGATGATCTTTCAGGAATCACTGGAGTCAGGGAGGGTCCCAGAGGACTGGAAAATCGCTAATGTAACCCCCCCCTGTTTAAGTAGGGAATGATGCAAAAGACAGGAAATTACAGGCCGATTAGCCTTGGTAAGATTTTAGAGTCCATTATTAAGGATGAGATTTCAGAATACTTGGAAGTGCATGGTAAAATAGGGCAAAGTCAGCATGGTTTCATCAAGGGGAGGTCATGCCTGACAAATCTGTTAGAATTCTTTGAGGAGGTAACCAGTAGGTTAGACAAAGGAGAGCCAATGGATGTTATCTACTTGGACTTCCAGAAGGCCTTTGACAAGGTGCCGCATAGGAGGCTGCTCAGTAAGATAAGAGCCCATGGTGTTAGAGGCAAGGTACTAGCATGGATAGAAGATTGGCTGTCTGGCAGGAGGCAGAGAGTGGGGATAAGGGGATGGCAGCCGGTGACTAGTGGAGTTCCGCAGGGGTCAATGTTGGGACCACAACTTTTCACTTTATACATTAATGACCTAGATGAAGGAACTCAGGGCCTTCTGGCTAAGTTTGCAGATGATACAAAGATAGGTGGAGGGACAGGTAGTACTGAGGAGGCAGGGAGGCTGCAGAAGGATTTGGACAGTTTAGGAGAATGGGCAAAGGAGTGGCAGATGGAATACAATGTGGGGAAGTGTGAGGTCATGCACTTTGGTAGGAAGAATAGAGGCATAGACTATTTTCTAAATGGGGAGATAATTCAGAAATCTGGAGTGCAAAAGGACTTGGGATTAGTCCAGGATTCTCTTAAGGTTAACTTGCAGGTTGAGTCGGTAGTTAGGAAGGCAAATGCAATGTTGACATTTATTTCGAGAGGACTAGAATTTAAAAGTAGGGATGTGCTGCTGAGGCTTTATAAGGCTCTGATCAGACCACATTTAGAATATTGTGAGCTATTTTGGGCCCTGTATCTCAGGAAGGATGTGCTGGCCCTGGAGAGGGTCCAGAGGAGGTTCACGAGAATGATCCCAGGAATGAAAGGCTTAACATATGAGGAATGTTTGAGGACTCTGGGTCAATACTCAATGGAGTTTAGAAGGATGAGGGGGGATCTGATTGAAACTTACAGAATACTGAAAGGCTCGGATAGAGTGGACATGGGGAAGATGTTTCCATTAGTAGGAGAGACTAGGACCCGAGGGCACAGCCTCAGAATAAAGGGAAGACCTTTTAGAACAGAGATGAGGAGAAACTTCTTTAGCCAGAGAGTGGTGAATCTATGGAATTCATTGCCACAGAAGGCTGAGGAGGCCAGGTCATTGAGTGTATTTAAGACCGAGATAGATAGGTTCTTGATTGGTAAGGGGATCAAAGGTTACAGGGAGAAGGCAGGAGAATGGGGTTGAGAAACTTATCAGCCATGATTGAATGGCGGAGCAGACTCGATGGGCCAAATGGCCTAATTTCTGCTCCTATGTCTTATGGTCTTATGGTCTAACTCACCTAGTATCCAACATGGGCAGACATGGGACCAATGCAGAGATGAGATAAAATTAAGTTCTATGAAATAAATTTCTAAGTGTCTATTGCAGTCTTCACTATATTGAAAAAGACACACTCATAAAAGCCTATTTGTTATATTTATATTCCTTTCTAGTAAATAAAACCTTCTAACAACAAACATTCATTCAAGTGCACAATCTGTTATAACAACAGATATTGGGATCCATAGTTCCATATCAAAAAGTCTATAACTATTTGTGGCTGTCAATCAAACTGTGAAATGGCAGGCACCCTAGTGTGATAATGGATGGTTGTGAAATCAGTCATGCAGCACAAGTCCAGTAATGGAAGCCCTCAGGTTTATTTCAACAGGCAGAGTGAAATAGCAAACAATCATTTTTTTAACACCCCAGACAATTTTTTCAAAGATTTAAAGGAAGCCTTGATGGCTTGACAGCTCCCATTGACATGTACTTTTGGCAGGTGTTTGTGACAGTTTTGCCAGTTGATTTTGACAGGTCTGCTGATAGTTCCAATGAGCTTGACAGTCACGTGTTAATGCATTTTTTTACACACATTTAAACCTACTTTTAACAATTCCAAAGGGCCCCTGACCTACGCCAAAGGGCACCCACCTTACCCCAAAGATGTCCCGGGACCAGATCCAAAGGGGTACCTTAACTCTCCAAAAGGGAGATCCAAATGAATCCAAAGTTCAGATCTGTTCCTACCAGGTCAAATTTGCACACTTTGGGTTTCAAACTCCAGTGCTACCAAAACCCCACTAGAGTGATTTTATTGCCCAGCTGGCTCTGTAAACCATGCACGTGTGAAATGTGCCCCACCCCCATTCCCGTTTTTGTGTAAATGGGAAGTGCTGTGTTCAGGGGTGGGTCTAGCGATGTACAGGCAGTTGTGCTATTTGTGTCATGATGGAGTGGCTCTCTGTCATGGTGAAAATTTGGGCCTTATGGTCTCTTGCACATTTAGCTAACCATACATGTCATAGGGACTGAGGACGATTTGAATGGCTGGGAATGACATTGAGCTGCCTGTTTCATATCAGGGCATAGTAGTAATATGAAGCAAAAGTATGAAGGCAGAAAAAGCTGAAAAAACACAGCAGATCCTTAAGTAACAAAAGAGAGAAAAGGTCAATTAACATTTTAGAGACCCATAAACAGAACCTGTTACTAAGGTTGAGCAACAATATTTCACTGCTGGGTGTAAGTTAATTTTAAAGATATGAAATAAAAAGAAAGACTTGCACTTTTCACAACCTCCGGGTGTCACAAAGCATTTTACAGTCAATGAAGTATAGTCACAGTTGTAATGTAGAAAATGCAGCAGCCATTTTGTGCAAAACCAGAACTGCTCTTGCGATATTAATTGAAAGATAACTATTGGCCAGGACACCCAGGATAACTCTCTCTTCTTTAAAGTAGTGCCAGCTTGGACATCTTTTGCATCCACCCAAGAGGGTAGATAATGCCTTGGTTTAACATTGCATCCAAAAGACAATGCCTCAGTACTCAGTATAGTAAAATCCCGCATTTTGTGGCTTCCTTGTTCACATTTTCACTTACCCGTGCTTTGTACTTTGTACACTGCATTGCCCATCGTCTGAGCCATGTTCATTTATCTACATTTTCTTCTCCCTCTCTCCTCTTTCCCCAAGGAGATGGCAGCCATGATGGAGCACAGACTGAAAAGGTTGCAGCTGAAGTGCAGTCCAAAAGACGAGAAGATTAACTTGGAAATGTCCAAATCTCTTGGTCCAGAGCTGCAACAACGGCTCTGTTTAATTTTGAAATCTTCACCAATGTATTGCTCAAAGACTCCCTCATCAGTCATATATGGGTACTGCACTACAGTGCTGTAGAGTAACTGCCCAAACCAATGTTGCCCTCGCATGGCTGGAATCTATTTAATTGAGTCCAATTGAAAAGCATGTTCATCGTTCGCGATTTCGCCATTTGTGAGGCTTTGCGGGATTGTAACTTCCACAAATGGCAGGACTTTACTGTACTGCACTAGAGTGCCAGCCTTGATTTAAGCCCTGGAGGGATCTTGAACCTTGTGACTCAGAGGTACGATCACTACCAACTAAGCACAAAATCCAAACTTGTCACTGTGAGTCTTCTATGCACAAACTAGAAGGAAGAATTTTGTACTACACATCATCAAAAATCAACATTGTTCTCAGCTACAAAAAAGTATTAGTCCTTTTTGCATATTCCTGATCTATTGTATAAAATCTGTGCACTGATGGAATTGTCTGAATTGGTCTGTTTGATTGCTTCATACTTACTAGTGTTTTTGGTGAATTCTGAACATTACATTATGCAACCATGATATTACACCCAAATGCATAGTTAGTACAGTTTATGTCTGGAAGCTTCCCCTGTTGTAAAAATGTTGGATTGCACAACAGCAGGATTTAACAAACAACAACATTGCAAAGATTATTCACAACAAATGTAGATTTCCCTTGACACATTGTGTTCCAGTCAATGTGCCAAACAACAGCAAATGTCATTATATATTGACTTTAACAAAGTGAAATTTCCTTAATATGCTTCAATATGAAACAAAATTTGACGCCGAGCCATGGAAGGAGATATTAGGACAATTAATCAAAAGCTTATGCAAAGAGTTAGGTTTTAAGGAGAATCTTAAGGAGAGAGAGAGAGATGTAGAGAGGTAGAGATGTTTAGGAAGGGAATTTCAGATCATGCAGCCTAGGCAGCTGAAGACATGGCCACCAATTGGGAAATGATTAAAATCAGGCCGGAACTGGAGCAGCACAGAGATGTCAAAGGCTTGCTAGGATGGAGGCGGTTACTGAGATAGGGAGAGGAGAGGCGATGGAGGGAGTGTGAGCAAAGCTGCAAATTTTTTAATTTGAGGTATTGTCGTTCCAGGAGCCAATGTATTTCAGAGAACACAGGGATGATGCTTGAACGGGGACTTAATGTGAGCTAAGATAAAGGCGGAAGAGTTCTGAATGAGTTCAGGTTTCTGGAGGATGGAAGGTAAGCAGCCAGTCAGGAAAGCAATGGTCAGGAATAGTCACGTCTAGAGGAGCAAAGGGATGGGTGAGAGTTTCAGCAGTAGATGAGCTAAGGCAGATGTAGTGTTAGAGTTGTAATATAGGAAACACAATGTAAGGTTATACCATTTAGGTATTTTTTCGTTGGAAATGGAATCAAGTGGATCTTCAACTCACCAGTAAACTGTAAATGATGTGTAATAATTTTCACGCTTTACTTGATGTTCCTGCAAGTCATTTGCTCATCCATCATTATTTGTTTGTTTTTCTGGAAAGGATTTTTCTATTTAGGTTTTAATAAGACCTACTCATATTTCTGCATTGCATCTAATATTGAATTCTTTTACTGAAGCAATGGGTTGTACCATCTGACAGGATAAGAACAGAGCAATGAGCATGATGGTGACAACGTAAAATTACCATTACAGGAAAACACAGTGTTGACCTAGTTTTGTTGTTAAAGGATGTTCACCATTTAGCAGTTAGAAGAACAGTCGTGATTTAGACTCACTCATGAATCGTACACAAAACAATGTCACGGGAAACCTGGGTAAGGCACTGAGCGATCAATTATAATCTCAATTCACCCAAATTT
This sequence comes from Carcharodon carcharias, assembly GCF_017639515.1. Classification (NCBI taxonomy): domain Eukaryota; kingdom Metazoa; phylum Chordata; class Chondrichthyes; order Lamniformes; family Lamnidae; genus Carcharodon; species Carcharodon carcharias. Next base: position 39,139,798 of record NC_054469.1, on the reverse strand, counting down.
CAGGTAGAAATCATGTACCCAGGAAGGGGTTTGAAATAAACTAATGCATTCATCATCCCTCAGTGACTCCTCTTTACAATTTGAGAATTGTGGATGTAGCAATCGGGTATTCAATAAATTGTGCCAAAAAAGACCCTGTTTGGAAACAAAGGCCTGAGTTTTGCATTCTGAGGTTGGGCGCATGCCTGAACCTAACACACTTGCGCGAAATGATGTCAAGCACGCGTGCCGATGTCATCGCGCACGTGTGCAATATTGAGTTTGGCAGCCGCGTGCGGGAGTCAGAGCCACGTTCACCGACCATTAGAGGGCCAATTAAGGCCATTAAAAAGCAATCTTGGTTGAGATTTTACATTACCTGTGCGATTGCGTGCTCATCGCACAGGCAAAACAGGCAGGTGGGCAGCGCGTTTTTATCAAATTGGCATCCAAGGGCGAGATAAAATGAGTCCAGAGCATTGCCATTGTGAGCAGTGAGGAGTTTAGGAGATGGTTTGCTACTGGTTGCTTAATGAAATGACAGCTTTATCTCTGTTTTGAGCTTCACTCTTTGTGTTGCTAGCCTTCATTTCAGGACTCATTGGTATCTTCAATGCCCCTGGAGGATTCATAGTGTGTGGACCCTTCCGGTCACCAGACAGCTTTCTGTTTCTCTGGTAATGGGGATTGTCTGCTCTAGTGGAGGCACCTCCTCTGAGGAGGAAGAGAGGGGTAGCAGGGATAGGAGGCCAGGTGTCCAAGGGAGCGACCTGTGGGAAGAGAGGCACAGACACAGGGGGTGCAAGGCCAGAAGGAAGCCCAAAGCTGAAGGGGCTGCAGAAGATGCCACTATGCTGATGCCAGGGTTTACAGACAGTGATGCAGCTACCTCAACATGTCAGACATGCAGTGCTGAAAGAGGCTATGCCTCTCCAGGGAGACTGTGGCCTCCATTTGTCAGATGATTAGCCTGAGATCACCACCGACTGTGTGGGTGGACACCCCATGCCAGTGGCTCTGAAGGTCACAGTGGCCCTCAACTTCTATGCCTCTGGCTCTTTCCAGGGTTCAGTGGGGGATCTTTGTGGAGTCTCCCAATCAGCTGTCCACAGTTGCGTCAAGCTGGTGACAGAGGCTCTGTTCAGGTGGGTACCGACATTTATTCACTTCCGTACAGACAAGGCCAGCCAGGCTGAGCGAGCCAGAGGCTTCACTGCAAAAGCTGGGTTCCCCGCATCCAGGGTGCCATCAACTGCACACATGTGGCCACCAAAGCGCCAGTGGGTCAGCCGGTGCCTTCGTCAACAGGAAGAGATTCCACTCAGTGAACACCCAGATAGATACCCAAGACGTAGATTCTGCAAGTCTATGCAAAGTATTCTGGCAGCTCCCATGATGCTTATATCCTCCAACACTCCCAGCTGCCGGGGCTCTTCAGTGCTCCAGCCCAGCTGGATGGATGGCTGCTGGGTGACAAGGGCTATTCATTGAAAAGGTGGCTCATGGCGCCTCTCCGGCACCCAAGAAAAGAGGCAGAGCAGAGGTATAATACGAGACATGCCTCCACAAGGGCGGTGGGAAAGAGGACCTTTGGTCTTCTGAAGATGCGCTTCTGATGCCTGGGCCGTTCAGGAGGCACACTGCAATACCCCCCAGAGCAGGTGTCACTGATAGTGGTTGTATGCTGCACTCTCCACAATCTGGCTCTGGCAAGGTGGGACCCATTGGGAGAAGAGGGTTTTGAGGCAGCTCCACAGGCCACAGGTGATGACTCCAGTTGTGGATCAGAGGAGGAGTCCGGTGAGGATGTGGAGGCAGACTTCTGAATCCTTCCGGGAGGCAGGGACACTAGGGAGGCCTCGATCCAATGCTCCTTCAGCTAAACTGCCAAGGCACTGATTTCACCTCAAGCCAAGGGTGCTGCCTCCTTACCAGATGTTTGCAATGACCATTGAATCCAAAGTCCACTCAGTACCTGTGCAATAAAGTTTAGAGACCCTCATGTCCAGCATGACATACTGGAATGCCCTGCACCTACAAAACAAGTGAAGCATACTCAGGTCATTAACACAAAAGCAATATTTATATGCTCTTGGCACTTACAGGCAATGAATATAACATTATAAGGTGTTAACAGTCACACCACTGAACAACTTAACAAGTATCAGCCCAACGGAGGATCACCCATGAAAAGCCCCTCTTGTGCTCACGGTGATTGAAACAAATGTTTGCGGGTGCTGTGTCTTGATGGCCCCCTCTCCCTTGCTGGCAGTGGCCTTGGGGGGTAGCCTGCTGATTTGGGTGTCATGTCAGCCCTAATGACCATTGCAGCTGCTCTGTGTCTGGCAGAGCCTGCACAGTTACCACCTGTGAGGGTGCGTCCAGTGCCATGGCTGGGTATTCCTCGGTTGTTGTGGCCTCATCAGAGGCACAGTCAGTGGCAGAGGGGCAGAGGGGCTGCTGCCGCCATCCAGAACACCCTGATAGGAGCCCGCAGAGATGGCACGAAGCTTGTCTGCCAACGTGATGTCGGTCTGGACCTCCCTGCTCGCCATTGTGAACAAGCACCCAGCAGAGGTTTGAGGTACCTCATCCATCTCTCTCGCTGGCAGTGACCTCCTGGGGTCATTGCCTGTGTGAAGGCTTGCAGGTCCGAATGCATCCCCAGAGACCCCTGACTCTGTTCCTGGAGCTGCCTCTCCATGAGAGTCACCACTGTCTCAATGGAGGAGGCAGTGTGCTCGGTGCTCAGGATCAATGCAGTACTCATGCTCTGCATGGACTCCTGCATGACAGAGGCCTTGGCACACAAACCTTCAAGAATCTCTGCCAGATTCTCCCGCACATCCCACTGGACATCCAGCATCTGCCGCCTAATAGATGACTCCAGAGGCTCGTCATCTGCCTTGGAATTGTCCTGGTCTCTAGCAGTCCTCCGACTGCAGATGCCCTGGGCAGTCTATGCCTCCACCATGTGAGTGTGCCATGCCCTCCCCGCTGTGCACTGACATTGTAGCCAATGATCTAATGCCCACCCAGGTGCTTGTATCTATGCCGGTGCTTGGTGCAGAGATGGGATGTGACATTGGTACATCTGATGAGCACTGGTCCTCTGGTGTCAAGGGTGGCTCCTCGGTGTCTGCAATCGTTTGCTGGATGGCGATTCTGGGGGAGAAAAACAACATGTCATTAGTATTAGTCATCACACTGTCACTGTGCATGCTAGGCGGGCTGGTGAGACAATGGAGATCTGCATCATGGTCCCAGTGTATTTCAATGAACAATGGGGACTCCAGTTTTGAGGCTTCCATTACAGATGAGACAACACAACAATGTTTGCACACTCCGACACTCTCACATCTGTGCATTGCACTCTTACCTTCATCAGAGACCCCTGCCTCTCCATGACTGGTGGACCAAGCTGGACACCGGCACTCCATCTCCAGTGCATCCATCTCGTGCCTTGTCAGAATCATCAGGTTTGGGAGGCCTCCGCCTGTCCTTGACCTCTTGATGGTGTTATGACTTCGCTTCTCCTGAAAGGACTGGGGAACATTGATTAGTCCACTGTCTGCCTGCAGCTCCATTGCAGCCTGGCCAACCCCATCTGAGGAACACCTCACAGGGCACATTGGAGTCATGGCCCTCAACACACAAAGCAATCAGGCCGAGCAGCCAGAGCTGGCTGCCTTGGCCGGCGCCGATGTCAGCGACAGTTGGCTCTTACATCCCTGAGCACCATGAGGGGACAGCCAGCCATTAACACTTCTCCACCCTGATCCATGCCAACTCGACACTCGCCCCTGCCAAGCACAGCAGGTCGTTGAATCTTTTGCGGCACTGCATCCATGTGCACCGCACAACATCGTGGCCGCTGACCTGGGCTGCCACCTCTGCCCAGGCTTTCTTGGTGAGGTGCGGTGGCCTCCTCTTGTCAACCCTAAGTATCAAGATGTCCTGCCTGGCGCTGACCTCCTCCACAAGGATTCCCAGGCACTCATCCGAGATCCGGGGGGGGACAAGTGCCCAGAAGGTGCAGATGCCATTAATATTCCACACAAATTTTTCTTCCTCAAACTCGACAGCCCACTCTGTGCCCCCCGGCAGCCTTTAGGGAGTTGCCTCTGCTGCTTTTGAATCCCCCACTGGGTCGCCATTGGACCTGCACCTGACAGGCTCCCACCCCCGCCCTGAATTGTCTACCCAGCGTGAAATCACGTTGAAAACGCAATCTTGTCCAAGAGCAGATTATACATCCGCACTCCAAGCATGAAATTCAGGCCAAAGTTTTCTAGATTCTGAGAGCAAGAGGTGGAGTGTGAACCTACTGGTCATCAGTTAATTTTCCAGAAATCAAAGTGCATTAATCGTGCTTAATAGATTGTACTCCAGCTTCCAGTGTTTCAAACCTGGATGAACTGCAGAATTATTGTGCCCTGTTCCATCAACGCTTCAGAGATTTTCTTCTATTCCTTCCTTTAAGCCCGAAGAAAGTAAGTGCTTACCCAGTTTGGAACCGACCAGTACAGGGCCTCACCCCTGAGGCAAGCCCCATTTTTTTCTGTCAGTCACCCAGTCCTGAGCGAAGCTATTTGTTTAAAAATCAACTTCCGTCGCAGCCAGGGTAACTTTTACAACCAATTGGCCGGGATTTTCCAGCCCCATTGTAGCAGGACCCTCTGCGGGGGATTCCGCTGCCCAGCCAAAGCCCCTTGACTTTCTGGCAGGCCCAGGCGATCCCAGCGGTGGGCGGGTCCGGGTTATCCCGCTCGATACTCATTCCAAGTAAAAAAGAAACAAAAATCCAAAAAATAATGGAAAGAACAGAGGAGAATAATGTACTGATCGTTTGATTAGAGTCTTTACGTTATCAAAATTTGAAGGCTAAATGTCATTCGAATGTGTTCATTGTGCAAGTGAGAAATGACATTGTATTATTCTTGAATCTTGTCATCTTACATCTTAATTCAACTGTTTGTTTTGAGTTCCAAAGCTGGTAGCCACTATGAGATCTGTCTCCAGGTGACAAGTAGTGAAGTTAGCCTGGCTCTCTGGATTATTAGCCTAGTGACATTATCACTGCACTGTCTCCCCTTTGAAACATGTAGTGTTCAGGCTGTGCTCTTATCCACTTGTTTAGTTACCCCTTTCAAGAATTACAGTCAATTAGTGAGGCACGATCCATTCATGCTTCAAAACCCACGCTGACCACACATTATAGCTTCCGTGCTCTTTATATTGAAATTGACGGCTTCCAATAAAGCTTTCTCAAGCATCCCACTCTGGAAGCTGGACTGAATCAATTCCCTGCTACTCCTCATAACACCAGATACACTGCGTAAGTTATCGGATCATAACATCATAAAATGGTCACTCATTCCTTCTTCTTCCATTCTGAACACTTGCAGTGCTGCGCGCAGTCAATGGATTCTCACTGCAGGAGGAGCCACCTTGTAAAAGTAGATCTGAGGCTTTGTTGTTTCAAACAGGGGAACCATGCTCTATTTGACACAGTTTTAATGCTTTCAACCTTTTCCAGTTTTTTTTTTAGAAACATAGAGACATAAAAAGATTTATGCCACAGAAGGAAAGCCATTCAGCCCATTAGCTAAGTGCCAGCCAAGAAAGAATTATCCGGCTTAACTGCATCTTCCCGCTCTGGCCCTTAGCCCTGCAGGTTATAGCACCTTCAGTGAATATCCAAGTGTTTATTAAATGCGTGAAGGTTTCTGCCATTACCACTTTTTCAGGCAGTGAGTTCTAGATCACCTTAACTTTCTGGGTGAATTGAATTATTCCTGAACCCCTTCTAATCTTTCTACCAATTACTTGAAATCCTATGCACCCCCCCCCCACCCGCCATCACTGCCCAATTCCACCCCCCCCCCCCCCCCCCCCCCACCCCCCACCCCCCCCCACCCACCCCTGCCGCTGGCCCAGTTATTGGCCTCTCTGCTAAGGAAAGTAGGTCTTTCCTGTCCTCTCAGCTAGGTGTTTTAACTTCGTACGTCTCAATCAAATCTCCCCTCAGCCTCCTCTGATGCAAAGAAAACAACCCCAGCCTATCCAATCTTACCTCATGGGTAAAGTTCTCCAATCAAAGTTGGACCTGCCTGGTTTGAATTTGAACAAAAGCTTGGCAGTTAACTGTTCCCAGATGCATTCTTCATAGCAATACCACTACCAATTAGAGTCCACTTGCCAACCAATCAGCACTCCCTTCTCATGCAGTATAAATTGTTGTTCCCTTTACTACTGGTATTCTTGTGAACTGTCCTGATGAATGAAAGATGAAAAACTTTGACAGCATGTCTCTTTGTTCAGCAATACTCTCAAGTTCTGTACTACCAAAGGAAGGGGTTTGATGACGTTCCTCAGGGGTCATTAGAAGGACCACTGCTTTTCTTGATCTATAGTAATGACCTAAACTTGGGTATACAGTGTACAATTTTAAATTTTGCAGATGACACAACATTTGGAAGTATTGTGAACTATGAGGATGTAGTGATATACTTCAAGAGAACATAGACAAGCTGGTGGAATGGGCAAACAAGTGGCAGATGAAATTTAATGCACAGAAGTACAAAGTGATATATTTTGATAGGAAAAATGAGAAGTAATGAAATAAAAGAAAAGTTCTAAATAGGGTGCACAGATCACTGAAAGTGGCAGGGCGAGATGAGAAAGTAATTAAAAAGACTTATTGGATCCTGGACTTTATAGACATAGAATACAAAAGTAAGGAGGTTATGGTGAACCGGCATATAATATTGGTTCAGGTTGACCTGGAGTTTTGTGTTCCATTATTGATGCTGCACTTTACGAAATATGTGAGGGCTTTAGAGAGGGTACAGCAAAGATTTACAATCAAATACTTTATGAATGCTTGATGACTGCCTTGGGTCATTTTTACATTTTAATAGCAATATCTAAATCAAATTAGTGTTGATTGAACTTATGTAATGTTGACAAAACATGGAATCTAGTTGCCAGATTCATTACCAAATTTTTCATTTCTGACAGGCACTAGTTATTAAGTTTACTGTGCTCTTAGAAATCTCCAATACTGGACATTTATATGATACAGGATGATGCACAAAAAAATCAGTCATGTGTAAGATGGGCAAGAATGACTCGTTACATTTTACAAACTAGCATCAAATATATATATATATATTTTTTTTTTAATTATCTATCTCACGTAAAAACAGTGATAAATGGAGTTATTTATTTCCTTAATTACATGATGCTTCTGACACAAGACATTTTGGAGTCATTTTTTTCCCCCCTTAAGGAACACATGTCCTGAAGATGGGCACAGTTTCAGCCCCTTACAAACATGGTAATTGGAAATATCCTCCTATATAAGGATATCAAATTTTTGTTTAAAATAAGTTAAGATGTTTTATACCTCATGAAGTCTATTTGTTTTTGTTGCCCAACTGTACAGGTAAATCTTAACAATTATTCTTACTGTGGGCAGCCTGTTGGAGAACAGGGGAAGAATTTTTATCCCCTATTTATTTAACTAAATAAACTTCATTCATTTACTCGTTACCTTGACTCCCTTCTCTCTCCCCTTGTCCAGTCCCTCCCCACCTACATCCGTGATTCCTCTGACACCTTACGTCACATCAACAATTTCCAGTTCCCTGGCCCCAACCGCTTCCTCTTCACCATGGACGTCCAATCCCTCTACACCTCCATCCCCCACCAGGATGGTCTGAGAGCCCTTAGCTTCTTCCTCGAACAGAGGCCCGAACAATCCCCATCCACCACTACTCTCCTCCGTCTGGCTGAACTTGTTCTCACACTGATCAATTTCTCCTTCAACTCCTCTCACTTCCTCCAAATAAAAGGTGCGGCTATGGGTACCCGCATGGGCCCCAGCTATGCCTATCTCTTTATGGGGTATGTGGAACATTCCTTGTTCCAGTCCTACTCCAGCCCCCTTCCACAACTCTTTCTCCGGTACATCGATGATTACTTCGGTGCTGCTTCGTGCTCTCGTCGGGACTTGGAAAAATTTATTAATTTTGCTTCCAATCTCCACCCCTCCATCATTTTCATGTGGTCCATCTCTGACACTTCCCTTCCCTTCCTTGACCTCTCTGTCTCAATCTCTGGTGATAGACTGTCCACCAATATCCATTACAAGCCTACCGACTCCCACAGCTACCTTGACTACAGCTCCCCACACCCCGCTTCCTGTAAGGATTCCATCCCATTCTCTCAGTTCCTTCGCCTCCGTCGCATCTGTTCCGATGATGCTACCTTCAAAAATAGTTCCACTGACATGTCCTCTTTCTTCCTTAACCGAGGTTTTCCACCCACGGTCGTTGACAGGGCCCTCAACCGTGTCCGGCCCATCTCCCACGCATCCGCCCTCACGCCTTCTCCTCCCTCCCAGAAACATGATAGGGTCCCCCTTGTCCTCACTTATCACCCCACCAGCCTCTGCATTCAAAGGATCATCCTCCGCCATTTCCGCCAACTCCAGCATGATGCCACTACCAAACACATCTTCCCTTCAACCCCACTGTTGGCATTCCGTAGGGGTCGTTCCCTCCGCGACACCCTGGTCCACTCCTCCATCACCCCCTATTCCCCAACCTCCACCTATGGCACCACCCCATGCCCACGCAAAAGATGTAACACCTGCCCCTTCACTTCCTCTCTCCTCACCGTCCAAGGGCCCAAACACTGCTTTCAAGTGAAGCAACATTTCACTTGCATTTCCCCCAACTTAGTCTACTGCATTCGTTGCTCCCAATGCGGTCTCCTCTACATTGGAGAGACCAAACGTAAACTGGGCGACCGCTTTGCAGAACACCTGCGGTCTGTCCGCAAGAATGACCCAAACCTCCCTGTCGCTTGCCATTTCAACACTCCACCCTGTTCTCTTGCCCACATGTCTGTCCTTGGCTTGCTGCATTGTTCCAGTGAAGCCCAACGCAAACTGGAGGAACAATACCTCATCTTCCGACTAGGCACTTTACAGCCTTCCGGACTGAATATTGAATTCAACAACTTTAGGTCTTGACCTCCCTCCTCCATCTCCACCCCCTTTCTGTTTCTTCCCCCTTCCTTTTGTTTTTTTTCAATAAATTATATAGATTTTTCTTTTTCCCACCTATTTCCATTATTTTAAAATATTTTTAAATCTTTTGGCTCCCCCCACCCCCACTAGAGCTATACCTTGAGTGCCCTACCATCCATTCTTAATTAGCACATTCATTTAGATAATATCACCAACTTCGACAACTATGTATTCTTTTGTTCTGCTGTCTGTGACATCTTTTGATGATCTGCTTCTATCACTGCTTTTGCCTACAACCACACCACCCCCCTCCACTCTCTCCCCCGGCCCACACCCATCCGCGACCACCACCAACCCCCCCCCCCCCACCCCCCCACCCACCTTAAACCAGCTTATATTTCACCCCTTCCTGGGATTCACCTAGTTCTGTCGAAGGGTCATGAGGACTCGAAACGTCAACTCTTTTCTTCTCCGCCGATGCTGCCAGACCTGCTGAGTTTTTCCAGGTAATGCTGTTTTTGTTTTGGATTTCCAGCATCCACAATTTTTTGTTTTTATTTTTGTTTTTATATTTTTTTCATTCATTTTCTACTTGTTAATTAACATATGCACAAATAAATAATTATATCTTTTTACAACTTCTTCCACATGGCAAAATTAACTTGTTCATCTGTTGACTTGTACTTGCCAGATTTTTAAAAATCAGTGCGTTTGCATATAAGTGACTTTTATTACAATTAGTTGATCTCTAATGAAATAACTTAAATAATTCCACTGAGTTATGTCCATAAAGTTGTCTTACATTAGTTGCCTTCCATTATTTATAGAAGTGAAAGCTTCAAGCTCTTTGTAGCTATGTTATTACAAAATGGTTCATCTGGGAATTTCATGTTTGATGTTGTTTCTCTGCAGGAAAAGATTCCACAATTTCCTAATGCTTTATGTACTGTGCACCTGAAAGATGGTAATTGTGCCGAACTCATTTGCTTTGTGTGCCCCCTACTGGTTATTTCCGTGTAATCGCTGTTAAGGGTTTTTTTTTTACATATTAGACTGGAAATGGGAACTTGTGTTTTTATTTATACGCTGAAATGAGTAACAATAATCTAGTCTATTCGGACATATGGATGTCTGAACAGTAGCATAACATTTAATTGGTATAGTCAGATAAAACTGGCGTTAAAACATCTGCTGCTACAATGTTCGTGACAGTTCAAAGCTACAGGGTGTTGGATTCCTTAAGGCACAGCACATGCTTTAACTATTGATTAGCCTCCAATAGTAAGCCAACCAAAGCTGCAACAAAGAAAATCAGCGCAGCTACAGCTAAGGCTACTCAGAAAGCAGCACCCAAGCAGAAGTCTGCTAAGCCAATGAAGTCTCAGGCTCCATTTGTTGGTGGGAAACACTAAATACAATAATTGTTAATGTAAAATAAAAGCTGAGTGAAATTTAAAAAAAAAACAATCAAATAGAATCTTGCCATTTGACAATCATCTGGTCTTCCACAGCTAACTGGCATACATCTAGTGCTAATTGCTGAGACAATTACATGGTTACAGTGGAACCCTAAAGTCACAAACAATTCATTCAAGTGTTACCTGCTCTAGTGCTGGGGAAAACCATTGTCAGGTTTACAGAAATATTAAACAAAAACAAAAATACCTAGAAAAACTCAGCAGGTTTTACAGCATCTGTGGAGAGGAATACAGTTAACGTTTCGAGTCCGTATGACTCTTTTGAGTCATACAGACTCGAAACGTTAACTGTATTCCTCTCCGCAGATGATGTAAGACCTGATGAGCTTTTCCAGGTATTTTTGTTTTTGTTTTGGATTTCCAGCATCCGCAGTTTTTTTTGCTTTTACAGAAATATTACTTGCTTTCAGAAGGGGAGCCGAGGGAGGTAATGGAAGAAAGAATCAGCTGCTTCAAATAAAGAGTTGACAAGGATGGAAATATTCTCTGTGTTTGTCTATTAAAAAATACTATTGTTCACAACTGCTACATTATATATTTATTATCAATGATGATCTCCAGCTAGGCAAGTATCAAGACCACAGGATGCTTCGCAACTCTTAAGGATTAAAAATGATGGAACCAATGTAACTTTTCTGCCTAGGCTTGCAGAAAGAGCTTGGCTCCAACTATTCACCAAGCTAACCTTTTGCTCTGCAGTGTCCAGAGTAGCTCTCCCCTGTTTTCCATTATTTTTGAAGAGCAGTCATTCAGCAGTATCCAACCCCAGAGCAGTTCATCAGCTCCAGCAGCAACAGGTAGGCAGCACAGGTCGCTCTTGCTATGTTATCTCATCTCTTCCCTAGACGCATGTAGAATAATTAAGATTATCTAGCCTGATGAAAGATAAATGATAAAAGAAAGACTTGCATTTATATGGCAAATGGATGCCTCAACGTATTTTTTACAGCCAATGAAGTACTTTTTTGAAGTGTAGTCACTGTTACAATGTACGAAGTTAATTTGCACATTCCCACAAACAGCAGCATGACAATGACCAGATAATCTCTTTTTTGTGAAGCTTATTGAGTGACAAATACTCTGGGGAGAACTCCCCTGCTCTTCTACAAAGAATAGTGCAATGGGGCAGGGGGGCTTCAGTTTTAACATCTCATTGAACAGTGCAGCTTTTCCTCAGTCACTGAGCTGGAGTGTCATGTCCTGGAGTGGGAATTGAACTCACAATCTTCTGATGGCAAGGCAAGAGTGTTACCAACTGAACCTCACCCTCATAATTTTTCACTTAAGGAATCCAGAGACATGGAAGCCAGACCATATCTGTGGGAAACAAAAAGAAAAATACATGGAAAAACTCAGCAGGTCTGGCAGCATCTGTCGAAGAGTCATATGGACTCGAAACGTTAACTGTGTTCCCCTCCGCAGATGCTGCCAGACCTGCTGAGTTCTTCCAGATATTTTTATTTTTGTTTTGGATTTCCAGCATCCGCAGTTTTTTTGCTTTTTTCTTCCATATCTGTGGGAGTTTGAAAGACTCATTGACTGTGACAGGACAAAAAAATGGGAGTTCTTAAAAGCAAAATGGGAGTTCTTGTTGGTGCTCCTTTAAGGTGAAGATAATGGCAATCCCAACAGCCCTGCTCAAAAACACAATGCCTCCATAATGCACTCATCAGCTTCCTCGAATTGGACCGGTCCTGACCAAGAAGTACTTATACTGATGTCACGGATGGAACTTGTGTGTTTACTTACAGTCCCTGATCAATGTGTTTTGTGTAAGCTGTGTGTATTTTCTTACCCTGAGTGATTGCCCCAATTTAAATAATTCCAGCAGCAAGCCTTTTTGTAAGTTTTAAAATAAAGAAGGTTATTTATTATCCCACCTTTGCCCCGGAGGTTTAAAAAAAGTGACATCTCACTCACCCCACCTCACACATACTATCAGTCACGCATAGATTAGGTACAGATGAAGAAATAAATACGATGACAAAGTAAAATTATCTCAGAGTCTCGGTTGTGGCAGGTCTGTAGTTTATTCGATGAGTTAATACTTTTAGTTGAAATTAAGGTCTTGCAAGCAGAGGGTTCTCAGTAAGCTGTGAGGCTTCCTGTAGTTGAATTTCCAGGAACTTGTAAGCTTGTTTCAACTTCTCCCCATGGCAGTATTTGGAAAATAAAGTACTCAATCCACTTTGAAGGCCCCACAACAAAGTTGACTGTGGACATTCATTATTATTTATGTTCAGCTGCGACCCACTTCCCATCTTCCACCCTCCATGAACTTGAATTCATCCAAAACTCTGCTGCCCATATCCTAACTCGCACCAAGTCACATTTGTTCTCAGGCGAACATAAATTGGAACAGGTTGGGAGAATCCTTCTCCCTTTTTCAAGGCATTATTGTTTATTATCTTTACTGCATGGTTGACGCAGCCAGTTCAATGGTTTCTCTGATGGACTTTGATGGAATTTTGGCTGTGCTAGCAGCTCTTGCTGTTCTAAAAGCAGACAGAAAACATGTCTGTGCTCAATACCACCTGTATAAGTTCAAAAATCCATTGTCCAAAGCAAGGTAGATGTTGATTACACATTGTGTGTCATTTGTTTGATGCTTTGAACTTCATCCTGTCTAGTTTGGATGAGAAACCATTATAGTTAAATGGAGGGTCAATGAGATCCCTTGCACATTCATCTAACTCATGTTGAGCTCTGATGTTTGTTTGGTCCATGGTGAAACAGAAAGATGACTGGGCTAAAATGCTATAAATGCTAAAATGCTGTTGTTGACTGTCCATTCTTAAAGAGATGTGTGCATTTCCCAGCTGTCTGAAAGTTCATACTGGCGCATGACACTACATGAAGGGGCATTCCCTGGGAACATTACTAATATTATAGTTTCTACCTTGCTCATCCCGATTGGAGATTTCCAGGCAATCTATTCAGCTTTTTTAATCTTTATTTGGCGAAACATAGCCACACTGGAAAATTGTTATTCTATCCTGTAAGTTGTCCAGCCTTATATTACAAAGACTCCACTGCTTATGTTGTAAGCTTGTTTCAACTTCTCCTCATGGCAGTATTTGGAAAAAAAACACTTGATCCACTTTGAAGGCACTGCAACAAAGTTGACTGTGGACATTCATTATTATTTTTGTTCATCTGTGACCCGCTTCCCGTCTTCCACCCTCCATGAACTTGAATTCATCCAAAACCCTGCTGCCCATATCCTAACTCGCACCAAGTCGCTTTCACCTGCCCAGCATCCCCGTGCATGCCGACCTACACTGGCTCCCAATGCCTCACTTTTAAAATTCTCATGCTTGTTTTCAAAATGCCCATGGTCTTGTTCCTGCTTATCTGCGTAACCTCTAACCCCACAACCCTCCAAGAGCTCCACACTTCCCAATTCTTCCTTCTTGATTTTAACCACTCCACCATTGTTAGTCCTCAGCTGCCTTAAGTTCGAAAATCCCCCCAAACCTTCCTGCCTCTCTGTCCACCTTTAAAGTGCTCCTTAAAATCCCCCCCTAAAATCCCCCCCTAAATCCCCCCCAAACCTTCCTGCCTCTCTGTCCGCCTTTAAAGTGCTCCTTAAAATTTCCCTCTTTGAGCAAGCTTTTGGCTATCTATCCTAAATGTCCTTCTATGATTGAATACAAATTGCCATTTGATAATGCTCCTGTGAAATACCTTGGGATGATTTTACTATATTAATAACATTATTATAAATGCAACTTTTTGTTGCATTGGGAGGAAAACAATTAAAGTATCAGTAATTTACTTAGCATATCAATATAATCATCCTCTTTCATCTTTTGACAGCCAACTTCCAGATACGATCTGGGATTCTCACCACCCCATAGGTGGGGAAGGAAATGAGAGAGGCACTACCCCTTTTAAGAAAATGGTGCCACTTATATCACATTGGCCCAGATTTTGTGATGGAAGTGACAGCAAAACTGCCAATGTTTGTCATCATTACTCCACTGACATCACTGAAACTCACAGTAACTTCATGAGTCCGCATATGCACAGAGTAACATGGAAACAAAAAGGTTACTGTCAGTGATTCACCCCTTCTCCGAAGGGTACACTGTTGAGGCATTCCCCTCCCACCCCCAGACTCCAACGAAACCTTAAGAATTAATGAGAATTTCTACACTTAATCTGTTGGCCTCGCTATGAAAACCCTTGAAAAAGCTACACCTTGTTGAAATAAGAGGAACCGGATTTTAACAACATACTAACTTCATAATTACCATTTTCACTCACCCTGAGAAGTTAATATTATATTTGTGGATTGTCAAATTTCACCATAATAATAAAAAATTCCACATTTAAAAAAAAAATATTACTTTAAAGATTTCTGTTTTTATTCAATCACACTCATTTAGTTAGCTATCTGACAAATTAAATTAAGGGCTTTTTGCAAAAACAGAACTACCTGGAAAAACTCAGCAGGTCTGGCAGCATCAGCGGAGAAGATAAGAGTTGACTTTTCGAGTCCTCATGACCCTTCAACAGATCTAGTTGAATCCAAGGAGAGGGGTGAAATATTGGTTTGCTGTATGTGAATACTTCAACGTGATTGGTTGTCTACCGGCTGTTGACATCACATCTGCTATACACCAAGACACCCTCTTGACTTGGCAATAGATTCAAACTGCTGTCAGGAAAGGAGAAAACAATGCTACAGAGATCTCCATTGACTGCAGGCCATCATCTCCTCAGTCTCTTATAGCGCAGCCTCACTGAGACAGGTAGAATTTTAATTCTTATCGCCAACAGTTATGATCAATTGTGACAACAGTGGAGATTGTGAGGCAGTCCACACTTCGGCAGCATTTTGTTCTCACTATTAAGCAATCAACTCCCATAATAATAAAAAAAATGGGATCACCTCATCTTTTTATGGCATTCTTGGACTTCTTTTCAGGTGTTCCATTTGAGTTATTTTTTCTTTCATGGGGTGTGGACATTGCTGGCAAGGCCAGCATTTGTTGCCCATCCTTAATTGCCCTTTAACAAAGCGGCTTGCTTGGCCATTTCAGAGGACAGTTAAGAGTCAACCACATTTCTGTGGGTCTGGAGCCACCTGTTGGCCAGCATGGGAAGGACAGCAGATTTCCTTCCCTTAAGGACATTAGTGAACCAGATGGGTTTTTACTAACAATCAATGATAGCTTTGTGGTCACCATTACTGAGACTAGCTTTCAATTCCAAATTCATTAATTAATTTAAATCCCACCAGCTATGGTGGGACATACCCAGAAAAACAGCCTGGGCATCTGGACAACATTACCACTATGTCACCATCACCATCTCATGTAAGGTGCATAAAGCACAGAGAGAGGATTTAAAAGGATAACAAAAGGGAAAAATTAGACATGCGGGCTTCGAATTTCCTCTGCAGTTTCCCAGTCAACATTCACCCCTTGAGAAACGTTGCTGAAACTGAGTTGGATCCTTGGTCACTAGTTTAGTTGGACTAATGGATCCGGATTGCACGCTTGTTTTGGAATGACCGAGTTGGTAATGGACAGAGCAGATCAGCTCTTATGTAGAACGCTTTCAATTTATTTACAAAGGAACTTGGCAGCTAAACTTGTTGCACTTACAACTAAAGCCCTGTCTGTACATTACAGACTCTTACTCTAGACTACTGACTACAGACTATAGACTACTAAGGTAGCCCGCACTACTCTGTCATTGGATAATAAAATCGTGTGATCTTCTGTTATAACATTCTTCTTCAAGGTATGCTAAAAATCAGATTGCCACAAACTGTTCATCTGGTCACTTACTTCACTGCTACTTGTGGGACTTCACTGTGCATAAATTGGGTTGCTGCATTTTCCTTCAACTGTGCAGTTGATTGGATGTAAAGCGCTTTGTGATGACTTGGCGTCATGAAAGACTCCATATAAATCCAATTTTTAAATTTCTTCTTGTTGAGTGAGATAAAAACCCAAGTTCGCCACGCAGGTAGAAGTAATTAATGTAGAGCATGGGGGATACTAATCTGTCTTAATTTGCTGTCTATTTCACTTACTAATGTTCCGCGCCTTCAAAAGGTCACTAGCTGTGATTGCTGTCTCAAGCGGGAGCCTTCATTATCAGCAAAAAAGCTTGTCATGATCCCTGGAAAGAGGGAAGGACAGCAAAGCAGTATTGGGATTTTCTTTGAAGGCATTTTTGATTGACAGCCCTGGGTATAAGCATAGCAACTCTTTCCCCACTACACTGGTTTCATTTTTCACTGCACCCCCACTGGCATAAACAGAGAACTCCATAAGGTTATCTCTCATGTAAAGTGAATCATCAAGAACAGGAGCTGTTTAGAGTACTGCAGAGAACTACTGATGTATTCTTGATTTTATTGTTTTGTAATAGGCACTTGGAGGTAGCATGAATCATCATAATCTGAGAAAAACTGTTTTCATCTAGTTTCTGTTTAATTCTTCTTACAATATCTGGGTCATAGTTTAGGGCTTGAAATGTAGAGTCCAGAATATTATTTGTCCATCAGTTAGAGAGACCAGGTGAATATAAGGCATTTGATTCTGATTTCCATTATATTTATCAGCAGTATAATTTACCCACAGGTTATGTTTCAGTGAGTAGGAAGCTTGCCTGTGAAAACTGTCCTTTGCACTGACCATGAAAAGAAGCGCCTGCAGAGTGTGCTTGAAACAGCCAGCACAACCGTCTCTTTATAAGCATCATAAACGGACTGTGCTGATTCTATGACTGGTCTGGCTTTGTCCTGTTATACTTGGAGGAGGCAAATAAGGAAGAAATCCAAAGTGTAATGTCCTACCACTGTACACAGATCAAATCCAACACGCTCATCAAAATTCTGCTGTAGAAGCTGGTTTAGTTAAAGGGTGAAAGCTGCCTGTTCTTATTTTAATAGCGGATTAATTGGTTGCCAGATCAAATGTTCCATATTTTTAATTGAAGCCAGTCACTTGCAAGGATATAGGAAATGCTGACTTGATCCTGCAGCAAAACCATTTCAAAGAAACTAATTATTAGATTCTAAATTCAGATGAACAAGGTCCTTCACTTGATTTCATTTATTGAGAATAGCCCTATAGTATTCTTATTAAGGAATCTAGTGTTTCTTCAATAAGCCCATTGTCCTGCTATTTGTCTGCCTCTGCGTAAAGAAATACTTCCAACACCTATCCTAAATTTGTCCTTCACCACTATGGACTTGTGCAGCCTTGTGCGGCTTCTCTGGCATTTGTATCAGCTATGGCTCAGGTGGTAGGACTCATGCCTGAGTCAGAAAGTACGAGCCCGCTCCAGAGACTTGAGCACAGAAATCTAGGCTTGCGCCCCAGTACAGTGTTGAGGGTGCACTGCATTATCTGACGAGATACTAAACTGAGGCCCTGACTACTCTCTCAAGTAGATGTGCATAACCCAATGCCACTATTTCAAACAGTTGGCGCGTTCCACCCAGTTCATAGCTTATATTTATCCGTTACCTGGTCATCATAACAGTGTTATTAGTGGGGACTTGCTGTGGCATAATGGCTGCCACCCTTTCTACAATATGACAGTGAATACACTTCAAAAAATACTTAACTGGCTGTAAAGCGCTTTGAGATGTCGTGAAAGGTGTGATATAAATGCAAATCTTTCTTTCACACTTTATAAATCTATATCAATGACTTGGGTGTATGGTCGCTCAATTTGCCGATGACGCAGAGATAGGAAGGAAAGTAAGTTGTCAAGAGGAGGTAAAGAGTTTACAAAGGAAAATAGATGGGTAAAGTGAGTGGGCAAAAAATTTGACAGATGGAAAAAAAAGGTGGAATTTTCCAGCCCCCCCCCACCCCACCCCACCCACACCACCCCCAACACCCCCGGCCCCCCACCCCCAGGCAGGAGCAGAAAATTTTGAGTGTGGCCAAAAGTTAGTTTCTCTTCAGTATGAAAATGGATTGCAATTGTCCGTTCACAGCTTTCCTGTGGGTCAGGTGGCCCACCCTGCCATGGCAGGAACCATATTTACATGCCCTCACACGTCATGATCGCTCAGTAAAAACCCAGCTCACTGGAATCACACTGACCCCCTCCCACCCCCCCTGCCCCCACCAGCGGCTAATTAGACTGGCATGAATCATAACAGACGTGCACCTGGCGCACTGCGCTTCACTCTTGACTCCGAGGTTTGTGCACACAGCAGTTGCTTACCTTTCACTGCGGCTGCTCCCAGTCCGTACCAGAGCTGCTCAGGCAAAAGCAGGGGGCAGGAAAGGGGGAGGGGGATGTGTAAGGCATATGCTTGACTGGTGATGGTTGGTGAGGCTGGACAGAGGCAAAGGAAGGGGCTAGAAGGCACACACGACTGGAGGAGGGGTGACTGCAGCACAGGAAGGAAGGGGTAGACAGAGGCACATGATAGGGCGGGGGGGTGGTGCTGGAGCCCGGGGGAGAAGGGTATACTGAGACACGTGGCTGCAGGGGTGGGGGAGAGGTGGTGGGGTGAAAGAAAAAGGGGACATAAGTCAGAGGTAGTCCTGGGGGCAGTGTGCACACCATGTAGTTGAGGCCAGAAAGCAAAGGCTGTCCTGGGACAGTATGCACCATGCTACAAAGCTGTGCCTGGCATGCATTCTTGGTCCCAGTCTAATGAGGGGGAAGGCCTGTCTGCCCTGTGTCAGTCGCGTGCAGCATGGTGTACAGGGCACGGTCGACCCCTCACACAGTTCGTTCCTGGGGATTGGCTTGGTATTGGGTCACAGATGGCTCAGTCACAGTCAGGGGAGGCCCCTGCAGCCTGTAACTAAGAGGGGGGGGGGGCACTCGATGGTCCCATGGCGGGGAGGGGGTCTCGGTAGGTCACAACGCATAGGGCCTCAAGATGGGGCACAGGGCATCGGGACATCAACAGAAAATGGTTCAGGGATATCTACAAGAATTACGACGGGCTCCAAGATTAGAGGGGGACGAATGGGACTGATCGGAGGGTGGGAAACGCCCTTCCAGGGCAATAGGAGGGGTTTGTACAATCACAAGATTGGGTGGGGAGGTGGTGTGTTGGAAGCTGGTCTCGTAGTAGAAGCAGAGCAGCACCATTTTGACAGCCAATGGGGTGACGCAGTTGAAAAATAAACTTGAAAAAAAAATCACCGGGGAGGGGTCTAAGGGCTTGTGGGAGGAGTCGATACAGCACTTTTGGGCCAATTGAAGGGGCACCCTAATAATTTCCACTTCGGCACATGGAGAGCAAGGCTCAGCTAAGACGTGTTAGGAACAGCCAAATGCCTATTGAAGGATTTGGGCATCTTAACTCATTAGACACATTCTTGCACAAATCCTTTGCAGCTTGGGACCAAATGTTGATTGGGTTTGAATGACCATTTGTCCCTCTCATAGGAATGCGCAAAGGTCAGAAGGATCCAACTGTAATGGGGCAATGGCTGAAGAGCATATGTAAAATGGTACAAAGACCTCCCTAAGGTTCAGGCTTTACACCTCAATGATTACAGTCATTACATTAGTACGAGGCTGAGCTCCAGTCTACTCCAACCTGACCGTGCCCTGACTGAGGCTGATAGCGCCTGGCTGTACTCATCCAGATCCAACTCCCTTTGTGAAAGCACTGTCATGCCTGTAGTGTTTTAGGGTGGGGGATTGAGAGGTCAGATTCCAGTGATCCTTAACGCTGTGCTATAGCTACAAGGAAGGATCTGGGGATGGAATGGCTGGAATGAAGACTGCTCAAGGGCTCCACAATGACTCCCTAGCATGGCAATGGGAGGTGATCATTGCAGGGTAATGCTCAACCATGTTCAATTTTTCTATAGGCACAGGGAGTGGAGAATGATAGGCAGCAGGCAATGCTGTATTTTTTTATGGCTCCCTTGTAACTGAGGAGGAGAAGAAAGGCCTGTCATCCACAGGCAAGGCAAAGGGACAAGCCTCGCCCTGAGGAACATGTTGAGGATCCAGGAGCTGAGGTGGAGAGACCAATTCCATGGAGGCATTTGGCACAACCCAGGGTGCACGCCTCTCGTGCTTGCAGGTGAACGAGAGACAGTGCCGTAGTGGCCTTCGCTTGTCAAGGGATGTGGTTGCTCGCATTTGCCATATTCTTTGGGAGGATCTGATGCCGCACGGCCTATGAAGCCATCCTTTGCTAGTGGCTGTAAAGGTGACTGCCGCACTCAGCTTTTTTTGCGTAAATGGTTAGTTCCAGGGATCCACTGGGGACCTCTGCAGAATATCACACTCCTCCACTCATAAATGCATCCGGGAGGTCACTGACACCCTATTCAGTAAGGCACACAATTACAACCAGCTCTCCCTGGGTGAAGCCAGCCAAGCTGCCAGAGCAGTGGGATTTGCAGTGTTCTTTGGCTTCCCACAGGTGCAGTGTGCCATCGACTACCACCATGTGGGTTTAAGAGCTCCCTGGCTGCAGCCCCTATGATTCATCAACACAAAGGCTTCCACTCCCTCAACATGCAGCTGATCTGTAACCACCAAAAGCCGATTACGCTGGTCTGTGTGAGATACCCTGGGAGCTCTCACGACTTACGTCAAGTCAGTCGCAGGTGCCACAGATCTTCGAGGGCCCTCAGCGCATTCAGGGTTGCCTCATCGGTGACAAAGGCTACCCCCAAAAGATATGGCTAATGATGCCTGTTCAGCAGCCACAAAGTGTTTCAGAGGAGAGGTACAATGCAGCTCCTTTTGCAACACGCCCCTTGATTAAGCAAACCTTTGGCATGCGGAAGATGCATTTCAGGTGCCTGGATTGGTTGGATGGCGCTCTCTAGTGCTCTCCCCAGAGGGTGTCCCGCATCATTGTGGCTTGCTGCATTTTACACAACCAGCTCCAAAGTGGGAATGAGTTGCCAGAAGGAGAGATCGAGGGACTGCACGTCTCCTCCAATGAACATAAGAGCATAAGAAGTAGGAGCAGGAGTAGGCCATTCAGACCCTCAAGTCTGCCCCGCCATTCAATAAGATCATGGCTGATCTGTCCCAGGCCTCAACTCCTCTTTCGTGCTAGCTCCTCATAGCCCTCAACTCCCCAATATTTCAAAGGAGGACATCGAGTGGGATGAGCTTGATGAGGGTGAGGGTGTTGAGGCCCCAGAAAAAGAGGCCACAGCACAGTCCAGACTTGGCAGACGTGCCCGTGAGATCCTTATAGCCACAAGGTTTCAGAATGATTGTTAGGAAATAGGGATAGTTTAAGTAAGCTATATTAGTGTTCGTGGATGTTAGGAATGAGTTTTAGCGTTAAAGTTTGATTTGTATTTCTGCATATGTGTTTTAAGAAAGGTCAAATGGAGTTTTAGTTTCACTTTAGAAAGGTTCTTGCATTTCTAATGAGGAGTTTTATGACCCCTAAAGAGAAAATAAACATACAAGGGTAGAAGGATAGGACTGTTGCCTAGCAACAGGGGTCCAGAGAGGCAGGTCCCTCCCACAGACTCACACACAGAAAATGGAAAACAGCAGTTTGTTTTGGAAGCTGTTTTGAGTTCAGTTGGTTTGAAGACAGCTGTGAAGCAGAAGCAGCCTAAAAGGGGACAGATAGCAAGTGCCAAGCTAAAGAAGACCTGACAAGCCCAGGGGAGTGGAAGGAGAGAAAGTCCAAAGAAGACCTTCTAGACAAAGGAAGGACAGGAACCTGGAAAAGGTCCTGTTAAGTGAAGTTAAGAGTGAAGGGCAGAGAGAAAGGCTCCAAGCTTCAGATTTAAAGACAAAAGCTGTAGAGAGCAAATTTAGAACAAGAACAGTTTGCAAGAGGCAAGAAGGTCCAAAGAGATAGCTGAAGGCCTGTAACTCTTTGCTATGGGCATGTGAAGCAGTGGCGCACTGTTGACAGCTGAGACAGTGAGAGAGTGTGTGTGAAGGAAAGCTTGAATGCATGTGGTGACCCAGGAAAGAGCGTCAGAAGGAGAGTTTGAAATCCTGGAGGTGAATTCTTGCGGAAGGCATCTGAGAGAAAGCGTCAGTTTGGGAGAAGATTCCAAGGCGAGTTCTTGGATAGTGGAGATTGGAAACCCACGTGTGAAAGATGGAGTTCAGTGAGACTGGTTAGCTCATAGTGTGACAAGCGTTTAAGGGGAGGTTGAGGCGAGATCCATAGCATCTGGTTGAGGTGGCATCTTTCACTTGAGGTCAGTGTGGTGTGTCTGACCACAGGGTGCCATAGATTTACATGGACTGTGTATTTATTGTGTGATTTGTGTATAAGATAGCTTTTGTAACTTGTGTTGTCCTTACAAATCTGTATACACCTGTAACGGTATAGTTGTGGGTGAAGGAGTATTGTAATATAGCTCATCTTTTCTTGTTGAATAAATGTTTTATTCTTTTTTTAAAAGTTCATCAGCTGACTCCATGCCTTTGTTCAGTAGCCCCTCTCCACATATCTACACAAACAAATAAAAGTTAGGATCTTTCAGGCTGGGGTCCACTCTGGGATCAGGCTTGTCCAGGGGTAACCCCAGTTGGGATCATAACAACGATGAAGACGAATAGCTCATACAAACCTCTTTCACCTGTGCCCTCCATGCAGGCTCGGCATTAAGACCTTCTTTGCTATCCTCAGCAACTCAATCAAGGACATCAATCGCAGAATAAGTTGTTATAATCTTCCATAACTATGGCCTCATCCTTGGAAGGCTAGGCAGCCTCTAGAGCATGTGGCCATTCTGTTATAGGATAAGAACTCCCACCTGCACACACTATCACTTTCAATCATGGACGCGAGCCTGTGAGTCAGGTCACCTTTGTGTGCAGAGAGAGAGAGCACCACCATTTGATCATTGACCGGCATGTATGATCCACCCTTGGTTAGGAGTTTTCCAAGTTCACGCCAGCATTTCCTTGGTATCTGTGGCAATTTGAGGCCTCTACATTTCCATTCCAGCAGTTTCAGATATACACAAGGAAACCTGGGACACTGATGACATTGATCAGGTAACCATGTTGATTACCCATCAGAGAGCTGACTCAGGGATTATGTCAAGCCATGCTAGCCAGACCTTCAGGTCCAAAGCAGCATCCTGCCATGTAATAGCCCAACATGTGGGGCCTGGACACTCACCTCTGATCTCGCATACTCGTGACCATCTAGGAGACATTTCAGGAGTCACCAAGAAGTAGATAGGTCCAAAGCTCTGCATTATGCAGGTGGAGATTGTGAACTAATATGGGGGTTATGTCTAGCTGTACACGTGGTCATGTTGTCACACTACAGGCTGCCATGAGTGCCTAAGATCCCTGCCTATTATTTGAATGTAACCCACACTCAAGCCTGACAGATATTACATGGAGACTATTAAAAGACTCCAATGTGGGTCGCCATTAAAACATATAAAGATCCATATCGACCAGTCTTCAGTGCAGCAGCATCAGAATAAACAAAACTGCAAAGTCTATACTCGTGAGGCCACATGATATGACCCTCTGACAAAAATCTAAAATATGCATTGCCCAACCACCATGTTGACAGAGCACCAAGCTTTGCTCATCTCACCGCTGTGGACAGAAAGATAACTCACTGTACTGAGATAATGGTGGACCTATGTAAGGGCTGGAGACGTGACCTTAGCAGGATGAGGCAAGAGATTACAATGTAAAAGTGAGAGAGAGAAAATCAGTAGTAATGTCCCTTGTGCTGGTAGTGCGAGAGATTCCTATGGACTGCAACCCTGTGAATACCTAATGGCTTTGTGGGAATGTGAGTTGAGTGTGCGGAGAAGGGTGACTTACACTGGCGGAGTGGATGAAGTACTGCCCTCGAGAGTTACTGGCCAATGTGATTGGCTACAGTTTATGAAGGATCTGAAGTTCCTTGAGAGGGTGCAGAGATTTACCAGAATGGCTTCAGGGTTGAGGGAATTTAGCTCTATGGTTAGGTTGGAAAAGCTAGGCCTGTTCTCCTTGGAGTAAAG
Source organism: Carcharodon carcharias (assembly GCF_017639515.1). NCBI lineage: Eukaryota > Metazoa > Chordata > Chondrichthyes > Lamniformes > Lamnidae > Carcharodon > Carcharodon carcharias. The sequence goes on along the minus strand of NC_054469.1, from coordinate 39,115,367 downwards.
GAGATTGAGGAGAGATCTTATAGAGGTGTACAAGATTATGACAGGTAGAGATAAGTCAGATAAAGAAAAGCTGTTCCCATCAGTGCATGGTACAAAGACTGCGGTTTAAGGTTTTGGGCAAGAGATGCAGGGGATTGTGAGGAAGAACTTTTTAAACAGTGAAGTACAATGACTGGGAACTCTTTGAATGGACTGTGGAAGCAGAAAAAAATCAATGATTTCAAAAGGAAATTGTGTAGGCACTTGAGGGAAATAAACTTGCAGGGCTACAGGGATAGAATGGAGGAATGGAACTGACTGCTCTACGGAAAGTTGGACTCAATGGGTCAAATGGTTTCCTTCTGTACCGTAATGGCTCTATGAACATCGATTTGCATTTATTTTCTCCATTCATGTAAGTAAAGAACTACATTTAAATTTCGCAACCTCAAAATTTCTTCATGCACATCACAGCCACAGAAGTACTTTTTAAGTATAAGGTAGGTACCAAACCAGCCAATATGCACATAGCATGGTTTCACACAAATCACTGAGGCTGATAACCAGTTATCTGTTAAACTGATGCTGGTTGAGGGATAAATATTGGGCAGCACATTGGGAGAATTCCCCTGCTTCTCTTTGAATAGTGCCATAAAATATTTTGCATCCACTTAAGAGAGCAGATTGAGGGTGAGGTGAGGGCGGGTCTCAGTACAGTATTTCATTAAAGACAGTACCTCTGACAATGCCACCCTCCCTCTGTATTACAATGAATTGTTAGCCTAGACTGTATGCTTAAGTGTCAGGAGCCAGTCCTGACATATCCTCCAACAATGCCTTTTCTGTGCAGTTGAAGACCACTAATTGATTAAGCTGTCCATCATGGGTCATCCCTCACATCAATGATCAGCTTAGTTGCTTTCCTCTTCACTGCTTGTGGGATGTTGGGGAATATGGAAATACGTAATGATGCAGGTTCAAGCTTAGCAGGCACTGAACAGCTTCAACACAATCCCTGGGAATTTGAACCTATTTAATAACATAACAGCATCCAATTTGTTTTATTGCCACCTCACACTGTTTAGACATCATGAGCAACAAGACAACCAACACCCTTGGGTTACTTTCAACTCACCCCTTGGCAATGTCTAAGCTCATCCATGGAATATAAATTCCCACTTTTCTTTTTTGAAATTATGCATTTGTCTATATTGAATTTCATTTGCTATTGATCAGCTGAAGTACAAATCCTGTGGAGCTTTCTTCAAAATTCAGTCCATTTCTGTACAAGCCTTCAGTCAACTACTAATTTACTTGGTATGGACAATGATCATTCAGGTTAATGTACGGAAGGGGCAGCAAGAGTTTCAGCATGAACCTCTCGGCTTAATATAGTACCCTACCTGCCCTCAGGATATCCCAAAAGTGCATTACAACCACTTAAGTACTTTTCAAGGACGGTTTTGTTAACCTGTTTTGAATATAGGAACACAATATGCACCATTTAAGATATAAATGTCACACGTCTGTTGGCATTGTAGATCAGCCACTCCATAGAAAAACCCCGACTTGAAATGAATGGGAATGAATATCAGGTGATAAGCTGAAAATCTTTGTGTCCATCTTACTTCAATGTGTCACACTTCAGTATAGATTCAAAACATTTTTTTTTAAAACAATAAGTTAGCCACTATTTTAATGCTGTGTTCTTTTGGCCTGGAGTCTGAAATTTCCAAAGAATTTATAAGCCAAAAAGATTACCTTGATTTGCTTCCCCATTGAGAATACTTGAGCAACAGCCTGAAAGAGACAGACCCAACATTCATCCATAGTAAATAAAGACCCCAACTATGCACCAGAGCCCAATGTGAGTAATGCCAGAGATATGTGGCAGTGTTCCAATGTTTCAGCAATTTGGAGTGTGGCAGGTAAGCACCAAAGTTATGCAATATTAAAGCACTATGTACCGAAATGATCATAGAGTCAAACAGGCATAATTTTTTGCAAACTAATTAAACTTCTCAAATCTTAATTCAGTAGGAAGTAGTACTGTGAAATACTTGACTTAAAATGATTTCTCCAATTACATATGTCACCACACAGAGTATAGTTTTGTGAAGAAAATAGTTCACTTTTAATCTCACAGGGCAGGTTTTTCTGGTTGGTGAGTGCGCCCAACTTCGCCCTGCGTCATTTAGATTTTCAGTTCCACCCGCCCGCTGAACTGTCAATGGCCTATTAAGATCATTAAAAAACGAATTAATTTGATTGATGGACCTGCACTTCCAGCCTTAGGGTTGGCAGGCAGCCAGGGAGCCTCAGAAAAAGCATGAAACCTCATCCACGGGTGGGATGAGGTTTCACGAAGGCTTTTAAATGTTTATCAAATGTTTAAATGAAAGTTAAGGACGTGTCCCAACTCATGTGGTGACAGTGTCACATGAGGGGACATGTTTGGAGCCAATCTCCGAGGCAGCACTTTGCCTCAGGGAGATCTGTGCGCTCTGGCGCGAAAGAGCACACTCCTGGCTGAGGGAATTGTGCCGCCCCCCCCCCCCCCAACCCCCCCCCACCCCCACCCCCCCCCTTTGGATCAGAAACCCTATTTATTCTCTGACTCAGCAATCTGCTGCAACAAACATGTTCTCTGTAGAAATGCTCTTGGCAGCTTTTATGACTGCTTATGAATAATGTTATGATCATCCCTGGAAACATTCTACATGCTTATGGGTAGGATTTTATGTGTCGGCAAGTGGGGGGTGGGGCCCGCTCGCCCACATGTAAAGTGACACATGGTGACGTCGGGAGGAACTCCCAACGTCACCGCGCCCCATTTAAATTTTCAGGTAGGCAGGGGCGCAGTGAAATCAGCTGTGCGCCCTCCGACCTGTCAATGGCCAATTGAGACCATTGACAGAGTCAATTAAGTAATTAAAGGACCTGCCTGTCCAACCTTAAGGTTGGTGAGCAGGCCAGGTGTCCCAGCACGAATTAAAAAGAGCATAAAACCTCATCCACGGGTGGGATGAGGTTTCATGTAGATTTTTAAAAATTTAACTAAAGATTTTGTAAAAATTATGGACATGTCCCAACTCGTGACTGTGTCACATGAGGGGACATGTTAGGAAAATTTTATTTTTCTATTTTTAGGTTTTTTACATTTACAGCCGATCTCCCCGAGGCTGCACTTAGCCTCAGGGAGATGAGTGCGCTCTTCCGTGCGCATGCATGAAAGAGCACACTCTCAATTTTGGGATTCCTCCCCACCCGCATAGCGCTTCCGTGTGGACGTCACGCTGGCCTGCCCATGTAAAATGGCGCAGAAGCACACCTGTGCTGTGCGTGCCCACCCTTCAACTTCACCCCCGACATGGGGAAAAATCCTGCCCTATAAATTGTTATCACACCTCTATTCTACATTTGAAACAGCAGTCCTGGAGCACTGGAAATGTAATTTATAATACACATATTTAATGCTTTAATGAAAAGAAGTAACTACATTTTTACTGAGTTGCCATGGAATATACAGGGGTCTGTTACAAATCACACACAAACAAACAAAACCGATTTAAGAAGTTTGAACAATTTGTCCAGTAATGCTTCTTCCATAGGATACTCTATAGTTTACGTCAGAACAATCTGCTGCTTAAACAATACCCAGTGCTCTACTTGTAAAGTGCCACATGTTGTAACAGTATCATAATCATACTCAGCGTACTGCAATATTCCTTTATCCAACAGGAAGTTCGAAGGCAGCTATGGGCTGCTGACTTCAAAATCAACCATTCATTTGCTGATAATAAATCCAAATAACTCAAATAAGATTGTCCAATCTTTGCAAAAACAACACTGTTTCCTGCATTAATTATAAATGTACTATTTGCTCTAGCTGTGACACTGAAAAACCATTAAGTGCACTAAAGCCAACATCAGCTGAAACACAATGTGCAATTACATCTTTTAGCAGATTTAGGCAGCTAAATGCAGACTGCAGTTTTGAACCCTAATCTTTGGAGTTTATGAAAGAAAATTAATTATAGTTAGATCCATACCTGGCAGTAAAAACCTGATTATTCCAAGCTACTCTTGGTACCAATGAAGGAAACAAAATGGTTCACAAAAGTGGGTTACTGCATTGACAGCATGCTGGGCAAAGGATAACACCTCAATGCTTTGTCTTTTGATATGGTTAGAGGCCAAACCACTTAAAATCGAACACAATTGTGCTTATGTATGTAAAACTATGCAAATATACATTAAATCTGAAACATATTTGGTTCTAAGTAGTTTACATTTGAAATTTAAACGACTAGTGAATATTTAAATATCCTAGCAATTATGATCAGCGCTCCAAATCTCATATGACTGATAAAGTTAGTTTTAATGGTTTGTATGGGGGTCAACTAATACAAATAATGTGCCTTTTACTGATCTTCAGAGTCTTTAAAGAGACTGTTCTGACCCCAGCTATCACAACACTAATCGTATCTCCTCTTTCACATAGCATATAATAAGGCTGGACTTGGGATCAGTGCGTTTAATATTGGTTTATAAATCACAAAAGTTCAGAATAAACCGTTCACAAAGAAAAAAAATCGCATTCCTTCTCCAGTATAGTTTGTGACGAAATACATATTGGAGTCGGGCCATAGGATTGATTATTCAATGACTAACTACATCATATTAGGTTACAATTCTGCAGATTGAATATAACTGCCTACTCGTAATACACTCGAACATGAACATTTGAACTCCAAACATTACTGAAATTAGGAAAAGGTCTAAATACATATCTCACAAATTCACTGCAATCTATTGGTACAGTCAGATTGTAGGTAAAGAGACTGCTAAAAGAAAACGCACTGTGTGAGATCACATCAAAATTGCTATATTCTAACCCTGCATTTATACAAGGCAACAAGGAAGATATGTAGAATTTTCAGGTAACAACAAACACAACTATATGCTTCACACAATTTACACTTGGCAGAACTTCACATTTTTTCAGTCATTCAAAAATGCCTTGCTCACACTGCTACAGAATTCAGCTATAATTTCTGTGCAATTCATTTGTACATTGTATGTGAGAAGGTCAACCAATTCTAACGACCAGCGAAGAACACATAAATTACAAACAAAAGAAATATTTATAATATATGCATGGTTGCTTTCGAGACTGGTTTATGAACCAAGCACAGTTTCATAGGCATTACATGCAGATTATGCATGTCAAGCCATTCAATGCCAATCGCACAATGCTCTCTTCTTAGCTGGAAGACTCACAGCAGTAACAGCAATAGAAACATAGTTAAGCATATAAAGATTGGAGTTATTTAAAGTCATTTCTGAAACACTTGTTGCTATTTTATTTTTCTTGCAAGAGTGCTGGGATATTGATATTCCAACCAATAGCTTGACGATCAAAACCGCAAGAAAAGAGGTTGCATATAGGATTGTCCTCACTCCAAGCTGTGCAGCACACCATACGCCGATGGCCCTGTAATAGAAGATAAAAGGAGTCAGAAGCCAGTCGCTCCAGAATAAATTAGTTCCCCTTGCATGTTCTGAGCCTTTTCTGTTTGAATTAATTCTTCCAGCTTCTGTGGTTGACTAGCATTATACTAGAGTTCTGCTAAGCAGTTTAGTTTCTCTTGATAAGACTAGCTTTGACAGTAAAATAACTGACCATATCACATAGAAGGGGAAAGTTTTCTTGCAAATAAAAACTGCTACTCTCGATTGTATTTCTAAATTCATGGAAACCTTTTAAAATTAAGTGCAAAAGACTTACAGCCACAGTCTTAATGTCAAGATTTTTTGCAAATAAGGTTGAGGTGAATTACTGAATCATGCAGTTAGCTAATCAATGCGATCATTTCCAGTTTAGTATTCAATGGCGCTAACTTTATAATAACTTGCTTATTCTGCAGTTATTCCAGTCTATAGGAACATTGTAAATGTTAGATTTTTTTAAATGACCAACGTTCCATCTAAGTTTACCTTTTACCAACCTGTAGTCAGGTGAAACAATAATCGAATTATTCACATGGTAATTGACTATCAATTAGTCTATGTCAAGAAACTATCATATTTTTCCTAATATTATTGTGGGATCTTTTGTGGGTATATGGTTCTATGTGTGGGGATAATTTAATTAAACTAGAGGTGATTAGACTGCAAGGTTTAAATTATCAAAGAAGTGAGGCGGAGAACAGACGTTTGAAATGGAGATGAGTGGAGCTAGGGTGAGGTCAGCAGGTACGGTGTGAATGAGATTTGCATTTTTAGATAAGTGGGGAAGTGTTTGATTTTCAAAGGGACAGGGAAAATGTTTACAACTGGCAAGATAAATAAGGCAAGATTATTACACTGATTTTTCCCAAAAGTGCTGGCCATAATGATAACATGAAAAATTGTTATATTCTGGGAAAAGTTGCTTCTAAAGACAAGTGGAAACAATGGGATTTGCAAACCAAAAGGGATAAAATATATTTAAAGAAGGATGGAACGGATGCACCGTGTGAAACAGCCACCCTGAAGAAATTTGCCGTTCCAGTAACCAAAGTTTTGGAAGTCTATTGTCTTGTGGTAAAATTGCTGGATGACTTTGTAAATTTGGAATCTATTTGAACTGTTGCCTTAAAAGGGGTGTGTAGTTGAGTGTCTGGTTAAGTAGAAATTTTGGGAACTATTATAACTGTGTAACTGAAATCTTGTGTGTGTGTTTAAGTTTTTTCTTCTTTTGTTAATAAATGTTTTAATTTAATCTTTAAAATCTCTAGAGGTGGTAGTTGGCTCATTACTTCTGACTTTAGTGCACAAGCCTTCTTGTAATAAATACAAATTGCAAAATGGTTGTGATAGCATGCCAAGTTTCCCTTGTGGATTTGGTCAGCCTGGCAAATACCACCTGCCATATCATAGCAGTCTATAACAGACCCAGATATAAGGCAAGAAAATTCCCCAGTGGTGGAAAGCTGTCCGAAGTCACCTGTTTCTCCTAAGCATGCTACACTTACCATATGTCAAGTTACTCAAACGCTGTATCACAATAAATTATATTTTGAAAGAAAATCCATGTAATGAGCATTTGAATGAATCAATACTTTCTGCTTCCACTGTCTCCCTACAATCTTGTTCCCACTCACTCACAAATAATGTTTCTGCAGATTTGTCTTGAATTTATCCCTTTTAAGTGCAAGCTAGCCCTCTGGTTCTACTGTTCTAGACAAAATGGAAGATTTGCTGTGGTCTGATTATCTAGTCCCATTAGAATCTTAAAAGCAGCAATCTTGTCACCTCTCAACCTTGTCCTTTCCAGTGAGAGCTAGTCTAATTAACATAATCATTTCTCATAATACAATCCCCTCCAAACCTTCAATCATTCTGCTTGCTCTCTTCTGTACCATTTTTAGCTGCTATAACCTCTTTGTACCGTGGTAACTAAAACTGTACTCAGTACTCTAAGTGCAGTCGCACCAATGATTTTATAAAATGAGGAATTTTGCGACAATAGTATATCTCAAAATCTGATTTGCTTTTTGCACTGCTATTAAGTATTGCTGCTGACAGCTTCAATGCATTGTTAATCAGGATCCCCAAATCACTTGCATATTCCAAGCACATTATTTTCTTCCTATTTAAGCAAGAGTGCTTTCCTGGATTTTTGTTACCTTGTGAAGCACTTTGAATTTCATTATGTGGCATTGCATTGAAAATTTTGATCCAATTCCCAAGTATATGTAAAGCTAACATTGATGATTCTGCTGTTTAAATACAGTGATAAGACACAGGCACCACTGCCATGTCATTAAAATGCACCTTGTTCATTTTTACAAACTTTTATGAGAATCCTAAGTCTCATAGTTATGGAAAAAAATCACCGTTTAAATGATAATTATCGGTTATTAGGGGAATAAAAATTAAGCACAAATAAAAATTGAATTACCTGACGATTACTGCGGGGCAGACGTGCTAAACGTACTCCTGACATATCAAATAATCGAACTTGACGATTGTCATGAGGAAGTGCTATAATCCTCTGATTAGCAGAAACACTTATCCTGCAATGAGGACAAAGAGTAATTTCATGAATACATCAAATTAAGTGCACATTTCAATACTCTGGATAGTGCCAGAAATCTGGACATATTCAGTATCTTCTAACTTTAGATATACACGTCTTTTACCTGGGTACGTATTCGGCTGCATATGATATGGCTAATATACGGTTCAGTTATTATGACATATTGTTTCAATTTTTACCACAAACGGTTAAAGAAATATTGGTATTCTGAGTCTTCTGCCTTTGTAACTGTTCTATACAATGGATTAATGATAAATCAATGGAGTAACAGCCAATGAGGCATAAAGAGCAGGGGAAAAATAATTTATTCCAGACTGGAAAATGTTCATACGCTACTGCATTATTAGACTAGAATATACAGCATTGTAACAAATCATTCAGTCCAACTAGTCCATGCTGCTGTTTATACTCCACTCAATTCTCCTTTCCTTACCCATCTAATTCAGCAAAGCCCTTCATTCCCTTCTCCCTCACATACTGATCTACTTCCCCTTGAATTCATCTGTACCATTTGCTTCAATCACTTCCTGCAGTAGCAAGTTCTACAATCTCATCATTCTCTGGTTAAAGAACTTTCTTTTGAACTTCCAATTTCTTGGTGACTATCATATATTAATAGCCTCTAGTTTTGCTCTTCCTGACAAATGGAAATGCTTTCTCTGTCTATTCTAGCAAAACCTTACATCAGTTTCATGACCTTTTATTAGGTCATCTCTCAGCCTTCCCTTCAAGAGAAAAGAAACCCAGCTTGTTTATCCATTCCTGATAAGAATAACCTCATCCATACAAAACCTCATTGCACCCTCTCCAGTTCCTCGATATCGGGCAGAATTTTGCCGTCGACGAGCAGGGGACGGGGCCCTCAATGTCATCCCGCCCCATTTAAACCTTCAGGAAGGTGGGCCTGCATCAAAATCAGCTGTGCACCCGCCGACCTGTCAATGGCCAATTGAGGCCATTGACAGGATCATTAAAACAATTAAAGGACCTGCCCGTCCAACCTTAAGGTTGGCGGGCAGGCCAGGAGCCCCGGCGGGGAATAGAAAAAACATGAAATCTCATCCACCAGTGGGATGAAGTTTCATGTAGGGATTTTAAAAGTTTAATAAAATTTTAGTTAAATTTATTAACATGTCCCATCTCCTGTGACATTGTCACATGAGGGGGACATGTTAAGGATTTTTTTTTCTATTTTTAATGTTTATACAACTGTAAGCAATCTCCCTGAGGCAGCACTTAGCCTCAGGGAGATGTGCGCTCTTTTGTGCGCATGCGCGAAAAAGCGCACTCTCGCCTTTAGGGAATCCCCCTGCCCGCACAGGAAAGGCATAGCGCTTCCCACCGGGTGTCACGCTGGGTAGGCCAATTAAAATGGCAGCGGGGCCCGCTTCTCCAGCGGGGATTGGCTCCCCGCCCGCCAGAGATTGGGTCGGGCCCGCCTGCCCAGTAGGCAGAAAATTTTGCCCGTCCATTTTATAATATGGCAACCAGAATTACACACACTATTTCAATTGTAGTCTGGCCAAGGTTTGATACAAGTTTAGCATAACGTCTCTATTTCTCAATGCAATTCCTCTAGAAATAAATTCAAGTGCTTGGTTTGTTTTTATTATGGCCTTATTGGCCTCCATCAGGACTTTTGCAGGTTTGTGCATTTGGACTCAGGTGAATCATGAAGCACGAAAATTTAGTATGCAGGTACAGCAAGTGATTAGAAAGGTAAATGGAATGTTGGCATTTGTTGCAAGGGAAATAGAATGTAAAGTAGGTAAGTTTTACTGCAGCTGTACAGGGCCTTAGTGAGATCACAGCTTGACTACTGTGTACACTTTTGGTCTCCTTTTTAAAAAAAAATTATAATTGTGTTCGAAGCAGTAAAGATTCATTCGACTCATTCTGGGGATGAAGGACTTATCCTATGAAGAAAGTTTGAACAGGTTGGGCCTATACCCATTGGAATTTAGAAAAATGAAAGGTGATCTTATTGAAACATATAAGATCCTAAGAGGACCTTGATATGGTGGAAACTGAGAGGATGTTTCCACTTATGCAGGAGACTAGAACTAGGGGACACAGTTTAAGAATTAGAGGACTCCCTTTTAAGACTGAGATGAGGAGAAATGTTTTCTCTCAGAAGGTCATTAGTATGTGGAATTCTCTTCCTCAGAAAGCAGTGGAGACTGGGTCATTGAATTTATTCATGGCAGAGTTAGAGAGATTTTTGATCGACGTGCGAGTCAAGGATTATGAGGACAGACAGGAAAGCAGAGTTGAGACCACAACCAGATCAGCCATGATCTTACTGAATGACAAAGCATGCTCGAAAGACCTACTCTTGCTCGTACCTTTTATGACTTCCTTTGCTCCTCTAGCCCACAGATTTTTATTTTCCAAGTAATGAATGACCTCCTTAATTTACCTTACCAAAATAATACCTCATACTTAAGTTGAAATTAATTTGTCAATTATATGCCTATTCTGCAAATTAATATCTTCTTGTAATTTGTTGCAGTCCTACTCAGTGACAATCCCTCCCAATTAGGTACCCTCTGCAAATTTAGAAATTGTGTTTTTGAATCCAAAGTCTGAATTGTTATATAATTTGTGAACAACAGGGGTCACAGCATCGTCCTTGTGCGAGGCTATTTCCTGCCTTCTGGCACTCTAAACAGTTGCCTTTTACCTGTTCTCTGCTTTTTGCCTTTCAGCCAGCTGGCTATTCATTCTGCTAATTAGTCAGATTTCACATGTTGTGATTTTATTCATTAGCTTATGTAGTAGCTTATGAAAGATCTTTTGGAAATCTAAATATAATATATCTACTATATTGTCCTTATCTACCCTCTCAACTGCCTCTTCAAAGTATTCAATGAGGTTAATGAAGCAAAGCTTTTGAAATCATCAATATGTTTTTGGTTTCTTGATTTTTTAAAATATATTAAGCTAACTGGTCTATAGTTCCCTGGGCATGTTCCATCTTGCAGGTAAAATGTCCAAGTCAGAGGGGAAAGCAATTATAGTAATTTCTTTTTTTAATAATCATTAGACTGTGTTATTTCTGTTCTAGGAACATAGGATGATGCAAAAATATGCTGTTGAGATTCAGAGGGACCTGGGCGGCCTAGTGCATGAATCACAAAAGATTTGTTTGGAGGTACAGCAGGTAATTAGGAAAGTTAATAGAATGTTATCGTTTATTGTGAGAGGAATTGATGACAAAAGTAGGGAGGTTATGCTTCAGTTGTGCAGGGCATTGGTGAGACCGCATCTGGAGTACTGTGTACAATACCGGTCTCCTTATTTGAAGAAAGATGTAAATGCATTAGAAGCAGTTCAGAGAAGGTTTACTAGACTAATACCAGGAATGGGCGGGTTGTCCTATGAGGAAAGGTTGGACAGATTAAGCTTGTATCCACTGGAATTTAGAAGAGTAAGAGGTGACTTAATTGAAACCTTTAAGATCCTGAGGGGTCTTGACAGGTGGGTATGGAGAGGATGTTTCCTCTTGTGGGAGAATCTAGAACTAGGGGTCACTGTTTAAAAATAAGGGGTCGCTCATTTAAGACAGAGATGAGAAGAAATTTTTTCTCCAAGATCGTGAGTCTTTGGAACTCTCTTCCTCAAAAGGTGGTGGAAACAGAGTCTTTGAATATTTTAAGGCAGAGCTAGATAGATTCTTGATTAACAAGGGGTTGAAAAGTTGATGGGGTAGGCAGGAAGGTGGGATTGAGGTTACATTCAGATCAGCCATGACCCTAATCAAATGGCAGAGCAGGCTACTCCTGCTCCTAATTTGTATGTTCATTCCCAAACTGATGCACATTATTTTAAACTTAAATGTGGTGTGTCAAATTATTCTACTCTCCTGCTTAGTGTGCTTTCTTTTTCAATAATGTGCAGTACATGCCAATGTCATCAAAACAGTTGTTCTTTGGCAATTCTTCCAATGCTGATCCTTCCTTGAAAATGGGAGAACCCAGAAATCAGAGGGAAAAAGGCAGGTTTTTTTTTAAAAAAGCTAGACCAGTTAGAGACAGCATTTCACAACATGAAGATGTCCCAAAGCACTTCACAGCCGATGAATTTTTTCTGAAAAATACTTACTGTTTTGCAGGCAAACACAGCAGACAAGTTGTGCACAGCAAGATCCCACAAACACCAAAATGCAAGATGAATGATCAGTTTATCTGTTTTGTCAGGACACTATGCCAATACTCCTGCTTTCCTCTGAACAGTGCAATGTAATGCTTTACATTTACCTAACCAGATTGTATACAGCATTTAGTGTTGGACAGGGCACCTGGAAAACCTCACTGCTTAAGTGCCACAGGATTTTTTTTTTACATCTACCTCAACAGTGTTGATCATCCAGGATTTCATATGAAAGACAGTAATGCAGCACTCTCTCAGAACGCCACTGAAGTGCCAGCCTGCTTTATGTGTTCAAGTCCTAAAGTAGGGTTTGAATTCACAATCTTCCAACTCTGAGTAAGACTGACATCATTGAGGCATGCTATAATCAATGGAAGAAAAATGCAGGAAAGAAAGGTGAGAGCAACGGGACAGTGTAGACAGGTTTGTAAAAAATTAAATTTCTGTAGTTTCAAGTTACAATATTAAAGTCTGTAATGTTATTTGAATTGTTTTATTACTATATCGGTATTCCATCATGTTATGATCATTCATGCCGATAATATCCTTTACTATGGGGTCTTTAATTAATTGTGTCTCACTACACTCAGGAGTTACTTTTGGATTTAACGGGCTTAAAAGTGGATAAACCACAAGCCCGGATGAGATATATCCCAGGCTGTTGAAGGAAGCAAGGGAAGAGATGTCAGGTGCCCTGGTAGTAATTTTCAAATCCTCTCTGGCCACAGGTGAGGTGCCAGAGGACTAGAAGACTGCTAACATTGTCCCATCATTAAAAATAGGAAAGGATAGACCAGGAAATTACAGGCCAGTCAGTCTCAATCTCGGTGCTGGGGAAGTTACTAGAAAGAATCCTGAGGGGCAGAATATATCTGCACTTGGAGAGAGACGGATTAATTAGGGATAGTCAGCATGGATTTGTTAGGGGAAGGTCATGTTTGACAAATTTGATCGATTTTTTTGAGGAGATAACCAGAAGTGTTGAAAAGGGTAATGCATTTGATGTGGTCTACTTGGATTTTGGAAGGCCTTTGATAAGGTCCCTCAAGGCAGACTGGTCAAGAAAGTAAGAGCCCATGGGATCCAAGGCAAAATGGCACGTTGGATCCAAAATTGGCTGAAAGGCAGGAAGCAGATGGTGATGGTACAGGGTTGTTTCTCTGACTGGAAGTTTGTTTCTAATGGGGTTCCGCAGGTCACGGTGCTGGGGCCCTTGCTGTTTGTGGTGTACCTAAATGATTTGGACTTAAAAATAGGGGGTATGATCAAGAGGTTCGCGGATGACACGGGTGGTAAATAGTGAAGAGGATAGCCGTAAACTGCAGGAGGATATCAGTGGACTGATCAGGTAGGCAGAGCAGTGGCAAATAGAATTCAACCTGGAAAAGTGTGAGATGATGCACTTGTGGAGGGCTAACACTATGAATGGTAGGATACTGGAAAGCACTGAGGTCAGAGGGACCTAGCTGTGCATATCCATAGTTACCTGAAGGCAGCAGGGCAGGTAGATAAGATGGTTAAGAAGGTATATGGGATATTTGCCTTTATTAGCTGAGGCATAGAATACAAGAGCAGAGAGGTTATGCTGGAACTGTATAAAACGTTGGTTGGGCCACAACTGGTATACTGTGTGCAGTTCTGGTCATTACGTTATGGGAAGGATGTGATTGCACTGGAGAGGGTGCAGAGGAGATTTACCAGGCTACTGCCTGGGCTGAAGGGTCTGAGCTATGAGGAAAGATTGGATAGGCTGGGGTTGTTTTTCTTGGAGCAACGGAGGTTGAGAGGAGACCTGATAAAGGTGTATAAGATTATGAGGGGCATAGATAGAGTGGATAGGAAGGCACGTTTTCCATTAGTTGAGGGGTCAATAACCAGACACGATGGGCTGAATGGCCCCCTTCGGTGCTGTAGACGTCTATGAATCCGTGAGTCTACACATTACCAGATCCAAAACTTGTATAGATAGAGGATTGGTTAACCAACAGGAAACAGAGTCAGGATAACTGGGTTATTTTCAGGATGGCTAGTGTCATGCCAAAGTGCTAGGGCCTCAACTACTTAAGATCCTTACTCATGAAGGGACAGGCTGTATTGCAGCCAAATTTGCAGGTAATACAAACATAGGTAGGAAATCAAGTTGTGAGAAGGATAAAAAGAGTCTGCAAAGGGATATAGATAGGTTAAGTGAGCGGGCAAAAAAAGTGGCAGGTGGATATAATCTGGGAAAATGTGAGGTTGTCCACTTATGCAAGAAAAATAGATTATTTAAATGGAGGGAGACTGCAGAATGCTGCAGTATAGAGGATGCCCTTCTATATGACTAACAAAAAGTCAGCATGCAGATACAGCAAGTAATTAGAAAGCAAATGGAGTGTTTGCCTTTTTGCAAGGGGGATGCAGTATAAAAGGAAGTCTTGCCAAACTGCACAGGACATTGGTGATACTACACCTAAAGTACGGTGTACAGCTTTGGTCACCTTAATGAGGGACGTATTTGCATTGGAAGTGGTTCAGAGAAGGTTCGCTAGGCTAATTTCTGGGATGAGGGGTTTGTCTTATGAGGAAAGGTTGAGCCTACACTCATTGGAGTTAAGAAGAATGAGAAGTGATCTTATTGAAACATATGATTCTGAGGAGGTTCGGCATGATGTTTCCCCTCATGGAGAAATCTAGAACTAGGGGGCACGGTTTAAAACTAAGGGGTCTCCCATTTAAGATGGAGAGAAGGAGGAATTTCTTCCCACAAAGGGTCGTTAGTGTTTGGAATTCTCTTCTCCAGTGAGCAGTGGAAGCTGGGTCATTGAATATATTCAAGCTTGAGTTAGATAGATTTTTGATCAACAAGAGTGGAGGGTTATGGAGACAGACAGGAAAGTGGAGTTAAGGCCACAATCAGGTCATACTGAATGACAGATAAGACGTGAGGGGCCTATTCATATATGTTCATATGCGCTCAGTGTCACAATCCATAAGCTGAAAAAATTGTTTAAAAATAGACATTGTATGAAGATAAGGATTCTCCTACACCTGTTGGCAACTTAAGATCTCTACTCTCAATTTCCTCATGTTCCTCTCTGCATGAGGTTGACCCTTAACCTTTATAAAACTCTTGTTGGGTTTCAGCTGGAATAGTGTGTTCAATTTTTGGCACAAAACTTTCAGAAGTTTGTCATGGCCCTAAATAGCGTGTAGAAGAGATTTACTAGAATTGTACCAGGTCAGTTATGTGGAGAAACTGAGAATCTGAGCAGAGAACATAAGCACCTAAGAAATAGGAGCAGGTGTAGGCCATTCAAGCCTGCTTCACCATTCAACAAGATCATGGCTAATCTGCATTACTTTTCAAGTTCCACATTCCCATCTACTCCCGATCACCTTTGATTCCCTTGCCTAACAAGAATCTATCCACCTCCGCCTTAAAAATATTCAATGACCCCCGCCACCACCGTCTTCTGAAGGAGAGTTCCAAAGACGCACAACCCTCTGTGAGAAAAAAATTCTCCTCATTTCTGTCCTAAAAGGGCAGACCCTAATTTTAAAACAGTGCCCCCTAGGTCTGGACACACCCACAAGAGGAAACATCCTTTCCATGTCCACCTTGTCAAGACCATTCAAGATCTTAAATGCTTCAATTAAGTCACCCCTCACTCTTCTAAACTCCAGTGGAAACAAGCCCAGTCTACCCAACCTTTTCTCATAAGACAACCAGCTCAATCCAGGTATAAATCTAGTAAACCTCCTCTGAACCGCCTCCAACATACGCATGTAACAGTTAAATAAGGAGACCAAAACTGCACACTGTATTCGAGATGCGGTCCCACCAATGCCCTGTGTAACTGGAGCATAACATCTATACCTTTATGTTCAATTCCCCTCGTAATAAAGGATAGCATTCCATTAGCTTTCTTAATTAGTTGCTGTACCTGCATACTAACTTTTTGTGACTCATGCACTAGAACACCTGGATCCCTCTGCACCTCGGAATTCTGCAGTTGTTCTCCATTTAAATAATACTCTGCTTTTTTATTCTTCCTGCTAAAGTGAACAACTTCACATTTTCCCACATTATACTCCATGTGCCAGACTTTTGCCCACTCGCTCAATTTATCTATATCCATCTGCAACCTCCTTATGCCCTCTTCACAACATACTTTCCTACCCATCTCTGTGTCATCTGCAAATTTAGTTACATGCGATCACTCCCCTCATCTAAGTCACTGATGTAATTTGTAAAATGTTGAGACCCCAGCACAGACCTCTATGGGATTCCACTTGTCACATCCTGCCAATCAGAAGACGACCCATTTATGCATACTCTGTTTTCTGCCAGCCAGTCAATCTTCTGTCTGTGCTAATATGTTAACCCCTACACAATAAGCTTTTCTTTTCTACAGTAACTTTTGATGTGGCACCTTATCAAAAGCCTTCATGGAAATCCAAGTACAGTATATCTACAGATTTTCTCTGGGCTGCCCCCAATGTTACTCCTTCAAAAAACTCCAATAAATTGGTTAAACATGATTAACTTTTCACAAAACCATGCCAACTCTTCCTGATTACCTTGAGTTTTTCTAAGTGCCCAATTATAACCACTTTAATGATCGATTCTAACAACTTCCCCATGACAGACGTCAAGCTAACTAGTCTATAGTTTCTTGTTTTCTGCCTCTCTTTATTCTTGAGTACTGGAGTTATATTTGCTACTTTCCAGTCTGATGGAACGTCTCCAGAATCTAGCGAATTTTGGAAAATTAACACCAGCGCATCTACTACCTCATTAGCCATCTCTTTAAAGACCCTAGGATCCATCTGGATCCAGAAACTTGTTAGCCCACAGCTCCACCAGTTTGCTCAGTAGCATTTCCCTAGTGACTGCAATTTCACCAAGTTCCTCTTTCCCTTTCACCTCCGGATTTACAGCTTTTACTGGAATGTTTTTTGTATCCTCAATAGTGAACACAGAAGCAAAATATTTGTTCATTTCATCTGCCAATTCCTTATTCGGCCATAAGACATAGGAACAGAATTAGGCCATTTGGCCCATTGAGTCTGCTTCAGTCTTCATGGTAAAAGACACTAATAGCATTCCAATACTAAATAATCAAGGGGGAAAAAAGGGGGAGGAAATACATACAATAACTATCACTAGACAAAAAGTACTAGAGAAACTAATGGTATGTTAGCTTTTTGGGATTCATTCACAAGGACTGCCAAATCCCTCTGTGCTGTAGCCTTCTGCAGTCTTTCTCCATTTAAATAATATTAAGCTCCTCTATTCTTCCTACCAAAGTGCATAGCCTCACATTTTCCTGCATTATATTCTATCTGCCACATTTTTGCCCACTCATTTACCCTACCTATATCCCCCTGTAGACTCCTTGTGTCATCCTCACCACTTGCCTTCCCACCTATTTTTGTATCATCCACAAATTGGCGACAGTACATTCACTTCCCTCATCCAAGTCATTAATATATATAGTAAATAATTGAGCCCCAGCACTGAGCCCTGTGGCACTCCACTAGTTATAGGTTGCAATACTGAAAATGCCCCCCTTATCCCAACTCTTTGTCTTCTACTAGTTAGCCAATCCTCTATCCAAGCTAATATGCTAACATGCTACCTCCAACACTATGGGCTCTTATCTTACTAAATAGCCTTATGTGCCGTACCTTATCGAGCACCTTTTGGAAATCAAAATATATTACGTCTTCTGGTTCCCCTTTATCTATCCTGCTAGTTACCTCCTCAAAGAATTCTAATAAATTTGTCAGGAATGATTTCCCTTTCGTGAAGCCATGCTGACTCTGCTTGATTAGATTATGTAATTTTAACTGCTCTGCAATTACATGCTTTATAATAGACATTTTCCCAATGGCAGATATTAAGCTAACTGGCCTATGGTTCCCTGTTTTTTGTCTCCCTCCCTTTTTGAATAAAGGTGTTACATTGGCAGTTTTCCAATCTTCTGGGACTTTTCCAGAAGCTAAGGATTCTTGCAAGATTACTACCAGTGCATCCACAATCTCTGTAGCTACTTCCTTTAATATCCTAGGATGCAACACATCAGGTCCAGGGAACTTATCTGGCTTTAGCCCCATTACTTTCTCTAGTACTTTTTGTCTAATGATAGTTATTGTATGTATTTCCTCCCCTTTTTTTCCCCCTTGATTATTTAGTATTGGAATGCTATTAATGTCTTCCACCATGAAGACTGAAGCAAAGTATTTATTCAACTCCTCTGCCATTTCTGGCACCCGATTATTATTTCCCCAGCCTCGTTCTGTAAGGGGCCTATGCTCACTTTGGTCTCTCTCTTCCTTTTTATATTTACTGTCTGTTTTTATATTACTTGCTGGTTTACCCTCAAAGTTTATTTTCTCTGACTTTTTTTGGTCATCTTTTGTTGGTTTTTAAAACTTTCCCAATCCTCTGGTTTACCACTAATCTTTGCCATAGTGTATGTCTTTTCTACTAATTTGATACTATCCTTAATTTCCTTGGTTAACCACTATCTACTCTTAATACCACATTCTTACTCTTGATGGGACCAACACTCACATTACCTACTTTTCTCCTGTTTAAATACCTGTAGAAACTCCTGCTATCCATTTTTACATTTCTAGCTAGATTCCTCTCATACTCTAATTTCTTTCTCCTGATTAACCTTTTAGTCATTCTTTGCCATTATTTATGTTCTGACCAATCATCTGACCCTGCCACTCATCTTTGTGCAGTTATATGTTTTTTCCTTACATTATGCTTTCCTTAACTTCTTTAGTTAACCACAGATGGTGAGTCCACTCTTTAGAATTTTTCTTTATAGTAGGAATATACTTATTCTGAATATTCTGAAACATCCCCTTAAATGTCTGCCACTGCTTCTCTATTAATTATTTCCTAGTCTAGTATCCCAGTTCACTTCAGCTAGCTCAGCTTTCATGCCCACATAGTTGCCCTTATTTAAGTTTAAAATACTAGAATTAGGCCCACTCTTCTCCCTTTCAAACTGGTTGTAAAATTCAATCATATTGTCACTGCTACCTAGGGCTGTCTTTACTCTGAGGTCATTAGTTAATCCTGTCACATTACACAATGTCAAGCCTAACAAAACATGCTCTTTAGTTTGTTCCAGAACATGTTGCTCTAAGAAACTCTCTCAAAAGCATTCGATGAACTCCTCATCCAGGCTACTACTGCCAATCTAATTTTTCCAATTTATATGTAGATTAAAATCACCCATGATTATTGCCATCCCTTTATCACAAGCACCCAATATTTCTTTTCAAATACTTTGTCCTATATTGCGGTTACTGTTAGGGGATCTGTAGACCACTCCCACTAGTGACTTTTCCCCCCAACTGTTCCTCATCTCCACCAAAACCGATTTTACTTCCTGATCTCCTGAACCAAGGTCATGTCTAACTATTGCACCAATGCCATCTTTGATTAACAGTACTACCCCTTCATCTTTACCTAGCTTCCTATTCTTCTGAATGTCATGTATCCCTCAATATTCACGGCTCAATCCTCGTCATCCTGCAGTCATGTCTCCACAATTGCTATCAGATCATACTTATTTACTTCGATGTGCACTATCAATTCATTTACTTTGTTATGAATGCTACACAAATCCAGATACAGAGCCTTCAGTTTTGTCTTTTTATGACTTTTGTAACATCTAGTCTTGAATGTTGGTGTATTCTTAGGCTTTTTCTCTCTGTCCCTTCCTGCCATTCTCTGACCCTCATTTCCCACATTATTATTTTGCTCTCCTTGACTCTACCCCTTGATTTACTACATCTGCCCAAGCTTGATCCCTCACCCCCCTTGTTTAGTTTAAAGCCCTCTCTACTTCCCTAGTTATGTGGCTCGCTAGAACATTGGTCCCAGCTTGGTTCAGCCCCCACTTTCCCCAGTACTGATGCCAGTGTCCCACAAACTGGAAACCACTTCTCACACACCAGTCTTTGAGCCATGCATTCACTTTTCTAATCTTATTTGTCTTCTGCCAATTTGTATGTGGCTCAGGTAATAATCCAGAGCTTTGGGGCTGTTTCTTAATTTGGTACCTAGCTCCTCATACTGACTTTGCAGAACCTCTTTTCTTGCCCTGCCTACATCGTTGGTACCTATATGAACTATGACAACTGAATCCTCCTCCTCCCATTGCAAGTTCCTCTCCAGCCCTGAGCAGATGTCCCAAACCTTGGCACCGGGCAGGCAACATAGCCTTCTGGACTCTCGATCTTTGCTGCAGTGAAGTGTCAATCCCCCTCGCTATACTAGAAGGTTAACAGGAGATTGGTTGAAAGCGTTCAAAGTTATAAAGGGTTTTGAAACAGTAAGTAAAACTGTAACAAAAACAGAATTACCTGGAAAAACTCAGCAGGTCTGGCAGCATCAGCGGAGAAGAAAAGAGTTGATGTTTCGAGTCTGCTTCCAGTTGCACAAGGGCCAGTAACCAGAAAATTTAAGGTCTTAAATTTAATTTTTTTTGAGCATGAGTTTTTGCGATCTGGGATGCATTCCTTCAAGGTGGTAGAGGTAGATTCAAAAGGGAATTGGAAAGGGAAAGATTAAAAAGGGAAAGATTTGCAGGGATATGGGGACAGAGCAAAAGAGTGAGACTAATTGGACAGTTCTTTCAAATAGTACAGACATGACAGGCCAGATAGCCTTCTCTTGTCACTGTATCATTCTATGATTCAATTAGTGTTCCTAGCCTAATTTTCACTTTTGTACCTTTACTTGGCCTGTACTCATGCACAAGCCTCAGTGAGTGTTCAAACGTGGGGAGCATCATAATTTTTCACTCATTCGACATTCATGGATGTGCACTTCCAATAACAATCAAGGTAATGATCAAGTGAGAAGCTTAACTCACTAGCGGAAGCCAACAATCGCACTCCTACCATCACTCTGCTGAAATCAGCCAAATCAACAGGGACCAAGATTGAACTCAACAACTGGGCCCAAATCTTACAGTCTCTGGGTAGTCAGAGATAAGGCATCTTCGGGAGATGCGCATCAGGACCCTGCGGAAGTCCAGATGCGCAGAATTACATAGGAATTGCCTGAGGAGTTTAAACTTCCAATTGGCTGATTCCCTGCTTCCCAGGGCCCTCTGCAAATGTCTCCAACCCTGAGCTCAGGGCAGAGACCTGAACCAGAAATGCAGGACTTAACTGGATACTTACCCAGGAAATATTAGACAATATAACACCTGGTCTAACAGCTGGTTAACTCCACAACAGACTTCCCCAATCACCACCCCCAACCTGATCACTGACTACTCCCCCGCCACCTAACCCGACTACCTCCCATACCCCACAACCACCCTTGCCTGACTCAACTACCACCCCGACTGGACACAACTATCCCCAAGCCAACCACCTCACCCCACCCCGACCACCAACTACCCATTCATCCCCTGCACCACCTACCCACCTCACCCATCTACCCATTCATCCACATGCCCATTAATAGACTTGGACCTTTATAAATTTATCTGAATAATGTCATAAAAAGGGACCTCTCCTTTCCCTGACTCTATTACGTTTGCTGGACTTACCCTGGAGTCACCTGTGATGCCCATTTCTACTTCAGCCAGGTCAGAAGATCCAGGAAGAAACAGGCAGCATCATCAGGTTGATAAAACCTTCGCGGGCAGTGGCAATGCACTCTGCATTGTCGCTGACTGTAAGATCTAGGCCCTGATCTTTTATCACTCAGTTGTTAAAAAGCAAAACAAGTTTTCCATCTGAAACAGGATGGGTGACAAGGGAAGCAGTGCAAATGCCTCCCATCTGTCTCTGGTGAGCTCATTGGGTATTGATAGGATTATTACAATTTTTAAAAAAACGAGCTACAAAAATGAGCAAAGTTCACAAAAAGAGTGCGTCAACAAAGGCATTTTGGGTTCTAACAGTAATCCAAATCTAATAAGAAGAAAGTACACACAGATGTCTAAATGTCATTATAAACTGGAAACCATCAGTTCAAAATTTACTTAAAGCTTTGCTTTTCCACTTTTAATCAGTAACCTTTACAGTGCTGGAATTTCCTTTCAACTTTGTGCTACTGGACTATTTTCAAAAGTTCCATTTGTGAGGGAATCATTTTTTTTTGGATTTTGTCTGTATTTTTGTAAGTTAGCATCAATGGGAGTGGCCTTTAGTTGACTGGAGATTGTAACATTTAAGGTGCAGAATAGGAACAGGGACAGAACCCTGTTGGGAGATTTAAAAAGATCACAGATCAGTTGAAGGGACCAACAGCAGCCCATGGGAAGGAGATGGAGAGGAGAGTTGGCTCCAAGCAGCTGAAGTGCTATCGTTAACTCCATGCTGCTGAAGGGGCTGGAGCTCAGAGAAGCTTCATGCTGCTGAGAAGTTGGGGCTCAAGGGAGCCCTGGAGTAGAGATTGCTCAGTGTTGCTAAGGAAATTGAGTTCAGAAAAAGCCATGGAGCACCTCAGTTGGAGTACAGAAAATCCTGAGGGCAGTGTTGGCTTGGTGCAGTTGGCTGCTGCGTGAAGAGCAATTGTTGGCAGCATGTAGTTCAGGAGCTGAGAACATGCCTGCATTTAGATGCTGGAGTAACCTGGCCAATAATGGGGGAAGCATTCTCGGTAGTAGGTCAGCTCAACTGGAAAAGAAGAGCAAGAAGCCTGGACCTGGGAGCAAATTTGTGAGAAGTCTAGAATAGTGTACCTTTTGGTGAGGATTGTACTTATGGAACTCGGGTAGAGTAGAGCTGCTATCAGCTGGGGATCATGGTAGCTCTTTGAAGGAGAAAAGCTAAAATTCCTTGCAACGAAGATAGCTTTAAATAATTTTTGTGACTCACAGTGATGACTGACATCTAGGTGAGTTGCTGAGAAAATTCGGGGGACCATTCTTTGCTAAGTCATGTTAAGTTTCTTCTGTTTGTTTAAAAAAGTGGGACCTTGTGGGTTTATTCTCCTTGTGAATAACTGGGAGTTCAAATTTTGCCTACTTTAACAAAAAAGATTACAGGTCCCTAAACCAGATCTGAACAAATTTTAGGGTCTCATCCGGAACCGTAATAAAATTTGGGGGTCTGGTCTGGGATTTTAACATACTTCAGAGGAATTACCTAGTATCACCGTAATAATGCTCAGAAATGGCAGTAGTGGCCTCCCCCATCTTCTTCCCACACCCCTCCAAAATGGTCCCTTCTGCTCCTGAAAATACTGACTCATACTGGATACAGTTCTGCATCCAAGAGCCACCCTCATCCACATGAACATTTTTCTTACGTGATTCTTGGCTACATTGCTTGGTATGCTTTTCAGGTATAGAGATGAGGAAAGACAATAAAAGCTGAGCCGGATTATGTATTTACCTGCACTTTTCAGCAGGAATTACAAAATGGAGATCAGAATAGAAACCCCCCTGAGTGATTGTCCTCTCACTTGCCCAGAATTATTGCGGTTAAGTATAGCCAACCACACCGAATGGAGATCATTTAACTCTATACAGATCACGGATCAAATTGAATGGCAACCCCAAGGAGTAAATGAGGTAGCACCATTCCCTCTCGAGCCACAAAGCCTCACCTAACAAGGTGAATTTTTCTAATCTATTAGATAACTTAGCTTCCACTAGCAAGCAGTGCTGTGCAGCCTAAGTGCTTCAGGACATCATGAGAATGTGATAAATGCTGCATGAAAGCAAATTCCTCTATGTTCAAGCATTTGTTTTGAAGGAGAAATATCAATGGAAGTCAGTGTTAATCAAAGTTTCTGCTTGTAGTGCCAGAGGTAGAGCAAATGAAATAATCACAAATTCTACCCTTGGTTTAGCATCAGTCTGTTAGTGTATGAGTAAGTCAATGAATTACAGAAGTGATTACAAGAATGAACCCACAAATGAAGCAAACAATAACAAACATTCTAAAACAATGAGAGTCCTTAAGTAACAAAACTTGAAAAAATACTTAATTTTCAAAGCCAACACCTGTAATTTTGCATCTAAGATATGATTCGAAATTACACAAATCAACCACAAATGGCTCATATCTAATTCAGGAAGGCAACCCATCATAAACTCTGATAAGAAACCTTTCTTTCAAATACATAAAGCCAGTAGAGGGGTTCATATAAATAGGCTCATCAACGGAGCAATCTATAAGTAAATCCAAAGTTGAGATTTTATTTTATGAAAAATTAAATTTCTGGTTTACCAGCTAATGAAAATTTGAAGTATTGATGCTATTTTTCCTCCCTCAAGGCATAGGAAACAGTTAAATAATTTTTCACATTACAAAACTGAACAGAAACCCAATAAATATTGCTGTGAATGTACATTAGCATGTGACCTTAAAATCTTCTTAAATGATGTAGGCATGAATGATCAGAATTTAATTCCACTTTCACAATAATTATCTTCCCTCACTATCAAAACAAGGATATAGTAGTGGCACCGTCTATCTGGTCATGCCAAAATGACAGAAGCAGAATTGCTCGAGTGGCACTGCTGATCTTCACCCAATTTTATGGGTGTGCTCTATAGATAAGTTTCTTTATTAAGTCAGGTTTAGTATTAAATAAAAAAATTGGAAATGCGAAAACTAGAATTTAAATAAATTAACTACAGCAGAGAAACTCACAAGCATTACAGCGCTTTTCAATTTCTTTCCTAATTAGAACCTCTACTCAATGATTTTTCCTAAAAATATGAAGTGCAGGTGTTTGTCTAAAATATCTTCCAGTTCTGATGAATGGTCATGGAAATGAAACATTAACTATACCTTCCTCTCTCAAAAGATGCTACACGACTTGCTGAGTGTTTCCAGCATTTTCTATTTGCATATTTATGAAATAAGGAAGATTAAGTGGTGCAATGCACTCATTGCCACCTCAGAGACCCAGGTTTAAATCCAATCCAGATTGATCTACCTGTCTGCTGGTTGCATGGGTTCTACAGGAAATTAATTTGGGAAGTTTGAATCCAGTATCTTAGTGTATACAAGTCTACAGCCAAAAAAAAGACTCCTAATTCAGCACTGAGTGGAAATCCCATTCAGATTGGGGTCAAAGGATATCTTGTGTGAGAATGGAAAAATGTGATACTAAGGGAGTTGGTACTTCTTGGTGTTATGGCACATTGCTCTGTACCAAATTGTGCTATACCTGATCAGCGATTGGCTGATGCTGTCAATGGCTGGGATTTTCCAGCCCCATCATTGCAGGACAGGAGACTCAACAGCCTAGCCAAAAGTCCATGTCTTAAGGTGGAACCAGATGATCCCAACATGGGCAGGGCCAGAAAACCCCACTCAATATGTCCCAAAATGGACAGCGTGTATCCTAATATCTTTTGATAAGCACTAAATTCAAAACAAATGGAAGGAAATATACGTTAACAACTGAAACCCCCAATTTAATAAGAATTGCATTGAATCTATCGTATGCACTCATATTTTTACAGAAAACCAAACATTGGTTATAAAAGGTTATTTAGCAAAAAGCTGAGTTAGCTTATCATCATATGATTTATATGATGCCACTTTTAACATGTTTTATCATACACATATAGGGCACTTGGTTCTCTGGATAACTAGATTAACATAAGGCAAAACACATTTTTAGAAACACTGCAAGAAGCTAATTGTCACATGCTTCCAACAAACTAATCACAGTAGTAGACTGAGCCACAACATGGTGTGCACAGACCAGGTTGGTTGAATGCAACAGCTTTAAAGCTGAATGTTAATAATGTCAACAATATCCTCAAAATGTATAACCTTTCTTGTGTTGTATCTACCACCCTCCATTTTATGCTTTCACCCTATCACCATGTACCATTCCCACATTTACTGGGCCAGTAGATTAACTGCATTCTGTACTCTCTTAATGAAATTTAAATATGTGAAGGCAGTTATTATTTTCCCACTAGTTATACTCTATCTGCTACATTTTCTTGAAGAAAAAGCCTCAAGATAGGGTTAGTAGATTTTAAACTTACCATATGAGAAATCATACAGGGGATCCCATTTCCAATCATTATTGGATACAACCTTTCTCCAGCACTAAGATTTACCACAGCACTTCAGCTAGAACCCTTAATATTTAGACAGCATGGTTGGGGTCGTGACAACAACCAAATTTCATTAACAACTTACATTCATATAGCACCTTTAATGTAGTAAAACATCGCAAGACCCTTCATGGGAACGTTATCAAAGTTTGACACCAGGCCACATAAGGAGGTATTAGGACAGGTGATCAAAAGCTTTGTGAAAGCATTAGGTTTTAAGGAGAGTCTTAAAGAAGGAGAGAGATGTAGAGAGGTGGAAAGGTTTATGAATGGAATTTCAGAGAATGAGGCATAGGCAGCTGAAGGCATGGTTGCCAATGGCAGAGCGATTAAACGTTGGGGGTGCACAAGGTGCCAGGATTGGAGGAGCACAGATCTTGGTTGGCTGTCAAGCTGAAGGGGAGTAACAGAGATAGGGAGGGGCAAGAAGAGATTTAACACTTCTTTAATAAAGTTCTGAAAATTATCAGATCATAAATCAAATAACAAAAACTTTCTAGAAGAAATAGTTACGATTAAAATATTAATACCACATTTTTTCTTCAATTAAGCTCTCTTCCTGTAATGTGCCAGAAGCAGCACAAGATTGAGGTAGTTTGTTTTTTGAAACAAGAGCATGAGGGAATGAATGAAGAATGAGAAACTGCGGAAAGGGAAAATAAATTATTAAGGTTTATCACATAAAAATATATTTAAAATCACTTACCTGTTGACTGCTGAGTCAGTACGAATTGTTGCTATAGGAGACCGCATGTTCTTTAGATCCCAGACTTTTACAGTTCTGTCATCACTGCCAGATACAACATTATCTCCCACAGTAAAGACAGCAGATGTTACAGTGCTGAAAGAGATAAAACATGTGGATAACCATTAAATAATTTATTACCAACACGTTGAAGAGTTGTCTCTAGCTGATGTATTTAGTTGCTACCTAGGTTCCCTATTATTTTTACATACGCCATACGCTTCATTCTTCTTGGAAATTTTTGTACTCGTCGAGCCAATGGACGTTTACACTGATGAACTGTCAAGCATGAGTATTAAGATCTTGGGTCATATGCAGAGTACAACTCCCTCCATTGCCAATATGTACTAAACCTCACCTCAGCTTTCACTACACTGGCATGTCCCACATCTATATGGCCTTTCTGGGTAACAGTTCCCAAATGTGGTTTATAGAGAGACAGAGATATATAGAGAAACAGGAATTTATGTTAACAATGCACTAGATGAAACTGAAGCCCAAGAGGTGACAAGTCTCCATTTTACCCAGTTCATATGCAATTTTTTGATTTGCAAATTAATGTTTTTTTACATTCAATTCTGGTTTATAATGCTCAACATTTCCTGAACCACTAGCTGAAATCTCACTGGTGTTAAGATTGAGCTCAAAACCTCACGTAACAAACGTCTGTGCAGCTTGTTTCAAATCTATCAAAAATATAGTTGAATTAAGAATATTCAAAAATCCAAAGGGTCTCCATAAATTGTTAAGTTTAACGTAAGTGCAAATAAGTTTATTGAAACAACAAGATAACCCAGTGTATTATTGATAGAGTCTAACATTCAAGATACATAGCCTAGAAATTACTGGTGTTGAAGTCAGCTGATGAATGTTTAATACGATCATATGAGATGGCTCTGTTTTGTATCTGTTTATTTTCACAGAATCTCAGAATCACACAGTGCAGAAGAGGCCCTTCGGCCCATCCAGTCAACACCGACACGTGAGAAACACCTGACCTACCTACCTAATCCCATTTACCAGCACTTGGCCCATAGCCTTGACATGCCAAGTGCTCATCCAGGTACTTTTTAAAGGATGTGAGGCAACCCGCCTCCACCACCCTCCCAGGCTGGGTTCAAGACTCCATGTAAAAACAGGAGATCACAGTGTTGTACTACTACATTAAAAGTTATTAACAGTAATTTTTAGATGCATCATTGGGCCTAAATCAAAATCCACAAGCCATGGTTACTACTAGATTTCCTAGGCAGTCCAAAGAACCAGACAGATGAAAAGCTGTTAAACTATGACAAACTATTTTGCACAAATTTCAAGTTAATGATGTATGGGTGGGATTTTCCAGTCCCGCTCCCAAAGTTAATGGACCTTTTGCTGGTCTATTATATTTTCTGTCCCACCCGCGATGATTCCCACGGCGGGCAGGACCAGAAAATTTAGGCCTTTGTGTCCAGTATTTTCAGATATATAACAGATTGGGCATGGTGCCAAAACTGGAGAAGAATAATTTACCGCAACCCCTCCTTCTTAACTGTCAAGCCTTGTTGAAATTTAAACCAGGCAGCTTTACCCTGATTGGTCAAGGCATTGTTCTGAGGAATGGGTCAGTGAATGGCTGTGACTTATTTTGTTTAGCTGAAGCAGGCACAATGTGTTTACACCTCCTCAGAACAATGCCTTGACCAATCAGGGTCAAGCTGCCTGGTTTAAATTAACTGCTTGGCAGTTAACTGTAAGTCACCAATACTGGTGCATTCTCCATGGTAATGCCTCTACCAGAGTCCACTTGCCAACCAATCTGCACTCTCTTCTCCTACAGTGTAAATTGTTGTTTTCCCTTTATATTTGTATTCTTGTGAAATGTCCTGATGAGTGCAAGTCAAAAAGCTTCGACATGTCTCTTTTTTCATCAATATAAATAATCTCTTGGATGAGCCATCAAACTCTCTCAGATGATGTAAGAGTTTCCATGGTGCTAATTCAAAGAAGGGCAGGGGAGTACTCCCCAGTGTCTTGGTGAATATTTATCACACAAGCAACAATACAAACAGATAGATTATCTGATCACTATCTCATTGCTGTTTGTGGGACCTTGCTGTATGCAACTTGGCTGCCATGTTTCCTACATTACAGTAACTAACTCGCTTTGAGGTATCCTGTGGTCATGAAAGGTGTTATGTAAATGGAAGCCTTTTTTTCTTTCTAAGTATTTCTGTTTTAACTGAAATGCATATATTTTTCTCAGTGCTCACTGCTACTTTAAATTAATTCTAAATGTGTTTCTGGTCTCCAACTTACAACTAGGACTGATGGACCTAAAAAAAAGAACAAGATCACGTATAAACATTTAATGAAATTTAATATTTTGTCACTTACAATGGCAGTTGTTCCTGTCTGTGTGTTACTCAAGGAATGCAGACTTCACATCTAGATGCTGATTGAATTTAACAGCATCCAGGCCACCAGAGGCTCTTTTATGCAGGCACACTTAATTCAAATTGACATTAAATTAAGGTTTAATAAGGATTAAACTACTGTGTGTAAATGGAGCAAAGTTCTTTAATTTAATACCACCCTAAAGCTAAAGCATTCTACTTTAGCATGGGGTGGCACCCTCAGTGTTAAAGATGTACAAGATTTTTTAAAACAGAAAACTGATGGATAAGACGAGGCACATTAACCTCACAGTTTTCTGCATTTATAAACATAATATACACATTTACAATTTTTTTTAAAACTGGAAATGCCAGTAACATAATTAAAGATGGAAAATGTTGGAAGTCACAGAAGATCAATTAGTCTCTTGAAAAAGAGATGATGGGTGAACTGTTTAGGTAGAAAACCATCGCCAAACCTGGATAATAAAGTGCGCCCATGGTTAACTGATGAAAATAAAGAACAATAGTAAGTAAAAAGTAAAAATATTTTGACACCCTGTTCTGTATAACCAGTATTTTCAGTTTTTATTTTAGAATACATAAGTTAGACAAGTCTATGTTTGATCTCTTAGACCTAGATTTGCATTTGGTTCAAACCATTAGACTGAATGCACTCTTTGCTATAGGAATCTACAGAAATGGAGTTTGAGCAGTTGGATGCCAGATTGTAAGGGACATAGATCTCCACACAAAGTTTGCAAACTTGTATAATGATTCATACAGAAAATAAAATCTCTACACTAACACAATAAATTGTGTTACGATCTCAATAGAGACCAGTAACATTTTTAGTTTTTTTTTAATGAATCCAAAAATCCAGATATTTACTAAAGGAATGAAATGGTTGGCTCAGATTTTTTATTGCCTGTCCAACCTTATTGTTGGCAGACGGGCGAATCAGCCAGGCAGCCTTTGCATTTTTCATCAAACCTCATCCATGGGTGGGATGAGATTTCTATGATGAAAAAAGAATATGAATAAATTTCTGTGGACAGCATTTTCATTAGCTAAATTTTCAGGTGATTGATTATGATGCATGGACAATTTTTTTCAGTTTTTGAAACCTTTATTTTGCTTTTTCAGGTCTTTAGCTCCCCGAAGCAGCTCACTGCCTTCAGGGAGCTCTCTGTCAGCACTGGCCCACTCCCACACCGACGTCATCACCAGTTCTCTTCCCACCCCCAACCCAGCAGTGCTGAGCTTTTCAGCATGCATTTCACATTGGCTGGCTGTTACTTGGCCATCCAGCATGAGGTTGCGGTCAGGGGCCAGTTTCCTGGCCGATCCTGGGCCCACCGATCGCGCCCACCGAGCTGAAAAATTCAGGCCATTGAGTCTGTTTCAGCTAAACAAAGTAAGTGACAGCCATTCACTGACTCATTCCTCAGGACAATGCCTTGACCAATCAGGGTAAAGCTGTCTGGTTTAAATTTCAAACAATACTTGGCAGTTAACTGTCACCATCCCTGGTGCATTCTCCATGGCAACACCTCTATCAATCAGAGTCTACTTGCCAAC
Source organism: Carcharodon carcharias (assembly GCF_017639515.1). Taxonomy (NCBI): domain Eukaryota; kingdom Metazoa; phylum Chordata; class Chondrichthyes; order Lamniformes; family Lamnidae; genus Carcharodon; species Carcharodon carcharias. Next base: position 39,084,383 of record NC_054469.1, on the reverse strand, counting down.
CAATCAGCACTCTCCTCTCATATAGTCTAAATTGTTGTTTTCCCCTTCCATTGGTATTCTTGTGAAGTGTCCTGATGAGTGCAAGATGAAAAGTTTTGACATGTCTCTTTTCTCAGCAATATTCAAATTCTGTACTACCAAAAGACTATTTGTTTCCTAAATAATTGACTCTGAAAAGATATTTCCAACCCTCAACCCATGGTTTTATCAGTTTAAGTCACTGGCCATTTCATTCACAAGGGGTTCTACAAATCAGCCTACTATTGAATTCATATCTACATGCGAAAGTTCTGAAAAGTCAACCAAAAACAAAACAATAATTTGGCCTTGACGACACAATCCCGACAAAGGAGTTGCTATGTTTTGTCCAGATTGCTCAAGAATTTGTTATATGCCAAAATTCTTGAACAGTTGTGCTGCGGAAAATAAAGAGTAAAAGCGAATAAATCATCTAGGGGCGGAGAGATACTTTTATAGACTTGGTACATGATACACTAACATTGACATGTTCCCTTATAAATGATCTTGCAAATTCCAAAGACAACCCAAATCGTGAAGGCTAAGATAATCATTTCAGCATTCAGCAGGACCTAATTTCTGCTGTCTCATTATTCCTGCAAACCACAATTAAAGTGACAATCCAACTTTCCAGCTTGGCAGCCAAGATCTTCAGGGAAAGTCTTTCTGTACATGTTTCTGTGAGAAATAGATCTATTTCTCTGGGTGAGCAGTGGCCTGCAAATCAGTGAGTTTTCACTTCTGCTGCTCCCTGCTAGTATTATGTCCTGATCTTTATCCATATATAATTAATTCCCATTTATTTTGAGTCAGACTAATTAAGTACATAAATCAGGGAGTAGGCCTTTTTTATCTTTCTGATGAGAAACATTCCTAAAAAGGAAGCAGCTTTAAGCCTCAAAATAATAGGTACTGAGTCAATTTTACTGAACTCAGTGTATATTTCCAATTTGTTAGACACTGTGAAATTTATTTTTAATTGTCTAGCTAATTGTATTAATTTATTATTTTTACTTTTAAAGCTACATGATGAATTATTTTAATTGTTAGTCTTTTATGTACAATGTCCTTAGAAGATTTAACTGGGCCAACGCTTCGAATCTAGCTGTACTGTGTATGCTTTTTATCGGCATGGTCAGCAATGAGGGATGTGAGATTGGGAGGACTTAAGATGAGCCCGCAGTAAATGTGCAACATGAGGTCACCCACTTTGGATCCAAGAATGACAAACCAGAGTATTTTCTACACGGCGAGAGACTAGGAACACAGCTAAGCAATGGGTCTTGGCAATATTCAGGCTGTAGTGTTTAAGGTATGTGCTGCTGAATACCTGTGCCCTTAGCTAAGCTGTTCTTGTATAGCTACTACATCTACCTGAACATGGAGAAAATAAGCCAGCCTGTTCACAAAAAGCAGAAGAAATCCAACCCAACCAATGATCACTCCATCAGCCTACCCACAATCATCAAAGTTCACACACTCACTGAGATCATTCAAATTTGTCAAACAGCCAGACATGGGCATCAATGTTTTTGCTTTACAGAATTAAAGATTAAAGTTTGGTGTAATGATTTGTGTTCTGGATAATAAACAAGAAGCTTTGAAAAAAAATTGATTTCACTGTGAAAATAGTTGTACTGATTGCACTAGTACAATACAAATTGCACCTGCAATTTTTATGGGCACACCCAGAAAATCAATCACGTGAATAGGTTTATGGTCAGAATTGTAGGCTTCAAGCAAAAGAAAGTGATATTGAAGCTCATGGTATATTCCAGGAACTACAGTATTATTTCACAAAAATAACCTTCAAGTACAATCCATCTCCACTTCGTGTCAAGAGATTTTGAGCGTACCTTGTACCAAAATACATATGTCAACTCAATTTACCACAGCCACGTCACAGTAATCTACAATGCCTGCCAAATTGTACTCTCCTCACCTAGATGACAATCATCTATTCACAGATACGTTTTCAGCCACCTCCATTCTCACTGCGATTCCCCCATTAGCTATACAGAGAGAAAGCAGAAGTGGGAAACATTTGTGGAAATGGGTTTTGAATATAGTGCAATTTGTTGTTGAAGATAATTATGTTATAAAGGGCAACAAATCAACCACACTGTAAATTGCTGGGTGAGATGGTGCAAACAATTCTTCATTGGAATGGAGCTAAACTTGCACTTAAAAAGCAAGTTTCTGTTCATTGTAGGGTTATGACCAAAAATCAACCACTACTTCGGTCTTTTTTGAATGGACATGCAGCTGCTTAATACCGGTCGAAGTTTTATTATTTATACTGCTTAAATCATTAGCTTCTAGATCGGTGGCTATTTTCATGTTAACAGGTTACGTAGCCCAGGTAGAAGCCCTATTTAATCAAATCAAACATAAATGGCAGGAGGGGTGGTGGTGGGAAAGTTAGCTAATAAAGTCAAATACTTATGAAATAAAAATGACCACAATACCAATATTGAATTTTATTCTCAATGCTTTATTTTGACTTTAAATTTGATATGGGAGGGAAAAAAATCTTAAATGAAAGCAAAATGCTGCAGATGCTGGAAATTTGAAATAAAAACAGAAAACGCTGGAAAAGCTCAGCCGGTCTGGCAGCTTCTGTGGAGAGAAAAGCACAGTTAGCGTTTTGAGTCCGTGTGACTCTTTAATTCAATTTACCGCAGCCACATCACAGTAATCTACAGTGCCTGACAAATAGCACTCTCCTCATCAAGATGACAATCATCTATTCACAGATACGTTTTAAGCCACCTCCATTCTCACTGTGATTCCCTAAAACTGTCTTCACTTAAGCATCGCATACAACTAAAAGTTCCCCTCAAAGAGAATGAGAGGAAAATTGAATGATTGTTCACAAGGCCAAATCTAGTTAAAGAACATTTTCAAAAGCAGTAGGAAAGCACTATACAGGTTAGAATCTTCAAGAATAAAAGCAGGTGCATTGTGGAGTCTGAGGATAAAGACAGATCCAGATTTTAAAAAAACAGCCATTAGTTCAAATTTAAGGGTAGCCACTATTTGCCAAAGCAGCTGACTGAAAATGATAGTTTTGCAAAACTCCATCGAGAATAACCATTAACCATAAAGATAAAAAACAAGAGGTCATATGCCAGCTCTCTTACTGTAAAAGTGAAACTGTGAAATTCCATGAAACAGTTGGTTTATAATTTAAATTCAGTGAAGAGGTAAATCTGTAATGTTGAGGTCTATCCCTCTTGTCACACCTGAAGAGCAATAAGATCCCTCATTTGCTTTATCAATCATAGCCCATAAATTTAAAAGCAGAATCCCAGTGGGGTGCAGTATGATACTGCTATTCCCAGGCAAAGCTGATGTCTCTGCCAAAGCACAGCAAAACTCATTTATCTTGTCCTAGAGAGCAACGGAGCATACACTTCCAGCTGACAGTGCGGCAATTTCTCCTCACACACCACTGACTGTTCTGGAACATTCTGCTCCCTGAGCGGGTCTCAATCACTGAAAATACTGTAATGCTAGCACTCCTCATTAGAACTAACAGCTGTCTCAACAGTTAAAAAGGCCAGAAACTGGTTTGCATATCAATCTGTTAAAACTTTATACAATAAAATGGTTACAATATAATTTAAGATTTTCAAAACATCCAAAAATAACTCCTCATGGAAATGCTATGCCACTGCATTTTGGTATTGGACTTTTGTACAAATTTGATCAGCTTTTAAAAATATTAGGGAAACAAGTTGAGGTTTAGCTCTTCTAATCAGTCACAGGACATACCTAAAATAAGAAAAAATGTTTTAAAAAAACAATAAAAATACAAGTGGAATTTTATTTATTTTGGAGTAGAATGGACCTATAAGTTTTGAACTACAAAATCAGAAGTATTTTTTGCAATCACATTCACATATAAATGCATCAATGATGGCATGCTGCTTCCTTTCCTTCACATGGGAAGTTTTTTTTAAAAGTCATTTGTCTACCTTTGATGGCAATTGGTGATGCAATTAAATCAGCTGAACCAAGGGAGGCTCTTGAGGCCAAAGGCTTCACGAAGGAAGTAGAGAAAATTAGGAAAAGAATATTTCTTTAAAGATAAAAATCACTAACAGTTCTGGTTACTGATTCAAACACTAACTCCGCTTTGATAATTACCTTGAACAATTACAATATTGTCATAAGTTGCATCAATATTTTATTTCAAAATTAATTGAAAAATAGATTCGTTACTAAAATTAATTTACCTGAGTAAAATGGATGAATTTTAATTTTTAAAAAGCCATTGACTGTAAAACAGCTTATCCTCATGTACAGGTTTTCATAAAGTTAGCACCAATGAACTGACAAGCTCTGGAAGAAATTATTTTTCTTACTCTGCGTTAACAGAGCACCACATATTATACTGTTTGAAACACAAATAAAAATAACGTAATTAAAGACTTCACCAAGTTTAGTAAAATTTAAACTGGTTTCTTTTCAACCATATCCATTTTATTTTAAGAGGGACTGCACCAACAGTTCTCTAAAATGCCCATAAAGATACACTTACTATTTGCACAAGTATAGACCAGATTTTCACTTCATCTGGTTCAGTCAGTTCATTACGTGCAACTGTCAATGGGAGTACAAAGCTCTAAGTTATACACAAAAAAAGCTCAGTGCCCTACCCAAAACCTCAATTTCCCAAGTATACAATCTATTGAATGACTGAATGCCAAAATGTCAATCAAGTCTGGTCTCCTTCATTTATAGCACAGCAAATAGAGTATGGAATGAAAAGAGGTTAATTGTTCCATCAAATCTACTCCTTCCAAGACCCTGAACAATATACCTCATCACAAAAGCAACAACTTGTATTTATATGGTGCCTTCAATGTAAAAAAAATAGCATGCTTTACATGTGATCTCCACTTGTTGGACTTCATGAGGGCATTTACCACATAAGAATTGAACAACTGTTTTCTGGGATCTAGGTGTGTTGAAAGTTAGTTTTGATTTATTGTGAAGAAGTGCTAACTTTGTAAATATGCTGCATTTCACTCAGTACTGTTCACTTACCAGTTCTTCATTAACTAAGCTACATGTTGGTTACTAGCTTGCATCTCAGACTATTTAAGTGCATATTCAAATCTGCCTACCAAAAAGAGATTTACAGGGAGCAAATAGTACTTCCTAATAAGCTCATGAACAGGAAATACTTGCCACTGTACTAACTTGTGGGTCTCAGTGTTGTTTTACTAGGTATCGAGCAAGTTAAAGCATAAAAGTAAAAGCAAAGTATTGTGGATGAACTGAAGAATTCATATTGGACTCGAAACATTAACTCTGTTTTTCTCTCAACCGATGCTGCCAGACCTGAGTATTGCCAGCACCTTTTGTTTTTATGTCAGGTTAGAGAATATTTCAGATTATGAGCGAATGAGAGGTTTGATTACAGGGTTGGTTGGTGCATGACACTGAGCCCAGGTAGAGTAAAACTCCTAAAACATAGTCTCCACTACATTGAAAACTTTGTGCATGTTTTTGTCATTTCCACACAAGAGTATAATACTCTTCTTGCATAAATTCCAACTTGTAAAATTCTCTTTCCCGCACTCAGTCCCACCCATCTCCTATCCTTTCTGACCAACAATGGCACTCAGCCCTCAAGACATTCAGCTGAAAGTGCTTACGCTCATCGATAAAGCCCTCCAGTCTAGATCATAAAAGGGCCGTACAACATCTTTAATTCTGCTAATGTGAAATAGTAACGTTTTAATGTGTTATGTCAAGGGCTTTATTTTGGACATTTCAGTCACAAAGAATAAAATAGTAGCGAAGGGATTGGAATTTGGATGTTCATTTTTTGAGTGATGTGATTGGTTTGCAGCATTAGTTACAATTTTTTTCCTTTACAAAACATTATTACAACCTGGAATACTTTGCAACAGAATGCTTTGAGGCAGAGGCTGTAACATAATTAAAATGTTCAAAAAGAATTCAGATCTACAAGGAAAGGGCAGGGGAATGGAACTACAGTCGACAGCTCCAGTTGAAGAGCTAATATCAGCATAGTTATAATGCATCAAAAAGCCTTTTCTACTGTAATTCCATAATTCTATAATCAGTAGTACTTGCTCTGTATTATTTATTAATAGTCTGAACGATGGGCGACCTACAACAGATCCTTGTGGAACTTCACTAAACATCATTACCAGACAAAGAAAGGTCAGTTTACCCTATTTTTAATCCCATATCCATTTTTTGGTACCGCTCTCTGGGGATTGGAACAAATCTAAGCTAAGCTGCTACCCAATACTGAATTATTGGCTTATTATCTTGTACTGATTTAGTAAGCAAAATTTATATTTTACAAAAACAATGCTTAAGTAAAACCAACTCAAAGCAATGACAATCAATGTCACAGTATCCCAAGTATTGTAGCTTGTGACCTCGGTCACAAATGAAAATTAACCCAGTTTTCGATTGTCTGGCAATGATGCTTGGTCAAATTACACAAGGGTCTGTTATGGGTCCCCCGTCATTCAGACCACTGAAAATTAATACAGAGCAGGTCTACTGATTATAGAATTATGGGTTATCAAAGTAATCATAAAAAAATGTCAGCAGCACTTCTACTTTTCTTTCTCTTGCATAAAAGAGTAGTGTGAAATAACAGTTTTTCATAGTGGCATGTCAAGCACCTAACTGAAGTTAGCCCAGTCGTTTCTCTGGAATTGAATTATCTTCTTTTTAAAGCTGTTTCAGCGCATTTAGCTGGTAATATTTTTGAAACCTGCACTGCTAGCTGCTAATACGCTTGTCGTCAGAATAGCTGGTGGATATTTTGTTGCATGAATCCAAACTGAGTACTCAAGAGTCCAGTTTCATTGGATTATATGAGGTATCTTGGCCTATATTAAAGTTATGATTCTTGTCATGGAACAATCGAATGGGGTAGTTTGACCAATTCAATCAGTTTTGGTTTATTGAAGGTCAAAGTCCAACTCCAGAAGTAGATAATTGGAGATGACAGTTCAATAGAGTAATGAGGAATTGCTGCAATGTTGGAAGTGCCACCTTTTGGATGATACATTAAACAGAACAGTGAGTTCACTTCAAAAAGTACTTCATTGGCTGTAAAATGCTTTGGGGAAAACTGAGGGCGTAATAGGCTCTATATAAAAGCCAGGAAAGAAACGAGGGGGCTTTTTACACAGTTAAATGTGACAATCTAGAGTATACGATCTGAAAGGTTGGTGGAAGCAGATTAAACAGTAACTTTCAAAAGGGAACTATATATATAGCTGAAATGGAGAAAAGGCTCTGGGGAAAGAGCAGGTGATTGGGACCAATTTTCTCTTTCAAAAGAACCAACACAGGCACGATGGGTTAAATGGCCTCCTTCTGTGCTGTATGTTTCCACATGGGGCTATTTCTTTCAATATGTTTATAATGTAAATTTTGAAAGCTGGAATAAGCCAAATCATAATATCCCCAATTCATTTTTTAAAAATTAAGCTGACAGATGTACTGCTAACTGCAGAATGGTAAAAGCCATTTGCAAATTTGACCTTAAGCATTTTTTGTGACAGACAAATAACTAGCATATTGGCTCCATCTACTGGATAGAATCTATGCAACCAGATATTTGTAAAAGAACCCCAGAGGCAATTATAGAGCATAATTTCATTAGTAAATTAAGATTATTACCTTATAGAATGCCAAAAGAATTGCCTACTTCCTTAAAGAGCTGGCATCAACATGATAGTTACATGTGAGGAAGACTGACTGCCTCCTCCTTCCAATTCATTCAAACCCCCATCCACCTTTGCCAACACTGCATCTTGGTTTGAAATTTAGATTATTCCAGGTTGAGTGAATAACCAACTTAGCATTTTTTCCATGCATTGGATCAGTATACTATATGAAAGTTTTAATAACATACTTTCTTTTCTCTTGGATATGCTTTTAGTCCTTCTCCAACACTGCTTAATCAGGGATTTCAGATTCAAAATTTGAACCATTATAGGTATTTTATTATTTACAGTTGGCTACCTACTTAAAATTGCCTTGACTCATTAAAAAAAGTTTAAAATAGGTCTTACTTGTTTCACTAAAAATTACAGACTGCTGTAATAATCATCCTCCAAGTTTGAAATAGTCTGGAATGGTGCAAAATGACAGAGAACGAGGAGTTACTCAGAACGTATGAATATAAATACATTCCACAAACGTCAATGCTTCATAGCTTATTTATGCAGACAAACACATATACAGCAGCTTCTGAAACATAGTATCAAAATGTGTATCAGTATTTATACCATCTCCAATTTGCCATGAAAAAGACTTCGAACTATACAACAGAATTCAACCTGAGAAGACACTTTAAAGGGGCTGCATGCCACACACATGGTGCAAACTAAGGAATTCTTTCAGCTGAACAAGTTATTGCAACACTTATCTAAAGCACTAAGAAAGTGCCCATCAATGCCTTTGAGAACAGAACAAAAGAAAATCAAATGCGTAAATCAGGATATTAAAAAAAGTCATGATTAATAAATTAGGTTGTAAATTATTCATTATAGATTAATCTTTCAGTTTTCCCACAGATCTTTTTCCCCTTTACCCCTCTTCTCCTAAAGGCAATGGTAGGCAGCACTGCTCCTCAGATAGCATTACTACAGTCCACACAAATGCCTACAGTGTGACTTTTAGGTGAACTATTTCCCTGATGAGATAGGCTAAAGGCAAATAGCAGAATTCAAACTGAGTATTTTCCTTGTGTATAGCTTACATGGAATTGCATACAACATACAGCTCAGAAACAGTCCAATCCACCCTGGGCTGTGCTGAGGTTTCTACCCCACACACGTTGGCTCCGGTTCCATCTGCCTGGTCTGAGCCTTTAAGCGTGTATTTTGATCCTGCACACAGGGAGCCTGATTGACAAGCTGGAGGCCTGCTTCACAAGGCCAAAGCCTACAGGAGCAGATGGGTATACTGGAGAAGTGAGAGGCATAATTATGGGGGTAGAGGAATCAAATGATGATCAGTCTTAAGGAGTGTCCAGTCCAATGGTGGCCAGGGGACAGATCATAGGCTGGGAGGAGTGAGTTGTACTGGGTAGCTTGTTGCGTCTGGAGGAAACAAACCTGCTCCTCCTGGTACATAAGCCCTTCCTGATTTTCACTAGCCAGGTTTCCTGCAGACTGGGAAACCTGGTCTATATGAGTTAAAAATAGAATGGCTGCTAAAATAAAGAATTCTCATTATAATATTCAAATTGCCTAATCACGTAGCACGATTGGATTCATCATCTACTCTTTCATCTGTATTTAAAACTAGATGGGAGCAGATTTGAGGCACGCTGGGTTTCCACTGCAGATTTTCTGCATTTTTAACTGTCACGATCCTGTTTTTGGGGAGATAACATTTAGGCTATTTGTTCCACAACTACCCTGTCAACCCATTCGCCACTTTGAAGAACTCGATGAAGTCAACTTGAAATCAACTCCCGAAACTTTGCACAGTACTTAAGTATGGCATGATCACAGTTGACAAGTTTAACAACGTCTTAAATCTATACTCGTAGGTATAAATCTCAGTGCTTTGTTTGTCTTTTAATTGCTTTGTTGACCAATTATATCCTTCTCTTCTACCTCATTCAATTTCTTACTTTCTTAGGGTAGGTGATGTTTCTAGTTTTCCTACCAAAGTGTATTACCTCACATTCATCTAAGTTAAAGTTCATTTGTTGATGAACTGTCAGGTCTGCAGGTTTTGGATGTCCTCTTGTGTTATATTTTTTCATGACTGTTAGCTAACTAGGATACCACCATCATCCCCCCCCAATCCCACTGCCCACTCCAGTTTGGTATCATCTGCAAATTTTGATAAAGTCACTTGTCCCCAGTCTAAGTCATTAATGTTAATTATGAACAACAGTGGTCCCAGCACTGATCCTTGTGGAATACACCTTTCTACTTCTGTCAATCACCAGTGAGTCTATCGACAGAAAATGTGGGAGAGAAACAGTCTGACTGGAGCAGCAGCAGCGAACAGCGTGAAAGTGAGTGGTTTCATTCAGCCTAAGGCCTGAACGCTGACGACGACAATGAGTCTGCTGGGGAGAAAGATGTGCCTTCAGGGAGAAGGGAAAATAAACTGCCTGCTGGGGAAGGGGAGAAAGACAAGGCCCTCCCCCCTACAGGGGTCAAGTTGACAGAATGACAGTTGCAGCTTCAATGGGACCCGTGACAGCTGGAGTGTCAGAAAGAGCGGGAAGAAAGAGTCTTGGTACTTCCACAGCAATATTAATCTCCAAACTTCCTGGGCCCAGCAGACGTGAGTGAGTATGAGAGAGTGAGTGAGTGTGTGTACGTGTGAAAGAGTGAGCGCGCATGTGTATGTGAGAGTGTGTTTGAGAGAGTGTGAGACAGTGCATGAATGTGTGAGAGTGATAGTGAGATTGTGTGCATGTGAGAAACAGAGAGAGTGTATGTGAGTGTGTGAGAGTGAGTGAGTGAGTGAGAGAGCGGGTGTGAAAGAGTGAATGCGTGTGTATGTGAAAGAGAGAGTGCGTGTGTGAGACAGTAGGGGTGAGTGAGTGCGAGTGTGTGTGTAAGAAAGGGTACAAGTGAATGAGTGTATGATTGTGTGAATGAGTGAATATATGAATGTGTGTGAGAGTGATATGAGAGAGTGCACGAGTGTGTGAATCAGTGATAGTGAGAGTGTGCATGTGAGAGAGAGAGAGAGAGAGAAAGGGTCAGTGCGAGTGCGAGTGCAAGTGAATGAGTGAGAGTGCGAGTGAATGAGTGAGAGTGTGAGTGAGTGAGCGCGAGTGTGAGTGAGTGAGCGCGAGTGTGAGTGAGTGAGCGCGAGTGTGAGTGAGTGAGGGCGAGTGTGAGTGAGTGAGCGCGAGTGTGAGTGAGTGAGCGCGAGTGTGAGTGAGTGAGCGCGAGTGTGAGTGAGTGAGCACGAGTGTGAGTGAGTGAGCACGAGTGTGAGTGAGTGAGCGCGAGTGTGAGTGAGTGAGCGCGAGTGTGAGTGATGAAACCTATACTTGACTTGCTGAGTTCAGAGGCAGGAACTCTGATTCCTGATGATCCTCTGACCTCTCGCGCATGCGCTACCCCTAAGTGGCCGCACATGCGCACTATTACCTTTTTCACATTCTTCACATCTGTGCAGAAGAAAGAACGGTGCAAAAACCGAGGTCAGAGGACCTCGTACAGAGCGCCATTGTCAAGTAAGTGTCCCAGGGACAAAGGAGGGGGACAGGGAGAGGTCCCAAAAGGAAACTCCAGGTAAAGAATGAAAGACAGGGGACAGGTTAAGCTAAGTTAAAAGAAAGGACCAGAGAAATAGGCTTCAAATTAATGAAAGAGCAGCAAGGGGTAGACTTTGAGCGAAGTGGGCATGACAGAAGCCCTAAAGATCCGCGAAGGCAACCAAAGGTTGGTGACTCCATGCTGCGGGCCATTGGGGCAAAGGTACTACTTTGGGATAGTGGTGTTCTACTTGGCATGGCCAAAGATCTGAAATTGTGCTTGGAAGCTGTAGCTTGTGTGTATTTGGACATCCGGGAGAAAGGAATCTTAGAAGGCAAGATTGAAACTCTGCGAGGTGGATTGTTGTTGAAGCTGTCCGAGTGGGAGCAGCATTTGGAGAGAATTCCAAGACGAGATCTTCAAATGTGGAAATTGGAAACCCTGTGAGAAAGATGAAGCTTCAGTGAGACTGGTTGGCTTACAATGTGACAAACATCTGCGTGGCTGTTGAGAAATCAATGGAATCTGTCTTGGTCACATCTGTCATTTACTGTGTAGTATGGTGCGTCGGACCACAGTTCGGATGTTAATTTACATATACTTCATACTCTAACATTCAGAGTAAGTATAAGATAGACATTGTAAATTGCTTTATCTTTGAGCCTGTGTAGTAAAATTTCTTTTTGTTTGTTCAAAACTTGTGGAATCATGTGGCTCTATTCACTTAGTAAGCATTAAACTTCATTTACTTTAAACAAAATATTATTTGTCTCTAACTGGATCTCCCCCCACCCCGCCATGACCCAAGGTGAGAGATAGTGAGTGTATGTGAGAGAGACTGTGAATGTGAATAAGTAAGTGAAAGTGAGTGAATAAGTGCGTGTGTGAGAGTGAGTGTATGAAAGAATGTGTGTGACAGCATGAGTGAGCGTGTGTGAGAGCACAAGGGTGTGCGTGAAGGCGTGTCAGAGTGCGAGAGTGTGTGAGAGAGCGTGAGTGAGTGTGAGATAAAGTGTGTATGAGAGTGAGTGTGGGTGAGAGTGAGTGAGAGTGGCAGGAGTGAGTGAGAGTAGTGGGAGCGAGTGCCATGGTGGGATTCGAAACCAGGTCCCTTAGGTCTCCAATACTAGTCCACTGACAATACCTCTATGCCACCGCCTCCCCGAGTGTGTGAAAGAGTGAGCGAGTGCGTGTGTGAGAAAGTGAGTGTGATAGTGTCAGAGAGAGAGAGAGTGAGAGTGAGAGAGATTGCAAGAGTGAGTGAGTGTAAGAGAGCGAGTGTGAGTGAGTGAGTGAGTGAGTTGTAGAGCATGTGCGTGTGCGTGTGTGTGTATGTGTTTTTATCTGTTTGCGTGTGTCAGGGAGAGAGAGAGAGAAAGTGCGGGTGAGCTCCCCCATGCACCAACACTCACTGTCAGACAGTGAGTGAGTACCCTGAGAATGCAAGTGAGCCGGACACGCGCATATTCTCCCTAATGGTTATCTTTACTAAATACTCATTTTTAAAAGTCATTCATTTATTACCTTGATAGGTATTTTTGCTCAGCAAGTTGTTTCTTTTCTTCTAACTCAATTTTATTTTGAAATTCATGTTTAATGTTGTGCCAAACTTTATCTTTCTGAAATTTACTCATTGGTCCCTTGGCTGAGAAAAAAATTGGAATGTGGCCACTCTCACGAATAGGTTGAACAACCCTTCTCTAGATGGTCTATTACTTCTTTTAATACAGTTTCTAGAGTCTTTCCAACTGACTTTCTAAACTGACTGGTCTATAATTCTCAGGTTTTTTTCTACTTACCCTTTCGTAAATAGGAAGAACACTGGCTGTTCACCAGTCCTCAGTGACTTTCCCCTCTTCTATGAAACTTGATGCATAAACTAGTGTCTCTGCTATCTCCTCCCTGATTTCCTTGAGTATGCATGGGTGTATACCATCCCCTGGGCGTTTTATCCTATTTCAGTTTTGTTAATTAGTCAATTATTTTTCTCGCCTTCTATCTCAACTATATTAACATCTTTCTTCGGCTCCTTCACCAGTGAAGTATCTATTCTGTTATCAAAAGCTAAGGTGAAGTACTTATTCAATGTTTCTGCCATTTCTCTCCCTGAGTTTATCTTGCTCATTCTTTAGTGGCCCCATCCTTCCTTTAGTTTTCCTTTTGTTACTTTGCATCAATAAAACAATATCTTATTTCTTTTTTTTTATTAATTCATAGGATGTGGGCTTCGCTGGCTGGGCCAGTATTTATTGTCCATCCCTTATTGACCTTGAGAAGATGGTGGTGAGCTTCCTTCTTGAACTGCTGCAGTCCATGTGGCGTAGGTACATCCACAGTGCTGTTAGCGAGGGAGTTCCAGAATTTTGACCCAGCGACTGTGAAGGAGCAGCAATATATTTCCAAGTCAGAATGGTGAGTGACTTGGAGGGGAACTTCCAGGTAGTTGTGTTCCCATCTATCTGCTGCCCTTGTCCTTCTAGATGGTAGCAGTCGTCGGTTGGGAATTCCTGCAGTGCATCTTGTAGATGGCACACACTGCTGCTACTGTGTATTAGTGGTGGAGGGAGTGAATGCTTGTGGATGTGATGCCAATCAAGCGGGCTGCTTTGTCCTAGACAGTGTCAAGTTTCTTGAATGTTGTTGCAGCTGCACTCATCCAGGCAAGTGGGGAGTATTCCATCACACTCCGGACTTGCACCTTGTAGATGGTGGACAGGCTTTGGGGAGTCAGGAGGTGAGTAACTCGTTGAAGGATTCCTAGCCTCTAACCTGCTCTTGTATCCATAGTATTTATATGGCCAGTCCAGTTCAGTTTCTCATCAATGGTAACCCCCAGGATGTTGATAGTGGGGGATTCAGTAATGGTAATGCCATTGAACATCAAGGGACGACGGTTGGATTCTTGTTTGTTGGAGATGGTCATTGCCTGAAACTTGTGTGGCGCGAATGTTACTTGCCACTTGTCAGCCCAAGCCTGGATATTGTCCAGGTCTTGCTGCATTTGGACATGGACTGCCTCAGTATCTGAGGAGTCACGAATGGTGCTAACCATTGTGCAATCATCAGCAAACATCCCCACTTCTGACCTTATGATGGAAAGAAGGTCATTGATGAAGCAACTGATGATGTTTGGGCCGAGGACACTATCCTGAGGAACTCCTGCAGTGATGTCCTGGAGCTAAGATGACTGACCTCCAACAACCATCTTCTTTTGTGCTAGGTTTGACTCCAACCAGTGGAGAGTTATCCCCCTGACTCCCATTGACTCCAGTTTTGCTAGGGCTCCTTGATGCTACACTCTGTCAAACGCGGCCTTGATGTCAAGGGCAGTCACTCTCACCTCACCTCGATAGTTCAGCTCTTTTGTCCATGTTTGAACCAAGGTTGTAATGAGGTCAGGAGCTGAGTGGCCCTGGCGGAACCCAAACTGGACATCAGTGAGCAGGTTATTGCAAAGCAAGTGCCGCTTGATAGCACTGTTGATGACCCCTTCCGTTACTATACTGATGGAGAGTAGACCAAAGGAGCGGTAAATGCCCGGGTTGGATTTATCCTGCTTTTTGTGTGCAGGACATACCTGGGCAATTTTCCATATAGCTAGGTAGGTGCCAGTGTTGTAGCTGTACTGAAACAACCTGGCTAGGGGCGCGGCAAGTTCTGCAGCACAAGTCTTCAGTACAATTATCGGAATATTGTCAAGGCCCATAGCCTTTGCAGTATCCAATGCCTTCAGCCGTTTCTTGATATCACATGGAGTGAATCTAATTGGCTGAAGACTAGCATCTATGATGCTGGGGAACTCCGGAGGAGGCCGAGATGGATCATACACTCAGCACTTCCAGCTGAAGATTGTAGCAAATGCTTCAGCCTTATCTTTTACACTGATGTGCTGGGCTCTCCATCATTGAGGATGGGGATATCTGTGGAGCCTCCTCCTCCATCAAGTTGTTTAATTGTCCACCACCATTCACGACTGGATGTGGCAGGACTGCAGAGCTTAGATCTGATCTGTTGGTTGTGGGATCGCTTAACCCTGTCTATCACTTGCTGCTTATGCTGTTTGGCACACAAGTAGTCCTGTGTTATAGCTTCACCAGTTTGACACCTCATTTTTAGGTATGCCTGGTGCTGCTCCTGGTGTGCCCGCCTGCACTCTTCATTGAACCAGGGTTGATCCCCTGGCTTGATGGTAATGGTAGATATGCCGGGCCCTGAGGTTACAGATTGTGCTCGAGTACAATTCTGCTGCTGCTGATGGCCCATAGTGCCTCATGTCATGGATGCCCAGTCTTGAGCTGCTAGAACTGTTCGAAATCTATCCCAATGAGCATGGTGGTAGTGCCACACAACGCGATGGAGGGTACGTAAAAGGCAGGACTTCGTCTCCACAATGATTGTGCAATGGTCACTCCTTCCGATGCTCTCATGGACAAGTGCATCTGCAGCCGGCAGGTTGGTGAGGGTGAGGTCAAGTATGTTTTTCCCTCTTGTTGGTTCCCTCACCACCTGCAGCTATGTCATTTAAGACTCGGCCAGTTCGGTTTGTAGTGGTGCTACCGAGCCACTCTTGGTAATGGACATTGAAATCCCCCACTCAGAGTACATTCTGTGCCCTTGCTATCCTCAGTGCTTCTTCCAAGTGATGTTAAACATGGAGCAGCACTGATTCATCAGCTGGGGGAGGGTGGTAGGTGGTAATCAGCAGGAGGTTCCCTTGCCCATGTTTGACCCGATGCAATGAGACTTCATGGGGTCCAGAGTCGATGTTGAGGACTTCCAGGGCAACTCCCTCCTGAATGTATACCACTGTGCCTCCACCTCTGCTGGGTCTGTCCTGCCAGTGGGACAGAACCTCAGGAATGGTGAGGGTGGTGTCTGGGGCATTATCTGTAAGGTATGATTCCGGGAGAATGACTATGACTAGTCTGTGAGACAGTTCTCCCAATTTTGGCACTAGCCAAAACTTTGCTGGGTGGACAGGGCTGACATTGCCGTTGTCATTTCCGGTGCCTAGGTCGATGCCGGGTGGCCCATCAGCTTTCATTCCTTTTTTGTGACTTTGTAGCAGTTTGTTACAATTGAGTGGCTTGCTATCACATGTAGGCCAGACCAGGTAAGGATGACAGATTTCCTTCCCTAAAGAACATTAGTCAATCAGATGGATTTTTACAACAATTGACAATCGTTAGAATTTTAATTCCAGATTTTCATTGAATTCAAATTCCACCATCTACCGTGATGGGATTCAAACCCAGGTCCCCAGAGCATTACCCTGGGACTCTGGATTACTAGTCAGCAACAATACCACTACGCCTTATAATCCTTGACAAATTTCTTTTGCCTGCCTGATGGTTTTAAACTTCTTTAAATTTCTCTCCTAAATTTCTCAAATCCCTTTTTGTCTTCGTCACCTTCTGTGTCCAATTACTTCTTATATATCTTTTTTTTAGATTCAATTTTCCCTTCAGTTCATTCATCATGGTCTAATTCATCACAATTAGACTGCTTGCTATTGGCTTTAAGTGGAATACATTATCTCCTGAACAGTATTAGTTTGCCCTTTAAAAACTTCTTACTGTTTTTCTGTCTTTCTATTTTTAAAGATTTTCTCCCAGTTTACTTTATCTTGTTCCAACCTCATTTCCTCATAATATGCTCTTTTCCAATCTATTAGTTTGGTTTTTGCTCATATCACTTTCAATGCTGATCTTAACTGTGGTGCAGGCTTATCCAACCTTTTCACTTGGTTGGGGGCGGTTGGGGGGGCACATTTCCATTTTCTTCTCACTCAAGAGGTCAATGAGCGAATTTCAGAGAGATAAGGTTTGGCACAACATCAAACGTAAATTTCAAAATAAAGTTGAGGTGTGAAGAAAAGAAGCAATTTGCTGAGCAAAAAATAAAGCAATGTCAAAAGAAATAAATTGATACTTAAAGAGTAATTAATAAAGATCACCATTAGAGTGTGAGAGGGACACAGTCTGTTTGTCTGGCTCATTCAATCTCTCGGTGCTCACCTACCTTCAGCCACCGTGTGAGTGGGTGTGACTGTGTGTTGGTGTGTGGAGGTGAGGGTGAGTGGGAATCCTGAAAATGCGAGTGAGCCAGATGAACACACACATTTCTCATACTCCCTCATCAATACGCCCTCACTCCCTCCCCCACACACTCAATCTCTCTCTATCACTTTCTCTCCTCCCCACCCCACACCCCACACCCATGGACAACGAGTCATTTCATCCTCACCACACACCCATCACCCCAACCTCACTCACACCATCGCATGCAGCCTCTTTCGGCCTGCTGCGAGTCCCTCCCTTCTCCAGCTGGCCTGACCCAACATGAAACAAGCCTCTCCTTCCCCCACCCAGCGCAGCCCAGCCCAGCCCAGCCAAGCGAGTCTCTCCTTCCCTCACCAGGCCCATCCCAGAGCAAGTCTCTCCTTCCCCCACCTGGCCCAGCACAAAACAAGTCTCTCTTCCACCACCCGGTCTAGCTCAGCATGGAACAAGTCTCTCCTTTCTCCACCTGGCCCAGTCCTGCATAGAGCAAGTCTCTTCTTCCCCCACTCGGCCCAGGCCAGAGTGAGTCTCTCCTTCCGCCACCCAGCAATCTCTCCCCTGAGCCCAGCAATTGCTCTCTTGCTCTTGCTCTCTCCCCAGTACTTCCGTTTCCGAGCCCACTCGCTTCCACCAATGTTGCTGTTCCTCCAATCACAGACTGCTTTTCTCCCACATTTGCTGCTGATAGGCTCACCATACTACTCATCTGAGCTGTTGCTTTTTACACTTGAGTTGCTTTTGAGAGAAGCATTATTCCAAAGGAAACATGGGAGAGGAACAGCCTGCGATTGGATGAACAGTTTCTTTAAGAAGCTCCACTGCACTTAACGGCATTTTGAAAATTATCTTCGGGAGCCATAGAACTATAGAACACTTCAGCACAGAAAACAGGCCATTCGGCCCTTCTAGTCTGTGCTGAAATATTATTCCGCTAGTCCCATTGACCTGCACCTAGTCCATAACCCTCCAGACCTCTCCCATCCATGTATCTATCCAATTTATTCTTAAAACTTAAGAGTGAGCCCGCATTTACCACGTCAGATGATAGCTCGTTCCACACTCTCACCACTCTCTGAGTGAAGAAGTTCCCCCTAACGCTCCCCCAAACCTTTCCCTTTTCACCCTAAAGCCATGTCCCCTCGTGCTTATCTCTCCTAATCTAAGTGGAAAGAGCCTACTCGCATTTACTCTGTCTATATCCCTTATAATTTTGTAAACTTCTATCAAATCTCCCCTCATTCTTCTACACTCCAAGGAATAAAGTCCTAACCTGTTTAATCTATCCCTGTAACTCAACTCCTTAAGACCCGGCAACATCCTAGTAAATGTTCTCTGCACTCTCTCAATCTTACTGATATCCTTCCTGTAGTTAGGTGACCAGAACTGCACACAATACTCCAAAGTTGGCCTCACCAATGTTTTATACAACCTCACCATAACAGAATTACCTGGAAAAACTCAGCAGGTCTGGCAGCATCGGCGGAGAAGAAAAGAGTTGACGTTTCGAGTCCTCATGACCCTTCGACAGAACCAGTTCTGTCGAAGGGTCATGAGGACTCGAAACGTCAACTCTTTTCTTCTCCGCCGATGCTGCCAGACCTGCTGAGTTTTTCCAGGTAATTCTGTTTTTGTTTTGGATTTCCAGCATCCGCAGTTTTTTTGTTTTTATCTCACCATAACATCCTAACTCCTATACTCAATACTTTGATTTATGATGGCCAGTAGGCCAAAAGCTTTCTTTACAACCCTGCCTGCCTGTGACGCCACTTTCAGGGAATTAAGTATCTGAACTTCCAGATCCTTTTGTTCCTCCGCACTCCTCAGCGCCCTACCATTTGCTGTGTATGCCCTACCTTGGTTTGTCCTTCCAAAATGCAACACCTCACACTTTTCTGCATTAAATTCCATTTGCCATTTTCTGGCCCATTTTTCCAGTTGGTCCAGATCCCTCTGCAAGCTTTGAAAGCCTTCCTCGCTGTCCACAATGCCTCCAATCTTAGTGTCATCAGCAAACTTGCTGATCCAATTTACCACATTATCATCCAAATAATTGATATGGACGACAAACAACAATGGTCCCAGCACAGATCCCTGAGGCACACCACTAGTCATAGACCTCCAGTCTGAGAAGCAATCATCCACTACCATTCTCTGTCTTCTCCCACACAGCCAATTTCGAATCCAGTTTACAACCTCTCCATGGATACCAAGTGTCTGAACCTTCTGAACTAACCTCCCATGTGAGACCTTGTCAAAGGCCTTACTAAAGTCCATGTAGACAACATCCACAGCCTTTCCTTCATCTACTTTCTTGGTAACATCCTCGAAAAACTCTACAAGGTTCGTTAAACACGACCTACCATGCACAAAGCCATGCTGACTATCCTTAATCAGCCCTTGGCTGTCCAAATAATTGTATATCCGATCTCTCAGAACACCTTCCAATAATTTACCTACTACTGACGTCAGGCTCACTGGCCTGTAATTATCTAGTTTACTTTTGGAGCCTTTTTTAAACAACGGAACAACATGAGCTACCCTCCAATCCTCTGGCACCTCATCCGTGGCTAAGGACATTTTAAATATTTCTGCCAGGGCCCCTCAAGGTCCGAGGGAACATCATGTCAGGCCCGGGGGATTTATCTACTCTTAGTAGATATTTATCTATTTTTACACTTGGTATCCATGGAGAGGTTGTAAACTGGATTCGAAATTGGCTGTGTGGGAGAAGATAGAAAGTGCAAACACCTCCTCCTCTTTAATCTCTATATGTTCCATGACACTACTGTTTGTTTCCCTTCCTTATACACTATGCCAGTTTCCTGAGTAAATACTGATGCAAAAAAACTGTTTAAGATCTCCCCCATCTCGTGAGGCTGCACACGTAGACGGCCACTCTGATCTTCAAGTGGACCAATTGTGTCCCTTACTATCCTTTTATTGTTAATATACTTGTAGAAACACTTCGGGTTTACCTTCACATTATCTGCCAAAGCAAACTCATGTCTTCATTTTGCCTTCCTGATTTCCTTTTTTAGTATTATTTTCTTACATTTTCTATACTCTACAAGTACCTCATTTGCTCCTTGTTGCCTATACCCGCTCTCTTCTTCTTAACCAGATCGCCAATATCCCTTGAAAACCAAGGTTCCCTATGCCTGTTAACTTTGCCTTTAATCCTGACAGGAACATGCAAACTTTGCATTCTCAAAATTTTGCCTTTGAATGCCTTCCACTTACTGAACACATCCTTACCAGAAAACAACTTATCCCAATCCACTCTTCCTAGATCCTTTCTCATTTCCACAAAATTGGCCTTTCTCCAATTTAGAATCTCAACTCGAGGACCAGACCTATCCTTATCCATAATTAACTTAAAACTAATGACATTGTGGTCACTGGACCCAAAATGTTCGCCTACACATACTTCTGTCACCTGACCTGTCTGGTTCCCTAATAGGAGATCAAGTATTGCATCCTGTCTTGTTGGTACCTCTATATATTGATTTAGAAAACTTTCCTGAACACATTTAACAAACTCCAAGCCATCCAGCCCTTTTACAGTATGGGAGCCCCAGTCAATATGTGGAAAGTTAAAATCTCCTACTATCACAACTTTGTTTCTTACATCGGTCTGCTACAGATTTGCACCTCCAATTCTCTCTGACTATTGGGCGGTCTATAATATAACCCTATTAGTGTGGTCACACCTTTCCCATTCCTCAGCTCCACCCATATGACCTCTGTAGACGAGCCCTCCAGGCTGTCCTGCTTATGCACAGCTGTGATATTTTCCCTGACTAGTAATGCCACTCCTCCCCCTTTCATCCCTCCCCCTCTATCACGTCTGAAACAACGGAACCCCAGAACATTGAGCTGCCAGTCCTGCCCCTCCTGCAACCAAGTCTGACTAATAGCAATAATGTCGTAATCTCACGTACCAATCCACGCCCTAAGCTCATCTGCCTTTCCGACAATACTCCTTGCGTTGAAATAGATGCACCTCAGAACATTTCTATCACGTACAAACTTTTGATTTCTGTCTATACATGCATTCCTCGCTTGACCTTTATCCTCCTCCACCTCACTATCTGCTCTAACATTGGTTGCCCTCCCCCGGCAAATCTAGTTTAAACACCCCAGAGCAGCACTAGCAAACCTACCTACAAGGATGTTAGTCCCGCTCTAGTTCAGGTACAAACTGTCCCGTCGGAACAGGTCCCACCTTCCCTGGAACAGAGCCCAATTGTCCAGAAACATGAAGCCCTCCCTCCTGCACCACCCCCTTAGCCACGTATTTAGCTGCATTATCCTCCTATTTCTAGCCTCACTAGCATGTGGCACGGGGAGCACTCCTGAGACCGCAACCCTGAAGGTCCTGTCCTTCAACTTAGCACCTAACTCCCTAAACTCTCTTTGCAGGACCTCCTCCTCCTTCCTATCCACATCATTGGTCCCTACATGGACCACGACATCTGGCTGCTCACCCTCCCACCTGAGAATACTGAGAACTCGATCCAAAATATCGCGGACCCTGGCACCAAGGAGGCAACAGACCATCCGGGATTCTCAATCTCTCCCACAGAACCTCCTATCTGTCCCCCTAACCATCGAATCCCCCATCACTACTGCTCTCCTCTTTTCCCTCCCTCCTTTCTGAGCTGAGGGTCCAGCCTCGGTGCCAGAAACGCAACCACTACAGCTTGTTCCTGGTAGGCCGTCCCCACCAACAGTATCCAAAATGGTATACCTATTGTTGATGGGAACGGCCACAGGGGTGCTCTGCTCTTTCTGTCTATTCCCCTTCCCTCTCCTGACATTTACTCAGCTACCTGCCTCCTGACTTTTAGGGGTGACTGTCTCCCTGAAACTCCTGTCTATTACTGCCTCTGCCTCCCGAATGATCCGAAGTTCATCCAGCTCCAGCTCCAGTTCCCTAACTCGGCTTCTCAGGGGCTGCAGTTGGATGCACCTTTTGCAGGTGTTGTCATCAGGGACAACTGTGCTGTCCATGACTTCCCACATGCTGCATTCGGAGCACTCGACTGCCCCAACTGCTGCCTCCATTACCTACTCCTAATTTAATTAAAGGAACTACCTGGCCCTAACCCACTGGGACCAAGCTCGTCCCCAGCCTCTGCTCGCCTAAGCCTCTCGAGTCAAAGCCTCAAAGCTCCACTCCTTCGCTGGGCCACTCACACACTGGCCACTCCTCTTCAGCTTCCCCTTTTATTTTCAATCTCCATGCTCTTTTTCAAATGACCTCCCTTCAAGCTGCGCACATTTTTTCAACTGACCTCCCCACGCTCTCCGTGCTCTTTTTCAAATGACCTCCCCTCGCTCTCCACGCTCTTTTTCAAATGACCTCCCCACGCTCTCCGCGCTCTTTTCAACTGACCTCCCTTCAAGCTGCGTGCTCTTTTTCAACTGACCTCCCTTCAAGCTCCGCACTCTTTTTCAAATGACCTCCCTTCAAGCTTCGTGCTTTTTTTCAACTGACCTCCCTTCAAGCTCCGCGCTCTTTTTCAAATGACCTCCCCACGCTCTCCGCGCTCTTTTTCAACTGACCTCCCTTCAAGCTTCGTGCTTTTTTTCAACTGACCTCCCTTCAAGCTCCGCGCTCTTTTTCAAAAGCCACATTGGGGAGTTTTGTGGGCCGGACATTGGACAAACCAGATGTAGCGATTATTATAGAGTGGGGCTCCTTTCTGTCCTGCTCATGCCCATTGCCTCAAACAAGGTGGATTAGAGGAACTTTTATTTTAAAATGTTGAATGAGATCCAGGACTTCAGTTCCATAATCTTCTACTCTGGTTCCAATCAGTTCTGAGAGAGACACGACCAGCCACTATTCAAGATGATAAAACAATATTTCTTCTAAACTCCCAAAAGCAACTCAGTGAAAATTATATTAATTTAATCCTGCCAACCATACTACTTATCTTAGTTGTTGGTCTTTACAGATGAGTCACTTTTAGGAGAAGTGTTAGTCAAAAGGAAAAGGAATAGCCAGGAAAATGTAGGCCTTTTTTGAATCTCTGAAATGCCATTCAAACTAAAACTTTGTTGTTTGAATGAATGTGGTGGCATGAGAAATAGGTTGCTTTTGGTACAATTTCTATAAGGATACATAATAAGGCAACAAGACAGAAGTATAAAAATAGTTATGAATATTAATTGATAAGTGGATACAACATGTAGTCCAAGACAGCGTAGGTAACATATATGCTGCATGTATGTAGAATTTATTCTGCAGACATAATAATAACCCAAATAGAACCAGTTTTTCCTTGTTACTGAGCCACTTAGCAGCTCTAACCAGTGAATAACAGTGTTAACCTTGACAATTTCCTCCCAATTTCCGTCCCTATGGAATGCTAGTGTTATAAATCAATGGCTGTGGTTCAGGTCATTTCTAAAACTCATACAGCCCCAAAAGAAAACAAATGCCACCAACTATATGAATGGACACAATTACTTATCACCAAAATGAAGCAAACTAAACAAATCTCTCAGTCAAGGCCATGTCCTAATAG
The DNA here is from genome assembly GCF_017639515.1 of Carcharodon carcharias. NCBI lineage: Eukaryota > Metazoa > Chordata > Chondrichthyes > Lamniformes > Lamnidae > Carcharodon > Carcharodon carcharias. Next base: position 39,060,515 of record NC_054469.1, on the reverse strand, counting down.
AAAGTTATCCCCCAAAAGATGCATGAACTTTGATCATTATATAGCAACATAAGTGCTTGTGTTGATTAATGACTCCCCCAAGCTTTGAAAAACACATACCAAAAAAACAAAAGCACTGACCCAACTTAAAAGGTCAAGATTATTTTGAATTCTGAATTACTTTACTAAGTGGATGTTGACAAGGTCATGGAATAAACAAAACATTGTAATATTCTCACATTAAGCAGGTTACTTATCAACATCTTCCATGACTACATGGTAAAAGGTTTAGAACTTGCAAAAAAAAAGCTTTAATTAATGTAATTTTCACAACCCAAAAAGATGTATTCAAGTTGTCTCAAGATGCATTTTTGCCATGTAGTCTTCAACCAAAACAAATACAAATATCTCACACTGTGTCCAGGCTTGGAGGATTGCAAAGTAGCAAATGTAACACCCTTGTTCAAGAAAAAATAAAAATTTCAAGACACTCACTCTGTGTGACCCTGAAAGACATTCACTGAGTGTATTGAAGGGTCTCGAAAATCCCAGAGACGAAAGGTGGTGTCACGTGATGATGTTACCACAAGGCGTTGAGTAGAGTGAGTACAACAATGGGTTAACTCTTGGTCATGTCCTGACAAAGAGGAAGAAGCAGAATAATTGTGCGGTCAATTTATTTTCATAATATGAAATTAAAGTTGCATTTGTTTTTCTTTTAAAATTCCAAGCAAGCCACAGCCAAGTTTACTTCTCAAACCATTTTCTTTCAGAAATCAGCAATGGGTGTTCTTGACTGTCGGTTTAGATACAGAAACAAACTTATCAAATTGACATTATCCTTGCTTACTGGCTGAAGGCACAATCAGCAATATCAAATAATTTACTTAAGAGAAGTACCATTTAGCAGCTAGGAACATAGGATTCAGAAAAAAATCTGAAACAATAACCATTGTAGAAATATTTTGAAATTAATAACCTTAGAGTAAAGGCACCCCTTGGAAGCAGTGACTACAATATGACTGAATTTTACATCCAATTTGAAAGGGAGAAGAGTGGGTCTAAGAATAGTATCTTAAACTTAAAAAGGGCAACTACGTGGGGATGAAAGCTGAGCTACCTGAAGTGAACTGGGAAATTAGGCTAGAGGGTACATCAATAGAGAAGCAGTGGCAAACATTTAAGGAGATATTTCAGAGTATTCAGAATAAGTACATTCCTATGAAAAAAGAAAAATTCTAAGGGGAGGACCCAACATCTGTGGTTAACTAAAGATGTTAAGGAAAGCATCAAACTTAAGGAAAAGGTATACAACTCTGCAAAGATGAGGGCAGGTCAGGTGATTGGTCAGAATATGAAGAACGGCAGAGAATGAATAAAAGATTAATCGGAAGAAAGTAATCAGAGTATGAGAGGAAGCTAGCTAGAAATGTAAAAACAGACAGCAAGAGTTTCGACAGGTATTTAAAAAGGCAATGAGTAAGTAAAGTGAGTGTTGGTCTTCTAGAGGGTGACAGTGGGGAGTTAATAGTAGATAATAAGGAGATGGCGGAAGAAATGAATATTTTGCTTCTGTGTTCACTATAGAGGATACCAAAAATAGTCCAGTAATAGTTGCAAAACAGGTGAAGGGGAGAAAGGAACTTGGTGAAATTGAAATCACTAGGGAAATGGTACTGAGCAAATTGACGGAGGCTGGCAAGTCTCCGGGCCCCAATGGACTGCATCCCAGGGTCTTAAAAGAAGTTGCTAGTCGATGCACTGGTGTTAATGTTCCATAGTTTGCTAGGTTCTGGAAATATTCCATCAGATTGGAAAGTAGCAAATATAACCCCTCTATTCAGGAAGGGAGGGAGGCAGAAAACAGGAAATTATAGGACAGTTAGCTTGACATCTGTCATAGGAAGGTTATTATAATCAATCATTAAGGTTATAGCTGGCACTTGGAAGAGCTCAAGGTAATTGGGAAGAGTCAGCATGGTTTTATGAAAGAAAAATCATGTTTAACCAATTTATTGGAGTAACAAGCACAGTGGATAAAGGGGAGCCTGTAGACGTACTGTACTTGGATTTCCAGAAGGCATCTAATAAGGTGTCACATCAAAGATTATTATGGAAAGCAAAAGCACATGGTGTAGTGGGTAACATATTAGCACGGATAGAAGATTGGCTGGCTGGCAGAAGGCAGAGAGTATGTATAAATGGGTCTTTTTCTGATTGGCAGTGACGAGTGGAGTCCCACAGGGGTCTGTGCTGGGGCCTCAACTTTTTATGATTTACATCAGTGATTTAGATGGGGGGAGTGAAGACATGGTAGCTAAATTTGCTGATGACACAAAAGTAGATAGGAGAGTATATTGTGAAGAGGACATGAAGAGGTTGCAGATGGATTGAGTGAGTGGGCAAAGATCTGGCAAATGGAGTTTAATGTGGAAAAATGTGAAGTTGTTCACTTTGGCAGGAACAACAAAAAAAGCAGAGTATTACTTAAATGGTGAATGGCTGCATAATTCTGAGGTGCAGAGGGATCTAGGTGTTCTAGGAGGAGTCACAAAAAGTTAGTATGCAGTTACAGCAAGTAATTAAGAAGGCTAATGGAATGCTATCCTTTATTACAAGAGGGATTGAACATAAAAGTATGGATGTTATGCTTCAGTTACTTATCGCATTGGTGAGGCCGCATCTCGAATACTGTATGCAGTTTTGGTCTCCTTATTTAAGGAACGATTTAAATGCATTGGAGGCGGTTCAAAGGAGGTTTAATAGATTGATACCTGGAACGAGTGGATTGTCCTCTGAGGAAAGGTTGAACAGACTGGGCTTGTTTCCACTCGAGTTTAGAAGAGTGAGGGATGATTTGATTGAAGTATACAAGATCTTGAACGGCCTTGACAAGGTGGGCATCGAAAGAATGTTTCCTCTTGTGGGTGAGACCAGAACTAGGGGGTACTGTTTTAAAATTAGGGGTCACCCTTTTAGGACAGAGATGAGGAGAAATTTTTTCTCTCAGAGGGTTGTGTGACTTCGGAATTCTCTGCTTCAGAAGGTGGTAGAGGCGGGGTCATTGAATATTTTTAAGGCAGAGGTATATGGATTCTTGTTAGGCAAGGGAATCAAAGGTTATCAGGGTTAGATAGGAATGTGGAAATCGAAACACAAGAAGATCAGCTGTGATCTTATTGAATGGTGGAGCAGGCTTGAGGGACTGATTGGTCTACTCCTGTTCCTATTTCTTATGTTCTTAAAGAATTCCTCAGCTCAACACAGATTTCAAGGGAGATAAATTGCAACTTTTTCAAAAAAGTTAAATCATGTAAAATACTTGACACAAAGTGTACTTGACAAAATTGTCTCACATTTTTAAATGTTACAAAAGCAATATCGATATGCCTATCAGTTTCTTGCAATCAGATTCTTGCTACTGTGGTTCATGTTTTACAACTGCTACCCACAGACTGCCTGAAAGCACACACTTTGTAAAGAATGTCCCCTTCAAGATATGGCATGGAGTTCTATTCTGATCTAATGAATGGGAACTGTGGATAGTGCTCCTTGCTTATGGGGTCACATGGTGCAGGAGATTCTTCTTAAAATGTCAGCTCTCAACCTACCTCTGACCAGCAGTTTCAAAACACAAAGCACAACAAAATGGAACACCTGGCGGGGGTTCTGCTGCAGTGGGAGGGATTTTGGGGGGGGGGGGGGGGGGAGGTAGTGTTATCTAGCAGTGAACATCAGATATTGATAAATATGGTTAAGGGTGTTGGAATGCTCAGAAACGCTGTTTGGTTCTTAACCAATAGCATAAGATCCAGAAATAGAGGGGAACAAGCCCTTAAAGCAGCCAGTTCTGCTTTCTCCTGCACAAAAGATATGGTTTGTGAGTTTCAAAGGTGAAGGAAAAACAACAGAGAAAGATACACAGGGAGAGGAACATTTAGACACAGAAAAACAAGTGATCAACACAATGGTCCATTTTCCCCTTCCCTATGATGTTACTGTGCCACAGGTACCTAATACCACTACCCCTAGATGGTACTGAAACATTTTAAATCTAATGTGCAAGGCCAGACTCATAAATTAAACATTGCAGCTTGCATACAAAGTATTGAAATAAATGTACTTTTTCAGTAATGTGAACAATTTGTGCAGAAACCTTTTTTTGTTACACTCTAGCACATTTCATAAATGTTCTTCCATACAACCTTTACACATTACAAGTTCTGACTGATGACAAAAAAGACATCACTCTGCCAGGCAGCTTCTTTTCTTTAACATCTCAAAGCTTAGTTCTGCATTTTCAGCACAAAAATGCATTTCCAACTAGAAGTATAATACAATAGATCACAGTTGCCTATATCTCAAACATACCTGTCAAGGAGTGAACCAGCTCTGATGTTTCCACATCATAGAGGTTTGCAGTTCTATCCCAGGATGCTGTGACCACCTGTTTGCCTCCAACTAACCAGTCAGCAGCTATGACCACACCCTGATGACTCTTGAGTGTAGTTGATGGAACTCGGATTGTTGGACTTTCATTGGGGCATTCCACATCTCCATCTGCTTCATCTTTGTCTGAGAAATCAACTTCTTCCTCCCCAGACATTTGCTATGACAGAATAAAGAGAATTAAACACAACCTGCAGATAGAATGCTAGACCATATTAGCAGTAGCACTGAAGGTTATTGCTAATTCATTCATGGGCTGTGGGTGTCGCTGGCTAGGCCAACATTTATTGCCCTTGAGAAGGTAGTGATGTGCTGCCTTCTTGAACCGCTGCAGTCCACGTGGTGTAGGTACACCCACAGTGCTGTTAGGGAGCGAGTTCCAGGACTTGGACCCAGTGACAGTGAACGAAAAGCGATATATTTCCAAGTCAGGATGGTGAGTGGCTTGGAGGGGAACTTCCAGGTGGTGGCGTTCCCATGTGTCTGCTGCCCTTGTCCTTCTAGATGGTAGTGGTCATGGGTTTGGAAGGTGCTGTATAAGGAGGCTTGGTGAGTTCCTGCAGTGCATCTTGTAGATGGTGCACATTGCTGCCACTGCATCGGTAGTGGAGTGAGTGAATGTTTTTGGGCAGGGTGCCAATCAAGCAGGCTGCTTGAATATGGTGGGCAGACTTTGGGGAGTCAGGAGGTGAATTACTGTAGCAATCTGATATGTAATATACCTTTAAGACAAGTATGGTAATGTAAGGTCACATGATCTTAATATCCAATAGCAGAGTAGCACGGGCTATCTCTATGTGCAGAATTAGTCACTGATGAGTGAAGACAGAATTTTATGCAGTGAGCACACAAGTACGGCTATAGAGTTTAGTTTGTAAATAAACCGCATGTGTTTATTCTAACAATGATCTCCAGATGTTCTCTGTCTCTGTACCAATTCAGTCGCCCCGAAACAAGCTTGCAACCCAGATCTTTTAGCCCCTACAAACCAAGGGCACCAACAATTACACTCTGCAGAATTCCCAGCCTCTGACCTGCACTCAATGTTGATTCCCAGGATGTTGATAATGGGGTACTTAGAGATGGTAATGCCATTGAATATCAAGTAAAGATGGTTAGGTCATCTCTTGTTGGAGAAGACATTGCCTGGCACTTATGTGGTGCGAATGTCACTTGCCACTTATGAGTCCAAGCCTGAATCTTGTGCAGGTCTTGCTGCAAATGGGTACTGCTTCAGTATCTAAGAAGTTGTGAATGGTGCTGAACATTGCGCAATCGTCAGCGAACATCCCTCCTTCTGACCTAATGATGGAAGGAAGGTCATTGATGAAGCAGCTGAAGCTGACTGGGCATAGGACACTACCCTGAGGAACTCCTGCATTGATGTCCTGAGATTGAGATGATTGACCTCCAAACACCACAACAATCTTCCTTTGTGCTAGGTATGACCCAACCAGCAGAGTTTTCCCTGATTCCCATTAACTCCAGTTTTGCAAGGGCTCCTTGATGCCACACTTGCTCAAATGCTGCTCGATGTCAAGGGCAGTCACTTTCACCTTGGGGAGGCAATGGCATAGAGATAATGACACTAGACTGACATTGAGAGGCCCAGGCTAGTGCTTCAGGGACACAGGTTCAAATCTCACCATGGCAGCTGGTGCAATTTAAATTTAAATTCAGTTAATAGATTTGGAATTAAAAGCTCGTATCAGTAATGGTGGCCATGAAGCCATTGTAAATTGTTGTAAAAACCCATCTGGTTCACTTATGATCAAGAATCTGTCAACAGAAGTTCAGAAAAGTTATCTTGTTTCTTGTCCTGTACTATGTAGCAGGAAAATTAGTCCTTTGTTTTTTTTTTCCACCACAAGTAACATTCACGCCACATCAATGTCAGGCAATGACCATCTCCAACAAGAGAGAATTCAACCATCACCCCTTGATGTTCATTGGCATTACCATCATTGAATCTCCCACTACCAACATCCTGGGGGTTAACATTGACCAGAAACTGAACTGGACTAGCCAAATAAATATTGTGGCTACAAGTGCAGGTCAGAGGCTAGGAATCCTGTGGCGAGTAATTCACCTCCTGATTCCCCAAAGCCTGTCCACCACCTACAAGGTGCAAGTTAGGAGTGTGATGGAATACGCTCCACTTGCCCAGATGAGTGCAGCTCCAACAACACTCAAGAAGCTTGACACCGTCCAAGGCAAAGCAACCATCCAGCACTTTCAACATTCACTTCTTCCAATGCAGTAGCAGCCGTGTGTGCCATGTACAAGTTGCACTGCAGCAACTCATCAAGGCTCCTTCATCAGCGCCTTCCACATTTGTGACCTCTACCATCTAGAAGGACAAGGGCAGCAGATGCATGGGAACACCACCACCTGTAATTTCCCCTCCAAGCCACACACTATCCTGACTTGGAACTATATTGCCATTCCTTCACTGTTGCTATGTCAAAATCCTGGAGCTCCCTCCCTAACAGTACTGTGGATGTACCTACACCACAGGGACTGCAGTGGTTCAAGAAGGTGCCTTTCTCAAGGGCAATTAGGGCAATAAACTGTGACCTTGCCAGCGACGGCCACATCCTGCAAACAAATCAATTAAGAAAGTCTTCTATCCACATTTTAGCTCCCCGCAAATTTGGTCTTCAAACAGAGCACGAGCTTCCAACCGCATTCCGATATGGTGAACCACAGAGACTTTCGGTCTTCAGCTATTCTCTCTCTCCCAGACCATGGCAGATTAACTTGCCTCTGATAGTGATATTTTAAGAAAACCTGTAACCCGATATCACAAGGGCTTCCTCTGCACCCTTCCCAACTTAAGTAAAAAATGTGTACATTCCTAAATTCCAATATTTGTACATGAAAAAACTTTTAAAATGAAATAAATTCAAAAATATTTAAAAAATAGGCAAACTCTTTCTATTTAGTTCTTGCTCTCCGCTCTACCACTTACTGCCTCACCTGCTCCCAACTCTCCCACTCCCCGATCTTCCCGCTAGCCGCTTCCCTCTCCTGTTCCCTCTCATTTGCCACTTGACTCTCCTGAACCCTCACTTTGGGTGAGGTTTTGGGAGTGGAGCAGTGAGAGGGAGGAAGACAGCGAGGGAGCAAGAGGAGTTATAAGTGGAATGATTTGTGAGGCAAAAGCAGGAAGGAAAGGAGTAGGAGAGAGGTGCAGAGCATGAAGATCGGGGAGCTGGAGGAGAGGGAAGTGGGAAGTTCGTCGAGCAGGATGGGCAGCTAGCGGGAAGAGTGGGGGGAGTGGAAGGTTAGGGAGTGGGATACACTACTCCAAAATGGCGTTGATCAGGTCACACAATTCTACATTGGCCAAATACAAAACAATGCTAAAACTGAAATCCCGACAACCAGCCCTAATATATCCATGATGTTAAAGCGGAACAATTTTAAAAAGGGAAACTTAAAACAGGGATTTACTGTATTACAAGGTCAAGAATTTTTTTGAAAAGTTGTTTAAGCTAAACCATTGGAACCTACCTCTGTGAAACAAAACAATTAATATATTTCAAGGTGTTCTCTGTATACTATACACATTTTGCTCACTATATTCCAAACAAGGTGACTGGACTTATTACATGACAATACTTTTTAATAAAGGCTTTTAATAAATGTCCCCAGGGATTACCTGAGAAGATGTGAAGTTGCAGTGTTCATTACATTCAATTGTTAGGATCACCAATAAATGGGAAAGATAGAATTATAAAAGGAGCGTGCTAACTTATAAAGATATATAAATTAGACTAGTATAAAAACAAAATACTGCAGACGCTGGAAGTCTGAAACAAAACCAGAAAATGCTGGAAAAACTCAGCAGGTCTAACAGCATCTGTAGAGAGAGAAACAGCTCTGAAGAAGGGTCATATAGACTCGAAACATTAACTCTGTTTCTCTCTCCACAGATGCTGCTAGACCTGAGTTTTTTCCAGCACCTTCTGTTTTTGTTTTACATTAGACTTGTTTTAGCTTCAAAAACTAAACAGTTACTCACATTTGAATCAATTACAGGCTGTGGGATGGGCAGTTGAACGATGTACCGCCAGATATGAGCAGTCTGATCTCCAGATGCTTCAAGTACAAATAGAAATAATCTAAGAAATCCATCTACATGGCACAATTTTGGTCATATTAAACTAGCCACAAAAAAAAATGTAAAATAGTAATTTCACATAACAAAAAGATATAAAGCCTTCATATTACTAGGCTTTATAAATCGTTCAAGCTCTCGGAGTGATTTGGGAACAATGCAGCATCTCCAGTTCCTTCAAATTCAAAGTATTTTGTTAGATAAAAGTGGTTCAACAGCAAATCAAAAGGAATTCAAAATTAGCAAGCAAATTCTTCAAAGTTTTAAAGAAGCAAATTTTTAGAATGAGTGAAATGCTCATTATTTTCAAAATAAGTTACAATTACTGGCAAAATAATGCTCCAATAATAGCTGGCATTCAGAAGTAATGCCTAAATTTAGCACTGCATGCAACTGATCTGTCAGTCATCAAAGAGTGCCATTTGTTTCCAAAGTCTATTTTGGAAATTACATACCAACATATGAATTAGGAACAGGACCCAGTCCCCTCTTCCTCAAACTGAATGTAAAATTCAATCATATTATGATCACTGCTACCTCAGGCGCTTTCATTTTGAGGTCATTAATTAATCCTATCTCGTTGCACAATACCAGGTCTAGTATAGCCTGCTCCCTGGTTGGCTCCAGCACATGCTGAGCTAAGAAATTATCCTGAAAACATATGAATTTGTCACCTATGCTACTTTTGCCCATCTGGTTGTTCCGGTCTACATGTAGTTTAAAATCCCCCATGACAATCACAGTACCTTTCTGTCAAGCTCCCACTATTTCTTACTTGGTACCCCATCCTAACCTGTGATTACTGTTAGGGGGCCTGTACATCACTCCCACAAGTGACTTCTTAGCTTTATCATTCCTCATGTCTACCCAGCTGCTTCTGTATCCTGGTTTCCTGAACTCAGATCATCCCTCTCTATTGTGTTGATGTTGTCTTTAATTAACAGAACCACTCCTCCACCTTTTCCTAACTTCCTATCCTTCCTATATAAGTCACGTACCCTTCAATGTTTAGGTCCCAATCCATCCCATGCTGAGACTCATCAGCTCATATGGCCCCAATGACAATTTCTTCAGCCACTGCACTGTTGCAGCACATAATGGGCTAAATTTACACTCCCCCACCAGCGGTTTGAAGGTGGACTGGGCTTGTAAAATGCAGCACATGGCCTTCCCTCCAACTTCTCACCTGCTCCAGACCTGTCTTCATTTTAGTGAGGACAGTGGATGCCTTGAGTGGAGCCCCCAACCTTGGGCCTACTGAGGTGCTTAAGTGGCAACTGAAGTGCCTCATCCCATCCTGCTGTGAAGGAGGCTCATGCCAAGTGGGTAGCCCAGCAGCTTATACTGTGCGGGCTGGTGTTGGGCCCTCCTTTGGGGGTCCCCAGTGCCTATCGGAAGCACCACCCCAACTCCCACTACAAGGTCATACCTCCCCCTTTACCCTCCTCCCCTGGCCTCTTAAAACTGGCCCTCTATAACTCCCACAAGCCCAACTTCACTGGGGTCACCCAGTCAGACCCCACCAATATTCCTGTCTTACCTTCAAGCTGTCTCCATAACCTCCTCTTCTTCAGGTTCTGGCTGTAGTTCCTGCAGTGGCCACTGCTCTAACATGACAATGCTGGGACTACAGAGCTGCCAGCCAACCTAATTGGCTGGCAGCTCTCTTAGGGGGGTCCTCCTCCTCAGATAGGGGTGCAAGTCTCTTCCTGAGTCAATTAACACCCCAGCCATAAAATGGTTGCAGGGCAGCCACTTTTCCATGAGCAGGCTCCTGACCAACTTTTTAGTCAGAAGGGGACAGATGCCCCATAACAACCAGTCCACTACACCATATAGGTTCGACTTGAAATAATTGACAAGTGGTTGGAATATCAGTAAAATGCACTTCAACTGTTGCATCATGTTTTACAAAAAGCCCCAATTAAAAATAAAAATTTCTACATAAAGATCAACAGCTCCCTCTTTTGGTTCCTCCCTCTAGTAATAATCCTTATCTACAGTGAATTACAGCTGCCAAAAAAAATCTAAGTCATTCTGAATCTGGTTCTCCTTCTTTATGTTATGTCTCCTTCTTTTGGCATTATCTACACAGTTGGATGAAAAATAGAGCTGCCTCTAAAAATCCTTACTGCTCAGAATTAAACCTCTTTGAGTGTGACACTTTCTATTTCCCATACCAGTCATCCTTCTGAGATTATCAATTGTGCATCAATTTCATGGTGCGAGTCCAAACCTACCAGGAACTTGACAAACCGCCCAAACGGCCACACAAGATACTAACATCCAGCAGAAAGAAACTTACACCCCATCAATGTTATCTGGATTTGCGATAAAAGGCAAACGTTTATCTAGTTTGTCAGCCAGCATCCCAACAATGCTCAACCTTCACTCTGTACCTCTTCTAATCTCGGCTGTGCTATTATTAAAACATGATTAGTGCAGCGCACCAGGGCATAGGTCTTGAAAAGTTATTCACAGCTTTTGTTACATGAGTATTCATCATTATTGTCTCACATGAGTTGCTTTAGTAAGACAGTTCTTTACCAATGAACCAATTATGCAAGATGGGAAAGTTTCATACCTTCAATTTACACACACAAGTCAGGAAAGTAGGCATCATAGCTGTAATGTACCAATGTAGGCCAACTATCTGAAGCCAAAGTTCATCTCATCTGATACAGACAACTTAAGATTGTTATACTGATATGTCTAATAATGTAATCTGCTGGCTCATAGTGCAATAAGTTATTATTAGCATTACAAAATGTGTAAAATTTAATATTGTGCAACATTATAAAGACAATTATGCATTCTGTACCTGTGAGAGCTACCTGTTCTGACGGATGGAACTTGATTGAATTCACTAAAGGAAGAAAAAGGAAATAAAAGACAATGAATGGATGTGAAGCTCCTAATATACAGAAGTTAACATTTTATATAAGGGGAAAGTTTTCTCCCATTTCTGATTGGTCTCCTCATAGCATGCATGATATGTAACTGTAAGCAACTTATTTTTCAGTCTTCTACCATTGTTTAAACCTGTTTACTTAGAAATTGTTTACTGAGAAATATTGAAAGCAGCTCAGAAAATACTGTCCTTTTGACCTTATTTTCTCTGTGGGGATGTGCCTTCTAACAGCTAAGTACAGGAGCTCAATGTCATAGGCATAAAAGCCAGACCTACTATGCCACAGCAAAGCATGCTGGCTTGACAGCACATTCTGCTGTCCAAATCTTGGTTTTATGGACCATACATCCAATTTTTAACCTTGACATTTAGCACTTAATTGCATGAAAACTCTGAATCTAACCTAGCTTGTGTTGTTGAAATGCCACCACTTCCATCATAAATCATTTACATAGGTACTGGTCATAAAATTAGATTGAGCCGTAGCACTAACTGGGCAATAATGAATCAGCATCCTACTTTATACTGCATCTGATTTTTTTTTTCTGTTGAAGTTGATAGAAAATTAAAGTCAGGCAGGGAGAAAAATGGGCTCCCAATTCATCATCGCCCACTTTGTGCCCATGTCCAAGACCAATTTCACCCCATTCTCTTAAGTTTCAAGCTCAAAAGCATTTTAAAATTAATACGTACTTGTTTTTAAGCTCGCATAGTAAACTTCCATATCCATACACATACATTATAAAACTATACCATTGCAAATGATTTTACTAAAGTTAATATCAAGATAACCTCACCTGACCCTGCATGGCCCACGTATTTCAAGAGGCACTTTCCTGTCTCAATGCTCCACAACATAGCACTGTGATCTTTAAAGAAAAGCAGCAGACTTAGACAAGAGTTAATTGGGAACATAAGCAATGTTTCCTTTTGGATGGCAGCCATTTATTGATTAAATGTACATCTAAACAATTCCTTTATTCTTAAACACAAGCTAAAAATGATTACAGTGGGACCATCAATGTGATCAAAGGCAGTGGTTACATTTATTGACTGAAATACGCAAAAAAATTAAGGGTTTCAATCATAGGCAGATCAAATATACGATGCCTGAAGTAATCAACTAGTGATAGATTAAAAATAAAATGTGTTTGGAAACACCCAATGATGGCTCACCACCACATTTTCAAGAGCAATTAGGAGTGGGCAATAAATCATGGCCTAGCCAGCATTGCCCACATCCTGTGAACGTATAAAACACAAAGGTATCTATGCAATAACAAATCAGAACAGAGGTGTTTATGAATACACAATCATGTATAATTTCAAAAGGATTTACTTTTTTCAAAATGAGACCATTCTCTTTTATTCATATCAGAATTATAACTACTCATGAACTCGGCAACTAGCACAGTTGAGTTCAGTTTTAATGACACCACGTATGCCCAAATAGATGATGTTCCCATGGGATCCCCACCATGCCCAGTTCTGGCAAACACTTCTGCTGGGTTCCATGAGAGACATGCCTACCCCTCTCACATTTCCGATATGTGGATGATACATTTGTTATGTTTAAATCCGCAGCTGCGTGTAACAATTTCCTTATATGTCTTAATGGGCTCCATCCTGCACTCAAATTCACCTTTAAAATGGAGCAGCCAAATGAACTCCCCTTCTTTGAAGTACTAGTTCAGAAATCTGCCAGGTTGTTCTCTACCACAGTCTATCGCAAGCCTATCTTTATTGGTCCATATACACTTTGTGGGATTCTTACAGTTTCACACGCTATAAGATTGGCCTTATTGGCAACTTTCTCAATAGGGCCCAAGTCATTTGCTCACCATGCAAGTTTGATGCTGAAATAGGGTGCACCAAAGGCATCCTGCAGGATAATGGCCACCCTGATCAGATCATTTTGTGCTGTATATCACACAAACTCATGAATCGGCCTAAGGCCATCACATTCACCTCTGAAAAGTGCCCAGTCTACCTCAGGTTACCTTGGAAGGGCAAGGATCTCAAAAAAGTGAGCAACAGATGAAACTAGCTGTTTCATGCTACTACAATGTAGTAACAATACGAGTGGTATTCACCACTAACAGGATGCTGCCATCAAGCCAAAAAGTTGTTCTGCCTATCACACAAATGAGTAATGTGCTATATGGAAACAGACAGTAGGAATAAATGGGTCTTTTTCAGAGTGGCAGGCGGTGAATAGAGGGGTACCACAGGGATCAGTGTTTGGGCCCCAGCTATTCAGAATATATATCAATGATTTGGATGAGGGAACCAAATGTAATATTTCCAAGTTTGCCAACAACACAAAACCAGGTGAGAACATAAGTGGTGAGGAAAATGTTAAGAAGCTTCAAGGCAATTCAGCCAAGTTGAGTGAGTGGGCAACTACATGGCAGATGCAGTATTACATGGATAAGTGTGAAGTTATCCACTTTGGTAGCAAAAACAGAATGGCAATGTATTATTTAAATGGTGATAGATTGGGAAATGTTGATGTACAAAGGGACCTTGAACGCCAATCACTGAAAGCAAGCGTGCAGGTGCTGCAAGCAGTTAAGAAGGCAAATGTTATGTTGGCCTTCATTGCAAGAGGACTTGGGTACAGAAGCAAGGATGCCTTACTGCAGCTATACAGAGCCTTGGTGAGACCACACCTGGAGTATTGTGTGCAGTTTTGGTCTCCTTACCTAAGAAAAGATATACATGCCATGAAGGGAGTGTAGCGAAGGTTCACCAGACTGATTCCTGGGATGGCAGGATCGTATGAGGAGAGATTGGACCAAACAGGCCTATATTCACTAGAGTTTAGAAGAATGAGAGGGGATCTCACTGAAACGTATAAAATTCTGATAGGGCTGGGCCGACTGGATGCAGTGATAAAAAACAAAAACAGAATTACCTGGAAAAACTCAGCAGGTCTGGCAGCATCGGCGGAGAAGAAAAGAATTGACGTTTCGAGTCCTCATGACCCTTCGACGAAGGGTCATGAGGACTCGAAACGTCAATTCTTTTCTTCTCCGCTGATGCTGCCAGACCTGCTGAGTTTTTCCAGGTAATTCTGTTTTTGTTTTGGATTTCCAGCATCTGCAGTTTTTTTGTTTTTATCTCTGGATGCAGTGATGATGTTTCCTCTGGCTGGGGGGCCTAGAACAAGGGATCACAATCTCAGGATACAGGGTAGGACATTTAGGACTGAGATGAGGAGAGGGTGGTGAACCTGTGGAATTCTCTACCATAGAGGGCTGTGGAAACCAAGTCATTGAGTATATTTAAGAAGGAAATAGATAGGTTTCTAGACTCTAAAGGTGTCAAGGGGTGTGGGGAGAGAGCAGGAATATGGCGTTGAGGTAGAGGATCAGCCATGATCATACTGAATGGCAAAGCAGGCTCAAAGGGCCAAATGACTTACTCTTGCTTCTATTTTCTGTGTTTCTATGTATTTCAGTGCCAATGTGATGCTACGTATCTAAGCCATATGTCTCAAAGACTAGCAGATCATATCAAGTAGCATGTCCCAGCCGCTGTTTGTAACGGGCAGGCTACAGACCGTACCCAACCAGCCGTACTTGCAAAACTCAAAACACAGTGTCCAAAATTAGGTGTGATTCCGCGATTGGACAACATTTGCTAAATAATCCTCAGTGTGCTAAGAATTATGCTGACAAACCAATTTAAGATTGTCAGTCGGGCTTGTAGTGTGGCACATTTGCGTGCACTGGAAGGCACATATATTAATACATAGGGCCTTGTTCTTTGCAGACAGAAAAGAACATGTACACTCATTGTGCCTGTTTCAGCTAAACAAAATAAGCGACAGCCATTCGCTGGCTCGTTTTTCAGGGCAATGCCCTGACCAATCAGGGTCAAGCTGTCCGGTTTAAATTTCGAACAATGCTTGGCAAATAACTGTCAGTCACCATCACTGGTGCATTCTCCATGGCAACGCCACTTGCCAACCAATCAGCACTCTCTTCACATACAGTATAAATTGTTGTTTTCACCTAATATTGGTTTTCTTGCAAAGTGTCCTGATGAGTGCAAGATGAAAAGCTTCATTGCTGTGGCATACATCCCATGCTGATTGCCACACAGCTGGCAAACCTCAAAAAGTGAGCTAAGACTATCTAAAGGGATTTTCACCAGCTCTGAAATTTAAGGCCTGAGGTCAGTGTTCTCTTTAATATTTAGCTGCTGTGCACGACAAATTTCTCAGTGTGCGGTCCTTTTAAATTTTTTGTATGGACATACACGTGCTGAATCTATCCCAGAGCAAGGCCTGTGTGGTACTTTCCAGGCTGTCTCTGACTAGGCAGCTAAGTGGGAATATTGCTTGAGATAGTCCAATAAATTCAATAGATACAAATGAGCCAGTAACCAAGGAACTTAGAATAATAGAAAATTTACAGCACAGGTGGCTATTTGGTCCATGGTGTCTGCACTAGCCAAAAAAAATGCTTATAAATCTCACCTTCCACCTCTTTTTCAGAAGCCCTGTAAAGTTTTTTTTTTAAATGCGAAGAGGGTTTTTGCCTCGACCACCCTTTCAGGTAGTTAATTCCAGACACCTACCACCCTCTGGGCAAATAAAACATTCTCCTCAACTTCTCACCAATCCTTCTGCCAATTACTTTAAATCTATGACCCCTGGTCATTGACTGCTCTTCTAAGAGAAATAGGTCCTTCCTATCAACTCTGTCTAGGCTCCTCAATTTTATATACCTCAATTAAACTTCTCATCCGCCTCCTCTGTTCCAAAGAAAGCAACCCCAGCCTACCCAAATTTTCTTATAGCAACATCGCCCTCTGCACCCAATCTGGTAGGATCACATTCTTCCAATAATGCAGTAACCAGAATTCCATGCAGCACCCTAGCTGTTGCCTAGCTAGTGTTTTATGTCCCAGCATAATCAGCCAGCTCTTATGTCCGATACCTCGGCTAATAAAGGAAAGTATCCCATATGCCTTCTTAAAAACCTTATCTACCCAACCTACTACTTTTGTGGATTTGTGGACATGCACTCTAAGGTGCCTTTGTTCCTCCACACTTACCTGTATCCTACCATTTACTGTGTATCCCCTTGCCTTGTTTGCGCTCTTCAAATGCATTACCTCACAATTCTCCAGATTAAAGTCCATTTGCCACTTTTCTCCCCGCCTGTCTAGTTCATTGATATATTCCTGCAGTCTACAACTTTCTTCCTCACCATCAACCACATAGCCAATTGCTGTATCATCTGCAAACTTCTTAAGCAGGCCTCCCAGTCACAAAAACACCTGTCGGCCATTACACTTCACTTCTCTCCACTGAGCCAATTTTTGATTCAAACTGACATTTAACCTTGGATCCCATGGGCTCTAAGTTTTCTGACCAGTCTGCCATATGGGGCCTTGTGAAAAGTTTTGTGAAAATCCATGTAGACTACAGCAAATACAGCAACCATCCTTGTTACATCCTTAAAATATTCAATCAAGTTAGTCAGTCATGACCTTCCCTTAATAATCCGTGCTGACTGACCCTGATAAATCCATGTATTTCTAAATGATATATAGTGTCCCTTAGAATTTTTTCCAACAATTATCCCACAACCAAGATTAGGTTGACTGGCCTTTATCACTCAGTCTATCCTGTTAATTGTTTATGAATTGTATTTAATTGTAGGTAGGTGGTACTATTAACTTATGGCCCTATAAAAAGGAACAGATGGAAACTGCAGTTTCTCGGTGAGGAGGTGCATGTTTCCAACAGTATCTCTGCAAATAAATACTTATAAAAGTGGATTGCCACCTTAGGTGGTGTGGCTTGTGCCCTCTGACGGTATCTTGAGAATGCTGAGAAAAATTTAAATTTTGCAAGTGGGGTATTAGAACACTCCTGGATAATCTCAAGAGCGACCGTCCTGAAAGAAAAACTGCAATCATATCTCATGAGCTGCTAAGGCTCCAAGGTAACATCACTGCCCTCAGTGAACCCGCCTTCCTGAGAGGGGCAACTGAAGGAACAAGCAGGGAGATACACCTTCTGGTGGAAAGGAAAGGCTGATGGCGACCCTTGTGCTCATGATATTGGTTTTTGTATCTGAAATAGGATCTTGGATGTGCTGCCAGAACTCCCAAAACGTATAACAAAAGACTCATGACACCACCCGCAGCTCAGCCGTAACCAAAATGCCAGCGTCATCAGCAATTAAGCCCCAACCCTTGACTCCGATGAAGATTTTAAGGAAAAGTTTTATTCTGACCTTGATGAAGTCCTTAATGCCATCCCAAAGAAGAAAGATCATTCTTCTGGAGTCTTTAATAACAGGGTTGGCTGTGACCTTCATGTCTGGTGAGGAACCACGGCAAGAATGGCATGGGAAAAGCTAATGCAAACGGTGTCCTCCTGATGACAAAGTGTGTTCAGCATGGCCTCATTATAACAATGCCCTCTTCTGCCAGGAGGACAAACACAAAACCACATGGAGGCACCCAGATCAAAGCACTGGCACCTCCTGGATTATGTCATTGTTTGGGTCAAAGATCTAAGTAATTTGTATATCATTCGATCTACGCAAGGGTCTGATGCATACTCTACAGATTATAGACTTGTTTGATCAGCGATGAGCATTCACCTAGCACCAAAGCATTGCAAGACCCAAAGTCCAAGACAGAGAAGATCAACATCTCAGCCCTAAATCAGCCCAACCAAAGAGAGGAATTTCAAATGCAGCTCACAACCAATCTGGAAAATTTTCACCCATCCAACTCAATTCCAGAAGAGTGGAATACTAGATTCCTGAGTACTAGACTCCTGTGGCCAGACTATTGGTTTCGAGCATTGTCGTCACCGTGACTGGTTCAAAAAATACGATGCTGAAACATGCGACTCATAGAATGAAAGCGAGCAGCCTTTACTGCCTGGCAGAACAACCCAACTGTCAACACCGGAAAGAACATTTTCAACAACTCCTCAACCGTGAATCCACAGTGGTAGCTGATACTCCAGGCTATCCCCCCAGTACCCTGTGATAGAATCCATGGGTGAACGATGGGAGGGCTGCAACATACAATTAAACAGATGAAAAACAACAAAACCTGCTCCCCAATGATATTTCAGTTGAAGTCTTCAAAGCTGCTGAGCTTTCGCTCACACCCAGGCTCCTCGCACTCATCCTATGGATTGGAAGGAAAAAGAACCCTGCCCTGCACACCCCCCCACTGCCCACTACCCCCATTTAGCAATATGACAATTGTAACTACCTTCAAGAAGGGACATAAATCACGCCGTGGAAACTATCGAGGCATTTTGCTCAGGTCCACAGCAGGGAAAATTCCTGTGGCTGAGGAAATCCTCCCAGAGACACAGTATGGCTTTAAAGCTTCCGGAGGAACCTGTGAATTTTACAGGGGGTGTACTGGTTGCCCTCACCATCCCTCCCCGCCCCGCCTTCCAGGAAGAAAACTGCCCGACTTTAAAAAAGACTGTTCCGGTGATATCATGATTTGGGGGAGGGGGGCTAAACAAACTGAGGGTCCAAGCTGAGGGTCCTCAGTGGAAAGAGTCCTGCACTGTAGAGCTGCCAACAATCGGATAGGCTGACAGGTCTTACAGTTCCTGCAGTGCCAGAATTCAGTAGTGGGAGCTGCTGGGACAGCAAGGAGGTCCACATAGATTGAAGATGGATACCAAACCCGGGTAAGTCCCAGTCTTTTTGGGTGGGGAGGGATGAAGCACCCCAAGGAGGGGGGGGGGGGGGGGGGGGGCGGTGGGGGGTGGGGGGGGGGGTGGCAGGTTTTGGAGGTCAGGCCAAGGCACAAATTGGGTGTGGGGGAACATCCTGGGGGTGTGGTGTGTCCAATGCGCACAGGGCACCCCCTGAAAGATGATCTCCCCTTCCTTCCCATTTTTTCACCAAAGTTGTTTAAAAAAAAGGTCTTTGCCTTCTTTTACCCAGCAAATTATGGTAGTGGAGATGGATTGAGGGCCTTAAGTGGGCAATAATTTGCCAAATCCGAGAAAATTATTGAGAACACCACCAGGAACGCTTCATTGCACTCACTGACCTGATCAAAGGATTTGTAAATTGCAAGGCTTTGTGGATTGTGCTCCAAAGATTTGGATATCCAAGAAACTTCATCGCAATCCTACAATTGCCTCATGATGATATGGCTGCTACTGTCTTGAGTGGAAGATCTGAAACAGCCACCTTCAAAATTTGGACCAAGTGCCAAACAAGGCAGTGTGATAGCCACCATACTATTCACAATCTGCCTGACAGTGGCTAATCACCTCATCAAAGTTCAACAACCCTTTAGTTTCAGTATTAAGTACCACATAATGGAAAACTCTTTAACCTCAGTCACCTCTGTGCTAAAACTAAACTGACCGCTATAAATGCACATGATCTACAGTTGCAGGTGATTGCAGTGTCGTTGCCTCCTCTGCACCATATTTGCAAGCTGCTCTCAATCTTTTCAATTCTGCATACAAGAAACTCAGTCTGTCCTCTAATGTTGCCAAAACAAAACTCATATCAACTCACACCTGGTCAGTCAAATATTCCACTCCACATATATGTTAAATGAGAGAGTCTGGAATATGTTGAGCATTTTCCATAACTTGACAACCATCATTTTCAAAATGGTGAATGATGAAGAGATCCAATACCAAATCAGCCATGCCAGCTCAGCCTTTTACGAACTAGGCAGCAAGTATTTGACAACAAAGCCCCAAAAATCAACAAAAATCCTAGTGATGACAGAGAAGCTGTCATCACCACATGCCTGTACTGCGATGAGACTTGGACTATTTATCAGTGATACATTAGAATACTAGAGAAATTCCATCAGCAAGGCCTCTGCCGCATCCTCCAGATTCAATGGGAGGGCCGATGAACAAACATGAGCATCCTTCTTGAAATCAGCCCCATATGCACTCAGGAAAACTCTTGCAAAATCAATTTCAATGGACTGGCCACTATGCCCAGATGGCCTTGGAAAGTATTCCCGCCACCTCCCCCCTGCCAGTCCTGTTTTATCAACTCTCAAATGGCCAACATTCCAGGAGAGGACAAAAAAAAATGCTTTAGAGACACTCTGAAGCTCCCCTTGAAGTGTGGCAGCTTTAACATTGATGACTGGAAGGAGCTTGCTACCGATCATTCAAAATGGCAACATCTTGCCCACCAAGCTGCGTCACACTTTCAGTCCCGACACCTTAATGATGAGGCCTCCGCAGCTTAGAAGGAAACCACTAATGTACTCTGAATCCCACTACTTGCGGGACATCCAGCCCCATGTGCATCAAGATCTGTGGATCAAGAATCTGCCCTAATAGTCACATGAAGACCCATGGCAGAAGCTCATGACCTCGAGTAAACATCATTCTCGAACTGAGGGACAGCCACATGTTTCTAATAGTATCTCTGTAAATAAATGCTTATAACAATGTGTAAAGATTGGCTCCTGTTCTATCCTTCATTACCTGTCTTTGTGGATTATAACACATTCCTTCCTCCCTTTTAAAATAACTGCAATATTAATAGTCCTCTAGCACCACATCTGTAGCCACAGAGGATTGGAAAATGATGGTCAGAGCCCCCACTTCTCTTAGCAGTCTGGGATACATAGTCTGGGATACATTTCAATTGAGCCTGGTGAGTTATCCACTTTCAAAGATGCTAAACCCCTGAATATTTCTTCTCTCATTATTTTTATCCAATCCAATGTTTCACACCCCTCCTCCTTAACACAATATCTGCATCATTACACTACTTTATGAAGACAAACACAAAGTATTCATTAGGAACCATGCCCATGCATACCGCCTCCACATACGAGTTACATTTTTTGGTTTAATCAGCCCTATTCTTTCCTTAGTTATTCTCTTGCTTGTAATGTATTTATAAGAACAACTTTTTGGTTTGCATCTACTGTATAGATGTATGATTCAAAGTTTACAAATTCTCTTATGTACAAAAAAAGTCCAACAGATTCAGAGTTGCTAAACTAAGAACTGAATAATTTACTTGCCAAGTTTCCACGCAACTGAATAAGGAGCCTAGGAAACATCTGAGGGAACCTTCCACTATGCAATACTAGGTGCATCACAAAATATCCATTCATGAATATAGACTATACATCCTCAAAATAATTTTTTTCTCATTTCAATGATCTTCATAACCAGCTTACTTGCTGACAATATGAACACTTACATTTAAAGAGGATCTAAGAACACAAAGATGATTCCATGATTAAGGAATTTACAGGTAAATTAGAAAGCCAGACTTCATAACTGAAATAAAATCTGCATTCTGCAGCATCCCACTGAGCATTTGTTAATACAACAAGCTTAATCAAATAACTTAGTAAAACGTTAAAGAAGACATGCAAATGGTGAAACAGATGAAACTGTATTGCTGCATGATGGTACAACACAGTTAATAAAAACTTATCTGTAGTAGAAATAGTCACAAAAAAAAAAATTGAAAAACAAAGTTTGAAATGAAGTGAAATTTTACCAGCTGATGCTGTGCCCAGCACCACAGGCTGTAAGCGTGTAACACTGACATCCCAAATCCCATCTCGATGTCCTATGTATTCTTTCACCAGCTGACAGACTGCTCTAGAAGTTGTCGTCTTGAAACTTGACACAATCTTTATAACAAAAAGGCAAGATCAGACATTAATATATGGCACAAATATTTGCAAATGTTTTTAATATAGAAAGAGCCGCAAAACTGAACCCCATCTCATGTTAAAATCAAATGCTGTTCAAAAAGCACTGCTTGCTAGGTTAGTCGCTCCTCAGTTTCTTAACAGCTAGTTTACACACCACTCAATAAATGGCTTCAGACAGATTTATCCTATCATACATTCTGTTCTGCAAAATACACTTTGTCAGAGTCTGGAATGTGACAAACTGTTACTTTGGGGGAGTAAAATTTTCTAACAACTTCTGACAAGTTCAAGCCATACTCTCACCCTGCAGCTGCACTTGAAATTAATCAATTCAACAGCCACAGCTATAAAAAGGCCATCATGGAGAAATGCCAAAGGATGTATGTGGCCTTTCAGAAGTGTTTGGTGTGGTTATTAGGAATAAATCTTCACCATGCAGATGTAGCAACCATATGAGAATATCCCGGCACTGCAGCTTTTCAAGTTCTGTACTACATGCTGGAAATATATACATTCAGCCAAAGAATTACAAAAACAGTCAATTTTTCAGCAGCTGATCAACATGGAGCTATTGAACTGAATATGAGGTGTAGACAAGATGGTATTAGATGCTAATGTCTCATATTCTATCTTAAAATATGAATGATTTCTCTGTTTTTTTAATCAGCTAATGTCCTGATTTTGCTCTCCATTCAGGTCAAGTTTATTACAAGTTGGTTATTGTTGCAATATGCTTATTACTATGCACAATGTAACAGTTATCCTGTTTTTTGATATTTGCTTTTGTTACACTAGTTTTACTTAACCAATTATTTGCTTTTCGATTATTTTATTTTATTGCTTGTGATGTTTATCAACTTTTTTCAGCATTTTAACTATGAGTATTTCAAAACATTTGGATGTGAAAACTGTTGGAAAGGGTATGAAAATATTACTGATATGCAAGGTCATTTTATAGATACTGGTATTTTATAAGATAGCAACAGAAAAAGCATTCACTCAGTGCTCCTCTCTGTTCTTTAATTATGCTGTTATGCAGAATACATGGTAAATGCTCTAAGAGCCATGTAATTATTGCACTCAATGAAAATTTTGACCAAATCTTCAAAAAGCTTAAGCAGAACTTCAAGCATTTCCACATTATCAAAATTCAACAAAGTATTTTACAAATGCAGTAGTTTCTGGGTTTAGTGTTAGTAAAGGATTGATAATTAAAGCCAGTAAATGGAATGGTTACAAAATCAATAAACCATCTCAAAGGTTTGTATATTGTTAGGATCCCAGCAAATGTTAATACTGGACAAGTCAGATCACAGAATAGCTTGATAGCTCCTAACTTTCTCTCTTTTTAGGAACCGTGGAGGTCAGTTACTGAACATATTCACAAGAGTCTGCCAGTATACTTTTAACACAAAGAATGAAACGTTTATTAAATAAGAAAAATTAACTATACTGTACCAGACAAGAAGGTTGCAAAGATTTCAATACAAATACCAGCAAGTGATTCAAACTCAAACTATGCCTTTTATTCCTACAATACCCTTACAAACAAAATATCCCAGTGAAGATTTACGATCATCTCAACACCATGGCTTCTTGCTTGGCCTGCACAGTTGCAAATGGTTTTCTTTCAGTGGATTTCTGAGCATTCACTAGATGCTTTTCCCACAATTGGTATCTCTCCCCAAGACACCCCCAAAAAAACTGCAATTTAAACATCCTATTACTTTAACTTCAGAGCAAACACGAGTTCTCTAAATTCAGCTCCCCAGCAGTCTTACAAGGTTTCTTACTAGAAAGCTTAGAAGTTCTGCCTTCACGCTTTGTAGACATACATTGACTGCACTGCCCTTCTGTCTTTCCCTGTATCTCTGTCTCTCCCTGGATCCTGTTGCTAGGCAACAGTACAGTTTTTTTTCTACTTTGTTTCATTTTTGAAATTTACTAAACTACTAACCCCTTTGTAACCTTTCTCTTCACTTCAAGATTTGTAAAATCTCATTAAGGATGCATATATACAAACAGGGCCCCCAGACTTCCCAGCACCCAGCCCACACAAAAATTCTAAGTGAAACTAGAACCATGTTTCACCAATTTTAACACACAAATACAAATATAAATTAAAGTTCAAGTTATACATTGCTCCTAACGATATTAATTAATTACAAATAGCTGAAAAACACACAAACCATAATCAGTACTCAGATGTTGTTTAATGCTGCGTATCATTTTTGGGTAGCATGCTCAGTGGCTCGATATGAAAGCATCCGATAATATCAAAAATAGTGTTCCGACACTGAATTTTGTTGGCACACGTTAGGACGAGCTCTTGAAGGTGATGGTTACTCTGAATTAATTAATTAAAATGGACTTTGAGTTCTGTAAAAATATTATGGACCCTGTGTGTACATACAAAACAAGAAACATTTATTATTACGTAACTTCAGGATATCCCAAAAACTACATTGCCAAAAAGTACTTTTCAATTGGAGTCACTATTGTAATGTACATACAGCAACTAATGTGAAAGAGAAATCAAAGTGTGACATTACAGGAAAACAGATAAGTGATTGGTTGGCGAACATTCTGCTCGGTTATCTTCAAAGTCCACATAATTTATTAGTAATTGTAAGGTTTTATTAGTTGTAATACAGTTCAGTAGCAGTAGTAAAGGTTATTGGGAATAGCAGTATTTATTAATTATAAATTAAGAAAAATAAATTAATTAATGCATAAAGATGGTAGGGCAAGTGATGTGTTGTGACTGCAGAATGTGGGATCTCCTGGACAACGGTGTGACCCAGGTCTGCAGAAGTGTCTGTGGCTTGAGGAGCTTCGGCACAGAGTCATTGAGCTGGAGGCCAAGCTGAAGACATTGTGACGCATCAGGGAGGGGGAAAGTTACTGGAATACTTTGTTCCAGGAAGCAGTCACACCCCTTAGGATAAGGTCTTCTGATTTGGTCAATGGTCAGGAACAGGAGGGTGTGACTGTGAGTGAGGCAGGTATTTGGACCCAGAAGTGGAGCAGCCTCAGCCTTTTGCAACTATTCAACAGGTTTGTGGAGCTCCCAACCTGTATGGATGGAAGTGGGGCCTAGAGCGTGAATTAATGAACTGACCACGGCACCATGGTACAGGAGGCCAATAAAGCAGAGGGAGTAAAGAGGAATGTGGTAGTAGTTGGGGACAGCATAGAGAGGGGATAGACACAGTTCTCTGCAGCTGAGAGCCCAGAAGGCTGTGCTGCCTGCCCAATGCCAGGGTTCAGGACATCTGCTTAGGGCTAATGAGAAACTTGCAGAGGGAGGGGGAGGATCCAGTGGTCATGGTCCATGCAAGTACCAGCAATATAGGTAGGACTGGGGAAGCGGTTCTGCTTAGAAAGTATGAGCAGCTATGGGCTAAATTAAAAAGCAGAACTCAAAGATAATCTCTGGATTATCTGAGCCACAAGCAAATTGGTGTAGGATAAATAATATTAGCGAGTTGAATGTGTGGCTCAGAGATTGGTGTGGGAGAAATGGGTTTCTGTTCATGAGACACTGGCATCAGTACTGAGGGAAGTGGGAGCTGTACCATTGGGACGGTCTTCACCTGAACCATGTTGGGATCAGTGTTTTGGTGAGTTGTCCATCTAGGACAGTAAACAGTGGGGGCAAAGGATCAAGTGTGGGAAGATGTGGTCTATTAAAGAGAGAAAACAAGGCAAGAGAACAAGGTAGCAATAACAGAAGTGATAATCAGAGCGTGGCAGGAAGGGACAGAGTGTACAAACTTAAGAGTGTGCCAGGGATTTCAAAAATGGAAAAAAGATAGAATTAATGGCTTTGTATCTGAATGCACCCTGCGTTTGTAATAAAACAGACGAATCAACAGCTCCAATAATAATAAAAACAAAAATAAAAACAAAAAAACTGCAGATGCTGGAAATCCAAAACAAAAACAGAATTACCTGGAAAAACTCAGCAGGTCTGGCAGCATCGGCGGAGAAGAAAAGAGTTGACGTTTCGAGTCCTCATGACCCTTCGACAGAACTTGCGTTAAGTCCAAGAAAGAGTTGAAATATAAGCTGGTTTAAGGTGTGTGTGTGGGGGGCGGAGAGATAGAGAGACAGAGAGGTGGAGGGGGGGGGTGTGGTTGTAGGGACAAACAAGCAGTGATAGAAGCAGATCATCAAAAGATGTCAATGACAATAGTACAATAGAACACATAGGTGTTAAAGTTAAAGTTGGTGATATTATCTAAACGAATGTGCTAATTAAGAATGAATGGTAGGGCACTCAAGGTATAGCTCTAGTGGGTTTTTTTTTTATATATATAATGGAAATAGGTGGGAAAAGGAAAATCTTTATAATTTTTTGGGAAAAAAAGGGGGAAGGGGGAAACAGAAAGGGGGTGGGGATGGGGGAGGGAGCTTACGACCTAAAGTTGTTGAATTCAATATTCAGTCCGGAAGGCTGTAAAGTGCCTAGTCGGAAGATGAGGTGTTGTTCCTCCAGTTTGCGTTGGGCTTCACTGGAACAATACAGCAAGCCAAGGACAGACATGTGGGCAAGAGAGCAGGGTGGAGTGTTGAAATGGCAAGCGACAGGGAGGTTTGGGTCATTCTTGCGGACAGACCGCAGGTGTTCTGCAAAGCGGTCGCCCAGTTTACGTTTGGTATCTCCAATGTAGAGGAGACCACATTGGGAGCAACAAATGCAGTAGACTAAGTTGGGGGAAATGCAAGTGAAATGCTGCTTCACTTGAGAGGAGTGTTTGGGTCCTTGGACGGTGAGGAGAGAGGAAGTGAAGGGGCAGGTGTTGCATCTTTTGCGTGGGCATGGGGTGGTGCCATAGGAGGGGGTTGAGGAGTAGGGGGTGATGGAGGAGTGGACCAGGGTGTCCCGGAGGGAGCGATCCCTACGGAATGCCGATAAGGGGGGTGAAGGGAAGATGTGTTTGGTGGTGGCATCATGCTGGAGTTGGCGGAAATGGCGGAGGATGATCCTTTGAATGCGGAGGCTGGTGGGGTGATAAGTGAGGACAAGGGGGACCCTATCATGTTTCTGGGAGGGAGGAGAAGGCGTGAGGGCGGATGCGCGGGAGATGGGCCGGACACGGTTGAGGGCCCTGTCAACGACCGTGGGTGGAAAACCTCGGTTAAGGAAGAAGGAGGACATGTCAGAGGAACTGTTTTTGAATGTAGCATCATCGGAACAGATGCGACGGAGGCGAAGGAACTGAGAGAATGGGATGGAGTCCTTACAGGAAGCGGGGTGTGAGGAGCTGTAATCGAGATAGCTGTGGGAGTCGGTGGGTTTGTAATAGATATTGGTGGACAGTCTATCACCAGAGATTGAGACAGAGAGGTCAAGGAAGGGAAGGGAAGTGTCAGAGATGGACCACGTGAAAATGATGGAGGGGTGGAGATTGGAAGCAAAATTAATAAATTTTTCCAAGTCCTGACGAAAGCATGAAGCGGCACCGAAGTAATCATCGATGTACCGGAGAAAGAGTTGTGGAAGGGGGCCGGAGTAGGACTGCAACAAGGAATGTTCCACATACCCCATAAAGAGACAGGCATAGCTGGGGCCCATGCGGGTACCCATAGCCACACCTTTTATTTGGAGGAAGTGAGAGGAGTTGAAGGAGAAATTGTTCAGCGTGAGAACAAGTTCAGCCAGACGGAGGAGAGTAGTGGTGGATGGGGATTGTTCGGGCCTCTGTTTGAGGAAGAAGCTAAGGGCCCTCAGACCATCCTGGTGGGGGATGGAGGTGTAGAGGGATTGGACGTCCATGGTGAAGAGGAAGCGGTTGGGGCCAGGGAACTGGAAATTGTTGATGTGACGTAAGGTGTCAGAGGAATCACAGACGTAGGTGGGAAGGGACTGGACAAGGGGAGAGAGAAGGGAGTCAAGATAACGAGAAATGAGTTCTGTGGGCCTTTTCTTCTCCGCCGATGCTGCCAGACCTGCTGAGTTTTTCCAGGTAATTCTGTTTTTGTTTTTGTTTTGGATTTCCAGCATCCGCAGTTTTTTTGTTTTTTTTATATATATATATATTTTTTTAACTTTAGGTCGTAAGCACCCTCCCCCATCCCCACCCCCTTTCTGTTTCCCCCTTCCCCCTTTTTTTTTCCAATAAATTATAAAGATTTTCCTTTTCCCACCTATTTCCATTATATATAAAAAAAACCCACTAGAGCTATACCTTGAGTGCCCTACCATCCATTCTTAATTAGCACATTCGTTTAGATAATATCACCAACTTTAACTTTAACACCTATGTGTTCTATTGTACTATTGTCATTGACATCTTTTGATGATCTGCTTCTATCACTGCTTGTTTGTCCCTACAACCACATCCCCCCCCCAACCTCTCTGTCTCTCTATCTCTCCGCCCCCCACACACACACCTTAAACCAGCTTATATTTCAACTCTTTCTTGGACTCGAACGCAAGTTCTGTCGAAGGGTCATGAGGACTCGAAACGTCAACTCTTTTCTTCTCCGCCGATGCTGCCGAATCAACAGCTCCAATAGGAATAAAAACGTATGATCTGCTGGCCATTACACAGACAGGGCAGCAAGGTGACAAAGGCCGGGAGCTGAATATTCATGGGTATATGACATTTCGGAGGGACAGGAAGCCTGGAAAAGGTGGAGGGGGAGCTCTGTTAATTAAGGAAGACTTTAGAACAATAGAGAGAGAGATTGCCTTAGTTCTAAAGGTTAAGATGTAGAATCAGTTTGGGTAGAGATAAGAAATGGTAAAGGAAGGAAGTCACTTATGGGAGTGGTTAATAGGCCTCCTAACAGTAACGACATTGAAGGGTGGAGTATAAAGGAAAAAATAATGGGATTTAGGAGAAAGGTACAGCAATAATCATGGGTGCTTTTAATCTATATATGGACTGGGCAAATCAGATTGGCAAAGGTAGCCAGGGGGTGAGTCATAGTGTGTTTTTGGAACAATTTCTTACAGCAGCATGTGCAAAAGCCAACCAGAGAGCAGGCTACTCAAAATCTGGTAATGTGCAACGAGACAGGATTAATTAGTGATCTCATAGTAAAGGCACCCCAGGTAGCAGTAATCAAAACATGACTGACTTTCATATCCAGTTTGAGGGAAAGAAGGGTGGGTCCAAGCCTAGTGTTTTGAACTTAAATAAAGGCAATTATGAGGGTATGAAGACAGAGCTGGCTAAAGTGAACTGGTTAATTAGGTTACGGGATAAGTTGGTAGGGATGCAGTGTCAGACATTTGGAACATTCAGCAAAGATACATTCCAGTGAGAAGGAAATACTTTAGGGAAAGGATGTACCATCCATGGCTAACTAAGGGAAAAAGCGTACAATTCCACAAAGGTGATTGGCAGGTTAGAAGATTGGACAAAATATAAAAGAAAGCAAAGAATTGCTAAAAAAAATCAAGGGAGAAACGAGAATACAACAGAAAGCTAGCTTTAAATAGAAAAATAGATGGTAAGAGTATTTAAAAAGGAAAAACATAAGTAAAGTGAACGTTGATCCCCAACAGAGTGAACCTCAGGAATTAACAATGAAAAATAACAAAATGGCGGATGAATTGAATATATATTTTGTAACTGCCTTCACTGTAAAGGATACAAATAACATCCCAGAAATAAGTGTGCTTCAAGAGGTGAAAAGAAGGGAAGAACTTGGTTTTAATTTTCCAAAATTCCCTAGATGCCCATCAGTTTGGAAAATAGCGAATGTAACTCCTCTGTTCAACAGGGGGAGACAGAAAGCAGGAAACTGCAGGCCAGTTAGCTTAACATCTGTCTTAGGGAGAATGCTGAAATCTATTATTAAGGAGGTCATAGAGTGGGGCACTTAGAAAATCTCAATGCAGACATGCAGAGTCAGCATGGTTTTGTGAAAGGGAAATCATGTTTGACTAATTTATTAGAGTTATTTGAGGAAGTAAAATGCAACATGGGTAAAGGGGAATCTGAGGATGTGCTGTACTTAAATTTCCAGAAGGCATTTGATAAGGTACCACATCAAAGGTTACTACACAAAATAAGAACTTATAGCGTGGGGGGTAACATACTAGCATGGAAAGAGGACTGGTTAGCTAATAGGAAAGAGAGAGTACACATAAATGAGTCAATTTCAGGTTGGCAAGACGTAACGAGCGGAGTGCCACATGGATCAGTGTTGGGCCCTCAGCTATTTACAATCTACATTAATGACTCAGATGACAGGACTGAATGTATGGTTGCTAAATTTGCTTATGACACAAGGATAGGTAGAAAAGTAAGTTGTGAAGAAGACTGAAAGAGTCTGCAAAGGGATATAGACAGGTTAAGTGAGTGGACAAAAAAATTGGCAGATGGGGTTTAATGTGGGGAATGTGAACTTGTCCACTTTGGCAGGAAGATTAAAAGAGCAGCATATTATTGAAATGAGGAAAGATTGCAAAACTCTGAGGTACAGAGGGATCTAGGTACCCTGGTACATGAATCACAATAAGTTAGTATTCGGGTATAGCAAGTGATTAGGATAGCAAATGGAAGGTTGTTTATTGCACGGGGAATGGAATATAAAGTAGGGATGTTTTATTCTAGTTGTATAGAGTATTGAGACCACATCTAGAGTACCAAGTACAGTTTTGGTCTCCTTATTTAAGAAAGGACATAACTGCATGAGAAGTAGTTTAGAGAAGATTCACTCAGCAGGTTTCTGGAATGAGTGGGTTACCATATGAGGAAAGGTTGGACAGGCTCGGCCTGTATCCACTGGAACTTAAAAGAATGACAGGTGATCTTATTAAAACATACAAGATCCTGAGGGGACTTGACAGGGTAGAATGTTTCTCTTTGTGGAAGAGACGAGAACTAGGGAACACAGTTTACAAATAAGGGGTCTCCCATTTAAGATGGAGGTGAGGAGAATGTTTCTCTCGGAAGGTCATGAGTCTGTGGAATTCTCTCCCCAGAGAGTGGTGGAGGCAGGGTAATTGAATATCTTTATGGCTGAGTTATGATAGATTCTTGATTGACATGGGAGTCAAAGGGGAAAGGGGGCAGGAAGGAAAGTGGAGTTGAGGCCACAATGAGATCAGCCATGATCTTAATGAATAACGGAGCAGGTGCGAAGGACCGAATGGCCTTATCCGGCTCCTAATTCATATGTCCGTATGAAAGCAAGGTCACAAAAGCAGCAATGAAATAAATTACCAACTACACTGGGGCTCCAATATAACACGGAACTTGGTATGTGGATCCGTCTTGGACTTCAACATTTTCATTTTAATAGGATTGTCCATTGTGATATTAAACCACATAAGTCCGGCAAAATCTCCAACTTAGTAAATGAGCTCTGCTGAGGCAGCTGTAAATGCATTTCAGTGGACCTCACCACCCATGTTAGGAAAGAGGTAAATCTGCTAGTGCTGCTGCTGGTAGTCCAATAACTCTTGTATAGGCCTGAGTGCTAGGCACCAGCAAAAGACAAAACCACGAGTGCTTCCTAGCCTGGGAGGAAAGGCTGCTTGATTTAGGAAAACAAAAATATGAGCATACCCATACCTTTAGATCCAGCCAGATGTGTTTTCCACCAAAAACACTGGGGCCCCATTGTAACACGGTCTCAACTATGAAACGATCTTGATATACTGTCTCAATGGACTGCTTTAAAGTGGGGTCCCAGGGTAATATTTTTGGTCATTTTTTGGAAAAATTATGATGGTTAAATATTGGCCAGAACACACAAAAAGCAGGATAAATCCAACCCAGCCAATTACCACCCCATCAGTCTACTCTCCATCATCAGTAAAGTGATGGAATAGGTCATCAACAATGCATTCAAGCAGCACTTGCTTAGCAGTAACCTGCTAGCTGATGCCCAGTTGGGACCACTCAGCTCCTGACCTCAATACAGCCTAGGTTCAAACACAGAAAAAAGGGCTGAACTCCAGAGGTAAGGTGAGAGTGACTGCCCTTGACATCAAGGCAGCATTTAACCAAGTGTTTCATCAAGTGGTTCTCATAAAACTGGAATCAATGGGGATCAGGGGGAAAACTCTCTACTGGTTGGAGTTATACCTAGCACAAAGGAAGATGATTGCGGTTGTTGGAAGTCAACCATTTCAGTTCCAGGACATCACTCCAGGAGTTTCTAGGGTACTGTCCTAGGTCCAACCATCTTCAGTTGCTTCATCAATGACCTTCCTTCCATCATAAGGTCAGATGTGGGGAGGTTCGCTGATAATTGCACAATGTTCAGCAACATTCGCGACTCCTCAAACACTGAAACAGTAAATGTCCAAATACAGCATTACCTGGGCAATATCCAGGCTTGGGCTGATAAGTGGCAAGTAACATTCACGCCACACAAGTGCCGGGCAATTACCATCTCCAACAATAGATAATTTATCATCCCTTGACATTCAATGGCATTACCATCGCTGAATCCCCCTATCAATATCCTGGAGATTACCATTGGCCAGAAGCTGAACTGGATTAGCCAAATAAATACTGTGGCTACAGAGGTCAGAGACAAGGATCCTGCGATGAGTAATTCACCTCCCAACTCCCCAAAGCCTGTGCACCAACTACAAGGCACAAGTAAGGAGTGTAATGGAATACTCTCCACTTGCCTGGATAAGTGCAGCTCTCTCAACATTCAAGCAGCTTGACACAAGCCAGGTCAAAGCAGCCTGTTTGATTGGCACCCCAAATATTGACTCCCTCCACCACCGACAAACTTGCAGCAATGTGTACCATCTACAAGATGCACTGCAGAAACTCAGCAAGGCTCCTTGGGCAGCATCTTCCAAACTCATCTACCATCTAGAAGGGCAAGGGCCGCAGACATATGGGAACACCACCACCTGCAAGTTCTCCTCCAAGCCACTTACCATCCTGACTTGGAAATATGCGGCTGTTCCTTAATTGCCGCTGGGTCAAAATCCTGGAACTCCCTTCCCAACAGCACTTTGGGTGTACCAAACCACAGAGACTGCAGCAGTTCAAGGTGGTTCACTACCACCTTCTCAAGGGCAATTAGGAATGGGCAATAAATACTGGCCTAGCCAGCGAAGCCCACATCCCGTAAACGAATTTTAAAAAACTCCACTGCTCTTCAAATAGCATGATGACATCTTTTACATCCGGCTGGGAGAGCAGTTGGAGACTTGGTCCAGCAAGGCAGCACCCGAGTATTACCACTGAGCCAAGGTTGACATTTAGGAAAAAGATGCTCCAACAACTCTGACAATAAAGTTAACAAGTAACATGATCTGCAGTTAAATTGTACAAGGCTTTTGGGAGACAGGAAGTATAAATTTGGTGCCTCGTGGTTCCTACATTCAACCTTAATCTAAAGGTCATGCGTTTCAATCCCAGCATACCAAATTACGGAACTAGATTCAATAAACCTGGTAATTTGCTGTTATCAGAAAGTGACAATGAAAGCTGATAAATAGTCAAGAACCTCTAGTCCATTAACACCCTATCATCTCCTACCTGATGTGACCTACAAGTAACTCCTGGCTCATGCTATGTATCGATCCTTAATGGTCTCAGGACAAGAGATCAGTGATTAAATATTGACTCCCCAGTGTCACCCACTTTTCAAGGAACTGTTCTTAAAAAGTGAAAAAATTTACAGACGATGATGTCAATGCCAGGAAATGGAATGTTTGCAAAGTTTCAGTTCTATGTCATAGAACTGAATCATAGAATGGCAATCTTATCCCACTCTCCCACCCTTTCACCTTTGCCCTGTAATGTTATTCTCTTCAGGTGCTTGTCCAATTCCCTTTTGCAAAGCACTATTGAATCTGCCTCCACCACACTCACAGGCAGTGCATTCTAGATCCTAATCACTCGTTATCTAAAAAGGTTATTCACAGAATCTTAACAGCACAGGAGGCCATTCGACCCATCATGTCTGCACCAGCTCTCCAAATGAGCATTATGACCTAGTGCCGTTGCCCCTTTTCCCCATACCACTGCACATTGTTTCCATTCAAATAATCATCTAATGTCCTCTTGAGTGCCTCAATTGAACCTGCCCCCTCCATACTTCCAGGCACTGCATTCCAGACCTGAACCACGCTTTGTGTGAAAAAGATTTTCTCACGTCACACTTGCTTCTTTTGCAAGTCACTTTAAATCTGTGGCCTCTCATTCTTGATTTAAAAGTGGGAACAGCTTCTCCCTATCTAATCCGTCCAGCCCCCTCATGATTTTGAACATCTCTATCAAATCTCCTCTCAGCCTTCTTCTCTCCAAGGAGAACAGTCCCAACCTCTCCAATCTATCCTCAAAGCTGAAGCCTCTCATCCCTGGAACCATTCTTGTAAACCTCTTCTGCACTTTCTCCAATGTGTTCACATCCTTTCTATAATATGATGTCCAGAAGGGTATACAATATCCCAACTGAGTCTAATGGGTGTCTTATACAAATTCAGCATAAACTGCCTGCACTTGCACTCTATGCCCCTATTGATAAAGCCCAGGGTACTATATGCTTTATTAACTGCTCTCTCCATCTGCCCTGCCACCTTCAATACTCTACGGAAATAACACCCAAGTCTTTCTGCTCCTGCAGCGCCTTCAAAATTTCACCCCTTGTATTACATTGTTTGTCCATGTTCTTCCTATCAAAATGCATCACCTCATGCTTCTCCGCATTGAAGTTCATCTGCCACCTATCTGCTTACTCCACCAACTTGTCTATGTCTTCTTGAAGTTCCACACCGGCCCCCTCGCAGCTCACAACACTCCCAAGCTTCATATTATCCTCAAGTTTTGAAATTGTCCCTTGCATCTCAAGATCTAGATCATTAATATACATATCAGGAAAAGCAAGGGTCCCAAATTGAGCCCTGGTGAACTCCACTACAAACTTTCCTCCAGCCCGAAAAATATCCATTGACCATTACTCTCTGCTTCCTAATTTTCAGCCAATTTTGTATGCATGTTGCTACTGTCCCTTTTATTCCATGAGCAATAACTTTTCTCACATGTTGCCTTTTTTTTTGCCAATGTGTACCTTCTGGTTTTCAACCCTTCTGCCAATGGGAAAAATTTCTCTCTATCCGCTAGATCCCTTTTGATTTTGTAACCTCTGTCAAATTTCTCAATCTCTCATCTCCAAAGAGAATCCCAAATTCTGCAATCTAGCCACTCTTGTAAATCTTTTCCAAACCTTCTCCAAAGTTTTCACATTTATACTAAAGTGCAGCACCCAGAAGTGGACAGAATACTCCAACTGAGGCTGACCCAGAGTTTTTGGAAAGTTCGACCTCAAGTTCCCTACTTTTGTACTCAATACCATACTTATAAAGCCCAGTATGCCTTTTTAACTATTTTCTCAACCTGCCTTGCCACCTTCCACAGTTTGTGCACATATATAGCCCAGGTCTCTCTATTTCTACAGACCCCTTAAAACTGTACCCTTTCGTTCTCTCTCTCCTCTTTGTTCATACCAAAATGTATCACTTCACACTTCTGCATTAAAACTCACCTGTCACATGTTGACCCTTTCCACCAGCCTATATCCTCTTGAAGTCCATCAGTAACCTCCTCACAAATCACTATACATCTAAGTTTTGTGTCATCTTTAAATTTGAAATTGTGCCCTGTACACTCAAGTCTAAGTCATTAATAAACATCAAGAAAAACAAAGGTCTTAGTACCAACCTCTGCATCCCTTCCTCTGGTCTGAAAAACAACTGTTCACCACTACTCTCTTTTCTATCACTCAGCCAACTCCATATTGATGCTACCACTATTCCTTTTATTCCATGGGCTTCAACTTTGCTGGCAAGTCTATTATGTGGCACTTTGGAAGTCCATTTCTATCCTTGTCAGTGTCAAACACCCCCAGGAGAGGCACAAAAACTTTTAGTGTAGCACTGAATACCTCTTACGCTGTTGTTATTTCAGCGACACCTCAAAAGAGCACTCGCTACTGCATCAATGTGATATTTTCATTTCCTCCAGCTATTTCTTTGGTCTCTGAAGCAAAACCACAAATGGAAAAGACCTCCATCCAGGTTACATTAAAATTTAAGTTCTGGAGCTGAAACGTCAGCTTTTTAAATTCTATAAAATAAAAGCAAAGCACTGCAGATGCTGGAA
Organism: Carcharodon carcharias; assembly: GCF_017639515.1. NCBI lineage: Eukaryota > Metazoa > Chordata > Chondrichthyes > Lamniformes > Lamnidae > Carcharodon > Carcharodon carcharias. The sequence continues at coordinate 39,024,274 of NC_054469.1, read as the reverse complement.
ATCTGAAATAAAAACAGAAAGTGCTGGATAAACTCAGAAGGTCTGGCAGTATCTGTGGAGAGAGGACCAGAGTTAACATTCAAGTCGAAGGTGACTCTTCTTCAGAACTGAGTTCCTGCAAGACAGGGCATTTGTTTCTTTTCTTAATGGATGCAAAAGTCAGTCTGTAATACTCCAAAAGCTACAAATTAGTCAAAAAAATTATCAGTGTGTGATTTATGGCACGATCACATATATATTTCAATTGTACAGTGTTTGATTGTAAGTATGTTCTGTAGTACAGAAGGCTGTACATAGTGAATATGAAAATAAATTAACACAAGGAGCAAACTAGTGCGCTGAAAACTAATCTGATTGAATTTCTGAATATATAAGAAACAAGTATACTTCGAATACTGTACTTAGCTGAGATTACTTCACAACTATATTGGACTATCCTCAAATGCATGTGGCCGTTTTCACATATATAAAATAAATGCAGTAGCACAGGTGGCAGGAGATAAATTCTGGGTAGTCACAGCCACATTTGTGGTGTCAACTTCACAAGAGCAATCTACATAGAACTTGCAGCATTGAAACAGGCCATTCAGCCCAACTGGTCTATGCCAGTATGAATGTTCCACAGGAGCCTCTTCCCACCTTATTTCATATAATCCTATCAAGATAGCCTTCCACTCCTTTCTCTCTCATTTACTTGTCAAGCTTCCCCTTAAATGTATTTGTACTATTTGCCTCAACTACTCCATATAGCAGAGTTCCACATTTGAGTTGCCTAAGAAAACTAATATCTGTTCAGTGCTTTAATTTAAAATAAAGAAAACAAAAAAACTGTACCTCAAAAGCTGGAAGATCTTGAATACCTAGACTACAATGCCATTTTTGTTTATTATTGCAAATATCATGAAATATTAGTTTTGGAGGTCCATACATGACATTAAACAGGGTAGTTGTCAAATTAAGAATTTCTTTCATCAATAAGTAGGAGTTAACGTGAATGAGGCCAGGAAAACACAAACAGAACACTACCACTGTGTGGTAACAATAGGTAGTGCAGAAAGGAGTCAAGTAGATGGCAGATTTTTTTTAGTGAAAACATAGCAGCTATAAAAATGAAACAAAATTGGATCAACAGGAGGTAAATAGAAATCAAACACATTTTACCCTTCCATTTGTCTCTCCCCTTTTTGGTTTTTCCTATTTATTTCACAGGTATCTTCCTGCCTGAGTGTTGCTTAATACAGAAAGACATCCGAAAACAATGAAAACAGTCACCAATGGTAAGGTAAGACATTCATGCAGCAAATTGTCTAAAATTAATAAAGTGATGCAGTTTGAAATGCATGAAATAATCAAGTACAGAAAAGACGATTATGCTAAAGGTAAATTGTGCTTGACAAATTTCATAGTTCTTTGAGGTAATGACCAATCAGATAAACAGAATGCAGCATATGCAGTGTAGACAGCTTTTCAGAAAATGCCTCATAGAAAGCTCATTATAAAAATGGAGGCATATGATTTCAAAAAAATTATAGCAGCATCAGTATAAAGCTGGCTGATGGGCAGCAAACAAAGGATAAAAATAAATGAGAGTTGTCTGAACTAGAGAATGATAGGAAGCAGCAAAACCCCAGGAATCAGAGTACGCACCATTTTTATTCTCACACAAATAGAGTTAATGAAAGATGATTTGGACCTCGGTATCGGGTGCATAATATTAAAATGTGGTCCATTAAGCTTGCAAATCCCTGGACTATGCACAGAGAGAAGGCACAGTATAACTACCAGCAGGGAAGGTACAGACCTGCTGCCTCCTGACACTTGATTATCTTTTGAAATTGGAGAAGTATCATTTGTTGTTTTTCTAAATTGCCCTGAAGCTTTTTATTTTTTTTTCTTTCTCTCCCAAGAAATTGTATGACTATGGGAGAGAAGAAAATTTAGGGGTGATGATGCATCTAAATTACATCATTTTAGATTGGGACAGGTTTGATGGACCTTTTTTCTCTCTTGTTCTCCTTTTGTCTATATATGAAATATCAGCTAAAGCTAGGATGTAAAGTAGACAATTCAAGAGATTAAGCCAGAACATCCCAGATAATAGACTGATGCCGCAGCAGCCTGCTACATGAAAAGAGAGTTTGGATGGAATGTTGGACAGAACAATGGAAGTCTATTCAATATTGCATTGAATATAAACTATAAAAAAGCTTTGCCAAGTTTATACTATATCAAGGGCATTGAATGCAGTACTGTTGTACTGTTACTAAGCAAAACCTAGCTATAGCTAGTATACTATTATGCACATATATTTTTCCTGCAATTATGATGATTTAGATCCTGCTGACAGATATTAAGGATCAGTCTAGTTATACTGAAACTTGCAGTAGTCTGAACCATATGAATACAAAGTTAAATAAAATTGTTTTAACTAATTCACCTTTATATCAGACTTTTTGCACTAGAGAGAAAGGTTCTTTGATGCCTTTGCTAAGGAAAAGTTAGAGCTGGCCTTTATTTAGCTGTACAGTGGTCCTGCGTGAACACACGTAGTTTAATTAATTACTTAAATTACCTTCTGATGGCAGTTCAAGGCAAGCTATTAAGACATCGTACGTGAAAGCCTCAGCATAAATAGTGAATCTCAGTACAAACATGTCAGCTTTAACTCACTGCACTTGGAGGAGAGGTTTCCTGAACTACAAGCATTACTAATAAGGAGCCATAGTTCCAGGGAATTATTGCTTGGGATCCATTCTCCCCACAGAATCTCTGGCCAAGCATGAAGATAAGTGCCACCTTGCACCCCACTCCCCAACTAACATGAAGCCCAGCATACACTTGCAGGAGTCAAAAAAAACACTAGTGGCCTGGGAAGCAGCTTTCGTTAATGGAAAATGTTTGCCGGCCTCTCAGTCCTGTTAATGTCATATTGCAATAATAATCTCCCACAGACATTCACTGAAAGTTGGGTGTAAGGTAGGAAAAGGGCATTATCAAAAAATGGAAGCTACTGCACAAAGGCTATATTATGTCCTTCCAGCAGCTTGCCTGCAAGTTTCACATCAACAACAGGACCACTTGAACCACCCATTAATCAAATACCAGTTCCAGGGCCCCATCTTTCACCCTAATGCACAAAGTAAATGACTCCTCATCACCTTCTACTCAATGCTGTCTAACTACTGGGAGCTAGAACAGTGCTACCCATGAACAAAGGAAGACAGGTGAAGGACACAGAGAATAAGTAAGAAAGCTAACTGTGACCCTTAACTGCAACAAAATAATAAGGATCACTTCAAACCGCTACGTTGAACATACCATATTACAGAGACCATGTAAATTTCAACTGAGCATTATAGTTGAGTGCCCTTTGATAGAAAAAGCAGGTTGTATACTGTGCTCATATTCCATCCTGCATCCTTTCCTGATGAATGTCTGGGAAGTTTCATGTGGCATGGTCCCTCTAAATCTTGCTCGCTGCCTACTTGTCCTACTCCCAATCAGAGAAAGCTTCCACCAACATGTAAACTTGCCTTCTTGTTGTTCATATCTACAACTGGTTGATGTAATGAAACACATCACCAATTCCCCATTAAAACATTTAGGCAAAGCAAATTGGTGACTGCGCTTGGACCGAATAGGCTTTTCTCATCTTTAACAACAGAATGACACAAAAATAAGGAGCTTGAATGGTGCTATAAGCCACCCGAGGTCATACTCAAGCTAGTAAATTGGGCAGATAGGAATCAGATGAAATGTGGGGTGATGCACTTTGGCAGGATATATACACTAAATGATAAAACTTTAAAAGGAACGGGGGGAAGAGACATTTTTGGATTCAAATACACAAATCTGTGAAAGGGAGATGACAAGCTGTCAAAGCTGTTACAGAAACAAATGAAATCCCAGCAAAGAGGCACTTCTAAGCCTATTTAAATCACTGGGCATGCCACGTGGAATATTTTGTCCATTAGCAAGGAAATCAAGGCCATGGAATGGGTATAGAGAGATTCTACACTATGCTGATACCAAAAGTGAGAGATTTTAGTTATGAGAAGATTGGAAAAACTGGAGCATTTTTTATTAGAATAATAGTGGTTAAGAGGCTATTTAAAATGAGAATTCCTTCAATACCACTGTCAATAATATACCATCATGATTCAGATCTCCGAAGTATGTGACACTGAAGCAACTTCTCTACCCGCCTCCCAGAAACTTAGGTGTTAGTATAGGAAGCTATGAACTCCTCCGTTCCCTGCCGCAGATTCTCCTTTGAACATTCCTGAATTTTAATATCCTACCTACATTTGTCTCCAACTTTTATCCTTTTATTTTTATCTGGAATGTGAAATATCACAGGAAACTTACTGGCATATTCAGTATTTCTAGCATGGGGCCAGAAGTCACCTATAGAAAACTTTCTTCCTCTAGAACCCTTGCAGCTATAAAGGTTATTGGAGACCACATTTAATCTCCTGTTGATCCCAAAATGTAGAAAATAACACTTTATGAAAGTTGATGCGCAACTTCTTGTTAGTAAGTTTATATTTTATTACCGTTTTTACATTCAAATTATAAAAGTACAGAATTAATTTCAAACACAAATATATGTACATTCTCTGCTGTTAATCACATATCATACAAACGCAATGTTACTGATGTTTCAAAATGTATTACGTTCCATCAAAAGCAATTTTGTTATATTTTCAAAAAACATTTGGAAGTCCGCTAGGCTGCACCAATTTCATCACTGTTACCAATTGGATGCAACATGCAAAATGGATTTACTGGAAGAGAAATTACCCATGAGTCTCCACCCCACAACTCCCAACTTCCCATGTAGAAGTTGCGTGCTCCAACTGCTTTGCCTGGGAAAGAGTTTGACCGCTATATCATAAGCAGAAGAGAAGACTGAGATTTGTTGCTCGCTGAGAACACAGTGCAAGACTATACCATTTCCAGATCAATTTGCAGCACATTCATCAAACAAATGTTTTTAGTTTAAAGACAGAAAGAAAAGAAAGACTTGCATGTACCTGCATTCACAACCACCGGTTAGACTTCACCTCACTGCCACATTTGTGTAATTAATAAGGTTTACATTATCAAATTGTATTGTACATAAGCTTAATTTGGATGTATTATTAGGATGATTTGTGAATTTTGGCATATGTTGTTAAGAAAGTCTTAAAGTTGGCAAATACTGTGATGCAGCTTTAAGAAATAATATGTGATGTGAACTGGAGTTATGGCTAGGACACATTTGCACTTTGGGATCTAATGAGTCCAACTTACCAGTAAACGGAATGCAAAGCTAAAATGTTGATTGGCTATAAGAATGGCCTGTGAACTAAATGTTCCAGAGCCCCCCAATAAGAGGTACAAATGAAAGTTAGACTGTTGTGGGGAAGCCAGGAGCGCTCTTCCCATTGGTCAAGAGTTGCAAATATCGGGTTAGGTGCTGTTAGTTGTGTTGATTCAGGTGCGCATTATTTGGGATAAATGTTGCAAAGCTACCTGCAAAAAGGGTATAAAATGGGGGTGCGCCACTGAGGATTTTGCACTTACCAAGGGTTAGCATTTGTCACAGGACACTTGCTTGTGAGCATCTGTTGGGAGTTAGGAGTAGGCACTTACTAGGAAGTTAGCATTTGCGAAGGACATTGCCAGTCAATGGGTATTTGTCACAAGCCGAGCGGTTACCATAAGAACCCAGTATTAGGCTTAGCTATTGACTAAAGAAATTGTCACAGGGTTGAGGATTGCTGTCAGAATCCAGTGAGCGATCAGCGGATCCAGTATAGACAGGTTTGCCAGAGCTAAAATAATTGCCTTAAGATTGGGTGAATAGAAAAAATATAACCACTTAGCTGTCAACTAAAGTCTAGCTTGGGAGAATCAGTAGTAAAGTGCAATCTTAGTCACTTAGCTGTGAAGTGTGTAACTTCAGCAGTTAAGGTGGATTGGAAGCTTCAGCAGTTAAATTAGACTGGGAAGTTGTGGGTTGAAAAATGATCCACTAGAGTTGAAGTCTTAAAGCTGCAAAGGGATTTCTATGTATGTTAGAGTTAAGATGGCTAAGCTAAAATCTCAAAGGAGGTCATGAGTCAAGGGACCAGGTTCAAGGAACCAAGACTCTCCCCCCGGAAGTCTCGAGATCCATGGGAAAGACTCACCAACACAGGATGAACTTGTGTATCGTGCCATGCCTCAACTAGTGTAATGTTAAGTAGCAATCTTTATTGGCCAATAAACCTCATTAGTTTGCATTCTAAATTAATCATTATCCTTTTTGCCAAGATGTTATTCCTCAAAAAGAATTTTCTTACTCTGGGTTTTAATATAGTGTAAATCCCTTCATACCAGGTCTCTTAAAGCGTTTTCCAGCCAATTAAGTACTTTTGAAGTATAGTCACTTTTGCAATGCAGGAATTGCAGCAGCCAATTGCGCACATCAAGCTCCCACAAACAATGTGATAATGGCCAGATTATCTGTTTTTTTTATGTCGATTGAAGGACAAATATGGGCTAGGACACTGGTGATGCCTCCACTGCTCTTCTTTGAAAAGAACTGTGGGATCTTCTACCCTACCCGAGAGGGCAAATGGGTCTCAGTATAACGTTTCAATTGTGCAGCACTCCCTCAGTAATGCATTGGAGCGTCAGCCTTGATTTTTCTATTCAAGCCCTGGAATGGGACTTGAATCTGGAACTTTGTGACTAAAAAGTGAGAGTGCTGCCAGCTAAGCCACAGCTAACACTTAAAGTATATATATTTTTAAAAATCACAAATCACATTTTAGTCCAACCATTTGTTAATGTATACATTTTTAATTGTAAGATTCTTTTCCACTGAAAAGTCAACAGAGTAATAAAGTGAATCACTTAAAATTAGTGCATTCAGCTGCAATCTTTTTTCAATAAGCTATGATGGCATGCTTTGAATACATATCAACCACATACCTTGCTAGTAGAGGCCTTGTAAGTTGTTTTCAGTTTTTGAGATAACTGGCTGGTACTGTGGCTGGCTGCACAAATACAATCAACATTTTTATCAACCATTGAATGCTTTGTGCAAGACAGACATTGAACCAATTCTTAACCAGACTTAAGATGCATATCAAAAGTTTCAGGGAAAGAAACAAAAAGTTAAGTACCTTATTTTCCTTTAAGCAACTATTCACAGAGACAAAACTTGGTGCAAATGATTTTGCCAGCAATCACCAAAGATTTTTTTTAGATATACTAGCCAACTGTTTGGACCGTGATGAATAAATCTTAAAAGAAAAAGTGATCATGACATGGGATAAATCACAAAGTTAGGGGTGATCACAAATGCACCTAGTGTGGAAAATGTGCAATATTTATTTGTTGAAATATATCACATAACAGAGAACAATAGGTAGAAATTTAATGGCACAATAAACTCACTTATCTAACAAAATCCTCTTGCAACTGGGACTGAAGAACAGTATCATCTCCCATTATTAATCTATGATATGAAATGCAAGCTACCAGTAAAAAAAAGAGTATTTAATTCTCACTTCATTCCACCACTGTGGCCTCCTCCAGCCTTGTCTGTCCCAAGCTTTCTGTTGATTGTCTCATCCCATTACTGACAACAAAAAACTTTCAGATATCTTGGCTCTACTTTCTGGAACTCACAGCCTAAACCTCTCCATCGCTCTCCCAGCCTTTAACAACTATCTCAAACCATAGATGACTCTTAGCTGCTGTGTGTCTGGAGACACATGAAGGTCAGACTGAGTAAGGATGGCAGATTTCCTTTCTTATGTGAACCAGACAGGATTTTAAAACAATTGATGATAGTTGTCAATGGTCACCATCAATGCGACTAACTTTATCTTCCAGATTTATTAACTGAACTTAAATTCCACCAGCTGCTGTGGTGGGATTTGAACTCATGTCACCACAGCATTAGCCTGAGCCTCTGGGTTACTAGTCCAGTGACATTACCACTACCCCACCATCTCCCCTCTTTGTTATATAAAATACAGGTCAAATTAAATGCCAACTATTGGGTAAATAGGTAAACTTTAGGTAAGTAGAAGAGAATCAACACTAGGTTTTCAGGTTTAACTCCTACTTTTCAAGCATTAACTTTGAGACCTTCATAAATTATGTTTGAATATTGCTTAAAAAAAGAGACGTTTTCATCTTACACTCATCAGGACAGGTTGCAAGATAACCAACAGTAAAGGGAACAACAATTTATACTGAAAGAAGAGAGTGCTGATTGGTTGGCAATTGACTCTGATTGGTAGAGGCATTGCCATGTAGAATGCAGCAGGGAACAGTCAACAGTCAAATCAGGCAGGTTGACTCTGATCAAGACATTGCCATGGGGTGTGAACCAAGGAATGGCTGTCCCCCAAGCTTTAGTTTAGTTGAAAAAGGTGCAATGCTTGGACATGCTCCTCCTGTCTGCAAAGGACAGGGCCCCTGTGTGACTATCTGTGGCTTCTAGCATGCGTAAGTGAGCCACACTGCAAGCCAGACTGATTGTTTTAAAATGGTTTTCAGTGTAATTCTTAGCACCCTCAGGATTGTTTAGCAAATGGTGTCCAATCGTGGTTACACATCTAATATTGGACGGTAGATTTGAGTTTTGTAAGCATGCTCAGTACTTTGCCTGTTGCGAACAGTCAAGGGGCATGCCATTTGATACCACCCATCTGTCAATGGGAAGTACAGCCTACATACCTAGCATCAAGCTGGCACTGAAATTCATAAAATAAAAGCAAAACTCTGTGGATGTTGGAAATCTGAGATAAAAAGAAAATGATATTCATATACCACATTACTCATTTGTGTCACGTGCAGAATGTCTCTTTTGCTTGAAGGCAGCATTCTGCTCGTGGAGAATACCACTCATGTTGCTAATGCATACCAACAGCATGAAATGGCTAGCTTCGCCTGCACCTCAAATTTTTGAGACACCTTACCCTTCCAGGGTAATCTGAGGTAGACTGAGGTGGACTGGGAGATTGTATCAAATAGCACGTATTGCCTGTTCGCAACAGGTAAAGTACTGACCATACCCAGCCAGCCCATGCTTGCAAAACTCAAAACAAAGTGTCAAACATTAGATGTGATTCTGTGATTGGACAGCACTTGCTAAACAATCCTGACAGTGCTTAGAATTACAGTAAAAACCAATTTAAGATTATCAATCAGGTTCGCAGCATGGCTCATTCACGCATGCTAGAAGCTACGTATATTTACAGGCAGGGTCCTGTTCTTTGCAGAATAAATTGTTGTTCCCTTTACTGTTGGTAATCTTGCAATCTATCCTGATGAGTGCAAGATGAAAAGCTCAGACAGCATGTCTCTTTTTTGGTAATACTCAAGTTCTGTACTGCCAAATGACTAATTATGTTTGATATATGTTCCATTTATGAATGATATTTATATGTGAGAGTAAGAGCTCAAAGGCAAGCAACTTATGTTTGTGCACAATTTAGTAGATAAAATTCAGCCTAACAAATAGTATAGTATCACAATTTCAGCACAAGTGGCTGTCATTTTGGTCCATCATGCTATGCTAGCATCTGTTTCATACTGACACTATTTCAATCCCCAGTTTGTTACCTTTATCCTCAATATCTTAGTTTTTCCTCTTAATTATTTACTCAACTGCAATAGCTATATATTGTAATTTATCCCATAGTTTAATAATCCTTTGTGAAAAAAATCATTATTTAATCTTCCTCTTTGCACTTATACTCTTCCACAGAGAGCAGCGGAGACTGGGTCATTGAATACATTCAAGGCTGAATTAGACAGATTTTTGATCTACAAGGGTTATGGGGTCAGGCAGGAAAGTGGAGTTAAGGCCACAATTAGATCAGCCATGATCTTACTGAATGGCAGAGCAGGTTCAATGGGCCAAATGGCCTATTCCTGCTCCTATTTCTTATGATCTTTCACTATCAGTCCTAAATTTATATCCCCTTTTAATAAGTTACCCTTTCGTGCTCTCAGAAACTCAAACACATATCAGAACCACCTTTTAAATTCCTTAAAATAAAAACTGCAAAAATTAAAATTGTTCTTTCATCATATTATATTCTCCCACCGCTGGTATCATTCCAGTTATTATACACTGGACTTTTTCACGCTCCTAGATTAACTTGTCCAAACTACATGCAACATTCAAACCATAGCCCACCATGCTGTGGTCTCGAAAAATTAACTTGCAAATACAGTAAATGTAAGTTCCACCACTTTATATATTTAAATTGTCAATATATTTATGCTTAATATGAACAGAATTAAAAACTTCATTTTCTTAACCTTTTGCCTTCAACTGTCCTTTGCTTAAATCGCCCCCATCCACTGTTTGGCCTTCTGCTGTCAGTCGATCATTCAAAGTTTCAATTTCTCTTCGCACTGCAAGGTAAGCAGACACTTAGTGATTCCTTATTTCCCATGCAACAAATGGCTAAATTGGTTTGACTATTGTGATTCAAGTACCTGTACACAGATGATACTCACATTCCAAATTTTCAATGTACAAATTTTCAAATTCTCGCTCAATCTGTCCAAATAATTCCAGCAAAGTTTGCCGAATTGATGGTGGCAATTTGGAATCCTAGGGAAAAAATACATTTTAAAGAGTGACTTGCTTGTTATTAATTACAGCAATACTTTTAAAAAGTCAATGCAACTATAGATCAGTGGCGTTAGTTGCTCCTGGAACATCGCCACTTTATTCAGAATGCCAATGATCCTTTGTTCTGTATGCATACCTATAGTGATGAAAAATATTGTATTTCCCCCTACAAGTAGGAAAATGTGTGCAGTGAAAAGGAAGTTCCATATTTCGATATATTAATTCTTAGGCACTGTATGTTCTAAAGTTGCCGTTTACAGTGAAAAGATGAATGATTGAGGCTTACAACCAACTATTAGGTTAGTTCTGAAATATTCAGCAAATATTCAAAAGTAAAAAGTGCATGAGAAGTCAGCCAACCAAGCATTACAACGCAAAGGAAATGTTAATACCATGTGATCATTAGTAGGCAGGCTTTTATACTAAACAATCTTTTTTATAAAAGCACTGCAATATGTACGAGGTCATTAACATATTTTCTGTGGTATAGATAACGCCAAAAAGTGAACACAGAACATCTATTTTTCCCTTAACAAAAACAGAATTACCTGGAAAAACTCAGCAGGTCTGGCAGCATCGGCGGAGAAGAAAAGAGTTGACGTTTCGAGTCCTCATGACCCTTCGACAGAACTTGAGTTCGAGTCCAAGAAAGAGTTGAAATATAAGCTGGTTTAAGGTGTGTGTGTTTGGGGGGGGGGGGGCGGAGAGAGAGAGAGAGAGAGAGAAGTGGAGGGGGGGTGTGGTTGTAGGGACAAACAAGCAGTGATAGAAGCAGATCATCAAAAGATGTCAACAACAATAGAACACATAGGTGTTAAAGTTGGTGATATTATCTAAACGAATGTGCTAATTAAGAATGGATGGTAGGGGACTCAAGGTGTAGCTCTAGTGGGGGTGGGGAGAGCATAAAAGATTTTAAGATATTTAAAAATAATGGAAATAGGTGGGAAAAGAAAAATCTATATAATTTATTGGGAAAAAAAAAGGAAGGGGGAAACAGAAAGGGGGTGGGGATGGGGGAGGGAGCTCACGACCTAAAGTTGTTGAATTCAATATTCAGTCCGGAAGGCTGTAAAGTGCCTAGTCGGAAGATGAGGTGTTGTTCCTCCAGTTTGCATTGGGCTTGACTGGAACAATACAGCAAGCCAAGGACAGACATGTGGGCAAGAGAGCAGGGTGGAGTGTTAAAATGGCAAGTGACAGAGAGGTTTGGGTCATTCTTGCGGACAGACCGCAGGTGTTCTGCAAAGCGGTCGCCCAGTTTACGTTTGGTCTCTCCAATGTAGAGGAGACCACATTGGGAGCAACGAATGCAGTAGACTAAGTTGGGGGAAATGCAAGTGAAATGCTGCTTCACTTGAAAGGAGTGTTTGGGCCCTTGGACGGTGAGGAGAGAGGAAGTGAAGCGGCAGGTGTTGCATCTTTTGCGTGGGCATGGGGTGGTGCCATAGGAGGGGGCTGAGGAGTAGGGGGTGATGGAGGAGTGGACCAGGGTGTCCCGGAGGGAGAGATCCCTACGGAATGCCGATAGGGGAGGTGAAGGGAAGATGTGTTTGGTGGTGGCATCACGCTGGAGTTGGCGGAAATGGCGGAGGATGATCCTTTGAATGCGGAGGCTGGTGGGGTGATAAGTGAGGACAAGGGGGACCCTATCATGTTTCTGGGAGGGAGGAGAAGGCGTGAGGGCGGATGCGCGGGAGATGGGCCGGACACGGTTGAGGGCCCTGTCAACGACCGTGGGTGGAAAACCTCGGTTAAGGAAGAAGGAGGACATGTCAGAGGAACTATTTTTGAAGGTGGCATCATCGGAACAGATGCGACGGAGGCGAAGGAACTGAGAGAATGGGATGGAATCCTTACAGGAAGCGGGGTGTGAGGAGCTGTAGTCGAGGGAGCTGTGGGAGTCGGTGGGTTTGTAATAGATATTGGTGGACAGTCTATCACCAGAGATTGAGACAGAGAGGTCAAGGAAGGGAAGGGAAGTGTCAGAGATGGACCACGTGAAAATGATGGAGGGGTGGAGATTGGAAGCAAAATTAATAAATTTTTCCAAGTCCCGACGAGAGCACGAAGCGGCACCGAAGTAATCATCGATGTACCATACAAAAGGGTTGTGGAAGGGGGCCGGAGTAGGACTGCAACAAGGAATGTTCCACATACCCCATAAAGAGACAGGCATAGCTGGGGCCCATGCGGGTACCCATAGCCACACCTTTTATTTGGAGGAAGTGAGAGGAGTTGAAGGAGAAATTGTTCAGTGTGAGAACAAGTTCAGCCAGACGGAGGAGAGTAGTGGTGGATGGGGATTGTTCGGGCCTCTGTTCAAGGAAGAAGCTAAGGGCCTCAGACCATCCTGGTGGGGGATGGAGGTGTAGAGGGATTGGACGTCCATGGTGAAGAGGAAGCGGTTGGGGCCAGGGAACTGGAAATTGTTGATGTGACGTAAGGTGTCAGAGGAATCACGGATGTAGGTGGGAAGGGACTGGACAAGGGGAGAGAGATTTTGGGTAGGAGATAGAAGCGGGCCGTCCGAGGTTGGGCGACTATCAGGTTGGAAGCTGTGGGAGGAAGATCCCCAGAGGAGATGAGGTCAGTGACAGTCCTGGAAACAATGGCTTGATGTTCAGTGGTGGGGTCATGGTCCAGGGAGAGGTAGGAGGAAGTGTCTGCGAGTTGACGCTCAGCCTCTGCGAGGTAGAGGTCAGTGCGCCAGACAACAACAGCACCACCCTTGTCAGCGGGTTTGATGACAATGTCAGGGTTGGACCTGAGAGAATGGAGTGCAGTAAGTTCAGAGAGAGACAGGTTAGAATGGGTGAGAGGAGCAGAGAAATTGAGACGACTAATGTCGCGCCGACAGTTCTCAATGAAAAGATCAAGAGAAGGTAAGAATCCAGAGGGAGGGGTCCAGGTGGAGGGAGAATATTGGAGATGGGTAAAGGGATCCGTTGAACTGGGAGAGGACTCCTGCCCAAAGACGTGAGCCCGGAGACGAAGACGGCGGAAGAAGAGTTCAGCATCATGCCGAGTCTGAAATTCATTGAGGTGAGGGCGTAAGGGTATGAAACTAAGTTCTTTGCTGAGCACTGAACGTTCAGCATCGGAGAGGGGAAGGTCAGGGGGTATAGTGAATACACGGCTGGGGTTGGGATTGGAAGATGGGGTGGGGACGGAGGGACGGGCAGGGGTGGAGGATCCTAGATGGGTGTTGGTGTCGATGAGTTGTTGGAGCTTGCGTTCCTTAGCACTTGAGAGAAAGAGAAAAAGTTTGTTGTTGAGGCGTCGGATGAGCTGAAGAATAAAATGAAACTGGGGGCACGCGCAGCTTTGAAAAAGGGTGCGGCGGTGCTGCTGGAGGGAGAGGCCGAGTGTGTTCATATGGCGGCGCATGGCACTGAGTGTGGATTTCAGAATGTGATGGGAACAGCAGTCCGAGAAACGTTTTATATCCCGGAGATACCTGTAATCCTGGGTGGGTTCGAAACATGAGCGGTGGAATTTCAGATGAAATCCACGTGGGGTAAGACGGAGATGGAGACAGTCACTGAGAAAGGAGATATGGCTGTGAAAGCGGGTTTTAGTAAACACCTTTTCAAACACCAGGAGGGAAATGCCAGTTTAATTGATAAAAATATTTGTATGCTTGAAACAATTGTTGAAAGTGGTCAGAAATTGTGAAATTGGGCACTCATAAATATTACAATGAGTCTAAAAGGTTTTTGTTTCATCATGCCTCTCTATTGTCTGCTCTGCTTTATTCAAAGCCACTTTAATAAAGATGCCTTCTAATTCAAAACATAATCATGCCAAAAAATGCTTCCCATGAAAATGCATTGAAAACTCACTGTTGGAATTCATTCTGATAATTCAAAAGCACAGCTAATTCTAGTATGAATTGCTGCCAAAATTGGGGCTCAACCAATGAAAATCACACTTTGTTTGAATTCAAAGCATGCTCGTCATTAGGTGCCCTCTCCCAACAATATGCCATAGAGTGGAAACAGAGCAATTTGAGAACATGCCCGGAATACAAGACGTTTACTAATGAACAAAATTAAATGATTTAACATAGAACGAGTTAATTGTAATTTAATTATGTTTAATTATAAACAGGTGGTTAGCATTAAGTCGGGATTCATTTGTGCCCTATAAACAGACACAGACACAAGCTGCAGTTGGGTTAGGAGGTGTATACTCGAAATGTGTAACTCTGTAAACAAATGTATATCAATCTGTGTAAAGGTTGATTCCAGTTCTATCTTTCAACAACTGGCTTTCTGGAATGTAGCATGCTGGAGAAACGAACAATGACACAGAAAACTAACAATCCTTCCATTAATCTTGTTCTCTCACCAAAATAGCTAGAAAGTATCACTGCAAATTATCCAAAGCGTTTTTGCAGCAAAAGCAAGAGGATATGCACCTCAGCTGTCCCAATGTCAAATCAGGATTGGTGAGCTAGTTAAAGCAAGGCAGAGCATCTAATGTTCTTCAGGTATATTAGAAAAGGCAAGTGAAATTGACCAAAGAATCTAGAACCAACTTTGTTTATGAATCATGAGTCAACCATTTCAAACCTAGGTCCACATACAGGCAGACAAGTTTCACACTCAAATAAAGTATCAATAACTTGATGAAGTTTTATCTCAATATAAACCCAAAGATATACCTAGTGCTGATGAACTACAACCCTGAGAAATGAGATAATTTTCCACGTCTGCTGCTGATACTCAACTGTATTTCTCTAGCACCACTCTCAACTCTTCCACTGCTTCAGTGTTGTCAAAATATTTGTCTAATATTCAGAGTTTATACTGAATAAGGTTCTGACACTAACCCTCCCTCAAAACTTGGGTAAACAGGAGCAGGGTTACCAAAGCAGGGTAAAAAATTGCCTGAGTTTTCACGGAGGGAAGGATATCAGAAGAGAAACTCGGAAAATTAATGAAACTCATACAACAAGCTACTGAATGCAGTCAGCAACCACGTACAGTATCACTGTGAAGATGCCATGCAAGTAGCTAAATTTCCATTATAAAAAAATCTTTAAAGCTTTGAATGGGGCTCTCTAATGAAATTGGTGTAGTTTCTTGCTTATTCTCTGCTGACTTGGCAATTCTGCCGTGTTGGATTCAGAGAAAAAGTTTGTTGTACTGCTACTTTCAACACCCCTCAGAATCAGAGTAAAATGTAATGGCGGCATATGAAATTTACAACTACATCTACGGGAACAATGAAATTAAGTCAAAAAATATTGAATGTGCAACCATTTCTTCCAGTTAAACATTGGAAAAACTGATTCCAGCCTCTTCAACATCTGCCACAGATTCCTTGCTACTGAATCCATCGCAATTGTCTCTCACATAGACCCATGCTGTTTGCAATCTCGGATGTTTTATTTCATTTCATGCCAAGTTTCCAATCACATAATCTCTCCAACACAAAGATTACCCAGCCACTGCCATGACATCACCTGTCTGTTCAAAGTCTCATTCATGCCTTTTTCATCTCCAGACCCAACCATCCCAATGCTCTTTTGGACAGCATTCTATCCTTCACCCTCTGTAAATGTCAGCTCATTCAAAATTTTGTTGCCTGTATTTTATCTCATATCAAGTCACGCTCACCCATCACCCCAATTCTTACCATACTCCATTGGAGACGTTGGAAGAGCCAATTTAAAATTCTCATCCCTGTGTTTAAGTCTTATCATTACCATACAACTTATCCCCCAACAAATTCCTTCACCTATGCATCTTCCACTCCCTTCTAAAGCATCCTTCTTTACACACTGTTTTACCTTAAAGCGCTATATAAATGCAAATTGTTGTTGGCTCCCGATTAAGCAATGCCTCATCCTTGCTTTCAAATCCCTCCATCACCTCATCCCTTTCTATCTGCATAATCTCCTCCAGTCCTGCAGCCCTCCAAGTTATTTGATCTCCTCCAATTCAAGTTTTTGGAATATCCCCAATTTTAATTGTTCCACCATTGGCAGTAATGCTGTAAAGTCTTAAGCTCGGGAATTCCCTTCCTAAACTTCTCTGCCTCTCTTCCTCTCCTTCATCCTTTGAGGCCCTTCTTAAAACCTACCACTTTGACTAAACTTTTGATCATCTATGCTAATATCTCATGTGGTTTGATGTCAAATCTTGTTTGGTAATATGCCTGTGAAGCACCTTAGAACAGTTTACTAGATTAAAGGCGCTACATAAATACAAGTTGTTGATTTTGTGACTTTTTTTAAAAAACGGGCTGTACCAAACATGTTGGATATTAGAGTTTAATGATGAAAAAGTGCATTACCATCATAGATTGTGCTGGCATTACTGTGAGAAAAAGAAAGCTGTTGGCGATTGGTAATTCCAGAAACCTTCACTGTTTTCATTGCATTTTTAATCTGTAATCAGTAATCTACAAGAGTAACAAAATGGCATGAATGATCAATTGGTGCTCCTTTTGAGAACTGACTGCACTACTTTGATCAAAGGATTGCCCACGGATTTTTGGCAATTGTGGGACTCATTTAAAGCACCTGCAACTAAATACAACAGAGCTAATACCTTTACTGCGAAACCCAACATCTGTAATGCAACAAATGAATGTTTTTTTGATTTATGCATTGAAACACCACTGCAAGAAACATTTGGCGCAAAGTTATAACCACTCATGCAGGTGTGGCAGTTTAGTTGGAAGGTCTGCAGGCATTGCACATAATTCCTTTTGAAAGGAGCTGAAAGTGGAATCGATTGTTAACTGCATTGCAAGTTGACACTACCAGCAAAGCCAGCATCTATATCTGACACAGTTGAGGATTCTATACAGAGGGCTGACCCATGTTGCAGGAGTTCTCTGTTGAGATTACCAGCAGAGATGTGTTTTGCATTCACTATTAATTTTGCTGAAGTGTGCTGCAGCGCACAGGTTGTATGGTGCTTGAGTTTTGATCACAAGTATTTTAATAATTATTTTAATGCTTTATGATTTTTTATAAGTCTTCATGTAGTGTATGATGTGCAGTTTCATTAAACTTGGTTTATTTGCACTGTTAGCTCATAGCTGTTTAAACAAAACTAGTTTTCAATTATGAAGAGTAGACTGTTTTCATACATTACCGTGTCAGTGTTCAAAAACGTTTTTAAAAGATACAGAAGGCCAATCATTTGCAATGTACAAAGAAACGCTCAGGAGCAACAACAACTGATGTAGGAATCAGAATGTATGTAGACTCTAACACAACTTAGCAATCACACCCAAAAAGAAAGAAATCTAGGCATAACATCTCGAGTTATTCACTGCAACCTAAAATTTGCAAGGAGCTTTGATGCTGCAAACTTTACTCACCAATGAACAAAACTGACTGCACCCTGTGTTTACCAACAGCAATTAGACTTTTGTGACCTTAAAGGAACTTGGGGCTGAATTTTCCCAGAATTGCACTAAGTGCGATAGCGGGCGGGTAAAATGGAGTCCTACCCACTAATGAAAATGGCAGGTTTTCATGCCGTATCTTCCCGAGCCCGCCTCATTATATATTCACTCCCACAAAACACACCACGGGCTCTCATTCGCCCGCTCACTGTTACCTCGCTTTTGCATCACGCTGGCTGCCATCTTTAAAAGGCAGCCGCCAGCAAAGCGCTCATCGTCACCTGCTCACCACCGCTGCCCAGGAGACATGACCAGCAAAGGAAAAAAAGGCTGCAGTCCGCCACTTCAACAACGGGTCCCTCGAGCGACTGCTGGATCCCATGGAGGCCCGCCAGGATGTGTTCTACCTCTGTTCTGGCCGCAGGATGGGTAGCAATGTCACCACCCCAGCTTGGGAGGCGGTGGCCACGGTGCTCAGTGTCGCTTTGCAGAGGACAGCCATCCAGTGCTACAAGAGGATGAATGATCTCCTCCATTCCGACAGGGTAAGTCACTCTTTTTATCACTCCCAACTCACTCTCAAATCCATCACACATCCACAGGGCACTCACTCACTTCCAGTGCAAGGGACATCACCATTCACTCTTGCACACCCACCTGTTATTGTCCTCAGCCCATCCACGCAGCACCCACACAGGTCAAGCATACTTATCATTTGGCCCGGCAGGCATCCTGATACATTCTCCCCACCTCTATCCATGCAGGACAAAATGGTTCACAACAGGAGGGAAAGGTCGCAGACAGATGGAGGGATGCCAGAATTCAAAGCTGTTTCAGAGTTTGAAAACATAGCCATCCAGCTGGCCAGTGATGACAGGGACTGGTACTGTGCTGATGGTGAGGTCGGCGCTGCTCTACCAAGTGAGGATCCAGCAGTGCAACATCCATCAGACAACCATGCCGTGAGTGATGTATCCTCTTTCACCGGCCACTGCCATGAACTAATTATCTCCCCTTGCTTTCCCAAGCTCATCTGGGAAGCAGCCAACGGAGTCCACAACCCAGAGCCTCCAAGCAAGCTCCGAAGAAACCTCTGAAGAGGAAGCTGAAGGCACCCTCCCTGAAGTCTCGTCACAGCGCTCACCCACACCCTCCACCAGCGCAGAGACACACACCTCAGCGGGACCTAGCTTTAGAGTAGCCTTGGAAGCACAATCTGGTGAACACATCACATTTTCTGATCCACAGCAGACGGAGGCAGGGGCTTCCCAGGTCCCTGGCACTAGGAGGACTGCTGGAGGCCAGAACATTGCTGAGTCCAAGTCAGATGACGAGCTTCTGGACTCAGTCATATCACAGTTGCTGGCTTTGCAATGGCAAGCTAGGGGACAATAGGAAGGGATGTCTGCTGCACTCCTCAGATTGCAAGGCACAATGGAGGAGTCCGTCCAACTTCAGGCTGAGGTGATAGCGCCGGCATTACAACGCACCGAGGTCAACACTGGCAGAATGGTGGCTGCCATGGAGATCTGGTCCAGGACGTCACTCCTACATTGATGTGTGGGCTAAACTCCATCGCGGATGCCATAGTTGGCCTCCAATAGTGTGTACATGAGAGCAGTGCTGGGCAGTTTGATCTCACTCCAGTTCCCCATTCCGGAGTCGGGCAGGGTCCCTTGGGCACCCATAAGGAGGAGGATCAGCAGGTGCACACTCTGGGGCCATCCACCCAGGTGGCCCTGGGAGTGACCGGCCCACCCGAATACCCTCTTCATGTAAAATCCGCAGATCCAACCTCACAGGCCTAGGAAGGTGCCACTGACACACAGCAGTACCCTAAAAGAAGGACAGGGCCCTCCAATGGACGCCCACCAAAGTCATCACAGATAGGGCGTCACAGTCAACAGGCTGCCTCCACCTCCACTGTGGATGTCCTGGGAGCGCCAAGATGCAACAGAAGGGTTAGGACAGTTAAGGAGAATTAGTTACAAAGCCTGGGCACAGGAATGTCTCTCTGCCCGTGGTCCTTGATCTGATGATCAGTGTTCTTGTCACTCCGACGTAAAACCTTTCTGCAGAAGATAAAAGGCAAGCAACTCAGTCCAGGGCTTCTTCCCTGTGCTCTGTACAGCCTTCAGACCACAGTGATGGTCCAGCCTCACACTCCCTGGAAACATTACTGATGCCTGCATCTCAGCAGTGCTGGGCACTCCTACCAGAATGTAGTGGTCAAGCGCCACAGAGTTCTCTCATACTCTGTGTGCTCTCAGCACCTTTAAGATGGGGGGCTGGCCCCCATCACACCAGCATCTGCGGCCAGTGATGCTGTGCACCAGCTCCTGACGGGCTGAGGTGCTGCAGGTGGACACAGCATCAGATGCGTCTAAGGTTTCATGGCTGCGTCTCTGAGATGGCCCTGATCATGAAGCGCAAATGAGCTGCCCTCGGTCAGACAGGAATCAGGCATTTTCAGAGGCTATGTGAAGATCTGTGGGGTGTCCTCACTGCATGTTGTCATCATCCTCCTGCGATCGAGTGACTATTAAGGCCTCCACTGCATCTCCATGACAGGAGCACTCTCGCAAAGGGTATTGGCGCTGCAATAAGCCAGACTGGATTCAAACATTCACAACTGCGGTGAGGATCTGCGAGGACACCTCACTGCATGTCGTCATCATCCTCCGCAAATCTGGCAGCTATGAGGGCCTCCTGAGTGTGCCAGCTTCGTCTAGCCAGTGCGAGAGCTCCATTCCCGTCGCCATCCCCATCAAGGACCCCCTCGCCCTCATCCTTGTCAGCATCCTCCTCATCAGAGGAGATATGCAGCTCCTCCAACTCCTCCTCAGCCAGCTCCTCACCCGTCGCAGTGCCAGGTTGTAAAGGGCGCAGCAGACGACAAAGATACATGGCACCCTCTGCGGACTGGATTGCAGGGCTCCACAGACTGGTCCAGGTACCGGAACCGCATCTTCAGCATCCCGATGGTCTGCTCCTCCATGTTGCGAGCTGCTGCATGAGCCTCATTATACCATCGCTCTGCTGCAGTCTGAGGCTGCCGCACGGGCGTCATTAGCCATGGCCTCTGCAGGTAGCCCTTGTCCCCAAGGAGCCAAACTTGCAGCCTCTGTGAACCCTGGAAGACTGCAGGGACCTGCGAGTGACTCAGGGTGTAGGTGTCGTGCACACTCCCTGGAAACCGTGCACATACCTGCAGGATGCGTTTCTGGTGGTTGCATACCAGCTGCACGTTCGGCGAGTGGAAACCCTTGCAGTTGATGAAGTCCTTGCAGTTGATGAAGTCCATTGAGTGTAGCGATGGAGACCTGAACGCCACATAAGTGCAGTCAAACTGCACCTGTGGGAATCCCGAAATCAGGGCGAATGCAATGGTCCTTGCATCCTGGCTGTCCCAATCCCGGGCGAAGTGCACAAAGTTGTGTGCCATGGAGAAGATGGTATCCATGATCTCATGAATACATTTGTGGGTGGTGAAATCCCACAGAGGTCACCTGTAGAGCCCTGAAAGGAGCCACTGGCACAGAAATTGAGCACCATGGTCACTTTCACAGCTCCTGGCAGTGGATGCCCTCAATGTCCCCTTGGCGCCAAGTCCTGCAGTAAGTGGCAGATGTGAGCCACCAGGTCCCTAGACATGCACAGCTGTCGGCAACACTCGTTCTCGCTCATCTGCAGGAATGGCAGGCGGTGGCTCTAGATCCTGGTGTCACTTGGCGCTGACCAGCCACGGCTCACTGTCGCTCTTGGGCAGCGTGTGTGGGAGCCCCTGGAGCCCCTTTTTCATGAGGTTGCTGCTCTTGCCTTTGTGTGGCCAGGTGCCTCAGTCACTCTCTCCTCCATCTTCTATGGTCTCTGTAGGCCATCAGGCATACAGCTAGGTCTCCAGGATCCATGATCCTGACCTGTTCCTCCTGCAGCATGAAAGAGAGAGAGAGAGAGAGAGATTATCTCACAGAGCGATTATCCGTGGTTATCATGGCTGTACTTAGCACCTTTCCTGGCCCTGTGTGACTGCCCCTTAATGCTTCCTGAAGAGGGCTGGTCACCTCTCGGATGGCCAGAGATGAATGTGCTGCATGGCTGCCCTGTCAACCTGTGACATTGGGGACACTGGTCCAAACCGGGATGTTGAGATTGCAAGGGGCTGTGAACTCATCCAGCAGCGATTGCTACATGGCCAGAATTGGTGAGGAGATTGTACAACGTGTGCAGTCCAACTGCTCAATGGTCAAATAAAATGGTAGCGAACTTGAAGTCTGTGCCGGGGGTGGGGTGAGGTATGGAGTGCTTGGTGGCCCTTTGGTGTCTCCGCATTGCTTGCATGGGCGGGCAGGCTAGGAGCCTGGCCCCAATCATATCACTGTGACTGTGCCTGATCTGTCTCAGTTGCGGAGCTATGGTCAGTTTATACAAGTGTTCCTCAAGCGTGGCCAGTTTCCTTGCTTACCCTATCCCCCAACCTGTGTGCAGGGTGCAGTGCCAGGGCAGCACTTGACCCCACCCCACCTTCAGCAGTAGCCTCTGAAGCTGGCCAGCACTTGCCCCAGACATCCCCCACCCCTCAGCAGTCACCTGTGGGGCCAGGCATCAATTGCCCCCGCCCCTGGTGCACCTGAGGCCTATGAACAACAGGCAAGCCGTGTAGAAGGCTGCTGCTCAGTCACCTCAGTTCCCCCAAAGTGAAGGTCGCCAAGTGCATGTTGCCTGCATGCTGTTGTGAAATATGTCGGCGTGCTTTCCTGCTGACATGGACGGATGATACAGGGGTTCCAAGAGCTTGGTGGGATGGCCTTTTAATTATAGGCTAATGTATTACGATTAGCTCCTGCCAACCTATGGCGGGAAACGCGGCCCGTCATCAGTGGGCTGAGCAGAAGATCGCGGCCTGCCTTCACGCCGTCGTGAAGTGGGTCCCACCATATTTTCTGCACACGCCACCCATCACACTCGCCACCAGCGGGCTCGGAAAATTCCCCCCTTGGTCTCACTTTAACCACAGAATCAACAGACTGTGTACTAACCAACATAACGACCTATGGAACAACACTCTTCCAAAGGGGAACATAAGCAGATGACTTTGTTTATATTCCTTCAAAATGGAGTTTGCTTGTCTTTGCACTTGATTAATTAATTTACAGTATGTCCCAGGTCCTGCGTTTTGCGCATTCAGGGGATAGGACTCTGAATTGGTCCCAGTCATTCAGTTCAGAATCTATACAAAATAATGGAATTCATATAAACAATTAATGTCAGACCGAAATATAATTTTGCTGCAGTTCTGTGGTGACTGGTATAGTGAAAATAGCCATGCACTAACCTGAATTTATTTTATTCTGATGAAAGGTCATAGACCTGAAATCTGCCAAACTGGGAGAACTACAAAAACAAGAAAATGGGCTGATCGAGTATAGTAGGACTGGATATATCAGGGATTATGGAGAAATAAGCAGGGTATTTCCAACACTTGCAGTTTCATCCCTGATATATCCAGTCCTTCTATATTTGATCAGCCCATTTCTTGATTTTTGTAGTCCTCCCCTTTCGGCAGATCAAAAACGTGGGAGAGATTAGTTCCAATCAGATTTTTAAAAATCATCTCTGTAACATCAGAACCAGCAACAGTTCTAGCACGGGTCTCTGAGGAAATGTGGTTACCTCCTTCGGAGTCAATGCAGCTTAAATTACAACAACCTTTTCCTTCCTCTACAAGAGCAGAATTCCTTTCTTTCCTCTATTTTTGCCAGCTTTGATATACTTCAGAAGCACTCCACCTACGACAATCTTCCACCCTTGTGGGTCAATCTCCTAGGTAACACTTTATCAAAAGCACTACAGAAAGCTAACTAATATCCACTGAGTTTGCCCATAAAAGAAATGTCAAACTGATAAGCCTGTAGGATCCTGCATTATCACTTTACCCTTATTTATAGGTTGTAGTCGCATTCCCTTTTCTCAAGTCCTCAAGCAAAATTCCAAGCAATTTAAGTTTGGCATGAAGAAAATTTAGCAGCAAACAGATAAACAACTAGAAAAAGTCATGAACTGTATCTCAGAACTCAGTAAAATAGGTTGTAAGAAATCTGCTCCAAATATTGTGTAAAGTTATTTTTCTGACTACACAAAACCCAGAAAAACATGAGCAATAAATCAGCAATCAATCAACAGAACGAATAATCAAAACACCAAGGTTAACTGCTCAATTTCATTGTGATCAAAGACCACGCACTTTGCAAACACTGAAGGCTGAAAAAATATTTTGTCACATGTTCAAGGTTAACGCAAGCTCAGACTTTTTTCACATTATGCTCTGCTTTCATTGAAATCACAGAAATGTACAGTGCAGGAGGAGGCCACTTGGCCCATTGCTGGCAAATAGCCATCTAGCCTAATCCCATTTTTCAGCTCTTGGTCTACAGTCTTATAGGTTATGACACTTCAGGTGCTTACCCAAGTACTTTTTTATATGTTATGTCGGTTTCTGTCTCTTTTACCTTTTCAGGCAGTGAGTTCTAGATGCCCACCACCCTTGGGATGAAAAAAATCTCCACTCGAATCTCACTAAACCTCCTACAACTTACCCTAAATCTATGACCCTGGTTATGGAACCGTAAACCAAGGGGAATAGGGTCTTGCTATCCACTCTGTTTCGATCTTGCATAATTTTATACAGTTGAATTAGGTCTCCCCTTTTCCAAAGAAAATTAGCCCTAGCCTAACCTGTAAAGACAAGCAGAGGGGGACAGGAAGGAAGAGTTTAAAAGTAACAGTGAATGAGTGAATAAGGTTCACACAAATAATGATAGTAAAAAAATAAAAATGAAAGCTCTTTATCGGAATGTGCAAAGCATCCACAATAAGAAAGATGAACTAGTGACACAAAGAAAGATAAATGGTTTAGATCTAATCACCATTACAAAGACATGATTTCGAGATTGAAAAATAAATATTCCTGGATTTACAACATTTCGAAAAGATAGGCAAAATGGAAAAGGAGGAGGAGTAGCCATGATAGCAAGAAAGGATCTTGGCTCATAAGGTAAGAAAGTTGAATCAGTGTAGGACGGAGATTAGGAATAGCGAGAATCAGAAAACACTGGTGGCAGTAGTTTATAGGCCCCTCAGCAGTTATACAGTTGAACAGGGCATTAAGCAAGAAATAATTGGAGCTTGTAACACAGGCAATGTAATAATAGTGGGGGGGGCTTTAATCTTCATATAGACTGGCTCATGGCCTACAGAGCAGTAGTGATGCCCGCCCTCTTATATGGCTCAGAGATGTGGACTATATACAGCAGACACCTCAAAACTCTGGAGAAGTACCACCAGTGCTGCCTCCACAAGATTCTGCAAATCCATTGGCAGGACAGGCACACCAACATCAGTGTTCTCACTCAGGCCAACATCCCCAGCATCGAAGCACTGACTACGCTCGGTCAGCCCCACTGGGCGGGCCACATAGTCTGCAGGCCTGACACAAGACTCCCTAAACAAGCACTCTACTCAGAGCTTCTGCACGGCAAACGAGCCCCAGGAGGGCAGGGGAAAGGCTTCAAGGACACCCTCAAAGCCTCCTTGACAAAGTGCAACATCCCCAGTGACATCTGGGAATCCCTGGACAAGACCACCAGAAGTGCAGGGAAAGCATCCGGGAAGGAGCTGAACACCTCGAGTCTCATCGCTACCAGCTAGCTGAAGCCAAGTGTCAACAGTGAAAGGAGTGCATGGCAACCTAGGCACCCCACCTACCCGTTTCCCCTATCACCACCTGCACCACCTGTGACAAGACTGTTGGTCGCGCATTGGACATTTCAGTCACCTAAGAGCTCATTTGTAGTGTGGAAGCAATTCATCCTCGACCCCAAGGGGCTGCCTAAGAAAAAGATAGGCGAAACAAATGAAATTGGCAAAAGATGGTGTGGAAGATGATTTATAGAATATTTCCATGAAAGTTTCCTGAAACAATACATTGTGGAACAAATTAGAGATCACAGAATCTCACAGTGCAGAAGAGGCCCTTTGGCTCATCCAGTCTGCACCGACACATAAGAAACACCTGACCTACCTACCTAATCCCATTTACCAGCACTTGGCCCATAGCCTTGAATGTTATGATATGACAAGTGCTCATCCAGGTACTTTTCAAAGGGTATGAGGCAACCCGCCTCCACCACCTTCCCAGGCAGCGCATTCCAGACTGTTACCACCCTCTGGATAAAAATGTTTTTCCTCACATCCCCCCTAAACCTCCTGCCCCTCACCTTGATCTTATGTGCCCTCGTGGCTGACCCTTCAACTAAGGGGAACAGCTGCTCCCTATCCACCCTGTCCATGCCCCTCATAATCTTGTACACCTCGATCAGGTCACCCCTCAGTCTTCTCTGCTCCAATGAAAACAACCCAAGTCTATCCAACCTCTCTTCATAACTTAAATGTTTCATCCCAGGCAACATCCTGGTGAATATCCTCTGCACTCCCCCCAGTGCAATCACATCCTTCCTATAATGTGGTGACCAGAACTGCACACAGTACTCCAGCTGTGGCCTCACTAAGGTTCTACACAACTCCAATATGACCTCACTACTTTTGTAATCTATGCCTCGATTGATAAAGGCAAGTGTCCCATATGCCTTTTTCACTTCCCCATTAACATGCCCCTCCGCCTTCAGAGATCTATGGACACACACGCCTAGGTTCCTTCGTTCCCCAGAACTTCCTAGTGTCATGCTGCTCATTGAATACTTCCTTGTCAAATTACTCCTTCCAAAGTGTATCACCTCACACGTTTCAGGGTTAAATTCCATCTGCCACTTATCTGCCCATTTGACATTCCGTCTATATCTTCCTGTAACCCAAGACACTCAACCTCACTGTTCACCACCCAACCAATCTTTGTGTCATTTGCAAACTTACTAATCCTATCCCCCGTGTAGTCATCTATGTCATTTATATAAATGATGAAAAATAGGGGACCCAGCACAGATCCCTGTGGTACGCCACTGGACACTGCTTCCAGTCACTAAGGCACCCTTCTGTCATCAGCCTCTGTCTCCTACAAATAAGCCAATTCTGAATCCACCTTATCAAATTACCCTGTATCCCATGTGCATTTGCCTTCTTTATAAGTCTCCCATGTGGGACCTTGTCAAAGGCTTTGCTGAAATCCATATAAGCTACATCAACTACACTACCCTCATCTACACGCCTGGTCATCTCCTCAAAAATTTCAATCAAATTTGTTAGGCATGACCTCTCTCTGACAAAGCCATGCTGACTATCCCTGATCAAACCTTGCCTCTCCAAGTGGAGATAGATTCTCTCCTTCAGAATTTTCTCCAATGCTTTTCCTACCACTGACGTGAGACTCACTGGTCTATAGTTCCCTGGCTTATCTCTACAACCCTTCTTAAATAGTGGAACCACATTAACTGTTCTCCAGTCCTCTGGCATCTCCCCGTGGCCAGAGAGGAATTAATAATTTGGGTCAGAGCCCCTGCGATCTCCTCCCTTGCCTCCCTCAGCAGTCTGGAACACAAATCATCCGGACCTGGAGATTTGTCCACCTTTGAGCCTGCCAACACCTCCAATACCTTGTCACTCCCTAGTTGCTCAAGAACCTTGCAGTCTCTCTCCCCGAGTTCCATACCTTCATCCTCATTCTCTTGGGTGAAGATGGATGTGAAGTATTCATTCAACATTCTAGCGACGTCCTCTGACTCCACCCATAGATTGTCCCCTTGGTCCCTAGCAGGCCCTACTGTTTTCCTGGGTATCCTCTACCCATTGATATACTTATAGAATATCTTGGGATTTTCCCTACTTTTACCAGCCAGACCTTTCTCACATCCCCTCTTTGCTTTCCTAATTGCTTTCTTAAGTTCCACCCTGCACTTTCTGTACTCCACAAATGCCTCCGCTGACTTGTTCCCCCTGTACCTGCTAAAAGCCTCTTTTCCTTCTCATCATATCCTGAATACCTTTGGTCATCCATGGTTTTCTGGGCTTGTTACTCCTTCCTATCACCCTAGAGGGAACATGTTGAGCCTGTACCCTCCCCATTTCCTTTTTGAACACCCCCCCTCCCCCACTGTTCTTCTGTAGATTTCCCCACAAGTAACTGTTCCTTGGCTAGATCTTGCTTTATTTTACTAAAATCCACTCTCCCCATTCCAAAACATTTTTTTGCAACTTGTCTATTTCTTTGTCCATATACTAGCTTAAATTGTACCATGTTGCGGTCTCTATCACTAAAATGCTCCCCCACCACCTCAGCCACCTGTTCAGCTTCATTTCCCAGAATTAGGTCCAGCACTGCGTCGTCCCTTGTTGGACCCTCCACATATTGACCTAAAAAGTTCTCTTGTACACATTTCAAGAAATCCACTCTATCCAAGCCCTTAACACTATGTCTATCCCAATTAATGTTGGGAAAGTTGAAATCATCTAATATAATTATCCTATTGTTATTGTTTTTACACACATCCACAAATTGTGCACATATTTGCTCCTCAATTTCCCACTAATTATCTGGGGATCTATAATAAACACCTAGCAATGTGCCCCCCCTTTTTTATTCCTAAGCTCTACCCACAAAGCTTCAATCAATGCCCCCTCCAAGATATCATCTCTCCTTACTGCAGTAACTGACTCCTTAATTAATAATGCAACACATCCTCCTCTTTTACCCCCTTCCCTGTCTCGCCTGAAGATTCTATATCCTGGAATGTTGAGCTGCCAATCCTGCCCCTCCCTCAACCATGTCTCTGTGATGGCTACTATATCACAATTCCACGTGTCAATCCTCATCCTTAGCTCATCAGTTTTACCTGTAATACTCCTGGCATTAAAGTAGAGGCATCCAGCCTTGCCTTACTCCCTTGAAACTTAATACAGCTGTACTCCCTCTGACTTGATTGCTTTATGATGTGTATTATGATGTGTCCCTATTCTGCTAACATTCTGTAATAGACAGAGAAGTAATATATTTGGATTTCCAAAAGGCGTTTGATTAGGTGCCACCCAAAACATTAGAACATAAGAAATAGGAGCAGGAGTGGACGACATGACCCATCAAGTCTGCTCCACCATTCAATATGATTACGGCTGATCTTGGGCTTCAACTCCATTTTACTGCCCGCTCCCCATACCCCTTAATTCCCTAAATTTCTCCTTATGTCAGTCCTAAATGATCAGCCCCTTACCCCGAGACTGTGCCCCCATGTTTTAGGTTCCTCAACCATTGGAAACAATCTCTCAGCATCCACCCTATCAAGCCCCTTCAGAATTTTCCGGTTTCAATGAAATCGTCTCTCATTCTTCTAAATTCCAGAGAATATATGCACAAACTATTCAGCCTCTCATCATAGGACAACCTCCTCATCCCAGGGACCAATTTAGTGAAACCTCACTGTACTGCCACCAATGCAAGTACATCCTTCCTTAAATGTGGAGACCAGCACATGGTATTCCAGATGTGGTTTCACAAAAACCCTGTACAAAAAATCAATAGGCCAGATAAGGGCTCACGGAGTTAATGTATTAGCATGGATAAAGAAGTGGTTAACAGACAGGAAGCAGACATTAGGGATAAATAGGAAATTTTCAAGTTGGCAGGCTGTCACCTGTGGAGCGGCACAAGGATCAATTCAGGAGCCTCAACTATTTACAAGCTATATTAATTTCTTAGATGAAGATACCAAAACTAATACATCATCTAAGTTTGCTGATGATATGAAGCTAAGTGAGAATAGAAGCTGAGTGAGAAGGACATAAAAAGGTTACTAAAAGACATAGGCACGGTAAGTGAGAGGACAACAAGGTGGCGGATGGAGTATATTGTGGGGAAGTGTGAGATTATTCACTTAGGGATTAAGAATAGAAAAGCAGAATATTTTTCAAAGATGTGCAACATGTAAATGTTGATGTTCAAAGAAAGTTAGGTGTGCTCATACAAGGAACGTAAAGGCAGCATGAAGGTACAACAAGCAATTAGGAAAGCAAATAGCATGTTGGCCTTTATTGCAAGAGGATGGAGTACAAGAATAAGGAAGTCTTGCTACAGTTTTACAGGGCTTTGGCAAGACCGCACCAGGAGTACTGTGCGCAATTTTGTTCTACGTATTTAAGGAAAGATATATTTGCATTGGAGGTAGTACAACAAAGATTCACTAGATTAGTTCCTGGGATGAGAGGGTTGTCCTACGATGAAAGACTGAGTTAAGCTAGTTTATCTTTATCATAGTCAATTCGGATGTTATTTGTGGCTTTGTTAAGAAACATTTCAACACAAAGTTGGGGGAGGTTCAAACAGTTCTGAGAAGGACGAGTATGGATTTAGGGGTGACAACACGTTTAAGAACTTTGGAGAGGAAAGGGAGGTTTGAGATGAGGCATTAGTTCACAAGATGGAGGAGGGTAAGACTTGGATTTTTGAGGCGAGGGGTGTTTATGGCAGATTTAAAATAAAAAGGACACATCCTGAGGACAGAGAATCATTAATGATGTCAGCTGACAGAGGAGCCAAGAAGGAAAGTTAAGTTTTGTAGGAATACTCTAGTGAGCAATAGGTGAGTCTCATGGACAAACTGAGCTCGGAGAGTGAATGAGGGGACATAAGAGAAAAACTAGAAAAAGAGAATTCAGGGTTAGAGCAAGGGGGAACCTTAGAGGAAGTTAAGCCTAGTGGGCTCTGGGAAGGAAGGGACAGCTAAACACTTGCTACTGATCTTTGTTAACAAAAAAATCCACGAGCTCATCACACATCTTATTGGACAAAGGGGTGCGGGAGGCAGGAAGGGGTGGTTTAAGAAGATGGTTAGTGGTGGAAAAGCTGGGTCTTTGCCTCCCTGAATGATCTTGAAAAATGGGCAGTTTTGTTGATTGAAGGCAATGCCTAATAATGCTTTAACTGGTATAGCCAAATCAGGCGATGAATGGTTCAAATATTTGTTCACAAACAATAGCCATTATAAAACGTTAATACCATTACAAAGATGGCAAAAGTGAAAAAATTACAGCTCTTAATATAGATGGAACTTTTTATCTTAAACTGAATGAATTTCAAAGCTACCTTGTTAAAAGTTTGGGTGGAGAGAGTTGTTAGATTCAACTTAAGGAACTAATGGTGAGGTTTTTGAGGGATCTGCAAACAAAGCCAAGATTTTGAATTCAATGCATTGGAAATGGGGAGCCAATGGAGGTTAGCAAGGGCAGGAGCAGTAGCAGAGTGGGTTTTTAAATCACAGATAGGAATGCAGGTAAGAGATTCTTTGGAGCATGAATAATTTTTCATTAAAAGGGGTTTGGGATTGTGTTCACCCACTGAAATAATACTGCAGGAGGAGGAGGATTTGGCCATGTATAATGAGAAGTGACATTGTTTACATAGGTCCAGCCAAATATGTCTGAGAAGAACCATGGCGGTAATGTGTCAGGAACATTCAAACTCCCAGTTCTCAAATTGGAGGATGTAAGTAAATACTGTATCAAGGTATGGAATTATTATATTTAATTTCTAATGACATGGTAAACCAACCTGAAAAGCAATAAATCAAAAAATACAAAAGCAGTTGTGTTAGAGATGAGAAATCTGTATTTGCGTATAGAGAAACAGAATATCAATCTAGCACAGCACCACCTCCCCCATCACAGGCGCAGAAGAATTAGGATGGGATGGTGGTGGGGGAGGTTAAACATTTCAGTTAGACATTGTTAGTTGGAGTTATTTTGACTGCTTTACTGCTGTGCACAAGTACATCTTAAGGTCATGCATTAAAAAGATTATTTAATAAAACAAATATTTAACATTTTTACAAATTCACACAAGTAGATATTTGTACCATAAGCAAACATCCATATCAAAAATCCACCAGTTAAAAAAAGCTTCTCCTGTTCTCAAGCTTAAATTTATGAAGTTCAGCAATATGCTAGCACATCATGTCTTAGTGACTAGCTGAAAGCATCACTCTTTCAGTTAGCTACAAAACTCAGCATTTTTCCAGACTTGTCAGTTCAAAACTGTACCTATTTGAAAATGTGTAAATATTTCAAATCAAAACCAATTTAAAATTAAAACAAAGGAAAGGCACCAACATACACATTAATTCCCCCCTTCAAAAAAAAACAGATTTCTCTCTTACCTCCATATTTATCCCACGTCACAGCTAAAGGAATTTAACCAGACAAGACAAATATATGAGCAGGTATATTCCTTCAAATTATTTAACAAGGAAACCCCCAACAATTTGCTAACTTTGCATTAAAACTCTAAGTTTCAATTTACAGTAAAGAATTTTCCCCAGTGAGCTTTAGCAAACATTACAGACAACACGATAGCCGTCAATGGACAAATGTCTACGTCAAACCTAGCTATTCTCCATCCTGTCAACGCCATATGTAAACACATTTTGGAAACAGCAATTAGCAAACACTACGCTCTCTTTCTAAGCTGCTGAATCATGTGGTTGAAGGTAAAAGTCGCCTTAGTAACCAGTAATAATGATAGCATTCAGCAGCATAGAAATAGGAGCACATCACTCACTGGCTTTGCACAGGTTGGTATTTTACACCAAAACTGCCGTAGCAGACAAGAGAATTTATTTATTTAAAAATTAACTAAAACCTCCCAATTAAATTGGTGCTATTAAGATAGAAAAGCACCTTTTTAAATGATATTTGAAAGACTTTTTAAAAGGTTATGTACACAGATATAAATCGTCACAATATTTCACCCATTTAAATATAAAGTGGGTTTGTAAATCAAGATCAAATCTCACAAATACCAGTAATTCATTTAAAAAAAAACTTGCATTTATAAAGCATCTTTAATATAGAAAGTATCCCAAGTCACTTCAGGGGCTATAATAAGACAAAATGGACACCGAATGAAATAAAGGCGGGGTAACTAAATGCTTGGTCACACAGGTGGTTTTTAACGTTGATCTTAATGGAAGAGAGGGAAGTGGGGAGTCAAAGAGCTAAGGGCCTAGATGCATGAAGACACAGCTGGCAATGGGATTGAGAAATACAAAAGATGTGAGCTTGAGAAACAGTTATCAGAAGGTTGTAGCATTAGATGAAGTTACAGAGAAAGGGACAGCGAGGTCATAAGGATGAGCCAGCATTTTTAAGGTTGTTAATCAGTCTTTTTTCTAGTTTTCTAGGTTGCCATGTATACTGAAGGTTGTAGAGGAAGTGAAGTTGGCAGGAAATAAGGGTTTTTTTCAGTTTTCAGGTTTCTTTTACAAAGAGTGAGTTAGGAGTAACAGTCTGTGAACTGAGTCTCAATTTTAGCACAGCGAAGATAAAGAAAATCAGAAAGACTTGTGTAGGAACAGGAGGAATAACAGAGGGAAGTTCAGAGCATCAATGAGCACAATGGTGTCAACATAAAGACAAGTGTCAATGGAGAGAGATGGGAGATGGATCATGTACAAGACTAGCATTTTCTTATGTCATGTGTTACAGTACCACAAAGGTGCTCGAATGGCCTCTCCAGAGCAGAATTCAAGTCTTGGGCGAATTTGATCATATAGAAAATGATGAGAGGAATTTGGTACAAGAATGCATACTGAAATGGAAGAGAGAACATAAGAAATATGAGGAGTAGGCCATTCAGCCCTTTTAGCCCATTCCACCACTCAGTGAGATCATGGTTGATCTTCTACTTCAACAATATTTTCCTGCACTATCCCTGTATCCCTTGATGTTTTTAATTTGTAGAAATCTATCAATCTCAGTCTTGAACATAGCCAACGGCTAAGCCTCCACAGCCCTCTGGGGCAGCAAATTCCAAAAATTCAACACCCTCATCTCAGTCCTAAATTGCCTGTCCCTTATTCTCAAGACTGTTCCCTAGTTCCAGACCCCCCCAGCCAGGGGAAACATCCTTCCTGTACCTACCCTATTGAGCCCTCTAAGAATTTTGTATGTTTGAATGAGGTCACCTCTCATTCTCCTAAGCTCCAGAGAATAAAGACCCAGTCTATTTAATCGTTCCTCAAGGACAATCTCTCCATCCCAGGTATTAATTTAGTGAACCTTTGTTGCACTCCTTCTATGGCAAGTATGTCTTTCCTTCTGTAAAGAGGTCAAAACTGCACACGGTATTCCAAGTGTGCTCTCACGAAGGCTCTATATAATTGCAGTAAGACATTTTTACTCCTATGCTTAAATCCTCTTGCAATAAAGGCCAACATACCATTTTCCTTCTTAACTGCTTGCTGTACCTCCATGTCAGCTTTCAGTGATGTATGAACAAGGACACCCATGTTACTTTGATGTTCAATACTTCCCAGCCTCTCACCATTTAAGAAGCTCTGTTTTTCCTACCAAAGTGGATAACCTCATATTCCTCCTCATTGTATTCCATCCGACAAATTATGCTCACTCGTTTAGCTTTTTAGCTTCTCCAAGTCACTTTGAGCACACAACAGCTCAGTCACTGTAATAAGATTAACTGATTACAGACTTTAAAAGAAAAAAACCTGCATTTATATGCCACTTTATCAATTCTTTAGGACGTCCCAAAGTACTTCATGCTCAATGAATTGATTTTTGAAATTGAATCACTATTATTACACAAATAAACATGGCACTCAGTTTTCATGTGACCAGCAAATGAGACAAACAATCAGTTGATAAGTTTTGGATAGTGCTGGTTCAAGGTAGAATATTGGCCAGGACACCAAGAGAACTGTGCGTTCTTCAAGAAAAGTCCACAAAAGAAAGCAGGGCCTTGGTTTAATGCCCTATACAAAAGATAGCATGTCTAATAACATAAAACTCCCTAAAGGCTGCACTACATTTTTCTTAAATTAATTCATGGGATGTGGACACTGCTGGCTAGGCCAGCATTTATTACCTGTTCCTAATTGCCCTTGAGCAGGTGATGGTGAACTACTTCTTGAACCGCTGCAGTCCATGTGGTGCAAGCACACCCACAGTACTGTTAGGGAGGGAGTTCCAGGATTTTCACCCAGCGACAGTGAAGGAACGGCGATACATTTCCAAATCAGGATGGTTAATGGCTTGGAGGGAAACCTCCAGCAGTGTTTCCATGTGTCTGCTGCCCTTGTCCTTGTGGGTTTGGTAGGTCCTAGGGTGCTCAGGTCCTAGAGTGCAGCTTGAGTTCATAGATTTCTGACTCAGAGGCAAGGGTGATACCAAATTTAACAACAAGTTGCATTCATATAGCACATCGAATGTAATAAATCATCCAGAGGCACTTCACAGGATCATATAAGCACAATTTGCAACTGAGCCACATATGGCAATAAAGTTTGGTCAGAGCGATAGTTTTAAGAAGCAATTTAAAAAGGAAAAAGAGGTAGAGGCATGGAGGAATTTCAGGACACAATTCCAGAGCTTAGGACAAAGGCAGATGAAGGTACAGCCAGCAATGGTGGAGAGATTAAGATCGGAGATGCTCAAGAGACAGGATATCTCGTAGCAGCTGGAGGAAATTACAGAAATGAGGGTGAAGGCCATGGAGAAATTTGAAAACAAAAATGAGGATTTTAAAATCGAGTCATTGCTCGATTGAGAGACAATGTATTTCAGCTAGAATGGGTTTTGGTGAACAGGACTTGGTGCAAGTTAGGACACAGGCAGCAGAATTTTGGGAGCAAGTTTATGGAGAACAAAACAAGGGCAGTCAGGAATGCATTAGAATAGTCAAGTCTAGAGATAACAAAGGCATAAATGAGGATTTCAGCAGCAGATGAACTGAGGAGAGGCCAAGTCAGGTGACTAATCAGTGCACTATTTTGGGCTGAGAAAATAAACTACTTTAGGGAAACTTAAGGAGTTTTATATGAAAGATCTAAGAGACATATGGTGTGACTGTAACAACCTGAGATGCTGCTGATTGAGAAACAAGAGCAGGCTATCCCATTTTGTGGAGCAAGAAAAGTGTTACCGATTTCATGCAAGCTATCACTGAACATTTCTAGTGCAAATGAGTTTATTATTGCTGTGCAGCTTAACTGCTTAATGTTCCTTGACAGGATTATTGCTTAGTAACAAATGCAGGTCAAGATTTTGATCAGTGGTAACCTAGCCTTTTTGTATCGTATTGAAACAAGAAGCAAAATGATCTATATTTGCATAATTGTGAAATAAATCTACTATAGTACCCAATGAACAGATCAGATCAAAAACAACTTCAAAAATAACAATCCAAAACTGTTGTACATTACTGTAAATCAATCAGTTTTAATACTTCACCCCAACCATCTGTCTTCTTGACTTCTTCCCATTCCCAGAATAAGCAACTAAAAATACATATGCTCATCAAAAACCAGGTTGCTAGGCATCAGGAAGAAAATCTGTTTTTTGTGATCTTCACAAGCATCTGCCATTAATTTTCTGGAATTAAAAGGAAATTAAAACGTGCACACCAACACAGCTCCCTAGCCATATTCCGTACGTTCACACCAACCTCCACTGACTGCACACAGATTTCCTCACAGACAGCCGACATCATCGCTCCCTACAAATAGCAAGAAAATGGATGGCAATAGTTTTATATTTATTAAAAAATGTATATAATAGTTTGGGAGGGAATGAAAAGACTAAACTTCCATTAGTGGGCGATGATTTATAAAACTGGTTTAAATATATCAAAATTCCTCAATTCGGTTCAACTCAAATCCAGGTCTTTATCATTTTCCAAATAGATTAAATGTACATAGTAAGCTGTGTTATGAGAATGGAAACATACTATTTCATATGGGACATTTCTTATAAATTCTCACTGATATGATTTATTCTGATTAATTGTCTGGTATTTTCTCAGTTAAAATTATGATCTCTACCTTTTATCACAATATAAAGGTAAATTTAAGTGTTCAATTCCACAATCTCTACCTCCATTTTCATCATTAACGATAATAATTCTGCCACCTAGACACAACACGCAAGGTGACCCACATATAGACACCCCTTTAAAAAATAAAGTTATGATCTAGGAGAAAGAAAATTCATCAACCACTAAAAAGCAGGAAGTTTGACATTCATGCACACTGACTGTTATGTGTGCTGCCACTATTGTGCAGATGGTAAGAAGCAAGAGAAATGAGAGCAGAAGACTGGGAATAGGAGAGAAGTCAGTGTTATTGGAAGTCTGGAACTGAGAGGAGATTGGGGCCGGTCTTGGAGCAAGTGCGTACACTCTCCCAGAGTAAGCTACAGGGCCAACCGCCATAATGACTTGGCACAACCATGTTCAACAAACAAACAATAACCTAAATTCTATATTTGTCAATCGGGATCAATCATTTGTGTAGGATTCTTGTTCTTAATTTGTGCAACTACAAATTTCCTTACCAAGAAGTCACTTTGACTGAAAACGCCCACATTAAATCTACACTTAACAGGATTTTACGCAAATACATGAAACGTATAAACTGATTAAGTGGATTATACGCCATTTCTAAAACATTATGAAATATTATAAAGCTTAGTTAAAATAAGAGACTTAATTAAGACACTGCCAAATATCTAACATTAAAGGTATATTTTTATGCAAACTCTAACATTGCTGTGTTTAACATGTGTTAAATTGATTAAGTTTTGATACAGTGCATTTAATTTACATATAACTTGATGGAAATTGTAATTGTTTGTTGTATAATTATATTTTGTCTGTGTAGAAACAGTAAATTATTTGCATTTTAGAGAGATATAGGATATGTATTTCCATTAATTTATTGCAAATTTGTTTGATATCACCATAAGGTTAATATTTATTTCATACAACCTCAGCTTTTCCTTTCATACATCAGCAGTTTGAGAAGAATGCAATTAAACTATTCAACACTTAACAGCAAACACATATCACAGCAAGATCATGGCTTTTACCTTTCTGACCTTAAATACCAATGGAGGCATTACATTAAAATCTGTTGCAAGGTCACTCCATAAAGTTTCAACACATGCTTTATTTAAAATCCATCAGAAACAAAAATTATGTCAGGAATGAAAATAGAAAATCCCGGGAATACACAGCAGTTTCAAGATAGGAAAAAAGAAAAAAAAAACTAGTCATGTTCTAGGTTAGGGTGAAGGATTGCAAACCAAAATCTTAATCTCTTTCTTCAGATGGTTACAAATCTGCTGTGTATTACCTGACTGTGCAGGCAAAAGTCAAATTTAGCCAGGAACTAATTCTTCCTTTGGAGCTAAACTAATTTTAGTTTTTTTTTAAAAAAAGTGTATTTCTAATGACGGAATCAATACACGAGCAACTGAGTTTAAAATCAGTCAGTCAGTAGTACTGATAGCATCACAATCTCTAAGTTACCAAAAATCCATATTAGTTTACGATACCTGTCCTTCCAACATGTCACGCTGTGATGAGACACGTTCCTGCTCAGAACTGTTTGTCCTTCTAATAGAGATAGCGTGAGGTTTACGTTTCGGTTTCACCTGCCGTGCAGCTGCACTGCTTCCACTTTCAATAGGCATCACTTCCTGGTGATCTCTTCACCTGGTCACCTACAAAGATTTATGAAGTATATTAAATACACATCATTTGACAAAACTAACCACACGCATCAAATTATAAAATGAGACAACACCAAAGAAAGCCATTCGGCCCATTGTGCCTGAGCCAGAATTCATAATTCACTCTAACCATCCGTCACTCAATCACAATATTTAACACAATAACTCAAGGCGCTGCACAGCTACTGATCTACAAAATTGATGACTTATTTCTATGCAAGGCCTATCAATATAATATCATTTTTGTTACTTAAATAGGACAGTCATATGGAAGGAGCTTTTCTCTGTTCCAACAGAACATTGCTCTGGTAGAATACGATTTAAAATATTTTTGCACTCGGGTTTTATTTTAACTTACTTTAACATCTGATGTTTAGTGCAAAAAAACTAAAAGAGTATTAGCATATTTATATCTGAGATTCTCAAGAAAACAGCAATGGGAATAAAAGGATCTAGCGTTTCTTTTTACCATCACTTTGACCAAAGTTGAGGGTTTTTTTAAAAAAGATGCATTTTTATCACGAAAATGACTTCAACATTCAAGAGCTTCTGCAACATTCTGCACACAAACTTCGCAGCACTATACAGAGGATACATAAAAAAAGTATTAATTTTTCAAAAATAAATCAAGTGCCTTGCATTATGTGGTGCAGCAAAGGTTCACTAAACCAGTACATGGAATGAGATAAAAACACTGCAGGTCTGGCAGCATCCGTGGAGAGGGAAACAGGGTTAACGTTTCAAGGTCAATATGACTCTTCTTCAGAACTGGGCTAACTCTGTTTCTCTGTCCACAGATGCTGCCAGACCTACTGAGTTTTTCCAGCACTTTGTTTTTATTTCAGATCTCCAGTACCCACAGTACTGGATGAGAGGTTTGACTCATTATGAGAGACTGTGTACATTGGGTCTATATCCTCTGGAGTTTAGAAGAATGAGAGATGATCTCATTCAAACATCCAGAATCCTGAAGGGTCTTGACAGGGTAGACACTGAGACATTGTTTCACCTGGCTGGGATAGAGCATGGGGCAGGTACAGGCACAGTTTCAGATAAGGGGTCAATCATTTAGAACTGAGCTGAGGAGAAATTTCTTCACAAAATCAGAGTCACACAATGCAGAAGAGGCTCGTCGGCCCATCCAGTCTGTACCGACACGTGAGAAACACCCGACCTACCTACCTAATCCCATTTACCAGCACTTGGCCCATAGCCTTGAATGTTATGACATGCCAAGTGCTCATCCAGGTACTTTTTAAAGGATGTGAGGCAACCCGCCTCCACCAACCTCCCAGGCAGCGCATTCCAGACTGTCACCACCCTCTGGGTAAAAATGTTTTTCCTCACATCCCCCCTAAACCTCCTGCCCCTCACCTTGATCTTATGTCCCCTCATGACTGATCCTTCAATTAAGGGGAACAGCTGCTCCCTATCCACCCTGTCCATGCCCCTCATAATCTTGTATACCTCGATCAGGTCGCCCCTCAGTTTTCTCTGCTCCAACGAAAACAACCCAAGTCTATCCAACCTCTCTTCATAACTTAAATGTTTCATCCCAGGCAACATCCTGGTGAATATCCTCTGCACCCCCTCCAGTGCAATCACATCCTTCCTATAATGTGGCGACCAGAACTGTACACAGTACTCCAGCTGTGGCCTCACCAAGGTTCTATACAACTCCAACATGACCTCCCTACTTTTGTAATCTATGCTTCTATTGATAAAGGCAAGTGTCACATATACCTTTTTCACCACCCCACTGACATGGCCCTCCGCCTTCAGAGATCTATGGACACACACGCTAAGGTCCCTTTGTTCCTCAGAACTTCCTCGTGTCATGCCGTTCATTGAATACTTCCTGGTCAAACTTTCATACTCTTTCCAAAGTGTATCACCTCACACTTGTCAGGGTTAAATTCCATCTGCCACTTAACTGCCCATTTGACCATCCCGTCTATATCTTCCTGCAGCCCAAGACACTCAACCTCACTGTTAATCACCCGGCCAATCTTTGTGTCAACAGCAAACTTACTAATCCTACCCCCCACATAGTCATCTGATGTACAAAAGCAAAAAACTGCAGATGCTGGAAATCCAAAACAAAAATAAAAATACCTGGAAAAATTCAGCAGCTGTTGAAGAGTCATACAGACTCGAAACGTTTACTGTGTTCCTCTCTGCAGATGGTGTCAGACCTGCTGAGTTTTTCCAGGTATTTTTATTTTTGTCATTTGATGTATGTCGTTTATATAAATGACGAATAGTAGGGGACCCAGTACAGATCCCTGTGGTACGCTACTGGACACTTGCTTCCAATCACTGAAGCATCCTTCTGTCAACACCCTCTGTCTCCTACAACTAAGCCAATTTTGAATCCACCTTATCAAATTACCCTGTATCCCATGTGCATTTGCCTTCTTTATAAGTTTCCCATATGGGGCCTTGTCAAAGGGCTTTGCTGAAATCCATATAAACTACACCAACTACACTACCCTCATCTACACACCTGATCACCTCCTCAAAAAATTCAATCAAATTTGTTAGACCTGACCTCCCTCTGACAAAGCCATGCTGACTATCCCTGATCAAACCTTGCCTCTCCAATTGGAGATAGATTCATCCTTCAGAATTTTCTCCAATAGTTTCCCTCCCACTGACATGATACTCACTGGCCTGTCATTCTCTGGCTTATCTCTACTAAAAGCTTCACTCAAAGGATTGTGAATCTTTGGAATTCTCTGCCCTAGAGGATTGTGGATTCTCCATTGTTGAGTATATTTAAGGCAGACTTAGATTTTCGGTATCTCAGGGAATCAAGGGATCTGGGGACTGGGCAAGAAAGAGGAGTTAAGGCTGATGATCAGCCATGATCGTATTGAATGGTGATAGCCCAATAATGAAGGAAGTATTTTGGCTATCCCTGTCAGGCAGACAGAACAGAAAAATGAGACAGGACAAAAGAGTAAGACAAAAACAATCAGCTAAACGGGGGGGGGGGGGGGGGGGGGGGGGGGGGGGGACACCCTCAAAAGGCAAGGGGCACGACCAAATACAGCTGAAAGGAAACTTCAAGCGAGAACAAAAAGGAGGAGAACCTGACCAAGAGATGGTAAGAGCAGACTCAGTCAGCAAGCATAGTCTGTGTGGGTGCTGATTGCTGGAATGTATACAGAGGGTACATATGTTCCAACTATGCCAACAGGGAGTTATAAACTATTACAAGCATTTAAGCTGATAAGACGCTTGGCACAATATGCATCACCAAAATCCCTAGATTGCTAATAATCCTGTAGATACAAAAACAACCCTCAGATTTTTAGTATCCCTGTAAATGCACACCACATAGCAGGCAAATTCAAACACCACATCTTAAAGAGTCCACACTTTCAAAGCAGAATATTTACAACTTGTATTTGACACAGATCTAATGGCATTTTTAATTGCTTGAGATCAACAAGAAACCATGAATAAAGCAGTGAACCAGAAATACAATGCTATGCTTTGACCAAGCAGAATCATATGAAATACCCTAGCTAATTCACCAATATTCATTCTCATGACTGAACATTCATATACATTCTCAAATTCCTATCATAACTACCACTATGGCCCTCCGTGCACCTGAACCTTAGCTTATTAACAAGATTTTCACGTGGAGGTATTTGGCACAATATTAAAAAGCTTAAGAAATATGAAACATGCAAACTATTTGGAAGCAAAAGAATCCCCTATTGTCTAGTCTCCCAATGACAAGGTTAAGTGTAGATGAGGGACATCGTTCAGTCTTTCCAGCTTATTATCCCATTGAAGTCTATGCTACTTACATGCTAACATCTAACTGCATCTTGATTGACCCAGAGTTTTTGCTTTGAATCATCTTACCTGGAACTGGGAGATCATTACCCATATTTTCACTCTTTGGGCAAAAAATAGTGTTTCCTGAATTCAGACCCTAAAGCTGTCTTTTATCAGTTTGTACCTATACTTCATTCTCTTGATATGGTGATTTAAACTGAAACAGTGCTCAGATCGACCTTTCCAATCCTTTCATAAAGTCCACTCTTATTCGGCTCCTATAAAGGCTGAGGAGCCAATGTCTTTCTAGCCTTTCCTCAGAACTCAGGCTTTTAATATTGAGGATCTACCTTAGTTTTGCTTTGCACCATTTCTAAGGCTTCGTTGTTCCCTTTCTGTTTTGGAGACATGATAAAGCATGACCAGAGCAATGAGAGAGCTTCACATGATGCGTTCGGACCTGAATCTTACTGATTTAATGATAGTGTTACATTAAGGTATGCTGATTTCGATATCTCCTGTTTTGAACTGAATCTTCAAAGCTGTGTGTGTTAATTAACTTGTAGTGCAATATTAGGGACACATGGACATCAAAGACATACCTAACAAATTAAAATTAAAGCTTGGTTATAGACAAAATAGAGAATTCATACCATGTATATTTCATTCTGTGGCAGAATTTTCCAGATGCTTCAATTGAATCAATCAGCACCACATTTTTAACACATCTGCTCTTGTAAATATGGTCATTCATGTGCAAGGTATAATCTACCTTTTAGCAAAATAAATAATACTTTTACTTTTAACAGAACTAAGCATTAAGTAGCTCAGGAACAAAGGTGCTTCCTAGGAGTGTTATGAGATATTGAACCACGTGAGAGGATATTAGGACAGATGACCAAAAGGTTGATCCAAAAAGTAGATTTTAAGGAATGTCTTAAAGGAGGAAAGAGAGAGATAGAGAAATGGAGAGGTTTAGAGAAGGGATTCCAGATCTAATAGCCATGACAATGAAGATACCATTACCAGTGGTGGAGTGATGAAAATCAGTGAACTCATGAGGCCAGGATTAGAGAAGCATTAATATCCTGGAGGGTTGTAGGATTGGAGGAGATTACACAGATAGGGAGGGGCAAGGCTGTGGAAAGAATGGAAAATGATGAGAATTTTAAAAACTGAGGCATTGCTTAACTGAGGGTCAATTTAGTGAACAGGACTCGGTGCGACCTAGGACATGGGCAGCAAAGTTTTGGATGGCTTTATGTTTAGTGAGGGTAATCTGGCTTCTATTTCCTTATTTAGTTACTTAGATCCCTTAAAAATAGATTTTGAAGATTCTGGAGAAAGGCCAATCATGAAATAACAAAATGTATTATATGGTGATATTAATGGCCAGGAACAACATACTCCCTTTGCTCTTGTAAAGTA
Source organism: Carcharodon carcharias (assembly GCF_017639515.1). Classification (NCBI taxonomy): domain Eukaryota; kingdom Metazoa; phylum Chordata; class Chondrichthyes; order Lamniformes; family Lamnidae; genus Carcharodon; species Carcharodon carcharias. The sequence goes on along the minus strand of NC_054469.1, from coordinate 38,980,524 downwards.
AGCCCTGTACAAATACCACACTGGTATAAACTTATCCTCAATCTTATTTGTCAATTCACAGCAAGTTACAACATGAATGACAGACACAAAAACACACTAATCCACCCAAACCAAAATTGAAAATGAATACCATTCATTATTCTCTTGAATTCCAAATAGATATTTCAATAACTTGCAGCTCATGCCCCAAATTCTGTAAGGGGATTACCTTTAGCAATTTGCTTCGGTCAAAAACACTGTAGCTTAAGTAAGCAGTTTGTGAAGCATTCACTGTTCAAAAGTGTTTCATTCAGAGTATTAAATCAATTAGCCCAAATCTAGGCTTTTCTCTCATGAGATATCCAAAGAAATGTAAAGCTTTTCAAGGTATGCTCTTGATTTTGCAGAAGTTATATCGCAGAAGAAAGTACCTTCCCATCAAATGAGATTTGTGACATCCAACCCTCTGATATCTCTGTGCTTCTTGTGCATCCCCAGTTTTCATCGGCCCACCACTGCCAGCCATGCCGTCCATTGACCAGACTCAAAGCTCTGGAGTTCTCTCCCTAAACCTCTCCCCCTCTCATTCCGCCTTTAAGATTTGTCTTAAAACCTATTACTTTGGCCAAGATTTTGGTCACCTGTCCTACTATCGCTTTACGTGGCTTGGTGTTGAATTTTGTTTGATAAAGCTCTTGTAGAGTACCTTGGGACATTTTACTACATTAAATGCAAATTGGCATCAGGTCGGGATTCTTCCTCGAACCTTATGAGAGTTTTAAATCCTCCTTCATGGATGCGTAGGTCTTCATTAAATGAAACTTTTCAAGTTGCTCCCACTAAGCCTCAGTCCTCTATTCCATTCAGCTGCTATGTTACTGGTCTCAGTATCACTCCCACCAACAAACAAAAGAAAGCAAAGGGGAAATCTAGTTGAGGTGCTTAAGATTATTATAGGATTCAATAGGAAGGATAGAGAGAAACTAGTTCAGGATTGCTGTCAGGATGTCCTTCTTCACACAAAAGTAGAAGAAATCTGGCACTCTCTTCCTCCCCAAAAAACATTTGAGGTTAGGTGATTCCTAAGTTTCAAAACTGAGACTGACAGATTTTTGTTAAGGATAGTAAGGGCTACAGAATCAAAGCGGGTTGATGGGAGTTGAAATGCAGATCCACCATGATCTAATCGAAGGTGAAACCACCTCAAGAGGCCGAATACCCTAGTCTTGTTCCTACATTGCTATGTCCCATTACTCATATTGCTTAACTGTTAATTACAGCCCTTAATCAAAAGCCCAAAAAAAATGATGGTGGTTGGACTGTCCCCACAATATCACTGCAGATCAAAGGGACAGCAGAGCAAGATACCAGTACCAACAGGCAGATGGTTCAGCTGAGACTGCAATGTAAAACTAACAAACTGATGAGAAAAAATTTCCTGCCTAATATTATGTACAGCTCTGTACATCTCATGAACATATTCACACAACCACACAGCTGGTCACCATAAGATTTCCAATTCTTGACAAACAGCCTAACACATACGATCAAGAAAGACCAGAAGAGCTTGCCACAGTTGACACCAGTCCTTCCTGGGGACAACAAGAAGCAGCCCACATTTCCTGCACTTCCAACATCCTTTCTTGGCACCTGGGAAGTGATAGTTATCAAAGATGTGCAGTTTTTCTCTTTTATCTCCTTTCTGAACAATTGCAACCAGTGGCACACCATTGATACAAAAAATTGAAATTTCTAATTTATTGCAGAAAGGTTGAGAGGTGACATAATTTAGATCTTTAAAAAAATCATGAAAGGCATTGATAATATAAACATTAGAGTATCAAAAAACTAATCACCGAAGATGACTACAACATTAACAACAATCTTCCCTCATATTTGATGCTCTACCAGATAACCTTTTTGAAAATCTGCATGGACAGAGATTGTCAATAATAAGAATAAAGGTAAAGATGATCAATTATATGTGAAACAACAAATAATTTGCTGTTGGTAATACAGATAACTGGTTTGTGGAATGCAGATCATTGTAGTTGGGATCATAGTTGGTAAAATGTTGCATTTTGGAAGCTGGAATGAAATTTCAGAAGAAAAGTGAAAAGCAACTATTGTGTTGTCTAGATACACTTCGCTAATCTTGTTATCTCTTATGTGTATTTATTAGCAGGCTAAATTAGCAACCTTAAATGCACAAAACATTGTGGTCAATTTAAGAGCACAGCTGTGCTGCTCAGGACATGTTATTTACATGGATGATTCAACATTACCAACCCAGCATTTCTGTGTCGCAAATTGGAATGGCAAGCAAGGCAGGATGAACAGGAAAATAGATACGAGGGCGAATCAAATGATCTTTACACTATCCTGCTACCATCACCAGCTAGGAACATCTCACAGCTGACTGCAGGAGCTGGCCAACAGCAATGTCACTCCTGAGAATCAGGGTGCTGATCTGAAGCGGTGAGCTGAATAGTAAATAGCAACTTGTCTAATGTGCGGAAGAGCTCGGCTCTCACGTTCGGCAGAATCATCAGTGCAGGATACAGTGAAATTACAACAGTAAGGTCCAAAAGGAATAGGCAAATCTGATGCTCCAGGTGCGTGAACCTCCCTCACAACCAAAAACATTAATGGTTTCCAAACTGTCTGAAAAGCATCAGATTCTTGGAAATGTAAAATCACTCAAACTATCGAGTGCCCAAAATACAAACAACAATTGTCAAGATACCAGCTGCACCCAGCGACAGCCCAGATGATGATCAGGAATTCATGGAGCTGTTGAACCTCTCCATTCAGACCAGCCGCCCAAGGGGCTCTTTAAGGCTGATTGAAGCTGTTCACCGGCCGCTTTACGGGGAGCCGGAGCCCCTTCCGTTAACTGGCGGCTCATTTAATATGCACCAGAGCCCCCCTCCCTTTCCATTCACCGGCGCTTCTACAATTATTTTTCTCAAAATACTCACCTCCTTTCAAAACGACATCCTGCAAACTCATCCGGGCTCTTGTCACTGCGAAAAGGTGAAAGGTCAGCCAAGAATCCCGGCCCGGTCTGCGCAGGCGCAGGATCTGGAATCCAAAGTGGCCAAACAGCCGCATATCTGCGCATGCTCTTTTCCAGCGCCCTCACCGGAGTCTGATTCTCTCCACATGATGCTGCACTGTCCATATACACACTTACAGTACACAACCATTGGTATTTTTTTCATTTAATGTTTGCATGCTATTTTTTGTGAGCATTATTGGGATGTGCCCTTAGCTTTTATTGCTCACCTGTAGTTGCTATTAAGAAGGTGGTATTTGAGTGCTTGAGAAGGTTTTTCTTGAATGTTACACCATATAGCGATAGTTTTTTTTGTTCATTCAAGGAATGTGGGCTTCGCTGGCTCAGCCAGCATTTATTACCACAGCTATCTCGACTACAGCTCCTCACACCCCGCTTCCTGTAAGGACTCCATCCCATTCTCTCAGTTCCTTCGCCTCCGTCGTATCTGTTCCGATGATGCTACATTCAAAAACAGTTCCTCTGACATGTCCTCCTTCTTCCTTAACCGAGGTTTTCCACCCACGGTCGTTGACAGGGCTCTCAACCGTGTCCGGCCCATCTCCCGCGCATCCGCCCTCACGCCTTCTCCTCCCTCCCAGAAACATGATAGGGTCCCCCTTGTCCTCACTTATCATCCCACCAGCCTCCGCATTCAAAGGATCATCCTCCGCCGTTTCCGCCAACTCCAGCATGATGCCACCACCAAACACATCTTCCCTTCACCCCCCTTATCGGCATTCCGTAGGGATCGCTCCCTCCGGGACACCCTGGTCCACTCCTCCATCACCCCCTACTCCTCAACCCCCTCCTATGGCACCACCCCATGCCCACACAAAAGATGCAACACCTGCCCCTTCACTTTCTCTCTCCTCACCGTCCAAGGACCCAAACACTCCTTTCAAGTGAAGCAGCATTTCACTTGCATTTCCCCCAACTTAGTCTACTGCATTCGTTGCTCCCAATGTGGTCTCCTCTACATTGGCGAGACCAAACGTAAACTGGGCGACCGCTTTGCAGAACACCTGCGGTCTGTCCGCAAGAATGACCCAAACCTCCCCGTCGCTTGCCATTTTAACACCCCACCCTGCTCTCTTGCCCACATGTCTGTCCTTGGCTTGCTGCATTGTTCCAGTGAAGCCCAACGCAAACTGGAGGAACAACACCTCATCTTCCGACTAGGCACTTTACAGCCATCCGGACTGAATATTGAATTCAACAACTTTAGGTCGTGAGCTCCCTCCCCCATCCCCACCCCCTTTCTGTTTCCCCCTTCCCTTTTTTTTCCAATAAATTATAAAGATTTTCCTTTTCCCACCTATTTCCATTATAAAAAAAAACCCACTAGAGCTATACTTTGAGTGCCCTACCATCCATTCTTAATTAGCACATTCGTTTAGATAATATCACCAACTTTAACTTTAACACCTATGTGTTCTATTGTACTATTGTTGTTGACATCTTTTGATGATCTGCTTCTATCACTGCTTGTTTGTCCCTACAACCACACCGCCCCCCCCCTCCCCACCTCTCTGTCTCTCTATCTCTCCGCCCCCCACACATACACTTTAAACCAGCTTATATTTCAACTCTTTCTTGGACTCGAACTCAAGTTCTGTCGAAGGGTCATGAGGACTCGAAACGTCAACTCTTTTCTTCTCCGCCGATGCTGCCAGACCTGCTGAGTTTTTCCAGGTAATTCTGTTTTTGATTTGGATTTCCAGCATCCGCAGTTTTTTTGTTTTTATATTTATTGCCCATCCCTAGTAACCCTTGAGAAGGTCGTGGTGAGCTGCCTTCTTGAACCGCTGCAGTCCATGTGGTGTAGGTACACCCACAGTACTGTTAGGGAGGGAGTTCCAGAATTTTGACTCAGCGACAGTGAAGGAACGGTGATAAATTTCCAAATCAGAATGGTGAGTGGCTTGGAGGGGAACTTCCAGGTGGTGGTGTTCCCATGTATCTGCTGCCTTTGTCCTTCTAGATGGTAGTGGTTGTTGATTGGGAAGGACTAGGGAGCCTATGTGAATTCTTGCAGTGCATCTTGCAGATGTCACACACTGCTGCTACTGTGTGTTGGTGGTGGAGGGAGTGAATGTTTGTGGATGTGATGCCAATCAAGCCAGTTGCTTTTTCCTGGAAGGTGTCAAGCTTCTTGAGTGTTGTGGGAGCTGCATTCACCCAAGCAAGTGGGGAATGTGCTTTGTAGATGGTGGACAGGCTTTGAGGAATCAGGAGGTGAGTTATTCATCACAGGATCCCTAGCCTCGGACTTGCTTTTGTAGCCACAGTATTTATATGGCTAGCCAAGTTCAGTTTCTGGTCAATGGTAACCCCCAGGATTTGATAATCGGGGATTCAGTGATGGTAATGCCATTGAACGTCAAGGAGTGATAGTTACATTTTCTCTTGTTGGAGATGGTCATAGCCTGGCATTTGTGTGGTGCCATTTGTTACTTGCCATTTGTCAGCCCAAGCCTGGATATTCTCCAGGTCTTGCTGCATTTGGACATGGACTGCTTCTGTATCTGAGGGGCCACGAATGGTGCTGAACATTGTGCAATCATCAGCGAACATCCTCACTTCTGACTTTATGGTGGAAGGAAGGTCATTGATGAAGCAGTTGAAGATGGCTGGGCCAAGGATACTACCCTGAGGAACTCCTGCAGTGATGTGCTGGAGCTGAGATGACTGACTCTAACAACCACAACTATCTTCCTTTGTGCTAGTTATGACTCCAACCAGTGGAGAGTTTTCTCCCTGATTCCCACTGACTCCAGTTTTGCTAGGGCTCCTTGATGCCCCACTCAATTAAATGCGGCCTTGATGTCAAGGGCAGTCACTCTCACCTCACCTCGGTAGTTAAGCTTTTTTGTCCATGTTTGAACCAAGGCTATAATTAGGTCAGGAGCTGAGTGGCCCTGGCAGAACCCAAACTGGGCATCAGTAAGCGGGTTATTGCTAAGCAAGTGCCACTTGATAGCACTGTTGATGAACTCTTCCCATTACTTTACTGATGATCAAGAGTAGACTGATGAGGTGGCAGTTGGCCAGGTTGGATTTGACCTGCTTTTTGTGTACAGAACATACCTGGGCAATTTTCCACTTAGCCAGGTAGATGCCAGTATTGTACTGTACTGGAACAGCTTGGCTAGGGGCTCGGCAAGTACTGGAGCACAAGTCTTCAGTATTGTTGTCGGAATATTATTAGAACCCATTGCCTTTGATTTATCCAGTGCCTTCAGCAATTTCTTGGTATCATGTAGAGTGAATTGAATTAGCTGAAAACTGGCATCTGTGATGCTGGGGACCTCTGGAGGAGGCCAAGATGGATCATCCATTTGGCACTTCTGGCTGAAGATTGTAGCAAATACTTCAGCCTTTTGCGGTGATATGCTGGGCTCCTCCATCATTTCAACTGGGAATATTTGTGGAGCCTCCTCATCCAGTGAGTTGTTTAATTGTCCACAACTATTTGTGACTGTATGTAGCAAGACTGCAGTGCTTAGATCTGATCTGTTGGTTGTGGGCTCAAATAACTTTGTCTATCACTTCCTGCTTTTGCTGTTTGGCACACAAGTAGTCAATGTTATAGCTTCACCAGGTTGACACCTCATTTTTAGGCATGCCTGGTGCTGCTCCTGGCATGCCCCTCTGCACTCTTCATTCAACCAGGGTTGATCCCCTGGCTTGATGGTAATTGTCGAGTGGGGGATATGCCAGGCCATGAGGTTACAGATTGTGCTGGAGTACAATTCTGCTTATGCTGACGGCCCACAACGCCTCATGAATGCCCAGTTTTTAGCTGCTAGATCTGTTTGAAATCTATCCCATTTGGCATGGTGGTAGTGCCACACAAGACGATGGAAGGTATCCTCAGTGTGAAGGCGTCACTCCTACTGATACTGTCATAGACAGATGCATCTGTGGCAAGCGAGGTCAAGTATGTTTTTCCCTCTTGTTGGTTCCCTCACCACCTGCCGCAGACCCGGCCCAGCTGTATGTCATTTAGGACTCGGCCAGTTCCGTCAGTTGTGGTGCTACCAAGCAACTCTTGGTGATGGACATTGAAGTTCCCCACCCAGAGTACATTCTGCGTCCTTGCTACCCTCAATGCTTCCTCCAAGTAGTGTTCAACATGGAGGAGTACTGATTCATCATTTGAGGCCGGTAAGTGGTAATCAGCAGGAGCTTTCCTTGCCCTTGTTTGACCTGATGCCATGAGACGTCATGGGTCTGGAGTCAATGTTGAGGACTCCCAGGGCAACTCCCTCCCAACTGTATACTGTATACCACTGTGCCACCATCTCTGCTGGGTCTGTCCTGCCAGAGGGATGGTGATGGTGGTGTCTGGGACATTATCTGTAAGGTATGATTCCGTGATGATGACTATGTCAGGCTGTTGCTTGACTAGTCTGTGAAACAGCTCTCCCAACTTTGGCACATGTCCCCAGATGTTAGTAAGGAAGACTTTGCAGGGTCGACAGGGCTGAGTTTGCTGTTACCGTTTCCAGTGCCTCGGTTGATGCGGGTCCTTCTAGTTTTATTTGTAGCGGTTTGGAACAACTGAGTGGCTTGCTAGGCTAGTTCAGAGGGCATTTAAGAGTCAACCACATTGCTGTGGGTCTGGAGTCACATGTAGGCCAAACCAGGTAAGGACGGCAGCTTTCCTTCCCTCAAGGACATTAGTGAACCATTACTAACATCTGGGGGCTTGTGCCAAAATTGGGCCAGCTGTCTCAGCAACAGCCTGACATAGTCATCTTCACAGAATCATACCTTACAGATAATGTCCCATCACCATCCCTCGGTATGCCCTGGTTTTTACGACAATCGACAATGGTTTCATGGGTTCTAGATTTTTATTGAATTGAAATTCCACCATCTGCTATGGCAGGATTCAAACCCAGGTCCGCAGAGTCCCTGGGTCTCTGGATTACTAGGCCAGCAACAATACCGCTACACCATCGTCTCCCACATGCTGCGCACTGAAATCATACCTAGTGCACCATACTTAACTCACCTGCGAATACCCATTAGGAATTGGTTCCACAAGCTCTAGGCCAGCATGAAGTCAAGGACAAATCTCTGCCAGTTCTTCCAAAGCACACCTGCACCATAGGGATAGTACTGTGAGTGGCCTGCAAGGCACACATTTCAGAATTCTTACAATCTGCACCCTTACCTGTCCAATTGCAGCTGGAACATTTCCAGCAATGTCTTCTCTGGCTGTAGCCACACTGTACCCATCACAGTATTTGAAGGATTTATCCTTGACTTGCTCCTCTTCCTTGTCTACGTGCTGCCCTTTGCTGACATCATCTAAAGATACGGAGTCACTTTCCATGCATAGGCGGACAACACATAGCTCCACCTCCTACCACTTGTCTTGACTCCTATCATGCCTCTGTTTTCAAACTGCTTTTCCAACATCGATCAAGTCTTGGGCAAGTCACATGTTCCTCTAGTTAATCATTGGAAAGATTGAAACCACTGACTTTAGCCCTTTCCTTCAACTCCAGACCCTAGGAATTGCTTCCATTCCCCTCCCCAGCCTCTATCTCAGGTTGAACCAGACTGTCTGCAACCTTAGTATCCTACTGAACCTCAAATCCACTGTATCATGGTGATTCCACACTGCACTCCTTTCAAGGTCAATATATCCTTCCAGAGGTGTGGTGCCCAAAATTTAATATTCCAGATGGGAATTGACCATCTTCCTTTGTGCTAGGTATTTTGACTCCAACCAGTGGAGAGTTTTCCCCCTGATTTCCAATGACTTCAATTTTGCTAGGGCTCCTCGATGCCATACTCAGTCAAATGCTGCTTTGATATCAAGGGCAGCCACTCTCACCTTGGCTCTGGAATTCAGCTCTTTTCTCCAAGTTTGAACCAAGGCTGTAATGCAGTCTGGAGCCGAGTGGCCCAGGCAGAACCCAAACTGAGCAACAGTGAGCAGGTTATTGGTGAGTAAGTGTCACTTGACAGAACTGTCGATGACATCTTCCATCATTTTGCTGATAATTGAGGGAATATTGATGGGGCGGTAACTGGCCAGATCAGATTTGTTCTGCTCTTTGTGGACAGGACATACTTGGGCAATTTACCACATTGTCAGGTAGATGCCAGTGTTGTAGCTGTAGTGGAACATGTCTAAGATTGAGACCATTTGATCAGCTGCCTTTGCTATTTCCCTTCTTTCCACTAGCCAGTGGGCTAAACTTCCTCTCAGGCTTTCCCCTGCCCAATTCTCAAACTTGAATCATTCTTTAGTTACTCTCTATCTTCTTTCATGTACTCTCTGAGCTTATCTTGTTCATGAGACCCACCTCCTGCTCTCACTAAACTGATGACCACACAACTTTCCTTCCTGGTTCCCAATGTTAACAGGTATTATTAACAGTTCTGTCTCTTCAGATACTGTCCCTCTCTACTTCAAATGTGCCATCATCAGTACCTTCTCAAAAATAATTCCTTGACTCCACCATCCTTGCAAACTACCACCCCACCTCCAACCTCCCTTTCCTCTCCAAAGCCCTTGAACATGTTGTTGCCTCCGAAATCTGTGCCCTTCCCTCCAATCATGTTCTGACCCCTGCTACACAACTGAAACAGACCTTATCAAAATCACAAATGGCATCTTTGTAACTGTGACAAAGATAAACAATTCCTCTTCATCCTTCTCGAGTATCTGCAGCTTTGGATGTAGTTGGCCATGCCATTCCCCTCCAATTACATTCCACTGTCATCCAGTTGCATGATTGTATTCATCTGGTTCCATTCTTATCTATCTAACCGTAGCTAGTGCATCACCTTCAATGGTTGCTCTTCCTGCTCCTGCATGAATACCTCTGGTGTAAAGCAAGGATCTATCTTTGGCCCTCTCCTATTTCTAATCTACATATACTTCTCTGCAACGTCATCTGAGAAAAAAGCATCAATATTTTCATGTCTGCTGACAACACCCAGATCTACTTTACCATATTTTCTCTCGAATTATCCATTATCTCTAAATTATCAGACTGCTTGTCCAATATCTAAAACTGGATGAACAGAAATTTCCTATAATTAAATATTGGGAAGACTGAATCTACTGTCTTCATTCCCAACAGAAACTCCTTTCCCTAGCCACCAACACGATCCCGCTCCCTGGCAACTTCCTGAGGCTGAACAGACTATTTGCAACATGGTGTCATACCTGACCCCCAAATGAGCTTCTGACCACATATCTGCGCCACTACTAAGACCACCTATTTCCACCTCGGTAACATCACCTCGGCTGCTGTTGAAACCATAATCTATGCATTAGTTACCTCTAGAATTGACCAATCCAAAGTATTCTTGGCCGGCCTCCCATCTTCTATCCTCCAAAGACTTGTGGTCATCCAAAACTCTGCCTTACCCTGGGTATTGTTACTTGCACCGAGTGCCGTTCACCCACCACCCCTCTTCTTTTTGACCTATGTGGCTTCCCAGTTAAACAATGACTCAGTTTTAAAATTCTTATCCTCGATTTTAATTTTCTCCCTATCTCTGTAACCTCCTCCAGCCCACAACCCTTAAGGTATCTGTGCTCCTCTAATTCTGACCTCTTAAGCATTCCAGATTTTAATTGCTTCACCATTGGTGGCCATAGCTTCATCTATTTGGGTCGTAAGTTCTGGAATTCCCTCCCTAAACCTCTCTGCCTCTCAGGTACTCTTTCCTCCTTTAAAATGCTCCTTAAAACCCATCGCCTTGACCAAGCTTTTGATCATCTCCTTATGTAGCTTGGTGTTATATTTTGCTTTGTAATGCTCCTGTGAAGCACCTTTATTACATTAAAGAGGCTCTATAAATGTGAGTTGCTGTTCAAAAATTGTTATAGAAAAATAACTTCTAATCAATAGATGCTTAATCACTGAAAACACAATGTACTTGCTGCCGTTTGTTAAACTTTATTAATCTGTTTGAAAGCACAAACACCACTTACAATGATGTGTACAATGTATGACTGAAAAGTCGATACACGTACAATCAAGCATAAACCGTGAACAATATTTTTCAAGGATTAGGTATGATGCTCAGCTTCATGTGAAGCTCTAAATCTGATGTCAATTCACATCAGAGGACAAAAACAAATCTTTAAACTGTGTAATTTGAGATGATTATCATAATCCTTCTATAATTTTACTTTAACATGGAAGTAGTCACTTAATACAAATTCAGCAATTAAATGTTCCAAACAGATACTATATAATTTGATAATTAGTTGGTGACTAAATTTACTTTTAGGAAATCTTTAACTTTAGTTTTTAAATATAGATATTTGGGATTTGAGATAAATCTATTTGAAATGTATTCTTCACCTTTTATTATTTCAGATGCCTAAGCCCTAAATAAAATGGTATATTCTATTGCTTTTTACTTTAAATTAAATAAATCTAGTATGCACAAAATGTACTTATATTCACACTTGATCTATATGGACAAATGTAATTCTCTTCTGTATTATAAAGAATGTAAGTAGCATTCTAAAGGTCTTTTTTATTTATTTCTCTCATTTTCCATAATTTTTCATTCCTTCATGTTGCTTTGATTTCACAGTTACCATCTCTCACTTACTTGTTGCACTGGGCAGTTTTTGTTTTTCTCCCTTGTCTCTTTGTTTTGATATTTTTGAGTACACATTCAGTTTTGCCAATTGAACTTTATTTCCTTGATGGAAACAGGATCAACTTGAGAAATTTTCTATGACAACAGTGAGACATTTTCAAGCATTTTCCTTTATTGCACTGATGAATTTGTTGCCTAAACTGGAAGCTGTCTGCAAGTTTCTAATGTTTTGATACATTTGGTAAAGAAAAATGCTACAATTCATTTAAATATAAAACAGCAATATTTTTGTCATAGAGAAAAATCTTTAACAATGTTGCAGTGTGGATAAATGTGTTACGTATGGGCTGGCAACCATAAAGCATAAAAAAATCAATTTACCTTTACTTAAATGTTGGCCCCAATTTATTTTTGGATTACTTTTTAATCACAAAAAATGAATTAATTCATATTGTGATAATTATATATCACAATTTAATGTTTGATGTTCCTGTTCTGTCCTGTTCAAATTGCAATACTCAATTGCTTTAGGACTCAAGTTTAACTGTAAGTTGATCATCATCTTTGTTTGCAATTCGGTGAGAAGCATAATGATAGAGTGACTTTAAAGCTTCCTTCAATTTATGCAGTCTGCCCAAAGTGTTTTCTTCATTTCCTAAAGCAGGTAGCTCTGGTCGTTGTGAACCTGAAGATAATTTAGCTATACTGTATTGCTTCAGTTTCTCTCTTTCTGCGCCCCTGGTTGATTGCTCATTCTTTATTTTGTTCCTTATTTCCAAGTTTTTGTTCAACATCTCTTCTTTTAGTTCTGCCTGTTTGTCACCTAATTGTAAATCCTTATTCAGAATTTCGAGACCTAATTCTGGTTGTGCACGAGCGGAATTCAAAATACGAGGTTCAGGGTGTCGAGAACGTTGCAACTTGGTTGACTTTTTTTGGGTCCCATTATCATGTCTCTCTCCTGATAATGATGTTATTGCGCTAGCTTTGACTGCCTCCATTTCTTGAATAATTCTTTCTTTATCTTTTAATATAGTCTGTTTTTTGACTTCCTTTGTATCTGTAAGTTGGTAATATTCATTAATATCTATAAGCTAGGTCAAATTCCCCAAAATAAAGATTCTGCAAATATTTTAAAAGCAGAACTAAATAATTATTGCATTTAATAGATACATCCATGGTTAAAATGATAACTAACATGTGTATTAGGTACATTTGTTTTAAAGTTAGGAACCAATGTTACATGCAATAGTATTAAAGTTTAGAATAACTAATTTTGCATGTACTGGGTGCATTTGCTTTTAAAATAATTAATTCCATTCAATAAGTACATTAGTAGTTATAATGACTAATGCATCCGATAAATACATTAATGCAGTAGGCATTAGTGTTTAAAATAAATACTAATATTGCATGAAATATGAACAATATCTGAAATAATAATGAACACAATAAGTATGAGTGTTCAAAATCATAAAATAATTGATTATTGCATGCAATAGGTTAACTAGTGTTTAAAATAATCATTAATATTTCATGCAAGAGCTATAATAAAGTTGTATTATATTGAAAATAGTGGAACCAATTTTAAGTGCCTCTGTCTGGTGCAAACATTGAGGTTACAGCCTAAAAATAGCATAAGGTCACTTAGGAAGAGTTTACACTACATTCCGGTCACTGCCATCTTGAGTAACATTCCGGTCACTGCCATCTTGAGTAGCATCCTGAGAAGGACAGGCAGAGCACCTGCCTATTTCAAGCATGATGCTTCTTGTAATATTCAAAATGGGGTCCTGCTATGCACATAGGGCCCATTTTCAATTTCCAGATCACAGTGGCACAATGTACTATTACTGGACTTGTAATTCAGAGGATAAAACCAAAATACTGCAGGTGCTGGAAATCTGAAATAAAAACAGAAATGCTGGAAAAGCTCAGCAGGTCTGGCAGCATCTGTGGAGAGAGAAACAAAGTTAATGTTTCGAGTCCAATATGACTCTTCTTTGGAACCGGTCTTTAAACTGAGGAATTCCCGTCTTCGCACTGAGGCTACCGTCCATCGTGTTGAGTGGTATTACCACCATGCTAAATGGAACAGATTCAGGGCAAGCAGCTCAAAATTGGGCATCCATGAGGCACTGTGAGCCATAAGCAACAGCAGAATTGTATTCAAACATAATCTATATGGCCTGGCATATCCCTTACTCTACTATTACAATCAAGCCAGGGGATCAATCCAGGTTCAAAGAGGAGTGCAAGAGAGCACGTCAAGAGCGGCACCTGACATATCTAAAAATGAGGTGGCATCCTGGTCAAGCTACAACACAGGATGTACATGCACGCTAAAAAGCAGAAGAAGCATGCGATAGAGCTAAGCAATATCACAACCAATGGATCACATCAAAGCTCTGCTGTCCTGCCGCATCCAATCATGAATGGTGCTGGACAACTAAACGAAAAACTGGAAGAGGAGGTTCCACAAATATCCCATTTGCAATCATCTTCAGTCAGAAGTGCAGAGTGGATGGAGATCCATCTTGACCTCCTCCTGAGGTCCCTGCAGTAACAGATGTTAGTCTTCAGCCAGTTCAATTCACTTTACATAACATCAAGAAATGGCTGCAGGCACAAAGTTTATGGGCTCTAATAATACAAAAATCAGAACAAATCCAATCTGGCCAATTACTGTCTCACCAAGCTACTCTTGATCATCAGCAAAGTGATGGAAGATGTCATTGACAGTACTATAAAGTGGCACTTACACAGCAATAGCCTCCTCACCGATGCTCAGTTTAGGTTCCAGCACAACCACTCGGCTCTTGACCGCCTTACAGCTCTGGTCCAAAGATAGACAAAAGAGCTGAACTCAAGAAATGAAGTGGCAGTGACTGGCTTTGACATAAAAGCAGCATTTGACCTAGTATGGCATCAAAGAGTCTGAGTAGAATTGAAGTCAATAGGAATCAAGAGGAAAACTGGATCATACTTAGCGCAAAGGAAGAAAATTGTGGCTTTTGAAGACCAAGATAAATATTGTCAAAAGTTCAATCCTTCTCACAGATGTTTAACACATGATTCAGCATTTTAGTTCCTATTCCTAGCCTGTAGTATGGTGCCAGGCATCCCAGTGTCATGATCTATAATCACTTTTGGTTTTGCGAATGATCCACTCTATAGCACATTGTACCTACTGCAATGTCTTTGAAATAAGCCCTTCAGGATGGTCGTGCACATGTCCATCTTCAGCTGGTGACCAAGCGGCGGGAACGAGGAGGATGGAAGTAAAATCGCCCAAACTCTTCAGACTCTAACACATGCCACCAGGACATAGCTGCTGGAGTTTTTCAGAAAGTATCCCAGGCCCAACCATCTTTAACTGCTTCATCACTGAACGTCTCTTGTCATAAGGTCAGAAGCAGGGATACTTGCTGCTGATTGCACAGTGCTCAGTACCATTCACCATTCCTCAGATACTGAAGCAGTTTGTGCCCATTTACAACAAGACCGGGACACTATTCAGGCTTGGGCTGATAAGTGATAACATTCATGCCATACATGTGCCAGGCAAGTGACCATCCCCAGCAAGGGAGAATCTAGCCATCTTCCTTGACATTTGATGACATTACCACCATTGAATTTCCCCACCACCAACGTGCTGGGGATTACTATTAACCAAAAACTGAACTGGGATGGCTATATAAATAATATAGCTACAAGAGCATGATCAGAGCCCAGGAATTCTGTGGCAAGTAACTCGTCTCCTGATTCCCCAACGCCTGTCCAACATATACAAAGTGCAAGTCAGGAGTGTGATGGAAATGAGTGCAGCTCCAACAATACTCAAGAAGTCTGACGCCATCCAAACAAAGCAGCCTGCATGATCGACACCTATCTACCACCTCAAACATTCACTCCCTCCATTACCGATGCACAGTGACAGCTATACACAAAATGCATTGCAGAAATTCACCCAAGCCTCCTTTGCCAGCACCTTCCAGACCTGCAACCTCTACCATTTAGAATGGCAAGGGCAGCAGACGCATCGGAACACCACCACCTGCAAGTTCCTCTCCAAGCCACAGACCATCCTGACTTGGAAATATATCACTGTTCCTTCACTGTCACTGGGTCAAAATTCCAGAACTCCCTTCCTAACAGCACTGTGGGTGTACACACATGCACTGCAGTGGTTCAAGAAGGCAGATCACCACCACCACCTTCTCAAGGGCATTTAGGGATGAGCAACAAAGGCTGGCCTTGCAGGGATGCTCATATCCCAAGAAATAATTTTTTAAAAATTGGCAGAGCATGTGCCGTTTGTCATTTGTACCAACTGAGTAGCCTAACCAGGAATGCCTTTGCCGCTCAGTACAAATGAGCCAAGTTTTATCTTTTATTCTTCTGGGACCAGAGTGCATCTCCCGGGCCCCCCAAAACTTTCAGCCTTTGCAAGGCTACCACAGGATCATCTTGCCTTCCACAAGGCTTTGACGGACAGCCAGCTCAGGAATGGGAGCTGGCTGATTTCCTGCCCTTCCCAACTCATGAGCTGTGCCCACAGTGTAATGTAAATGAGGTCCAGACTTCCAAATGGCTCAAATGTCACAGCAATAACAGGTGTATACCACACATCTCAGTGTCCACTTGAAGTTAAAATTACTTTTGAATGGTACAATGCCTGTAGATGGCCTTATGATGATCTCACTGTCTGAACCATTTAGTAATGTCAGAATCCTACTAACAAATATTACAATCCTGATTTTAATCCAGAGCAGGAATCGAGCAAGCAGGAGCTAAGGCAGGTGGCTAACTATCCTGATCCCAACAGGGTGAGGCCTTTCCAATGTTATATCCCGGATCTAATTTGCACTTACTTGTTAGTTTCCTGCCGATGCTGGCAGGGAGAGGCAGCTGACTGGCCAATGACAGCGTGAATAAGATGGCAGGAGGCTGCTGGTGTGGAACAAATGAATGACCCCTTGAGATAAGCCACGGAATGTGCCTCATAATTAGGGGATAGGGAGACCTAAATTTTGTTTCCCCTTGAAGATTCTTATGTCTTATATTGGGAACTGTCTATGTAAATTTGTCATGCTGTAATTATACCCTCCTATACCAGTGGTGGTGTTCTATTTTTGCATCTGCAAGCTTTTTGGCCTGGACTGCAGAAAAACTCCCATCGTCCAACCAACTCTATCTCTCTCCTTTTGTCATAATTTTGCTGTTTAATAATAAATACTATCTACTTCAAGTATTATACAAAACTGTACAACTTTAAATTGGGCACTGAACTACATCTCTGTGCCCTGGTCCAAAAGTCCTACTCCATTCCACTTGCTTGCAGTACCACAGGAGATTGACTGGTAATGTTGAATACAAAAGATACATTCATGTTTGCAATAATAATTAATACAGCAGGTGATAGATACATCAGTGTTTAAATTGCATGACATGGGCATTCTAGTACTGTATACAATGGGGCTCCTCTTATCCTCATCACCCACACAATAAGCTTCCTCATTCAAGGAATTATCTGGTATCATTTCCATCACCTCCAGTATGCTGCCACCATCAATTACATTCTCCTTTCCCCTCCCTTTTCAGCATTCTGAAGGGATGATTCCTTCCATGGTCCACGGCTCAATCACCCTAAGACCCCTTCACTTTCATGTGCAAGCGTAGAAGATGTAACACCTGCCCTCCTACTTTCTTCCTTCCCACCACCTAGGACCCAAAAGACTCCGTCCAGGTGAAACAGTGATTCACTTGTTATTCTTTCAACTTTGTGCACTGTATTCGCTGCTCACGATGCGGTCACCTCTACACTTTCATTCAAATTCTCCGCATCACTCCCACTCCGACCTCTACAATGTTCAAAAGAAGTTCAATGCAAGCTGGAGGAATAGCATCTTATCTTTCAATTTTGCACTTGACAGCTTATGGGACTCAATATGGAGATTAATAATTTCAAATCATAACCACTGCTCTCATTGTTTTTTGGATTGCAGCTATTCGTAATGGTTTTACTATTCTAGCTTACACCTCCACAGGACACATCTTGTGTTTTTTTTATTTGTCTCCTTTTGCCTGGCACCATCATCCCTTTTGTTATTTATTCACTCCTGCCCTCCAATCTATTACAGACTTTCCCTTTTGTTTTTCCTCACCTTTCTTCCCCTGCCTCTGTACTTACTTAAAACCTGTTACATCATAAATTTACCCAGCTCTGACAAAAGATCATTGACCTGACAAAAGGTCATTGACCTGAAACAATAACTCTGGTTCCCTCCCCACAGGCGCTGTCTGACTTCCTGATGATATCCAGCATTTTCTGTTTTCATTCTAGTGTTTAAAATAATTACTAACAGCAGTTATAAGCAACTTACAACATTGCATCAGTGTTATGGTGCAAAATATATTCTTGCAGTTAATCTCCACATTTCTTGTCAGAATAAGCTTGTCCAGATGTGGATACTTGCATAAGCAGCATTTCAACGTATGAGATATATACCTGTAGAATGAATCATAATTAAGAACTTAGTGATAATGATAAAAACAAACAATTCTTGAAACGGTAGCTAAATCTATCTTGTCCTTCCTAACAGAAGAAAACTTTTTTCCAATAATTTTCTAGAAAATTTACATAAGAAAACCTAAGAAGTAATAGAGGAGAAGGCCACAGAGTATCCGGAGCCTGTTCCATTATTCAATGAGATCATGTTGATCTTCAACCTCAACCCTACTTCCCTGTCTTATTCCATTATCCCTTGATTTGGACACTTAGGCCTGAATTTTCATCCTTGAGACGGGTAGCAGGAGTCTGGAAAATTCACAGCCTTGCCTGCTCGGGAGAAAGTGCCTACAAAGGCAGCATTTTCATTGTGGCACGGGTGCAGGCTGGAGTCGGGCCAGCCGACCCGGGCAAAAGTTTCGGAGGCAGCCGCAGGGGCTGCCAGGTTTCAAGGTGAACTGTTTAGATGATCCACCTCAGTGTTGTGGAACTTGTTCCCAGTTAAAATAGAAACAGAAAGGTCCTCCAGCCCTCACCCTCAATACACTCCCCATGCCCCATCCTAGCCACCTCATGTCTCCCACCAAGCCCCTATGGCCCTTCATGCCCCCATGCCAAGCAATTGCATTTCCATGCCCATTTACCCATTTTACACTTTATACAACCAATGAACCCCACGGTTATGGTAGGATGTGTAAAAAAAAAAGCTTTTAAAAAAATTCATTGATAACTTTCTACTTTCTTAAAAATAACCTTTCTGCTACAGCCCAATAAAAGTGTCATGTACTCTTGGCTGAGATCTTAGAGTACTGAAACACCTGAGCCCTAGAGAAAACATTGCTGGATTAACAGCTCTGGCTCTCTGATCTCTTCTGTCAATTTCACAATGTATATTTACACACAATTAAGAGGTTTTAAGTGACTGCAGTTACAGCTACTGAAACTGTAAAGGGTCTGGGTGATTGACTCAGTGAAAATCCAGGCCTTAGTGTCCAAAAATCTATCAATCTCATTGTTGAATATACCTAATGACTAAATTTTCAAAAGCATTCACTAAGGTGCCACACAAAAGGTTAATACACAAGATAAAGGCTTATGGAGTTGCAGGTAGTATATTAGCCTAGATAGAGGATTAATTAACGGACAGGAAGCAAAGATTAGTTAGAAATTAGGTATTTCAAGTTGGTAGACTCTAACTAATGGAGTGCTGCAAGGTTCGGTGTTGGGTCTCAGCTATTTAATTAATGGCAGAGATGAAGAGACTGAGAGTAGTGTATCAGTTTTCTGACAATACAAAGCTACGTTGGAATGTAAGCTATGTGGAGAACACAAAGAACCCGCAAGGAGTTAGGTGGGCAACAAGGTGGCAGATGAAAAATAATGTGGGGAAGTGTGAGGCTGTTCACTTCAGCAGTAAGAATAGAAAAGCAGAATATCTTTTAAAGGTGTGAAAGTTGTAAATGTTGATGTTAAGAGGAACTTAGGTGTACTCATAGAAGGAACACAGAAAGTTAGCATGCAGACACAGTAAGCAATTAGGAAGGTGACATGTTGGCTTTTTTGCCAAACATATTGGGGTACAAGAATAATGAAGTCTTGTTACAATTGTACAGGGCTTTGGTGAGACCAGTCCTGGAATTCTGTGCACAGTTTTGATCTCCATATACAGGAAAGGATCTACTTGCATTAGAGGTGATACAGAGGAGATTCACTCAATTGGTTCCTAGGATGAGAGGTCTGTCCTCTGATGATAGACTGAGTAAATTGGGCTATATTCTCTGGAATTTAAAAGAATCGGAGGTGAACACATTGAAACATACAAAATTTGAAGGAGCTTGACAGGGTATACACTGAGAGGTTATTTACCCTGGCTGGGGAATCTAGAACACAGTGGCATAATCTCAGAACCTTCTCAGTCCAGGAATCAATCTAGGGAACCTTCACTGCATCACTTCCAATGCAAGGATATCCTTCCTTAACTTACTCTCCCATTGTTACAATCATATGGGGTAGAAGGAATGGGTTTATAGTTCATAGGGAAGTTGGATGTTAAGCTAATTGTTTGATACAGTAATTTCTGTGATTCACCCAATCTTAGAACTCAGATGTGTAACTTTCTGCCCTTTGTTAATGTTGCTTTGTACATAGACCAACTATGAACATGGTCCCCACAGCACCTGGATTACGTGCACACAATGAATCAGCAGAGATTAGCAATTTACCATATGAGGAATTCATGTTTTATAAACCTGCCTTGTACATCCTTCGTGATACCCTCGTACCATGTCAATTTGTAAAAATATGATAACGTGCTTTAAAAAGGGTGTTGGCAGTTTTGTGTTATTCGGATGCAAAAGAATTTATGTTAAAAACAAAAATGTAGATAATCTAATGTAGTGTTTCCTGGATCAGAAAAGAAACAATGATTATGGCAGATACTATTCCTTGCAGATCAGGTCTTTACCATCTCCAAAAATCTGACAGAATCTTTTTCCTGTAATAATAGCCCTGCAATATGTCTCAGGAGGAGGAGAAAACATACACTGTGACAAGACTCAGGTGAGTACAGATTCAAAAACTTGACTAGCCAAGTTAAGGTGTGGAAAACAGGGGCAATGCAAAGCAAGGTCAAAGCGGCTCATTTGCATAGCACTTCTACAATAGCTATGGAAGCTGGTGGCATAGTGGTCATGTTATTGTACTTGTATGTTGCGAATATCTGATTCTATAATTCATGTGTTTTTTAGAGGTATAACTTTCAGTTTTGGAATGTAGCTTTTAGGTTGGAGAATAAACTGTTACTGCAAGTTAAATGGAAAAACCTGATTGCGAACTCGATAAACCCTAAAGTAAATGAAAATCAAACAAGCCTCGGTTAATTACGGTTAAAAGGTATCCTGTGTTTATCTTACAAGGTCACAGTTGAAAGTGAGAAAACGTAAACAATGAATGGCCAAGCTATAGACTTGATAAAGGAAGCATGTTTATCCTTATCTCAATAAAAGACTTAGATTATTTATGTAGTTCCCAGATGAAAAGAGGCTAGCAACTGTTTCTAAATATGGGGGACGAGGGAATCTGGAGAGAGGGTAATTATATCCATTAGAGATATAAATTTGTCATGTGGGTCACCAAATCAAAGGGGTTGTTTTGAAGGTCAGATAGTTAATTTACATTTCTGTTTGGAACATCCCAAGTATGCCACACTGCCATGGATATGGGCTTTAGGGGTTAGGGAGGGTCCTTTGGTTTACTGTATCTTTGTATGTGCTTGCTTACAGAAGCAAGCAGTCAGCAGTTCAGTTTAGAAACAGACAGGGACAGTTGCAGCTCTCTGAGTCGAGGGAACAAAGGAGATAAGAATTACTGAGGCCTACATCTGAAGCAGAGAAAAAACTAACTTTGTCGTTTATCATGCAGAATGTGGGTGGGACCTCGAGTTCAGTTTGGAGACAGAGTTAATGAGGGAAGATTTACCTAGTTTGGAGTTAGAGGAAAAAATCTACAGTAACCTTGATAGTTCAGCTTGGAATCAGGCAAAGAAAAATAGAGTCTGCCACATGCTGTGTCTGTCCAAAGCCAAGACAAGAAGAATAGAGCTTATAAGAGTCATGGAGTTATACAGCACAGAAACAGGCCCTGCGGACCATCGTGTCCATGCTGGCCATCAAGTACTTAACTATTCTAATCCCATTTTGCAGTACTTGGTCCGTAGCCCTGTATGCTATGGCCTTTCAAGTGCTCATCTAAATACTTCTGAAATGTTGTGAGGGTTTCTGCCTCTACCACCCCATCGGGCAGCGTGTTCCAGATTCCAACCACTCTCTGAATGAAAACATTTTCCTCAAATCCCCTCTAAACCTCCTGCCCCTTACCTTAAATATATGCCCCCTGGTTATTGACACCAACGGTAAGGGAAATGTTTCTTCCTACCTACCCTACCTATACCCCTCATAATTTTGTATACCTCTATCAGGTCCCCCCTCAGCCTTCTCTGTTCTAAGGAAAACAACCCTAGGCTATCTTGTCTCTCTCCATAGCTGAAATGCTCCAGCCCAGGCAACATCCTGGTGAATCTCCTCTGCACCCTCTCCAGTGCAATCACATTCTTCCTATAGTGTGGCAACTAGAACTGCACACAGTACTCCAGCTGTAGCTAACTAGCATTTTATACAGCTAAAAAAAATTCTCTGAGAGGGTTGTGAGACATTGGAATTAATGTTAGAGTCTATTATAAAGGGTGTAATAGCAGAGCGTTTAGAAATGCATAGCAATCAAACAGAATCTTCATGAAGGAGAAATCATGCCTGACAAATTTATTAGAATTCTTTGAGGAGGTTACAAGCAGGATAGATAAAGGGAAACCAGTAGTTGTAATATATTTGGATTTCCAAAAGGCATTCTATAAGGTACCGCACATAAGGCTACTTGATAAGAGCCCATGGTGCTGGGGGTAGTATATTAGCATGGATAGAGGATTGGCTAACTAATAGAAGACAGAGAGTTGGAATAAGGGGAGCATTTTCAGAATGGCAACCTGTAACTAATGGAGTGCCACAGGGATCAGTGCTGGGGCCACAATTATTTACAATATATATTAATGACTTAGATGAGGGAAGTGAATGTACAATTGCCAAGTTTGCGGATGACACAAAAATAGGTGGGAAGGCAAGTGGTGAGGATGACACAAAGAGTCTACAGAGTGATATAGACAGGTTAAGTGAGTGCAAAAACTTGGTGGATGAAATATAGTGTAGGAAAATGTGAGGTTATGCATTTTGGCAGGAAGAATAGAGAACTGAATATTATTTACATGGAGAGAGACTACAGAAAGCTACAGCACAGAGGGATTTGGGATTCCTTGTGCATAAATCCCAAAATGCTAGGTTCAGCAGGTAATGGGGAAGGCAAATGGAATGTTGGCCTTTATTTCAAAGAGAATGGAGTATAAAAATAGGGAAGTCTTGCTAAAACTATACGAGGCACTAGTTAGACCACACCTAGAATACTGTGAACAGTTTTGGTCCCCTTATCTAAGGAAAGATATATTGGCATTGGAGGCAGTCCAGAGAAGATTGAGTAGGTTGGGCCTGTACTCATTGGAGTTCAGAAGAATGAGAGGCAAACTTATTGAAACATATAAGATTCTTAGGAGACTTGACAGGGTAAACGCTGAGAGGTTGTTTCCCCTTGTGGGAGAGTCTAAGACCAGTGGGCATATTCCCAGAGTGAGGGTTCGCCCATTTAAGACAGAGATGAGGAGGAATTTTCTCTCAGAGGGTAGTAAATCTGTGGAATTATTTACTGCAGAGGGCTGAAGAGGCTGGGTCGTTAAGTATATTTAATCAGTAAGAGAATCAAGGGTTATGGGGAGAAGGCAGGAAAGTGTAGTTGAGGATTGTCAGATCAGCCATGATCTCATTGAATGGCGGAGCAGATTCAATGGGCCGAATGGCCTACTTCTGCTCCTACATCTTATGGTCTTATAGTCTCCCTCTAAAGGTAGTTGAGGCAGAGTTTTTGAATATCTTTAAGGCAGAAGTAAACAGATTCTTGATAAGCAAGGGGGTGAAAGGTTATCAGAGGTAGGCAGGAATGTGAAGTTGAGGTTGAAATTAGATCAGCCATGATCTTATTGAATGGCAGAGCAGATTTTGAGGGACTGAGTGGCCTACTCCTGCTCCCAATTCGTGTCAGATGCATCCAAGGATACTAAGAGAAGTGAGAATGGAAATTGCAGAGGCACTGGCCATAGCTTTTAAGTCTTCCTTAGACTCAGGAGGGGTGGTGCCGGAGGACTGGAGAATTGCAAACATTACACCTTTATTCAAAGAAGGGTGTAAAGATAAACCCAGCAACTACAGGCCAATCATTTTAACTTCGGTGGTGTGGAAACTTACATAGCAACATAGAAAATAGGAGCAGGAGTAGGTCATTTGGCCCTTTGAGCCTGCTCCATCATTCAATATGATCATGACTGATCCTCTATCTCAATGCCATACCCCCGCTCTAGAAACAATAATCAAGGACAAAATTAACAGTCACATGGACAAGTGGGTTAATTAAGGAAAGCCAGCTTGGATTTCTTAAGGGAAATTCATGTCAAACTAATTTGCTGGAGTTTGTTGATGAGGTAACAGAGAGGGTTGATGAGGGCAATGCTTTTGATGTGGTGTATATGGACTTCCAAAAGGCATCTGATACAGTGCCTCACAATAGACTTGTGAGTTAGCAGAGTTATAACTCATGAAGTAAAAGGGACTGTAGCAACATGAATACGAAATTAGTTGTGTGACAGAAATCAGAGAATAGTGGTTAATGGATGTTTTTCAGACTATCAGAAGGTTTGTACTGGAGTTCCCAGGGGTTGGTGTTTGAACCCTTGTTGTTCCTGATATATATTAATGACCTAGACCTTGGTGTACAGGACACAATTTCAAAATTTGCAGATTATATGAAACTTGGAAGCACTGTGAACTGTATGGCAAATAAACACAGTGTAGAACTTCAAAAAGACACAGACAAGTTGTTGGAATGCGGACAAGGAGCAGATAAAGTTCAATGCAGTGAAGTGTGAAGTGATTCATTTTGGTATGAAGAAAATTGACAATAAAAATAAAGGGTACAATTTTCATGGGTGTGAGGAGCAGAGGGACCTGGGTGTATACATGCATGAGTCATTGAAGGCGGCAGGATAAGTTGAGAGAGGGGTTAATAAAGCATAGTGTATCCTTGGCTTTATTAATAGGGGTATAGAGCAAGGAAGTTATACTAAACTTAACACTGGTTCAGCCTCAACTGTGTCCAGTTTTGGGTATAAGACATTAGGGAAGATGTGAAGACATTAGAGAAAGAGCAGAAAAGATTCACGAGAATGGTCTCAGGGACTAGGAACTTCAATTATGTAGACAAAATGAAAAAGTTGAGACTGTTTTCCTTGGAGGAGAGAAAGTTGAGAAGAGATTTGATAGAGGTATTCAAAATCTTGCAAGGTCTGGACAGAGTAGAAAGGGAAAAAACTGTTCTCACTGGTGGAAGATTTGAAAACAAGAGGGCCACAGATTTAAGGTAATTAGCAAAAGAAGCAAAAGTGATATGAGAAAAAGCGTTTTCACACAGCAACTGGTTAAGGTCTGGAATACACTGTCGGAGAGTGTGGTGGAGGCAGGTTCAATCGAAGCATTCAAAAAGGAATAAGATGGTTATCTGAAAAGGAAGAATGTGCAAGGTTATGGGGAGAAGGCGGGAGAAAGCACTGCAGACACGATGGGCCAAATGGCCTCCTTCTGCACTGTAACAATTTTGTGATTCTAAGATATATTTCACTTAAACCTGGCTGGGATCAGTGCCCTGACATATCGTATAACTATGGCTATGGATAAGGCTTTAAACTAAAACTGGAGGAAGATCAGGTGAAGGGAGACTTTAAGACAAAAGTCAAGGCAATACAGCAGTGTAGCAATTTGGGTAAAGACAAGCAGATTGGGACCAGATCAATGAATAAGGTCCATGCAAAGAAAAAAATTAAAAGCTCTATATCCAAATACGTGAAGGATTTGTTATAAGACAGATGAACTAGTGGCACGAATAGAGATGAATTGTTTCAATTTACAGAGACATAGGACTGGACTTTCCATTTGGAGTTGGAACCCTGATGTTGGATCAAATGCGGGTCCCAACCCTGCATTCTGTATCTGGAATAGTCACCCAACTACAATTTTTTACAAGATTGGCCAATTAATGGCCAGAGGGGGCTTGCCATCCTATCAAAGGCTCCAGAGGCCAGAAGGCCAATAAGTGATCCTCCAGCAATGACACATGCTCAGCCAAAAGAGAGAAAGAGAGAAAGGGACAGAGACAAGGACAGAGAGATAGAAAGAGAGAGACAAAGAGAGAGAGAGACAAAAAGAGAGAGTCAAAAGAGAGACAGAGAGACAAGAAAGAGAGAAACAAAGAGAGAAAGATAGAGACAAAGAGAGAGAGAGAAAGAGATAGCCCAACCCACTTACCTGAGCTCTGGCTGAGATCAGGACCGTGTGCGGTTCCAGCAGAGTCCACTGCTCCCAATAGTGCTTCTGGAACTGATGAGTGCTGACCCTCTGATTGGCTGACAGCTCTTGGAGGCAGACGTCCTGCCTCAGAGGTAGAGGCATTGAGCTCGGGCAACTAATTGCCTGAGCCACTCAAAATAGTTTTGTGGCTTCCAGGGCCAGCAAAGGTGGGCTCACGCCCGATTTTCTAGCCAGTGAACGGGGCCATGACCTCCACATTAAATCTGGCCAAGGTGTGACTGAGAGTACAGCTGGAATTATATTTGAAGAATATATGTAAATAATATCCTGCAACTTTCCCATTTTCCAATGGAATGCACTAATGCAACAAATGTGGAGGCTTCCCCCACTGTGGTTTTACTCTCAAGGGTGGATTTTCCAGGTCATCACCAGTGGCAAGGTAACTGCTGGCAGTTATTGGAAAATCTATATCAATAAACCGTAACTTTGACACATGTTGGTGATGATTAAGGCTCAGAAAATATACCACCTAATGTTTTATGAAATTTTAACAAAGGGAATTTGTTAAGGACTCGCCATATTCAATAATTCTCCAGAACCAAAATAACGTGTTGGTAAGTGATGAAATTGCTGTTTTAAAATTATGCGAAAGATGATGCATCAACAGATCATGATGGTTTGGTACAATTTCAGCAAAACAAATTACTCTGCAAACAGGCTAGGAGTGCATCCTCCAAAATGAAGGTGGGCGGTAAAATTAGACTTGCGCCCAAATGAATGGCAAGTCAGCTTCTTATACTGCTCCCTGTCAACCCAAACCAAATTCAGCATTGGATCTTATTTGAATGAAACAGATGATCTGAGGATGGCATTCGGGCATCCAGGTCCAGCATGCCTGTCAGGTCCTGATGAATTCTGATTGACTCTGATGCTGAGCCAACCTGTAGTTAGATCCTGGAGGAGGAGACAAAATGGCAAGAGTCTAACCTGGTCCATCAGTGCCACACCATAATTTTTGGAGCCAGGAAGATCACTCCTACGCTTCCTAGCTGCACATAAATGTAAACTTGTGCTCATGTCTTGAACAGCCTCCAGCAGTTCCATTCAGCATTACTGATTGGACGCTTAAAACCTGGTACAGCTAGGCAAAGCCTGCCAGTAACATCGAGGTTTTCTAATCAGCATTCCAAACCTAATGCATACACAAAATGCCTAATACTAATTTCAAGCTTGTGCCTACTTCCACTATTGCAACCAGGTCACATGAGGAACAGATAGGGTGCAAACATATAACCAAAAGTTGTTCTCCCATCATTCAGGTTACATCCAAACAATGAGCAAAACAAAACTGAATTGCTCCCCCATGTGTACAGAGAAATTGTTAGAGATTTTATATAATTATATAATTTTATATTAGTACAGACTACTGAAATTGATCCAGCTGAATCCAGAAGCTCACAAGGCATTTATCTAAGTCAGTGACCTTATATAGCACAGTCTTCTATTCTAAAGAAGAATTAGTTACATCACAGAATTGTTACAACATAAAAGGATGCCATTCAGCCCGTCGTATTTGCACCAGCTCCTCAAATGAGCAATTCACCGAGTGCCATTCTCTGCCTTCTCGTATACCTGCACATTCTTCTTTTTCAGATAATAATCCAATTCCCTCTTAAATGCCTTGAGTAAACCTGCTTTCACTGCACTCACAGGCAATGCATTTCAGACCTTAACCACTTGCTAGGTGAAATATTTTCTCCTCATGTCTCCATTGCTTCTTTTGCCATTAACTATGTGCCCTCTCGTTCTCAATCCTTCCACCAGTGAGAATAGTTTTTCTCCATCTACTCTGTCCAGACCTCTCATGACTTTGATTACCTCTATCAAATCTCCTCTCAATCTTCTTTTCTCCAAGGAAAACAAACCCAACTTCTCCTATCTATCTATATAACTGAAGTTCCTCATCCCTGAGACCATTCTTGTGAATCTTTTCTGCACTCTCTCCAATACCTTCACATCTTTCCTGAAGCGTGCCACCCAGAATTGGATGCAAACTCTAGTTGAGGCCAAATCAGTATTTTATACAAGTTTAATATAAACTCCTTGCTCTTGTACACTATGCCCCTATTAATAAAGCCTAGTATGCTGTATGCTTTATTAACCACTCTCTCAACCTATCCTGCCACCTTCAATGACTTATGCACAGGTCCCTCTGCTCCTGCATCTCCTTTAGAATTGTACCCTTTTTTTTTAATTATCTCTCCAGGTTCTTTACTTTTCTGCATTGAATTTCATCTGCCGCTTGTCTGCCCATTCCAGCAACTTGTCTATATCCTTTTGAAGTTCTACACAATCCTCCTCACAGTTCGTAATGTTTCCAAGTTTCGTATCATCTGCAAATTTTGAAATTTTGTGCCTTGTACACCAAGGTCTAGATCATTAATAAATATCAGGAAGAGCAAGGGTCCAAATACGGACCCCTGGGAACACCACGACAAACCTTCCTCCAGTCCAAAAAACAGCTATTAACCACTACTCTTTGTTTCCTGTCACTCAGCCAATTTCGTATCCATGTTGCTACTGTTCCTTTCATTCCATGAGCTATAGCTTTGCTCACAAGTCTGCTGTATATCACTCTATCAAATGCCTTTGGAAGTCGGTTTACTCCAAATCAACAGCATTAACCCTCTCCATTATCTCTCCAAGAAGTTAGTTAAACACGATTTGCCTTTAACAAATCCATGCTGACTTTCATTAATTAAATTGCATTTGCCCAAGTGATACTAATTTTGTCTTGATTATTAGGCTGGATTTTATGGACCCCTTGCCAAGCATGTTTTTGGGGATGGGGGGACATGTAAAATATGCCCAGTGGGTAGCCCACCGCCTTCCCAACTGCTCCAGACACAGTCTCCATAATACGAGGATGGGTAAGACGCCCATTAGCCCACCCGCCCATATGTACATTGAGGCCCTTAAGTGGCTAATTAAAGGCCACTTAAGGCCCTCAATCCCTCACCACTGCCTTTATACACTGGCGAGTGGAAGGCAGGTGAGAGTGGGAAGGCCATTTTTTCACCCATGTTGGTGAAAAGGCCAGAAGGTGGAGTACATTGTTTGTGTTCATGATCATGTGCATCCCAGCCTGGCCTCTGAAATCTGCCCCTTGCCCCCACTGCCCCCCTTCTTCAGGTTCTTCTTCCTCCCCGCCCTAAAATGCCTGACTTACCTGCCTCTGTCATCCATGACATTTCTTCCTGGGGTCTCCTTGCAGTCCCAGGAGCACCCACTACTCTCTTCTGGCATTGCTGGGACGAGCTGCCAACCAATCAGATTAATGGGAAACTCTTGATGGCAGGAATTCTTTCCAGTGAGGCGTGTAAGTCTGACCCTTAGCTTGTTAAGGCCACCCGCTGTGTATTATTGCTGGGGAGTGGCCTTTTTTAAAGTCGGTCAGTTTCCAGCCGACTTTTCTTCTGTGGGGGAGTTGGTGGTCAGGGGTGGTGTGGTGGCAGGGGTTGGGGCGGTCGAGCTGTGCGTGGCCTGTAAAATTCAGCCCATTGTTTTTAGAAGCTTCCCACCACTGATGTCAAACTGACTGGCCTGTGGTTAGTGGGCTTAAATTTATACCCTTTTTTTGAACAAGTGTGTAACATTTTCAATTCTCCAGTCTTCTGGCACTGGATGATACGAGATAAATTGTAAACCATATAACTAGGGCAATGGAATGTTCAATTAGCTACTGCAGGAAATAAATCAGGAACAGAGAATGGGGGATGAAGAAAGTAACTGTACTAAAAATACAGATAGCGGCCATTATACTGCATGGTGTAAACAGGCCAATTATAATTCAGGACCTCATGAGCAACATTTTTCATTAGTATGTGCCAACATCCAGGGAACACAAGTATGTCTCAAATTTTGAATTGATTCTAACTTTCAGAAATTATAAAGTTAAAACTTGATTCTGAAAATATAAATAAAGATAATTACAATTTATCTTTGATAGTACACATTTTTTTGCATTTTTATGAAACCACTTGGCCTGCGGACTAATCTTAAATGAGTAGATATTTAGTGCCTCAAAAGCTCCCAACAGACTAATGATGAAACATTGATAAGTTAAAAACACTTAGATGTCTATAAAGTAAATATGTGACATTAAAACAGAACACAGTAAAAAAATTTACTGGTAATAATTTCTGATAACAGGTATACTTACAGGTTGACGATATTTATTGTATTCTCTAAAATACCTTTGAGAATATCAAGGGAAATGGAAGTTGCACGAAGATCCCTAAAAATGAATGAATGGTATTATACTTTCAAATATATGACTAATTTTGTATACAATATAAGTAGCTTGAGAAACACCTATTATATTTGTTCATTTTACTTTTGAATGCAGGTGTGCATGTATGTGCGAATGTGTATATGTGTTACATACTTCCATATTCCCTCTTTTTTCTAATCGTTATATTTCTCTCCACTTATTCAGATCTCTCAAACAATGTAGCACCTACAGCCAAGAGGGAAGGTTGGCAACCTACTCCAAGACCTCCACAAATTAAACTTTGAGAGGGTGCCAGGAGGTCATTCATTTGCCCTCATCCTACATTTGACATTTTTCTTTCCCTCGTTGTAAGAAAGTGTTTGCCTTTGGTTTGATGTCTGTCAACGCAACATGACTAAAATTAGTGAATGTATGAATCTGGCATTGATCTTTCCATCACAATGGGTCATTTTAATTTTAAAGGGAAGTAGCACATGCACATACTACTAAATGCAGAAACCTGTTTCCGTGCCCTTCTGAAAAAAAGTTTACTAGTGCCAGACACTAAAGAATAGCATTGTAAATCTGTCTCATTCCTCTTTTTGCAATTCACTATGGAGATAATTAAGTTCTTTTCAAGCATTGATTGTTGTTTGGCAGTTTTCCTATTCCAACGTAAAATGCTAATGGGTAGGATTTTGTGTAAATTGAGATAGGAAAGATTAAATGGTAGATCAACCTGACCACACCATTCATCACTGGTTCCATTGCAGAATTGGCAAAGTTTTTAAAACACGTGAGCATAATTTTGACTTCAGTGATAATATAAAATGGACCATAATAATTAAGCCATCTGTTATATCTCTCCCCATTTTTACTTCCAGTGACTTCAGTAGTGAGATGTTAATGGGCAGCTGAATTGATATTAGTGATGGAGTAAAATAGGCAAAGTAAAAATTATCCTCCTACTTTCTTCTCAGAGAGTTGCCCTTCAACTAACTCAAAATAATTTACATTTCAATAATAAAAGCAAAAATGGCAAAATGTCACTTAAGTAAATTGAAAAAATCTCAATAATCAATTAGAAAGGATCTCAATAACACTTTGAGGTAGAGAAATAAAACAACTGATAATGGAGGACAACACTGTGGGGTAGGTCACATCTCCAAACATGGAGAGCTCACTTATGGAGGCATTTTTACAGATTTATACTTACTTATACACGTATTTGGGGCAAAATATATATGTCCAACTAGCTTAAAGAATATATTTTAGGAGTCAAAAATGTCCCTACTTATCCTAAGTCACGCTGGTGTTGGTTATTGAGTGCTAGACTTATTAGCCATTATTCCTATGTGAGCATTTATAGTGACTATCAGCAGACAGTTCCAACTGTGGGAAATATCATGCTTGAAATCTATTCAGCCCTCACCAGATTCCCATATTTTTTACCAGTGGTAAAAACTTGATAACGAATAGCAGAGATTTTGGTTGATTTTGTATTTCGAGTCCAGGAGGGTTGAGGCCAGCTGTATCCTCTTCTACTTCTGTCTCAAACATGATCAGCTAACTCAGCCTTGGCCAATGATCAAACATGGGAAATTTCTGCTCTATGGGCAGAATGTTGCGCTCGCCAGGCTGGCGTGTGCCCAACCCAAACGAGTGTAAAATGACGTTGCACGATATTTCGGTCAGCAGTCACGCGCAGGAGACGCCAGCGCATCGACTGACAATTAACAGGCCTATTAAGGCCATTAAAGTAATAATTAAATGAAATTTTTTGCTGCCCATTCAACCTTATGGTTGGCGGGCAGGCCAATCAACCTTAAGGCCAAGCGGCTTTTGGATCTTTTAGGAAACCTCATCCACAGGCGGGATGGGGTCTCCAGCAGCAAAGTAAAAATGTTAAAATTTCATTCATGACATGCCCCTGCTCATGTGATAGATTAACATTGCTTCAGTTTTTAATTTTTAATTTTAAAAATCTTCAGCTCCCTGAGGCAGCTGTGTGCTTCAGGGAGCTTTTACTGCGTGCACACAAGCATGCACGAACTTCAGTGCTCGCGCTGCTCCTGCCCTCCATGGCAGCACTGAGTGCTGCAGTGGTCACAGCCCGATCACAGGCAGCAGTCGGACTTCCCGACCACTCCCGGGCCCAGCCGCCAAGCCCGCCCACCCACCAGAAAATCCCGGCCTATACATTTCAGTACCATAGCGTTGAGTACCAATGC
Organism: Carcharodon carcharias; assembly: GCF_017639515.1. Taxonomy (NCBI): domain Eukaryota; kingdom Metazoa; phylum Chordata; class Chondrichthyes; order Lamniformes; family Lamnidae; genus Carcharodon; species Carcharodon carcharias. Next base: position 38,947,865 of record NC_054469.1, on the reverse strand, counting down.
ATTTATCTCCTGAACCACAGAAGAACTTTACAATTAAATTTTCAAGATGATAACCGTCAGTTAACAGGGTAGTAGTGAATTTAAAAAGTATAAAAGCTTTTAAAAAGTAATTCAAATACATATGTAGAAATGCAGATATTTTTAAAGTTAACATCTGATTTGAATTTCAGTAATAAGATCAGAAGTGTACTTACAAGTAGATTATTGAAGACAGTCTATCAAAAGCTCCTCTACCTATTAGGCTTAAATAATTGTCACTTATATTCCTAAAAACGAACATAAATTGCAAAATATTTCAAAAGATTGTATCTTCGTGGAATACATTCTCCCCATTCAAGACTTATACAGCACTTTCTTTAAAAATACATTTACTTAAAAATAATCTATTAAAGGTATGGATTTAATATAAATGAAGTTTTTTTTTAATAGGTTAAAATGACTACTCAGTTCATACCACCTATATGCATTTCAATTTTGTAGTTTTCCATTGAATTCTACACCATCTTGGTCTCTGGCATACGTCACTTACAAATTTGGAATCCTGCTCTGACAGTTAAATTTTGCAAACTTGCAAACTGCAAATGTGTTCTAGGTAAGACTGAAGGAAAAACATCAGGGAAGAACAAAAACTGTGTGAACTCAGGGTGAGGGGAACTCAAGGAGTACCTCCATGAATTCTGGCAGGGGGAAATTGTATGAGTGTTGCTGTGAACTGAGAAATTTAAGGAAGAAGACAGCCAGAATACGAATGGGAATGGAGATAATTCCAGTGTTCAAAAGGAAAAGAAGGAGGAGAAGAAGATGTCAGCATTAACAGGATGGGAAGGAAAGAAAGATAATGTGAGCTGGCTGGAAGGGGGGTGGGGGGCACACAGTGGGATGTCCCTTTCACCCATCATCCCTTGCATGCCAATCTACATTGGCTCCCAGTCCACCAATGTCGCAATTTTAAAATTCTCATCTTCCTGTTCTACTTCATCTATGGCCACAGCCCACCCTTACTCTGTAACCTCCTACAACCCTTCCTCCAAAGCTGTCCTCTTGTGCATTCCCCACTTCTATCACTACACTACTGGTGGTCATTACGGATGACAAACCTCCAGGATTTGCCTGGAGTCTCCCGGGATTGAAAATCAATCTCCAGGACACTGGTGTCTGCAACCCTGGAGAAAAATCATAGGAACATTAAAAAAGATAGTTTTTACAAACATTTTTAAACACTTCTCTTTACTATGTATAGAAATATTGAAAATGAGAAAAAAGGCTGTTTGTCTGACAGTCAAGCATCGTCTAATTGGGTAATGAGTCTTTTTGCTTTCCAATTGGCATAGGAAGGCAATGCATCATTAGGATGGATGTATTGACTGACTAATGGTTGGAATGGGGGAAAGTCATGTGATGAAACCTCCCGGAATTAGAGTTGGCAATCCTAGCAGTCATGCCTTCAGCTTTTTAGGCCCTAAGCTCTGGAATTCTGTCCCCAGGCCTTTTTGCCTCTCCATTCAGCTCGCAGACCTGCTCCACCATTCAAATTGATCATGGCTGATCATCTACCTCAATGCCACTTTCCCACACTATGTCCACATCCATTGATGTCATTGATCTCCAGAAATCTATTGGGTTCTCTCTTGAACATGCTCAATGATTGGGCTTCTATGCCCCTCTGGGGTAGAGAATTCCGAAGATTCACCACCCTCTCAGTGAAGAAATTCCTCCTCATCTCAATCTTAAATGGCCTACCCCTTATCCTGAGATTATGTCCCCTGGTTTCAGACTCACCAAGCAGGGGAAACATCTTATCTACATCTATCCAGTCACACCCTATAAGAATTTTGTAAGTTTCCATGAAGTCACCCCTCATTCTTCAAAACTCTGGGCAATGCAGACCCAGTCTCCTCAATCTCTCCTCATAAGACAATCCCAACATCCCAGGGATTAATATGGCGAACCTCCGTTGCACTCCCACTATGGCAAGTATATGCCTCCTTAGATAAGGGGACCAAAATTGTGCGCAATACTCCAGGTGAGGTCTCACCAAGGCTCTATATAACGGCAGCAAGACATTCTTATTCTTGTACTCAAATTCCTTTGCAATGAAGGACAACATGCCCCTTGTCTTCCTAATTGCTTCCTGCATCTACATGCTAGCTTGAGGGAAATGGCAAGGAGGGAGTCAGGGAATGGAAGGTTTGGTAGTATGGATTCGGGAGGCCACAACTATGAGGGTTAGGAAGGGGGAAGAGACCTTAATTCTGTGGGTTGGGGGTGGGGAGAGGCCTTAACTCATAGGTCAGGGATGGGGAGGATCTGCAACGGCCAGGATGATCAAGGAGCGAGAGGTTCAGGAAGCAGGATCCATGGCGAGCAGGAGGTACTCTAAGTAGAGAGGTACTCTAAGTAGAAAGTTACTTGTTGATATTTTTAAATTTATTTTAAAAGGTTTTTCATTCACCAATCTAGGACATTAGCAATGTAAGTGGGTATAAGTGTTTTATTTTTTTTTCTGATAAGGAAGGCCTACAGAAGCTTTCTACATTTTTAACATTGATTTCTATGGGAACCAATGTTTCACTTAAAGTTGTTTCACTTAAGGTCATGATTCTCAGGAACGTAACCACGATTTTAAGTGAGGACTTAACTGTAGTCCACTCCCACTTGGTCTCTTTTGTTAGATTGCATAGGGGGACAGATAATGTAGTGAAGTCAGGAATGAAGCAACTACAGTACATAATGAGTCCTAGCAGACTCCAGACTTCTTGCATGTTTCTGGGATCCTCAGCATTTGCAATTGCTTCAACTTTCCATGGATCAGGTGATACTTCTTCATTACTGAGCACATGACTGAAGAATTTGATTCTGCTTTCATTGAACGAGCACTTGCCTTTGCTCAAGTTGAGGTTACGTTCTCTAAGATGTTGTACGCATGCATGCAGATGTGTCTCAAGTTCACCTTCAGTGCGACCGTAGATGAGAATATCATCAATGATGTTCAATATGCCTTCAAGTATTTGGAGTACAGGCTGAAGCTTGTGCTGAAATACCTCAGCTGCCAAATTTACTCCAAAGTTGAGTCTCTTGTATCGAAAAAGTCTGATGTGAGTGCAGAGTACTGTAAGATATCTCGATAGGCTATACATCAAAGGTTACTACACAAGGTAAGAGCACATGGTGTAGGGGAATAACATGTTAGCATGCATAAAGGATTGGCTGGCTAACAGAAAGCAGAGACTAGGGATAAATGGGTCTTTTCCAGATTGGCAAGATGTAACTAGTAGAGTGCCACAAGGATCAGTGCTGGGTCCTCAACTCTTTTCAATCTATATCAGTGATTTGGATGAAGGGATTGAATGTATAGTAGCTAAATTTCCCAATGACACCAAGATAGGTAGGAAAGTAAGTTGTCAAGAGGAGGTAGAGAGTCTGCAAAGGGATATAGACAGGGTTAAGTGAGTGGGCAAAAAATTGGCAGATGGAGTATAACCTGGCTAAATATGAACTTGTTCACTTTGGCAGGAAGAATAGATAAGTAGTATACTATTTAAATGGAGGAAGATTGCAGAATTCAGTGGTACAGAGGTACCTAGGTGTCCTAGTACCTGAATCACATAGGGCAGAATCTTCTGCCTGTCGGGTGGGCCAGTCAGGAGCGGGTACAGAGCCCGCCATTTTATGTGGGCAGGCCAATTAAGGCCCGCCCAGCGTGACACGCTCCCGGTAGCACTAAGCACTACCTGTGCAGGTGGGGGGAGGAAGGAGAGTTGGGGCCTGCGCATGTGCGTGAAAGAGCGCAGAAATCTCCCTGAGGCATGGAGCTGCCTTAGGGAGATTGAGTTCAGTTTTAAAGTTTAAAATAAAGAAAGTTAAAATTCATTTACACCTGTCCCCCCATGTGACAGTGTCATTTTTATGAACATAGGACATGTTTATGAAATGTTTAAAAATATTTATTAATTTAATGAAACTTTCATGCCCGTGGATGAGGTTTCATGAAAAACACGAAGGCCGATTGGGCTCTTTGCCTACCTGCCAATCTTAAGGTTGGACGGGCAGCCCTGTCAAGTACCTAAATTAGTTGATTAATGGCCTTAACAGGCCTTTGACAATTTGGCGGGTGCGCAGCCACCTCCGGCATGCGTCCACCGAACAAAAGGTCAGAATGATGCAAGATGACGTTGGGACACACACCCGACATCACCACGTGTCATGTTACACTTCGGCGTGCAGGGCCCGCCCCCACAAGCTGACAGGAAACTTCTCCCCATAAAGTTAGTATGCAGGTACAGCAAGTGATTAAGAAGGCAAATAGAATGTTGTGTTTATTGCAAGAGGAATGGAATATAAAATTAGGGAAATTTTTACTACAGCTGTACAGGGCTTTGGTGAGACCACACCTGGCAGTACTGTGTGCAGTTTTGGTCTCCTTATTTAAAAAGAGATGTAATTATGTTAGAAGCAGTTCAGAGAAGGTTCACTATACTCATTCCTGGGATGAAGGGTTGTCTTATGAAGAAGGGTTGAACGGGTTAGACCTACTATACCCATTGGAGTTTAGAAGAATGAGAGGTGATCTTGTTGAGACATAAGATCCTGAGATTTGACAGGCTGGATACCGGGAGGATGTTTCCTCTTGCCGGGAAACTAAAACTAGAGAACGTAATTTAAAAATGAGATATTTCCCTTTGAAGACAGAGATGAGGAGAATTTTTTTCTCCCAAAGGGACGTTGGTGTGTGGAATTCTCTTCCCCAGAAAGTAGTGGAGACTAGCTGGGTTAGACAGATTTTTGTTAGGCAAGGGAGTCAAAGGTTATGGGGAGCAGCCAGAAAAGTAGAGCTGAGACCACAGCCAGATCAGCCATAATCTTATTGAATGGTGGAGCGGGCTTGAAGGGCCAAATGGCCAACTCCAGCTCCTATGTTTTCATGTTCTTATAATTCTAAAAGGACACCCAGGTCCCTTCAGACACCTGCACTTCCCAACCACCCATCATTTAAGAAATACTCTGCCTTCTTGATTCTTCTACCAAAGTGAATAACTTCACACTTATTCACGTTATATTCCATTTGCCATATTCTAGCCCATTCACTTAGCCTGTCCAAGTCCTCTTGAAGCCTCCTTGCATCCTCCTCACAACTTATGTTCCCACCCAGTTTGTTGTCATCAGCAAATTTGGAAATATTACAATTGGTCCCCATATCCAAATCATCATGCTTGTTACAGTCATTCAAGTTTCTTATGCTTGGACTTCAAATTGCCCATTTCCATCAGTAAATATATGAATATCCTTTATAATCCAGACATGTGCAGTCAAGGTCGATAATGGAAGGTATCTTACCACACCTTGTCCTTATGAGTCTCATGTCACTGGCATCAGTCAAAATATAATTGTAGATTTTGTTACATTGCTCATGATATGCAGATTTAATTTGTTCATAATCATAAAGCACTCCACAGCATTTCTGGTGGGGGGCTTGATGCATATAAATTTGATGGAATAGTTGGGAGCTTAATTACAGTAGAATGTTGAAATGGATATGATGTAGTTTAAACATGAATAAAATTTCCTGCTGGTTTTGCCAGATGTGTATTAATGCAGTGCAGTTTGCAGGTCATATTCCCCCTCCTATGATTTCTCAACTCTCCTGCTCCTCTTTATTTTTTCTAAGATTTCTTTCAGTTTCACACTCTGGCTAAAGACTACCCCCAAAGCATCAACCTCTTTTTTCCCTTCACAGATGTTGACTGACCTGCTATGTTTTTGCACATTTTTCTGCTTCAGTTTCAGATTTCAGTATTAAAAAAAATCAGGGTACTGGGTCAGCTGATTTAAATATTTGACAGATTGCACTGGCTCCATCGCATTTCTGTCTGACAATGAGACAAATAGCTTGTAAACATTAAATGAGGAGCATATGAGAGATAAGAGAGATTCTGAAAACAGTTTTCCTGTAATGGTAATTAGTAATCCCCATCGCAACAATGGGATTCATGGATTTCCAAGACTGAAATGTTGGGTCACAAATAGGATGAAAACCCTTTACTGAATCTTTCACTTTTCAGTGTTGGATACTTCTCTTGTGATCTGAGTCAAAGACCAACCTGAGCAAGCCCTCGCCTCTTGAAAACCAGAATTATGACTTCACCTGCACAAGATCTGGTAATGGAATGTTGCCCAGGGACAAAAATTAACAGACACAGAGAGGTTGAGTTAATTAGGGTTAGCTAGCATGGATTTGTAAACAGCAGATTGTGTTTGATTATCCTAATACCGTAGGACAGAGAATAAATCAGGAGATAATGAGGACATGTAAAAAAGGCAGTACATCAATCATGGGTGACTTTAATATTCATGTAGATTGGGAAAATCTAATTGGCAGGGGCAGCCTCGAGCAAGATTTCATAGAGCGTATTTAGAATAATATGTTGTGGATCTAACCAGGGATCAGGCCATTTATGGATCTGGTAATGCGTAATGAGGTAGGTTTAATAAATGATCTCAGAGTAAAAGATCCCATAGGAAACAGTGACCTTAACACGGTTGAATTTAGCATTCAGTTTGAGAGTGAGAAACTTGGGTCAGAAATAACTGTGCTAAACTTAAATAAGGGTAATTACAAAGGAATGAGGGCAGCGTTGGCTGCGGTGGACTGGGAAAGGAGCTTAGCAGAAAAGACGGTTGATGAACAATGGCAGACGTTTAATAGTTCGTGACTCACAACAAAGATATATCCCAGTGAGGAAGAAGGATTCTAGGAAGAAATCAACCATGGTTGACTAAGGAAGTTAGGGAGTGCATCAAATTGAAAGAAAAAACATACAATGTGGCAAAGATTAGTGGTAAGCCAGAGGATTGGCAAGTTTTAAAAACCAACAAAAGATGACCAAAAAAGTAATAAAGAGGGAGAAAGTAAACTTTGAGGGTAAACTAGAAAGTAATATAAAAATGGACAATAAGAGCTTTTTAAAATATATAAATAGGAAGAAAGAGGCCAAAGTTAACATAGGCCCCTTAGAGAATGAGGCTGGGGAAATAATACTGAGGAATCAGGAAATGGAAAGGAGTTAAATAAGTCTGGCAGCGTCGGTGGAGAAGAAAAGAGTTGACGTTTCGAGTCCTCATGACCCTTCAACAGAACTGAGTGAATCTAAGGAGAGGGGTAAATTATAAGCTGTTTCAGGTTGAGGGGGGGGGTGGTGTTAGGTGGTGGGAGAGAAGTTGGGGGGGTGGTGTGGTTGTAGGGACAAGCGAGCAGTGATAGGAGCAAATAATCAAAAGATGTCACAGACAAAAGAACAAAAGAACACAGGCGTTGAAGGTGGTGATATTATCTAAACGAATGTGCTAATTTAAACAGATGGTAGGGCACTCAAGGTACAGCTCTAGTGGGGGTGGGGTGGAAAGGCTAGCAGGGCATAAAAGATTTAAAAATAATGGAAATAGGTGGGAAAAGAAAAATCTATATAAATTATTGAAAAAAACAAAAGTAAGGGGGAGGAAACAGAAAGGGGGTGGGGATGGAGGAGGGAGTTCAAGATCTAAAGTTGTTGAATTCAATATTCAGTCCGGAAAGCTGTAAAGTGCCTAGTCGGAAGATGAGGTGCTGTTCCTCCAGTTTGCGTTGGGCTTCACTGGAACAATGCAGCAAGCCAAGGACAGACATGTGGGCAAGAGAGCAGGGTGGAGTGTTAAAATGGCAAGCGACAGGGAGCTTTGGGTCATTCTTGTGGACAGACCACAGGTGTTCTGCAAAGTGGTCGCCCAGTTTACGTTTGGTCTCTCCAATGTAGAGGAGACTGCATTGGGAGCAACGAATGCAGTAGACTAAGTTGGGGGAAATGCAAGTGAAATGCTGCTTCACTGTAAGGACTCCATCCCATTCTCTCAGTTCCTTCGCTTCCATCGCATCTGTTCTGATGATGCTACCTTCAAAAACAGTTCCTCTGACATGTCCTCCTTCTTCCTTAACCGAGGTTTTCCACCCACGGTCGTTGACAGGGCCTTCAACCGTGTCCAGCCCATCTCCCGCGCATCCGCCCTCACGCCTTCTCCCCCTTCCCAGAAACATGATAGGGTCCCCCTTGTCCTCACTTATCACCCCACCAGCCTCTGCATTCAAAGGATCATCCTCTGCCAATTCCGCCAACTCCAGCATGATGCCACCACCAAACACATCTTCCCTTCACCCCCCCGACGGCATACCGTAGGGATCGTTCCCTCCGGGACACCCTGGTCCACTCCTCCATCACCCCCTACTCCTCAACACCCACCTATAGCACTTCCCCATGCCCACGCAAAAGATGCAACACCTGCCCCTTCACTTCCTCTCTCCTCACCATCCAAGGGCCCAAACACTCCTTTCAAGTGAAGCAGCATTTCACTTGCATTTCCCCCAACTTAGTCTACTGCATTCGTTGCTCCCAATGCAGTCTCCTCCACATTGGAGAGACCAAACGCAAACTGGGTGACCGCTTTGCAGAACACCTGCGGTCTGTCTGCAAGAATGACCCAAACCTCCCTGTCCCTTGCCATTTTAACACTCCACCCTGCTCTCTTGCCCACACGTCTGTCCTTGGCTTGCTGCATTGTTCCAGTGAAGCCCAACGCAAACTGGAGGAACAGCACCTCATCTTCCGACTAGGCACTTTACAGCCTTCCGGACTGAATATTGAAATCAACAACTTTAGATCTTGAACCCCCTCCTCCATCCCCACCCCCTTTCTGTTTCCTCCCCCTTCCTTTTTTTCCAATAATTTATATAGATTTTCCTTTTCCCACCTATTTCCATTATTTTTAAATCTTTTATGCCCTGCTAGCCTTTCCACCCCACCCCCACTAGAGCTGTACCTTGAGTGCCCTACCATCCGTTCTTAATTAGCACAGTTGTTTAGATAATATCACCACCTTCAACGCTTCTGTGTTCTTTTGTCTGTGACATCCTTTGATTATCTGCTCCTATCACTGCTTGCTTGTCCCTACAACCACACCACCGCCCCCCGACTTCTCTACCCCTCTCACACAACCACCGCCACCAACCCCCCCCCCCACCAACCTTCACCACCAGCTTATATTTCACCCCTCTCCTTAGATTCACTCAGTTCTGTTGCAGGGTCATGAGGACTCGAAACGTCAACTCTTTTCTTCTCCGCCGATGCTGCCAGACCTGCTGAGTTTTTTCAGGTAATTCTGTTTTTGTTTTGGATTTCCAGCATCCACCGTTTTTTGTTTTTATCTCAGGAGTTAAATAAATACTATGCATCAATCTTCACGGTAGAAGACACTAATAGCATTCCAAAAATAAATAATCAAGGGGTAAGAGGGGGGAGGAAATAAGTACAATAACTATCACTAGAGAAATTAATGGGACTAAAGGCCAATATGTCCCCTGGACCTGATGGGTTGCATCCTAGGATATTAAAGAAAGTAGCTACAGAGATAATCTTCCAAGAATCCTTAGATTCTGAAAAAGTTCCAGAGCATTGGAAAACTGCTAATATAACACTCATTTTCAAAAAGGGAGGGTGACAAAAAAACAGATAACTATAGGCCTGTTAGCTTAACATCCATTATTGTGAAAATGTTTAAGAGTCTATTATAAAGGATGTAATAGCAAAGCATTTAGAAATGCATTATAGTCAAACAGAGTCAGTATGGCTTCATGAAGGGGAAATCATGCCTGACAAATTTGTTACAATTCTTTGAGGAGGTAACAAGCAGGATAGACAAAGGAGAACCAGTAGATGTAATATATTTGGATTTCCAAAAGGTGTTTGATAAGGTACCAAACATAAGTCTACTTAATAAGATTAGAGACCACGGTTTTGGAGGTGGTATATTAGCATGGATAGAGGATTGGCTAACTAATAGGAGACAGAGAATTGGGATAAGGAGAGCATTTTCAGGATGGCAACCTGTAACTAGTAGAGTGCCACAGGGATCAGTGCTGGGGCCACAATTATATACAACATATATTAATGACTAGGATGAGGGAAATCAATGCCAAGTTTGTGGATGACACAAAAAAATAGGTGGGAAGGCAAGTGGTCTGGATGACACAAAGAGTCTACAGAGGGATATAGACAGGTCGAGTGGGCAAAATCTTGGCAGATGGAATAAAATGTGGGAAAATGTGAGGTTATGCACTTTGGCAGGAAGAATAGACGAGCTGAATATTATTTAAATGGAGAAAGACTGCAGAAAGCTGCAACACAGAGGGATTTGGGGGTCCTCGTGCGTGAATCCCCAGGTAACATACAAGTTCCGCAGGTAACAGGGAAGGCAATTGGAATGTTGATCCTTATTTCAAAGGGAATGGAGTATAAAAATAGGGAAGTCTTGTTAAAACTATAGTTAGACCACACCTAGAATATTGTGAACAGTTTTGGTCCCCTTATCTAAGGAGAGATATACTGGAATTGGACGCAGTCCAGAGGACGTTCACTAGGTTGATGCCGGGTATGGAGGTATTTTCTTATGAGGAGAATTTGAGTAGGTTGGGCCTGTACTCATTGGAATTCAGAAGAATAACGGGCGACCTTATTGAAACATATAAGATTCTTAGGGGGCTTGACAGGGTAGATGCTGAGAGGCTGAGTGGAATTTTCCCAAATTTTCACTAAGTGCGGTAGCGGGCTGGTAAAACGGCGTGCTGCCCACTGGCAATGATGGATTGTCACACCGTATTGTCCCGAGCCCACCTCATTATTTATGCACTCACGGGAAACATGCAGTTGCATCACACCGGGCATCATGTTCAAAGGTCAGCCGCCAGCACAGCGCTTATTGTTTCCAGCTCACCACTGTTGCCCGGGAGCTATGGCCCTCAAAGGCAAGGAGACTGCAGCTCCCCGGTTTAATGACGGGTCCCTTGAGCGACTGCTGGATGTCATGGAGGACTGCCCGGATGTCCTGTACCCCATCTCTGGCCCGAGGATGGGTAGCAACATGACCTATTTGGTTTGGGAGGCGGTGGCAGCTCCACCGCCCTTCAGAAGAGGACAGCCACCCCATACCAGAAGAGGATGAATGATCTCCTCTGTTCCACCAGAGTAGGTCACTCTTTTCATCACTCTCAATGCACACATTCACAAACCCAGTACACATCCACAGGGCCCTCGCTCACTGCCAGTTCAAGGGACATCACCATTCACTCTCTCACACTCACCGTCATTGTCCTCATCCAGTCCATGGGACCACTCACCATCCGCACAGGCCAGACACACTTATCAACTGGCACGGCAGGCATCTTGCTTACACTTTCTCCATCTCTATCCATGCAGGACAGGCTGGCACACAACAACAGAGAGGTCGCAGACCAGTGGCAGAATGCCCGAAATCAAGGTCCTCACAGACTTTTAAAATAGAGCCATCCAGCTGGCCGGCAAGAATCTGGACCGGCCCTGTGCTGACGGTGAGGTTGGCGTTGCTCCACCATGTGAAGATTCAGCAGTGCAACATCCATCAGACAACCACGCACAGGCCACTTCCATGCACTGATTATCTCTCCTTGCTTTCATAGGCACATCTGCCAAACAACCAACAGAGTCCACGGCCCAGGGCCTCCAATCTAGCCCCGAAGAAACCTTTGAAGAGGAATCTGGAGGCACGCTCTCTGAACTCCCGCCACAGCGCTCACCCACACAATCCTTCAGCACAGAGACACACACCATGGTGGGACCTAGCTTTAGAGTAGCCCCAGGATCACAATCTGGTGAGCACATTGCACTGTCTGATCCACTGCAGGCAATGGCAGGGACTTCCCAGGTGTCTGGCACTCAAAGGACTTCTGGAGGCCATAAATTGCTGAGACCAAGTTAGATGACCAGCCTCTGGAGTTGCTGGAGCTGCAAAGGCAGGCTTGGGAACAACAGGAAGGGATGTCCACTACACTCCTCAGACTGGAAGGCATGATGGAGGAGTCCGTCCGCCTTCAGTCTGAGGTGATAGCGCCAGCATATCAACAGACCAAGGTCAACACTGGTAGGATTGTAGCCGCCATGGAGACCTTGGTCCAGGACTTGGCTCCTGCACTGCTGCACGGGCTCAGCTCCATCGCTGATGCCATAGTTGGCCTCCAACAGTCTGAACACGAGAGGGGTGTCGGGCAGCTCGATCTCACTCCAGCTACCCCTGCTCCTCACAGAGTCAGCGTGGGACCCCCGGGGACTCATAGGGAGGAGGATCCACAGGTGCTCACTCCGGGGACCCATCCATCCAGGTTACTCCAAGAGTGTCCGGTCCATCCGGCTCCCTTCTTCCTGTGACCTCAGCAGGTCTAGCTCCACAGGCCAAGGAGGGTGCCACTGCCACACAGCAGGACCCTGAAAACAGGCCGGGGCCCTCCAAGTCTCAGCCCTCCAGAGGACACCTGCCAAAGTCATCACAGATAGGGTGCCACAGTCAGCAAGCTGCCTCCACCTCCGCTGTGGATGTCTGGGGAGCACCAAGACGTAGCGGCAGGGTTAGGAAGCTTAAGAAGAATTAGTTGCACAGCCTGGGCAAGGGTGTTAATCACTTGTACATACTGTCCACTATTGTCAATAAACTCCCAAGAATGTCACCCTGCCTATGGCTCCTCGTTCTGATGAGCAGTGTTCTTGTCACTCAGATGTGAAACCCTTCTGCACAAAATAAAAGCAGGTGTCTCAGTCCAGGGCCTCTTCCCTGTGCTCTGTGCAGCCTTCAGACCAAAGTGATGGTCTGGCCTCACACTCCCTGGAGAGATTACTGATGCCTGCACCTCGGTGGTGCTTGTCAATGCTGCCAGAATGTAGTGGGCAGGCGCCACAGAGTTCTCTCTTTCTCTTGGTGTGCTCTCAGCACCTTTAAGGAGGGGCTGACCCCCATCTCTTCAGCATCTGTGACCACTAATGTGCTCCAGCTCCTCAAGGGCTCAGGTGCTGTAGGCAGACAAAGTATCGATGTTTCCCATGTTTCATGGCTGTGTCTCTACGGTATGACCCTGGTCACGGAGCACAAGCGAGCTGTCCTCAGCCAGACAGAAGTCAGACATTCTCAGAGGCTGTGTGAAGTTTTATGGAGTGTCCTCAATGTAAGTCGCCATTGTCCTCCTGCAATCGAGGGACTATTAGGGCCTCCACCACCTCTCTATGACAGGAGCATTCTTACAGAGGATATTCGTACTGCCGTAAGCCAGACTGGAGTCAAACGTTCACAAATGCGATGTGAGGAACTATGGGGTCATCTCTCTACATGTTCATCATCCTCCACAAATCTAGCAGCTATGAAGGCCTCCCGAGTGAGCCTGCCTTGTCGAGACAGTGCAAGGACCTCACCCTCATCATTGTCGCCTCTGAGGACTCAGTCTCATCCCCGTCGGCATCCTCTTTATCGGAGGAGACGTGCAGCTCCTCCATCTCCTCCTCAGCCAGCTCATCTCCCAGTTAGGGTGCCAGGTTGGAAAGGGCGCAACAAATGACGATGATGCGTGCCACCCTCTGTGGACTGTTCTGCAGGGGTCCACCAGATTCGTCCAGGCAACAGAACCTTATCTTCATGGTCTCCTCCACCAAGGTGCGAGCTGCAGCATGAGCCTCATTATACAGTCTCACTGCTGCAGTCTGAAGCCACTGCGCAGATGTCATCAGCCATGGCTTCTGCAAGTTGCCCTTGTCCCCGAGGAGCTATCCCTGCAGCTTCTGTGGACGCTGAAAGACTGCAGGGATCTGTGACTGACTGAGAATGTAGGCGTTGTGCACACTCCCTGAAAGCCATGCACACACCTGAAGGATGCGTTTCTAGTGGTCACAAACCAGCTGCACATTCAGCGAATGGAAGCCCTTGTGGTTGATGTAGTCCACCTTGTGTTGCAACGGAGATCTGAGCACCACTTGAGTGCAGTCAATCGCACTCTGCACTCGTGGAAAACCTGAGATCTGGGAGAATCCAATCACTCTTGCATCCTGGCTGTCCTGGTCCCAGGTGAAGTGAACAAAGTTGTGTGCCCTCGCAAAGGTGGCATCTGTGACCTCATGGATGCATTTGTGGGTGGAGACTTGAGAGATGCCAAAGGGGTCACCTGTGGTGCCCTGAAAGGAGCCACTGGCATAGAAATTGAGCGCCGCAGTCACTTTCACGGCCACAGGCAGTGGATGCCCTCCATGTCCCCTTGGTGCCAAATCCTGCAGCAGCTGACATATGTGAGCGACCAGTTCCCTAGGCATGCACAGTCTTCAGTGACACTGGTTCTCGATCATCTGCAGGAAAGGCAGTGTCTATAGACCCTGGGTGTTGTTAGGTGCCGGCCCGTGATGGTTCGCTGTGGCTCTTGGGCGGCGTGTGCAGAAGCTCCAGCCACCCCTTAAACCTGAGGTTGCTGCTCCTGTCCGTGCACAGCCAGGAGCTTCAGTCGCTCTCTCCTCCATCTTCTTCAAGCTCTGTAGGCCATCAGGCATACAGCTAGTTCACCAGGCTCCAAGATCCTGATGTCCTCCTCCTATTGGATGAAAGAGAGAGACACATAGTTAGCATGGGTGTACTAAGAATCTATCCTGGTTAAGTGTGACAGCCCCGTAACACTTCCCGGAGGGTACTGGCCACCACTTGGATGGCCAAAGATTAGTGCACTGCATGCTGCCCTGTTAGCTTGAAACATGGGAGAGACTGGTCCAAACCGGGATGCTGACATTGCAATGGGCTGTGAGTGCCTCCAGCAGTGACTGCTGCATGGACGGCTTTAGCGAGGAGATTGAACAACATGTGCAGTCCAACTGGTCACTAAAGTGCTCATGAAGTTGCAGTCTGTGCTGGGGGTGGGGGGAGCTCTGGAGAACTTGGTGGCACTTTGATGCCTCTGCTTGAGTGGGCAGATAAGCTAGCAGCCTAACCCCAATCATATCAAGGTGGCTGGGCCTAAACTGTCTCAGTTGCAGAGGAATGGTCGCTTTCTACAGGTTTCCCAAATGCATGACCACTTTCCTCGCCCACTCTACCACCCCCCCACCCTGAATCCTTGTGCATTATATTCAACGACAGGGCTGCTCTTGTCCCCTACCCCCTCCGCCACCTGTCACCTCAGGGGCAGTGCTGCCCTTACCCACCATACCCCCCCACCCCCAACCAGTTGCCTCAACAGCAAGGCTGTAGTTGCCCCCTACCCCAGACAAGTCACTTCAACGGCAAGGCTGCACGTAACCCCCCACCCCCGCATTCCCTCACCCTCAAAAGTCGCCTCCAAAGCAGGGCGGCACTTGACCCCCACTCTCCCTCACCCTCAAAAGTCACTTTACCCTGACCCCTCCGGCATCCCTGAAGCCTGCAAAGCAACAGGCGACCTGGTGAGCTCTGCAGAACGTTACTGTGCATTCACTCCAGTTCACCCAAAGCGCAGGCCGCTAAGTGCACGTCGCCTCTGTGCTGTTGTGAAACACATCGGCGTGCTTTCCTGCTGACGTGGACAGACAATCCAGTGGTGGTGCAGGAGCCTGGCAGGATGGCCTAATAATGATATGCTGATGTATTACAAAGAGGTTCCTGATTACCGAAAGCAGGAAACGCAGCCCGCCATCGGCTGGCTGACCGGACAATCGTGACATGCCTTCCCTCCATCGTGAAACCGATCGTGCCATATTGTCCACTCACGCCACCTATTATGCCCACCACCAGCGGGCATGGAAAATTCTACCCGTTGTTTCCCTGGTAGGAAAGTTTAGGCTCAGAGGGCATAATCTGGGGAAAAGGCAGGAAAGTGGAGTTGAGGATTATCAGATCAGTCATGATCTCATTGAATGGTGGAGCAGACTTGATGGGCTGAATGGCCTACTTCTGCTCTTACGTTTTATGGTCTTATGGTCGAATTGAATTTTTGGATGAAGTAATAGAGATGGTTGATGAAGGGAAAGCAATGGATATTGTCTAAATGGATTTAAAGAAAGTGTTTAACAAAACACCACATAAAAGGTTGGTTAACAAGATTGAGGCTCATGGTATAGGAGAGTTAATGTCAACTTGGATTTGAAAAAGTGGCTTCAGGGCAGAGAACAGTGAGTTGTGATGTAAATGGTTTTTTTCAGGCAGGAAAATGGTGCTCCCCCGATGCTAGGTGCACAGCTTTTTTAGGTATATAAATAACTTAGATGTTACAAATAGAGAATAAAATTTTGAAATTTGCCAATGATACCAAACTTGAAGGTGTGGCTGACAGTGAGAATGACTGCAACGTGAGATAGATAGCAGCAGAATGGACAGACAGGCAAATAGAATTTAATACAGAGATGTGTGAGAAGATGCATTTTGACAGAAGCGAAACGAAAAAGTAATATAGGCTGAATGTAGCAATATAGGTTTAACAATTCTAAAGAATGTGTAGAAGCAGAGGGACCTGGAATTCATGTGCATCGATCTTTGAAGGTGGTAGGACATTTTGAGACAGTAGTTAGTAAAGCATAGGAAATCTTGGGCTTCATAAATAGGATTTTGAAGCAGAGAAGCTATGCTGAACCTTTATAAAGCTCTGACTAAGTCACAACTGGAGTATTGCACGCAGTTCTGATCCCCACAATTTAGAAAGGATGTGAAGGTCCTTGAGAGGGTGTAGTGTAGATTTACCAAAATGGTTCCAGGATTGACAGTATTTAGCTACATGGTAAGGTTAGAAAAGTTGGAGTTGTTCCCCATGGAGCAAAGGAGGTTGAAGGGAGAGCTGATGGAAATGTACAAGGTTATGACAAATTAGATAAAGCAGACAAAGAAAATATTAGCTGATGGAATAAGGACTGGGTACACAGATTTAAGATTTTAGGCAATATGTGAGACAAAATGCGAGGAAGAACTTTTTTACGCAGTTGGGGTAATGACCTGGAACTTGCTGTCTATGATAGCGGTGGAAGCTGAGACGATCAATAACCTCAAAAAGAGTTGGATAGGCACATGAGGGAAATAAACTTGCAGGGTTACAGTGATAGAGCAGGGAAATTGAACTGACTGGCTTGCTGCATAGAGGGCTGACATCGAGTTGATGGGTTGAATAGCCTCCTTCTGTGTCATCATGACAATGAAATACCTATGTTTTCCATTTTTAAATATTTGATTTTACCCTAATTACCAATAACATACTACTCTTTCAGATTAATAAGTTCTTAATCTTACATCATGCTTTCCAATGAATTTTGTAAGTTATTTAAACAGATAAGGTTAAAGACAGTATTGCAAGTTTCTTCATCTGTTGAAATAAGTTACAATGAGTTGTACATACCTTTCAGAAACTCAAATTAAATACACAGTTCAAGCTATTATGCCAGTTATCAAAACTAACTTTCTAACTACTATCGTGCACTCTTCCAATGATATTCTTATTAACTGAGCATCATCCATTTTGGCAGGAAGAATAAAAAAGAAGTCTATTATCTAAATCGTGAGAGATTGCAGAGCTCTGAGATTCAGAGGGATCTGGGTGTCCTAGTGCCTGAATCACAAAAGGCTAGTATGCAGGTACAGCAGGCAATTAAGAAAGCTAATAGAATTATCATTTATTGTGAGGGGAATTGATTACAGAAGTTATGCTTCAGTTGTACAGGGCACTGATGAGACCACATCTGGAGTACTCTGTACAATACTGGTCTCCTTTTTTAAGGAAAGATGTAAATGTGTTAGAAGCAGTTCAGAGAAGGTTTACTAGATTAATACCAGGAATGGGCAGGTTGTCTTATGAGGAAAGGTTGTACAGGTTAGGTTTGTGTCTACTGGAGTTCAGAAGAGAAAGAGGCAACTTGATCGAAACATATGAGATCCTGAGGGGTCTTGACAGGGTGGATGTGGAGAGGATATTTCCTCTTGTGGGAAAATCTAGAACTCGGGGTCACTATTTAAAAATAAGAGGTCACTCAGACAGAGATGAGGAGAATTTTTTTCTCTCAGAGGATCATGAGTCCTTGGAACTCTCTTCCTCAAAAGGCATTGGAAGCAGTGTCTTTGAATATTTTTAAGGCAGAGCTAGAAAGATTCTTGATTAATAAGGGGGTGAAAGGTTATCGGGGGCATGCAGGAATGCGGGTTTAAGGTTACATTTAGATCAGTCATGATCTTATTGAATGGCAGAGGAGGCTCGAGGGGCCGAGTGGCCTACTCCTGCTCCTAATTCGTATGTTTGTATATAATACTCCTGTATTATTTATTTAAATCATGTAATTCAAAGAAATGGAAAAAAAGGTATAGGCACATAATTTTGCTAATAAAATTACATATGAGGACTGAGTATTTCAAAAGGCACTCAATGGCTATCAACATTTTCAAAGCATGGTGGCTACATTTGATTTGTCTATATCATTATGTTTTAACAATTTCAGCACAAAACCATTAGGAAAATACTTACAAAAAGTGTAAGCTTGATAGTTGTGAAAAGGCGCCAGGACCCAAAACCAATATATTATTATTGCTCAGATCCCTGGTGCGAAACATAAACAGAATATATGAAATCAATACATAAAATATGCACACAAACCCATTCTCAGATGTATAATGGAAGAAAAGGCCAGGTAGCCAATGACTGTAATAAGTGGCAAACAAATACTTGTGAAAAATTAACTTGGTAACATATTAAATATTAATAGTTATCCTTTGTATGCTCTTTTTATAAATATATGTTTTCAATTATTTTATGCTTTCCTTATTTCTATTGTTCCTTCGTGTTTTGATACATCCCATCAACATATGTTGGATAACAAAAATATAGCTTTAGGCTAGTTGTCCCCATTCTTCAATTTAAGATCCTGTATGTTCTTTCTAAACAGGTATTTCAGATGTGAAGCATCACCTTGTGCTAAAATAATGTGGGTAGTTCATGCATGGGAACATGTAATTCCTGAGGTTAGACATTTAAAATGAAAGCCTGGATCGGTGCAGCCTTTCCAGATAATAATTTTAGACCTTTGGTAAACAAAGGCTCAGACAGGAAACAAATACATGTACAGAGCTAAGGCCCATACAGGTGCCACAGGCCAACGATGCAGGATGTAGGGCTATAATATTTACATACACTCAAGAAGCAGAAGTTATCATTGACAGCAGATTTAAGACCTGTTATTTTCTCTGCAGTAGCACAAACCAAAAATAAGAAGTGCCTTAACACATTCTGCATTCTCTTTTACTTTGGCTGGTATTATTTTTGTCAATTTTCTCTATACAACTCCTAAAAGGCTTCAGTTCCTATGAGAATCTGACTTCATATTTCAGCTATGTGGTCATTCTCTGCACGAACATAGTGGTGAGTGATATGAAGCTATCTGACAGCTGAGCAATCAGAGTCAAGCCGATTTTGTCCTTATCCAACATCTATGCGTGCCCATTTTTCAGCATGTATTGCTGGTTAGCAGTCGAAAGCATGGAGCCTGACTAATTTTCCCCTGAGTAATTAAGGCTGCTGTGACCAATTGTAGAACCTCTACTATACCCTGGCCAAGATCAGCAAGATGAGCAGACTAATAAGTGTTTAGTCTATGCGTCTGCACCACATTATTTTTTAGTGAAGACCTATTTTTGCACTTTGTAGATTTATGGAACACTTTCCCATGGGGTGCATGTACATTTGCATGAAAATATTTAATCAAATAGCATATAGCCACCAATTTTGTGCTGCCACCAAATAAATTACAGAATGTAAAATAATTATAAAATCATAAAGTAAATACAACATGGGTACTGTAGTTTAATATTTATGTTATTGCATTAAGAACCTGGAGGTCTGGGCGAACAATTCAGAGAAGTTAGTTTAAATCCCACCATAGCATTTTGTATGAGTAATGGTGACCATGAGGCTATCTAATTGCCATAAAAACCCAACTGGTTCAATTAATGTCCTTTAGGGAGTGAAATCTGCCTTCCTGGTCTGGCCTATACTTGACTCCAGACCCGTGACAATGTGTTTGACCCTAAGTTGCCCTCTGCAGCGGCCTAGCAGGCCACTCAGTTGTATCAAACCTCTACAAAGAAGTATAATAAAACTAAGATCGATTGACCACCCAGCTTCAGCCTAGGCATTAGATTCAGAGAAGACAAAAGGCACACCTTGCTCGGTTGGTCCTGCAAAGTCATCCTCACTAACATGAAGGACTCGTGTCAAAGTTGGAAGAGTTAACTCACAGACTAGTCATGGATCAGCTCAACATAGTCATACTCACAGAAACATACTTATGAAGCAACAATTACCCCCAACCAGAAAGACAATTGCACTCCCCCAAAATCCAACCCTTGACATTCAATGGGTAATAAATGCTGGCCTAGCCAGTGATCCCGATATCCCATAAATGAATAAAAAAAAGTTACCATTAACATCCTGGAAGTCACCATTGGCTACATAAATAGTGTTGCTACAAGAACAAGTCAGAGGCTGGGTGCTCAGCAGCGGGTAACTCACTTCTTAACTCCACAGAGCCTTTTGACCACCTACAAGACATAAGTCAAGAGTGTGATGGAATACTCTTCACTTACCTGGATGAGTGCAGCTCCAAAAACACTGAAGAAACTCAACATCACTCAAGTCCTACTCAGGCCCGCTCCCACAACTCTTTAACCAGTATATCAATGACTGTATTGATGTCACTTTGTGCTCTCATCTGGATCTGGAAAAATTCATCAATTTATCTTCCAATTTCCAACCCTCTGTCGCCTTCTTCACGTGGTCCATCTCCGACACTTCTCTTCCCTTCCTTGGCTTCTCTGTCTCCATTTCTGGTGATAGACTGTCCACTAAAATTGATCACAAGGCCACCGATTTCCACAGCTAACTCGAGTACACCTCCTCACACCCTGCTTCCTGTCAAGACTCCATTCCGTACTCCCAATTTCTCCATCTCCGTCCCATCTGTTCTGATGATGCTACCTTCCACAACGGCGCTTCTGATATGTCTTCCTTTTTCCTTAGCCAAGGATTTCCTCCCACTATGGTTAACAGGGCCCTCAATCACATCCGATCTATTTCCCCCACTTATGCCATCACCCCTTCCCCTCATTTGAGGGCTGTGGATGCTCAGTCACTGAGTATATTCAAAGCAGAGGTCAATAGATTTCTAGATACCAATGACATCAAGGGATACAGAGATAGTGTGGGAAGATGGCATTAAGGTAGAAAATCAGCCATGATCTAGTTAAATGGCGGAGCAGGCTCAAGGAGCCAAATGACCAACTCCTATGTTCATATGTTCCTATTTTCCTCTGTCACAGAACCAAGATATGGTTCCCCTTGCCCTTACTTTCCACCCCGCCAGCCTCCAAATTCAAATGATCATTCTCCACCATTTCTGCCAACTCTAGCATGATGCCACCACCAAACACATCCTCTCCTCACCTCCTCTGTCAGTACTCTGAACGGACCATTCCCCCATGACACCCTGGTCCATTCCTCTATCGCCTCCAATACCTCAACCACATCCCATGGCACCTTCCCATGCAATCGCAGGAGGTGTAACAACTGCCTCTTTACCTCCTCCCTGCTCAAGGCCCCAAACACTCCTTCCAGGTGAAACAGCAATTTACTTGTATGTCTTTCAATTTAGTCCACTGTATTTGCTGCTCACTATGTGGCCTCCCCTACATTGGGGAAACCAAATGCAGACTGAGTGACTGCTTTCCGAACAGCTTTGCTCAGTCTGCAAGCTTGATGCCGACCTTCCTGTTGCTTGCCGTTTCAATTCACCACCTTGTTCTCATGCCTACATGTCCGTCCTTGGGTTGCTGCAATGTTCCAGTGAACCCAACACAAACTGGAGGAACAGCACCCGATCTTCTGATTAGGCACTTTACAGCCTCTGGATTCAACATTCAGTTCAACAACCTCAGACCTTGAACTCTGTCCTGCAGTTTGAATTTTCTCCCCACTAAGTACCAGTCTGTATTTTGTTCTCATGCTGTTGCTTTCAGACAGTGCTGACCCTTTTTCTGCTATTAACACATTCTGCTATTTTGCTTTCAGAAAATGCTGACCTTTAGTCTGGTATTAACACCAATTCTGAACCAAAGCTTTAGTCTTTAGTACCATCATTACCACTCTCATTAATCATTCCTGCCCTCTAACCTATCCCTGAGCTGCTATTTGCTCCCCCTCCCCCTCCCCCCTTTTCAACAACATAAAACCCATCAAGTTTCTAACTCTCTTCAGTTCCGAAGAAGTCACATTGGACTTGAAACATTAATTATATTTCTCTCTCCACAGATGCAGGCAGATCTACTGAGCTTTCCCAGAACTTTCTGTTTTTATTTCAGATTTCTAGCATCCATATTATTTTGCTTTTATCATCCAGGGCAAAGCAATAATCTTGATTGGCACCTCATCCACCACTTTGAACATTATTCCCCTCCACCAGAGCCATTGTGGCTGCAGAATGTACTATTTACAAGACGCACTACAGCAACTTGCCAAGGTTTCTTCAACCGCACTTCCCGGCCTCATGACCTCTACCACCTAGAAAGGCAAGGATAGCAGATGTAGCAGATGTCATGAAAATATAATAATTTTCATAATATTATTGTCATTTATTGTAAAGGTAGCTTAATAGTGGGGTTTAGATTAGTTTCTCCTTGTGGATGTGTATGGGGGGGATTTAATTGAATTGCAGACAGCTAGTCTGGAGCTGTTGAGTTATCAAAAGAGAAGCTAGGTTTGAAATGCCAAATACATAAAAATGGCTTAAATTTTACAATTTGAGGTGTGAAGAACATTTGCAATGTTAGAGTAGTGAATTTCAAAGAGATGGTAAGGTGTTACACCAGCCATAAGAGGCTAAACTAACCAGTGTGTTTATTTTTCCCAAAGATTACTGATAAAATGGATACAGTGGAAGACTTATATTATGGAAAAAGTAAAGTTGCAAAGACATATTGGAATAATGGGATTTACAATAAAAAGGGAGAGACAGTATAAAGGAGCTGAGGTTATGAATAAGAAGAAGGAATTCTAATATCTAACAAGTGTGAAAAGCTTCTAGCCTCTATGTACCAAGCTGTTGTCTCCAGGAACCGTAGCTAAGAGAATTCATTTTAAATATCACTGTCCAGGGTACTGTGTGCTTTGCCTGGGTCTATTGAAATCAATGTTGTTTTACTGTTGCCTTAATGGAGGTGTAACTGGGAGCTAGATTAATTAGGGGAGCTAGGAGTTATCATTGTAGTAATCTGTAAACCTATGTATGTGCTTAAAATCATTTATTTTATTAATAAATGTTTAATTTAGCTTTGTAAAAAAAAAGCTAAGATTCGATGGTCTTATTACTACTGAAGTCAAGGCACGCATCTCAAAATAAATATACAAATTGCAAAACATTGGTGGCAACTGGTTCAAGTTTCCCTCTGGGATTTGAGCAGCTCAGCATTTACCATCCACTGTGCCATAACACAGAATACCAACCAAATATATGTAATTTTAATATATACTATATATAACTTATATATGTATAGTATATATGCATACATGTGTGTGTGTATGTCTACATACAGCATAGCTATAATATCATTTCTTATAGAATGTCACCCATGGATTGAAAACAGGCCTGGATAGAGAAATGAGCATATGTTCATCCAGGGATTGCAGAATGCCACAGGCGGATCACTCATCCAATCTGTTCATGATAAAAATAACCTAATGAGAGTTTGCCCTTTCCAAGTATGGGACTGGAAAATAAGTTCTCCAACCAATTCTCCAGCAGTGCTATCAAGCAGCATTTACTCAGCAATAACCTGCTCACTGACACTCAGTTTGGGTTCCGCCACTCAGCTCCTGACGTCATTACAGCCTTAAACTCAGGACGTGAGGTGAGAGTGACTGTCCTTGACATCAAGGCAGCATTTAACCAAGTGTGGCATCAAGGAGCCCTAGCAAAACTACAGTCAATGGGAATAAGGGGGAAAACTCTCCACTGGTTGGAATCATACCTAGCACAAAGGAAGATGGTTGTGGTTGCTGAGGTCAATCATCTCAGCTCCAGGACATCACCGTAGGAGTTCCTCAGGATAGTGTCCTAGGCCCAGCCATCTTCAGCTGCTTCATCAATGACCTTCCTTCCATCATAAGGTCAGAAGCACAATGTTCAGCACCATTCGCAACTCGTCAGATACTGAAGCAGTCATAGAAACATAAAAACTAGGAGCAGGAGTAGGCCATTTGGTCCATCAAGCCTGCTCCGCCATTCAATATGATCATGGCTGATCCTCTATCTCAACGCCATATTCCTACTTTCTCTCCATACCCCTAATATCCAAAGATTCATCAATTTTATTTCTTGAATATACTCAGTGACCCGGCCTCCACAGCCTTCTGTGATAGAGAATTCCACAGGTTGACCACCTTCTGAGTGAAGAAGTTTTTCCTCATCTCAGTCCTAAATGGCCTGCCCAGTATCCTGAGACTGTGGCCCTGGTCTAGACTCCCCAACCAGGGGAAACATCCTCCCTGCATCCAATCTGTCCAGCCCTATTAGAATTTCAAACATTTCAATTAGATCCCCTCTCATTCTTCTAAACTCTAGTGAATACAGGTCCAGTCGAACTAATCTCTCCTCATATGACAGTCCTGCCATCCCCAGTATCAGCCTAGTGAACCTTTGCTGCACTCCCTCTATGGAAAGTATATCCTTTCTTAGTTAGGAAGACCAAAACTGCACGCAATACCCCAGGTGTGGTCTCACCAAGGCCCTGTATAACTGCAGTAAGACATCCCTACTTCTGAACTCAAATCCTCTTGCAATGAAGGCCAACATTCCATTTGCCTTCCTAATTGCTTGCTGCACCTGTGTCGTGCCCACATGCAGTATGACTTGAACAATATTAAGGCTTGGGCTGCTAAGTGACAAGTAACATTTGCGCCACACAAGTGCCAGGCGATGACCATCTCCCCATGACATTACCATGACTGAATTTCCCACTATCAACATCCTGGGAGTTACCATTGACCAGAACCTGAACTGGACCAGCCATATAAATACTGTGGCTACAAGAGCAGGTCAGACGCTTGGAATTCTGCAGAGAGTAACTCACCTCCTGACTTCCCAAAGCCTCTCCACCATCTATAAGGCAGAAGTCAGGAGTGTGATGGAATACTCTCCACTTGTCTGGATGAGTGCAGCTCCAATAATACTCAAGAAACTTGACACCATCCAAGGCAAAGCAGCCCAAATGGCTGGCACCCTATCCACCACTTTCATCATTCACTCCCTCCACGCACAGTGGCAGCAGTGTGTACCATCTACAAGATGCACTGCAGGAACTCATCAAGGGTCTTTTGACAGCACCTTCCAAACCCATGAATCATAGAGTCATGGAGCTCTACAGCACAGAAAAAGGCTCTTCAGCCCATCGAGTCTGCGCCAGTCAAACAAGTACCTAACTATTCTAATCCCATTTTCCAGCACTAGGCCCATGGCTTTGTATGCCATGGCATCGCAATGCACATCCAAATACTTCTTTAATGTTATGAGGGTTTCTGCCTCTACCACCCTTTCAGGCAGTGAGTTCCACATTCCCACCACCCTCTGGGTGAAAAAATTCTTCCTCACACCACTCTTAAACCCTCTGCCCCTTACCTTAAATCTATGCCCCTTGGTTATTGATCCCTCCACCAAGGGGAAAAGTTCCTTCCTGTCTACTTTATCTATGCCCCTCAGAATTTTATACACATCAATCATGTCCCCCCCTCAATCTCCTCTGCTCCAGGGAAAATAACCCCAGTCTATCCAATCTCTCCTCACAATTAAATCTCTCCAGCCCAGGCAACATCCTGGTAAACCTCCTCTGCACGCTATCTAGTGCAATCACATCCTTCCTATAATGCACATTCCAGAACTGCACGCAATACTCTAGCTGGGGCCTAAACAGTGTTTTATACAGTTGCAACATAACCTCCCTGCTCTTATATTCTATGCCTCGGCTAATAAAGGCAAGTATCCCATATGCCTTCTTAACCACCTTATCTACCTGTCCCACTACCTTAAGGGACCGGTGGACATGGACACCAAGGCCCCTCTGATCCTCGGTACTTCCCAGGGTCCCACCATTCATCATGTATTCCCATGCTTTGTTTGTCCTGCCCAAGTGCATCACCTCACAATTACCCGGATTAAATTCCATTTGCCACTGATCAGCCTATCTGACCAGCCCGTCTATATCCTCCTGTAATCCAAGGCCATCCTCATCACTATTTACCACCCCATCAATTTTCATGTCATTCGCGAACTTACTGATCAAACCTCCTACAATCAAGTCTAAATCGCTTATATATACCACAAACAGCAAGGGACCCAACACCGATCTCTGTGAAACCCCACTTGTCACAGACATCCAGTCACAAAAACACTCCTCAACCATCACTCCCTGCTTCCTGCCACTCAAGCCAATTCTGGATCCAATTTGCCAAATTGCTCTGGATCCCATGGGCTCTTACCTTCGTTATCAATCTCCCATGTGGGACCTTATCAAAAGCCTTGCTGAAGTCCAAGTAGACTATGTCAAATGCATTGCCCTCATCTACACACCTGGTCACCTCTTCAAAAAATTCAAACAAATTGGTCAGACATGACCTCTCCTTAACAAAACCATGCTGATTGTCCTTGATTCATCTCTGCCTCTCCAAGTGTAGATTAACTCTGTCTCTCAGAATTGCTTCCAATAGTTTCCCCACCACTGAGGTTAGACCAACTGACCTGTAGTTCCCTGGTTTATCCCTTCCTCCCTTCTTGAATAATATCACATTGGATGTCCTCCAGTCCTCTGACATCTCCCCTTTGGCCAGAGAGGTATTGAAAATTATTGCCAGAGCCCCTGCTATCTTCTCCCTTGCCTCACTCAACAGCCTGGGATACATTTCATCCAGGCCTGGAGATATATCTACTTTTAAGCCAGACCACTTAGAACCTCCTTCCTTTTTATGCTAATTTCTTTAATTATATCACACTCCTTCTGCCTGATTTCCATACCCATGTCGTCCCACTCACCTATGAAAATTGACACAAAGTATTCATTTAGAACCCTACCTACGTCTTCCGGCTCCACACACAAATTACCACTAAGGTCCTTAATGGGCCCTATTTTTCCCTAGTTATTCTCTTACTCTTAATGTACTTGTAAAATAATTTTGGATTTTCCTTTATGTTACCTGCCAATGTATTTTCATACCCCCTTTTTGCTCTCCTAATTTCTTTTTTAAGTTCTCCCCTACACATTCTATACTCCTCAAGGGCTTCCGCTGTTTTGAGCCCTTGGTACCTGCCATAAGCCTCTCTTTTTCTCTTTATCCAATCCTGGTTCCCTGGATTTGTTAGCCCCACCCTTTATCTTTACTGGAATATGCTGGCCCTGTACTCTCCCTATTTCCTTCTTGAATGAGTCCCACTGCTCTGACGCAGATTTACATAAAAGTAGCTGCTCCGAGTCCACTCTGGCTAAATCAAATCTAATCATATTAAAATCAACCTCCCCCAATTTAGAACTCTGGTTTCTGGACCATCGTTGTCCTTTTGCATAATAAACTTGAATCTAATGGAGTTATGATCACTATCTGCAAAATGCTCCCCCACTGATACCTCTACCACTTGCCCGGCCTCATTCCCTAAAATTAAGTCCAGGACCTTCTACATACTGGCTTGAAAAGATTACTACCACCTAAAAGGACAAGGCCAGCAGATGCATGAGAACACCACTGCCACCTGCATGTTCCCTTCCAAGACACACACCATCCTGACTTGGAACTATATCGCTGTTCCTTCACTATTGCTGGGCCAAAATCCTGGAAATCCCTCCCTAACAACACTGTGGGTATACCTATATCACATGGACTGTAGCAGTTCAAGAAGGCAGCTCACCACCACATTCTCAAGAACATTTAGGCATGGGCAATAAAACACTGGCCTAGCCAGTGACGCCCATATCCCATAAAATAATTTTTAAAAATTAGGAGGAAGTGGCGATGGGAGAAGGGAAGGCCACAGACAGATTAAGAGATTTGGCAGAACAATGGCAGATGGACTTTAATGTTGATAAGTATGTAGTCATCCACTTTTGATCTAAGAAAGCTGAATCTGAGTATTGCTAAATGGTGAGAAATTAGGGCCTGCAGAGGAGCAATGAGATTTGGGAGTGCAAGTGCACAAATCATTTAAAGCAAACAGATTCAAAAAGAAATCAATAGGCTAATGGAAATGTAGACCTTTACCTCAGTGGAGCTAGAAGAGTCAAAAATTTATTTCCATTGTATAGAGCCTTGATCTGTCTCTGCTTGGAGTACTGTATTTCCTTTGGGCACCATTCCTCCGAAAGTGGTGCAGAACAGAGTCAACAGAATGATGCAGGGATTTACAGCATAAAATTATGAAGATAAATTGCATAAATTTAACTTGTATTCCCTTGAGCACAGAAGATTGAGGTTTATCTGATCGAGCTGTTTAAAATGTTAAAAGAATTTGATGGAGTAGATCTAAAGAAACTATTTATTTCAGTGGGGAATTAAGAACAAGAGGATATTACCTAAAAATTAGAGCTAGGTCATTTAGATGGGAAAACAGGACAAGCAGCCCATTTGTTTGGCACCCCATCCACCACCTTAAACAATCACTCCCTCCACCTTCGAAGCACAGTAGCAATATTGTGTACCAGTTGCAAAATACACTGCAGCAACTCACGAAGTCTCCTTCCACAGCACCTACCAAACTCTACCAGACCTCTACTACCTGTTGCAAGTACATAAAATGGGCAGCAGATGCATGAGAACACCACCACCTGCAACTTCCCCTCAAAGTCACACACCATCCTGATTAGGAACTATATTGCCGTTCCTTCACTGTTGTTGGATCAAAATCCTGGAACTCTCTTCCTAACAGCATTGTGGGTATATTTACAACACATGCACTGTAGTGGTTCAAAAAGGCAGCTCACCATCATCTTCTAAAGGGCAATTAGCATGGGCAATAAACACTGGCCAAGACAGCAACGCCTACATATGATGAACAAATAAATAAAAAATAATCAGGAAGCACTTTTTCTTACAAATCTTAGAAGAGATCAGGAATTCTTTACCCAAAAAGCTGTGGATGCTGGGACAATTAGAGCTTTCAAGATTGAAATTACTCAATTTTTATTTGTCAGGGTACCAAGGGACATGGAGTACAGCAGGTAATTGGAGTTGAGGTACAGATCTGCCATGATATAACTGAAAGGTGCTGTAGTCTCTAGGAACTAAATGGCTTATTCCAGTTTCCAATGTTCCTTAAGGCAAATAATGAGACATTAGCCAAATGCTACTAAATTTTGTGGGATCATGTACTGTTAGTGGTAATGAACAAGCAGATTGAAGAGTGATACTAATGATCTCCTACAGAGATCCAACTGTTTATTTTGATGAATTTTATAAAAACACCTGTTCCTTTAGATCAAAATCAAGCTTCGAAGTCATGCAGTCAATAAAGTATTAACATTTTCTCAAACTGTATAAGATTCATGTAAGCAAATAAAACATTTCAATTGGGTGATAAGCAGGAAAATAGAATACAATGAACGAAACATCCGTAAGGCAAAAAAAGCCTTCCAAGTCCACATAGAAAAGAGCATCGAGATGACCTGAATGACAATCTCCAAATAACCATAACTACAAGATTGGTAGTATGTTGAGTTTCTGGAAAGTTTGAAATACATATTTAAAAAAGAACAATTCCCCAACACTATTCTGGTAGCTTTAAAGCACTATCTATATTTGTTTGCTAATATCAGTTTGTAAAGTTATTCATTTGAATAAATAAAGTCCCATGTCTGCATTCCTCACTTGAATTACAATTACATTGTCTCTCTGCAGCATCTGCCACACTCCTTTTGAGTTTCTAGTTCAGTCTAAATCATTAATAGAAACCTTTAGTTTATTTATCCACAGGTAAGTCATCTTCATCTGGTGCATCTTGAGCCAACCCGCCTTGGAATAAGGTAGTAATGAGGGAAAGGAGGATGTTGAATCCTTGGATAAGAAGGAATTAACATCAGCAGCTAAACACATACGACACATGGAAACAAGCAAATGCTGCACTACTGAAAACTGAAAAAAATCTTTACACAGGATCTCCACTAGAATACACCATATAAATAGGTGGATTTCTGACAATGCACCAGCAGCACATCAGTCATTTGAACAAAAATTGGCCTTTGGCTACCTGAACCCAACATGGAGGGTACACTTCTTCATTAACAATGTTCATGCCAGTAGGCAGCTGGTAATATTCAGGAAGAACAGACATGATCACAGTATGTTACCCTAATTATGCAGCCATCCTTGGCAAAACTGACTTGGCAGGTTGGTACTCTAATCAAGCTGCTTATCACACTGGCTCACAGCCCGCAAAACTCCTCCATACTTCTCTGGTGTATCGCTGTTCAGAGAAATTTTGTGCAGATTCTGGGACCAGCATCCCATTTATTCCAGTCAAAGTGACATAACCTCAGAAAACATCATTCCCCTCCCTCCATTTCTTTGGGATATCCTCCCAGTGTTGGATCTTTCACAAGTTCAGCAGCCAGTACTTCGTAAACCTATGTGTGGATCTAAATTACATTTTAACTAAACAATCTCATTAAGATATCATAAAGTGATACAACTATTATAGTTCCACATTTTTTTCATTCATGGTATAGGGATAATATCACTGACAAGGCCAGCATTTATTGCTCATCACAAATTGCCCTTCAGAAGGTGGCAATGAACTGCTATCTTGAAAAGATGCAATCCATATGGTGTGGTTCTATCCAGAGTCCTGTTAGGGAGGGAGTTCCAGGTTTTTGACCCAATAACAGTGAAGGAACAGCAATGTATTTCCAAGTCAAGATGGTGCATCACTTGCAGGAGAACTTGCAGATGACAATGTGCCCATGCACCTGATGCCCTTGTCCTAGGTGGACAGAGGTCATGTTTGGAAGGTGCTGTCGAAGAACTCTTGGTATGTTGACGTACTGTGTTTTTTAGATGATCCACACTGTTGCCACAGTGCACCAGTGGTGGAAGGAATGAATGTTTAAGACGGTCGTGAAGGGAATGCCAATGAAGCTGGCTGCTTTGTCCAGCATAGTGTTGAGTTTCTTGAATGTTGTTGGTGCTGCACTAAGGG
Organism: Carcharodon carcharias; assembly: GCF_017639515.1. Taxonomy (NCBI): domain Eukaryota; kingdom Metazoa; phylum Chordata; class Chondrichthyes; order Lamniformes; family Lamnidae; genus Carcharodon; species Carcharodon carcharias. The sequence goes on along the minus strand of NC_054469.1, from coordinate 38,916,792 downwards.
CTCTTGGGAGTCAGGAGGTGAGCTCCTTGCCACAGAATACCAAGCCTCTGACCAGCTTTTGTAGTCACAGTAATTATTTGGCTGATCCAGTTATGTTTCTGGTCAATGCTAACCTCCTGGATGTTGTGGGGGGGTTTCTGCAATGGTAACGTCATTGAATTTCAAGGGAAGGTGGTTAGATTCTCTCTGGTTGGAGATGGTCATTGCCTGGCAATGTGGGGTGTGAAAGTTACTTGCCATTCATCAGTCCAAACCTAAATGTTGTTCAGTTCTTGCTTATGCAGGCAAGAACTGCTTCATTATGTAAGGATTTGCTAATGGACTGAACACTGTGTGATCAACAGTAAACATCCCCACTTCTGACTTTATGATGGAGGCAAGATTATTGCTGAAGCACCTGAAGATGGTTAGGCCGAGGGCATTGAACTTAGGAGCTCCTGCAATGCTGTCCTGGGGCTGAGGTGATTGGCCTCCAAAAGCCACAATCATTTTCTTCATTCTAGGTATAACTCCTGCAAATGGACATTTTTCCCCTGGATTGCCATTGACAAATTTTGTTTTGTTTTGTTCTTACAATTATTTTGTTGAGCTTGATTTTTCCCACCCTGGTTTTGAATTCTCAGATCCTTGCCCATGGTCCCCTGTTTCTATTCCTGCTAGTCTCCATTAATCCTTGAGCTATTGGAAGATCTGCATGTATTGTAGGGGACAGTTGTCAAATATGCATACATACACAGCCACATGTTTAAGGGGCTGAACCTGTAAACAAAGTTTTCAAAAGCTGGCTCAGTTATATGCCAAAATCTGGGCCGTTTCACTCTACAGCTATGCAGCTTTCTAATTACAATAATGACAGTTCCTCTCCCTTAAAGTTGGACCTTTAAAATTCTACTGCTGTCTACTTGCTCCTTGAACAGTTCTTCTAGTCTTTGATAAAACTGACTTTCATAACTTTATGCATCTTCTTTTACACCCTGTTTCACCCAAATGTTACAAACATGGCTCTTCTAAAGACACAAGTAACCTTATATCACTTTCTCCCACCAAATTGAATCTTGCAGTATCTAATCCATTCTGTCCCAACATTTATTCTCATTGGGGAGAATTTTCTCCCCATTGGGCAGGCAGTTAGGGAGCGGGCATGGAGCCGATCGTCGCCTGAGATCGGGTGCGCAGCGCCATTTTGCATGTTCAGGCCAATTAAGGCTCGTCCAACATGACACGCACCCAGAAGCGCTTAGCGCTATCTTTGCGGGCGGAGGGAGGAGGGAGAGTCAGGGCCTGCGCTCTTTCGCGCATGCTCATGCAAGAGTGCAGAAATCTCCCTGAGGCACAGGGAGATTAATTTGATTTGGAAAACTTGAAAAAAAAATTTTTTTAATTATTCAGACATGTCCCCTCATGTGATAGTGTCACATGAGCTGGGACATGTCAATGAATTTACTAAAAATTTTTTATTACATTTATAGACCCTTCATGAAACCTCATCCTGCCTGTAGATGAGGTTCCATGAAAAATGCAAAGGCCGCCTGGGCGTTTCGCCTGCCCGCCAACCTTAAGGTTGGACAGGCAGCCCTGCTAATTATTTCGATTGGTTTTTAAATGGCCTTAATAGGCCTTTGACAGTTCGGCAGGTGCGCAGCCGACTCCGGTGCACGCCCACCAAACTGAAGATCGGTGTGACACACGGTGACATCGAGACACATGCCCGACGTCACGGCATGTCATTTCATGCATCAGTGAGTGGGGCCCGACCCCACATGCCGACCAGAAGATTCAGGCCATTAACTTTAGTTAATGCAGAGGTCAATGAGTTTTTTGCTTTGTGTCTTTAGGACAACTAATATCGACATCCTTTAGGTAAAAGAGGGTGGGAAAAGAAAGGCCAAAGCAACTACAAGTTCTCTGCTGCTTAATGCTGTCAAGCACCAGACCAGAACTCACAAGTGACCCCAGGCTAAGGAACTCAAGGGATATGGGGACAGAGCAGTAAAATGGTGTTGATATAAAAACTCAGCCAAGAATGGCTGAGCAAGCTTGAGGGGCTGCACCTGCACCTATTTCTTATGTTCTTAAACAACGTGCTGAGGGTATTTCTGTGCCACACCAAAATACTTTTTAAAAATCTATCGCTGTTTTGTGAGAAGCTTACAGCATTGTGTAGGGGGTAGCATACTAGCAAGGATAGAGGATTGGTTAGCTAACAGGAAACAGAGAGTAAGCATAAATGGGTCATTTTCAGGTTGGCAAGATGTGACAAGTGGAATGCCACAGGGATCACTGCTGGGGCTTCAACTATTTACAATTTATATCAATGGCTTGGATGAAGGGACTGAATATATGGTTGATAAATTTGCTGATGACGCAAAGGTAGGTAGGAAAGTAAGTTGTGAAGAGGACATAAGGAGTCTGCAAAGGGACTCAGATAGGTTAAGTGAGTGGGCAAAAATTGGCAGATGGAATGTAATGTGGGACAATGTGAACTTGTCCACTTTGGCAGGAAGAATATAAGAGCACCCTATTATTTAAATAGAGGTCTGGCACACTGACCTCTACCTCGCAGAGCATCAACTCGCAGACACTTCCTTCTCCTTCCCCTGGACCATAACCCCATCACTGAACATCAAGCCATTGTTTCCAGGACTGTTACTGACCTCATCTCCTCTGGAGATCTTCCTTCCATAGCTTCCAACCTGCTAGTCGCCCAACCTCGGAAGGCCTGCTTCTACCTTCTACCCAAAATCTACAAACAGGACTGTCCCGGCAGATCGATCGTGTCAGCCTGTTCCTGCCCCATGAAACTCATTTCTTGCTATCTTGATTCCATTCTCTCTCCCCTTGTCCAGTCCCTTCCCCCCAACATCTGTGATTCCTCTGACACCCTACATCATATCAACAATTTCCAGTTCCCTAGCCCCAACTGCCTCCTCTTCACCATGGACGTCCAATTCCTTTACACCTCCATCCCCCACCAGGATGGTCTGATGTCTCTCCGCTTCTTCCTCGAACAGAGGCCCGAACAATCCCCATCCACCACTACTCTCCTCCGTCTGGCTGAACTTATTCTCACACTGAACAATTTCTCCTTAAACTCCTCTCACCTCCTCCAAATAAAAGGTGTGGCTATGGGTACCCACATGGCCCCCAGTTATGCCTGTCTCTTTATGGGGTATGCGGAACATTCCTTGTTCCAGTCCTACTCTGGCCCCCTCCCACAACTCTTCCTCCGGTACATCGATGATTGCTTCGGTGCTGCTTCATGCTCTCATCTGGACCTGGAAAAATGTATTAATTTTGCTTCCAATTTCGACGCCTCCATCATTTACACATGGTCCATCTCTGACATTTTCCTTCACTTCCTTGACTTCTCTGTCTCAATTTCTAATGATAGACTGTCCATATTCATTACATATTCATATTACAATATTCATTACAAGCTTACCAACTCCCACAGCTACCTCAACTACAGCTCCTCACACCCCGCTTCCTGTAAGGACTCCATCCTATTCTCTCAGTTCCTTCGCATCCGTCGCATCTGTTCTGTTGATGCCACTTTCAAAAACAGTTCCACTGACATGTCTTCCTTCTTCCTTAACATTAGTGGTTGACAGGGCCCTCAACTGTGTCCGGCCCATCTCCCGCGCATCCGCCCTCACACCTTCCTCTCCCACCCAGAACCATGATAGGGACCCCTTGTCCTCACTTATCACCCCACCAGTCTCTGCATTCAAAGGATCATCCTCCGCCATTTCCGCCAACTCCAGCATGATGCCACCACCAAACACATCTTCCGTTCACCACACCCCCCGACCCCCCAACCCCGGCGGCATTCCGCAGGGGTCGTTCCCTCCAGGACACCTTGGTCCACTCCTCCATCACCCCCTACACCTCAACCCCCTCCCACGGCACCTTCCCATGCAACCACAGAAGGTGCAACACCTGCCACTTTACTTCCCCTCCAAGGGCCCACTCCATTCAAGTGAAGCAGCATTTCACTTGCACTTCCCTCAATATAGTCTACTGCATTCATTGCTCCCAACGCGGTTTCCTCTACATTGGAGAGAGAAAATGCAGACTGGGTGACCGCTTTGCAGAACACCTTCGGTCTGTCCGCAAGCATTACCCAGACCTCCCTGTCACTTGCCATTTCAACACTCCACCCTGCTCTCATGCCCACATGTCCGTCCTTGGCCTGCTGCATTGTTCCAGTGAAGCTCAACGCAAACTGGAGGAACAGCACCTCATCTTCCAACTTGGCACTTTACAGCCTTCCAGACTGAATATTGAGTTCAACAATTTTAAGATCATGAACTCTCTCCTCCATCCCCACCCCTTTTCCAATCCCCCTCCCCCTTTTCTTTCCAATAATTTAAATAGATTTTTCTTTTCCCACCTATTTCCATTATTTTTAAATGTATTTGCAGCCATTGTTTTATCTCTACCTTGTAGCCTGTTTCGATCCCTTCCCTTCACCCCACCCCACCCCCACTAGGGCTATCTGTACCTTGCTTGTCCTGCTTTCTACCCTTAATTAGCACATTCCTTAGATAATATCACCACCTTCAACACCTCTTTGTCCTTTTGTCTATGACATCTTTTCGCTATCTCCACCTATCACTGGCCCTCTATCCAGCTCTACCTGTCCCACCCCCACCCCCCCAATCCTTAAACCAGCTTATATTTCACCTCTTTTCTATTTTTACTTAGTTCTGTTGAAGAAGCATACGGACTCAAAACGTTAACTGTGTTCCTCTCTGCAGATGCTGCCAGACCTGCTGAGTTTTTCCAGGTATTTTTGTTTTTGTTGCAGAACATTGGATGTCCTGGTACATGAATCACAAAAATGTTAGAATGCAGGCACAGAAAATGACTTTTTTTTAAATTCATTCATGGGAGGTGAGCATCGCTAGCTAGACCAGCATTTATTGCCCACCTTTAATTGCCCTTGCTCAGAGAGCGTTTAAGGGTCAAACATATCATGGTGGGTCTGGAGTCACATGTAGATCAGACCAGATAAGGACAGCAGGTTTCCTTCCCTAAAGGGCATCATCCTTCCCTAAATGGCATCAGTGAACCAGATGAATTTTTACAACAATCAGCAATGGTTTCGTGGTCATAGTTAGACATTTAATTCCAGATTTTTATTGAATTCAGATTTCACTATCTGCTGTGGTGGGATTCGAATCCTGCTCCCCAGAGCATTACCGTGGGTCTCTGGAATATTAGTCCAGTGACAATACTACAATGCCACCGCCTCCCCATTAGGAAAGAAAATGGAATATTGTCATTTATTGCAAGGCGAATAGAATATAAAAGTAGGGATAAAAATAGCTGGAAAAACTCAGCAGGTCTGACAGCATCTGCGGAAAGGGACACAGTTGACGTTTCGAGTCCGTATGACTCTTCATCAGAAGAGGTTCTGATGAAGAGTCATATGGACTCAAAACTTCAACTGTGTTCCTCTCCGCAGATGCTGTCAGACCTGCTGAATTTTTCCAGCTATTTTTATTTTTATTTTTGTTTCAGATTTCCAGCATCCGCAGTATTTTGCTTTCATAAAAGTAGGAATGTTTTGCTACAGCTGTACAGGGTGTTGGTGATACCAAATTTGGAGTACTGTGTACAGTTTTGGTCTCCTTATTTAAGAGAGGATATAAATGTGATAGAAATGGTTCAGAGAAGGTTCACTCACCTGATACCTGGGATGAGGGGGTTATCTTATGAGGAAACATTGGACAGGCTGGGCCTGTATCCATTGGAGTTTAGAAGAATGAGAGGTGATCTTATTGAAACATATAAGATCCTGAGGGGACTTGAGATCGTGGATGCTGAAAGGATGTTTCCCCTTGATGGAGAGACTAGAACTAGGGGACACAGTTTAAAAATAAGAGGTCTTCCATTTAAGATAAAGATGAGAAAAAAAATTCTCTCGGAGGGTGGTGAGTCTTTGGAACTCTCTTCCCCAGAGGGTTGTAGAGGCAGAGTCAATTAATATTTTTAAGGCAGAGGGAGATAGATTCTTGACTAGCAAGGGAGTAAAAGGTTATCGGGTTAGTTACAATGTGGAACTGAGGCCACAACCAGATCGGCCATGATCCTGTTGAATTGTGGAGCAGGCTCGAGGGGTCAAACGCCCTACTCCTGCTCCTAATTCATATGTTCATATGTATCCCTTTTAAATACACTGAATGCATAGTATTAATGGGATCAGAATGCAATATTCATGCTCCATGCATTGATACCTCAAAATTGCATCAGGTCCTACAACCAGCACTTGGTTAAAGTGGTCGTTCACCTGAAGCAGACAGGTAATCTGGCCAATACGCCATTGGGAATTGGGAACAGCCCTATCAGAAACAGGAACAAGTTGGTAAGTAGTGCAATGCTGTGTCACTTTTTCTTCTCATCAACTCTAAACCTTGATTATGTATTAGGTTGTTATATCTCTAACTTTCTCCAGTTCTGATGTAAGATCATCAATCTGAAACATTGGGCAGAATTTTGCCCTCGGATGGCGTGCGGCCCCCACCGGCTTGGCGGCGGGCAGCCAGCCGACCCCCACCACTGAAACGGGGCCCGCCGCCATTTTAAGTAGGCGGGCCAATTAAGGCCTGCCCAGCGGCATCCCCGAGCTTCCTGTTCTGGGCGGGGGGGGGGATTCCCCATCTGCGAAAGAGCGCACTTCTCCCTGAGGCAAACTGGGACATGTTAATAAAAAACACATAAACTTTATTACTTTTTTACGAAACGGACATGAAACTTCATCCCGCCAGTGGATGAAGTTTCATGAATAATCTGGAGCCCGCTGGGGTTCCTGGCCTGCCCGCCAACCTTAAGGTTGGGGGTGCAGGTCTTTAATTACTTTAATTAGCCTGTCAATCGCTTCACTTGGCCATTGACAGGTCGGCGGGCAGACAGCTGATTTCGCTGTCCGCCCGCCTTCCTTAAAATTTAAAAGGACCGGGATGACATCGGGGATTTCTCCCGACATCATCCCACATCATTTTCCCCTCGGGGACTGGGGCCCGCCCCCAAATCACCGAGAGGAAAATCCTGGCCATTAACCTCAGCTTCTCTCTCCACAGATGCTGCCAGGCCTGCTGAGGATTTCCAGCATTTTCTGTTTTTATTTCAGATTTCCAGCATCTACAATAATTTGCTTTTTTCCCACTATATGCTTGTCTAACATTGCCATTTATACATTCTTCCACTTCACAAATGTTACTTGGGGTATGGTAGGGGTTGGGTGCGGGGGGAGTAGGGGTCTGTAACCAACATCCAATGCAATCTTAAATCCTTTTCTACTTCTTAAGTCTAACCATAAAGTCTCCACTAGCTGCTTACCTTTCATTAGATCATCTACCATTGAAATTATTTTATCCTTAATCATTAAGGCTATTCTCTCCCCTCTACCATTTCCCCTACCATTCCTGTAGACCTTATAACCTGGAATATTCAGTTCTCAGTCCTGACTGTCTTCCGGACTGTCTTAACGGTCACCATGTCATACCCTCTAATTTGAATTTCCGCCTCTAATTCGTTCAATTTGGTCCTTATTCTCCATGCAGTTACATAAAGAATGTTTTTCTAGGCCACACACCTTAACCTGTCCTTCTACTCTAATGTTTTACTCACATTTCTTACTTCCCTCTCATAGTTTAATGGTTTTACATAATTTAATTTTTCTTTTGTCAGTAGTGTTTAATACACAATTTATAATTACTACTCTACACTCTTCCTTCTCAATTGATTTAGAATTAGTATTTATATTACCCTTTCCACCTCCTGCCATTTACTAGTTTAAAGACCTTGTGACAGCCCTGTTTATCCTTTCTGCTGGCTGTCAGACCAGTTCAGATGAAGCCCATCCCAACTCTGCAGTTCCTCCCTGTCGCAGTGTTCACATCAAATGAAACCTCTATATCTCACACCATGTTTCTACCAGAAGTCTTCCAAAGTTGCTGCAACTTTTCTTCCAAAGTTATGGAGTGAAAAAACAACCCTCCCATCCCTTCTTCTCTGTAAAATGAAAGCTAATTCCTCCTTACAACTCTTAGGTTCATAAAGCAAAATGCCAAAATACCTATAAAACATCACATCCAACATGATAGATCCTAAACCAATAGTTATCTTTGAATTAATAACTGTTAGCTTGGTTCAGTCATATCGAAGTTCAGCCAAGATCTTACAGAATAGCTGAGCAGGCTTGAGGGGCTGTATAATCCATTCCTGCACCAAGTTCTTATGTTCTTAAGCAACCTGCTAGTCAGGTAAGAGGAAAGGGTATTTCATTGCCACACCAAAGTATTTTTTTAAATATCTATGACTGTTTTGTGAGCAGTTTACAGCAACCCTTTTAAAACACTGAAAGCATAGTATTAATGGGAACAGAATGCAATGTCCATGCTCCACACACTGATACATCAAAATTGCATCAGGGTTCTCCAACTGGCGTAGGAACTTGATTAAAGTGGTCTCACCTGAAATAGGTAATCTGGCCAATCTGCCATTGGGAAATGGCAACAGCCAATAGGTGCAGGAACAAGTTGATAAGTGGAGCTGTTTCACTTTTTAAAAATTTGTTTGTGGGATAGGCCAGCATTTATTGCCCTTGAGCTGAATAGCTCATTTCAGTAGGCAATTTAAGAGTCAATCACTTTGCTGTGGGTCTGGAGTCACATATAGGCCAGACCAGGTAAGGACAGCAGGTTTCCTTCCCTAGAGGGCATTAAGACAACTTTTAATTCCACCATCTGCTGTGGTGGGATTTGAACCCAAGTCCCTAGAGAATTACCCCAAGGTCTCCAGATTACCAGTCCAGCAACAATACCAAGACACCACCGCCTTCAAGGTCCAGTCCAGAACATCATCACGTAATCTAGGTTGGCACCTCAGTGCAGGACTAAGAAATGCTACATTCTCAGAGGTTTTGTCTTTCGGGTGAGACTTTAAACTGAGGTAATGCCTACCTCTTCAGTGGATGCAAATGATACCATGGCACTTTGAAAGGAGCAAGAAGTTCCTTTAATATCCTGACCCACATTCCTTAAGATACAAACTAACTGGTCATTTGTTTCATTACTGCTTGTGGGACCTTACTGTATGCAAATTTGCTGCATTTGTCTATAAAACAGTGACCATGCTTCAAAAAGTAATTCATTGGTTGTGAAGCACATTATGATACGCTGGAAATGCTACATAATTGAACTTTCTTTTGTCTGATGGTTTCATGGTTACTTTTTTCACCATCAAGATCGACATAGCATTTGCTTTTCTCTACATTTGTAACTTTCTTATTTAGATAGTTATCCTGTTTATTTTAAAACATGATAAGTAACATAGCATCAATAAGTTTATTTGAAATCATTCAATAGATAATCGTTTATAGGGATTTAGCTCAAGATGATTTACTATAAACCAAATCAAGTTTTTTTTGGTATTGCATAAAGTTTTTTTTTAAATTTATTCATTCATGGCATGTAGGCCTCACTGGCTAGACCAACATTTATTGACCATTCCTAATTGCCCTTAAGAAGGTGATGGTGAGCTGCCTTTTTGAATCGCTGCAGGCCATGTGGTGTAGGTACACCCACAATGCTGTTAGCAAGGGAGTTCCAGGATTTTTGACCCAGCAACAGTGAAGGAACAGCGGTATAGTTCCAAGTCAGGATAGTATGTGGCTTGTATGGAATTTGCAGATGGTGATGTTCCCATGCATCTGTTGATGGTAAAGGTTGAAGGATCCTTGGTGAGTTGCTGCACCTTGCTATTGTGCATTAGTGGTAGAGGGAGTGAATTTGAAGATCTAATTTTTGCTAGTAGGAGTAAGGGAGAAGGATGGGAATCACACAGGAGGAAAACCCTTTGGGACCATTTGAACTTAGTGATGAGTTTTGGCCCCATTTTGGCTGTTATAAGCACATTTAAGACATGGTGTGGGAGTTGCAAAATGATGAAGTAAACATATAAAGTCCTGAAGGGTGGATAAGGTCTGTTTCATTGTCAAGATCTGAAGTTTTTTTTTAAATGTCCTACTCTTCAAACAGTGAGAATTTTAAAAACCTTCTGCTGGACTGCTTTGATTGACAAGCCATCTGATGTAGTTAGAAAAAAATAGAACCTGGTCAATTGAACTTTTATTAACATTTTCCCAAGAGCTATTATGTCATTCTGAATGCCTGGCTGAGTTTCAATTATCTCAGTAGCGATGGGGGGGGGGGTCTGAATTCACAGATTGATTCACAGTTAAAGAGGCTATTAAATGATTAGTTGCCTTTGATGTGGGATATAAATAGAAGTTTGTTTTTAAGAGATTAACCACTTGAGGAAATTTAAAAGCTTTAAATGGATTTCATGAATGGGAGATTATTTTCCACGATTAATGGTATTAATGGTGCATGAATGATGGCTGTATTAGATTGTTAGAAATTTCTTTTCTTTTCCATCTCCACATGGCTCCTGAGGTCTACCCATGGTGGATATTGGGTGATGGCTGTGGAGGCGGCTTGGGGGCTATGGGGGTGAGAAGCATGAGCTGGCATGGGGGCTATGGGGGGGCATTGGAGGGGTAGATGGTGGGTGAGGGGGTGTGTGGGATGAGGGCGAGAGGCCTAACCAGCTTGCCTCAGTACTCCCCCACCCCCCGCCCCATGACTGCCTACGCTTTGCTTCCAAAGTCAGCAGGCCCAACTCCAACCCCGCTACCCCCCCCCCCCCCACTCCCAGAACAAAAATTGTGCATATCGGGGCACTTTTACCAAAGCAGGTCCGGCAAATCAGGACATTTCCTGACAAACCACCAGCATCGGTCGTGAAAATCTGGCCCATAATGTTCCTAAAGTCATGTTTCTAGAAAAATAAGTTGTGCGCTGTGTATATATGTCTTTACACTTAGGTTTGAGGTTGAAACATAATTGATGCAATGTCCTAATGTAACAAGATATTTTTAAAAGTTTTTCCATTTTTAGAACATGCCCATTTCAGTGAATGCACTGGTACAAGGAAGATAACAGAAATAAAATCAAATTTAATTATTTCATTTTAAATGATAATTACAAATGCATTGGGCACTCTGAACAGCACCATTATGTCACATGAGTTCTCTCTTGCCACTCTCTGCAGACTTTTTTTTTGGTCAGCTAGATATCTGAAAAAAAAAATCCACCACAATGTTTTTTTAATCCCTTCATGGGATTTGGGCATCAGTGTCAAGGCCAGCATTTGTTGCTCATCCTTAATTGTCCTTGAGAAGGTGGTGGTGAGCTGCCTCTTGAACCACTGCAGTCCATCTGGTGTAAGTACACTCACAAAGCTGTTAGGAAAGGAGTTCCAGGATTTTGATCCACCAACAGTGAAGGAACAGCGATATAGTTCCAAGTCAGGATCGTGTGTGGCTTGGAAGGAAACTGTGTTTCCATGTGCCTACTGCCCTTGTCCTTCTATGTGTAGGGTTCATGGATTTGGAAGGTGCTGTTGCAGGAGCCTTGGTGATTGTTGCTGCAATGCATCTCGCCAATGGCACACACTGCTGCCACTGTGCATCAGTGGTGGAGGCAGAGAATGAATGTTTAAGGTGGTTGATGGGGTGCTGATCAAGTGGGTTGCTTTGTACTGGATGGTGTTAAACTTCTTCAGCGTTGTTAGAGCCACACTCATCCAGGCAAGTGGAGAGTGTATTTCATCACACTCCTGAATTGTGCATTGTAGATAATGGACTGGCTATGGGCAGTCAGGAAGCAAGTTACTCACCACAGAACTGCCAGCCTCTAACCTGCTCTTGTAACCACAGTGTTTATATGGCTGTTCTAGTTCAGTTACTGGTCAATGGTAACCCCAAGAATGTTGATAGTGGGGGAATTCAGTAATGGTAACGCTATTGAATTTCAAGGGATGTTGGTTAGATTCTTTCTTGTTGGAGATGGTCAACGCCTGGCACTTGTGTGCCAAGAATGTGACTTACCGCTTATCAGCCCCAGCCTAAATGTTTTCCTGGTCTTGCTGCATATGGATGCAGATTGCTTCAGTATCTGAGGAGTTGCAAATGGTACCGAACAATATGCGATCATCAGCAAATTATCCACTTCTGATCTTATGATGGAGGGAAGGTCATTGATGACACAATTAAAGATGGTTGGGCCTAGGACACTACCCTGAGGAACATCCACAGTGATGTCTTGGAACTGAGATGGTTGGCCTCCAAAAATCATTTTCAATCCTGCTAGGGCTCCTTGATGCCACACCTGGTCAAATGCTGCCTTCATGTCAAGGGAAGTCACTTTCACCTCTTGAGTTAAGCTCTTTTGCTCATGTTTGGAGTAAGGCTGTAATGAGGTCAGGAGTTGAGTGCCCTGGTGGAGCCCAAACTGAGTATCGGTGAGCAGGTTATTGCTGTGCCAATGCCTTTTTAGCACTGTTGATGACACCTTCCATCACTTTGCCGATGATCGAAAGTATGTTGATGGGGTGGTACTTGGCTGGATTGGATTGTCCTGTTTTTTGTGGACATGACACATCTAGGCAATTTTCCACATTGTCAGTTTGATGCCAGTGTTGTGGCTATATAGAATAGCTTGACTAAGGACACAGGTAGTTCTGGAGCACAAGTTTTCAGTACAGTTACCGGGATGTTGTCAGGGCTCATAATCTTTGCAATATCCTGTGCTTTCAGCTGTTTCCTGATCTCATGTGCAGTGAATTGAACACTGACACCTGTGATGGTTTGGACCTCAGCAGGAGGCTATGATGGATCATCCACTTGTCACTTGTGGATGAAGGTAGCTGCAAATGCTTCAGCCTTCTCTTTTGCACTGATGTGTTGGGCTCCATCATTAAGGGTGAGAATATTTTTGGAACCTCCTCCTCCCACTAGTTGTTTAATTGTCCATCACCATTCACGACTGAATGTGGCAATGCTGCAGAGCTTAGGTTTGGTGGTTGGATTTCTTAGCTCTGTCTATTGCATGCTATTTTTGCTGTTTGGCATGCAAGTCATCCTGTGTTGTAGCCTCATCAGGTTGAGCAGCATCAGGAGCCTGTCCACCACCTTACCTGAACAGCAGGCCCACAGGTGGCCAATGGCTGCCAAGGTAAAGTGCCCAGCAGGTCCCGCTGCCAGCAAGTACGGGCTTGAAACCCACTTTTCACCTTGACGTTCTGAAATCTAGAGTAAAATTCAGCCAGAAGTGGCTGAAAAATCCACTCAGACAAAGTTTCTGAGTGCCAAGATTTTCCTCTTAAGAAAAGTAAACCTAGGGATTGGCAACAAGAACTTGCATTTATATAGAGCTTATAACATGGTAAAATGTCCCAAAGTGCTTCACAGGGACAAAATTTGATACTGTACCACAGTTGCCAAGAAGAGGAATGGAATTGGTGGCTAGGAAACTGCGTTTGTAACAGGAACCATAGATAACATTTCATTGTGCCCAATGTTTATCTGGAGGAAATTTCTGCTCATCCAGCAAGAGCAATGAATTAGGAATCTGCTGTGTGTATAAATATGTTCAGGAGTTCAATTAGTTAAAATCATCTAGCGTACCAGGAAAATAGCTAGAAGTTTGCAATACTTGTCCAACCAGGACTACCCTACTTGCAGGATTGTGTGGAGTAAAGTAGTTATTTTTCCAGGTTCTACTGGCCACTCAACCTGGATGACCAATCATCAACAATACTCTAGGCACTGGAGACTGGCCTGTCTTGAGCTTGTCATGCAGGGTTAACTCAGTTTCATAGGATTACATGCTGAAGGACGCACTAAAGCTTGCGCAGCTCCCGCAGAGACACAATGGGGAAAGGTCGCTGTCTAAAGCCTTTCAGCCATAGTACACTGAAGGACTAGAATCTGTATAAAACCCCTTGGGCTATATGCCTGTGAATCTACATTCTGAATATTAACAGTACTGAAATTGTATTGAGGCACACCAGAATTAAACATGCTTTATACAGCAAGTTGAAATCTATTGCACTCTCTGTAATTTTCCAATTGAATTGTTCTGCCCGGGCTGTATGCCTGACATGGAATGTACATTATAAATGTCAAGAGTATTACAATTGTATTGAGGCATCAAAGAGTAGAACATGCTGTAGGAAGACAAACTGAATTTTATTGCACTTTCTGTAATTTTTAAGCTGAAATGTTTTGTAATGTATTTTTACAAATTTTATGAATTAAGTATATTTTTGGGAAAAAAAACTAGAAAAAAGACAAAGAGGTTTAGAGTCTTAAATTACTTACAAGACCTTCAGGGAAGGTAATCCATGCTTTGTCCTAAAGAGATTCCTTTGTACTGCATACAAATGGTTGTTGCTGATATCACTTTTGAAAGAAAGGATGCATTTTAATATGTAGCCTTTTGTATCAAAGCATGGTTTAATTTGTTTTTTATTCTTTAATTAAACTTACATAAGTTCAATTTCTGGAGTAGGCTGGAACATATAATCTGCAATAAACCTAATCTGATTATAAGATAAAAACCTGTGGCATAAAAAAAGAAGAACATGAAGAAATATACAGTTCCATAAAACAGGTGGCTCTTTAGCCCACTGCACAAATACCAAGAGCAAAAACATGATTAGCAATTAAATACTTCAAACGCACACAGGAGTTTGAAGAATATGAATGGTCAATATCTATTTCTTTTCCAGTAAATGCAACACACACATTCATAGATGTATACTGAGCTCAGATATAAATATTACAGCTAGTATGGGCCATATATGGATGAGGAGCAGAAATCGTAGAAGGGATTTCATAGAACATAGGACAGGAGTAGGTCATTCAGCCCATTGAGCCTACTCCGCCATTCAATTAGGTCATGGCTGATCATCTACCACAACATCACTTTCCATATCCCTTGAGGTCATTAGTCTCCAGAAATCTATCAATTTCTGATTTGAACACGCTCAGTGATTGAGCTTTCACAGTCCTCTAGGGTAGAAAATTCCAAAGATTCACCATCCTCTGAGTGAAGAAATTCCTCCTCACCTCAGTCTTAAATGGCCTACCCCTTGCCCTGAGATTATGTCCCCTGGTTTTAGACTCACCAGCCAGGGGAAATACGTTATCTACATCACCCTGTCATGCCCTCTAAGAATTTAGTAAGTTTCAATGAGATCATCCCTCATTCTTCAAAACTCTAGAGAATACAGACCTAGTCTCCCCAATCTCTCCTCATAAAACAATCTTGCCATCCCAGGGATTAATCTGGTGAACCTCCATTGCACTTCCTCTATGGAAAGTATATCCCTCCTTAGATAAGGGGACAAAAACTGTACACAATACTCCAGGTAAGGTCTCACCAAGACTCTAAACAACTGCAGCAAGACATCTTTACTCCTGTACTCAAATCCCTTTGCGATGAAGGCTAACCATGTGTCTTCCTAATTGCTTGCTGCACATGCATGCTAACTTTTAGTCACTTATGAACAAGGATACCCAGATGCCTTTATACATCTGCACTTTCCAACCTTTCACCATTTAAGAAATATTCTGTCTTTCTGTTTTTTTTCTATCAAAGTGAACAACTTCACGCTTATTCACATTATATTCCATCTGTAATGTTCAAGCCCATTCACTTAGCCTGTCCAAGTCCTCTTGAAGCCTCCTTGCATTCTCCTCACAATTTACGTTCCTGCTCAGTTTGGTGTCATCAGAAAATCTGGAAATATTACAATTGGTCCCACATCCAAATCATTTAAAAAGATTGTAAATAGCTGTGGACCTAGCACTGATCCTTGTAGTATCCCACCAGCAATAGCCTGCCTCCTGAGAATGATCCATTTATACCTACTCTCTGCTTTCTGTCTGTTAACCAATTCTCAATCCATACTAGTACGTTTCTCCCGATCCCATGACCACTAATTTTATTTACTAACCTCCTGTGTGGGACCTCGTCAAAAACCTTCCGAAAATCCAAATACACCACATCCACTGGTTATACTTTATCTCTGCTACAAGTAACATCTTCAAAAAAGCTCCAACAAGTTTGTCAAACATGATTTCCCTTTCATAAATCCATTTTGGCTCTGCCCATTTTCCCTACTACTGAAGTCAAACTAACAGATTTGTAGTTCTCCATTCTCCCTTTGCCTCCCTTTTTAAATAGTGGGGTTACATTTGCTATTTCCCAATCCATAGGAACCTTTCCAGAATCTTTAGAATTTTGAAAGATAACCACCGATGCATCCACCATCTCTCTAGCCACCTCCTTCAACGCTCTGGGATGGAGCTCATCTGGTCCAGGGAATTTATCAGTTCCTCAATTTCACAAGTTCCTCAAGCACCTAGTATTTCTGGGAGATTATCTGTATCTTCTTCCATAAAGACAATTGCAAAGTAACTGTTTAGTTTCTCCGCCATGGGCCCACATTTGTCTGAGATAATCTTTTCCTTTTCACATACTTAAAGAAGATTTTATAGTCTGCCTTTTTGTCCCTTCCCAGTTTGCACTGATATTCTCGTTTCCCTTTCTTAGTCAGTTTCTTGGTCCCCCTTTGTTGGGTTCTAAATTGCTCCCAATCCTCAGGCTTACCACTTTTTTCTGGCATCCTTATAAGCCACTTCCTTTGACCCTTTAACTTATTTCATTAACCACGGTTGAGTTACCTTTCTCTTTGGGTGTTTACGCCTTAGAGGAATGTATGTCTGTTGTAGACCATAAGTATTTCTTTAAAAATAGCCAGTGCCTGTCTACTGTCAAATCTTCTAGTGTATTTTCCCAATCCACCATAGCCAACTTTCCCCTCATACTTTCATAATTTCCTTCTTCAGACCCTAGTGTCAGAATCAACTATATTGCATTCAAAACTAATGCAAAATCCTATCATATTATGGTCATTATTTGCCAAAGGCTCCTTTACAGCAAGATTATTAATTAGCCCATTCTCATTACACAATATTAAATCAAAAATAGCCAATCCCTAGTAGGCTCCTCAACATACTGCTCCAGAAACCCATCTCATACACACTCCCAGGAATTCCTCCTCCAGAATATCAGTGCTGATTTGGTTAACCCAGACTATGTGTAAATTGAAGTCACCCCATTATCATTGTATTACCCACGTTACATGCATCTCTAATTTCCTGATTTGTACCGTGTCCAACATTAGCACTACAATTTGGTTGCCTATTAAACAACTCCCACAACGTTTGCTGCTTCTGGCAGTTTCTTAGCTCTTTCAATCTAAGATCCTCTCTTATGAATGTACTGATCACATCCCTTGTTAAGAGTGCGGCCCTACCTCCTTTTCATTTTTGCCTATCTCTCCAAAATGCCGAATATCCTTGGATAATCATTTCCTACATGGTCACTCTGCAGCCATGTCTCTGTAATGGCAATTAAATCATAGCATTGATCTCAATTTCAGCATTCAAATCAACTTTTTTGCGAACACTACATGCATTCAGATAGAGTGCCTTTAATACTGCTTTTTTAACATTATTCTCTCTTCTGATCCTATTTGATGCTTGCCAATGCTCTGTCTCTCTTCATTTTTGCTTTCTACTTTTCTACTTCCTTTTACCAGTTTTGTTTCCTCAAATCTGAGCTCCCTCTCAAGTTCCCATCACCCTGCCAATCTAGTTTAAACCCTCCCAACAACAGCAACAACACCTGGGAGATCCCCTCCAAGCCACTCACTCTCCTGACTTGGAAATATATCGCTGTTCCTTCACTGTCGCTGGGTCAAAATCCTGGAACCCCCTCCCTAACAGCACTATGGATGTACCTACACCACGTGGACTGTAGTGATTCAAGAAGGCAGCTCATTACCACCATCTCTTGGACCGTCTGGCGGTCAACCATTCTCTTTCTGCCTCCATGCTCCTAACCTGCAGTGTGACCACCTCTCTGAACGTGTTATCCACGTAGCTCTCAGCCTCGCAGATGCACCACAGTGATTCCAGCCACCGCTTGAGCTCTGAAACCTGGGCCAGGATTTTTCGGTCGGCATGCGGGGGCAGGCCCGACACACCAGCGCATAAAATGGGCGCATGTCCCAGCGCCATCACACTGTCACGCGATGTTTCATTCGGCGGGCGCGTGTCAGAGTCGGTTGCACACCCGCCGATAATTGAAAGGCCTATTAAGGCCATTAATGAAGTATTTAATTTCAAGTTTACCCTGCCCATCCAACCTTACGGTTGGCAGGCAGGTGGAAAGGTCAAACGGCCTTTACATATTTTCAGTAACCTCATCCAAGAGCGGGATGAGGTTTCCTACAGCCTTTACGAATTAAATGAAAAGTTTTTCTGAAAACTAAAAACATGCCCCATCTCATGTGACACAGTCACATGAGTGGACATGTTTCATTAAATTTTTATGACATGCATTTATTTTTTTCAAAAGCGCTTCAATCTCCCTGAGGCAGCTCTGTACCTCAGAGAGATTAAAGCATGAAAGAGCACAGGACCCAATTCTCCCTCCTCCCCCAGCCTGCACAGGTAGCACTCAGTGCTACCGCTCGCGTATTACATTGGGCGGGCCTAATTGGCCCGCCTGCTTAAAATGGCGGTGCAGAGCCAATTGCGGGTGGCGGTCGGCTCCACGACTGCCCCCACCGAGCCTGCCCAACGCGGGAAAATTTCAGGCCCTGGAGCTCAAGTTTCTGCAAATGGTGACACTTCCTGCACATGTGGCCATCTAGGTCACCAGTAATATCCACGACTTCACACATACTACAGGCTTTCTATCCGACTGAGCTGCCCTCCCATCTCTTAACTTTAATTCACTTATGTTAACTTTATTTTGCTTTGGTTTACCTATATTAATTTTACTTGGCCGTTACTTAATAAACCTTACAACTACTGATAATCTTTACAGGTACTGGTAAATCCGACTACAGCCTATCACACTTTACAAGTTGCAATAAACCTTACTTAAAGCACCTCTTTCCCCATGCACTGAATTCCTACATGAGCCTAATTTGCTACTCACTCGGTCTCCATCTCACTCAGGTGTAATCTCCTGAACATGCACCCCTTACTGAGGAGAATTAATCTATAAATTTATCCATCTATCTTCTGAATTCCCTCATCTTTACATACCAAAGGAGGTCAACAAAATGACACTGCATATAATCAAATATGGTGGTATCTGCAAGTTCAGTGAGAGATTATTTTTCAAATATGCTAGAGATTGGAAGACAGTTGTGGCTCAGTTAGTAGCATCTTTGCCTCTGAGTCAGAAGGTTTTGGATCCCAGTCCTACTCCAGAGACTTCAGCATAAAAATTTAGGCTGACACTCCATGGAGTGCTGAAGAAGTGTTGCACTGTCAGAGGTGTCATCTTTCAGATGAGATATGAAACCGTAGCCCCTGTCTGCTCTCAGGTGGATGCAAAAGATCTTGTGACATTATTTTGAAGACAGAGGTGTTATCTCATTTTCTGGCTAATATTTATCCCTCAAATCAGAGGAAGACAGTGGTGTAGTGGTAATGTCACTGGACTGGTAGAGACTGAGGTTCGTGCTCTAGAGACTTGGGTTCAAATCTGCCATGGTAGGATTTCAGTCAGCAAATCAGGAAACCTCTGACAATGCAACACTTATTCAGCACTCCATGGAGTGTCAACCTAAATTTTTATGCTTAAGTCTCTGGAGTAGGACTGGAATCCAAAACCTTCTGAATCAGAGGCAAAGGTGTTACTAACTGAGCCACAACTGTCTTCCGATCTCTAGTTGGTCTCAGTAATGATGACCATGACAACTATCATTGGTTGTTTAAAAACCCACCTGGTTCACTAATGTTTTTAGGGAAGAAAATCTGGTCTGACCTATATGTGACTCCAGACGCACAGCAATGTAGTTGACTCTTAACTGTCCTCTAAAATCGCCCAGCAAACTACTCTGTTCAAGAGCAATTAGGGATGGGAAACAAATGCTGGCCTTGCCAGCAACGCCCACATCCCATAGAAGAATGTTTTTAAAAAATCACTAAAAACAGATTATCTCGTCATTATCACTTTGCACAGGGTAGGCTCTGGCAAAAAAAAACAATGTGACAACCATAATTCCCATAATACCATAGTATAGCTTATTGCTTTAAGAAAACAAATTCTTCCAGATGGGTACACCTTCAGGTCAATTAGAAAACGAGGTTGCTATGGAAAATTCCTCTGGATCTAGCAGCTGTGAACCCCCTTGGAGAGGCTAAATTAGCAAAGTCACATAACCTATCAAGAAATTATGGGCTAATTTTTTTAATGATTTGTTGATGAGATAAATGTAAATATATTTACAAAGCAATCAAGAGTATGTGTGACAGACTTCGCATATGCAATACTTTCAAGTGACAGACACGTCAGACACAAAAAAGATGTTATTATGTATATAGTAGCAGATCTCACACAGCCTTCCGTAAAACTCTTTTGGAACATTTTGACCATGGTGTATTTTTATTCTTTCAGAGTTAGCTAAGTTAGCTTAAAAAGCTAGTAACAAAAAACACGGGAAAGATTCAGCAGGTTTGACAGCATCCGTGGAGGGGACACAAGAAATATGAGCAGGAGCAGACGATATGGCCACTCAATACGATCATTTTCCTGCCCATTCCCCATATGCCTTAATTCCCTGAGACCCCAAAAATCTGCCTATCCCAGCCTTAAATATATTCAACTATGGAGAATCCAAACTCTTTGGGGCAGAGAATTCCAAAGATTCACAATCCTTTGAGACAAGTAATTTCTCCACATCTCAGTCATGAATAATTGGCCCCTTATCCTGAGCCTGTGCCCCTGGGTTTTAGACTCCCCACTGGCAGAAATCATCTCTCAGCAGCCAAAAGAGAGAGAAAGAGAGAGAAAAGCAGAGTTAATTGGCAGAATTTTATTAACCTCGCTGGCAGATTTGGAGGCAGGGTGGGGGGGACCCGCAAAATTCATTGGATGGCCTTCCCACTGGCAGGTTTGCAGGCGCAGGACCTGCAAAATTCCCTGGGTGATCTTCCGGTCACCTACCCACCTGCCCAAACTCATCTGAAATTTTATGGTGCATGGGCGAGGCCTAGGGCAGCCCAGCTATCCCTGCCCCAATTTAGACCTTAAAGTAGCCAATTAGTGGTCACTTAAAGGTCGCTTTCTACCCTATTGCAATTTCGAGGTCAGTGGGAGGTGGTCAGGGACGGGGAAAGCCAGGAAGCCTGATTGGGCCTTAGCCGGGAAAGAGGAAGCCCTCCCTCATGGGCCTACTTTCCAAATTGCACCCCCCCAACCCCCCCCCCCCCCTCTCCCCCACCTGCCCCCAAGGTCTGCTACCCATCAGCTGCTCCCTCATCCCCAGGCCTTTCCAAACTGACAACCCGAACTTCCTCACACCCTGGGACCTCCCATCCTATTCCCTATGTTAAAGACAGGGTAAACCTAATTAGCACAAATGCTGAGGAGAATGAATCCCTGGAATGTATACGAGATGGTTTTCTAGAACAGTATGTTGAGGAACCAACTGCAGAACAGACTATTTTAGATCTAGTATTGTGCAATGAGAAAGGGCTAATTAATAAACTCATTGTGAAGGAGCCTCTAAGGAAGAGTGACCATACTATGATGGAATTTTACATTATCTAAACAAAGGAAAACACGATGTGTCACAAGGTCCATTATTTTTGAAAATTTGACTTTTCAACTTTCAACTGGCTGGAAATTTTGCAATTTGAAATGAGATGGAACAAATTACTTAAAAATGGAAGGCCACCTTCCAAGGCGAAAACGAAAAAGTATAAAGACATCCTCAGGGAAGTGTAAAGAGAGGGTCATTTCCAATAATTCAAAGATCCATCGATGATCCATGTCATGGTCTAAGGAAGAGACATTAAAATGCAAAATGCTGGATATTGAAACAATGGCTGCCACAGGCAGACCCATCCAAAACGTCCTGGAAATAGACAATGGGTAAAGTATAACAGATTAGGCTGCAGCTACTGCAAACAAATTACAAGTGACACAGGGAGTGTCAAGAAAGTTTTCAGCAGAGGAACAGGCTGAAAAGCTGTTCTCTCTCTCTCTTTTGGAAAAAGTATGTCACCCGATTCAAGAAGCCAACTATCAGAAACCTACCAGCAAATCGAGATCTCGTAATACTTTCAACATCTGCTACATCGGACTGCATCAAAGAAACCAGCTAACCTAAATCAGCTGCAATGTTTAAAGTCTACACCTCAAGGAAAATCAAAGGGTACTTAACCATCTCCAACAAGAGAGAATCCAACCATCAACCCTTGATGTTCAATGGCATTACCATCAGTGAATTTTCCACTATCAACATCCTGGGGGCTTACCATTGACCAGAAACTGAACTGAACTAGTCATATAAATACTGTGGCTACAAGAGCAGGTCAGAAGCTAGGAAAAACGTGACGAGTAACCCACCTCCTGACTCCCCAAAGCCCGTCCACCGTCTACAAGGCACAAGTCAGGAGTGTGGAGGAATATTCTCCACTTGTCTGGATGAGTGCAGCTCCCACAACACTCAAGAATCTTGACACCATCCAGCTTGATTGGCACATCTACAAACATTCACTCCCTCCACCACCAACACACAGTAGCAGCAGTGTGTACCATCTAGAAGATGCACTGCAGGAATTCACCAAGGCTCCTTCAACAGCACCTTCCAAACCCACAACCATTACCAGAACAAGGGCAGCAGATAGATGAGAAAACCACCACCTAGAAGTTCCCCTCTAAGTCACTCGCCATCCTGACTTGGAAATATATCACCGTTCCTTCACTGTTGCTGGGTCAAAATCCTGGAACTCCCTTCCTAACAGAACTATGGGTGTACCCACACCACATGGACTGCAGTGGTTCAATCAGGCAGCTCATCATCTTCTCAAGGGCAACTAGGGATGGGCAATAAATGCTGGCCCAGCCAGCAAAGCCCACATCCCATGAATGAATATAAAAAACATATATTCTTTTAACTTTTTTTATTGGAGTTTAACTTCCCTTATTTCTGATATCATGTGCGTGTGACGTCATGTTTTTATTATTTTTTCCCCTTGGGTTTAGTGATTCTCTTTCTTTAACTCAAGAAAACTTTCTTTGATTGGCTCCTTATTGCTCACTGCATAAATAGTTAAATACATTCTGATTTGAAAAAGACATATCCTCATGAAAAAGAAACCTAAACCTTTGTTGTGACCAACCGAGGAGGCAGAATAGAAGGGAGCCAGTTCACTCCTTGTCACCAGTCGTAGCTCAGTTGGCTGGACAGCTGGTTTGTGATGCAGAGCGATGCCAATAGTGTGGGTTCAATTCCTGTACAGGCTGAGGTCATCCAAGAAGGCTCCGCCTTCTCATTCTCAGGTATGGTGACCCTCAGGTTAAACTCACCACCCGTTGTCTCTCTCTCTAATGAGAGAGCAGCCTATGGTGCTCTAGGACAATGGTGATAACAAAACCAGAGTTGTATTGGAATTTGTTTCCACAGACTGACAACTTTCCAGGTAATTCTGTTTTTGTTGACAATTAAAGTAAATTGTCCCTTCAAAAATGATTTAAAAACTACAAAAGGTTTTCTTGGATCTGTAATACTAAGTGCTAAAATGTCAATGCTTTCATAGAACGGGATGAGATAACTGCTGAGAAGTTAAGGGCATTTAACCAAAAGTCAGAAAAACCGAAATTTAGAACGGGTGGTGAAACATGTAGAGGTGGAAGTTGAGGACATTGAAATAGATAAATTAATGGGAGGGAAATTACGATTGGAGCAGTGAAAATTGGAACTGGAATTTGAGAAAAGGTAAAAAGAGAAAGGCAGGAACTGAAGGAGGAGAGAGAATGCCAAAGAAAACAGCAAGAAAGGGAGATAAGACTACATGAACTGTGTAGGGAGAGAGACGCAGACAAGGCAGGCTGGAGAATTGTGCTCCCAAAAGGTCAGAGACGGTCTAGAGAGGCTGAAAAGGCCGAAGAAAGCCTTTAGGCATCTGTAAGGGTACAGGTTTGGACATCCTACAGGGGGCAGCGGAACCCATGAGAGTTAGAGGAAGCACTGTTAGGACTTCAAAAGGCCAAGGCTAGACCAGCAGAAGTAAAACAGGTCAGGATAGAATCCGTGGGAGTTGCAGTAGCTAAGGAACAGCCATCTGAATTTAAAAGGGCTGAAACCAGGCCAGCAGCAATAAAAAGAGTAAAAATAAAAACTGGGGAAGTTAAAAGGACCGAAGCCAGGCTCAGCAGGGGTAAAAGGGTCTGTAAAGATTAAAAAGGATGAAGGAAGGGAGCCAGTTATCTGTTTAGCAGGCACCTTTGTGGCAGATTTAAATGGAGACCAGGGAAGGGCCAAGAAAGAGTGAGAATAATGCCCAATCAGTTGAAGAGCCACAGGGGAGTACAGCAGGAGCTGAACATCCACTTGTGGGAAGACATGTTCCAGGGAACATGGAACAAGTTAGGGGAATGCCCATTCCCAAAGCAAAAGAGGAAGAGAGGAGAACCTACCCAAAGCAGGCAATACTTGTAGAGATTGCAAAGGGAATAGCAGTGAAACTTATGCAGGGTTAACTGCTGATAAACAAGTCAAAACTGACTAAGTTTTAAAATTCACTACAAGTGAAGTGCTGGACACAAAACCAGAGTTCCTACAGGGGAATTTATAATAGGGAATAAGGAATTGGCACAGAAATGAAACAAATACTTTGTGTCTGTCTTCACAGTGGAAGATATGTAAAACCTCCCAGAAATGCTAAGGGACTAGTGAGAATGAGGAACTGAAAGAAATTAGTATTAATAAAATAGTAGTACTGGAGAAATTAATGGGACTGAAAATTGATAAATTCCCAGAGCTGATGATCCACATCCTATAGTATTAAAAGAGGTGGCTGTAGAGATAGTGAATGCGTTTGTGGTCATCTTTCAAAATTCTATAGATTCTGGAGTGGTTCCTGCAGATTGGATGAAACCCCACTATTTAAGAAAGGAGGGAGAGAGAAAACAGGAAACTACAGAGATATTAGCCTGACATAGACTGCAGCATTGTCCCCACTACCTACTATAGAGGATGGCACAACTGGACACTTTAAAAAATACCGTAGGTTTAGGCAGAAGAGAAAAAGATTGGTGAAGACAAATGTAGGTCCCTCACAGTCAGAAACGGGAATTTATAACGGGGAACAAGGAAATGGCTGACCAACTAAACACATACTTTGGTTCTGTCTTCACAAAGGAGGACACAAATAACATGTCAGAAATGTTGGAGCACATAGGGTTTAGTGAGAGGGAGGAACTGAAAGAAATCAGTATTAGTAGGGAAAGAGTGTTGGGGAAATTGATGGGATTGAAGGCCGATAAATCCCCAGGGCCTGATAATCTACATTCCAGAGAACATAAGGAAGTGGCCCTAGAAATAGTGGATGCATTGGTGGTCATCTTCTGAGATTCTATACACTCTGGAACAGTTCCTACAGATTGGAGGGTAGCTAATGTAACCTCACTATTTAAAAAGGGAGGTAGAGAGAAAACAGGGAATTATAGACCAGTCAGCCTGACGTTGGTAGTGGGGAAAATTCTAGAGTCCATTATAAAAGATTTAATAGCTGAGCACTTGGGAAAACAGTGGCAAAATCGGACAGAGTCAGCATGGATTTGCGAAAGGGAAATCATACTTTACAAATCTACTGGAATTTTTCGAGGATGTAACTAGTAAAGTTGACGATGGGGAACCAGAGGATGTGGTTTATTTGGACTTTCAGAAGGCTTTCGACAAAGCCCCACGTAAGAGATTAGCATGTAAAATTAAAGCACATGGGATTGGGGGTGGTATATTAAGATGGATAGAAAACTGGTTAGCAGACAGGAAACAAAGAGTAGAAATAAATGGGTCTTTTTCCGAATGGCAGACTAGTGGGGTACCGCAGGGATCGGTGCTGGGACCCCAGCTATTCACAATATATATTAATAATTTATATGAGGGAACTAAATGTAATATCTCCAAATTTGCAGATGACACAAAGCTGGGTGGGAAGGTAAGCTGTGAGGAGAATGCAGAAATGCTTCAGTGTGATTTGGACAAGCTGAGTGAGTGGACAAATGCATAGCAGATGCAGTATAATGTGGATAAATGTGACGTTATCCACTTTGGTAGCAAAAACAAGAAGGCAGATTATTATCTGAATGGCTATAAATTGAGAGAGGGGAATTTGCTATGAGACCTGGGTGTCCTCGTACACCAGTCGCTGAAGGTAAGTTTGCAGGTGCAGCAGGCGGTAAAGAAGGCACATGGAATGTTGGCCTTCATAGCCAGAGGATTCGAGTACAGGAGCAGGGATATCTTGCTGCAATTATACAGGGCCTTGGTGAGACCACACCTGGAATATTGTGTGCAGCTTTGGTCTCCTTATCTGAGGAAGGATGTTCTTGCTATAGAGGGAGTGCAGTGAAGGTTTATTATTTATATTTATTAGGAAACTATTGGAGAAAATTTTGAAGGATAGAATCTATCTCCACTTGGAGAGGCAAGGTTTGATCAGGGATAGTCAGCATGGCTTTGTCAGAGGGAGGTTGTGCCTAACAAACATGATTGAATTTTTTGAGGTGACCAGGTGTGTAGATGAAGGTAATGCAGTTGATGTAGTTTATATGGATTTCAGCAAAGACTTTGACAAGGTCCCACATGGGACACTTATAAAGAAGGCTAATGCACATGGGGTACAGGGTAATTTGATAAGGTGGATTCAAAATTGACTTAGTCGTAGGAGACAGAGGGTGATGACAGAAGACTGCTTTAGTGACTGAAAGCCAATGTCCAGTGGCGTACCACAGGGATCTGTGCTGGGTCCCCTATTATTCGTCATTTACATAAACGACATAGATGACTATGTGGAGGGTAGGATTAGTAAGTTTGCAAATGACACAAAGATTGGCCGGGTGGTTAACAGTGAGGTTGAGTGTCTTGGGCTACAGGAAGATATAGACGGGATTGTCAAATGGGCAGATCAGTGGCAGATGGAATTTAACCCTGAGAAGTATGAGTTGATACACTTTGGAAGGAATAATTTGACAACGAAGTATTCAATGAACGGCATGACACTAGGATGTTCTGAGGAACAAAGGGACCTTGGCGTGTGTGTCCATAGATCTCTGAAGGCGGAGGGGCATGTTAGTGGGGTGGTGAAAAAGGCATATGGGACACTTGCCTTTATCAATACAGGCATAGATTACAAAAGTAGGGAGGTCATGTTGGAGTTGTATAGAACCTTGGTGAGGCCACGGCCGGAGTACTGTGTGCAGTTCTGGTCGCCACATTGTAGGAAGGATGTGATTGCACTGGAGGGGGTGAGGAGGACATTCACCAGGATGTTTCCTGGGATGAAACATTTAAGTTATGAAGAGAGGTTGGATAAACTTGGGTTATTTTCATTGGAGCAGAGAAGACTGAGGGTTGACCTGATCGAGGTATACAAGATGAGGGGAATGGACAGGGTGGATAGGGAGCAGCTGTTCCCCTTAGTTGAAGGGTCAGTCACGAGGGGACACAAGTTCAAGGTGAGGGGCAGGAGGTTTAGGGGGATGTGAGGAAAAACCTTTTTACCCAGAGAGTGGTGACCGTCTGGAATACGCTGCCTGGGAGGGTGGTGAACACGGGTTGCCTCACATCCTTTAAGAAGTACCTGGATGAGCACTTGGCAGGTCATAATATTCAAGGCTATGGGCCAAGTGCTGGTAAATGGGATTAGGTAGGTAGGTCAGGTGTTTCTCACGTGTCGGTGCAGACTCGACGGGCCGAACGGATCCTTCTGCACTGTGTGATTCTGTGATTTACCAGACTGATTCCTGGAATGGCGGGACTGACGTATGAGGAGAGTTTGAGCTGGTTAGGATTACATTCTCTGGAGTTCAGAAGAATGAGGGGGGATCTCATAGAAATCTATAAAATTCTAAAAGGACTAGACAGATGCAGGCAGGATGTTCCCGATAGTGAGGGAGTCCAGAACCAATGGTCACAGTCTGAGGATATGGGGTAGACCATTTAGGACTGAGATGAGGGGAAATTTCTTCACCCAGAGAGTGGTGAGCCTGTGGAATTCGCTACGACAGAAAGTTATTGAGGCCAAAACATTGAATGTTTTCAAGAAGGAGTTAGATATAGTTTTTGGGGCGAAAGAGCTCAAAGGATATGGGGAGAAAGCGGGAGCAGGCTATTGAGTTGGATGATCAGCCATGATCATGATGAATGGCAGAGCAGGCTCGAAGGACCGAATGGCCTACACCTGCTCCTATTTTCTATGTTTCTATGCTTCTACTCAACTATGAAAAGGAAATTATGTTTGACAAGAGTCTTTTGAGTATGTAATGAGCAGAACAGATAAGGGGAATCCAGTGAATGTGATGTATTTGTATCTTCATGAAGCTTCCACTAAGGTCCCACGCAGGAGGTTAGTAAGCAAAATTAGAGCACATGAGATCAGAGGTAATATACTAGCATGGATTGAGAATTGTTTAACAGACAGAAAACAGAGAGTAGGAAAAAATAGGTAATTCTCAGGTTGGCATGCTGTGACCAGTTGGGTACTGCAAAGGTCATTGCTTGGCCCCCAGCTGTCTTTTTAATGATTTGGATGTGAGGACCAAATGTAATATTTCCAAGTTTGCTGATTTTTTTTTGTTCATTCATGGGATGTGGGCATCACTGGCTAGGCGAGCATTTATTTCCAACCCCTAATTGCCCCTGAGAAGGTGGTGGGAGCTGCCTTCCTGAACCACTGCAGTCCATGGGGTACACCCACAGTGCTGTTAGGGAGGGAGTTCCAGGACTTTGACCCAGTGTCAGTGAAGGAAAGTGAGCTATTTCCAAGTCAGGATGGTGAGTGGCTTGGAGGGGAACGTCCAGGCGATGATGTTCCCATATGTCTGCTGCCCTTGTCCTTCTAGATGGTGGCAGTCGTGGGTTTGGAAGGCGGTGTCTAATCAGCCTTGGTGAGTTCCTGCAGTGCATCTTGTAGATGGCACAAACTGCTGCTCCTGTGTGTCAGTGGTGGATGGAGTGCCAATCAAGGAGGCTGTCCTGTGTTCAAGCTTCTTGTGTTGTTGGAGCTGCACTCATCCAGGCAAGTGGAGAGTATTCCATCACACTCCTGACTTGTGATTTTCAGATGATGGACAGGCTTTGGGGAGTCAGGAGGTGAGTTACACGTGGCTGGATTCCTAGCCTCTGACCTGCTCTTGTAGCCACAGCATTTATATGGCTAGTCCAGTTCAGTTTCTGGTCAATGCTAACACTCCAGATGTTGATAGTGGGAGATTCGGCGATGGTAATGCCATTAAATGTCAGGGGGCAATGGTTAGATTTATTGTGATGACACAAAACTCGGTGGGAATGTGAGTTGTGAGGACAATGCAAGGAGACTTCAAGGGGATTTAGACAGGCTAAGTGAGTGGGCAAGAACATGGAGATGGAAAATAATGTAAGAAAAAAGTGAATTTATGCACTTTGGTAGGAAAATCAGAAATGCTGTCTATTTCTTAAATGGTGAAAGTGTTATCGTCCAAAGGGACCTACCTGGGTTTCCTTGTTAATAAGTCACTGGAAGCTGACATGCAGACCCAGCAAGCATTAGAAAGGCTTTTATTGCAAGAGGATTTGAATACAGGAGTAAAAGTGTCTTGTTGCATTGCATACAGCCTTGTTGAGATTGCACTTGAAGTACTGTGTACAGTTTTGGTTTCTTTACCAAAGGAAGGATATACTTACCATAGACAGAGTGCAGCAATAGTTCACCAGATTGATCACTAGGATAGCGGTACTGTCCTATGAGGTCACTGGACCTATATTCTCTCGAGTTTAGAAGAATGAGAGGTGATCTCATTGAAGCATTCAAGATTTTTAAGGGCTCAAAGGGGTAAGTGCAGGATATTTCCCCTGGCTGTAGAGGTCTAGTACCAGGAAGCACAGTCTCAGAATAAGAGGTTATCTAGGACTGAGGTGAGGAGGAATTTCTTCACTCAGAGGGTGGTGAATCTTTGGAATTCTCTGCTCCAGAGGACTGTGGAGGCTCAGCTGTTGAGTACATTCAAGACGGGGATTGATAGATTTCTAGATATTAAAAGATAGCAAGGGAAATAGGGATAGAGCAGCTTGAGGTAGATGGATCAGCCATGATCCAGATGAATGGTGGAGCAGGCTCAAGGAGAAATGGCCTACTCCTGCTCCTGTTTCCCATATTACATATGAACATACGAACATACATATGAACAACGAGTAGGCCATTCAGCCTCTCAAGCCTTCTCCGCCATCACTAACATCATGATTGATCTGACAGTAACTTCAAATCTACATTCCTACCCCCGATAACCTATCACCACTTATTCTTGCTTACCAAGAATTTATCCACCTCTGCCTTAAAAATATTCAAAGGCTCTGTTTCCACCACATTTTCAGGAAGAGAGTTCCAAAGACTCTCAACCCTCCGAGTGAAAAAATTTCACCTCATCTTTGTTTTAGATAGGTGACTCCTTATTTTTAAACAGTGACCCCTAGTTCTGGATTCTCCCACAAGAGGAAACATTTTCTCCACATCCATCCTGTCAAGACCCCTCAGAATCTTATATGTTTCAATTAAATCAACCTCTTACTCTTCTAAACTTCAGTGGGTACTCTGTCCAACCTTTCCACATAAGACAACCCACCCATCCCAAGTAAACCTTCTCTGAACTGCTTCCAATGCATTTACATCCTTCCTTAAATGTGACGGTACTCCAAATGTGGTCTCATTAGTGCCCTGTATAAATGAAGCATAACCTTCCTACTTTTGTATTCAGTTCCCCTTGCAATAAATAATAACATTCTATTAGCTTTCCTAATTACTTGCTGTACCTGCATACTAGCCTTTTGTGATTCATGCACTAGGATACCCAGATCCCTCTGCACCTCAGAGCTCTGCAGTCTCTCAATATTTAGATAATATGCTTCTCTTTTATTCTTCCTGCCAAAATGGACAATTTCACATTTTCCCACATTACACTCCAGCTCTTTGCCCCACTCATTTAACCTGTCTAAATCTTTTTGTAGCCTCCTTATGTCTGAATAATGGAGTTACATTTGCTATCTTCTAATCTAATGGGACAATCCCCGAATCTAGGGAGTTTTGGAAAATTAAAACCAATGCATCAAAAGACACTTCTTTTACGACTAGGATGAAGTCCATCAGGACCCAGGGCTCTTATCAGCTCACAGCTCCAACAATTCACTCAGTACCACTTACTTTCTCTAGTGATTGTGATTTTCCAGAGTTCCTCCCTCCCTTCCATTTCCTGGTTTATAGCTGCTTCTGGGATGTTACTTGCATCCTCTATAGGGAAGATTTATGCAAAATACCTGTTCAATTCAACTGCCGTCTCCTTGCTTTCCATTATCAATTCTCCAGGCTCACTTTCTATAGGGCCAACGTTCACTTTGTTAACTTGTTTCTTTTTAAAATATTTATAGAACTCTTACTATCTGTTTTTATATTTCTGGCTAGCTTTCTCTCATACTTTACTATTTTCCTCCTTATTAATCTTTTAGTCATTCTTTGCTGTTCCTTATATTCTGTCCAATCTTCTGAGCTGCCACCTGTCTTTGCATAATTATATGCTTTTTCTTTAAGTTTGATACTAACTTTAACCTTTTTATTTAGCCACGGGTGGTGTGTCCATCCCTTGGACTTTTTCTTACTCATTGGTATGTATCAATTCTGTGCATTCTGAAATATACCCTTAAACATTAGCCACTGCATCTCGATTGACTTATCCCTTAACCTAATTTGCCAATTCACTTTAGCCAGCTCAGCTTTCATGCCCTCATAATTGTCACTATTTAAGTTTAAAAACTTTGCCTCAGACACACCCCTCTCTCACTCAAACTGAATGTAAAATTCAATCACATTGTGGTCGCTGCTACCTATGGGTGCCTTCACTATGAGATTGATTAATCCAATCTCGTTACAATACCAGGTCTAGTATAGCCTGCTCTCTGGATGACTCCTAACATGCTGTTCTATGAAACTATCCTGAAAACATTCAATGTACTCCTCATCTAGGCTATCTTTGCCCATCTGTTCTTGTGCTTCTATGTTCCTCGCTACAAGACCCGCATTTATTTGTGACCTGGGAGTCCCAGCACTTAGACTCGTGGGGACCAGATGTAGCCCCAGCAATGGCCACTGCTCCCACCAGTGCTGCTGGGATACAGAGCTACCAACCAACCTAATTAGCCAGCAACTCTCCAGAGCAGGTTTTCCTCCATGAGGGTGGAAATCCCATCTCCATGGAGCATTAAATAGCAGCAGGCCTGCCAGCATCGGCGGGGATACATTCCCTGTCAACTTTCTCAGTGCCCCACCATCCAAAAATCCTGCCAAGTTCTTCAGGTCGATGACTCATCCCTGTTGAAAGGTCATTGATGTGAAGTGTTAACTTCATTGTTCTCTCTCCACAGATGTTGCCAGACCTGCTGAGTATTTCCTGTTTTTATTTCAGACCTCCAGCATCCACAGTACTTTTCTTTTGTGTTAAATTAAGAGAAATATCTGGAAGCTTCTCGTCTTATTACACCACTGTATTCAATCTTAAAGGCAAAAGAGGATGATATCTATTGATTTCTAATATGTCAATAAATGTCATTTCCAAAGTGACTTCAGTTGTCACCAGTTGTCCTTCTTCTGCAGATGATCTGTTATGACTAAAGTATTTACAATCAGCTGACAAACGGGCTTGTGTCTGACCCCTATTAGATGAACAGTGCTGACACTCCCAGGGTAGTTCCCGTAATTGCAGATATCCTGTGTATCTTGAAATATCCAAATGCTAGTTTTTATTGAGGTGCACATTTTTGATTTTCTTTGTTCCTAATCAAATTTAAAAAGGCCACGAAAGATAAAAATGAGACAATGTGCTCCTAGGTAGCCACTTCTGAAGCCATCGAGAAAAAGGCAAGCTGAAGATGTGCAAAAGAGGTGAACAATCTCATGTAGTGATTTTGCAAAAGGATGCTAATTCCTCTCCTATAATACTGTAAATGGGTTACATTGATATTAATTTTGGAATTGATATGTTCGGTAAAGTACTTTAATCTGTTTTTTGCATATTAATTAGGTTTTTAACAATTTGATCAGTAATTTATGGCCCAAACCACAGATATAGTTTTGTTTGACCCAGACTAGGTTATGAGATGGGGTATAACATATCCTGTATTCTAAATAGTGACAACGATTTTAGTTCAACACTTAAGCTTTCTACATTACCATATATTGAGTCTATAAAAGCATACCGTGGCTCAGAGGGAACAAGCTATGGAAATGCTGATTTTCACTTCATTAGAGGGTGAAGCTTTGTGTTCATTTTTCCATGGATTGAGGCTAAATTTCTATGTTTCATGTCTGCCCCAAACAAAAGAAACCTTTTTTTACTGTGCCATCGAGAGGTCTTCGCTACTTGCACCTATGGAGTTCTAAAGTTCTAATGCATTTTTCAAATGAATGAGAAAGGAGAAAACAGCACAAAAGCATCAGTGTTCCTGGTACATCATAGTAATGTCACCATGTGAAAAGCTGTTATAACTTTCAGAGACCCAGTGTATCATTAGATAGAAGTTTTCACTGTAACAAATGGTATTTTTGAAGCTAGCACTGGGAATTGAATTGATTAAGGAATGAAAAAGAATTTAGTCTTTACAGTTGAATAAATAATGAAAATTAGTCTACTGAGTAACAAAACACAGTCTGTACCAGGGTATAAGTGGTTTTAAGTAGACTCATCATATTTAGCCAGCTCTGTTAAATTTTCCTTGTTGTGAAAGAAGAGTGTTTACATGAAAGTGCTAGTTTTAGACCACTGTGTTTTATGTTCATAACATAGAAATACTTGATCAGCTTTAAAATTTTCAGTGTTTAGTTAATTTTATTGAATTCTTATGATCCCCAGTTGAGATTACCCCTGGACAAGCCTGATCCCAGGGTGGAAGCTTGGTAGATCCTAACTTTTATTTGTTTTTTTCGATACATGAAGAGTAGCAGAGTGAACAGAGTCACAGGAGTCAGTTGATGAACTTTTAACAAAAGAATAAACATTTATTAAACAGGAAAAGATTAACTATATTATACTCCTTCACCCACAACTATACTGCTCCAGTTATATACAGATTTGTAAGGATAACACAAGTTATAAAAGCTACTTTATACTCTAATGCACACAGTAAGTACAGAGTCCATGTAACTCTATGGCACCCTGTGGTCAGACACACCACACTCTGATACCAAGTGATAGATGCCACTGCAACCAAATGCTATGGATCTCTCCTCAACTCCCTCCAGACACTTGTAACACCATGAGCCAACTGGTCTCACTGCACTCCGTCTTTCACACCAGGGTTTCCAATCTCCACTCTCCAAGGTCCTTGCCTTGGAATCTTCTCCCAAACCAACGCTTTGCTTTCTCTCAGGCACCTTCCACAAGGGTTCACCGCCAGGGTTTTGAACTCTCCTTCTGATGTTCCTCTTCCCTGGGTCACCAAATGCCTTCAAGCTGTTTTCCATGTTGTCTCTCTCATCAACTCAGCCGTCAACAGTATCACTGCTTCACAAACCCATAGCAAAGAGTTACAGACCTTCAGTTGTCTCTTTGGACCGTCTTGCCTCTTGCAAGCTGTTCTCACTTTAAATGTGCTTTCTGCATCTTTTGCTTCTTTAAATTTGAAGCTTGGAGCCTCTCAGCCCCTCACTGTTTACTTTAATAACAGGACTTTTCTCAGGTCCCTGTCCTTCCTTTGACCAGAAGGTCTGCTTTGGACTTTCCCCTCTTCCACTCCCCTGGACTTTGGGGTTTTTCTTTAGCTTGGAACTGGCTATCTATCCTTTCCAGGTGACTTCTGTTTGGCAGCTGTCTTCCAAACCAACTAAACTCCAACAGCTTCCGAATCAAACTGTGTGTATGTGTGTGTGTGTGTGTGTGTGTGTGTGTGTGTCTGTGGGAGGGACCTGCCTCTCTGACCCACTGTTGCGAGACAACAGCCAGTTTTCTACTCTTATGTTTGTTTAACTTCTTCTTCGGAGTCATAAAACTCATTACAAATGCAAGCACCTTTTTAAAGTGAAACTAAAACTCAATTTGACCTTTCTTACAACACAGATACGGAGATACAAATCAAAATTAAACTTTAAAGCTAAAACTCATTCCCAACACCTACAAATACCAATGTAATTTATTTAAATTGTCTCTATTTCCTAACATGGATATTGGATCAAGTTTAGATCTTGGCACATTTGCTGCTCTCTGAAAGTAAACTTTGTTATTACACATCCTCAAATGTACAAGAAATGTTCCTGTCTGCAAAATACATCCAATATAAAATGCTTAAACCTCTGTGTACCTCATAGCCTTGGATTATAAACAGAGCTGTACTTATTACAGATAATCCTGTTATAAATACATAGATCATGGTTCATAGTAATATTTTAGAGGTAATTTTTAGTTCTAAGATGATTAAGTTTCAACTGCAGAAAATGGGATAAATGCAACCAAAGCAGTTTGAAAACTATTGACTTGTTGACTTAAGGGGTTAACAGTGAGAAAGGCAAGATCATAAAACAGCAGGTGGGCTTACTTGACTAGATAATTGGAAACAAGATGTCTACACTGCTTGCGAAGAAATACAGCCCAGAGGTTTATTTTGGGAGTTAAAAGGACATTTAGTTTACAAGTATTCAGGGAACCCTGGAAGGCTACATCATCATGGAGACGAGTGGAGCTTAAGAAGGTTTTCAATTTAACTGTGTGTTTGCTGGGAGAGTGAGTGTTTTGCAGCAGGGAAAAGGCCATAACAAAAAGGAGCTGCTGTTAGCAAGCTCCAGGCAGCAAAAATGTTTCTGTTAGCTGGCTCTGTGTAGTCGGGGTTCAGGAGAAGTCCCAAGAGCCATTTAATAGCTCTCTGCAGTTAGGGCTCACAATAGGTCCTGGGGAACTGAGAAGGTGGCAGAAGGTCACTGGCTCTGTGCTAGAAAGGGATAGGCCTCAGAAGAAGCCCTGGGAGCCATTTATAGTTGTAGCTGGGGAGATTGGAGGTTGGTGAAATCCAGGGGCAGTACCAGCTCAGTGAAGCTCACCGGCTATTCAAGAGCCAAAATTGTGCCAATAAGTAGAGGCTAGAGTGCAGACTTGGAAATCCAGGCTACAGAGTCTTGGGAGATGAGACTGAAACCCTGGGAGATGGTGCAGTCACTGAGGCAGTCTGAGTTGGAGCAGTTTTGAAGGAACGCAGAGGTTTGATCTTCAAAAGTGAAAAGTTTAGAGTCCCTCGTGAGGGAGACAGAGTTTCAATGAGTTCAATTGACTGACATCTGGGTGGGTTGCAGAGAAATCCAGGGTTTTATCTTGGTCACATTTGCTATTTATTGTACAGTGTGATGTGTGCAACCATAGTTTGCCTGTTAATTCACCTCATATTAACCCTGAATGTTAGAGTATAAGATAGATATTGTAAATTGTTTTCATTTTGAACTTGCATAGTAAAGTTTACTTTTGTTTGTTCAGGTGGCTTTATTCTCTTAGCAAGTATTTTGAATCTTAAACTTTGCCAACATCAAAAAGCATGGGGGTCTCGTCTAGGATCACAACAATCCATTCAGTAATAGGTTTTTCTGGGGAATACAGTGAGCTGCTATTCCATGGAAGAATAGTCAAAATGCTTCCTCTTGGAGCATATATGTTCCATTGATTGTTGTGTGCTCTAGTTGAACCTCAACAAATATTGAATTACTTAAATAGCTGGTCTTGCTTTGAGTTTGGTTGAATAAGCAAAGTAATAACCATCAAGGTTGGTCAAATTATAATCGAATTTCAAAGTATCTGTTTGAATACCCACTTTTTATCCCTTTTTTCTAATAATAACAATGTTCATGTTTCATTGTTACCTAACATTGATTTGACAGTCTTGTCCTGTCAGCCATAGGCTTGTGCTCCCTAACTTTCCAGGTCACAGATTTCTTGGGCAAGTGGTCATTCATTATCTAGACTTCAAGTCTTTCTGAACAAAGTGAGATTTTCTGCCTATTCTATGTGATTACTTCAGTTTTAGTTAATCCTTTTTCTCCCATAGAAAACTCCCCAACTTGTTGTCTTACAATTTTCTACACCAATCCCCACTTCTAAAAAAACTGTAGTTCCCTCTGTAGAACTTAACTAATTAAAACTCTCTGCTTTAAATTGAGTTGTATTAGAAATAGTTTATTGACCATTTATTAAAGCAAGCAGCTCAGTGGTCATTGTGTCTATACTGTACAGACATAATAAAAGCAACAATATTACTTCAGGAAACAGCATTCCACAGCTCTTATGGGATCTTTTGCAGATCATCTAAAAAAGTGAAGATCTTCTTTCATTCCATTTGTTTTTATACTGAGAAATAAATATTCGTAAAATGTCCAATAAGGACTTGCTTTACTCACAAATGCTTCTTGCTTCATCCTGTCTAAATGAATAGGAGCTGTAGAGTGAAAAGGTAGTATTGCAAAAGATATGGGATCTTAGGCTTCATAAATAGACCTATTGAGTACAAAAGCAGGGAAGTTATGCTAAATTTTATAAAGCTCTGGCTAGGCCACAACTAGAGCATTGTGGCCAGTCCTGGTCACCACACTAGGAAAAATGCAAAGATCTTAAGAAGGTGCAGAGGATATTTACTAGAATGGTTCCAGAGATGAGGGAATTTATCTACAAAGCTAGGATGGAGGGGCTGGAATGGTCCTCCTTGGAGTAAAGGAGGTTGATAGGAAATCAAATAAAGGTGTACAAGATTTAGATAAAGTACACATGTCCCTATTAGCTGATGGTACTATGATTAGGGAACACAGATTTGAAATGCAGGGATGGGAGGAAGAACTTCTTTGTGCAGCAAGTTATAATGACCTGGAATTCTTTGCCCAAGAGGGAGGGAGAAACAGAGATGATCAAAAACAAATTGCACAGTAACTTGAAGGAAATAAACTTCTAGGGCTACAGACATAAAGTAGGGGAATGGGACAGATTTGATTGTTCTACAGAGAGCTGCCATGGACTTGATGTGCCTTTATGTTTGTAAGTAGTTAGCCTTGAACCCAAGCAAAATATCTAAGGGAACCTTTGTTGCATATAAAAAATTCAAGCATTGAGCTAAATTTAACTCAAATGATTAAATTTGCAGTTTCTTCATAGAGGTAAAAGTAAATCCTAAAAAGAGGAACTGAAGTGTTTTAGTCTAATATGGAATTGGAACAACATATAGATACATATGAAACAGTAAGGAAAAGATAGTGCTAACCTGAAATAAGTTAAAATTACAAGAGGATTTATTGGCCTTGGAGGGGATGGGGTGCAGATTTACCAGAATGAAGCTGAAGTTAAAAAGGTTAAATTCTGGAGACAGGTTGCATAGATTAGGCTTGAATCTCAAATGATTGTGTTTAACTAATTGAGATGGCCAAAGGAACTGATAAGGTAAATACAGAAAATATATTTGCTCTAGCAGGGCGGTGGGGGGTCCAGAAGAAGGGGCAAAACCTTAAATAAAAACAGAAAACGCTGGAAAAACTCAGCAGGTCTGACAGCATCTGTGGAGAGAGAAACAGATGTTTAACGTTTCAAGTCTGTATGGCCCTTCTTCAGAGGCTTAAAATTAGAATTAAAACAACTTCAAGGATGATGTCTGAGAGCACTTCTTTACACAAAAGGCAGTGGAAATCTAAAATTCCCTCCCCTAAAAAGCTGTTTCAGCTGGTCCAATTGAAAATTTTAAAATTAAATTGACATATTTTTGTTAGGCAAGGGTATTAAGGATTATGGAACCAAGGCAGGTATATGGAGTTAAGATTCAGACTGGCCAAAATCTAACCCGAAGCAGATTTGGGGGCCGAATGGCCTACTTCCATTCCTATGTAATTATTACTGACAGCGTTATCATCACCAAAGTATAGCAGAATTTGGTAGTCATAGCAGTTTCAACATACTTGGATGTTAAACATTCAAACTAAGCAAAGGAAAATGGAATTTTGCCATCAACCTTCATACTTTTCCTCCATAACCTGATAAATTTAATAGATCATAAGCATCATGCTAATATGCATATATATTATCCTACTCAACTAATAAAGCATGCAGTTTGCTTTAGGCTAGATTGCTAGTTTATCAGATAATATCCCCAGGAGCTTGGGCGTATATTTCATCCAACTTGAAAGAGATTAAACAAATTAAATTAAAGGTTTATATTTCCTTGAGTGTAAAAGATTGAGGGATGATTGAATGGAAGAGTTTAAAAAACGATGAAAGAACTTGATAGGATAAATCTGGAAAGGATATTTCTGGAGGTGGGGAAAATCAAGAACAAGAGAACATTATTTAAAAATGAGACCTGGGCCAATCAGGGACAAAAAAAAATCAGAAAGCAATTTTCCCAACACAAAGGGTAGCAAAAATCTGGAATTCTCTCTCCCAAAATGCTGTGAATGCCGAGATAATTTGCAGATTTTCTGCTTATGCAAAGATGTCTTCATACATACATGAAGCAGTATAGAAATGCAGGCTGTCATCAGCAGCATGTCTCTCCCAATGGGTCTCTCCCATTACTCTTCCTTCATCAATAGCAGCTTCCACCCCAAAATTTAGAAAAAAAAATCAAAAATACCCATGCATCCCTTTTTACATTTTAAACTTACCCATATTTGGAGTTAAACTATATCAACAAAATGCACTCCATTATTAATGACAGGTCCCAATTTGTATCCATTGGGCCTGCCGCTCAGCATGACCAGTCAGCCTTGCTGGGAAGTAAGCTAAAAAAAACGCTTGCTGGGCTTGTGTAAGAGCAAAGAGCTACCACGTGACATACGTCATAGGGTTTGCCCTCACGGTTTGCTACATCCGCATAGCTAAGAGCTGCCCAAGATACACAAAAGTGATGTCCTCCCACGCTCCATCTCATCTATGACTGGTTCTACACAACATGACTTCGTCAAATGGTTGGGTGAGTTGTTATAACCAGTTTTGACCAACTTTTCCACATACATGGTGAAGGACTCCTTCACATTTGCAAAGGCCATATGGGACTTGCATATTGATAGCAATGCTGTCCAGTTGCGTGACTGACATTGCTAGGCTATTCACCAATGTTCCACTTAAGGAAGCCATAGATATTTGCATTGCAGCATTATATCATGGCGATCTAGACCCACCACCCTTGCGTGAATCAGCTTCATTGAACTTATGAACTCCACAACTTTCACAGTGGAGTTCAGTTTTAATGACATCGTGTATGCCCAAATAGATGGTGTCGCCATGGATCCCCTCTAGGCCCAGCTCTCGGAAACATCTTTGTTGAGTTCCATGCGAAATCTGTCTTCGATGGAATGACACCTAACCTCCTATCCCTTGCATATTTACGATATGTGGATGATGTTCTACATTTAAATCCGCAGCTGCATCCAACAATTTCCTTACATGTCTTAATCGGCTCCATCCTGCACTCAAATTCACCTATGAAATGGAGCAGTCAACTGAACTCCCTTCCTTGACATACTAGTTCAGAAATCTGCCAGGGGGCTCTCTACCACGGTCTATCGCAAGCCTACCTTCACTGGTCAATATACGTGTTGGGGTTCTTACAGTTCCACATGCTATAAGATTGGTCATGTCGGCAACCTTGTAAATAGGTCCCAAGCCATTTGCTCACCATGCAAACTTGGAGCTGAAATAGGATGCATCAAAGGCATCCTGCAAGATAATGAACAGATCATTTTGCGCTGTAGGTAATGCAAACTCATGAACGGGCCAAAGGCCATCACTTTCAGCTGTGAAAAGTGCCCAGTCTACCTCAGATTACCCTGGAAGGGCAAGGTATCTCAAAAATTTGAGCAACAGGTGAAGCTTGCTGTTTCACACTGCTACTATGCAGTAGCAACACAAGTGGTATTCGCCACTAACAGGATGCTGCTGTCAAGCCAAAAAGACATTCTGTGTATCACACAAATGAGTAATGTGGTATATGAATTTCAGTTCCAGTGTGATGCCAAGTATGTAGGCCATATTTCCCAAAAACTGGCAGATCGCATCAAACAGCATGTCCCAGCTGCTGTTCAAAACAGTCAGGGTACAAACCATACCCAACCAGCCCATGCTTGCAAAACTCAAAACACACTGTCCAACATTAGATGTAATTTTGTGATTGACAACATTTGCTAAATAATCCTCAATGTGCTAAGAATTACGCTGACAACTAATTTAAGATTGTCAGTTGGACTCACAATGTGGCACATTTGCATGTACTGGAAGCTACATATTTTAATACACAGGGTCTTTGCAGACAAAAAGAACATGTACATATATTGCGCCTGTTTTAGCTAAACAAAATAAGTGACAGCCATTTGCTGATTCATTCCTCAGGGCAATGCCTTGACCAATCAGGGTCAAACTGCCCGATTTAAATTTCAAACAATGCTTGGCAGTCAATTGTCAGTCACCATCAGTGGTATATTCTCCATGGCAATGTCACTTGACAGCCAATCAGCACTCTCTTCAGATACAAAATAAATTGTTGTTTTCCCCCTTATATTGGTATTCTTGTGAGTGTCTTCACAAGTGCAAGATGAAAAGCTTAGACGTCTCTTTTTTTCAACAATATA
This sequence comes from Carcharodon carcharias, assembly GCF_017639515.1. Lineage (NCBI taxonomy): Eukaryota > Metazoa > Chordata > Chondrichthyes > Lamniformes > Lamnidae > Carcharodon > Carcharodon carcharias. The sequence goes on along the minus strand of NC_054469.1, from coordinate 38,875,184 downwards.
GGTAAATTTCTGTTTCACTTGGAAGGAGTGTTTGGAGTCTTGGATGATGATGATGATGATGAGACAGGAGGTAAAAGGGCAGATGTTGCAACTCCTGCGCTTGCATGAAAAGTTGTCATGGGAAGGAGAGGAATTGTTGGGGTGATTGATGAGGGGACCTGGGTTTCATGGACAGAACAGTCCCTTCAGAATACTGAAAGGGCTGGGAAGGGAAGATGTTTTCGTGGTGGCTTCATGTTGGAGGCAGCAAAAATGATGGAGGTGTTCCATTTAATACAGAGACTGGTGAGGCATAAGCTGAGGACAAGGAGAATCCTATCATTGTTCTGGCAGGGAGAAGAAGGGGTGAGAGAAGTGCAAGAAATTGAACAGACATGATCAAAGGCTTTGGCAATCATGGTGGGTAGAATCCTAGGTTGAGAAAAAAGGAGATGTATTGGGAGTGCTGGTATGCAAGGATGGATAATCAGAACAGATGCAATGGAGAAAGAGAAACTGGGAGAATCAAATGAAGTTCTTACAGGAATCAGGGTGTGAAGAAGTGTAGTCAAGTTGCTGTGGGAGTCAGTGGACATATAGTGAATTTTGGTTGATAGCCCATCTCCAGAAATGAGGACAGAAAATCAAGGAAGGGAAAAATCAGAGATGGACCAGGTGAAGGTGACAGAAGGGTGGAAATAGGAAGCAGAGCACAAGAGAGGGATACAGTGATGCAGGAGGGTCGCCAGGTAGAACTAGAACAGGGAATGTTCCACATATCCCACAAAAAGGCAGGTGTGGCTGGAACCCACGCTGGTGCCAATATCAATATCTTTTCTTTGGAGGAAAGAAGTGGAGTTAAAGGAGAAGTTGCACACTGTGAAAACAGCTTCAGCCAGGGAGAGGAGGAGGGTAATGGTGGATGGAAACTGACTGGGCTATGTTCAAGGAAGAAGTGGAGAGTTTTCAGACAATGCTGGTGGGGATATAGGTGTAATGAAATTGCACATCCATGGTGAAGAAGAGATAGTTAGAGTCAGAAAACTGGAAACTGTTGAAGTGACAGATGGCATCAGAAGAGTCATGGATGTCAGAGTAGAGGTATCCCATTTGAACCTGCTCCACCATTCAATAAGACCAAAACTCATTTTCTTCCTAAAGTACACTTTTCTGCACTTGCCCCTTATCCCCTTGGTTTCCAAAAATCTAGCGATTTCTGACTTGAATACACTTAACAACTGAGCATTCACAGTTCTCTGGGGACAGAAATCCAAATATACACAAACATTTGAATGAAAAATGTTCTCCTCATCTCAGTCCTAAACAGCTGGCCACTTATCCTGAGACCTTGACTGCTAATTCTAGATTTCTCAGCCAGGGGAAAACATCCTCCCAGCATTTGACCTGTAAAGCCCCTTCAGAATTTTATGTTTCAATTAGATCACTTCTAATTCTTCCAAACTCTAAGGGATACAGACCAAGTCTACTCCATCTCTCCTCACAGAACAATTCCCTCATCCCAGGAATCAGTCTGGCAAACCTCCATTGCACTTCCTTCTAAAGCAAATATATCAGTCTTTAGGAAGGAAACCAAAACTCCAGGTGAAGATTCACCAAACCTCCGTATAACTGTAGCAAGACTTCTTTAGTCTTGTATGCCAAACGCTTTGTTATCAAGGCTGACATACCACTTGTGGTCCTGAATGCTTGTTATACTTTTGTATTAACTTCCTGTGAGTTGTGTACAAAAGGACACCCAATCCTTCAACATTTAAAAAAATGCTCGGCTTCTCTACTTTTCCTACCAAAGTAGCAACCTCACATTTCTCCACATTAGATTCTATCTGCTTCATTCTTGCCTACTCATTAAACCTGTCTAAATTGTTTTACAGCCTCTTGGCTTCCTCCCCATCTAGCTTTGTGTTATCAGCATGCTTGGAGACATTACACTTTGTCTCCTCATCTCAAATCATTGATACAGATTGATTGTTATATTCTTATGTAAATAGCTAGGCCCAAGAGAATGAAAGCTGACTGAGCCCTGAAGGGCATATCTACCAAACTGGGATTGTGGCAGGTGGTGAGAGAACCAGCAAAATAGGGAAATAGCTACATGACCTCATCCTCACCAATTTATCTGTCGTAGATGCATCTGTCCATGACAGCGTTGGTTGGATTGGTCACCACACAGCAGTTCAACCGGGCATCCATGAGACACTATGGGCTATCTGCAGCAGTAGAATTGTATTCAATCATAGTCTGTAAAACTCATGCCCGGCATATCTCTCACTATACCATTACCATCAAGACAGGGCACCAACCCTGGTTCAATGAGGAGCGGAGGAAAGCATGCAGGAGCCACAGCAGACATATCTAAAAATGAAATGCCAACCTGGTGAATTTACACCAGTTTACAAGCGTGCTCGACAGCAGAAGAAGCATGCAATAGGCAGAGCTCAGAGATCCCACAACCAATGAATCAGGTCAAAGCTCTGCAGTCCTGCCATATCCAGTCGTGAATGAACATGGATAATTAAACAAATAGCAGAAGATTAAGACTCCACAAATGTCATCATCCTCAATGACGGTGGAGTCAAGCGCATTAGTGCGAAAGACAAGGCTGACGCATTTGCAATCATTTTCAGCCCGGAGTGCTGAGTAGATGATCCAGCTTGGCCTCCTCCTGACGTTCCCAGCATCAATGCCATTCCTCAGCCAATTTGATTGACTTCATGTGATATCAAGAAACGGCTGAAAGTAATGGAAACTGGCTGTAGTATTAAAGATCTGTGCTCCAAAACTAGCTATGCCCCTTGCCAAGCTGTTACAGTACAGTTACAATGCTGGCAACTACCCCAGAATGTGGAAAATTGTCCGGCTATGTCCTGCCTAGAAAAAGCAGGATATATCGAATTTGGCCAATTACCACCCCAACAATCTACTCTCAACCGTCAACAAAGTGATGGAAGGTCTCACTGACAATGCTAACGAGCAGCACTTACTCAACAATAAGTTGCTCACTGATGCTCAGTTTCAGTCCCGCCGGGGTCACTGAACTCCAGGTCTCATTATAACCTTGGCTCAAACATGGATAGAAGAGCTGAATTCCAGAAGCGAGGTGAGAGTGATTTGACATCAAGACAGCATTTGACCAAGTGTGGCATCAAGGAGCCCTAGCAAAATTGAAGTCAATGGGAATCAGGGAAAAATCTCCATTGGTTGGAGTCAAAATACCTAGCACAAAGGTTGTGGTCTTTGGAGGCAATCATCTCAGTCTCAAAACATTGTTGTAGGAGTTCTTCAGAGAGTATTCTAGGTCCAATCATCTTCAAATAGGGATGGTCAATAAATGCTGACCTTGCCAGTGACACTCACATCCCATGAAAGAATAATAAAAAAGCACTGATCCTTGTGGTAGCCCTTTAGTTACTGCCTGTCAACCCAAAATGATCCCTTTATTCCTACTCTGCTTTCTGTCTATTAACCAATCCTCAATCCACGTTAATATATTTCCCCCATTCCCATGAACCCTAATTTTGTCTGTTATGCTCTTGTGCAACACCTTATTGAATGCCTTCTGAAAATTCAAATGCACTACATCCACTGCTTCCCTCTTATTCACCCTATTAATGATTTGTCAAATATGATTTTTCTTTCATAAATCCAAATCGACTGCCTCATCTAATGATTTTCTAAGTGGCCTGTTACCATGTTCCTAATAATAGATTCTAGTATTTTGGTCAATGATGTTAGGCTAACTGGCCTGTAATTCTCCATTTTCTTTCTCACTCCATTCTCAAAAAGGGACCTATATTTGCCACCTTCTAATCTATAGGGTCTTTAGGGTCTACAATCTAGGGAATTCTGGAAGACCAAAACCAATGTATTCCTGTACATCTCTGTAGCCACTTCTTTTAAAACCTATGGGTGTTGATTCAAGCCCAGGGTATGTGACAACTTTTAGTCCATTAATTCGCCAGTACCAACCTTTACTAACAATAATATCCTTAAGCATCTCATTTTCACTAGACCATTGGTTCCCTATTATTTCTGGAATTTCTTTTGTGTCTTCTACTGTGAAGCTGGACAAAGAGTATTTGTTTAGTACTCCTGCCATTTTCTTATTATCCATTATCATTTCACCTGTCTCTGCCTCCAAGGAACCCATGTTTACTCTCACCAATCTACTCCTTTATACATACCTATAGAAGCTTTTACAACCTAATTTTATGTCTCTACCTAGTTTACTCTCAAATGCTATTTTCTCCCTCGTTGACAATATCTTGGTCATTCTTCGCTGAATTCTAAAATCTTTCTAATCCTCTTGGTTGCTACTCTTTTTGGCAACATTATAATCCTTTACATTTAGTACTCCAGCCATTACATATAATCCTTATGTCCTTCCATCCAATACTAGCTTGAAATTCTCTTGTTAGCCACAGTTGGACTGCTTTACCTTAAGAGAATGTATAATTGTTGTGAATTACGAATTAATTCTTTAAACATTTGCCATTGCTTATCTAATGTCCAAGTTTAATCTAGTTTCCCAATCTACTTTAGCAAACTCACTCCTCATAACTACATCATTTGCTTTGTTCAGTTTAAGACCCCAGTTTCGAACTTAATTAAATCACTCTGAAACCCTATTTAAAATTCTAACCTATTATGATCATTTTTCCCCAAAAGCTTCTTGACTATAAGGTTATTAATTAACTCTGGTTCATTGTAAAATACTAAATCCAAAGTAACCTTTTTACTAATTGACTCCTTGACAAATGATCTAGAAAACCACCTTGAATCCACTCTATGATCTCATTCTCCACACTATTACTGTAAATTTGGTTTGCCCAGTGATTCCTATATTATCCTTCGCACAAGGATCAGTTGTGACAAAGAGCATTGGATGCACTTAAGGGGAAGGCTAGATAACATGAGGGATAAAGAAATAGAAGGTTATGCTGATAGGTTTTGCTGAAGAGGGGGAAGGTAGCTCACATGGAGCTCAAACACTAGCACCAACTAATTGGGTAGAATGGCCTGTTTCTGTGCTGTACATTCTATGTAATCTATGTAATACTACTGTACGCTATATTTCACTACATAGATCTGAGAATACTGCTACAAAACATTTACATTTATTCTTAAAATGTTGGAAGAATATACATGAGTAAAATGATATGTACAGAATTGGCCTTTCTTATTCATACATTCTTGTTATTTTATTTTTTAAATTTTTGCACGTACAATGACAAGAATTTCAGGTGATAGCAATAGGAACGGTTTCTTTAATGTATAACCGTCGTTGTTTGCATCAAGAATGGCAAAATATTTTCCACACACTGCATCAACGATGTACCTTAATCACAGCATCTTATACCTATTGCTGCAATGTGAATTTTCTATTTCTCACCTCAGCTAGCATTGTGAGCTCGAGGGAGACTCAGTTTAATACCAATTAGTTTTCTAGTCACCCACAAGCCTGTGCTGGATTTGTACCAGGTCCCAGAGGTGAAAACTCTGCACAATCAAACCACCATTGTTCATAGATTCTTCTGTTACTACTGTAGAGAGGTATTATAATTTATTTTCATTTTCATTACTCACTTAATATTTTAGTTCTATGCTATCTCTTTCAACTAGGAAATAAGGCACCCTCAAACAATGACTGCTCAATTACTATTCATGCTAATTGATAATTAACTGGCAGGAGTTGTAGAATAGCAAGACGCACATGTAGTATTCTTTTCCCTGAGAGATGCAACAATCAGTGACAATTAGATATTTGGGCAAAAAATCTTACTTGTAGCAAGCAGATTTAAGCAAGATACACAGCTAGCCTCATCTTGTTGAGAAGCAAAAGCCAAAAATCACTAAAGCTCGTGAATTATCAAAAGCAGTAAGTAAAGTTTGAAACTTACAAGTATTTCAAATGTGAGAGACCTTCAAAAGTTTCCGGAATCAGATCCGTTATACGATTCCCTTTTAAATTTCTGAAAGTTAATACATTTTAGAATGAGCTTCATGCTGTCTAACAGGGTGGTTTTTAATCATGCTAAAAAGTATCAAAACTCACCTGTGGCATTCAGAGTTACTGTATTAACTTTTAGCTCTATAAAACTAGTTGATCGCCAAAGCTTGCAGCTTGTAAGGGTGAATGATAGAGAGAAATATTCAAATGCTATAAAATGCTTTTCAACTACTATTTTTTTTAAAATCCTGGCATTTATACCTGGAGCTGAAAAAAACAACACTGGAAATTTACTCAAGAGGACTCCTTGAGCAAAAGATACACATTACCCCAGATACACATGAAAATAGGGTTCTGCCAACCTTCTGCCAAAGTTAAATTAGCTGATTGGGAGAGCACCAAGGAAATTCTGCGCAGATCTTTGCATTGGAATCATTATCACAGAGTTTAAACACATTACGCCAGCAATCAAGATATCTTACATAGTCAATTGCCTCATACTTTACAGATAAAACTCCTGCAGTTATCGAGAGTATGGCTCAAACTTTGCATTCAGCAGAAAAGCGACGGTGCTCGCCACTCTTCTCAAAGAAAGCTGTTCACAAAGTCTAAGGGTCTTGATGGTGTGCTTTAGACCTTTCCAGTTGTTAATTTTAGTCCAGCGTCAGCTCAAGATGATCTCTAGTATCCAACAACAATGAAGTCATCACACAGACTAAGCAGCCAGTCACATTGAGAAATTCTCAGAGGGGCAGACCAGGAGTTAAAAACCACTGGTGATCCTTTATAATCATTTTACAGAGTGTGAAATAAAGTTTTGGATATACACCTGGAATTAAGGTAAAAGGTAAAATATACAAATAGTTTTAAAAATTAAAAATTCACCGTAACGGAAATTTGATAAATATAAAATAGTTTTTTCAGGGCCAGAGAGATTGTTCAACAATGATTATGAACTTAGTATGGAATTAAAAACCTGTTACATTCTCATTCAACAAAGCATAACTTTTTCAAGGGTTCACATGAATTCAAGTGATCTCTCAGATTTCAGGGACTTCAATGGTGCACCCTGTGACAGAGCAGGGACTCACTAACAGCAATTTCTGCATTTCCACAGTTAACTGCACATAAGCAGACAATAGAACTTGCTATCAGTTTCATATGCGGCGAAAACCAGGGGATTGAGAAGCGTACAAAGACCAACAGAGGACAACTAAAAAAGAAATAAGGAGGGAGAAGATTAAATATGAGGGTAAACTAGCCAGTAATATAAAAGAAAATTGCAAGAGTTTTTTTAGATATATAAAGGGTAAGAGAGAGGCAAAAGTGGACATTGGGCCGCTGGAAAATGACGCTGGAGAAGTAGTCTTTGGGGAACGAAGAAATGGCAGAGGAACTGAATAGGTACTTTGTGTCAGTTTTCACGGTGGAAGACATGACTAACATCCCCAAAGTTCAAGAGAGTCGGGGGGCAGAGGTAAGTATGGTGGCCATTACCAAGGAGAAGGTGCTAGGAAAACTGAAAGGTCTGAAGGAGGATAAATCACCTGGAACAGATGGATTACACCCCAGAGTTCTGAAGGAGATAGCTGAAGAGATACTGGAGGTGTTAGTGGTGAACTTTCAGGAATCATTGGAGTCAGGGAGGGCCCCAGAGGACTGGGAAAACGCTAATGAAACCCCCCTGTTTAAGAAGGGACTGAGGCAAAAGACGGGAAATTACAGGCCAATTAGCCTGACCTCGGTCTTTGGTAAGATTTTAGAGTCCATTATTAAGGATGAGATTTCAGATTACTTGGAAGTGCATGGTAAAATCGGGCAAAGTCAGCATGGTTTCATCAAGGGGAGGTCACGTCTGACAAATCTGTTAGAATTCTTTGAGGAGGTAATGAGTAGGTTAGACAAAGGAGAGCCAATGGATGTTATCTAATTGGACTTCCAGAAGGCCTTTGACACAGTGCCGCACGGGAGGCTGCTCAGTAAGATAAGAGCCCATGGTGTTAGAGGCAAGGTACTAGCATGGATAGAAGATTGGCTGTCTGGCAGGAGGCAGAGAGTGGGGATAAGAGGGTCATTCTCAGGATGGCAGCTGGTGACTAGTGGAGTTCTGCAGGGGTCAGTGTTGGGACCACAATTTTTCACTTTATACATTAATGATCTAGATGAAGGAACTGAGGGCATCCTGGCTACGTTTGCAGATGATACAAAGATAGGTGGAGGGACAGGTAGTATTGAGGAGGTGGGGAGGCTGCAGAGGATTTGGACAGGTTAGGAGAATGGGCAAAGAAGTGGCAGATGGAATATAACGTGGGGCAGTGTGAGATCATGCACTTTGGTAAGAAGAATAGAGGCATAGACTATTTTCTAAATGGGGAGAGAATTCAGAAATCTGGAGTGCAAAGGGACTTGGGAGTCCTAGTCCAGGATTCTCTTAAAGTTAACTTGCAGGTTGAGTCAGTAGTTAGGAAGGCAAATGTAATGTTGGCATTTATTTCGAGAGGACTAGCATATAAAAGCAGGGATGCGCTGCTGAGGCTTTATAAGGCTCTGGTCAGACCACATTTAGAATATTGTGAGCAATTTTGGGCCCCGTATCTCAGGAAGGATGTGCTGGCCCTGGAGAGGGTCCAGAGGAGGTTCACTAGAATGATCCCAGGAATGAAAGACTTAACATATGAGGAATGTTTGAGGACTCTGGGTCTATACTCGATGGAGTTTAGAAGGATGAGGGGGGATCCGATCGAAACTGACAGAATACTGAAAGGCCTGGATAGAGTGGACATGGGGAAGATGTTTCCATTAGTAGGAGAGACTAGGTCCCGAGGGCACAGCCTCAGAGTAAAAGGAAGACCTTTTAGAACAGAGATGAGGAGAAACTTCTTTAGATTCTTAGGTGAATCTATGGAATTCATTGCCACAGAAGGCTGTGGAGGCCAGGTCACTGAGTGTATTTAAGACCGAGATAGATAGGTTCTCGATTGGTAAGGGGATCAAAGGTTATGGGGAGAAGGCGGGAAAATGGGGTTGAGAAACTTATCAGCCATGATTGAATGGTAGAGCAGACTCGATGGACCAAATAGCCTAATTTCTGTTCCTATGTCTTATGGTCTAAGAGATCAAACAGCATAAAGTTGGACATCCATGAAGTGCTTGGGCCATCAGCAGCAACAGAACTGAATACCACATAATCTGTAAACTCTCCTGGGATGGTATAACCCTCGCTCCTCCATCACCAACAAGTCGGATAACCAATCATGGTTTAATGAAGAGTGCAGAAGAGTATGCCAGGTACAGCAGCAACCATACCAGAAAAGAAGGTACCAACTTGGTGAAGCTGCAAGACAGAACTATGTGTATGCTAAACAGCAAAATCAACATGCCACAGACAGAGCTAAAAAATCTCACAACCAAGAATCAAGTCCACATGTGACTGCATGTCTATCAAGCAACCAACAAGAGGAGGCTGCTCCATTAATAACACCATCATCAACAATGGTATTGCCTAGCGCTTAAGGGTAAAACATAAAGCTTAAGAATTTGCAACCATCCTTCGCCAGAAGTGCAGTGTCCAATCTGTCTCTGTCACTGCCTAAGTCTGCATCATAAACACCAGTTTTCAGCCAATTTGATTAATTTTGCTAGCTCCAAACAAGGCCAAGTGAGGTGGACCAAAAGCAAATGACCCTGACACATCCTGGCTGTGCTGAAGATCTGCGCTCTAGGCCCTAACCAAGCTGTTCAAGTATAGCTGCAACACGAACACCTCCCCAACAAGGTGAAAAATCGCCTAGGCATGTCTTATCACACAATGCAGGATAAATTCAAACTTGCTAATTTATTGCCTAATAAATCTACTCCCAATTATAAGCAAAATTATGGAAGCAACCATTAATAATGCTATACAGCAACACTTACAATAGGCTGCCCATCACTCCTAAATTTGCATTTGCCATGGAGAATCAGCTCCAGAACTTATTACGGCCTTTGTCTAAACATGGACATAAGAGGGAAATTCCAGAAGTGAGGCAATAATCACCACTCTTGACATCAAGGCAGCATTTGAAGAACTGGGACACCCTGCTAAAACTGAAGTCAACTGGGATTGGGGAAAAATTCTCCAAGAATGGAGTCATACCTGGCACAAAAAAAGATGGTTGTGGTTGCTAGAGACCAATCATCTCAGCCCCAGGACATTGTTGCAGGAGTTTCACAGGGCATTGTCCCAAGCCCAACTTCCTTCAGCTGCTTCATTAATGGGATAGTCAATAATGAGGAGGACTGCAACAAATTACAGGAGGACATTAATAAACTTTCAGAATGGGCAAATAATTGGCAAAAGAAGTTCAACATAGATAAATGTGAGGTACTACATTTTGGAAGGAAGTCTAGGTTGGGTATAGGGATCTTGGAGTACAAATACACCAATCACTAAATGATGCGCCACAGGTTAAAAAGGCCATAAAAAAGCAAACCGAGCACTGAGTTTTATTTCTAGAAGGATAGAATTGAAAAGTAAAAAAGTTATGTGCAACATGTATTAAGCCTTGATTAAACCACAAAAGTAGGTCCATGGATTGGTGTGTTCATGGGAATGCTGTGGGGTTGGGGGGGAGCGGTGGAAAGGGGTGGTAGCCCACATTCTGTCCAGCTCCAGGAACACTCCTGGACCTGAAAAATAACTCTAACCTTTGACTTTTTATCCACTTACTCCTTCAACCAGGTTGAAGCAGAATTTCTACAGCACACACTGTGGAACTCAGTAAGCTAGTAAAATTGCATCTAGATTCCACATACAGAAGACCTCCAAACTGTATTGACTCAAGGGTCTAGCCTGATTTACGCTGGAGTCTGGGCCACCTAGCAGAAAGCTTCAAAACAAATAGAGCAAACCAAAAAAGTCATACTTATCAGGAAAGGTTGAACAAGCTCCTCAACCAGTTTTCTCTAAAACAGAGAAGACTAAAGGGTGACCTGATAAAAGGTCTTTAAGATTATGAAACAGTTTGATAGTCAGAGAAGATGTTTCCACTTTTGTGCGAGACCAGAGTTAGGGGCCATAAATATAAGATAGTTACCCCTAAATATGAGAAACTTCTTTAACCAGCAAGTGTTTAGAATATAGAACAATTTACCACAAGTAGTAGTTGAGGCAAACAGGACAGATGCATTTCAGAAGCTAGATAAGCACATGAGGGAGAAAAGAATAAGGATGTTTTAATGGTAATGGGGTTAAGAGGGGTGGGAAGAGGATCATGTGGAGCATAAGCACTGGCATGGGCCTATTGCCCAAATGGTCTGCTTCTGTGCCATTAATGCTTTGTAATACAAACAATGACAGAACAGGAATATGGCAGTATGTCAATCAATCATGTCGATTTTAGGTCTGATATATTCTGTTTACACTGGGGATAAGGGGGTAAATCCCAACCCAACATCTTCAACCAATTAATAAGGCTAGATTTGATCCAAGTCCCAAAATTGCGCACTAAACTACTGCAAGGTCAGTTCTTCCCTCTTTCCTTTTTGCTTTTACATCACTATTATAAATGTATGTAAAAATTTCAAGAACACATGCATGGCTTAAACAAAGAATGTACATAGGATCCTAGCAGATGGATCAAACAGGCATACTCAAACAAACAACAGAAGCACAAGATTAACAACATCAACTAAGCTCATTGGATAACTCTTGTAACAATTAAAACAATAGCATGCTTTACTGTTTTTTGATGTATGCCATCGTTTTCTGTATTTTAAAAAAAAATTAAATGACTTATTTGGTTTTGAAATACATAGAAATTACAACATGTACAAACAAGCCATTCAGCCCAACCAGTCCATGTTGGTTTACTCTCCATTTAATAGTCCTAATCACATTTACCCAATATGTTCCAATATCCTTTCAACCCAATTTCCTTCATCCATCCATCCATCCATCCAATCTTGAGTCTTAACATAATTTCTGCTTCATGCACTAACTGGAAGTGAATATCACAGCCTCAACTCTTTCTATAACAAGGATCTCCTGCTTTTCATTTTCAGTACTGCTGAGAAAAGAGACATGTCGAAGCTTTTCGTCTTGCACTCATCAGGATACTTTGTAAGAATATCAATATAAGGGGAAAACAACAATTTATACTGTGTGTGATGAGAGTGCTGATTGGTTGGCAAGTGGACTCTGGCAGAAGTGTTGCCATGGAGGATGCACCAGTGAAGGAGACTGACAGTCAACTGCCAAGCACTGTTTGAAATTTAAATCAGGCAGTTTAACCCTGACTGGTCATGTCATTAGGAATGGCATGCATTTTGTTGATATAGTCATGCTTGTTGAGGGTGATATTACCGTCCCTTTGTCAGGTTTACTGATGTGTATGTCCAGGTTGTTCTTGAGGCCTCGCACACTAATGTTGCATATGAAAAGTTAGACAATCGTTCGGAACCCACAATATTTCCAAACGAATCAATAATGCTAAAGTGAGACACAGTGCCATGATCAATGCGAGATGAGGCTGAATAGATTGGTAACTGAGTTACTAATTTACACTGTGCCCTACAATGCACTTGGTCTTAAGTGGAAGCGGAATTAATGATGCCACTGAACAAGTAACAAATCTCTCTGACCATATACTCTCAGAAAGCAGAGTCGTTCTTGCACATGATTTCAAGTTTGGTGTGCCTTCATCCCAAATTAAACAGGGAGAGGCATTTGCTGAGTTTGAACTCCTGTACTCCCAACTATTCCAGCACAAACTAGCATCCACTGAAGATAATGAATCCTTGAAAGCGCATCTAGCAGATCTAGTGCATGCATAATGTGGGATTCCGAACGACCTATCTGACTTTCACATTCAACACGAATGTCTTACAGCATTGTGAGGCCTTAAGACCAATCCAGACATACACACCAGTAAACCTGACAAAGGGACAGGAATAGTCAGCCTTAACAAACGTGACTCTATCAATAAAATGCGCACCATTCTTAGTGGCAGATCCAAATTCGTATCCATTGGACCTGCCGCTCAACATGACCAGTCTTGCACAAAGGTAAGCTAAAATAAAAACACTTGCTGGACTTGTGTAAGAGCAATGAGCTATGCATTGATATACGACAGGGTTCATCCTCACAGTTCACTATGTCTGCGTATGTACGGGCTGCCCAAGACACACCAAAGTGATGTTCCTTTAGGCACTATCTTATCTCTGACCAATTCTGCACAACATGAATTAGCCAAATGCTGGGCAAATTGTTACAACCAGTTTTGACCAAGTTTTCCACATACACGGCGAAGGACTCCTTCACATTTGCGAAGGTCGTACAGGACTTGCATTTGATAGCAATGCTGTGCTTTTTCTTATTCATTCATTCACAGGATGTGGGCTTCATTGGCTGGGCCAGCATTTATTGCCCATCCCTAGTTGCCCTTCAGAAGGTGATGGTGAGCTGCCTTCTTGAACTGCTGCAGTCTACGTGGCATAGGTAGACTCACAGTGCTGTTAGGAAGGAAATTCCAGGGTTTTTACCCAGCGACAGTGAAGGAATGGCGATATATTTCCAAGTCAGCATGGTGAGTGACTTGGTCCAGGTACTCATTTAACATTGCTGCCTATTCACCAATGTTCCACTTAAGGAAGCCATAGATATTAATGCTGCAGACTACATCATGGCAATCTAGACCCGCCACCACTGAATGAATCAGTATTCATTGAACTTATGAACTTGGCAACATGCGCAGTTTAGTTCAGTTTTCGTGATACCATATATGCCCAAACAGAAAGTTGCCATGGGATCCCTTCTAGGCCCTTGCAAACATCCTAGTTGGGTTCCATGAGAAACGTGTCTTCGATGGAATGACACTTAATCTGCTATCCCTCACATATTTCCAATATGTGGATAATACGTTTGCTACCTTCACTGGCCAATTACACATTGGGATTCTCTTAGTTATGCATTCTATAGGATTGTTTTTTATCAGAAACCTTGTGATTAGGGCCTGAGCCATTTGCTCACCATTTTATGTTTATTCGTTCATGGGATGTGGGTGTCTCTGGCCAGGCCAGCATTAATTACTCATCCCTAGTTGCCCTAGTTCAGAGGGCATTTAAGAGTCAACCATATTGCTGTGGGTCTGGAATCACACGCAAGCTTGATCCTGAAACACAGGACAATAAAGGCACTCTGCAGGGTATTGGCTACGCTGATCAGATCATTTCGCGCTGTATATCACGCAAACTCACAAACGGGCCAACGACCATCACTTTCGGCCCTGAAGTGTCCAATCCAGCTTAGATATGCTAGAAGAGCATGGTATCTCAAAAATTTGAGCAGCAGGTGAAGCTAGTTGTTTCACGCTGCTACTATGCAGTCGAAACACGAGTGGTATTCGCCGCTAACAGAATGTTGCCATCAAGCCAAAAAGACGTTCTGTCTATCACACAAATGAGTAATGTGGTGTATGAGTTTCAGTGCCAGTGTGCTAGGTATGTAGGCCATATGTCCCAAAGAATGGCGGATCATATCAAATAGCATGTCCCAGCTGCTGTTCGCAAAAGGCAAGGTACAGGGCAAGGTACTCAACCAGCCCCTGCCTATAAAACTCAAAACATTAGATGGGATTCCACAATTGGACAACATTTGCTAAATAATCCTCAGAGTGCTAAGAATTATGCTGACAACCAAATTAAGATTGTCAGTTGGGCTGGCAGTGTGCCGCATTTGCGTGTACTGAAAGCTATACATATTAATACACAGGTCCCTATTCTTTGCAGACAGAAAGAACACGTACACATATTGCGCCTAAACAAAATAATTGACAGCCATTCACTGACTCATTCCTCAAGGCAATGCCTTGACCAGAGTCAAGCCGCCTGGGTTAAATTTCAAATAATGCTTGGCAGTTAACTGTCAGTTACCATCACTGGTGTATTCTCCCTGGCAACGCCTCTACCAGAGTCCACTTGCCAACCAATCAGTACTCTCTTCACATACAGTATAAATTGTTGTTTTCCCCTTAGATTGGCATTCTTGCAAAGTGTGCTAATGAGTGCAAAGCCAAAAGCTTCAACATGTCTCTTTTTTCAGCAACACTCAAGTTCTGTACTTCCAAACGACTATTTTCATTTCCTTACACTCGTTCTTGTATTTATGGCTCCTAACTCTTAGCCTATCAACCACTGGAAACAATCTGCTTCTTCCTACCCTGAATCATCCATCTTTTTGTAATTTTAAACACTTCCGTCATATTATTGTATAATTTGTGTACTAATAAAAAAGGCCCAATTTTTCAAGCTTTTTTCCTAATTGTATTGTTTATCTTGTATTGTTTACAGTAAGTATACACAGTAGGTCCTGATAAATATTTTTGTTCATCCAGAAGTTTTACAGTTATGGACAAAGTTTTTTCTGTAATAGACTGGCTACAGTGACTCCTAGGAAGATTGTTAGTGCGTCTATTCAAATTTCTTTCTTGTTCTGGTTCATATAATAGACTAAAACACTGCTAGCAAAAATCAGTTCCAAATATGGTGCTTTCAGAAAATCTTGAATTCAAAAATAAATGAAAAAGTCCTTTGGCAAAAGCTTGAAGATGTGTGTAAGTTTATGGAGGCCAATAAAAGCAACCAAATTTCTAAAATAAACAAAGCCAGAATGAAAACAAAGGCTCAATTGTTTATGATACATTTTTATACTTGTCAAAAATACAACCCCATTTTAAAAATTCCTACAGGCATACAATTAGACTATATCCCAAATAGTTATAAAAAGACCTAATGCAATTTAACAATAACATTTCCAGAACATATGAAGGTCTGCTATTTTAAGTCACAAAATTAACAAAATAAGACTAAGGAAAGGAACTAAATTAACAATCCACTTGGCAGGGCAATTGACTGGAGGAGATTATGAATGGACTTGTATACAAGTAAGAATGAAGGCCACCGAACAAAACACTTGAGTATTGACCATAAAGCTGCTCCTAACATCCAACAAGCAGAAAGCTTTACAATTAAAAGTGAACAAGTTAGTTATAATACTTCAAATTCAACTTTCACATGTATCCTGATGATACCAGCTCTAGCTGATTACCACTTCCCTCACTCTGAAACAATCTTTGTGTTGTTAGGCTGCTGGTCCAACGTCAAGTATTGGTGAGTCAAAATTTCCTTCAACTGAACATTGGGAAAGTTGAAATCTGACTCCAATTTTGTCCCTGCTCACATTCTCAGGCTGAACACAAAGATGCAAAATCACAGTCAACCTTGAGCTGACCTTTAACCCCTCCATCATGCAGCTCGCTTGATTTGCACCCTTCCCCAAATATCCACTCCCTACACCACCAAACAGTGGCAGCAGTGTGTACCATCTACAAGATGCACTGCAGAAACTCACCAAGGCTCCTTAGGCAGCACCTTCCAAATCCACAACTGCTACCATCTAGAAGGACAAGGGCAGCAGGTACATGGGAACACCACCACCTGCAAGTTCTCCTCCAAGCCACTCACCATCCTGACTTGGAAATATATCGCTGTTCCTTCACTATCAGTGAGTCAAAATCCTGAAACTCCCTCCATAACAGCACTGTGGATGCACCTAAACCACATGGATTGCAGCAGTTCAAGAAGGCAGTTCACCACTATCTTCTCAAGCGCAATTAGGGATGGGCAATAATTGCTGGCCTCACCAGCGACACCCACAACTCGTAAATGAATAAATAAATACATGTCCATCACTGATACATCTTACTTCCATCATAATAATTTCCATCACAGCCCTTTCTGCATCCAT
Organism: Carcharodon carcharias; assembly: GCF_017639515.1. Taxonomy (NCBI): domain Eukaryota; kingdom Metazoa; phylum Chordata; class Chondrichthyes; order Lamniformes; family Lamnidae; genus Carcharodon; species Carcharodon carcharias. The sequence goes on along the minus strand of NC_054469.1, from coordinate 38,858,454 downwards.
ATTACTGCTGAAACCCTAATGGCATGAATTTTGTGTTTCGTGAACGCACGTAAGATCGCGTGAAAAGACATCATCACACATGTGTGCAATATGGAGTTCGGCAGGCACGCACGGGAGTCAGGGCAGTGCCCACTGACAATTAAAGTGTCTACTGACTGCGATTTTACGTTGCCCATGTGATTTTTAGCTCTTCGCACGGGCAAAACGGGTGTGCAGATTTCACATTTTTATCATTTCCTCATCCATGGTGGGATAAAAGGCTGCAGCACTTTCTCGGTCATTGCCAGTCCTTTGCTGTGTGAGTACAGAGTTGCCCCAGAGTTTCTTGGCATCTCATTTGATAGTCAAGCGTGCCTTTCAGCATCTCAGGTCATCTTCCCTGGAAGGTTCCCCTGAGTATTGCAGCACAGTGAGCCTTCATTTTCAAGGCACTGCTCCTCTGCATCCCATCTAATGGGAATAGTGTATTCCACCAATGGAACCTCCTCTGAAGAGGAAGAGGGAGGCAGGAGGAAATGGAGGCCAGGTGGGTGTGGGCAGCATCCCAGAATCAGGCCTTTAAGAGGAGAGACAAGGGCTCAGTTGGCACAGGGCCAGCAGGGAGGTCAAGGCAGGAGGGCAAGCCGAAGGCGCCACTATGCAGTGTCTCGAGTATTCAGGCAGTGCTCCAACTATCTCCAGATGTCCGAGGTCTAATGTCACAAGGGACTTTCAAGGGACACAGTGAAAGCAATATGTCACATGATAGCTCTGGAAATCACCTCCAACTTCATGGGTGGACATATTATGCCGGTGGCTTTGAAGATCACAGTGACCCTCAACTTCTATGCCTCCGATTCTTTTCGGGGCTCAGTGGGGGGATCTGTGCGGCATTTCCCAATCAGTTGCACACAGTTGTATCAGGCTCATGACTGATGTTATCTCTGATGCTATCTTTAAACGTCCGCACGTTCATCCACTTCCAGGCAGATGAGGTGGGTCAGGCGGAGAGAGCACAAGACTTCACTATGATGGCTGGGTGTTATAGATTGCACTCACAAGGCCATCAAGGCACCAGCAGGTGAGCCTGGAGCTTTTGTCAACAGAAAGGGTCTCCACTCAATGAATGTTCAAATCGTCTGTGACCTCAAGACATAGATTCTCCAAGTTTGTGCCCATTACCACGGAAGCTTACACGATGCTTACATTTATGGCACTCACAGTTACCAAGGCTGTTCATGGCTCCTGCACAAGTGGACGGATGGCTCCTGGGTGAAAAGGGCAATCCCTTGAAGAAATGGCTGATGACCCCACTCCGTCACCCAAGAACTGAGGCCGAGGAGAGATACAACAGGATTCATGCCTCCACAAGGGCGGTGGTGAAGAGGACCATCGGGCTGCTGAAGATGCGCTTCAGATGCCTGAACCAGTCAGGGGGAGCATTACAGTATCCTCCAGGGCGTGTCTCCCTCATTGTCATCGCATGCTGCGCCATGCACAACCTGGCTCTGGCAAGGGGGGACCCACTGGCAGCTGAGGATAACGAGGCAGCTCCACAGGCCACGGAGGATGACTCAAGTGATGGCTCAGAGGAACAGCCTGAGGAGGCACAGGGTGAGGACAGGAACCCTCATGGAGGCAGGGACACCAGGGATGCTTTGATGCAGCGAACCTTCTGCTAGGCATCCAAGGCATTGAAGCCTCGTCAAGCCAATGGCGTTTTCTTTGCTAACAATCAATAAATGAGAACCCACCCCAGTATGCTAGCACCACACAACACCATGCTTTTACAAGCCTGTGCCGCATCTGGCACCTGTTCATATAGCTAACAGCCTATTTAAGTCAAATAAATGTTTATGGTATTTAACATAAACAACAAAGAATAAACAAAGTCTCCATCCCTAACACAAGAGTCAAAATAATTTACACAAAAAATGTCACCCTGTGACACGCCCCTGCTGCGCTCAAAGTGCCTTCAACTTGCATCTGCGGGTGCTGCGCCTTGGTGTCCCCGACTCTCCGACAGTGATATCAGAGGCAGCCTGCTGACTCTGGTATCCTGGTGGCCCTGATGACCTTGGCGGTTGTCCTCTGACGGCCGGAGCCTGAATAGGTTCCGCCTGAGAGAGTGCATCCAGCCCCATAGCTGGGCATCTTCAGTCATCACGGCATCATCAGATAGAGCGGCCACTGGCAGAGGGGTGGGGCTGGTGCCCTTGCCCAATGCAGCCTGAGAGAAGCCCATAGAGATGACAGGCAGCTCACTGCCAGCGTGAGGTACATTTGCACCTCCCTGCTCACCACTGATGGACAGAGACCTAGCAGGGAGACTAGGTGCCTCATCCACCTCTCACAATGGCAGTGACATCGAGGTCACTACCTGTGTGAGGGCTTGCAGGTCCGAGTGCAATACTAGGAACCCCTGAGTCTGCTCCTGAAACTGCCTTTCCATGGGAGTCTCTCAATGGAGGAGGCTGTGTGGCTGGTATTAAGGGCCAATGCAGAACTCATGCTCCGCATGGGCTCCTCCATGACGGAGACCATGGCACGCAGACCCTCATCCATCTCCTCCAGTTCTCCCTGCGCATCCCGCTGGACATCCAGCAAGCCACCTGATGGGCGACTCCAGAGGCTTATCATCTGCCTCGGACAGAGCATGGCCCTAGTCTCCAGCTGTGCTCCCACTGTCAGCTCCCTGGGACCTCTCCACCTCTGCTAGCTCCTCATGTGAGTATGATGTGCCCTCACCGCTGTGCATTACCCGTGGAGCCGAATACCTAATGCCCACCGATGTGAGTATCTGCACTGGTGCTTGGTTCAGAGAGAGTGTGTGACACTGGTGCAGGTGTGCTGTTTTCTTCAGAGCTCAATGGGGGGTCCTCAGAGTCATTGGTGGCTCCCGCTGATGCCACATCTACAGGAGGAAGGCAAAAGATCAGTACATTCAATCATCATAATCACTATGCGTGCTAGGCAGGCTGAGGAGACAGTGGAGACCTGCTGCGTGGTGCCATCTGCACTGGAGCTTCAATAGGCTCTCTGGCTACAACAGTTCAGTTTCTGATGAGAGGGGCCCTTTATGCTTCCAGTACCAACCGCACGCGCATCTGTTGCCTGCACTCTTACCTTCATCAGAGACCCTCGCCTCACTGTGACCGGAAGAGTGAGCTGGCCAGTGGCATTCAAGCTCAGCGCATCGCTCTCACACTTAGTGCAGAAGCACGGATTTGGCACTCCTCCACCGGTTCTGCGTTGCTCTGTGGCATTATGACAGGGAAAATAGCCTCATTATTGCTGCATCTCCCCAAAGGTCCTTTCCTGGTTCCCACTCGCCCTCCCACCTGGGCATTAGGCAGGCCATGGCACATCTCACTCTGCAATGCACTGAGGCCAGTTGTGCTGACATCCCAGCCTTGGCAGGGCAGGTTTAAGTGTCAGTTGGCATACACACCCTTAGACCCATGAACATTCCAAGAAACAGGCACCTGACTAAAGTTCTCCACACAGGTCCATGCCATTTCTGCACATACCCTTGCTGACCACAGCAGATTATTGAGTCTTTTGCAGAACTGAATCCACGTGTGGTGCACCATGTCATGCCCACTGACCTGGGCGGCAACCTCTGTCCAGGCCTTCTTGGTCAGGCATGGTGGCGTCCTCTTGCCATCCCTGGGCATTAAGATGCCTGGCACTGACCACTTCGAACAGCACTCCTAGTCACTCATCTGAGAAACAGGGGGCAGAGCGCCCGCCCAACTTGCCCTCCCGCCTTCCATGACCTCCAGGTGCTGAGGCCATGACTGCACTTCTTGAACAGCTTTCAGACAGCTCCCTCAGTCTCCCCCACAACTCCTGGCAGCCTTCAGGGAGCTTCCTCTTCCGTTTCTGAATACCCTGCCGGGTCCACATTGGACCCGGTACTGGATGCGTTTCCGCCGCCACGCACGGAAAATTCATCCGGCAGTCACGTTTTATGCTGGGCTGGACTTAATTGGCCACCCAGCACAAGATCGTGTTCACAGTGCAACCTTGGCCGGTAGCGGGTTTTACATCCGCTTCCAGCCATGCCAACTGCAGGTGCACCCTGAGGGTCAAATTCAGGCCGATGTGTATTCGTCACCTCTACATTCAATTTCACCAATAGTCTCCATGCTGACCTCCCATCTTTTATAAATTTCAACTTATCCAAAATTCAGCTGCTTTAAAATGGTTCATTTCAACTATTATGTACTTTTTAAAAAAATGGCGAATTTTATTTATTTCTGTATCAAGAAACATATTAGATTCTTTGTTCAATGATCTGGTTGCTCTGTTTGGCTTTCCTACCCACCCTTCCTTTCCAGACTGAGCTATGCTAGCTCCTTGACTCCCATTGCATTAAGGTTAAAATCCTCATCTGAAAAAGTTTCCAGCTCCTCACACCACCCTATTCTCTACCCTTTGGCCTCCTTTAAAATCTCGCAAAGTCCACCTTGTCAAACAAATTTTTGGTGGCCTCTACAAATTCTCGTACTATGATTTAGCATCCACTCTTTTACTCCTTCCGTCTACTTACTTTCTTCTTTTTCCCTCAATTAAAGCACTTTGCAATGTTCTTTTTTTAATTAAAATGGGTTTCTATTATTATTTGAACCCAAATGGCGGCCTTTTCTTGGAAAGCCAAATAGAGCAACCAGATCACTGAACTAAGAACTCTAAAATGTTTCTTGATACAGAAATAAATAAAATTCGCCATTAAGAAAAAGTACATAATAGTAGAGTTAGCAACCAAGTGACTGTGAAGACAAAAAAAAGGAAAAAAAATGACAAAAAGAGGTTAAATGAGACAAGTTCAAATATTTCATGGTTAAACTGCACTAAACAATACAGATAAACTGTTCTATAGTGATGCAAGGGAGAGACATATTTTCAGTGACTGCATATCATGAAGTTTGGGGAACTCAGGGTTTCCTGCATGGTGCTCTGAAGCATCTATAGTGTCCTGCTCACTCGCCCCTAATACTAATTAAGTTTAAACTTTTGGGAAAACTGAAGCCCTACCCACACCCACTCACTCCACAACAAACTCTATAACTTCATCCCAGTCTGCGTTTTACTCTCAAATCAGATAGTTTGAAGCCTCGGCATTCTATTCAAATCTGAGCTAAGCTTCCAACTCCACATTCTCTCCATCACGAAGACCCCGTATTGCTACCCTTGTAACACTGCCTGCCTCCATACCAAATTCAGTCTGCCCGTCTTAGAAGCCTTAAAATGGCTTTGTTACTTCCAGGATATAGTTGGAAAGTTTTTCTACCTTGTTGGATGTGAAATATCGCAGCTGTTCCAGGACAGCTCAGCTTAGGGCTTGGGAGAGGGGTTGTGGAGGTGATAATTCTGGTTAGGTCTTCAGCTCTACGACGAGAATGTTGTCACAGCCCAAAACTTTTTCTGTATCCAATATCTGCAGCTGCTTCTCAGTGTCAGGTGAAGTTAAATCGATTGATACAAAATAAAGTCAATGCAAATAACCCTGTACTGTAAAATATTAATCATGATTTTTTATTAACCACCAACTCTCATACAGATAGTGTTGATTTATTAAGCTGACAATCGGGCAAAGTTAGGGAACAAAGAATAGAAGTTAACTTACAAACAAGCATACAAATTAGGAGAAGTAGACCACTCGGCCCCTCAAGCCTGCTCTGCCATTCAATGAGATCATGGCTGATCTGATTGTGGCCTCAACTCCACATTCTGCCTACTCCCAATAACCTTTGACTCCCTTGCTGGTCAAGAATATATCTACCCCTGCCTTCAAAATGTTCAATGACCCCGCTTCCACCGGTCTCTGGAAAAGAGAGTTCTAAAGACTCGCAATCCTCAGAGAAAAATATTCTTCTCATGTCCATCTTAAATGGGAAATGCCTAATTTATAAATTGTGTCCCCTAGTTCTGATCTCTCCCACAAGGAGAAAACATCCTTTCAGCATCCTTAGGTCCCTTCAGGATCTTATATGCTTCAATAAGATCATCTCTCATTCTTCTAAACTCTAACGGATACAGGGCCAGCCTGTCTAACCTTTTCTCATAAGATAACCACTCCAACCCCCATCCCAGGTAACATCCAAGTGACCGTTGTCTGTACTGTTTCTAATGCATTTATATGTCCTATATCCTTTCTTAAATAAGGAGACCAAAATTGTACACTGTACTCCAAATGTGGTCTCACCAACACCCTGAACAACTGTAGCAAAACATCTCTACTTTTATATTCCATTCCCCTTGCAATAAACAACAAGATTCCATTAGCCTTCCTAATCACTTGCTGTACCTGCATAGTAACTTTTTGTGACTCATGTACCAGGGCACCCAGATCGCTCTATACCTCAGTGTTCTGCAATCTCTCTCCATTTAAATAATATGCTGTTTTTCTATTCTTCCTGCCAAAGTGGACAAGTTCACATTTTCTCACATTATCCTCCCATTTACCAATTTTTGCCCAATCACTTAAGTTATCTGTGTCCCTTTGCAGACTGTTTACGTCTCTTCACAACTTATTTTACTATTTAACTTATTTTACTATTTATCTTTGTCATCATCAAATTTAGCAACCATATGTTTGGTCCTTTCATTCAAATCGCTGATATAAATTGTATATAGTTGAGGCCCCAGCACTAATCCCTGTGGCATTCCACTCATCACATCCTGCCAACCCAAAAATGATGCATTGATGCCTACTCTCTGTTTCTTGTTAACTAACCAATCTCCATCCAAGCTAATATGTTACCCCCTTCACCATGAGCTCTTATTTTGAATAGTAAGCTTTGAAGAGGCATCTTGTCAAATGCCTTCTAGAAATCTAAGTACAGCACATCCACAGGTTCCTCTTTATCCATGTTGCTTGTTACTTTCTCAAAGAACTCCAATAAATTAGTCAAACATGATTTCCCTATGACAAAACCATGTTAATCCTACTTGACTACATTGAGATTTTCTAACTGCTCCACTATAATCTCCTTAATAATAGATTCCAGCAATTTCCCTCTAGTTTTCTTCTTTCAGTCTTCCCCCACTCCCATCCCCCGCCACTTTCTTGAACAGAGCAGTCACATTCGCTATTTTCCAATCTGATGGAACCTTTCCAGAATCTAGGGAATTTTGGAAAATTAAAACCATTGCATCCACTATCAAAGCAGTCACTCCTTTAAAGATGCTAGGATGAAGTCCAGCGGGGCCTGGGGACTTCTCATTCTATTATTTTTTTCAGTACCCTTTCCCTGGTGATTATAATTGTTTTAAGTTCCTTCCTTGATTTCACCTCCTAATTCCCAATTACTTCTGGGATGTTATTTTTATCCTCTGCAGTGAAGACACGCACAAATATCTGTTCAATTCATTCACCATTTCCTTATTTCCATTATTAGTTCCCCACTCTCACTGTCTAGAGGGCCAACGCTTATTTTACTTAATTGTTTCCTTTTCAAATACCTGTAGAAACTCTTACTATCTGTTTTGATATTTCTAGCTAGCTTTCTCTTGTACTCTAATTTCTCCCTCTTATTAATCTTACAGTCATTCTTTGCTGTTCTTCAGATTCTGTCCAATCTGCTACTCATCTTTGCAGAATTATAAGTTCTTCCTTTTAATTTGATACTATCTTTAACTTCATTAGTTATCTATGGATAGTGCTAAATAACATGCTAAATAATTTTATTATTAATGCAACTCACAAGTATACTCACAGATATTCTGCACTCGGATAAAATAACCAGTTGTCTTTCCATATAAATGAAACGTTGTTATCTCGAAAATCCCTAAAGTGAAAATAAATACAATAAAACATTACAGCCCAGACCAAACATCAGTACTGAATAAAAGCAGTTGAAGAGTTTACTAGCTTAATTTATTACATTTCTCAAATGCCCACAAATTTCAAAATTATCTTATCACAAAAGGTATTTTATTCCTTATAAAACATGCCTTACTGGGTTGCCCTGCACTCCACAGGCTTGAGCAATTCCACAGTATGTGCGTGACATCACTGCTAGGTTCTCCAGCGAGAAGCAGGTCTGACTGACAAGCTTGGCTTCCAGTCGGCTATGGAAGCCCTGAAGCACATCCCCACAAGCAGCCAAGCCTCAGGGGTCCAAGGTCTTAGTGCACAGGGTTGTGTTGTGGGGGTGGAGCCGGAATATTGGAGGGCTCTTGGGGAAGATTGGAAGAGTCAACAGCATTGCCCCTCCTAATTTTTTTCGTTGTGCGTGGCTTGTGTATTTCAAAGCACAATACCTTTAAATCCCACACATGCAGTATCTTGAAAGGTGACAATAAGCAAACAGCCTGTTGCTGCCAGGTTACTGCGCATCCATGCACATGCACAGCTTAGGCCGAATGTTGGTCAGTGGTGGGAGAGGGCTGTTTAGTCACAGGGAAGATTGGTCAGGCAGGCACGCTGGGTCAGCAGGTAAGGGGAAAGGCACTTACCTCCTGATCCAACAGTCGCTTGTTTCAGTTTAATAGACGGGTTTCCAGAGGCCCAGGAAATCTAGCTAGCCAGAATTAAAATTAAAATGGGGCACGCAGTCTCATTATAATGAGTAGAATTTCAAATTCAGTTTGAGGGCGAGCAATTCGGATCTCAAACCAGTGTCCTCAACTTAAATAAGGGCAATTACAGAGGTATGAAGAAAGAATTGTCTAAAGCAGGCTGGGAAAATAGACTAAGTGGAAAGTCAGTGGATGAGCAGTGACAGACATTTAAGCAGATGTTTCATAGCCCTCAGCAAAAATTTATTCCAGTCAAAAAGAAGGACTCGATGAGAAGGATGAACCACCCATGGTTAACAAAGGTGGTCAAGGAGAGTATCCAATCAAAAACTAAGGCATACAAAGCAGTGAAAATTGATGGTAGGCAAGAGGATTGGGAATTCTTTTTTTAGGAACCAGCAGTGGATGACTAAAAAGCTAATAAAGAGGGAGAAAATTGATTGTGAAAATAAATTGGCAAGAAATATAAAAGCAAAAAGCAAGAGCTTCTACGGGTATATAAAAAGAGAGTAGCCAAAGTGAGTGTGGGACCCTTGGAGGATGCGTCTGGAGAATTGATAATGGGGAACAAGGAAATGGCAGATAATTTAAACCAACATTTTGCATTGGTCTTCATGGTGGAGGACATTATAAACATTCCAAAGATATCAGATAAGCAAGGAGCTAATGGGAGGAAAGATCTTGTAACAGTCTCAATCACGAGGGACAAAGCATTTGACAAACTAATGGGACTAAAAGCAGACAAGTCACCAGGGCCTGATTGGCCTGCATCCAAGGTTTTCAAGGAAGTGGCTGCAGTGGAGGCATTGGTCGAAATATTCCAATACTCACTGGATTCAGGGCAGAAGATTGGAAAACTACTAATGTGACGTCCCTGTTCAAGAAGGGAGGGAGACAATAAAGGATAAACTATAGGCCAGTCAGCCTAACATCTGTCCTTGGGAATCTATCTATATTGCTTTGTCCAGCAGTTGTTGAACGTGAAATATTATTCAGGATTAATGTTTTCTAAACCATTTAATACCTTACATTGTTTGCTGGCAATAACAGTCTCTGTGCTTAAAAAATTGTTCATTGCGTGTAAAGGACTTTAGGATATCCTTATAAAATAAAGCACTTTATAAATACAAGTTCTTTCTTTTTCTCATTATATAGCTCTATGAGTAAATTGCCCAGAGCATGTTACACAGTAACTTAGTGCATATCCTCTAAGTATTCAGGGAACATTCATACTACTTTCATTTCAAGGCAAAGCGAATAAATATTTGAAACAGAGAAGGATACATGACTGTATTTTATGGTTCTATGGCTTGAAGGGACTGGCATAAAACAAAAGCAAAATACTGTGGATGCTGGAAATCTAAAATGAAAAGATAAAATGCTGAAAATAAACAGCAGGTCTAGCAGCATCTGTGAAGAGAGAAACAGAATTAACTTTTCAGCTCAATGACCCCTTGGGTTTCGCTTTGAAAGATCACCTATTATCAATATCCTGGGGGTTACCATTGACCAGAAACTCAATTTGAAGCAGCCATATAAAAACTGTGCCTACAACAGCAGGTCAGAGGCTAGGATACCTGCGGCAAGAAACTCACTTCTTGTCTCTCCAAAGCCTGTCCACAATTTACAAGGCACAAGTCAGGAGTTTGATGGAATACTCCCCACTTGTCTGGATGAGTGCAGTTCCAACAACACTCAAAAAGCTCAACATCATCTAGGACTAAGCAGACCTCTTGAATGGCACCCCATCCACCACCTTAAACATTCACTCCCTCCACCACAAAGGCACAGTAGCAGCAGTGTACCAACTACAAGATGCTCTGTAGGAGCTCACCAAGGCTCCTTCAACAGCACCTTCAAAACCTGTGACATCTACCACCTAAAAGGACAGGGGCAGCAGATGCATGAGAACACCACCACCTGCAACTTCCCCTCTGAGCCACACACGGTCCTGACTTGGAACTATATCGCCATTCCTTCACTGTCACTGGGTCAAAATCCTGGAACTCCCTTCATAACAGCACTGTGAATGTACCTACACAACATGTACTACAGCAGTTCAGAAAGAAGGTGGCTCACCTCTAACTTCTCAAAGGCAATTAGGGATGGGCAATTAATGCTGCCTAGCCAGCAAAGCCCACATCCCATGAAAGAATTTTTTAAAAATCCATGCTGGTACTTATGGTGCGCTTGAGCCTCCCTCCATCTTTTCTCATCTAAATCTATCATTGTAACCATCTATTTCCCTTCTCTCCCATATGCTGGTCTAGTTTCCTCTTAAATACAATTAAACTAGTCACTTCAACTACGCCCTGCACAGTCTGGCCAAGGCACGATACAACTGAAGTAGCTTTGGAGTAAACAACCACAACTTCCTACATGAACAGACTATTGCAAAGGCATTCAAGAACAGATACATCATGAGGTCTTATCTATGATGTGTACCTTTGAGGCAGACAAAATACGGTCCTGCAGTATTACAGCACCAATAAACACAGACTTGTTTCTTTACAGTTTTGCCTGCCAACCTTTGATTCCAATTTATCTGGACCAGATTCTTTCTCGCCCCATTGAAGTTGACTCTCCCCTAATTAATTATTTATAGTCTGGATTGGGTCTTATCCTTCTCCATAACCAATCTAAACTTTATAATCACTGCCCCCTTAATGTTCCCCTACTGGCACTTGATTAACTTGGCCCAACTCATTCCCGAGAACCAGGTCCAGCAACGCCATCTTTCTTATTGAACTGGAAACTTAATGCAGTGGAAAATTCTCCTGAACATACTCTGGGAACTCTTGTCTCTCTCTGCCCTTTACAGCCATTATTTGAATATAGACGGGGATGGTAGTAATGTCCACCATTATAACTAGTCTATAAGTCTTGCACTTCTCTGTAATTTCCTTGCAAATTAGTTCCTCTACATAGTCCCCACTAGTGAAAAACTGCAGATTAATCAGCATCTATGGAATAACATTCACCTGATCAAACATAAAAAGCAACACCCCAATTTTTGCCAGTTTTAATAAAAGGTCAAAGGCCTGAAACATTAACTCTCCTCACAGATGCTACCTGATCGGGGTATTTCCTACATTTTCTGTTTGTATGTAGAATAATTTACCTTGGTCACATTCTTAGAGGATGTCCTTTCTAATTCTGGTTAGAGCTGTTTATGACCTCTGGGAGGGACATAAATCTAACTGAAGAGACTCAAATGGAGTTGTGGGAAAGAAGGGCTCAGATGTGGGGGATAACAGCATGAGGGGGCGTGGTGGCATAATGGTAATGTACAGGACTAGTAACCCAGAGGCCCAGGCTTATACTATGGAGACATGGGTTCAAATTCCACTATGGTAGCTGGTGGAATTTAAATTTGGTTAATAAGTCTGGAACTATAAAGCTGGTCTCAGGAATTGTTGTTAAAAACCCCTCTGGGGTCGACATTAGGACCACTGTCTTGTCTTTGGAACTCTCCACCTAAAAAGGCAGTGGAAGCAGAGTCTTCCAATATTTTTAAGGCAGAGGTGAAAAGATTCTTGGTAAGGGTTGATAGGTTATTGGGGGTAGGCAGGATGCAGGTTTGAGGTTACTATCAGATCAGCCATGATCTTATTAAATGGCGAAGCAGGCTCGAGGGGCCGAATAGCATACTCCTGTTCCTTATTTATATGTCCATACAATTAAGGACTTAAGATGACAGTTTGGAGATGGGGCAGTGGTATGTAAAGACAAAGGTGAATGTCTGCAATTCCCCATATATTAATAAAAATAAAAACAAAAAAAGTGCGGATGCTGGAAATCCAAAACAAAAACAGAATTACCTGGAAAAACTCAGCAGGTCTGGCAGCATCGGCGGAGAAGAAAAGAGTTGACGTTACGAAGGGTCATGAGGACTCGAAACGTCAACTCTTTTCTTCCCCATATATTGTTGTGCCATCTTGGTTAAGGCATAAATTAACAACATTGCCCTCATGGGAGAGAGGAAAAGTTGGAAGTCAATGTTGTAGGGTGTTGGATACCGTTCAGTAGGTCTTAATGAAGCCTTTGCAGTCTTAAGTTGGTTAACTGTTTATATTTATTAACTACAAGAACTATGTACGTAAATATCGTAAAGAGTTCAAGCTAGGAGCTGTCTCCATGCTTGCTTGTGCACACAGCTCTGTCCAACACCAGACTGGTCCCTAGGTGTGGGTCATGTGTTCTTTTACACCACTGTGTGGGCAGTACTGTCCTCAGTCCCATGTTAACCCTATATGTGCCAGACCCAGATACTACACCTCTATCAAGTCTTTATTCAATGTATTTCAAGTTATTCTAGCTTACCCCATGTATTTACATCTCCCCCTTCAAGCCTCTGCGTTCATATGCTCAGGAGGTCTGGAGGACTTATAACCCTTCCATATCACATTCACATTCCTGTGGGAGGGGTGATAGGCTTTGTCATTACAGGTAAACTCTTTGATTTGGAGGATGTCCTGGCATCTGAGTATCTTCCTCGATGTCTCTCCACTATACTGTGTGAATGAACATTCTAGGGATGAGGAGAAGGCTCCTCCTGTACTCTCTCTCTCTCTCTCGAGGTCTGTAATCCAGATCTGGTCATCCTTTTAAGTACCTGGTGCGATACCTTTTGTTGTAGGCAGTAGCCTGCTTCTGCCTGTAGGACTGCTCTCTTGCTTGGATGCCCTGGTAATCCTTGGTTACCAACCCTGGTAGCCTTAGTTAAAAACCCTACCTATCAGGAGTTCAGATGGGGCCACGCTACATTGTAACGGGCCGGACCTGTAGGTTAGCAGTGCTGTGGAAAAGACCTCATTCTTCATTTTATAGTGCATACCTCTCTTTCAGCCTCCTCATTTGACTGTGGGTATCTCGGGCAGCGGGTACGGTGGTGGATGCTGAATGTGGTGGCAAAGTACTCATTTGAAAGTTATGGGCTATTATCAATTTTTTTTTTATTCATCTACGGGATGCGGGCTTTGCTGACTGGGCCAGCATTTATTGACCATCCCTAGTTGCCCTTGAGAAGGTGGTGGTGAGCTGCCTTCTTGAACAGCTGCAGTCCATGTGGTGTAGGTACACCCACAGTGCTGTTAGGAAGGAAGTTCCAGGATTTTGACCCAATGACATTGAAGGAATGGCGATACATTTCCAAGTCAGGATGGTGAGTGGCTTGAAGGGGAACTTCTGGGTGGTGGTGTTCCCATCTATCTGCTGCCCTTGTCCTTCTAGATGATGGTGGTCATGGGTTTGGAAAGTGCTATCAAAGGAGCCTTGGTGAATTCCTACAGTACTTCTTGTAGATGGTACACACTGCTGCTACTGCACGTCGGTGGTGGAGGGAGTGAAGGTTTGTGGATGTGGTGCCAATCAAGTGGGCTGCTTTGTCCTGAATGGTGTCAAGCCTCTTGAATGTTGTGGAAGCTGCACTCATCCAGGCAAGTGGGGAGTATTCCATCACACTCCTGACTTGTGCCTTGTAGATGGTGGACAGACTTTGGGTGGTCAGCAAGTGAGTTACTCGTCGCACGATTCCTAGCCTCTGACCTGGTAATCCCAGGTTCCTTTCGAGAAATGATCTCGTCCGGGATGCCATGGCTTGTGAACATCTCTTTCAGTGCCTTAATTACTGCCTCTGTGGTAGTCGAATATAGTTGCTTTGCATCTGGAAAAGTAATCCGCCACTATAAGGAATAATTTATTGTTGAAGACAAATTGGTCAATGCCCAGCCTCTCCCATGATCTGGTAGGGAACTGTGTGGGGATGAGGGGCTCTCTTTGGTCCTGCCTATGCAGTGCACACATTTAACAGCTTTCTATGATGTTCTCTATCGCCCTGGTAAAGCCTGGCCACCAGACAGCAGATTGGGCCCTTGCCTGCACTTGGTGATACCCAGGTTGCCCTGGTGGATTTTTTGAAGGGTCTCCAGCCGAAGGGAAACTGGATTACCAGCCGCTCATTGTAGACCAGGAGGTCATCTATGGCTGTGAAGTGTTCTTGTTGTTCAAGCCAAGCTATCATGGCACTACCACTTGGTATCTGTTGTGGCCACCCTTGTTGGCAGCAGTGACAGATGCAGGCACACTCCTCATCACGCATGTGTTCCTGGTGAATCTATTGGAGTTTACTTCTGGTTGCTGGCACATGTCTCCTTGTCAATTAGGAGTGCGATTCCAGCTCTTCGATGAAATTGACATCCTGTTTTCTTGGAAGGCCTATGTGGCCCTGGAAATTGTGTCTGCTGTTGCTTGGTTTTTAGCTTGGATGTGTACCATTTTGTAGGCAAATCTCATGAGATGCAGGTGGAATCTCTGGATTCTGGGAGGCATCTTTGCTTGCTCCTTTTCATCCAATAATGAGACTAGACATTCTGATCTGTTTTGATCGAGACCTTGAGGCCAATGATATGCTCTGAAAACTTCTCACATGCATGTGACGAAGCATCCACCGCTATGGTAGTTGGCAGGGATGGTCGTAGTGGACCAGAATGTCAGTGTCGAACAGCATCACCTTGATGCAAGTGAGTTCTTGCTCATGCTCTTGATGCGAATCCCAAAACTATGCCTGGTGTTTCCTAAGCAGATGTCTCAAAGGTTCTGTGACGTGCCAAATTTGGTAAAAGTTTTTCCAGCTGGTTCAACATACCCAAGAAATCGCTGGAGGTCCAAAATCAAGGATGGGTTGGGAACTCACTAATAGCTTTAGTAGTCTGTGGGTCCACCGTAATACCTTTACTGTTGACGATATGGCCCAGGAACCGAAATGATGGTTTGGAGATATCACATTTCTCAGCCAACATCAGCCCTGCTTCCTACAGGCACTCTAAGACTGCCGCAAGTCTCTTCTTATGTTCCTGCACCATTGTTCCGCGAACCAATGCATCACCCAAGTGGTAAATGATCCCTTTTGTGTCCTGCAAAATGGCCAAAACCGTATGTCGAAATATTTCTGGCATAGTGATTCCAAATGGCAGACGGTTAAAGCAGAATCTGCCACATTGGGTAACAAATGTGGTCAGCAGTCTGAACTCTTCATCAAGGAGAAGTTGCCAAAAACCTCTGTTAGCTTCCAGATTTGAAAATACCATGCTCTTCAAGAGTTTAGTCAGGCTTTCATCCACTGAGGATGAAATGGATGCATTTCTCTGGCTTTATTGGCCTGTGTCAGGTCGACACAAATACGGATAGACCAGTTCGGTTTTGGGACTGGAACCATCCTGGAACACCAGGCAGTTCAATGTGACTGGGAAAGCGACTCCCATGTTTGTCATCTCACCCAACTTGTTTCATGAGTGGGTGGGGAATCTTTCATGACGTGAACAGGCACACGGGTTTAGCATCCTCCTTAGTGTGATCTTGTATGCATTTTTCAATCACCCCAGCCCTGTAAAGAACTTCAGGAATTCTCTTTTATACTTGGAGTCAGGCCTTTGTTGGCTGACCTCGTCAATTTTTACGTAGATGGTTAAGTTCGACACAGGCTTTGTGGCTTGGTAGCAAACAATCCTGGTTGTGGACTGCGAATAGAGTTTCAGATTCTTTTGTCCTTGTACCTCAATGTCACCTGCAGGGTGCCTTTCACTGAAGCTTTGTGCCTCTGTGTCATGGGTGGCATCAGCCCTTGGGTCACCAGCCATGGTTCTCTGTCTAATAGGCCCGTAACACTGGCTCCCGTGTTCAATTTCAAGTTCGCGGGATAGCCATTAGCCGAACTTTTCAAACTCCAATATGAAAATCCAGAACTTTTGACCTCACTCAAGGAGCATGGTTTTGTGTCTTCTTGGTGTGCAGTCTCAACCTCTTGAATCATCTTTGGATCTTCCATGCATTTAGATGTTTTGGCATTGCAGTTTGCCAAAGTGTCCAATTCGTTTGCATTGAAAGCGCTGGACTGGAATTGCAGGACATTAATCTCGCCTGTTGGGGGCACTTTGCTCCACAGCACTGGCATGGTCACTTTACTAGTCGGTTAGGGTGTTGTTTCCCTTGGCCGAGAATGTCCCTGTTTCTATGCTATTTAACTAACTGGCCTGTGGTGTTTCCTTTGTACCACAGTTTACTTTCTGCTCTTACAATGGACCTGTGCTGCACATGGAGTACAGACTGCTTAACAACCTGGATAACTTTCTCGAGGGTTAGATTCCCCTTTGCTTGCAGCGTGTCTGAGAGTGTGTCTTCTGCTGCTCTTACAATTACTCCATCCCTGATAAGTTCAGATTTTAGGCCTCGTATTCACAGCCTTCAGCCATCCTGTACAGATCATTAATGAATGAGTCAACAGGTTCTCCTAGATGCTGGACAAGTTTATTAAATTTAGACCTTTCAAGGATTTTGTTACTTCTGGGTTAAACATTGAACGATTTTAGTACCTTCTCCAATTTAGCAGATGATTTGTTGATTCTTTGTCTAGCAATAATGTCATCTGCTATCAGATTTACTGAGTAAAGAGAGTGTGTTAACTTGCTTAGCTGCTGTCTTTTTATCGAGGCCTAAAACAACCATGTATCTAAGGAATCTTTTTCTCAAAATTCTCAATTATTTGATTGATCTGGGCCTTGGATAAATCCAAGCTGATTTGGTAAATTGGATTTTTAATCCATGGTTAATTCAGCCTTAAGAAGTTGCTGATATTCAAGGTGACACCGCTGTTCATTTGAAGCCAAAGGGTTCACCCAGACCTGCCAGCCCTGCTGGGATCCTGCTGCAATGGTGCTCATGCTCAGCTCTGAAAAAAAATTTAAACAGTAGCTGTTTGGATTGACTGGCTACAGGCTTTTCAGTTTCAGCGCTATGTTTTAGGGTTGCAAAACCATCAAATCTTGGCATTTGGTAGTCTTTAAAGCTGATTCTTTAGTCATGATTCTTCCGAATTAATTAATTAGTCAATCAATTAATGAATTTCCCCTTTCGGAGTGAGTTTGGGTGTCCAAGCACCAGCTTGAGAATTTGGGGTTTCTGATGGAGTTTATAAACAGCAATTTCTGACCATTGAACAATTTAAAGTTTCTCAGGGCTTGCTTTTTTGGAATTTGAAAGTTTTAGCTCACCCTTGCTAGGTCTGCTGACCCTGCACTCTGGGAACCGAAGTCGGAGCCCCTAGAAATCCCACAGAGTCTTCTGCTGCAGCGAAGAATTGCAAACTTCTGCCTTCAGCTTTCAAGCCTTTCTTTAGAGCTTTTCCCTGGCATTTTTCCTCTGCACATCTGCTTCTCGAGCTTTTCTTCAGGTCAGAATGCTTTCATCTTTCAGGATTTTAGTTTCTCTCTGCATTTTTTGAGAGGTTTTGGGTTTTCCCATTCACTGCCACTAGGTTGTAATTGTGTTGGATACCATTCAGTGGGTCTTAATGATGTCTTAAGTAGGTTAACTGTATGTATTTATTAACTACAAGAATTACGTACACATCTCCAGTAAAGGATTCAAACTAGAAGCTGTCTCCATGCTTGCTTGTGCACACGGTTCTGTCCAACACTAGATTGACTCCTAGGTGCAGGTCATGTGTTCATTTACATCACTATGCAGGCAGTACTGTACTCAGTCCCACATTAACCCTATATGTGCCAGACCCTAATACCACAGTCAAGTCAATCTATACCTCTGTAGTGGAGCAAGGAAAAGTAAATATTTATAAGCAAATTGTGCATATTTAAGTCCCACAAACCATAAATGAATTAAGTAATTCATCTATAGGTCAGGTGAGAAATAGAGTTAACGTTTCAGGTCAATGACTTTTTATCAGAACAGGGTGCTCTGATGAAAGATCATCAACCTCCGTTTCTCTCCACAGATGCTGCCTGATCTGCTTAGTATTTACAGCATTTTTAACTTTAATTCAAATTTCCAGCATCTGCAGATTTTTGCTTTTGTATAAGTAATTCATCTATTTTTGATACGGTTGTTTGAGGGAGGATTATTTACCAGAATACATGGTGGATTCCCTATTATTCTTCAATTTGTGCTTTGGGATCTAAATATCTACTGCATATAAAGCCCAGGAGTAGGTCATCTTTGCACTCTTATTGCAAGCAATATGCATTCTGAAAGGGATCTAAAGGCAAGGAAAGTAATGTTGAAAAATAAACTGTGAATTATCATGAGTGAGTTATTGTTTTTCTTCCCATATTGTGATGATCAATATCTCACCTACACTAATAAAGATTCACAAAGTACTGAATCATTAGATATAAAGCAAAGTTAAGACTCAGTATTATTCCAGGAAAATCCCCACATCAGGTGACAACTTTGCTGTGACTGAAAACAGTAAAATCGTCAGTAAGAATTTAAGATTGATGCTTCAGAGTTTTTATAATACATTTCCATGATACAAATGATGCAAAAGAAACAAACTTATCCTTATTATCCTTGATCAGAATTCACCTCCAAAAGGAAACCAGTATTTGACCAATGGGTGCGCATTTTGTGCAGCTACAAAATAATAGACATGATAAATAAAAGAGAATAAGACCATAAGAAGTAGGAGCAGAAGTAGGCAATTCGGCCCATCAAGACTGCTCCACCTTCAATGAGATTACAGCTGATTTGATAACCCTCAACTCCACTTTCTTGCCTTTTCCCCATAATCCTTGATTCCCTTACTGATTAAAAATCTGTCTATCTCAGCCTTGAATGTACTTAACGGCCCAGCCTCTACAGCCCTCTGTGGTAAAGAATTCCACAGATTGACTACCCTCTGAGAGAAGAAATCCCTCCTCATTTCTGTTTTAAATTGGCGCCCGCTTACTCTGAGATTATGCACTCTGGTAAGGAAAAGATGAGAGGAAGACTTTTCTTCAAAGTACTCCTCTTCATTTGAGAAAATTGGAAATCTCAAATACTTCTGAGATTGTAGTAAAGAAGAAAAAAATCAATTCAAACACGTATAAAGCCCTGGTTTGGCCTCAACTGAAGTATTGTGTCCAATTCTGAGCACCATACTTTAGGAAGAATGTGAAGGCATTACCGGGGTGCAGAAAAGGCACACAAGAATAGTTTCAGGGATGAGGAGTTTCAGCCACATGGACTAATTGGAGAAGTTGGGGCTGTTCTCCTTGGAAAAGAGAAAATTAAGGGGAGATTTGATAGGGCTTTTCAAAATTATGAGGGGTCTGGACAGACAATAGCAAGAAACTGTTCCTCTGGGCAGAACAATCAAGAGACAGCCAAAAGGCATTGATTTAAAGGCCCAGCATTGACACTGCGCACACTGACAATGTCCGCAAAGATTTCTGCCACCAAACCCTTTTGCGATTTTTCAGCTTGGGCTTCCAATCCCAGCTGAAGCATCAAAGGGTCAGCACAGACATCCACAGGGAAGACCATCAAGTGCAAGAAGAGACGAATGACGACAAGCCAAACCCCCTTTTCACAACAGTAGCAGCCATGTTCAGGTATGTACTTAAAGGGCTTTCAGTAAGTGGGTGGTCAAGTGCTAGCCGGGTCGGATTGGTGGGGGGTGGGGGGGCCAGTAGGTGTGGTGCTCAGTTCATTTTTGCTGGCTAATCACAGAGTTAAACCAGCTTTTAACCAGCGTAACATTTCCAGGTATGCAGGCAAGTCCCACACATCAGGCCCAACTCTCTGACACTGAACTCAGTGTTGGAGACTTTAGTGGAGGGTATCAGGCAACAGAAATCAGCCCATCTGATGGTTAAACTTCCCAGGCAATTTCCATGCATCGTCAGGATTTCTGTAGGGTCCTGACACCCATCTCTCAGCTTGCATCAAATCTCCAACAATCCAATACTGGAAGATTTGGGTCAAGGTGATTAGCAAAGGAAGCAACAGTGACATGAGAAGCTGAAAAATTCTCTACCAGTCATTAACACTACATTCAGAAAAAGGCTACTGTTATAACTCCTTTCTCTTGTAAAATGCTTGACAGTTTTACTTAAGCAGATGTGTTATGAAATTTATCTCATGTCCTTTACTCCCTGCCTTTCTGCCCATAAGAACATAAGAAATAGGACCAGGAGTAGATCACATGGTCCATAGAGCCTGATCCGCCCGCCATTCAATACGATCATGGTTGATTTTGGGTTTCAACTCTATTTTCCTGCTCGCTCCCCATATCCTGCAATTCCCTGAGACACCAAAAATCTGTCTGTCCCAGCCTTAAATATATTGAACTATGGAGCATCCACAAATCTTTGGGGTAGAGAATTCCAAAGATTCACAACTGCCCAGGTCTAACAATGAACAATGGCCATAGCCAAGTAATAAGCGTGTGACATAGATCTAAATTATAAGTTGGCAGATAGAATCAAAATGATTGTTCAGGATCATTGCTCTTTTAGTTTGCCCAGTTGTAACTTCTTTTAACTTATGAAAATACAATCTCACAATGTATACTTAAGCAATTTGGTCAAAACTGATGCTTGTAGCAGAATGATTGATTAATTGGCCTTAGATTTGTCTGGTGGATTCATCTCATCTAGAAGCAAGTGGTTTGAAACTGGCAACAAGGCATCCTTGCATCTTGATGCACAATGTATGTACAGGGAGAAAAATGTTTGAACAAGCTACGGAAATGAGTAAGGGGATTGTTTAAAATTAAGGGACTGAACAACAGTAAACTATATAAAATATGAACTAAACTCAATGTCGTCTTCACTATCAACTACAAGGCTGGTTTTAGTGTCATCTGCAAAGTTCCCGATCATGCCTCCCACATTTAACTCCAAATTATTAATATATACAACAGACAGTAAGAGCCACAACACTGAGCGCTGTGGAATGCCACTGGAAATTGTTTTCCATTCGCAAAAACATACATCAACCATTTACCCTTTGTTTCCTGTTGCTGAGCCCATTTTGGGTCCATCTCACTTTTCTGGCCAGCCTGCCACATGGGACTTTGTCAAATGCCTTACTAAAATCCATGTAGACAACATCCACTGCACTATCCTAATCAATCCTCCTTGTTACTAACTTAATCGAATTTTTTGAGGAAGTAAGACACAATATTCCCCTAACAAAACCATGTTTATGATCTCTGATCAATCCGTGCCTACGTGACAATTTGTCCTGTCTCTCAGAATTGTTTCCAATAATTTGCCCACCACCAAAGTCAGACTGACCAGCCTATAATTTTCTGGCCCATCCCTCGCACCCTTTATAAATAATGGCACAACATTCGCAGACCTCCAAACCTTTGGTACCTCACCTGTATCCAGTGAAGATTGGAAAATGATCTTCAGAGCATCCACTATTTCCTCCCTGGCTTCTTTTAACAGCCTGCAATACAATCCATCTGGCCCTGGTGATTTATCCATCTTCAAGGATGTCAGTCCCTCCAGTACTTCCTCTCTCATTATGCTTATTGTATCTAATATTTCACACTGCTCTTCTTTAACAAGAATGTCTGCATCATCATTTTCCTTAGTGAAAGCAGAGACAGAATACTCATTGAGAGCCCTGTCCACATTTTCAACATCGACACATAAGTTACCACATACTTCTCTGATAGGCCCTACCCTTTCCTTGGTTATTCTCTTGCTGTTAATATACTGGTAAAACATCTTTGGGTTTTCTTTGATTTTACATGCCAACATTTTTTTCGTATCTTCTCATTGCTTTCCTAATTTCCTTTTTTACTTCACCCCTTTATTCCTCCAGACTTTCTACAGTATTAGGCTTTTTGTGACTGTCATAAACTTTCTTTTTCTGCTTCATCTTACCCTGTATTCTTCTGGAAATCAGGGGGCTCTAGATTTGGCAGTACCATCCTTTTTCTTTGTGGGAATGTGTCTACACTGCGCCTGTAGAATCTCACTTTTGAATGTCTCTCACTAATTTGACACTATTTTCCCATCTAGTAGCTGTATCCAGCCCACTTTTGCCAAATGAGGCCTTATGGGTTGAGCTCAGAATTAAAAAAGGGGCAGCCACACTGCCAGTTCACCTCTCAGCTTTGTAAAATTTATCTTTCCCCAATTTAGAACTTTTACTCCTGTTCTATCTTTGTGCTTTGCCATTATGATGCTAAATCTAGCTCCAATATGGTCACTTTCTCCCACTGCCACTTCATCCACTTGTGCCCCTAATATTGGGCTAGTTTTGTACTTACTAAAAAAGTTCTCTCAAAAACAGCTCAAGAATTTTGTGTCCTCTGTGCCCTTCACACTGTTCATTTAGTATATGAATTCCTCCTCACAGCTGTAATTGATTCTTTCACCAATAATGCTACACCCCCATCTTTTTTTACCCCCCCCCCAACTATCCTGCCTGAAAACTCTATATCCAGGTGATAAGGCACCACAGTTCCATAAAAGTTAAGTTAATGGAAGTATTCATGCTGGATTCACACCTCAGGGCTTTAGAACACTCCATAATTTACAGAGTTAAATGGCTACTTTTGTAGACTACACAAAACTACTTCTAATCAACATAAATGATGTGATTTAAGGTTGTTTTCCAATCCACCATGTTTGGGCATAGAAATTATGCTACATCATCGGATGAAACAGAGTCAACGAGAATGAAGTAAACTGGATGGGTTGCATGACCTTTTCCTACAATGCACACAAAATGCGCATTATAGAAGTAGCTGTTAGAACACATCTAAACAGCCAGATTTTTTTAAAATCATGCTAAAAGAAACAACTTGTCAACCCTAATTTAGGAACATAGGGACAGGAGTAGGCCATTCAGCCCATCGAGCCTGCCACATCATTCAATTAGATCATGGTCATCTACCATGATCATCTACCTCAATACCACTTTCCCACGCTATCTCCATATCCCTTGATGTCATTAGTTACCAGAAATCTATCCATTTCTGTCTTGAACATGCTCAATGATTGAGCTTCCACAGCCCTCTGGGGTAGAGAATTCCAAAGATTCGCCAACCTCTGAGTGAAGAAATCCTTCTCAAATCTGTCTTAAATGGCCTACCCCTTATTCTGAACCTATGTCCCCCTGGTTCTCACCAGCCAGAGGAAGCGTCCTTCCTACTCTGTCATACACTGTAAGAATTTTGTAAGTTTCAGTGAGGTCACCTCTCATTCTTGGAAACTCTAGAGAATACCGGCCCAGTTCCCTCAATCTCTGAAGACAATCCCGCTATCCCAGGGATTAGTCCGGTGAACCTCGATTGCACTCACTCCATGGCAAGTATATCATTCCTTAGATAAAGGGGTGAAAACTGTGTACAATACTTGGTGCCATCTCACCAAGGGTTCGGTACAATTGCAGCAAGATATCTTTACTTCTGTACTCAAATCTCCTTGCGATACCATTTGCCTTTTTTATTGATGTTTCACCTGCATGCTAACTTTTAATGCCTCATGAGCAACATGTTTACGAAAAGTAAGTGGATATTAAAACCTACAATACAGTGAATGGTGTCAGGACATTGCCAGACATGGTGCCTCTGATCCCTTGGGGTACTTCAGTGAGGAGGTCCATGCTCTCCCCCGCCGTGGTGTTGAGGTCTTTGGAGTGCGGCGATTTGCTGCTGCTACTGCTGCTGCTGGCTTCGGTTGTGCCCGGCTCCACCAGGTCGGTGGCCGAGTCGTGGTTGTGCGAGCCCACCGGCATGGCCGGGTGGCAGGACAGGATGTTGATGTAGCAGCGGCACCGCTCCGGGCATAAGGCGTGCGGCCCCTCGACCGTCGGCTGCGTGTCGCTCGAGCCGTTGTGGTGCAGCACCACCATCGTCTTCCTGGCTGCCGAGCAGCGCCAAAGCAACAGGCACGAAGCCAGGGTCAAAACGCCAGAGCTGCTTGGTATCATCCTTCAGCCTCTTCTCATCGCTATGCTCCCGGTTGCCGGGCCCAGCCCCTATGTGAGGGGGGAGGGGCAAGCGGCTGCCTCTCTCTCTTATTATTAATAATAATATCCTTACGTTCCTCCTCCTCCCCCCCACCCACCACCGCCACCAGCAGACCGCAAAAGGGTAGATTTTATATTGAGATATATATTTATAGTGAAGGGATTCTGGCCTGGAAACCAGCCGTTGCCATGGTGAATAAGGGTCGCTCGCCCCTTCCCTCGTTCCCCCTCCTGCGCCTGCGCGCCTCCTTTGTTGGGGCGGCCCGTCGCTGGGATACAAGCGCTACGTCATCACAACAAAGAGAATGGCCCCGCCCACCTTCCAAACCAATGAGAATGGCGTCCCAGCCGCACGAGAAGCAAAGCTTCAAAACAAAAAAAACTGCGGATGCTGGACATCCAACACAAAAACAGAAATACCTGGAAAAACTCAGCAGGTCTGGCAGCATCGGCGGAGAAGAGCAAAGTTGACGTTTCGAGTCCTCATGACGTTCTGTTCCTTTGCTCTTCTCCGCCGATGCTGCCAGACCTGCTGAGTTTTTCCAGGCAGGCCACTCGACCCCTCCTTTCCCTGCCAGCTCACTCCAAAACAAACTCACCCATGCCCATTTTGCCTTTTCCCTCTCTCGCCCATACACCCCCCACCCTCCCGCCAGAGACCCTGCATTTTATTTTCCATTCAGCTAATTATTCAATTCCTTTTTCAAAGCCGCCGGTGAATTCGCCTCCACCACACAGTGCGTTCAAAAAGAAATATTTTCCTCATGTCGCCTTTAGCTCTCTTACTAATCACCTCAAATCTATATTCCAGATATGTCTCAATTCGGGACCGGGGGTGGTTGTCAGAATCAGAATGTATGGGTCAGGGTGGTTGGGCTGGAGTTTAACTGACACCTCTAACCAGGGGGAAATGGGTCGTGTAGCCATTCGTCAATGATTGGGTTGGAAAACTGGTCAATCGGCGCTCACTTAATCTCTGTCCATTTACCGATTTAATTTTAAATCTATATCGATAATTTGTCTTTCTCCTGATTGCATGCAACGCAATATCATTTAATTGATTTAAAATGCTCAACTTTATCCAACCATCCCCTTCCCACCCCGGTTAGAGGTGTCAGTTAAACTCCAGCCCAACCCCCTACCATAATTGCAGCCAGTCTCAGCTTGAAATGTGTACAAGCCAAGGCAGTCAGTGCCAGGGACCTATTCAACGCTTAGGGGTATCACAGATGCCATTGATCCCATCTCCCCACAGTAGATCCGCTTCCAGTAGGAGTCAATAGGATAGAGAATATTAGGGAATCTGGATGATTTTTATTCCAATCACTGACCTATGCATTCTAATTCTGACAGTGACCCACTGTTCTGATTTGGAATTATAGCTACCTCAGCAGAAGATAGAGAATGAACTTGGGACGTTGCCAGCCTATAGAATAGCTCCTTAAATATGAATACTCTTTTGTTTTAAATATACTTTATTCATAAAATATCTGGAAGAACGTTACAAAACATTTCAAAATCGTCATCACAAAAAGTGCAATCAGATTCAAATTTTACACATGGATCACAAGGTGCTTCAATACAATCAATGAATATTACAATCATTTCAATTTGGTCATTACAGACAATCAGACAGTGCAATGGTATTGGAGTTATCAACATACATCATGTTGCACTTTGAGGTGCTTTAATACAATTATAATACAATTAGTATTCAATGCATACATTCATTGTGAGCTGTACAGCCCGAGGGGTCTATAACTTTCCCAGCCCCTGGGTGCACTATGGCAGAAAGGTCTTAGACAATGACCTTTCCCCATTGTGCCTTTGCAGTAGCTGCCCCAAGCTTTACTGCATCCCTCAGCACGTAGTCCTGTACCTTGGAATGTGCCAGTCTGCAACACTTGGTCGGGAACAACTCTTTGCACTGGAAGACCAACAAGTTTCAGGCAGACCAAAGAGCATCTTTCACCAAGTTGATGATCCTCCAGCTGCAGCTGATGTTTATTTTGGTGTGTGTCCCTGGCCACAGCTCGTAGAGCACAGAGTCCTGTTTCACAGAACTGCTCAGGATGAACCTTGACAGAAACCACTGCACCTCTCTACCAACCTTCTTTGCAAAGGCATAATCTACAAGGAGGTGAACAATGGTCTCATCCCCACTACAGCCACCTCGAGGGCAACATGCAGAGGGAGTAAGATTCCTGGCGTGTTGGAAGGATCTGACGGGGAGGGCCTTTCTCACCACTAGCCAAGCTACATCTTGGTGCTTGTTGGAAAGTTCTGGTGATGAGGCATTCTGCCAAATGACTTTAACAGTCTGCTCAGGGAACCATCCCACAGGATCTACCCTCCCCTTTTCCCACAGGGCTTCTAAGACGTTACGTGCCGACCACTGTCTGATGGACTTGTGGTCAAAGATGTTGCTCTGCATAAATTTTTCCAGGAGGGTCAGGTGGTACGGCACAGTCCAACTGCTTGGAGCATTCCGTGGCAGCGTGGCCAGACCCATCTTTTGCAACACCGGGGACAGGTAGAACCTCAGCACATATTGACACTTGGGCCAAAATTTTTCCGTCAGCAAGTTGGGGGCGGGGCCCGCTCGCCAACATGAAAATGGCGCGGGATGATGTCGGGGGAATCCTGCGGACACAATCCATTCTCGACCTCCAGATAAAGCGAAAGATGGCTCGCGTGATATCAATACTCATTTTCCTCCCACACAACTGTTTCCTGTTTCATTTGCCAGGAGCCCCAGCGGGCTTCTGAAAAAACATGGAACCTCATCCACATGTATGTTTTAAAAAACTTTAATAAACTTTATGTGATATTTATTAACATGCCCCATCTCAAATGACATTGTCACATGAGGGGGACATGTTAATAATTTTTTTATTTTTCTATTTTTTAAGTTTATAACACTTTCAGTGCTCTCCCTGAGATAGCACTTAGTCTCAGGACGATGTGCACTCTTTTGCGCGCATGTGCGAAAGAGCGCACTTTGACAGTTGGGGAATCTGTCGTCCCCCCGCACAAGAAGTGCATAGCACTTGCCGTCGGGTGGTCCGCTGGGCAGGCCTTAATTGGTCCGCCTACTCAAAACGGTGGCAAGGCCCATTTCAGCGGCAGCAATCAGCTGACCGCCCACCGCTGAGCTGGTGGCAAAATTCTGCCCTTGGTGTTTGCATACTGAGGGTCTGCACACAGCTTGATGCAACCGCATACAAAAGTGGCCGTCAGGATGAGGGCGATGTTGGGCACGTTTTTCCACCCCTTATCTAGAAGCTTGTATATCGTGTCCCTGTGGACACGATCCATTCTCGACCTCCAGATAAAGCGAAAGATGGCTTGTGTGATATCAATACTCATTTTCCTCCCACACAACTGGTTCCTGTTTCATTTGCAATATTGCACCATAAGTGAAAGCTGTATGGGTAGGCACACATTACACCTAAGTAAACGGAACGATAGTTGGAATGGAACACAGTTACATATTCATTTTAATTCAGGAGCAAAATATTTAAAAATGAGAAACTCAATATTGTGCTTCTTCCTCGAACAGAGACCCGAACAATCCCCATCCACCACTACTCTCCTCCGTCTGGCTGAACTTGTTCTCACACTGAACAATTTCTCCTTCAACTCCTCTCACTTCCTCCAAATAAAAGGTGTGGCTATGGGTACCTGCATGGGCCCCAGCTATGCCTGTCTCTTTATGGGGTATGTGGAACATTCCTTGTTCCAGTCCTACTCCGGCCCCCTTTCACAACTCTTTCTCCGGTACATCAATGATTACTTCGGTGCTGCTTCATGCTCTCGTCAGAACTTGGAAAAATTTATTAATTTTGCTTCCAATCTCCATCCCTCCATCATCTTCACGTGGTCCATCTCTGACACTTCCCTTCCCTTCCTTGACCTCTCTGTCTCAATCTCTGGTGATAGACTGTCCACCAATATCCATTAGAAACCTACCGACTCCCGTAGGTACCTCGACTACAGCTCCTCACACCCCGCTTCCTGTAAGGACTCCATCCCATTCTCTCAGTTTCTTTGCCTCCGTCGCATCTGTTCAGATGATGCTACCTTCAAAAATAGTTCCTCTGACATGTCCTCCTTCTTCCTTAACCGAGGTTTTCCACCCACGGTCATTGACAGGGCCCTCAACCGTGTCTGGCCCATCTCCCGCACATCCACCCTCACGCCTTCTCCTCCCTTCCAGAAACATGATAGGATCCCCCCTGTCCTCACTTATCACCCCACCAGCCTCTGCATTCAAAGGATCATCCTCCGCCATTTCCGCCAACTCCAGCATGATGCCACCACCAAACACATCTTCCCTTCACCCCCCCCATCGGCATTCCGTAGGGATCGTTCACTCCGGGACACCCTGGTCCACTCCTCCATCACCCCCTACTCCTCAACCCCCTCCTATAGCACCACCCCATGCCCACGCAAAAGATGCAACACCTGCCCCTTCACTTCTTCTCTCCTCACCGTCCAAGGGCCCAAACACTCCTTTCAAGTGAAGCAGCATTTCACTTGCATTTCCCCCAACTTAGTCTACTGTATTCATTGCTCCCAATGTGGTCTCCTCTACATTGGAGAGACCAAACGTAAACTGGGCGACTGCTTTGCAGAACACCTGCGGTCTGTCCGCAAGAATGACCCAAACCTCCCTGTCGCTTGCCATTTTAACACTCCACCCTGCTCTCTTGCCCACATATCTGTCCTTGGCTTGCTGCATTGTTCCAGTGAAGCCCAATGCAAACTGGAGGAACAACACCTCATCTTCCGACTAGGCACTTTACAGCCTTCCGGACTGAATATTGAATTCAACAACTTTAGGTCTTGAGCTCCCTCCTCCATCCCCACCCCCTTTCTGTTTCCCCCTTCCTTTTGTTTTTTCCAACAAATTATATAGATTTTTCTTTTCCAACCTATTTCCATTATTTTTAAATATTTTTAAATCTTTTATGCTCCCCCCACCCCCACTAGAGCTATACCTTGAGCGCCCTACCATCCATTCTTAATTAGCACATTCGTTTAGATAATATCACCAACTTTAACACCTATGTGTTCTTTTGTTCTGTTGTTTGTGACATCTTTTGATGATCTGCTTATATTACTGCTTTTTTGTCCCTATAACCACACCAACCCCCTCCACTTCTCTCTCTATCCCCCCACCCAAACCACGCCACCCCCCCTCCCCCCCCCCCCCCCCCCCCCCCCGACACACCTTAAACCAGCTTATATTTCACCCCTTTCTCAGACTCACTCAAGTTCTGTCGAAGGGTCATGAGGACTCGAAACGTCAACTCTTTTCTTCTCCGCCGATGCTGCCAGACCAGCTGAGTTTTTCCAGGTAATTCTGTTTTTGTTTTGTAATGATTGAGCATTTCAAGAAACTTATTAAAACAGAAGGTTGAGGGTAACAAGTCGGCTTTAATTTTATTGAAGGATTCAGATGCACAAGTAGGTAAGTCTGACCTGAAAATGAAAGGAAATGCTCACAAATACATCTGGTACCTGACATTTTAAAGAATCAAAAATGAAGTTTTAGAATCTTAAAAAATGCTGTGCCACATGTCAGGATTGAACGCATCCATTCCTGTTTCTGTTCACATTGTTAGATATTTATGGTGCTCCAAATCGAATGCTATGCTCTCCTTGCATCATTTGTTTTTCAAGGGATGTGGATGTAGCTGGCTAGGCCAGCATATGTTACCCAATAATAATAATAATAATAATAATAGCCTGTGAGATGGTGGTGGTGAGACACCTCCCTGAACCTGCAGTCCATGTGGTGTAGGGACACCCAAGGTGCTACTAGGAATCGAGTTCCAGAATTTTGACCCAGGAACAGCGATATAGTTCCAAGTTAGCATTAATTATTAATCATTTATTTGGTAAACTGGCACCCTACATAGAGTAACTGAAATTCTGTGGTCTATAAAGAAGACAAGAGAAGGAAACACATCAAGGTGTATGAAATATTTAATGTTACGGGTCAGGTAAACTCAGGAATATTACTTCAAATTAAGTCAGGGGTGTTAGATCGGGCAATTATAATTAAAATTCATGGAAAATATATTTTAAGCAGATCAACTTCTTATGATATTGAAAATGGAAGTGCATTCATTGCCTGCTAAGTGGTCAGAACATTGATTTAACATTTTAATTACAAAATTGGCTAAGGGACACAAACAAGAGAACCGTGGCTGTTCAGACATGAGAAATCTGTACAGCAGTGTCCCCAGGAGTGGATATTAGAACCACAACTCTTTCTGATGCATATTGAATTTTGTGGTCAGAAATAGAGCAAAGGTGCTCACCACTGACCTCAAAGAGAGCAACCCACAAAGACCTAGCGACCCCTGTGGCTTGGACTTCCCTTTTCCTGATGAGGTTGTTTCTGGCACCAAGTGAAGGGAGTCACCGTGCATCCAGCAGCAGTAATTTCATCAAGCAGGGTAAGCAACCAATCACATTGATGTACTCTCCCAGGCGGCAAGTCAGGAAATTAAAAAACCCTGAATCTCTTCCAATTTAATCTTAAATTTTTACAGATAGCAAAATAAATTACTCCTTTCAGGGACAGTGAGGTTGTTAAGCAGTAATTATGAACTTAGTACGCAGTTAAAAACTCAGCTGCTCCTCATTCAACAAGGTGTAACTTTCTCAAGGATTTTTACAGCGATACTAAGAGTGTAAGAGTGTAAGTTCATCGATTTCCAATTGATTGCAGTCTTGGGGGAATCATCAACAGCACACTCTCTGCAGAAGTGTATAATCACTGCCAGCAACTTCTGGATTTCCATGTTTTAACTGCACATGTGTGGACTACAGCGTTGCTGTCAATTTCAGATGAGTAATGGCGGTGAATGTTGACAGCTTTACTACCACCACAAAATCTGGGTCACTAATGACCAGGACTTGGTTATAGGGGCAAAGAATGTAGTAAGCAATGAGGAGGATAGAAGCAAGCTTCAAAAGCAAATACAAAGACTGGTGAAATTGTCGGAAGCTTGACAGATGAAATTTAATGCAGAATAGAGGCAAGTGCTTCATTTTAGGAGGAAGAATGAGAAGAGACAACATAAACCAAAGTGTACAATTTTAAAGAAAATGAAAGAATAGAGAACTGGGATTGTATGTATACAAGCCGTTGAAGCTGGCAAGACAATCTTGGCTCAGTGGTAGTATTTTTATCTGAGTCAGAAAGTTGTGGATTCGAATCCCATTCTAGGGATTTGAGCATATAATCTAGGTTGACCCTTTAGTGCAGTACTGTGGGAGTGCCATTCTGTCAGAGGTGCTATTGGAAGAGATGTTAAATAAAAGCCCAGTTTGTTCTTTCAGATCAACATCAAAGATCCCACAGAAGGATTTGAAAGGAACCCAGGATGCTGGCCAATATTTATCCCTCAACCACTGTTACTAAATTCGGTTACCTAGCTAACATCTCATTGCTGTTTATGGTGTCTTGCTGTGTGAAAATTAGCTATTCTGTTTCCTAGGTTACAGCAGTAACTACAGTTCAATTAATTCATGCTTAATTGGCTGTGTTAGGGGGTAGAAAGTAAATGAGAATTTATGGTAAGGGAGAATTCATTATAAGGGAATGAATTACTTAAATTAGAATCTTTAGGCAGGCCAGCGCAAACCAGTAAATCAACAATTAAACAGTTAAACCAGATGAATCTTATACACTCTCAAACTTTGTACACCCTCAGGGTTTGCAATCACTAGCAAGGTCCTGGGAGTTAGAATGGAGACTTAGGTTGGAAAACAACCAAGATTGAGTGTGCTCTTCAACAGATAGGGAAAGATCAGATGGTCCCAGCTTAGATGGGAGGAAGGTCTCTGCCTGGGTGAAAATAGGGACATATGATGCATGTACCTGTTACCAGAGATGTCTGTTTAATGTAAACCTATATGTTGACGAGATCGGAATCTGGAAACTGTTCTTGTACGTGACCAATAATGTATAAGTATGTTGAACACTTGTAATTTAGCAGAGTACTGTCTCAAGCTGCATTGAGATGGTTCTCTCCTTGCAATTGCTCGAATAAATAATCATGACCTGTACCTGAGACTCCTGTGGTCTGTTTGTCAAAGTGACCACAGCAGTTGTAAAGTGTTTTGGGATCTCCTGAGGTTGTAAAATGTGCTATATGATTGCAAGTTATTTCTTTCTTAATTTCTGTTATACAACTCAAGTTCTTCTCCACATCATTTTTCTCCACTCACACAGTACCTTAGAATCATCCAATGTGATTGAAAGGCAAGCACTTGAAAATTTAACATTATTCAATAGCATTTACACCACTTATAACAGTTCTTCACATCATGATGCTGCCAAACGTGTTGTATGTTGTATGATCAGTAGGTCTCACAAAGAGGTTCTTAATCTTGTATGATCGAACATTAAGTGATAACACATAACTATGTACATACACATGAGCTAACCCCATACTTGCTTTTACACAGGTCTCTGTCCCATCCACAACACCCCTAGTCCCAGGTCATTTGTCTCTTTACATCACACTGTGGGCAGTACTGTTTCCCAGTTAAACGTTAACCCTTGATATGCCAGATACCCTTATACTACAAAGTGTACCTCATTTGCTATTCCCAATTATTAATAAGATAATTACTTTTCCATTTTATTATTACTTAATTTAGAGACTAGCTTTAATTATCAGTAACCAGTAAAGTCATAGCCTATATTAAAAATTACATGAATAATATTTACACATCTTGCCATCTATTAATTATTGGAAATATTCAGTGGTCTCAAGGCTCCAAAGGGTTTCTATCTGTAGGTAGTGATTCAAGACAAAGTTATGTGACTGATGAATTACAAAAGGATCACATCTTATGGTACAAGTCAGCTCCTAACTGAAAAGTTTCCAAACCCCCACCCACTGAACAAGTTTTCAAAGCCTGCCTGTCACGACTCCTTGGGGATAGTGTGCCACAGTGTCATGCCCCACTGCTTCTCAGAGCTGAGACAAATGTGAGAATTTTAATCGGACCACCAGATTGCCCCAATTCTACCTCACTGTTTAATTTAGGTTAAAAGAATACGAGCACCAGGTCTGTAAGACTAACAAGTAAATAATTGTTTATAAAACAAATTGTCTGTACCAGTGGCAAAAGAAATATGAACTGCTAACTTTTAACTCTATAACTCAAACCCTAACCCTTCTTAAACTCCTATACACAAACACACGGACACATATGACACACAAAACAAGGATTTTGAGGGTGAAATAAAACAGCTCAATAGCACCAATCCGGAGTTCAGGATTAGATGGGTTTTCTTTGATTGGTTTCTTCCAAATTCCGTACAGGTTGTTGTGGCTGACACGAGGTGGTTTCTCAGCACTTACAGTCTGTGGTTCTCTGGTTGAAATTTGCTTTTAATATCTCTACTGGTAATATTTTCCCTTTTCCTCCTGACAGGGGTTTCTCAAAGAAAATAGGATACAGTGATGTGAGAAATAGCCATTTAGTTACTATGGCCAGAATACTGGAGTCTTGCAAAAAACAGGAGAGAGAGAGGTTTCAGTTCTGAGAAGAGTGTCCTCTGCAGTCACCGTCGCTGTGAAGCAGTCTGGGAAGAGTGTCCTCTGCAGTCACCGTCGCCATGAAGCAGTCTGGGAAGAGTGTCCTCTGCAGTCACCGTCACTGTGAACCAGTCTGGGAAGAGGGTTGTAGATAGGACTTTAAACTAAATAGTTCAGGGGGAGGGTTCAGTTGCATGGAAATATAAAAAATCAAATTTTAAGGAGAGGATAAGAGTGCAGGTTAGTGACGCAGCTGATTGTTACGAAAAAGTGAAAGGAACGGACAGACTGTGTGAACGCCATGTTGCAGCAAAGAATCATATAAAAGGGAAAATTGACAACAGGCAAACTTAAAGGCTTTGTATCTGAATGTGTGTAGCATTTGGAATAAAACTAATGAGTTAACAGCTCAAATAGAGGTAAATAGGTATGATTTGGTGGCAATTACTGAGACGTGGTAACAGGGACAACAGGTTTGGGAGTTGAATATCCAAGGGTACTCGGTGTTTCGGAAGGATAGGCAGGAAGGAAAAGGAGGTGGTGTAGCTTTGTTAGTAAAGGAAGCGTGCTATAGTGAGGAATGATATAGGCACTGGAGAGCAAGACATAGAGTCAGTCTGGGTAGAAATAAGAAATAGCAAGGGAAAGAAGTCCCGGTTGGAGTAATCTATAGTTCCGCAGTAGGGCACAGTATAAACCAGGAAATACTGGGAGCATGTAAGAAAGGCACGGCAATAGTCATGGGTGATTTTACTACGCATATAGACCAGACTAATCAAATTGGCAAGGGTAGCCTTGAGGGAGAGTTCATAGAGTATATTAGAGATTGTTTCTTGGAGCAATATGCTGTGGAACCAACCAGGGAGCAGGTTATTCTGGATTTGGTTTTGTGTAACGAGATGGGATTAATTAATGATCTCAGAGTAAAAGATCCTCTAGGGAAGAGTGATCATAGCATGCTAGAATTTCAAGTTCAGTTTGAGAGTGAGAAACTTGAGTCCCACACTAGTGTTCTGGAGTTAAACAGAAGTAACTACATAGGCATGAGGGCAGATTTGGCCCTAGCAGACTGGGCAGGAAGACTACAAGGTAGGACAGTTGATGAACAATGGCAGACATTTAAGGAGAAATTAAATTCCTCCCAAGTAAAATATATCCCAAAGAGGAAGAAAGATGGTAAGAGGGGGAAAAAGCATCCATGGCTAAGCAAGGAAGTTAAAGATAACACACAGGCAAAAACTAAGGCATACCAAATTGCAAAGGTCAGAGGCAGGCTGGAAGATTGGGGAACTTTTAAAGATCAACAAAGGGTTACAAAACAAATAAAAAGAGCAAAGGTAAATTATGAGAGAAAACTAGTGCAAAATGTAAAAACTGATAGCAAAAGCTTCTACAAGTATATAAAAGGAAAGAGGGTAGCTGAAGTGAATGTTGGTCCCTTGGAGGATGAGACTGGGGAGTTAATAGTGGGGAACGCAGAAATGGCAGAGACGCTTAATCAATATTTTGCCTCAGTTTTCACTGTGGAAGACACTCATACCACCCCAATGGTAACAGGTAGTGCAGAGGGTATAGAGAAGGAGGAACTTCGAACAATCACCATCACTAGAGAAAAGTACTGTGCAAACTATTGGGATTAAAGGATGACAATTCCTCAAGACCTGATGGCCTACATCCCAGGGTCTTAAAGGAAGTGGCAGTGGAGATGTGGATGCATTGGCTATAATATTCCAAAATTCCCTGGATTCTGGAAAGGTTCCAGTGGATTGGAAAAATGCTAATATAATGCCCTTATTCAAAAAGTGGGGGAGGCAGAAAGGAGGAAACTGTAGACCACTTAGTTTAACATCTGTCATTGGGAAATTGTTGGAATCCATTATTAAGGAAGTAGTAATGGGGCATTTGGAAAGTCAAAATGCAATCCATCAGAGTCAGCATGGTTTTATGAAGAGTAAATCGTGTTTGACTAATTTGCTAGAGTTCTTTGAAGATGTGACAAGCA
Organism: Carcharodon carcharias; assembly: GCF_017639515.1. Lineage (NCBI taxonomy): Eukaryota > Metazoa > Chordata > Chondrichthyes > Lamniformes > Lamnidae > Carcharodon > Carcharodon carcharias. The sequence goes on along the minus strand of NC_054469.1, from coordinate 38,822,601 downwards.
AAGTGGATAATAGGGATCCTGTAGATGTAGTATATCTGGACTTCCAGAAGGCCTTTGATAAGGTGGCGCACAAAAGATTAATACACAAGATCACAAGGAGTTAGGGGTAATATATTAGCTTGGATAGAGGATTGGCTAACCAACAGAAAACAGAGTCAGAAAAAATGTGTCTTTTTCTGGATGGCAAGCTGTAACTAGTGGGGTGCCATAGGGTTCGGTCCTTGGGCCCCAACTATCTATAATCTATGATAATGATTTGGATTCAGGGATAGAAGGTACTATAGCTAAATTTGCAGATGACACCAAAATAGGTGGGAAAGTAAGTTGCAATAAAGAAATAAGGAATTTATAAATGGATATGGACAGGTTAGGCGAATGGGCCAAAATTTGGCAGATGGAGTTTAATGTGGATAAGTGTGAGGTTATCCATTTTGGTCAGAAGAATAAAAAGGCGACTTAATATTTAAATGGAAAGAAACTTCAGAATGCTTCAGTGCAGAAGCATCTGGGTGTCCTCCTGCATGAATCGCTGAAAGCTAGTGTTCAAGCACAGCAGGTAATAAGGAAAGCAAACAGAATTTTGGCATTTATTGCTAAAGGAATAAAGTATAAAAATAGGGAAGTGTTGTTGCAACTGTACAAGGCATTGGTGAGACCGCACCTGGAGTACGGTGTACAGTTTTGGTCCCCTTACTTGAGGAAGGATGCAGTTGTATTGGAGGCAGTTCAGAGGAGATTCACTAGATTAATTCCAGAGATGTGGGTCTTGTCTTATGAGGAGAGTTTGAGCAGTTTAGGCCTATACTCGCTAGAGTTTAGATGGATGAGAGGAGATCTAGTTGAGGTATATAAGATGCTAAAGGGGATGGACAAAGTAGACATGGAGTGAATGCTTCCCCTTATGGGGCATTCTAGAATGAGAGGCTATACTTTTAGTCTAAGGAGTGGTAGATTTAAATCAGAGATGAGGAGGAATTACTTTTCTCAAAGGATCCTGAATCTGTGGAACTCACTGCCTCAGAGTGCAGTGGATGCCGAGACGCTGAATAAATTTAAGGAGGAGATAGACAGATTTTTAATTAGTAATGGGTTGAAATGGAAAGGGTGGGAAATTGGAGTTGAGGCCGAAATGAGATCAGCCATGATCAGCTCAAGGGGCTGAATTGCTTACTCCTGCTCTTAGTTCTTACGTTCTTATGTCTTTCCTCTTTTCAGGCTGGGAGCTGATCTATAGCACTATCCTCACACAAAACCTGGCCACTTGGTCCAGAGTCAATCAAAATGCCATCGCTAGGCAGTTCCCTCTTAAACCAGTCTCCTTTCCAGCACCATTCTGTCCAAACCTGGCACATACTGTTCCAGGAGATAGCAGCATTGTAGATTTTCTTCTTCCTGCTCCAGTGAACATCTCTTTTAAACTGCAGCCATGGTAGTTGTTAAAGCCATAGTCCAATCTTAAAGTCATAGTCCAAAGGAAAAAAATGTTCTTTACACTGCCCCACCCTGCCCTGCTCCGTCCACCATGCACCAATTTTATGGACAGCATTTTCTGACCCACCCATCACCACTAATAAATAAGATTTCAGTCCTCAATCGATTGCACTCCCCCCAAATCCTGCAAGACTGTCACCTCAACTCCTTCCAACCAACATTACAAGCTCAATCCCCCCAACACCCTGCCCAAACAAATATAAGCCCTCAAATTCCCAACTCTATATTCAAGTGTATAGGCTGCAATCACAATACCTTATGCACCACCTACCGTCTCACCACCCCATCCAGTCAACAATCAAGTTTTTGACTTTGAAACCATTCTCCATTTTGTGCTCAGTGTCCTCACCACCAATGAAGAAATGACTCCCAACTCCGCTCCCTCCCCTTCCTGAGCTGGTTTCTGGGTGTCAACCTTCCCATTGATAGGTTTCAACCTTATTGCCCCCCACCCACTGAGCAGCTTCTGCACCCACAAATCATTCACCCCAACACTTTGAACAAGATTTTGACCCACAATCCTACCCTCTGCCACTGAACAAGATTTGTGGCATCAGCCCTCTCAAAATCTTCCTCCCCCAATACAACACCTCCCTCACCCCCAGCCCTCCAGACCCAAAATATTCTGACCATCACAATTTTTTTGGCCCTCAGCTTCCTCCAACAGAGACGGATTTTGTCACAGACTGACTTCTAAACCACTAAACAAGTTTTCAGCCCCCAGCCTCTCATCCCCCCTGACCCTGACTGAGCAAACTATCAAGGTGGACATAAAAGATTCTAATGGCACTATTTGAAGAAGAGCAAGCCAAAATTATCCCCCAAGCAATATCACTAGTTCAAAGCATTGATCATTTATCTCATTTCTGGTTTGATGATTTTGCTCGCATGCACATTTTCTGTTGCATTTGTGTAATAAACAATAGTGAATACACTTTAGAAGTATTCAATTGGTTGTGAATTGTTTTAGAACTTACTGAGATGATGAAAGATGCTATATGAAAGCAAGTTGTTTCTTTCTTTGTGAGGGAGGTGGTCCAAGGAGAATGGGAGCCAACCTACCATTGATCGCTTTAAAAGATCCCTCCCATCCCTTCCTCCCCTCTCTCCCTATCAATTTTGATACCTATTAATGCACAAAACATCTGATGTCTGTGCTGTAAGTAGTTTGATTCCCGTACCTAAATATAAGTTTGTCAGTTTCTCTGTTCATTGAATCAATTAAGTCCAAATAAACATAATGGGCAGAATTTTTCGCTGAGCAGGAGGACGTGCGCCAGACCCACTTGAGTGTAAAATGACGTGCGATGATGTCAGGCGAGCGTCCCAACATCATCATGCACTCATGCGACATTTCACACAGCGGGCACATGCAGGAGTCAGAGCCTCGCCAGCCATTAACAGGCCAGTTAAAGCCCTTGACAACCCAATTAATGGCGATTTAACATTACCTGTGCGATTTTTCGCTCATCACACGGGCAAAACGGGTAGGCGGGCAGGCCACAATTTGCAAAACCTCACCCACGGGCAGGATAAGAAGGGTCAGCAGCATTGTCAATGTGAGCAGTGAGGAGTTTTGGAGGTGCTGCTGGTGGCTTATCAGTTTACTTATCAGCTTAATCTCTGATCAGGGCTTTATTCTTAGCGTTTCCAGGCTTCATTTCTGGACTCATTGGTTTCTTCCAGGCCCCCTGAGGATTCGGACTGTGTGGACACTTCCAGGTATCAGACAGCCTTCCCTCACCCTGGCGATGGGGATTGTGGTCTCCGCTGGAGGCACCTCCTGTGAGGAGGAACAAAGGGGCAAAAGGGAGAGGAGGCCACATGTCCCTATGCAGCTTGCAGGGGAGGGACCTGTGGGAGGACAGGTGCAGACACAAGGGGCGCAGGGCCAGCAGGAAGCCCAAGGCGGATGGGGCCACAGAAGACACCACTGATGCCAGAGTTTACAAATGGAAACGCAGCTACCTCAACATGTCTGAGGTGCTATCCCGAAGGAGGCTTCGCCTCTCAAGGGAAACCATGATCTCCCTTTGTCAGATGATCAGGCCTGAGATCATCTCCGAATGTGTGGGTGGACACCCCATGCCAGTGGCTCTGAAGGTCACAGTGGCCCTCAACTTCTATGCCTCAGGCTCTTTCCAGGGGTCAGTGGGGGATCTGTGTGGAGTCTCCCAATCAGCTGTTTGCAGTTGTGTCAAGCTGGTGATGGAAGCTCTGTTCAGGCGGGTATTGATTTTCATTCATTTCCATATAGACAAGGCCAGCCAGGCTGAGTGAGCCAGAGACTTTGCAGCGATTGCTGGGTTCCCCCGCATCCAGGGTGCCATCGCCTGCACACGTGACCATTAAGGCGCCAGCAGGTCAGCCGGATGCCTTCGTCAACAGGAAGGGCTTCCACTCCATGAACGTGCAGATAGTGTGTGACCACAGGATGCAAATTTTGCAAGTCTGTGCAAGGTACCCAGGCAGCTCCCATGATGTCTACATACTCAGATACTCCCAGGTGCTGAGGCTCTTCAGTGCTCCAGCCAACTGGAAGGATGGCTTCTGGGTGACAAGGGCTATCCCTTGACAAGGTGGCTCACGATGCCTCTCCGCCACCCAAGAACAGAGGTGGAGGAGTGTTGCAGCAGGAGCCATGGCACCACAAGGGCAGTGGTAGAGAGAACCATAGATCTTCTTGAGATGAGCTTCTGATGCCTGGACCGTTCAGGGGAAATATTAGCCAGAGCGGATGTCACTGATCGTGGTTGCATGCTGTGCTCTCCACAATCTGACACTGGCAAAGGGGGACCCACTGGAGGAAGAGGATCTTGACGCCCTGCACAGGCCACAGAGGATGAATCCAGTAGTGAGTCAGAAGAGGAGTATGGTGAGGAGAACGCTGAGGGCATGGAGCCAAACCTCAGTAACCTCCAGGGAGGCAGGGACACCTGGGGTGCCTTGATCCAACACTCCTTCTGCTAGGCTGCCAAATAAGATCTACCACCTCATGCCAGGACTGCTGCCTCCATTTTGGATCACAGAAATGACCCTTTTCTTGGCCCCAAGATACACTCAGTGCTTGTGCAATAAAGTTTCGAGCCATCAACGTCCAACATTACATATTGGCATACCCTAGCCTACAAAATAAATGAAGAATACTGAGGCCAATAACAAAAATGCAAATGTAATTTTATGTTGGAAGTCACATAGTCTTAAATGAAGAAACACCGGTGTTGGTCGTCACACCATTAAAAAAAGAGAAACAAAATGGGGGAACAAAAGATCACCCATGACCAGACTCTCTTGTGCTTAAGGTGCTTTAAAATTACATTTACAGGTGCTACATCTAGGTTCTCCTCCTTCGTTGGCACTGGCATTGGAGGCAGCCTGCTGACTCTGCTGTCTTGTTGGCCTTGACAGTTGTCCTCTAGTCAGTGGAGCCCGTGCTGGCCCCACCTGGGAGGGAGCAGCCAGTGCTACGGCTGGCATCTACCCAGTTGCCACAATCTCATCGGATGCCATAGTGACTGACAGTGCAGCACAGGAGCTGCTGCTGTCATCCAGAGTGCCCTGAGAGGAGCCCACAGAGATGATAGGCAACTCATGTGCCAACGTGAGGTCACTGTGGACCTCCCTGCTCACCATTGATGGACAAGCACCTAACAGGGGTAGTGGGTGCCCTATGTATCTCACACATGGGCACCAGTTGAGTTCATTGCCTGTTTGAGGGCTGGCAGGTCTGAGTGCAGCCCCAGGAACCCCTGGTTCTGTTCCTGGAGTAGCCTCTCCATGAGAGTTGCCACCCTCTCCATGGAGGAGGCATTGCGCTTGGCCATGAGGGTCAATGCAGTGCTCACACTCTGCAGCGACTCCTCCACAACGGAGACCATGACATCCATACCCTCTTGGATCCCTACCAGGTCCTCCCACACAGTCTAACTAGTACAATGTAACTAGCAGAATGTAACTTGTCACTAGTAGAACAGATAAGGGAGAATCAGTGGATGTGGTATATTTGGATTTCAAGAAGGCTTTTGATAACGTCCCACATAAGAGGCTAATGGGCAAAATTTAAAGCAAATGGGATCAGGGATAATTTACTGGCATGGATTGAGAATTGGTTGATAGATCGGACAGCCTGGGCACCCTCTGCCTCTGCCTGCACCTCAAGTGCCCTCACCAATGTGCACCGAGATACTAGCTGCCAAACTAATGCCTGCCAAGGCACTGGCATCTGTGCTGATGCCTGGTTTAGAGAGTGGGTGTGGCACAGGTGCTTGGGAGCATGGTGATTCCCCAGTGTCAGGGGTGGCCCTTCAACGTCCAGAGAGCGAGTGCATGCTGGCGAACCTAAAAGGGAGAAGAAGGGCATGTCATTAGTTAAAGTCATTACACTGACAGTGTGCATGCCAGGCACCCTGGTGAGACAACAGAGATCTGGATCCTGGTGCCATCATCTTCCAATGATCAATGGGGAATCCAGGTTCAAGGCTCCCATCAATGAAGAGACTGCACTAGAATGGTTGCACAAGCCGAAATTCTCACCTCAGTGCACTGCATTCTTAACTTCATCTGACACCCCAGCCTCACCGTGGCCGGTTGTCCGAGGTGCATGGCGCCTCTCGAGCTCCAAGGCTTCCTGCTCATACTGGGAGTGGAAGAAGAGGCGTGGGGGTCCTCCGCCTGCCAATGACCTCTCAATATTGTTGTGGGATGTCTTCTCCTGAAAAGACAGAGGAGCATTGATTAGTCCACTCTCTACCTGCAGCGCCATTGCAGCCTGGCCAACCCCAGCTGAGGAACACCTTGCAGGGCACATCCAGGTCGTGGACCTCGAGCCGCAAGGCACTCAGTCAGAGCAGCCAGGGCTCAGCCCCTTGGCCAGCGCCGGTGTCATTGACAGCTGGCACTCAGACTCCAACACCGCTGAGCTGCACGGGGGGATAGCCAGCCCAAAACAATTCAACACACTGGCCCATGCCAACAAGATACTCACCCTTCCTGAGCTTAGCAGGTCATTGAAGCGCTTCCAGCACTGCACCCAGGTGCGCTGCACCACGTCGTGGCTGCTCACCTGGGCTGCCACCTCCTCCCATGCCCTCTTGGTGAGGTGTGGTGGCCTCCTTCTCCCATCTCTGGGGACAAGGGTGCCCCTTCTGGCAGCCACCAAGGCACTCGTCAGACAAACGGGGGCGGGGCCAAGTGCTCACCCAACCTGCTCTCCCGCCTGGCGTTTGCACTCAACTCCACCCTTGCAACGGGAGACAGATGTCTTTCCCTGGCAGCCTTTCTGGGACTGCCTGGGTCTTTTTTAAACAGGCTGCAGGGTTGCCATTGGACCCAGCGGCCAACAGGCCCCTGCCCCGACTTGGCCTTTCCCAGCCAGTGATGAGCTGTATTTCATACTGGGCAGACCTTAATTGGCCCACCAGCATGAAATCGGGCCCCGACCACAGGCGGCAGTCAGATTCGACAGCTGCCCCCGCCGAGCCCACCCAAAGAGGGCAAAATTCTGCCCGATATATTTGTGCATTAGACATAGAAAGAAATGGATAGCATTGCCCCATTAATCTTCACCGTTTCTTTTCAAATCCATTCTCTCTTTAACCTTGTAAAGAATAGCTTGTTAATTTTATTAACTGTTTCTCATGAATATTGTCACTGATAGTTAATTATCGCATGGCAAGTGTTATTGTGAACAATAACACCCAAGACCCCAGAAAAAAAAATTCAGCCCCTGCTCAAAACTCCTTTCCCTAGCTACCAACTCCATCCCTCTCCCTGCAACACTCTGATATTAAACCAGTTTGTTCGCAGCCTTGGTATTATATTCGACCCCAAGATCAGCTACTGACCACATATTCGCACCATCACTAAGATTGCCTATTTCTACCTCTGCGATATTGCCCAACTTCATCCTTGTCTCAACTCATCTACTGCTGAAACTGCCATTTGTGCTTTTGTTACCTTTTGACTTGACTTTTCCAACACACTCCTGGCTGGTCTCCCACATACTACCATCCATAAACTTGAGGCCATACAAAATTATACCCAAGCTAAGGCTTGCACTAAATCCCGTTCCCTTATGCCTGACCTACATTGGATCCCAGTCATGCAACATCTTGATTTTAAAATTCTCATCCCCTTGTTTTCAAATTGTTCCATGGCTCCACCGCTCCCTATCTCTGTAATCTCCTCCAGCCCCACATTCCTTTAAGATATCTATGATCATCTAATTCAGATCTCTTGAGCATGACCAATTTTAATCAATCCATCATTGGTGGTCATACCTTCAGTTGCCTAAGCCCTAAGTTCTGGAATTTCCTCCCTGCAGCACTCTCCCATCTATCTCACTTTCCTCCTTTAAGGCACGCAATAAAACCTGTCTCTTTGACCAAGCTTTTGGTCATCTCACCTAACATCTCCATATGTGGCTCAGTATCACATTTTGTTTTATAATGCCCCCCCGAGGTACCATGCCCCTAATTATAAAGCCCAGGATCCCATATGCTTTGTTAACCACTCTCAACCACCCCTGCCGCCTTCAAAGATTTGTACACATATATCCGTTTGCTCGTCACCCATTTTAGAATTGCACATTTTATTTTATATTTCCTTTTCCAATTCTATCTACCAAAATGAATCACTTCACACTTATAACATGATTTTTTTTTTTGAGGAGGTAACAAGGAGGGGGCCAATGAGGGTAGTGCATTTGATGTAGTCTATTTGGAATGCAGACGACACCACATTCATAGCTGGAACAAAGGAAGAGCTTGAGAATTCAGCAGTCAAAAGACATCGTGAGTCTTTGGGACTGAACATAAATGAGGCAAAGGCGGCTATGGCTTTAAATAGCAATGGAAATGTCAAGATTAGAAGCACCGAGGTAGATACAAATTCAAGTACAAAAACAGAATTACCTGGAAAAACTCAGCAGGTCTGGCAGCATCGGCGGAGAAAAAAAGAGTTGACGTTTTGAGTCCTCATGACCCTTCAGCAGACCCTGGATGTGACAGTAAAGTCTGAAGAAAGGGTGCGAGGAGGATAGCAGCTTTTGAAATGTGGATTTGGTGGAGGATGCTCAGAAGCAGCTAGATGGACAGAAAGACAAATGAGTGGATTAGATCAAAAGTAGAAGTTCGGGAATCAAAAGTGTTACTAAGTACAGTTAGAGGAAGATCCTGAGGGGTCTTGAAAGGGTCGATGTGAAGAGAGTGTTGATTCTTGTGGAAGAATCTTGTGGAAGAAGGGCCCACTGTTAATAATAAAGTGTCGCCCATTTAAGACAGAGATGAGGAGAATTTTTTTTCTCTAAGACAGTTGAGTCTTTGGAACTCTTCTTCAAAAGGCAGTGGTAGCAGAGACTTTGAATATTTTTAAGGCAGAGATAGATAGATTCTTGATAAGCAAAGGGATGAAAAGTTATGAGAGTAGGCAGGAATGTGGAGTTGAGGTTACAGTCAGATCAGCCATGATCTAATTTAATGGTGGAGCAGACTCGAAGGGCTGAGTGGCCTATTCCTGCCCCTAATTCGTATGTTTGATAGCCAAATATGGACACTGGGGATGAAAACCCAATAGCCTTGCCCTGGCAACAATTGAAGGACAAATTGAGGGTGAAGTGGATGAAGAAAAATTAGATGAATTGAGATGTGGACTGAGGAAGGCTTGAAGGAAGCCAGAAAAGGAGCAAGACAATGCCAACGGCGCACTAAGGCTATGGTGATAATGACAACAATGATGTGGATTCTCTTCCTCTCTCTCCATGTAGCATCCTTGTTGACTGAGGGTTGCTAAATATGGCGCAAGCCATAATATCACTATGGGACAAGACGAGGAGGTTACTTGCCACTTGGAGGATGCTCAGAATCAGCTAGATGGACAAAAACCTGGATGTTATCCAGGTCTTGCTGCATTTGGGCATGGACTGCTTCATTATCTGAGGAGTTGCGAATGGTGCTGAACATTATACAATCATCAGTGAACATCCCCATTTCTGATCTTATAATGGAAGGAAGATCATTAAAGAAGCAGCTGAAGATAGTTGGGCTGAGGACACTAACCTGAGGAACACCTGCAGTGAACCTGAGATGACTGACCTCCAACAATTACAACCATCTTCCTTATTGCTAGGTATGACACCAACCAGTGGAGAGTTTTCCCCCTTATCCCCATTGACTCCAGTTTTGCTAGGGCTGATTGATGCCACAGTCAGTCAAATGCAGCTTTGATGTCAAGGGCAGTCACTCTCATCTCACCTCTGGAGTTCAGCTCATTGAACCAAGGCTGTAATGAGATCAGGAGCTGGGTGGACTGATGGGGCTGTAATGCTTTTGGTGTCCAGGGTATACCTGGGTAATTTTCCACATTGCTGGGTAGATGCCAGTGTTGTAGCTGTACTGGAACAGCTTGGCTAGGGATGCGGCAAGTTCAGGAGCGCAGCAAGTTCTGGAACACAAGTCTTCAGCACTATTGCCGGAATATTGTCGGGACCCACATCCTTTGCAGTATCTAGTGCCTTTAGCCGTTTCTTGATATCACATGGAGTGAATCGAATTGACTGAAGTTTGGCATCTGTGATGCAGGGGACCTCCGGAGGCCAAGATGGTTCATCCACTTGACCTTTCTGGCTGAAGATTGTAGCAAATGCTTCAGCCTTATCTCTTGCACTGATGTGCTGGGCTCTCCCATCATTGAGGATGGGGATATTTGAGGACCCTCCTTCTCCAGTGAGTTGTTTAATTGTCTACCACCATTCACGGCTGGATGTGGCAGGACTGCAGAGCTTAGATCTGATCCATTTGTTGTGGAATCGCTAAGCTCTGTCTGTCACTTGTGTGGTGTCTGGGACATGATCTGTAAGATGTGATTCCATGAGTCTGACTATGTCAGGCTGTTGCTTGACTAGCCTGTGAGACAGCTCTCCCAATTTTGGCACAAGCCCCCTGAGGGCTTTGCAGGTCTGGGTTTACCATTGTCATTTCCAGTGACTCGGTCGATGTCAGGTGGTCTGTCCAGTTGTGTTCCCTGTTATTGACTTTTTAGCGGATTGATGCAACTGAGTGGCTTGCTAGGCCAGAGGGCATTTGAGAGTCAACCACATTGCTGTGGATCTGGAGTCACATGGAAGCCAGACCAGGCGAGGACAGCAGATTTCTTTCCTAATGGACATTAGTGAACCAGATGGGTTTTTATGACAATCATTTCTTGGTCATCATTAGACTTTTAATTCCAGATTTTTATTGAATTCAAATTCCACCACCTGCCGTGGTGGGATTCAAACCTGGATCCCCAGAGTATTACCCTGGGTCTCTGGATTAGCAGTCCAGTGAAAATACCACTATGCCACCAGTAGGAAAAAGTTTGGATCTTTTGTTGACTATGAAACAGGGAATATTTGCATTTTGCAATTGCAATCTTACTAAGTATTATACCAGTAAACTACATGGCTGGCCATAGTCATGTGACTACCATGGAGCAAGCACTGTAGGCTACCATTTCTAACCAATTCAGTCAAGACTCTCACTGTGACACACTGATGAAGACTAAAGGCAAAATACTGCAGATGCTGGAAATCTGAAATAAAAACCGAAAATGCTTGTAAAACTCAAAAGGTCTGGCAACATCTGTGGAGAGAGAAAGAGTTCATGTTTCGAATCCATATGACTCTTCTTCAGAGCTAAAGAGGACAGTCAACACTTGAAGACTTCTGTCCTTATACATAAAAGTTATTTTGTTCGGAACTGAGAATGCTGAGGGGAGACATAATTGGTGTATAAAATTGAGGGGATAGGAAGGCCCTATTCCATTTGGTTGAGGGGCCCATAAGCCTGGTACATAGATTTAGAGTAAGACGTAGGAAGATTTAAAGGTCACGCCTATCGCCCTCTGGTGGCTGGGAGCCTCTGGGCCATTTTGTCTCATTGTATTGTACTATCGTTTTGGTGACTGCATTTGAGTTCGATGATTTTACCTCAACGATATTGGTATTCTGATCCTGCATATGTGCCAATCTGAAAGTAAACAGCCTACTGGGAGAGTAATTTTTCCTCTTTATAGTCGTTAATCGCTGGAGTTCTCTACTCTAGGGAGCAGTGAAGGCTGCAGCGTTGCATTCAAGGGTGGAGTGGCCAGATTATTGAACTGTAGGGATATGGGGAACAGGCGGAAAAAATGGAACTCAGACCAAGATCAGATCAGCCATGTTCTTATGGGGTGGCAGCACAGGCTCAAGGAGGTCATACAAGCCAATTCTGCTCGTTGTCCAGAAACTGTCTTTTCTATTTCCAAATGTTCCTGCTTTTTGCTTCTTAATTGTTGTTCGGAAACGTAACTATCTAAATGCATTGCCATTGGGCTGAACGTTAGCTATAGGAACACACCAAGCAAAGTGCTAAACGTCCGCACTCTTGGGCCGCTTCAAATAATTGCAAGCGGAAAATGGAACTGGTGGAAATGAGAGCAGGCGTAAAGATCACGTTTCCGCAGTGGGTGGGACACAGTAAAACGGGGAACGTCAGTACGTAGGCGAAGGGTGGCATAAAGGCATGCGATAAAGAGGAACAGGGTGTAAGAGCTGTTTGCGCTGCCCCACGGAAGGTAGTCGAAGGAAAGGATCGGCGAAGGATGTGGTTTCGGGCCGTGAGCTGAATTGGATAGAGGCTGAGAACACGCCCCTTATTGATTTGATACGAAGCTGTCTTCAGATTCGATTCGAACGCGGACATCCGCCGGGGAACATTCCAGCGCGCGTGCCAGTGCCTCAGTGCGCAAGTCCGCCAGCTGGTGGGGAGGGGAAAACCGACGCAAACCCGACGCAAACCCCCCCCGTCTCGCGCCTGTGCACCGCCCGGGAGACTCTCGAACCACCTCCCGCTGATTGGCCGGCCCATCGAAAGATTGCTGAAGGCGACAAGCCGGTTGGTTGAGGTCGGTTGGGACGATGCTGCGGGCGGCGCTGGCGCATGCGCGGCAAAGTGGGAGCCTGTGGTCCAGGCGATCAGCGGTGGTACCAGCTTGTGAGAGCGGCCATCTGTTATCGCACTTGTTTTCCGGGTAAGTGTCATGATATCTTTCCATGTTGACCACTTCGACAGTAACACATAATCATCAGACTCAAGTTTATTTTAAGCCTCTGATTTCCCCCTTGCTTCACTTCTAGTAAAGGAGTAAATTATGGGGTTTTACTTGTTTTTGTGGGCTGGATTGGCAAAACTTGCATGGACTGTAATTTGAATGAATGCCTGGTATGTAGTTTCATACAAAATATTTACAATACAGGTACAGACCAATCTGCCCAACTCGATCAGATAGGCATCTACTCATCCTTCGTCTAACCTCATCAGCAACCCCTTTCATTATTCCTCATTTTGCTTTCTCCTTATCTGTGTTATTTATCTCAAATGCATGAAATATTTAAATATTCTTGTGGTAGTGAGTGCTATCTTCTCCCCACTCTCTCTAAGGAAGATTCTCCTGGCTTCCCTATTGGATTTATTGGTGACTATCTTCTGCTTTAACTTCCTTGAATTCTAGAGTTATGACTTTCAACCCAGCTGCATTGGCCTCCACTTGCCATTATTTGCTGCTTGTGATTGTGCAGTTAGAATCTTTTGAAGTCTGATTAGATTGGAAATATGTTTCTTCCCAGTAGAAAAATGAGGTCTGTGATTTATACTGCCAGGAAAAGGGAGCTAGCTCATGAGCATCAGTCTCCTGGAATCTAATATAAATGTGTACCAGTGGGCTGCAGTTTCTGGCAGAGTATGCAGCTCTTTTAGGCCAGCCAGAAGTTGTTCCCTTACCAGGAGGATAACTGTGACTTTAAGTAGCCATTTAGCGTTTTATAAACTTTCTCTCTCTCTCTCTGAGTGGTTTGTGCAGTCTCTAGTGTTGTCATGAAGTGAATTTGCTACAGAAGAAACTAAACTTAACATTAGATGAATTGAGATAATCAAAAATTAATATATACAATGAAACTTCTTAATTTCTTCAGTAAAATTTTGAAACAATTGTTTTATATATGCATGTTGAAATTGTTAGAGTCATGTAACACTTGAAGTACACTTCTTCATAGCTTTATTTATTCCTGTATTTATTATCAGGTGTATTGGAAGTAGGAATATAGCAACAATGCCAGAAATCAACATGGACAATCTGGATGAAAAGCAGGTCCAGCTATTGGCTGAAATGTGCATCCTGATTGATGAAAATGATAAAAGAATTGGGGCAGACACTAAGAAAAATTGCCACCTTAACCAGAACATCAATAAAGGTAAATGAAGTATTTCCAGTTCCATTTTGCATTTCAGGTGTCAGGTTTCAGTTTTAACATAAATTTTAATAAGGTTACTAAGTGATGGTTAATCTCTCCATGTCTTGCCATTTCCTGGACCTCCAGGGAAGGGCAACGACTAGTGCAGCCTGGAAGCTATTTTGCTCATGAAATGCCTGCCCACCCAGGCCCTCTCTATCATGAAGATTGTGTTGTGTATCTTGCTCTTATAACCATAACTGTTAAGTCAATATTTTAATAGTAGGCTATTTTTCCGTAAGAGAAAATGGATCTCTTATTGAGTTCTCTGGAGAATGGGAGACTAGATGGAAACCGTGTGGAGGAAAAACACTGACATAGACTTGCTGGTCTTGATGGTCATTTTTTTATCATTCCATTCTGTATTTTGGTAACATTTTGGCTTTTTAAGTCTTTAGCACTCTTGCAAAATAACAAGTTGTTTGTTTATGAAATATATTCACAATGAGTGCTTATTCTTTCTAAGAGTGGATGTGGATGAAGAACAAAGTATTGTGTCCCACCCCAGGAAGGTGGTTGTGAGATGATGAGAATAAAGCCCTGGCATCTATCACCACTCCTTTAGTGAATTAAGACCATAAGATGTAGGAGCAGAAGTAGGCCATTCGGGCCCATCAAGTCTCCACCATTCAATGAGGTCATGGTTGATCTTATAATCCTTAACTCCACTTTCCTGCCTTTTCCCCATAATCTTTGATTCCCTTAATGATTAAAAATCTGTCTATCTCAGCCTTGAATATACGTAATGACCCAGCCTCTACAGCCTTCTGTGGTAAAGAATTACCCTCTGAGAGAAGAAATTCCTCCTCATCTGTCTTAAATGGGCGATCCCTTACTCTGTGATTATGCCCTCTGGTCCTAAACTCTCCCACAAGGGGAAACAACCTCTCAGCATCAACTCTGTCAAGCCCCCTAAGAATCTTATATGTTTCAATAAGGTCACCTCTCATTCTTCTAAACTCCAATGAGTACAGGCTCAATCTACTCAACCTATCATTATAAGAAAATCCCTCCATACCCAGAATCAACTTAATGAACCTTCTCTGGACTGCCTACAATGCCATTATGTCTTTCCTTTAGATAAGGGGACCAAAACTGTTCACAGTATTCTAGGTGTGGTCCAACTAGTGCCCTGTATAGTTTTAGCAAGACTTCCCTATTTTTATGCCCCATTCCCTTTGAAATAAAGGCCAACATTCCATTTGCCTTGCCTATTACCTGCTGAACTAGTATGCTAGTTTTTTTGTGATTCATGCATGAGGACCCCCAAATCCCTCTGCAGCATCTTCCTGCAGTCTTTCTCTATTTAAATAATATCCAGCTGCTCTATTCTTCCTGCCAAAGTGCATAATCTCATTTTCCCACATTATATTCCATCTGCCAAATTTTTGCCCAGTCAATTAACCTGTCTATATCGCTCTGTAGATTCTTTTTGTCACCCTCGCCACTTGTTTTCCCACCTATTTTTTATGTCATCGCAAGCTTGGTGATAGTACATTCATTTCCCTCATCCAAGTCATTAATATATAGAATTGTGTCCCCAGCACTGATCCCTGTGGCACTCCACTAGTAACAGATTGTCATCCTGAAAATGATCCCCTTATCCCAACTCCTTGTCTTCTATTAGTTAGCCAATTCTCTATCCATGCTAATATACTACTCCCAACACCATGGGCTCTTATCTTTTAAGTAGCCTTGTGTGGTACCTTAACGCCTTTTGGAAATCCAAATATATTACACCTACTGGTTCCCCTTTATTTATCCTACTAGTTACTTCTTCAAAAAATTCTAATAAATTTGTCAGGCATGATCTCTCCTTCATGAAGCCATGCTGACTCTGCTTGATTATATTATGCGTTTCTAAATGCTCTATTACATCCTTTTATAATAAGCTCTAACAGTTTCCCAATGACGGATGTTAAGCTAACTGGCCTATAGTTATCTGTTTTGTCTCCCTCTCATTTTGAATAAGGGTGTTACACTGGCCATTTTCTAATCCTCTGGGGCATTTCAGAATCTAAGGATTCTTGGAAGGTTACTACCAGTGCATCCACTATCTCTGTAGCTACTTCCTTTAATATCCCAGGATGCAACCCATCAGGTCCAGGGGACTTATCGGCCTTTAGTACTAGTTTCCCTAGTACTTTTCTGTCTAGTGATAGTTATTGTATTTAATTCCTCCTTCCCCCCCACCCCCCCCCCTCACTTTTGTCCCTTGATTATTTAGTACTTTTGAAATGCCATTAGTGTCTTCTACTGTGAAGACTGTGCAAAGCATTTATTCAACTATTCTACCATTTACTGGTTACCCCATTCTTATTTCCCCAGCCTCATTCTCTGAGGGGCCCATGTTCACATTGGCCTCTCTCTTCCTATTTATATATTTAAAGAAGCTCTTACTGTCTGTTTTTATATTACTTGCTAGCTTACCCTCAAAGTTTCTTTTCTTTTTTGTCATTTGCTTTAGAAAAAAACTTTCTCAATCCTCTGGCTTACCACTAACCTTTGCCACGTTGTATGTTTTTTCTTTCAATTTGATACAATCCTTAACTTCTTTGGTTAATCATGTTTGGTTTATCCCCTTCCTAGAATCCTCCTTCCTCACTGGGATATATCTTTGTTGTGAGTCATGAACTATTTTCTTAAATGTCTGCCATTATTCATCAACCGTCTTTTCTGCTAAACTCCTTTCCCAGTCCACTCCAGCCAACTCTGCCCTCATTCCGTTGTAATTACTCTTTTTTAAATTCAGCACAGTTGTTTCCGACCCAAGTTTCTCATTCGCAAACTGAATATTAAATTCAACCGTATGGTCACTGTTTCCTAGTGGATCTTTTACTCTGAAATCATTTATTAAGCCTGCCTCATTACACATTAACTGATCCAAATAGCCTGATCCCTGGTTGAATCCACAACATGTTGTTCTAGGAAACTCTTGAATACACTCTGAAATCTTGCTCATGGTTACCTCTGCCAATTTGATTTTTCCCAATCTACATGAAGATTAAAGTCACCCATGATTAATGTACTGCCTTTTTACATGTCCTCATAATTTCCTGCTTTATTCTGACATACAGCATAGCCACTGTTAAGGGGCCTATAGACTACTCCCACCAGTGTCGTCTTCCTCCTGTTAATTCTTGCCTCCACCCATAGGGATTCCACATCTTCTGATCTAAGATCATTTCTTGTTATCATACTTATTCCATCTCTTACTAACAAGGCTACCCCACCATCCATACCATCCTGCCTGCCCTCTTGAAAAGTCACATACGCCAGCCTTGATCTCCTTGTAACCATGTCTCCGTAATGGCTATAAGATCATACCCACTAATCTCTATTTGTGCCGTTAATTCATTAATTTTGTTCCAAATACTTTGTGCATTTAAGTAAAGAGGCATTTTGCCTTTTTATCATTCCCCACCACCACCACCCCCACCGGACCCTATTTGCTGCTGTTTTTTTTTGTTTGGACACGCTGTCCCTTCCTGTCACACTCTGGGTCTCATTGCCTAAATAGCTGCCCTGCAATGCTGCCAATCCTTTTGCTTTGTAAGCCTACGTATCCCCTCTCCAGAACCACCGCCGTGCCCCCCCCTCCCCCACACACCTATCTATTTAGTTTAAAGCCTTCTCTACAGCCCTAGATATTCGATTCGCCAGGACACTAGCCCCAGCACAATTCAGGTGAAGCCCGTCCCACCAGAGCAGCTCTCTTCTACCCTAGTACTGGTGCCAGTGCCCCATGAACTGAAACCCATTCCTCCCACACCAATCTTTTGAGTCACACATTTAACTCCTTGACTTTATTTACCTTTTGCCAATTTTCCCATGGCTCAGGTAGTAATCCCGAGATTGCTACCTTGGAGGTTCTGCTTTTTAATCTGGCTCCTAACTGTTCAAATTCTTTCAACAGAACCTCCCTTCTAGTCCTCCTCAATGTCATTGGTACCAATGTGGATGTTGACAACTGGATGCCTCCCCACTGACTCCCGAGTTCCCCTTCAGCCTGAGGAGATGTCCTTAACCCTGGTACCAGGCAACCAACACAGCCTTCAGGACTCATGCTCACGGCTGTAGAGAACAGTATCTACCCCCTCTAATTATACTGTACCCTACCACTACCATGTTCCTATTTCCTCCCCTCACTTGAATGGTAATGGTGTCGTGGTCAGTTCGCTCATCCTCCCTGCAGTCCCTGCTCTCGTCCACACAACCTGTTAACTCTGGACATTCTATTGGACAATTGCAGGAGCTGAGGCTCCTCGAACACTGCCCCCTGGGTCCACATACCTGCCTCACCTGCAGTCACACCCTCCTGTCCCTGATCACAAACCAAAGAATTACCTAATCTGAGGGGTGTGATCACCTTCTGGACCAAAGTGCCCAAGTAACTCTTTCTGCCTCCCTGATGCGACGCAATGCCTGCAGCTCGGACTCCAGCTCCTTAACTCGGATCCGAAGTTCCTCAAGGTGCAAACACTTACGACAGATGTGTTCACTCTGGATCACCTTGGTGTCCAGCAGATCCCATATGCTGCACCTTACTCAAGATCAGAAAAGGATTGGAACGTGCTTAAAAACAAAAAAACTGCGGATGCTGGAAATCCAAAACAAAAACAGAATTACCTGGAAAAACTCAGCAGGTCTGGCAGCATCGGCGGAGAAGTAAAGAGTTGACGTTTCGAGTCCTCATGACCCTTCGACAGAACTTGAGTTCGAGTCCAAGAAAGAGTTGAAATATAAGCTGGTTTAAGCTTGTTTGTCCCTACAACCACACCACCCCCTCCACTTCTCTCTCTCTCTCTCTCTTCCGCCCCCCCCACACCTTAAACCAGCTTATATTTCAACTCTTTCTTGGACTCGAACTCAAGTTCTGTCGAAGGGTCATGAGGACTCGAAACGTCAACTCTTTTCTTCTCCGCCGATGCTGCCAGACCTGCTGAGTTTTTCCAGGTAATTCTGTTTTTGGAACGTGCTTATGTCTGTAAGATAGGTTTCCAGCGGCCCCTCTCTCACCACACACACGGTTTTGGGATCCATCTCCATCTTTCCCCTCTAACTTTTGTTGATGACTGGGTGAAAAGAGCTTCATAACCCTTCTGAGCATCGGATCTTGATTCCTTAAAGTTAACAAGTGAACAAACGAGCTCATTCAGGAAGAAGTTGATTGGCTGGTGCCAAGAAGTCTGACGACCTGGCAACAATGAGGGGGAGGGGAGACAATCATGACTTCAATGGTGCGGGTGTTAGATGTGTGGGTGTTTGAAACTTGACAGGAACAAGAGAAGAAAATTTACAATTGCACAGACCATCGTAATTATAAAAAAGGATTATTGTGGGTCAAAATTATTTTGTCTTTAAGATCCCAGCTCATTAGCAGAAGAATAGTTTATAATAGGATATAAGTCTGCAAATTTAGCTCCAAGTATTAAATCTTGTACACCCACTTTTTCCCAAATATTTAAAGATAGACAGTTAACTGTTGGGATTAATTATTTACACTCCTATTTTCTTTAAAGCTACTCCCTTGTAATATTAAATGATTGTAACTGCAGTTGCTGGAAAAGTCAATACAAGTTTTGGTGATGCTTTCGGCTGTGCTGGAACTAGTTACTAAAGTGAAAAGGTTAAGGATAACACATCTTTGGTTTTCCAGGCTTACTGCACAGAGCTTTCAGTGTCTTCATCTTCAATAATGAGGGGAAACTTCTGCTGCAACAGAGATCTGATGCAAAGATCACGTTCCCAGGTATAAAGTATTTAATTTTGCTGTGTTTACCAAGACAAAATTATTGTCTTTAAGATCCCTGCTCATTGGCAAAGAAAATCCCTGACCCTTGTTTATTTTACTTTCGATCACAAGGATTTCTAGGGCTTTGGTTTATTTTAATCCAAATGTCAGCCATGACTCAGTTGGTCGCACTCTTGCTCTCCCCCGCATCACCCCTTCCCCACCCCCTCGATTCAGAAGGCTCTGGTTTCAAGTCCCACTCTAGGACATGAGCGAAAAAAAATGAAGACTGACATTCTGGTGCAGTACTGATGAAGTGCTGTACTGCCCAGAGATACCGTCTTTCGCTTGAGTTTTTAAACCAACATCCCATCTGCCCTCTCAGGTGGATGTAAAAGATCCTAAGGCAGAATTTTGAAGGAGAACTGGAGAGTTATCCCTAGTGTCCTGATCAATATTTATCCATCAATCAACATCACAAAATCAGATTATCTAGTCATTATGTTTGTTGTGGGAGCTTGCTGTGTGCAAATTAGCTGTCCCTTCCTGCATTAAACAGTGACTACACTTCAAAAGTTTTTATCTTGGCTTTAAAACACTTTGGCAAGTTGAGGTCACGAAAGGCACCATAATGATGTTAGTCTTTATGTTTAAGTGTACAGGAATAGGCCTTTCAGCCCTGCAAACCTGTTCTATGCTTGGATGTGATTGAATGAAGGAAGTGGGGAAATATGAAGCATGGGAAGTTAGGAATGGGAGTAAGCTATTCAACTAGATCATAGCCTATTTGTACCTCAACTTCCCATCGTCCCTGTGGATTCTGCAGTGGAGCAATGCTGCAGCCTTCACCCAGTATACTGGCAAATGGTGTGTTCTGTCAGCAAACAAAGACACTAAAAATACTGGGTGAGAGTGGAACACGAGGGGAACTTGCAAAGCATTTCAGGGGTAAAAGGTAATTGAAAAAAGAACAAGGATGAGATGAAATGACTTTTTACGCAGCAAATTGATCTGGAAAGCACCACCTGAAAAGGCAGTGGAAGCCAAATCAGTAATAACTTTCAAAAGTGAATTGGATAAATAATTAAAAGGGAAAATTTTGTAGACCTATGGTGAATGGGACTCAGCATAGGCATGATAGCCTCTTCCTGTGCTGCACCGTTCTGACTGTCCCCCTCTCTCTATTTTCTGGAGATTGTCCAAGTATCATGTCTGGATGATGAAATATAGAGAAATCAGCCTGGACTCTGACTGGCAATAGGGTTAAGGATGATTGATTCTCTCTTTCAATTCTGTGCAGTAAATCTGGAAGACAGAATAAATCATTCTCCACTTTCCATCCTTCCCTAACATGCCTGCTGGATCCGGATGTGTACCAGTGTGAACACTACCATCTTTTGTTGATGTAACTGTATCACAGTGCTGATAAACTAG
Source organism: Carcharodon carcharias (assembly GCF_017639515.1). Classification (NCBI taxonomy): domain Eukaryota; kingdom Metazoa; phylum Chordata; class Chondrichthyes; order Lamniformes; family Lamnidae; genus Carcharodon; species Carcharodon carcharias. The sequence goes on along the minus strand of NC_054469.1, from coordinate 38,801,638 downwards.
CCCTCCCTCAGCAGTACACTATCTCTGCCTGGATTGAATGAGGCTTGATGAGGGGTGAATGCTACCACTGACCAAGGCTGATGTAAATTTTATTTATAACTTTTTTTTTGGTTTTGTGCAATCATTCATTTCTTTTTCCAGATATAAATACCAGTACAAAGGATTTAATGTAATGTTTTATGTGAAGATTGTTGAGTGTGTCCCTCCCTTTTTTTTTACCGGTAAATAGTGCACGATGCCACTACTGGAAGCGTCTGCGTTTCTCTGCAGACCATTAACCCATTCTGTTCCGCCACAGTGGGTGAAAGCTGCAAGTCTCTTCCCCCCTCCCTTCCACTTGACAGGCAAATGGGGTCAGTGGGATAGGGGATGTGGTTTGTACTAAATTGGAGTAATTGAAGGTTGAGGGGGTGGCTGTCAGCCAGTCAACATGGAAGTAGGAACTTGTGTTTATTTCAATCTTGGGATAACAATATATTCAAATGTATTATTATTTTAAAAGGATGTGTTTTTTAGGTTGTTTTACAAACACTTGCTGTAGTCACCCTCTCAACACTGCAACAGAAACAGAGGAGAAAGATGCTATTGGTGTCAGACAAGCTGCCCAGCGCAGGTTAAAAGAGGAGTTTGGAATACCTGTTCAACAGGTGAGAAATCTTCGATATTGAGTAAGCATCAGAACTAAAATAATAAGATAAAAACAAAAAAACTGCGGATGCTGGAAATCCAAAACAAAAACAGAAATACCTGGAAAAACTCAACAGGTCTGGCAGCATTGGCGGAGAAGAACAAAGTTGAAGGGTCATGAGGACTCGAAATGTCAACTTTGTTCTTCTCCGCCGATGCTGCCAGACCTGCTGAGTTTTTCCAGGTATTTTTGTTTCTGTTAAGCATCAGAACTAATTGGGTCAAGTCTCAAACGTTAAAGACTATGGTCATGGCCACGTAAAAGATACTTCCTCAAAGTGGTCCATGAGCTAAGAATTTGTATGTAGCTCCCTTTTTAATTTCCAAGTGATTCAATTTAAAATTAACCAGCAGTAAAGCTTTTGTCTTAGACAAAATAAAGGTTTGTTTATTACAAAATTACCATCATCTACTTAAGTAAAAACAATTTATTAATTGAATACATGCAAAGATTAAATGCAACGAAGGTTAAAAAATACTCTTAAAGATGAAATTCAGCACAGTCCTTTTAAGATATTGTTGCAGGCCTGTAGCTTGCAGTTGAAGTGTTGGTTGTCTGGAGTGAAGCGTTTTGTTCAGCAGCTGTGATGGCTTTTGTAGTGCATTAGTCAGTATTTGTCTCTTCAGGTGGACTCAGCAGGTTTTGGGGGAGAGAAGTTTCTTCCTCACCAGTTCTGTGGTTACAGCACAGGAAGATTGTTTAGATTCTTCTCAGCAGAGCCAGAGTTTATTTCTGGATACATTTCTCTTTGTTCTCCCTTGGACATGTACCCTCTCATATTGTCTCTTGAGTTTTTCCTGCGAGTTCTGCACAAAATGGCTTTCACAGTCAAAACAAAATGGCTGTGAAGTTAATTTGGATGAATCATTGTTCCTCCAGACAAAGATGTTAATTCATTGAAGTCCCTTTTTTGCCTCCTGTTTTCTCAGAAGCCAAGGGGTTTTCACACATTTTAGAAGATTCGGTGGCCATGCCTGAAGGAATCTTTGCATTTTAATTACTCAACCAGCTCTGTAGATAAAAGTATGATGAGGTTTGAACAAACACAAAGGTGCCAGGATGTCCGTCCATACTTCCATTTTGGAAAGGGCTTTAATTTCCATTTAAACCTTTTAAAAGTTGTTCTTAAAAATCTATAACTGCAATTAAACATTTGTGACACTGTAATAATGATGCTGCCAGACCTGCTGAGTTTTTCCAGGTAATTCTGTTTTTGTTTCTAATAAGCAAGACTGCTAACCCTATAGTCCCTATGCAGCTTGTAACTTTTTCTTGTATAAAATGGATTCTGCTATTGGAAACTAAATACAACTGATTTGTAAATGCTTACTGTTAAATATAGCAGTGTTTCTGAAACTAATTGGTGTTTCAGTGTAAGTTACCTGACTGATTTAATAGCTTTAAATACTTGACACACATAGCAGTTAGATCTGTACTGCTTGTCGTGTAAACTACACAGAATTGACTCCTGTCAGTTGATAGGACTGTCATCTCACCTGCCCCTTCACTCACTGAAATCAGTGGGTAACCGTGAAATGACCTGTCATCAAAGCATCTTGGGACGATTTTCTATATTAAAAGCACTGAGTGTAATTTTTTAATTTGATCTGGTTTTAGCATTATAACCTTGCTCTGTGTGACACCAACTGTTGGTAAAAGACGCACCACAATCACAAGCTAATCACAATCACATCACATAAGTCTACAGGAAACCGAATGTAATAAGCTCTATGTATGATGTATACATTCTGCAGTTAAGTTCACCAGTCATACTATGATAAGGATGCCTTCAAAAACTGCTTATTCTTTGAAATGGCGTTTGTGTCCGTGTGCCTTTATAAAAGGGAAGACTTTCTTCAGATCTTTTAAATTATCAATAGGCTATACAGGCTAGACATGGAGGTAATGTTTCCACTTATGGGAGAAGCCTAAACTAGGAGCCATAAAGAAGAATTGTTCAGATATCCAACAGGAAAATGGGGTGAAATTTCCTTACGCAGAAGTTAGAATGTGGTTCAGATGAAGTTTGGATGCTTTCAAAGGACAAGCACGTAAAAAGGGAATAAACAGATATACTGCCTTGAAGTATACCAGGGATTCTCAGCTGTGAGTCTGTGGCCCTCCCTAAAATGTCCGAAGTTTCAAGGGGTTTTCCAAATCGGCATTCTTGAAGCATGAAATTTTTCAATTTCATTATGCAATTAAAAACCCAGGTGTACAGTTCATTAAATTGTGCACTTTTACACTGCTGCTTATGTTGGAGAGGAGCCACCACAACCTCTCTCCACCCCTCGATCTTTAATGACAATTGGCAGCAGTTTCTTCTCATGGCATGCAATGGCTGCACTTCTGCCTGCTGGTAAGCTGTGCAATAGGTCGGTGGAGTCGTTCATTTCATGGGGTAACAAGCTGAAAATTAACCAGTGTCAGTGACTGTTAGTTTGACTGAGGGTTCATCTTGTGTTCTTTATACAGCTTAGTGCTACTTATCTGTAGCAGGTGTTTACAGAGCTGGGGAAGGCACCAGTGGCTGATCAAACTGCCTGACACCACTGTGGGCTTGTGGTGTGGACAGGCATGAAAATGAACCTTAAGTATATATTGGGCAATGGGAAGTGAGCCTGGAGCTTGCAGCATATATGGTGAGCCAAATAATTTTCTGTTTTGGGAAATTGCTGCTGATTATTACCTGACAGGATCCTTTCAGCAAGTTTCACACTTAAGCAGAATGTTTCATTCTGTAATTTTTATACAGTAAAAATTGCAAGGGATCTATGGAATTTTTATAACACTGGATTGGGTCCTCCAAAAGCAATATTGTTGAGACCTAAAGGTAGATGACGAGTGAAGAAACTCATGCAGGGTATAAATACCAGCATAGTTTCATTTGGCACAAGAGACAGGGATTTATGAATCAAAGATGAGGTGGGTAGAAACAACACTATATGAAATCATTACGAGACGGGAAAATTCAGCAGGTCTGACAACTGTTTCTCTCTCCACAGATGCTAGCGTTTCGAGCTCTGAAGTAGTCATATGGACTTGAAACATTAACTCTGTTTCTCTCTCCATAGATGCTGTCAGACCTGCTGAGTTTTTCCAGCATTTTGTGTTTTTATTTCAGATTTCCAGTATCGGCAGTGTTTTGCTTTATCATCACAGTATGGTCCAGATGTATACCACTCTATGATGGACAGTTTTTTTCCTTCACCGCCCTCATATGCTAACTATGTGTACTGACGTCAGAATTGTTTTTTTTTTTCCTTCATTTTCTTGCAGAGGAGGGCAATTGGGGATGGGCAATCAATACTGGCCTAGCCATCAATGTGCATACCCTGTGGAAAAAAATAAAGAATAGAATTTGCACTTTTTCATGCTTAGTTAAGGACTCCATATTCGGCAGTTCCTTTTTCTAATTGTAATCATTCACGTTACTAGGAGTAAAGTATATTGAATTGTCAGTCAAATTTATCCGCTTGATGCTCTTGTTTCTGTATATGGTAATGACTAGCTTTGAGGTGGTTTTGCAGACATTTTGCATAGTAACTCATTTGATGCGAGTTCATAAAGCTTTCCTGAATTTACCTAAATGAACAGGCTGTGCTGCTGTAGAGTGTAACTTCACTTTGCTTCAGGAGGAATATTGCACAAAATATACGTTTCCGGCTTTGAATTAACTTTGAAAGCACAAAGCCTGGGAATAAGGATCAATGAGTCCGCAGACTTAGTTTAGATATACCCTCTTAACATGGTTTAGGATTATGGAAGAATTTAATACCTTTTCCCATATTTAACTTTTTTTGATGCCAGGTTCCTCTGGAAGAGATGAACTACGTGACTCGCATTCACTACAAGGCTCAGTCTGATGGGATCTGGGGAGAACATGAAATTGATTACATAATTTTCATACAGAAGGATGTAACTTTGAAACCTGACCCCAATGAGATACAAAGTCACTGCTATGTGACTAAAGACGAACTCAAGAACCTGTTGGAAAAGGCAGAGAACAACGAAGTGAAAATCACACCATGGTTCAAACTTATTGCTGAGAAGTTTCTATTCACGTGGTGGGACAGTCTACATAACCTGAAGCAGTTCATAAATCATGAGAAAATTCACCGAATGTAGAATGCTTTTGATTGAGTGGAGCAACTGTCTTTAAAAGAACTAACCTTGCATAAGTTAAAACTTTTACTATAATCTATTTGCAAAGTAATGTCAAGAAAATGGATGTTCGAATTAAAAATTTCCAGTAAGCAGCCCAACTGAAGATGGGGAAATGCTTCTCAAAATGGGCTTGTTTTATTATTTGTACAATGTTACATGTGAAATAGTGATTACTGATTTTATTTTTCTCTCAAACTTCTGTTTAAAAACCATCTGAATGTAAATAACATTAAACTAGTGCCATTTAGGCAAACATTATTTTGAAGTTTACTAACACTGCTGTTCCTCCCCTCAATGACAACATTGTCCACTGGGTGATTTCATGGGCCATGGTTGGAGACTGGAGGCTGATATATTTAAGCCTTTGTAATTCTGTACAGTCAACTTAGAACTGACCTTTTTTTTCCTAACTACTTCCAGACCAATATTTATTTTTCAACCAGTAGAAATAGACAAATCTTATGCTAAGGTTGTATTTTGATGTCCAATTTTTTTCGCTAGGTATTATCCCTACATGAAGTTCACTGTTTAAATATATACATTTATCAATTAACTGTAATGGAACATCAAGAATCACCATTTGAATTATTTTCTCACTTGTCACTTGAGAAAAACACTTTCATACTGTTTAAAAAAAACTATGAAACTGTACTTAATAATAGAATGGAAACAGTTATCAAACCTGAGTGCAACGAAGTCCATGCACTAATGAATTACCGCCGTGCATATCAAAGCAACCACAGAAATGGGGCAAAAAATATTTTTTTGGTTCAAACACCTAATGCCAGAAGTAAACATTGCCAGGTGAGGCATGGTATAGTCAACTACCAAGTAAAGTTCAATACAACTTCCTTTACTTGCACCAGTAAATACTTCCACTTGCCACCATTATTGTGCTTGTTAAAGAATACAAAATTAAGGACAGCTTTTACTGCACATCCAGTTCACCCAGAGTGGGCTGAGACCAATGCATTTCATGCAGGACCCTTGCAGCCAGCTGAGTTGGTTTTCATCCTTTGCCTCTAATCCATATCATTTTTTGGAGGATATGGAGTTGTGCCAAGTTACTTCCTTTAATGAGCTAACTATAATATATTTAATTCCTGCAGAATTGAGCATATTTGTGCAAATCCATTGTATATTTTTGTTACACTGGCGTAACAAATTTGATTGAATTTTTTGGGGAGTTGACCAGGTGTGTAGATGAGGGTAGTGCAGTTGATGTAGTTTATATGGATTTCAGCAAAGTCTTTGACAAGGTCCCACATGGGAGACTTATAAAGAAGGCAAATGCACATGGGATACAGGGTTATTTGATAAGGTGGATTCGAAATTGGCTTAGTTGTAGGAGACAGAGGGTGTTGACAGAAGGCAGCTTTAGTGGCTGGAGTAGTGTGTGCAGTTCTCGTCGCCACATTATAGGAAGGATGTGATTGTGCTGGAGGGGGTGCAGAGATTCACCAGGATGTTGCCTGGGCTGAATCATTTAAGTTATGAAGAGAGGTTGGATAGACTTGGGTTGTTTTCATTAAAGCAGAGAAGACTGAGGGGCGACCTGATTGAGGTGTACAAGATTATGAGTGGCATGGACAGGGAGCAGCTGTTCCCCTTAGTTGAAGGGTCAATCACAAGGGGGCATAAGTTCAAGATGAGGGGCAGGAGGTTTAGAGAGATGTGAGGAAAAACTTTAACCAGAGGGTGATGACGGTCTGGAATGCACTGCCTGGAAGGGTGGTGGAGGCAGGTTGCCTCACATCCTTTAAAAAGTACCTGGATAAGTACTTGGCGCGTCATAATATTCAAGGCTATGGGCCAAGTGCTGGTAAATGGGATTAGGTAGGTAGGTCAGGTATTTTTCATGTGTCAGTGCAGACTGGATGGGCCAAAGGGCCTCTTCTGCAGTGTGATTGTGTACTTGTCTCGAAATGCAGATTTGTTGGCATGGTTGCTGGCTGAGAGTAATTTAGGTTTATGTTGAAGCGATTTGTTTTCAGTGTCAGTCATGTGTTTCTGTCATAAGACTGAAGTGCTGTTCACAAGTATTCCTGTTGATTGAAATTATTGACTGTGGATAGATTTGTATTGCTGGACTGCTTTAAAATCCTGGAAGCTAATTAGGGGGGGGGGGGGTGGAAAGGGTAGAGAAGGGAGGAAAAAATGCTAAACAAGAAACCTTAAGATGACTTCGTATTTCTCTATTTCTAGCTAAAGGCCACATTTCAGTTGTCATCACTGTGCTAAATCTCAAACACCATTTTGTTGAGGAGGCCTGCACTAGCCAGTCATTGGCCTAGATTACTACCCTGAAAGACAGAGCTGCCTTCTTGAACCGCTGCAGTCCTGTGGTGCAGGTACACCCACAGTGCTGTTAGGGAGGGATTCAACAGCTGAGGGAGGCTGTTACATAGTAATCAGCAGGTTTCCTTGCCCATGTTTGACCTGATGCCATGAGGTCCAGGAGTCGATGTTGATGATTCCCATGGCAACTCCCTCCTGCCTGGTTGGTGCTGCTGCTGCCTCTGCTGGGTCTGTCCCAGGGATGGTGATGTCTGGAACATGATCTGTAAGATATGACTGTGAGGATGCCTCTGTCTGGCTGTTGCTTGACTGATCTGTGAGGCAGCTCTCCCAATTTTGGCACTAGACCCCAGGGTCGACAGGGCTGAGATTGCTGTTGTCATTTCCTGTGCCTAGGTCGATGCTGGGTGGTCCATCCAGTTTCATTCCTTTTTTGTGACTTTGTAGTGGTTTGATACAGCTGAGTGGCTTGCTAGACCATTTCCATGGGCAATTAAGAATCAACAACAATGCCGTGGGTCTGGAGTCACATATGGCCAGACCAGGTAAGGACAACAGGTTTCCTTCCTAAAGGACATTAGATGATTTTACAATTGACAATGGTTTCAACTTTTGAATCCAGATTTTTATTGAATTCAAATTCCATCAGCTGCCGTGGCAGGATTCAAACCCTGGTCCCCAGAGTATAGTCCAGTGACAATACCACTACGCTGTCACCTCTCTCTGTCAGCATTGATTTTGTGCTTCTGCTGTGGGACACGAAAACACAACCTTCCAACTCAGGTGAGAGTCTCAGAATTTTAACAGCACAGAAGGAAGCCATTCGGCCCAACATGTCTGCACTAGCTCTCCAAATGAGGATTATGACCTAACTTCACTGCCCTGCTTTTTTCACGTACCCATGCACATTGTTTCTATTCAAATAATCATTTAATGTCCTCATGGCTAATATATAATGCTGTGGGCATTAAGACTTCTGTTGCAGATGTGAAACCAATTAAGCATTAAAACAGCCTCTATTTTCTGTTCCATTCGTCAGTTACACCGGTCAGTTTTTCTATAGGGTGAAGTATCAAGATATTATACAAAGGTCATTACATCTCACAGCAGAAATTCAAAATATATTTTAAGCATTAAAATGTGGGAGAAAAACTCAATATAACAGCAAATTTGAAACTTGAGCAATACTTCTTTTTGAGCATGACAGAATGGTGCATGAAAGATTGAAAAAGGGGAAGGGAAAGAAAAACCCACTATGGCCACACAATACCCAAACCATCATCTTCAGTTACAAGAGACGGAATGACTGCACTTGTTGAATATCACTACCAGAGTCAAAAGTGAGTTGGAAAGGTCAACTCAGTCAGAGCAATAATATTCTGGTTTCTTGTAACACTGCTGAAAGAATACATAAATGCAAGCTCTGAATGAATAACAGCAATACCATTCATGAGCATTTACAGGATTTAATAGTGTTCCTTCTGAAACAATACCTGAAATGTATTTTAAGGATTAAAACATCTTAATATATATTGGATGTATACTTATTACCCAGTTCGACCTTTGAAAATGCACCAAGTAAAAATCAAGTAATTTATTTTTCATCTCCTTTAAAAAGGAAAGGCTTCAGCAGCTTGGTGCAATCTCATTTCATCTTGCAGAGGTCACAAAAGGAAAAATACTTGAGGGAACAATCACTTAATGACACAATTACCAAAGAAAACAGTTTTCTTAAAATGTGGGAAAATCATCCTCCACCAAAATGTATAAGGCTAGATGTGCTTACAATTTAAAAAAAACTCAAAATACTGTACTGTGGAAGACAAAGATCTCTAAAAAAAATCCAAACAATACAAAAACTGACCTGAAATAAACAGGGCAGCAAAGTAAAGACATTTTAAACCGACGAACGCCCAAGAATACCTGGTCTTTCTGGACTCTTATATACTGATGGCAGTCTGGACTATGGTATCGTGCAATTATAAACCAAATAATAAACCCAAGTCAAGTCCATTCAATGAACACAAAAAGAAATCTTATAGTTACCAATGCAAGGACTGATGATTCTGTTTACAACTCATGTTGCTAGAATTCGATTCAGAATATCAAACTGCCATCAAATGAGAACACTTGATAGTATTTGAGACTTTTTAAAATAGTATTCTATTATACCTTCCTAAATTACATTGTAATTTTGCTTTGAAACACGTTTCTTATACATATTTTTTCACTGGAGGTCACAAAATACATGTTCATTAATAAGCAATCAAACTCTTGAATTTAACAACTGAATTCATTTTCTTTTCAAATCACAAAAGCCACAATTACATTCTTGACAAGCATCTTGTATGTTCAAGATCTCGTCTCAATGAGATACTATTCTGTCCTTTTATCACAGATTACTCAAGATGCATCAGCTCCTTTCTGATGGTTTACAATTGAACACAACAGTCCTGCAGCCTAAAGTCTAGTTTATCTACGGTCCGTTCTACCCATTTTTCGCTTGCCAGCAAAAAGATGCTTTGGTTTAAGGTCAAATACATGTCGATCAGCTTCTCCTTTCTTGCCCATGCGATTCATGTCCTGCTGGGAGTTTTTCATCATCTTCTTAACCTTCTTCAGCATCTAAGCAGAACAAAAATATTTAAGTCAAAAAAATACAAAAAAAAAGGAAGACACTGTTAGCAACTTATGTTTCTTTAGCATTTTCAACATAATAAAATATCCCAAGGCATTTCACAAGGAGAGTAAAGCAAAATTAAGACACGGAGCCAGAGAAATTAAGGCAAATGTCCAACAGCTTGGTCAAAGAGATTTTCAGAAGTGTCTCAAAGCAGGAAAGAGAGGATGAGAGTCAGAAATTTAGGGAGGAAATTCCAGAGCTGAGGGGCTAGGCTAAGGAGCTAAAGGCACAGCCATCAATGGTGGAGCAATTAAAATCAGTGAAGCTCAAAAGACCGAAATTGGATGATCACATATCTCGGTGGGTAGTGGGTCTGGTGGAGATTATAAAGAAAGGGAGGGGTGAGGCCATGGAGGAACTTGAAAACAAGAATGAATATTTTAAAATCAAGGTGTTGATTGATTGGGAGCCAATGTTGGTTAGCAAGCACAGGGGAAATGGATGAATAAGACTTGGTGCCAGTAAAGACAAAGACAGCAGAGTTTTAGATGACTTTAAATGTAGCGAAGGTAAAACATAGGGGCTAGCCAGGAGTGTGTTGGAATAGTCAAAAGTTCCTGGCACTAGTCATATAAATGGCCAAGTAATAGAGGTATAAGATATCAGGCTATAGTAAAAAATGACCAGGATTTTAATTCCTATAAGCATCTGTTACCTAGAATAATCAAATCTAAAGCCCCCAAAATCTCAGAATCATCTATATAGGTAATGTCGGCAGAGATAAGGGTAAGGGGAGATAGGCTCTTCACACTGAAGATGGGAACTCTATGGACTGGATTGGAGAGAGCTGGCTCAGGCAGTCAGTGCCATTTCTAGTGCACTATGAATGGCAATGCCAAAATTAGTCAATTACCTTTGTGAGTGTGGCCAAAATAAAGATGGCGTAATGCTGGAAGCATGACTCAACTCCACGTCCACTTATAAATGAAGTGATGCACAACACAAAGTAACATAGGAAAAGGAGTAGACTATTTGGCCATTCAAGCCTGCTTCACCATTTAATAAGATCATGACTGATTTGGTTGTGGTCTCAGCTCCATTTTCCTGTCTGTCCCCCATAACCCTCAACTCCCTTGCCTACCAAAAACGTGTCTAACTGAGCATCGAATAAATTTAAGACCCAGCCTCTACCACTTTCTGGAGAAGAAGATTCCACACACCAAAGACCCTTTGGGAGAAAAAGATTCTCATCTGTCTTAAAAGGGGGACCTTTTATTTTAAACTATGTCCCCTAGTTTTAGCCTCCCCCACAAGACGTGGGAGCAGAAACAGGCCATTTGGCCCTTTAAGTCTGCTCCACTGTTCAATGAGATCATGGCTGATCTGGTAATCCTCAACTCCACTTTACTGCTTTTTCCCCAGAATCCTTGGTTCCCTTACTGATTAACAATTTGTCTATCTCAGCCTTGAACATACTTAAAGACCCAGTCTCTGCGGTAAAGAATTCACAGATTCACTACTCTCAGAGAAAAATTTCCTCCTTATGTCTGTCTTAAACAGGCAACCCCTTACTCAGTTTATGCCCTCTGGTCCTAGACTCACCCATAAAGGGAACCAACCTCTCAGCATCTACCCTGTCAGGCCCCCTAGGACTCTTATATGTTTCAATAAAGTCGCCTCTCATTCTTCTAAACTCCAATGAGTACAGGCCCAACCTACTCAACCTCTCCTCTTAGTAAAATTCCTCCATACCCGGGATCAATCTGATGAACCTTCTCTGGACTGCCTCCAATGCCAGTGTATCTTTCCTTGGGTCAGGGGTCCAAAACTGTTCACAGTATTCTAGGTGTGGTCTAACTAGTGGCTTGTATAGTTTTAGCAAGACTTCCCTATTTTTATATTCCATTCCCTTTGAAATAAACATTCCATTTGCCTTCCCTACTACCTGCTGAACTTGTATGTTAGCTTTTTGGGATTCATACACGAGGACTCCCAAATCCCTCTGTGCTGCAGCTTTCTCCATTTAAATAATATTCAGCTCCTCTATTCTTCCTGCTAAAGAGCATAACCTCACATTTTCCCTCATTATATTCCATCTGCCAAGTTTTTGCCCACTCACTTAACCTGTACATATCCCTCTGCAGACTGTCAACCTCACCACGTGTCTTCCCATCTATTTTTGTGTCGCCCGCAAACTTGGCGATACTACATTCACTTCCCTCACCTAAGTCATTAATATATATTGTAAATAATTGTGGCCCCAGCACTGATTCCTGTGGCACTCCACTAATTACAGGTTGCCATCCTGAAAATGCTCCCCTTATCCCAACTTGCTGTCTTCTATTAGTTAGCCAATCCTCTACCCATGCTAATATACTACCCCCAACACCATGGGCTCTTATCTTATTAAGTAGCCTTATGTGCAGTAATTTATCAAACGCCTTTTGGAAATCCAAATATATTACATATACTGGCTCCCCTTTATTTATCCTGTTTGTTATACCTCCTCAAAGAATTCTCATAAGTTTGTCGGGCATGATTTCCCCTTCATGAAGCCATGCTGACTCTGCTTGATTATATTATGCATTTTTAAATGCTCTGCTATTACATAAGGCTAATGGAATGCCATCCTTTATTATGAGAGGGATTGAACATAAAAGTAAGGATGTTATGCTTCAGTTATACAGGGCATTGGTGAGACCACACCTCAAATACTGTGTGCACTTTTGGTCTCCTTATTTAAGGAAGGATGTAAATACATTGCAGGTGATTCAAAGGAGGTTTACTAGACTGATATCCGGAATGAGTGGGTTGTCTTATGAGGAAAGGTTAGAAAGGTTGGTTTATCGACTTCCTTGAATTCTTCTTCCTCACTGGGATATATTTTTGTTTTGAGTCTTGAACTATTTCCTTAAAAGTCTGCCATTGTTCATCAACTATCTTTTCTGCTAAACTCCTTTCCCAGTCCGCTCTAGCCAACTCTACCTTCATTCCTTTGTAATTACCCTTATTTAAGTTTAGTACAGTTATTTCTATCTGAAGTTTCTCACTCTCAAAATGAATGCTAAATTCAATCATGTTATGGTCACTGTTTCCTAGTGGATCTTTTGTTGGTAATAATGTGGACCATAGCTGCTGGCTGTTCACCCTCCCTTGGGGTGCTCTGCAGCCATTCAGTGACATCATTTACCCTGGCACCAGGGGTGCAACGCACCATCCTGGAATCACGTCTGCGGCCACAGAAACACCTGTCTGTTCCCCTATCGAATTCCCGTCACTATTGCTCTTCCAGTCTTCTATGTGCCCCCTTGTACAGCTGAGCCAACTGTACAACTGTGCCATGGACTTGACTCTGGCCAATAGAGATAGCTTTTTAAACCTTCCTTTTCCTTGCAAAGAAAATACAAGACATAAAAGTGCCAGTCTTCTGCAAACAATTAAATCACCTCAAGTTCTGTTAAGGAATATTAAAGAGACGAAGTCCCAATTCCAAAATGATCAAATTCCATCCAAGAAACTAATCACCAATGGCTCACAGTCTTCCAGTGCTTTGTAAGTATGATCAGTTTTCAGCAAACTTTTCTTGCAGAAACGTATACAAAATTACTGGTGACTGTCTCAAAGTGACTCAATGCTATTGTTCCTGCGGAATTGAGATGAACCATAGCATTTTGATTCTTTACAATTTATTAATTTATTACTCAAGACAGCAATTTAGTTGCAAATTGGAAACAAACCTTTTCATCACGTACACCAGAAAGATCACGCGGAGTGCGTGAAGTGCTGCGGCTGCGGACTTGAGATGTTGGTGGTTGAGATTCTTCACGTTTACGTTTTCTAATGACACTTCTAGATCGTCGAGCTTGCTGTGCATAGTGTGTCTAAACAGTGTGGGAGAAGAGTACAATTCACACTTAAGCAGCTTTTGAGCACCTAAACAGCCTATAAAATATTATAATTGAATGTATTTAAAAAACTAAAGTTACCACGTTCATTATATTTGCGATACCTAATTTAAATATGTAACTTTAAAGGACTTTCTACAGTGTTACCAGATCCAGCTTACCTTCTTGTTGAGTGAGGGTCGGGGTGTGGGGAGGGGGAGAGGGGGGTGGGGAGTGGTGCCTGGAACTATGAGTCCCGACAGGTCCCAAGGTTTCCCACGCATGTGCAGGACAAGAGCAGGCTGCACAGTAGTTCTTAGGGTTGAGGGTGGGCCCAGTGCGTCTGCATAAAAACAAAATGGTTCAAAGACCCCGATCATGTGACCCAGGAGCTGGGCACCACATCGGAGAAGAGTCCCAGATGGGTCAACGAGAAGTCCCAAAGGGAGTCCCAGACAGGAGACAGGGAATGGGGCCAGGAAGAGGTCCCAGAAAGAAAGAGAGGAGCAAAGAAAAAGGCTTCCAGTAGTAAAAGGGCTGCAGTTGGCAGAATCTAAGGGTTCAGCAGAAGCCGTGAAAATCAAAGGAGGCAGCAGAAGGTTGGTGATTCCATGCTGTGGGTCACTGGGGCAAAAGTACCCCTTTGGAGAAGTTGCTCAGCTCGGCCAAAGGGCTGAAGTTGTGCTTGTGAGTTAGTGTTGGAGCGCAAACTCTAGGGGAACGGGTTCTTGGGAGGTGAGACTGAAACCCTGTGGTGTGTGTATTCACTGAAGCAGTCCAAGTCAGATTGACTTTTGCAAAGAATTCCATGGTTAGATCTTCGAAGGTGAAGAATGGAATCCCTCACGAGAGAGACAAGAGGTTCAACAAGATTGGCTAACCCACAGAGCTTACTGATGTCTGGGTGGGTTGCTGAGAAATCCATGGAATCTGTCTTGGTTGCATTTGTGATTTAATGTGTAGCGTGGGTGTTAGACCACAGTTGTCTGTTAATTCACAATTACCTCAAATTAATCTTGAATGTTAGAGTATAAGACAGGTATTATAGATTGTTTTATCTCGGACCTTGTACAGTAAAGTTTATTTTGTTTGTTCAAAAACAGTGGCTTGTGGCTTTATTCTTTAAGCAAGTGTCTAGGACCTCAAACTTTATCTACTTTAAACAAAAAGTTATTAGTCCCTAACCGGATCGTATCAAGAACTTGGGGGTCTGGCCTAGGATCATAACGACATGGCACATTATTGTAATACAATCAAAGGAATCTCACGTTAAGACAACATCCAAACTGCCACTACTTTCAACAAAGGGCACAGTCTGTGACCGTCAAACTTCACTATTGCACTTCAAAATGGAATAAAAATGCCTCATCTTGACAATTTTCTTTCAATGCTTACAGTATATTTATCAATAAGTCCTGAGGCAAATTCTATTGTTCAGGGGATAATCTTTAGAATGACAGCCAAAATCACAAAATCTGCAATTCCTGCTGCCCCACACATAATTGCCAGTCATTATCAGATCTGCATTATTAATTACTCTGACACTATCTGCATCAAAATATCCCTGCTCCACTAGTAATGAGATAATGCAATTAGAAACTAATATGCCTATGAACAAGACATTAGTATACAGAACCATATTAACTATGTTTTGTCAATTTAAAGCAAACTGTCATATTGCACTGCTTTTCATATTTATGACATAATTTAGGTAAGTTTTAGTTGCAACTTTCAGACAAGTGCCACAAGCTATTCTCCAACCAAAAGTGATGCCTCCTTCATATCTGGGAGGAAGCAACTATGTGAATCATCAATCATTTGCCCAGCTGCTCAGAAGTCTTTGGAGATTAAGCTGGAGTGGGGAAGGAGGGGAAAGAAAAGGATCCTTCATATTTCTCCTGCCTTCTTGGAAGGAAGCACCACATTTGCCATAGGGCATCTCTACAAGAACCATAACACAATGAAAACACAGATATACACTGGTCTTGGTCTTCACTGTAGCGGTCATAGCTTTTCTCTTTTTGAAATGAACTATTCAATTATAAATAATATTTATTAAAAAAATAAGTTTACTTCATCTTTGTTGTCCATATCTAAACCAAGTGATCCCATCTCCTTTTCCAAAGTTTTTCGTTCAATCTGTAAAAATAGAAAAAGTTAGAGATTTGTTTTCAACTTTACATAAGGAAGCTCTTTCTTGTCACCCAACTTGTCCATCAGCATTTTCCTTCGTTTTAGAAAGTTAATGTTACAATGGTCAAAGAGCCATGTAGTGCAGCAGACCATGACACTGACCTTTGCAAACTAATTCATTACTCAATAACCATCCATAATAAAATAATTGGGCTGTCTTCTCTCTAACACATTTAAAGGCCATTCATTATATTGGTTATCTCAATTTGCTATCAAGAGGTATAAATTTACCTCAAAATCATGTAGAATTTATTACATATAGGCAAGTTGACTCAGAAAGACTGCAAATACAATAGTAGAGGTAAAACTCTTGGTCACATTTGGACATGGTACTGGATCCAAATCCAAGCTAGAAATTTGAAATGACAATTCCATTTGTCTTGTAAACTCAGATGATCACAGGAATTATTTCATGGTGGGGAAACTGAAAGTGATCACTGATATTCTGGCATACACAGGAACTTGAACAATTCAATTTAAGACGCATGTTATGCAAGAACTCATACTTAAAAAACAAGACACACACACACACACAATTACTTACCTTTTTAGCAGTTCTTGGCATTTTGGGACCTTTTTTGGTTTGTTTCTCTCTGGACATCAAGATTCGCATCTTTTTCTTCTCTCTTATCTGAACAGCCAATTGTCTGATGTCCCTCATTTCTTCATCCTCGCTCTCAGAGTCTGAATCGTATTCACCTGCTATTTGTTTTAGTTCTTCTTCTTTTTCCAGCTGTTTGAGTTTCTGAAAAGGGATATTTACATTTTAAAAAAGTTGGACACCCAAATCCTAAATAGATTAACACCGATAACCAACGTGCACTAAAAAATTACACCATAATGCACTTTTGATAATAAAGGTATAGCATTACAAATCACTAGGCAATTGTAACCCTGTGTATTTTGCTCCACAAAGATCTTAGGTTAATTTAACCAGCAATATAAGGACAATTCAATAAACAGTGACAGTCGGTTTGTTTCACCAGGCTTTTACGCACAAAGAGCCCTCTGCAGCATGAAGGTGCAACGAATGAAAATCAAGGCTTTTTTTTTTAAACACAGTAAGATATGATGATCTGAATTGCTCTACTTCTACAAATGGTAGACGTAAATTCAATAGATACTTTCAAAACAAAATTAGATGCTTTAGAGGGGAGACATTTGCAGGGCCACAGGGAAAGAGTAAAAAATAGGGCTGATTATAAAGCTCCTCCTGGCACCTCCTGAGCCAAATGACCTCCTTTTACATTGTAAGATCCTATAATAATATGTTTTTTTCCTATTCTGAGTGAGATGCCATAGGAGAGTTGAAAATTTGAAATGTATTGTCTATTTCCACAATCTTAATGCTGCGGAAACAAGTGTCAAGGTTGAGAACTAAATTGATTTTTAAGAAGTGTTTAAACTGCTCAAAATGCATGAGCTCATTTTACTTTTAACTGGCAAAAGATCACTAATGGTATCATTAGTAGTTACACATTCTCCTTTCATCATGCGGCAAAGCCCAGTTCTAGTTGTAACTACATTGCTGTAAAACATAAATATTGAGCTATGAACTTAATTCTTCTTCCGCAATCAGATGCTCAGGATATTCACCTAAAGGGGATCAATGCAACTGTGATTGAATCCCATTAATTAAAATTCAGAGTAATCCAAATTAAACACTGTGAATGTATTCAGAGTGTAAAATACAAACAAAATTTAAAGCATGTGCAGATCACTGGAGAAAGCTCTAACAAGCTACGATATATAGCAAAATAATACACTAAGACCTGACTTGAAAGTTGTCGATTGTTCCTGAAAATTGCAACTTTAAGTGAAACCTAGCTTCCCATAGGAATCAATGTTAAATCCAGAGCTAGGTTCCTTTGGACATTTCTTGCCCAGAAAAATGATGTATAAGTTGAAATACTGTACCATTAATGTGCAGCACTGTGCATTCCTAGCTGAACAAATTTGCAAAATAAAATACATTAAACATAAAAGAAACACAGTAAAAGATCCAAAAAAATACACATACCATACAGCTACCTGTGCAGTAATTTTAGATTGACCAGGCTCTGACTGATGGCAGAAGCTGGCTGGTGCAGTTATCATCTGAAGTCCCAGAACTATTTGCACTAACCAACTTCTGCCAGAGGTGAAGCCAGGAGTGGAGGCAGCAACAGAATGAGCAACCATGAGTGGAAGAACAGATTCGAGGACCGGGAGCAGGGGCAGGAGGCGAGGCCCAGGAGCAGGGGCTGGGGGTGGGAAAGGGGCACATGGAAGCACTGGGCGAAAGGTTTTGTGAGCAGGCAGGCCACAGAAGAGGAAGTCTGTGGCAAACGACGGTTAAGTAAAACTTGCAATGTTAAACAGATATGCTGACAGTGCTTTATTCACAATGTTAAAGTGAAACAATATTAAATGAGGCAATGATAAGCGAGGACTTACAGGACTGCAGTGTTGATGTTTTCAAATGGTCCATGAAATTACTCACTCAATAAAGTTCTAATTACTTGTCAAAACACCAAACCAATTAAAATAAAAATGTAGAACTCAATTCTAACTCACCTTCATAATTTCAGGATCAATGTAATCAGCTATGTTATGACCTTGCCATATTTCAGGGATCAGATCTTGCTTCTCAGATTTATTCATCAAATCCCAGTATTCTAAAGAGTGAACAGATATTATTTACTGAATGTAAAGATTTGATAACTCAGTAGCAATATGACCACAGCAGTACTATCAGCAAGGAGACAGGTCAGAATTCAAACTCCAGTCACCTGGGTACTCTAGTGTTCAGCTGCGAAGTAGTTTTACCAATAGATTGGAGTACAAACTCACTGGAACCCCATATTCTGAACTCCGGCTGCTGACTGGAAAGGCATCAGGAAGAAATGCAGTGTGCCAGTGGCCACAGCGTGGACCGAGTGCATATGCGCAGCTCTTCCTGATACCTTTCTGGTCAGCAGCAGGAGTTACAGTCTTCTTGTACTTGCAAGTCATAAGTGATTAATTATAGACCTGCATAGAACATACAAAAGTTGCCTTTCTCTATACTCTTCTTCGTGATTCCCCTATTTATAAATTACCATACACGTCTTCCTAAAATCAACATTGAAAGTTATCGTTTGCATATGCCCCTCATTAAAGCTTTGGTCACCTTATTTCCACCTATTGGAGGCCATCCTTTAATAGAGCACAATGCATAAATTTTAATGAGAATAAAGTTGCTTAAAGGCGCAAAACATCAATTTTAACAGCTGTTATCTTGTTTGTTGGAACATGCCAGTTAGGTAACAGAATATTTCAGAAAATTACTTACTCTGGAGGTCCAGGACATAATCATCACCCATCTCCAATTCCAAGTCCCGTTCCTGTCAAAGATAGGATCTTAGGTAACAAAGCAATGACAGAAATTTGGATCAATTGCTTATAGCCTAAATCTTCACTAACCGATTTACGTTTTGGCACATCAACCTCCATTTTTCTGCGTTTGGTAGCTCCTTCAGGTATCCAGGGCGGTCTCTCCTAAAAAAAAATGGACAAGACAAAACAGAACATAATATTCTTTGACACAGGTTTAACCAGAGATGTCTGAAAACACAAAGTTATGCACTATAATCTGGGAAAGTGTCACTGTGCATTAAAAAAGAATCAGGAACAATAATTTCAGTGCATCATTGTACTCAATTGTACAGTACAAGCCACCTAGCCCAAGATGGCTCCTGGGTCAATCCTCATTTGCAGCACTTCAGCCGGGGGAAACGATGGCACGGTGGTATTGTCCCCTCCCAAGGGGAGGCAATGGTGTGGAGTTATTGTTGCTAGACTAATAATCCAGAGACCTAGGGGACCCAGTTTCAAGCAAGAAAAAAAGAAAAATAATGAAAAAATAAGAAAAAGACAGATATCACCTACAGTTTGCTCTGCGGTGATCTCGCTTGGAAATACTTAAGTGTGAACACCAAATGGAGACAAAATAATGACTTTGTCACGAGGACAGCCCATTAAATATCTAGGCCCAGACAGGAAGATACACCATTTGGATGAATTACCTGAGAATCCTATGGTAAAACCATTCTCGAACATGTACATAGTGTCAAAAATCTCTCTCTCTCCAGGTACTATGCCCTAAGAGGGCATTGGCATCCATGGACTTCCATGTTAATCTTACTCTAGAGGCGTGGATCATCTTCATTAAGATCATGAGGCTCTTTAAAAAGGCTGTCCTTTGTCTACCCAATCTCTTTTACCATCAATCTTTCCCATCAGTACCATACTTTCTAAATCCTAAGTTCTTATTACGTGCTCAATAAATTCCAATTGTCTCTTCCATGTCTTGGATAGCAGAGTACTTTGGGTCTCAGATTTTACTAGCACCTCTTTATTGGCAGTGTGACTCATCCAAGATATCTTCATTATTCACTTCAAAAATCAAAACTCTGCAACCTCAATTCTTTCCTGCATTGCTTCGCTGATCCTCCAACACTTGCTTTCATGTGTCAAAATTGGTGTGATATAGCACTCCAGGATCCTCAGTTTTGTTTTCATGGCTAACTTTGTGTTGATCATAATCTTTATCATTTATTGAAAGTGCATTTTTAGCCATTCTAATCCTTCATCTTATTTCTTGCTTGCTCTGTCTGATATTAACATATTTCCTGGGTAACAAAATTTGTCTACCTGTTTGATCTTTTCGTTCTCCACTGTGATCTTGCATTCTCGTAAGGTTTTCTTTTTGACACAACTAGACATTTTCTTTCCTTACAAGTTATGCTCAACCCTTTCTTCCCACTTTCACTCACTACTCTATCCAAAACCTTTTGCAGTTTCTCCTCAGAGTCGGCAATAAGAACGGCATCATCAGCGTATCTTATATTATGAAAATCAGAAATCATATTTTTGGAAACTAAATGGAAAAGCTACGTTATCCAAAAGTAAAACATATCCACCTCAAATGCTGGTGGTGGGAAGAAAACAGGGGCAGTAATCATGACTGCAATTGCAGTTCACTTCTCCATAAAATTAAGCCACCCATTTAAAAATTGATATTGCCAGGCTGTTGCACAACTCATGATTAAGAAATCTTTACTGCATGTGATATAACAGAAAAGAGCAATACTTTAACTCACCTTCTGATCTCTCTTTGATGGAACAGCTAGATGGAGTCTGTTCAGTAAATCATTCACCTTCTTGCCTTTCATTTTGCTATCAACGCGATGAGTAAGTAGCCGATCACATGCCTAATAACATTACGTAAATTGTGGATCAGTTTTAACGAATTGAAGATTGCATTTCCTTAAACAACAAATCCTTGAACAATAAAAACAACTCCATCCTGCAGGGTGCAAGACTTTAGACTACTAATTTCAATTAACCTGGTAGATCAGATAGTTGGACACAGCTTACTCCAATTTTTCAGAAGTCAACTGGAAATAACAACAGCAACTCTTGAATTGCTCCTACAATTCTACCTGGAATCCTGCTGCCACTCAGTTTACAAGTTTAACAGCTCTATCTCCCTTCCCCTCTCAGGTCAGGTCGCTTCACCCTCCTCACAGCAAAGCTAGTGAGGTAGCAAGTCTCCAGCTCAAGCAATTTCTTTGGATTGTAATACCCATTATTAGGGGGAAATTAAAAATGCTAAAAGAAAATACAGTAAGAATTTACTGAAAAACCCTTAAAATCTCCAGGCAGACATGCCTGCTAAACATATTAAGAGTTGAAGATTACCAGATGAACATTGCACAGCCTTGAGAGTCAGGCCAGAGACACAAGCGGGACATAAATCAGATTAAATGCACTCCCCTCTCACATAGGGAAGGGGCAGATGGTTTTAGCTTAGTTATGGGAAGACATACAATAGACAAAGAGGGGGTTTTGATGAAACACAAACAGTCTTGAGCTGTGAGAACCAAGGTCTTTGCTTATGTATTTTAATTTTGATTGGATAATTATGTATAACTCCTTTAGAATAATTGGTTAGCAAAATCACATGTTTACGTACTCAATAGGATAGAGTTAACATGAGACCAGTGTGTTGATTACCGATTGGATGTATTCAAATATACTCAAATGTATTATGATAAGAAAAAGTACAAAAGTAATGAAATATAATCAATCTGGGAGCTGGGTCTTCATTCTTAGGAATGATTGTGGCTCCCTTGCATATGCTTGAATAAAACCGGTTAAAGGAAGCCTGAGTCTCTGTGGTCGCCGTGTGATCGGGGATTATAACTTCTCCTCTTCAACTGGCCTATGCAGTAGTTGCTGGATTGGAGGGGGTGCCTTTTTCACCATGGATAAGGCCAACCAGAACAAGTTACCTAAGAGTACTCAGTTAAAATTGAGTTGAAACATCCTCTGAGCTTCAATAAGCACATCAACATCACAGTACAGTTAAAAAGTTATAAAACAAAAAATGCTGGAAAAACTCAGGTCTGGCAGCATTTGAGGAGAGAGAAACAGAGTTAATGTTTTGAGTCCGCATGACTCTTCTTCAGAGCATTCTGCTTTCAATAAAAAGTTAGCTCTCCAAATAATACTATACCCAACTTTGTTATTGTATCATTCTTGTAGCAAAAAGAACCTCAACAATAAAGCTATTCTTTCTGCTATTGGGACCTTGCTAGTTACTGTGTAAATGTTATAACCCAAAATGAGAAATTCAGAGGGAAAAACATACCTCAGTTTTAACTTTAATGATCCCCTCTTCTGTCAAAGTACTTGTTTCTGTTACAGTGATTCCTTCCGCCATAAAATCTGCAAAGATTTTCTGCAAGAACAGAAAAAGCAAAATTGTAATTAAATAGCCATGGTAGTTCAATGAGATCATACACCGTGACTCATCAATATAGAGCCTTCAAGAGATGGTTAACTTTAAGCAGCATTTGATTAAAGATGAAATTGGATAGAAATGTGGATGGCAGCTTCATAAATGCAGAGATATCGTCTCAAAGACCACTACAAAAAAAGTCAGACAAGTAAAGCTCCCCAGACATTTTCAAGGGCTTTTTAGAAACTGTCTCAGAGGAGAAACTGGTTGCGGTCTGACATCACATACAGGCCAGATAGGGTAAGGATAAGTTTTCTTCCCTAAATAACATTAATGAACTAGTTTGTTTCTTATGACAATTCATTGTCAGTTATACTGATACTAGTTACTTATTTCCAACTTTAAAAAAACTGAATTTAAATTTTCAAACTGCTATGGTGTGACTTGAACTCATATTCCAGAGATTATGAACCCAGCACTTTGGATTACTAGCCCTATAACATAACCACTACACGACCATACCCAGACATGCAAGAATGCACAGAACACTACAATTATGAGGAACATATTTTCAATCAAGATGCCAAATAAAAAGTTTGTATGCTTTTGTTTTTAAATTAGACGGTGAAATAATACAAAAGCTCTTTTGTCCACTGTTCAAACATGGACGAAAGAGCTGAACTCCTGACATGAGGTAAGAGTGACTGCCCTTGACATCAAGGCCACATTTGACAGAGTGTAGCATCAAGGAGCCTTAGCAAAATTGGCGTCAATGGGAATCAGGGGGAAAACTCTCCGCTGGTTGGAGTCATACCTAGCACAAGGGTTGTGGTTGTTGGAGATCAGTCATCTCAGCACCAGGACATCACTGCAGGAGTTCCTCAGGGTAGTGTCCTCGGCCAAACCATCTTCAGCTGCTTCATTAATGACCTTCATTCCATCATGAGGTCAGAAGTGGGGATGTTCGCTGATGATTGCACAATGTTCAGCACTATTTGCAACTGAAACAGTCCATGTCCAAATGCAGCAGGACCTGGACATTTTCCAGGCTTGGGCTGACAAGTGGCAAGTGACATTTGTGCTACACAAGTGTCAGGCAATGACCATCTCCAACTAGAGAGAATCCAACCATCACCCCTTGATGTTCAATAGCATTACCATCATTGAATCTCTCACTATCAACATCCTGGGGATTACCATTGACCAGAAACTGAACTGGACTTGCCATATAAATACTGTGGCTACAAGAGCAGGTCAGAGGCTAGGAATCCTGCAACAAGTAACTCACCTCCTGACTCCCCAAAACCTGTCAACCATCTACAAGGCACAAGTCAGGAGTGTGATGGAATGCTCCCCACTTGCCTGATGAGTGCAGCTCCCACAACACTCAAGAAGCTTGACACCGTCCAGGACAAAGCAGCTCACTTGATTGGCACCACATCCACACACACCACCACCAACCCTTGGTAGCAGCAGTGTGTACCATCTATAAGATGCACAGCAGGAATTCAACAAGGCTCCTTCGATAGCAACTTCCAAACCCATGACCATTCTCATCTAGAAGGACAAGGGCAGCAGATAGATGGGAACACCACCATCTAGACGTCCCCTCCAAGTCAGACTCCAGCCTGACTTGGAAATATATCGCCATTCCTTCACTATTGCTGGGTCAAAATCCTGGAACTCCCCCCCTAACAGCATTGTGGGTGTACCTACACCACATGGACTGCAGCAATTCAAGAAGCCACCACCTTCTCAAGGGCAACTAGGGATGGGCAATAAATGCAGGCCCAGCCAGCAAAGCCCATATCCCATTAATTAATTCAAAAAGAATATGGGCCTACAGTAATATGCTAAGGATAGGATAAGGCCATTACCCTACAGGTATGCTTCATTAAAATGAACTTAGCTTAGGTGTATAAAAGTTACTATCCAGAGGGGGTGCAAATATGTAGTAAATGTTGGTTTTAACACCGCACCATCACCCAAAAACAGTACTGACCTTCTGTTCTTCAGTAAGTTCATCTATCTTCTTCACATCAGATTTATTTGCAACAATAATAAGGGGCTGAAACAATAAAGCAAATCAGTGAAATGAAGCAAGCCAACTTTCTTCCAAACAGATACATCGATTGAAAGGTCATATATAGAATTATTACAACCCAGAATGAGTTTTTTGTACTTTTTTTAATTCATCCACAGGATCTGGATGTCCCTGGCATTTATCACCCCTCCATAACGGCCCTTCAGCAGCTGGTGGTAAGCCACCTTCTTGAACCACTACAGGCGGTGTGGTACTTAGCATTCTTTGTCACAATGGCTTGGTAGAACTGAGGGGCTCACTAGGGCACTTCAAAGAGCAGTTAAGAGTCAACCATATTGCTGATGCTTGGGAGTCACACATAGCCCAGGCTGGGTAAGGACGGCAGGCTTCCTTCCTCTTAAAAGATATTAGTGAATTAGGTGGGTTTTTATGACAGTCCAGTATTTTCACAATCATCATTACTGTTATTACCTTTCTAAATCCAGATTTAAAATATTAACTGAATTTAAGTTACCCAGCTCCTTGGTGGAATTTGATCTTCTGGCTCTAGATCACTAATTCAGTAACATAATCGCTATGCAACTGCACCCCTAAAGCGATATAAGTGGTGAGGACCATAGTTATCCTTCTCAAGAGTGGTAGTCTTAACCCCACTTTCCTGCAAATATCTTTATTCCCTTTCCTTCAACCACTAAAGAATCAATTCTGAAGTTACACAATCACTAATTATGGTACTGCATTCCACAACCTCAACTCCACAGGGTAATTGTCCTAAATCCTTTTCATTTAATCATAATTACATGCCTTCAACCACTGAACTGTTTACCAGCAAAATTTTAAACTCTACCAAAGCATTTCTGCGCTAACAAAAATTGACCCAAATGTATCTGCATCACAGGTAATGAGATGAAGTGAAAAGTCAAATGAGAGCAACCTGATTAGTAAAAAAGGCAGGCTTGTATTATATAGCGCCTTCACCACTTCATGATGTCTTGATCACTTTACAGCCAATGAATGACTTTGTAAGTGTGGTCATTGTTGTAATGTATAGAAACATGGCAACCAATTTGCATACAGCAAACTCCCCCAAACAGCAATGAAATGCTCAATGAAATAATTTAAAGTTTAAACTAAGTATTAAATGTTCAAACAAGGACTTTACCTTATTGGCAAAAAGAGGCCGAATATTTTTGAAGAGCTCCAGCTGCGCCTCCACAGTGTGACCACACTGTTCTGACACGTCCATCACATATAGAACAGCAGCACGGAGGTGAGCCAGTGCAGTGATCGCCTGCATCTCAATGGTATTCCGCTCCTCCAATGGATGATCCAAAACACCAGGTGTATCAACTACCTAATCCAGGAGAATTATCATTTTTAGTACAAGCCTTTCCTCAGTGTTTTATTTTTCATTTGAAAATTGACTATAGCATTGAACATGTCAACACATTACCACTAAACAGCAATCATATCAGACACTAAATAAAAGCACATTGACAGTACTCTAGTTATAACCATTTCAATAAACACATATAAAAATTGTGCTTAGTAGAAAATGAGATTCTGGGATTTTATTAAAAAAAAAGGACACCATGAAAAATTCTCAACTTCACACCGATTTATACAGAGCACTCTGATTAATACAGAGCACTAATATGTCTCATTGTGAACCAGCACAAGCAGAATTTCTTAGAGCAACCAAACACAGGAAAAAATCCTGAGGGGAAAACAGATTGTCGCTAAGTAACTGCTATGTTAAAAATATTAATCAATTTGTAACATGGTCTCTGAAAGCAGAAATTATTTCCAGTTATGCAGAACAGTTCCCCAGTAACAACCCCTCATTACCGCATCAAAATCTCACTCCAAGCAAATGCAATAGGCGTCTAATCCCCACTGGATTGAACATTTTGATTAAAGAAAAGACAGTTTTAGAACGATTGCAAATACAAAATTAGGAATAGGAGTAGGCCATTCAGCTTACATGATTTTGAGAGGCCTGCATTGTCCTAATGAGCTCACTGCCATTTTGCCCGCCATGCAAGCTCTGACACCCCAATTCTCTGTTTCTTATTGCTCTTGCTTTCAATCTCCTTTTGAAAGCCTGAT
The DNA here is from genome assembly GCF_017639515.1 of Carcharodon carcharias. Lineage (NCBI taxonomy): Eukaryota > Metazoa > Chordata > Chondrichthyes > Lamniformes > Lamnidae > Carcharodon > Carcharodon carcharias. Next base: position 38,774,866 of record NC_054469.1, on the reverse strand, counting down.
TTATTCGGCCTCTGCAATTTCTCAGCAGTACATTTCACTTTCTCACCATCCTCCATGTGAGACAAATGCATTTTCCTGCTCAGGATGAATGGGCTGTTCCACAGTTAATCAATCAATTCCTTTCATTATTTTAAATACTTCAATTTCCTTAGCTCCAAGTCTTATAATCTGTTTACTCAGTCTCTCAACATAGTTAAATCCTTTCATAGTATCACTCTTCATGAGGTGAACTGCCCAGAACTGAACATAATATCCGCAAGATCCCAGCAGACGAGGCAGGATATGCTGCCCATCTTAATTCATGCATTGAAAAGAACCCGACATTTCCCCACCTCGTCCCCAATGCTGCATATAATTATTGCTTAACTGATTCCAAACCTTTTTCTTCCACCATTCTGCCCAGGAACCTATTCCAAATGTTGCTCACTCTCTGAATATAAGACCCAAAGTTATCTTTTGCTATTCAAACCTGTGTCCCTTTAATCTAACAAAATCAGTTGATCAGTTGCATCACTTCTGCATCAATTCCACAGGGATCTGTTAACTTAGCACAAGCCGTGAACCATGTTGGGGTCTTCCTGGTTTGTATGGCTGAGAGGTAGATTTCACTACTAAGTCATTAGGGCAGCTTGGCATAAATAATGTTTAACACATACAGTCCTGCTGAAACTACAAGTAATTTTAAAACATACCTGCAATAGCTATCATTAGAATCTTTCAGCACAGAAATTTGGCCCACCATGCCCGAGAATAGGCTAGAAAATCAGTCCCACTCCCTTGCATTTTACTGACAGCCTTCAAAATTCCACCCCCCCACCAAGTCTTTATCCAACTCCCTTTTGAAAGTTATATTGAATCTGCTTCCAGCACTCTTTCAGATGTCTACTTCAGATCATAATTGCAATTTCAAATTTAAATTTAATCTGTAAATTGCGTACATTGTGAAAATGTTCTTACCTCGCATCTGGTTATTTTGCTCATTACCTTAAATCTGCATCCTATGGTTACGAATCCTTCTGCACTGGAAACAGTTTCCCCTTACTTAATATATCAAAGCCCTTCATGATTTTGAGCACCACTATTAAATCTTCCCTTAATATTTGCTGCTTTAAGGATGAGAATTCCACCTTCTATTGGTTTGCCATGTAATTGAAGTCCCTTGCTCCTGGTACTAATCTAGTAAATCTCCCCTGCACTCTTAGGCCATGACATCCATCCTAACATGTGGTGCCCAGAATTAGTCACAACACTCCAGCTGAGGCCTAATCAGTGTCATTTAAAGGTTAGTACAACTTTTTGCTTTTGTATTCTATCTAGATATAAAACCAAGGAACCTGTATGCTTTTTTTAATAGCCACCTCAATTTGTCCTGTCACCTTCAAACACTTGTGTACATACACCCATAGGCCTTCCTGTTCTTGCACCCTCTTTAAAATTGCACCATTTAGTTTACATTGCCCCCTCTCATTTTCCTACCAAAATCATAGAATCTTAGAAATAATTGGCACAAGAGGCCATTTGTCCATTATAGGCACACAGCCAAAAAGAGAGCTATCTAGCCTAATGCCACTTTCCTGCTCTTGGTCCACAGCCTTGTGGGTCACAGCACTATTTAAAGTGCATATCCAAGTATTTTTAAAATGCAATAAAGGCTTCTGTCTGGACCTTTCTTTCATGCAATGAGTTCCAGACCTCATCACACATTTCTCAACACCCCTCCAATTCTTTTACTAGTTGCTTTAAATCTATGTCCCTTGGTTATTGACTTCTTTGTTGAGGGAAATAAGTCCTTCTTATCCATTCTATATAGACTCAATTAAATCCCCCTGATCCCAAATCATCCCTACTCCATGGAACAAAACCCCAGCCTATTCAATCTTTCCTCATAGCTAAATTTCACCATCCCTACAGTAGTGAACAGAACTGTACACAGTGCTCTAGCTGTCACCTATTGTTTTATACAGTTCCTGCCCTCAGTCTATACCTCAGCCCATAAAGGAAAGCATCCCATTTGTCATATCTACCTGTCTTGTTACCTTACAGGATCTGTGGACATGCACTTCAAGGTCCCTCCACTGGCTTGTTTGCCCTCCCCAAATGCATTACTCACACTTCTCCAGACTGAAATCCATTGACCATTCTTCTGTCCACCTGACCAGACCTTGATAACTTTCTGCAGTCTCCAGTTTTTTTTCTGCAGCTTGCAGTTTTCTTCTTCAGTATCAGCCACATAGTGAATTTTTGTACTGTCTGCAAACATCTGAACTTTGCCCCTTACACTTTAGTCTAAATCATTGATATACAGAACGAAAAGCATGGCAATAACAACTAGAACTGAGCCTTGCGGAAATCCACTGGAGACAGCCTTCCAATCACAAAAATGCCATTGACCTTTACCCCTTGTTTCCTGCCACTGAGCCAATTTTGGAACCAACTTGCCACTTGTCTTTGGGCCTGATTGGCTTTTACTTTACTGACCGGTCTGTCAAAAGCTTTGCTAAAATTCTAGTAAACTACATCAAACATGCAATCATCAGCAACTCTGTTTATTATCTCCTCAAAAAATTCAAAAGTCAGACACAACCTTCCCTTACAATTGTGTTGACCGTCCTTAATTAATCTGTACCTTTCCAAATGTCAATTAACATTGTCCCTCCACATTTTTTCCAATAATTTGCCCACCAGAGGTTAGATTGACCAGCCTGTAATTACTTAAGTCTACCCCTTTCTCCCTTCATTAACAACAGTAAAAAGTTAGCAGTTCTCCAGTGCCACATCTGTAGCCAGAAGATTGGTAAATGATGGTCAGAGCCTCCAGTTATTTCCACTTGCTTTTCTTAACAGAATACTTCACCGTTGCCTGACAAATTACCTACTTTCAAAAATCCATTCCCCTGAATATTTCTTTTGCAACTATGTTTATCCCATCCCATATTTCACACACCTCCTCAACTACAATGTGTGCTTTGTCCCCCTCTTTTGTGAAGACAGATGCAAAGTATTCATAAGTTTTCCACCTCCACTCACAGGTTACTCTTTTGGCCTATAATCAGCCCTATTCTTTCCTTTGCTACCCTTTTGCTCCTCATAGACGTTTAAAACATCTTGGGGGTTTCCTGGATTTTACTTGCCATTATTTTTTCATGCCCTCTCTTGGCTTTCCTAAGTTCTTTTTGATTTCACCCCTATACTTTCTATATTCCTCTAAGCTTACGGTAGCGTTCAGCTCTCAGTATCTCACATGAACTTCCCTTTTTTGTTTTATCTTACCTTATATGTTCCTGGACATCCAGAGGGCTCATGGAATGCACCACTTCATATTTCTCTACATTTAATTTTATCTGCAATGTGTCTGCTTCATTCACTAGTCTATGTCCTCCTGAAGTCTATTACTATCCTCCTCAATGTCCAAGTTTTGTGACATCAGGAAACAGTGACATTATGCTATGTTTACCCAAATCCAGGATATTAATATATACCAAAAAAGCAGTGATCCCAATATCGATTCTGTATACAAGATCACAAGAATTAGGAAGAGGTGGCCACTTGGCCCCTCGAACCTGCTTTGTCATGATTGTGGGCTGAACTCCACTCCTCCTGTCTATCCCCCATAACTCTCAACTCCCCTGATCAAAAATCTATCCAACTCACCCTTAATATATTCAATGACCCACAGCTCTCTATGGAAGAGAATTCCACAGATTAACAACCCTCAGAAAAAATTTCTTCACTGTCTTAAGTAGGAGAACCCTTACGATTAAACTGTCCCCCCAAGTTCCGGACTGCCCAAAAAAGGGGAAACAACCTTTCAGCATCCACCCTGTCAAATCCCCTCAGGATCTTCTGTTTCAATAAGATCACCTCTCATTCTCCTAAATTCCAATGGGTACAGCCCCAACCTGCTGATCCTTTCCCTATAAGATAACCTCCTTCATCCAAGGAATCAGTCAACCTTCTCTGAACTGCCTCTAATGCAATTATATACTTTCTTAAATAAGGAGACCAAAATTGTACACGGTACTCTAGATGCCATCTCACTAAAGGCCCTGTACAGCTGTAGCAACACTTCTCTGCTTTTATATGCGACTCCCATTGCAATAATCATTTGCCTTCCTATTCACTCGCTATACCTGCATACTAACATGTTGCGATTCATGTACCAGAATACCCAGTTCACTCTATACTGCAATCTCTCTCCATTTAAGTAATAAACGGTTTTCCATTCTTCCTGCCAAAGTGGACAAGTTCACACTTTCCCAAATATACTCCACCTGCCAAGTTTTTCCCTACTTAGTTAACCTATCGATATTCATTTGTAAACTGTTTATGCCCTCTTGACAACTTACTTTCCTACCTATCTTTGTGTCATCAGCAAATTTAGCTACCATACATTTGATAGTTTCCCTGTCCCTTCCTGCCACTCTGGTTATCATTACCTCTATCACTATCCTGCTCTATTATCTTGTCTTTTCTCTTTAATTTATCACATCTCTGCTCACGTGATCTCTACCCGCTTCCTGTCAGCCTGGAAAACAACCTTTCTCCACGATTCTCTGCTTCTACACTACTTTCTGCTTAGTCGATTTCACACAATCTTATGATCATATCCACTGTCTTTTAACCATCCCATGGTCTTCAATTTTGCTAATAAATCTATTGTTCATTCTCCATGGCACCACCTCTACCACAGTCCACATGCTAACCAATCTAGCACTCTCTTCTCATAAGGTCATAAGACATAAGAGAAGTAGGCCAAGGCCAAGCCCTCCAAGAATCTTATATGTTTCAATAAGATTGCCCCCCATTCTTCTAAACTCTAATGAGTATAGGCCCAACCTGTCCTCATAAGAATATCCTCCCATACCTGAGATCAACCTAGTGAATCTTCTCTAGAATGCCTCCAATACTAGTATATCTTTCCTTAGATAAAGGGACCAAAACTGTTCACAGTATTCTAGGTGTGGTCTTGTATAGTTTTAGCAAGACTTCCCTATTTTTATACTCCATTCCCTTTGAAATAAAGGCCAACATTCTATTTGCCATCCCTATTATCTGCTGAACTTGTATGTTAGCTTTTTGGGATTCATGCACAAGGACTCCCAAACCCCTCTGTGCTGTAGCTTTCTGCAGTCTTTCTCCATGTAATATTCAGCTCCTCTATTCTCTGACAAAATGCATAACCTCACATTTTTCCAATGATATTTCACCTGTCAAATTTTTGCCCATTCACTTAACCTGTCTATATTACTCTGTAGATGCTCCGTGTCATCTTCACCACTTGCCTTCCCACCTATTTTTTGTGTCATGCGCAAACTTGGCGACAGTACAGTTACTTCCCTCATCTAAGTCATTAATATGTATTGTAAATAACTGCGGCCCCAGCACTGATCCCTGTGGCACGCCACTAGTTACAGGATGCCATCCTGAAAATGCCTCCATTATCCCAACTCTCTGTCTTCTATTAGTTAGCCAATCCTCTATCCATGCTAATTTACTACCCCCAAATCCATGGGCTCTTAACTTAAGTAGCTTTGTGTGGTGCCTTATCAAACACCCTTCGGAAATCCAAATACAACACATCTGCTGGTTCCCCTTTATCTATCCTGCTTGTTAGCTCCTCAAAGAATTCTAATAAATTTGAAGTATAAGTTCTTGTTCCCTTTACATTTGATATTCTTGCGAATGTGCAAGATGAAAAGCTTCAATAACATGTCTTCTTTCAGCAATATTCAAGTTCTGTACACCAAATGACAATAAGTCTATGAAGTAGCACTTTATCGAGTGCCTTTTGAAAGCCCACACAATCAACTGCACAAATCGATTCTCTCCGCTACTTCAAAAGAATTCAAGTTAAATAAATGTGATTTACCTTTAGCAAATCTGTGCTGGCTGTCACTTTTAACACATTTTTCCAAGTGATAATTAATCTTTGTGTCAGATTTTGTCCCTAATTTCCTCACCACCAACATTAGACTGACTGTCCTGTAGCTGCCCTCATGTCCATCTCCCCCCTTTTCTGAACAGGGATATGACATTTACAATCTTCTAGTCCTCTGGCACTGCTCCCATATTGAAGAGTATTGGAACATTATGGCTGAGCATTTGCCTACTTCACCCTTACTTCCCTCAGCAATCAAGGATGTGTTCCATACTGTATCCAGGTGACCTTTCTACTGAATGCGCTCTCAACCTTTAAAGTACCTCAACTATATCCAATTTTAGCCTGTTGAATTTCTCTTCCACCTCCACCTATATAGTGAGATTGGGGAGATAGTGGCAATGTCATTGGGCTAGTAATCCAGAGGCCCAGGTTAATGTTCTGGGGACAAGGGTTTATTTTCCACCACTGTAGCTGGTGGAATTTAAATTCAATTAATTAATTTAACAAAAATCTGTAATTGAGAGCTAGTCTCAGTAATGATGACCATGGAACTATTATCACAAAAGCCCATCCGTTCAGGGCCTTGGCTGTCCTTACCTAGTCTAGCCTATATGTGACTACAGACCCACAGCAATGTGGCTGACTCTTAACTACACTCATGGGCAATTAGGGATGCACAACAAATGTTGGCCTTACCAGCAACAGCCACATCCCATGAAAGATTTTTTTTAAAAAGCAGCATCCTCTTCATTAGCACTCAGCCATGCCTCCTGTCCCCACAAGATGATCTCTTTAGTCCCTAATCAGCCCATCTTCCCTTGGCTACATTTTTACTATTTATATATTTATTAAAAAAATATTTTTGGGTTTCCTTTTATGTTATCCAGTAATCTAGTCTCATACACACTCGGTCCCCCACTTATTTCCTTTTCCAATTCTCTTCTGTATTTTATGTATTTAGCATTGGCTCCCTACTGTATTGTGTTTCGCTTCTCATAAGCCTCCTATTTCTTTAGTGCTTTAGTGATCCGGAGAGTTGTAGTTTTGGATGTCAATCCTTTCCTCCTTTTGGGAATTTGTCTATACCTGAGATATCTCCCCCTTGCAGTCCCCACCATCGCATATTAACTGTTTTACCTGCCATTCTTTGATTCCAAACCACCTGGGCCACATACCCTTTCAATTCATGAAATTAGACCTCCTCCAGTTGAATATATTCAGATTTGATTGTTCTCCGTCCTTTGATGCAACTGTTCCAATACATTTATGAACCTGGGAAATGTTACAACCTTAAAATATTTATGGTGTTAGTAATTTTCTTGTATTATTGTGATGTTATTTTCCAAGTTTGGACCACTAACTTATGCTGAAATTAAAACAGAGGTCTGTCCCTTTAAGGTCCCTCTATTTGCTGTAAAGAGCGACAGCCTAAAGTCAATTAGAGGATCATTGTTTCTCTATAGATTGGCAGCTTTCTACATCCCTGACTCCTTCTTGAGGTCAGAAAAACAGCAAGAAACTGGTAACCTTAATGCTTTACATTTATAGGAAAAGTTAACAAATTCAACCACACATTTATGTATGAACTTTCACAGTACACTTTTAAAGTATAATATACATATTAGGATTTTATGCTAGATGTAATTGTTTATAGCGTAAAATATTTTACGTATTTTATAAGTTCACAAACACTAACCTGCCAGCGCAGATACTTGTAATCCATATGTCCCACAAACAATGACTTTGTGGTAAAAGCATAGGGTTGTACTTCAACATCTGCCCGCGTAATCTGTAAGCAAACATCAAATTAGTTAATATATCCATCATTTTAAATACAAGATTTTAATGCAAGAATCTGAAATATCAAAATGAAGGTGTAGGGTAATAAAAAAACTCATATTTGGCTTAGTGCCTTAGAGGCATCCTGAGATCTTGATAAGGATTAAATACTTTTGAAGTGCAATTAGTTTTTAGTTAGACAGCTATTGTCCCACAAACAGCAAATGAGGTGAATTTCCTGTTAGATTGTTTTTCTGGTGGTTTGTTCACTGGAGCAACTTGGTAGAACTCCCTGCTCTTCATCATGGGACCTTTTAAGTCCACGTAAAGAGGCGGTGGAAGTTTGGTTTAACAACCCATTCATAAAACAACACCCTTCATGATTTCATACTCCCTCAATGCTGCACTAAAAACTTGTCAACCTAAATTAATCTGCTCAAGTCCAGGAGTATGAACATGCAACCTTTTGACTTGGATTGAAATGCCACTAACTGAACCAAACTTATGACTGACAGACCAAAATTGGAAAAGCTTGCATGCTGGGTCATAGGCCTGGAGAGGAATGCAGAAGTAGGGCTGAATGAGACCAATGGGATTCAATAATAACACAGGAACAAGAAAGCTCCCACTCAATGATACTTAACATGTGGATGAGTTGCTTGGCACTCCATCCACAAACATTCACTCCCTCCACAATCGATGCACCTTGGCAGCAACCATCTACAAAATGCGCTGCAGGAGCTCACCAGCATCTTCCAAACCCACAACCACTACCATCTAGAAGGACAAGGGCAGCAGACAGGTGGGAACACCACCACCAGGAAGTTCCCCTCCAAGCCACTCATCATCCTGACTTGGAAATATATCGCTGTCCCTTCACGGTCACTGGGTCAAAATGTTGGAACTCCCTCCCGAGCAGCACTGCAGGTATACCTACACCACATGGACTGCAGCAGTTCAAGGGGGCAGCTCACCACCACCTTCTCCAGGGCAATTAGGGATGGCAACAAATAACAAATGCTGGCCTAGCCAGCGATGTCCACATCCCATAAATGAATTTAAAAAAAGCTTAAAGTAAATCTGCCTGGCAAGCAAATGTATGTTTGCACCATAGCCTGATGACACTATTTTACAGCTACCAGTTTTGGATCATAAATGTAGTATGGCTACAAACTTGATGTCAAGCTCCATGGACATTAAACCATCCCTAAGATAACACTGCTATTGCACTGAACAAACTTGTCAAAGAACCAGAGCAGCTTCTGAATGACTACTACAAGCTACTTATTTAAGACATTGGAAGTTAGTTAATCGCACCATTTTAGTTAAAAAAAAACTCACCTTGTTAATAAAGCTGGATTTTCCAACATTAGGGTACCCGCATAGCAACAAAGTCCTCGTGTTGGGATCAATAGATGGCAGACGAGAAAGATGTTGCCGCACTGAAAGAGAAGGAAGTGTTCAGATACATATTGTGGGTTTTGAAAGTCATCTCAAAAATCTCTAAACAAAATGCTCTTGACCCCTAATTAATGAGTACATGAAAGTCTGTCACTTACCTTGTTCCAAATACTCCAAACTTTGTTTCTGTCGTTTGAGAATAGTACACATGCGCCCTAGTGCCGCACGCTTCAGCTGTTTGCATCGGTACAGAGAATCGCCATACTTCATCAGACGCACATAGTCCTTAGCAACACTAGTTAAAAATTAGATTTTCAGTTAGCTTCAACCAAATATAGGAATATAATAATATTCTGAAAGGAATTCTTAAGAAAAATATCAGGAATAGATCAAAAACAATCTTTGACAGATCTAATCTAAGCTGTTCATCGCTAAATACAATTCATTTAGTCATGGAGCAACAAATTGACACATTTAAAAACATTTGCTTTACTCCAACACTTACAACAACTTGTATCATATAACACCTTTAATGTAAAAGGACTTCCTAAGGCACTTAATTTGTTAAATGTACAGAATCTCAAGCCTGGGCCAGGTAAATGAACATCCTACTGGATTTTTTTTTCAGATTTTGCAACAGGAACACGAAAACCTCGTACTGTGACATAAAGCTACTAATCCAAAGGTTGAGAAATTATCAACATAAGCTGCTAAAATAACTACTTAACAATTTTGTCAATTCTGCTTGCTGTGGCATCCCCCATATTTACAGTGCTATTTTTATGGTTTTTTTCTACGTAACCTAAGATAGCCCAACTTCAACATCTAGTACATATTCTTATTTCTTCTTCCTGCTGGTTCTTATAGTCCACTGTGGAGGTCGGTGCAAATTTCAAAAAGGCAGGTTCAGCTGGCTTACTTGGAAGGCTGTTGCAAGCCAAGTGATAGAGTAAAACAAAACAGGGCACAATCACATCACAGATACAACCAAATAAACTTTGGACATGTTTTCATACAAACATGGAATGGAATATCTGATCTAAAGTACTGGAAGTATTAAGGTTTTAAAATTACATTGATTTTGCTTCCTTATTACTTCTAACTCCCCTTTTAAAATAATAAATTGCGGATTATCTGAATTACAAACTGTCACAACCATCAGCAGGCAAACTGAAGCTGCGCTTCTTGCCTGAACAGTCATGTCAGGTGATTATTTTTCCTTTGTTGAGATGGAACACAATTGCAAAGTTTAACAAAGGAGTTTTCTGGAACAGAGATTTCAAGCATCACTTGACTCAAGGAATTAAACTTGCATGCTCAAGATTGAAGCCCAGCACCCTTCACATCCGGGTCTCTGGTAGTCATTACAGCAATGCAACCATTTTAGATAACAAGCATTAAACAAACAGAAATGAATATAAATCTTACTTGTCAATGAGGTTCTTTGCAATGTTAATCTGCCCTAATGCCAGCTTGTAGTGATCTTTGTCATACAGAACATTCATCAAATCAGCATAAAAAGGGTGGATGTCCTGCAAAGAAAAACAAGGTTTGACCATTCTTCAAAGTGCAATTCATTTTCAACACTTCAATGTTTTAAAACGGATCATTTTAAATCAAATTTCAATTAGTATTATCTGACAAGTTATGTTTTGAAACAATGGAGATTTTCAGTACAGAGTAAGGTTTGAGCCAATTTGCTGGAGATTTTTAAGTTGACGTTCTCCAATTTTATCATCACGACTAAGCAAAATGCATTACTACAGGATTGAATGCCATCCCATTCACTGACATCATCTGTCATATCACTCACTGGTTATAGGCTTAATAAGCATTATGAAAAAATTATCTTACACATTCATGATTTTTAATAAGAATCAAAAATCTTTCACGCTAAAAATCTTGTCAACAGATGCACAAGTATTGCACCCAAACACACAATGTGCATTTAACACGTGCATGACTGGACCCAATTTCGACACATATCCTTGAGGTCAGCTTTGCATGTGGACTGGATTGTCAGGCCAATATTGTCTGGACTGTGCAAACAGCGCCAAATTTCAGGTCAGCAACTGACAGGGCAACTTTATTTACTTTGTTTAAAACAAAATAATACACAGGAATCTGTGGTGTTCTGGTGGAAATCATCAAGCATGCTATATGTAAATACAGTGGACAAAATTTAAGCAGGAAATAGCTGTGTATTCAACGGAATTAAAATAAACTGTTTATTAGACTCTCGGAAAGCTATAGCACAGCAGAATGTCTTTTGCCATTCACACCTGTGCAGGCACTAGGTTAACCATGACCACAGTCACATCTGAAATACTTTCACCAAGTATTGTGGCTATAAGGAACAGAAGAATATTAAGTATTGGCAGAAATATTTCACACACAGGATTCCCAAAAATAAGCCATTTTACATCAAAAATCAACATGAACCCCCATCAGCGAGTTCTCAAATACTTAACATACAGAAGTTTAGCTTCCCTTCACTGAATGAAAAGCTATGAATGGCCAACACATCAATTCCATAAGTATTAGCTGGATATGTTGAAAGAAAAGTAACTTAAATTATTTATATCTAAAGTAAAATAAGGTGTCATTCAGCATTATTTTGAAGGTGCCACACAGCAACAACTTACATCAAGTTTTGGAAAATCAGTCAGAATCAAGCTGAGGCGATCATGATAGTTTTGTTGAGTAAACTTAATCTTTCGCATGTAGAAATGACGAATTCGATTGATTTGATAGTTTTTGTGAATCACAGTTGGTGTCTTCCGTTGGGTTTTTGACAACGTCAAGTCAATGAAATCCTGAATGAAAAAGGCAAAATATTTTGACCAGTCCAATGTGTAAGTTATTCCTTAAAATTATCACATTAACAGTATTTCAGTATTTTTTGGAGTTACTGACATAGTGCATCTTGAAATCTGCCAACATACAATTTCTAACTGCAATGCAAACTTCACTTCTTAAACAAGATGAAAGCAGCCCAAGAAGTGTGTTTTAAGCCGTTAAAATGAGGTTTTTGAAAATTCATTCATGAGATCTGGGAGTCGCTGGTTAGGCCAGCATTTGTTGCCCATCCCTAATTGTCTTTGAGAAGGTAGTGGTGAGCTGCCTTCTTGAACTGCTGCACTCCTGAGGTGCAGGCACACCCAATGTGCTCTGAGGAAGGGAATTCTAGGATTTTGACTAGGTGACAGTGAAGGAATGGCGATATATTTCCAAATCAGGAGAGTGAGTGGCTTGGATGGGAGCTTCCAGGTGATGGTGTTCTCATGCACCTGCTGCCCTTGCCTTTCTAGGTGATAGAGGTTGTGGCTTTGGAAGGTGCTGTTGAAGGAAGCTTGGTGAGTTCCTGCAATGCACCTTGCCAATCAAATAGGCTGCTTTATCCTGGATAGTGTTGAGCTTCTTAAGTGTTGTTGGAGCTACACTCAGCCAGGGAAGTGGAGAGTATTCAATCACACTCCTGACTTGTGCCTTGTAGATAGTGGACAAGCTTTGGGGAGCTGGGAGGTGAGTTATTTGCCGCAGGATTCCTAGCCTCCGACCTGATCTTGTAGTCACCATGTTTATATGGCTGGTCCAGTTCAGTTTCTGGTCAATGTTAACCCCTAGGATGTTGGCAGTGGGGGATTCAGCAATGATAATGGCATTGAAGTCAAGGGACGATGGTTAGATTCTCTCTTGTTGGAGATGGTCATTGTCTGGCACTTGTGTGGCGCAAATGTTACTCGCCACTTGTCAGCCCCAGCCTTGACATTGTCCAGGTCTTGCTGCATCTGCTTCAGTATCTGAGAAGTCATGAATAGTGCTGAACATTGTGCAATCATCAGTAAACATACTCACTTCTGACCTTATGGTGGAACGAAGGTCACTGATGAAGCAGCTGAAGGTTGGGCCAAGGACACTACCCTGAGGAACTCCTGCAGTGATGCCCTGGAGCAGAGATGACTGACCTCCAACAGCCACAACTACCTTCCTTTGTGCCAGGTAAGACTTCAACATGTGGAGAGTGTTCCCCAATTCCCACTGACTCCAGTTTTGCTCGGGCTCTCCTTAATGCCACACTCGGTCAAACGCTGCCTTGATGTCAAGGGTAGTCACTCTCACCTCACCTCGGGAGCTCAGCTCTTTTGTCCATGTTTGAATCAAGGCCGTAATGGGGTCAGGAGCTGAGTGATCCTTGCGGAACCCAGACGAAGTGTCAGTGAGCAGGTTATTGCTAAGCAAGTGCCGCTTGATAGCACTGTTGATGACTCCTTCCATCACTTTATTGATGGCCAAAAGTAGACTGATGGGACGGTAATTGGCCGGGTTGGATTTGTCCTGCTTTTTCTGCAAAGGACATACCTGGGCAATTTTCCATGTTGCCGGGTAGATGCCTGTGTGAGGTGCAGTAATGTGCCTTCAGCATTCTGCATCAGCCAATGCTGCATAGCTTGTATTGGGAATCTTTTCTTAGGGAGAGTTGAAAATCACCCGAAACAAGTTCAGCTGGAATTGGAAATACAGCATGGGAAAGGGCTGTGGTACGACAAATTAGAGGGATGCTCACACTTACCAACTTTTGCACAGCTGGGCTAGGCTGAGTGATCCCTTTCAGTACCGTAACTTGTGTTTGGTTCTATGGTTCTGGCTTTATATTGTTTTCAATGCATTTAATATAGCAAATCACCCCCAAGCCTTTCAGAAGTGAAATCAGAAAGAAAATGGACATCAAAAGAGGTAAAAATAGATGTTGGCAAACAATACCATAATTAAAGATATATATTAAGGGGGAGGGGCAACAGAATTTAGGGAATTCATTGCCATCAGTGGTAATTAGGGAGCTGAAACCGCAGCTATTTATGGTGGGACTTTGGAGGAGGCTTGGGGGAGTGCAAAAGCAAAAAAGAGGCCGAAGCCAGAGGAAGGAGCATTTGGGGATGGATTTTAAGAGCACCGTAACTCCTGTCACTGACTGTAAAGGTATAAGGAACAGGTGCACAAGTGAACTTAACCCACGCTGCGGCTGTTGACACATGCGCATATTCCCCCAGCAGGATTGCAAGTGCGTGCCATTTCATTCCCAGGCCAGTTTAATACGAGAACTTGAACCAATAAACATTTTTTTTTCCTTCTGATTTATTCGAACAAGTTGGAAAGGTTTTGTGCAGGGAATTCCTACACAGCACAGTTAGCTCACTTGATAGATAATGGGACTCTTAATCCCAGGGTTATGGTTTTGAGCTCCACATTGACTAATAATTTTCTCAAGTATTTTGTTCAAAATACTTTTTTTTTTAATTAAGTTTTTTCAAATTCATTCATGGGATGTGGGCGTCACTGGCTAGGCCAACATTTATTGCCCATCCCTAATTGCCCTTGTTCAGAGCGCATTTAAGACTCAACCATATGGCTGTGGGCCTGGAGTCACATGTAGGCCAAACCAGGTAAGGACGGCAGATTTCCTTCCCTAAAGGACATTAGTGAACCAGATGGGTTTTTTTTACAACAATCGGCAATGGTTTTGTGGTCATCATCAGACTTTTAATTCCAGATTTTTACTGAATTCAAATTTCACCATCTACCATGGTAGGGTTCAAACCTGGGTCTCTGGAATAAATGTCCAGTGACAATACCACTATACCACCGTCTCCCCCAAATGGTAATTTACCAATGGTAAAACTCCAAAGTTAAGAGAAGATAGTTTTAATTTCCAAGGCTGGTTCTCATCCAAACTAATTAGTTGCTGGGGAAAAAAAATATCATTTCTGCCATTATAAGAATCTGACTGTGAAAATAGTTGCCCTCTTAAGTAGTTACAATTTTTTTCTATTAACTGATATGGTTGCAAAGGTGACAGTTAAAAGACACCAGTTTGCAAAAATGTATAGTTCAGCGACAGAAAGCACTTAAAGCATCTCTCACTTTAAAAGGCCTGACGCTGACACTGCATCTGCACATGCACAGGAAGTCTGCTCCTAGTGTTGCAGCACAAATAAATACAGCTTTTTTGGAGGTTACAGAGATAGGTGGTTTTAATCATGAGGATGAGAATTTTAAAGTTAAGCTGCTATGACAGTGCCTTAATAGGTCAGCAAAAACTGGGGTTATGAGTGTACCATACAGGGCACAGTCATCAAAATTTTGGATGAGCTGAAGTTTACAGAGGGTATAGAATGAGAGTATTTCTCCAGTTTCTCATGATTCCCCTCATAGTCTATCTAAATGTGTCCTAAGACCTACACCTCCTGTTCCTTGACCCTATTCCTACCAGCTGCCAATGACCTAACTTCCCACATCTGTTGCTGAAACACTCCAGTCAGATTTGCATCCCTGAAACACAGCACTGATACAACCTTAACCTAAGTTACAAACTACATGCTGTGCCTGATCATGGAAGTTTTTACTGATTCAAAATTCTCATTTCATCAACATCATAACATAACTAATGCTGATCTGTTACACTAGAACTGTACAGACATCCATGACATAACTATAATCATTTTCCATTTAAATATAAAAAGACATCTGAAAATTAATTAGTCACAAGCTAGTTGTGGTTTCAATAATTTTCTTAGCCATATGATCACTAGATTCATTTTGCATGTTACAAAAGTGGAATAGTTAGACATCTCTTTGATGTCATCAAAATCATTACTCCTGGGGCTGTAAATGTTTTAAGTCCAAATACACAATATTTTTTCACCCAACTTCTACAACGAAGATGTAAGATCATAACAAATGGGAGCAGCAGGACTGCTGGTTTTCATTTGGGATATTTGTTTAAAGTGTATACGTTTTTCATATCCCGGTACTGATGGTAGTGGAGACATTTTTCATGCTCAGAATAACTGCACTCTTCCCCCTCCCCCCTTAATTTCCCTTCAGCGGCCTGTCGAGCTGCTCCGCCATTCAATACGATCATGGCTGATCTTCGGCTTCAACTCCACTTTCTCGCCTACATCCCGTATCGCTTAATTCTATGAGATAGCAAAAATCTATCTCAGCCTTCAGTATATTCAATGATGGGTCAATCCACAACCCTCTGGGGTAGAGCATTTCAATCCTTAGAGTGAAGTAATTTCGTATCCCAGTCCTAAAGGTTCATCCCCTTATCTTGAAACTGTGACCCTGTGCTCCAGCTTCCCCAGCTGATGCCAGGGTGGGGGGGTAAGAGACAACCTCTCGGTGTCAAGCCCCAATATATTCTTTTGAAAATGAAAAAAAAAGGCAGAACGAAAATAACCCTGCTTTCTGGAATATATCATTTTGGCAAATGACGGACTGGCAGCTACTTAAAAAAAAATTAATTCAGCTGGGCAGTGAGAACCAACATAAGGCAGCGAGCTGAAGATTGCCCCCAACAGCCTGAGGAGGAGGAGGAGCCTTGCTACAGCCCTCATAGCTTTTCCAACAACTGGAGGGCGTCCCTTTAAACGGAGGACGGAGCTGAAGGGAAATTAAGGGGGGGGGGGGGGGGTTTGGGGGAAGAGTGCAGTTATTCTGAGCATGAAAAATGTCTCCACTACCATCAGTACCGGGATATGAAAAACGTATACACTTTAAACAAATATCTCAAATGAAAACCCGCAGTCCGCCCAATGACAACCATCAACAGTTTATAAAGACTGTTCCCTGGGGGAAGGGAGTCTCAAAGTCGAACGCATTAATAATAACCATAACCTGTCCCCCCTCCCCACCCCAAATCCCCGAAGCCTGGGGCCGCACTCGGCTCGGGTATTGAGGGAGAGACACGTGTCCGCGGCCCTCAGCTCAGTTACTCCCCGCGGACCAGCCGCCAAGCCGACCCTTCAACGTGTCTAATGCACAGCCGAGTGTGTCAAACAACCGCCCAGCCCTGAGCCGCAAAGACCCACCTTGGCGGTCGGCACCACCGTGATCTTCTTGAAGTTGTAAAGCGCCATGGCCGCTCAGAGTTCCACACCATCGACCCTGGGAGAGGAGGAGGAGGAGAAGGAGCCAGCGGCGGCAAGGTGGCCCATCTCAATCGGTCCTCCCAAAGGGGAGGAGGAACAGCGCCGCACTCCTCCCAGCGGCGAGGAGGGACAGCGCCGCACACCTCCCAGCGGCGAGGAGGAACAGCGCCGCACACCTCCCAGCGGCGAGGAGTGACAGCGCCGCACTCCTCCCAGCGGCTTGGAGGAATAGCGCCGCACTCCTCCCAGCGGCGAGGAGGAACAGGGCCGAACGCTTACTCCTTCCCGAACGTACAAGTCACTTTTAAAGGGGAAAGCCTCTTGTGCATGTCTTCCGGATGCTTCCAACACATTAATTAAGGTTGGTGGATCGCACAGGGATGAATTCAGTCACCGCACCCTCTCTCAATCTCCAACCTCCCCAGGCGCAGAGGCCTGGGGTGGGGGTGGTTAGGATCTATCAATGGCCAGTGGAGTGTTTATCAGTGATGGTGACTGCAGCAGCCTGAGGAGGAAAACCACACACCCTCCCCAACCTGCTCCCACCCATCACATCGCTTTCTTTGTAAAATTATATTTATATTTAATTATTTACTATACACTAACTCTTAACAATCTTTGCAGGAGTAAATTGATGGCAAGGGAAAAGCTGACATCAGAGTGAGAATTCTTAAGCAAGCCCACTGTACTCATCATAACTGGTCCACGAAGGCTGTGCTCACCCATTGATGGACCAAATCTGAGCGCATAAGCTACGAGGAAAGATTAAAGAGGCTTATGCTTTACAGTCTGGAGAGAAAAGATTAAAGGGAATGCCTCCTTGAAGTATATAAAATATTCATTACTATAGATAAGGTGTGGACAGATTGTTATTGCGATGCATGCGAAGAAACAAGAATTAGAGGACATAAAATAAAAATTAACTAAAAGCAAATTGAAAGAAAACACAGATCACACATCTTTAAGAGTGGAGAGTCTACCAAACAGGTTAAGTCGAGGGGGGAGGGGGTTGAAATTAAGGTTTTTCAAAGTACAATTAGATGTTCTGATGGAAGATTTAACATACAAAGGGAATGGTAGCAAATATTAACTATTCTGTCTAGTTTCACTTTGGTAGTTATCCTTTAATCCAGTTATAATAATAGAGTTTTAAAAACTAGCTAATTGAAAACCAGGTCCTTGGCCTAGTACAAATGTTGTGGCATTGTTTCGGTTGCCTTCAAGGTTAAGGGCTCGAGGGAAATACCACGTCACATTAAAATAAAACCATAAAGGTAGCTGAGTGAATAGAAGGAGCTTGACCTGAACTAGATTTCAGCACTGAAATAACTTGATACTGCTTCCAGCTGTTTGGACCCTGAGGGCAGTACTGAGGGAGCGCTACACTCCCTCAGGGCAGTACTGAGGAAGCGCCACACTCCTTGAGGGCAGTAGTGACGGAGCGCCACATTTCCTGAAGGCAGTACTGAGGGAGTGTTACGTTGTTTGAAGGTCAGCATTGAGCGAGAGTTCTACACTCCCCGAGGGCAGTACTGAGAGAGCACTACACTTCCTGAGGGTAGTTCTGAGGGAGCACTGCACTCCCTGAGGTCAGTACTGAGGAAACGTACACTCACTGAGGGTAGTACTGAGGGAGCTCTACACTCCCTGAGGGCAGGAGTAAGGGAGCGCTATACTTCCTGAGGGCAGTACTGAGGGAGCATCACATTCCCTGAGGGAAGTACTGAGGGAGCGCTACACACCCTGAGGGCACTGCTGAGGGTGCGCTACACTCACTGAGGGCAGTACTGAGGGAGGGCAACACTCCCTGAGGACAGTACTGAGGGAGGGCTACACTCCCTGAGGGCAGTACTGAGGGAACGCTACACTCCCTGAGGGTGGTACTGAGGGAGCGCTATACTCCCGGAGGGCAATAGTGAGGGAGTGCCACATTCCCTGAGGGCAGTACTGAGGGAGTGCTACATTGTTTGAAGATCAGTAATGAGGGAGCACTACACTCCCTGAGGGCAGTACTAAGGGAGTGCTACACTCCCTGAGGGCAGTACTGAGGGGGCGTTACACTCCCTGAGGGCAGTACTGAGGGCAGTACTGAGGAAGCACTGCACTCCCTGAGGGCAGTACTGAGGGAGCTCGACACTCCCTGAGGGCAGTTATGAGGGATCACCATACTCCCTGAGGGCAGTATTGAGGGAGCACGACACTCCCTGAGGGCACTACTGAGGGAGCGCTACACTCCCTGAGGGCAGTACTGAGGTAACGAGTCGGTTAGACAAAGGAGAGCTAATGGATGTTATCTATTTGGACTTCCAGAAGGCCTTTGACAAGGTGCCACACAGAAGGCTGCTTAGTAAGAAAAGAGCCCATGGTGTTAGAGGCAAGGTACTAGCATGGATAGAAGATTGGCTGTCTGGCAGGAGGCAGAGAGTGGGGATAAGGGGGTCCTTCTCAGGATGGCGGCCAATGACTAGTGGAGTTCCGCAGGGGTCAGTGTTGGGACCACAACTTTTCACTTTATACAATAGCGATCTAGATGAAGGAACTGAGGGCATCCTGGCTAAGTTTTCAGATGATACAAAGATAGGTGGAGGGACAGGTAGTATTGAGGAGGTGGGGAGGCTGCAGAAGGATTTGGATGGGTTAGGAGAATGGGCAAAGAAGTGGCAGATGGAATACAACATGGGGAAGTGTGAAGTCATGCACTTTGGTCGGAAGAATAGAGGCATAGACTATTTTCTAAATGGGGAGACAATTCAGAAATCTGGAGTGCAAAAGGACTTGGGAGTCCTAGTCCAGGATTCTCTTAAGGTTAAAAACAAAAACAGAATTACCTGGAAAAACTCAGCAGGTCTGGCAGCATCGGCAGAGAAGAAAAGAGTTGACGTTTCGAGTCCTCATGACCCTTCGACAGAACTTGAGTTCGAGTCCAAGAAAGAGTTGAAATATAAGCTGGTTTAAGGTGTGTGTGTGGGGGGCGGAGAGATAGAGAGAGAGAGAGGTGGGGGGGGTGTGGTTGTAGGGACAAACAAGCAGTGCTAGAAGCAGATCATCAAAAGATGTCAACGACAATAGTACAATAGAACACATAGGTGTTAAAGTTAAAGTTGGTGATATTATCTAAACGAATGTGCTAATTAAGAATGGATGGTAGGGCACTCAAGGTATAGCTCTAGTGGGGTTTTTTTTTATAATGGAAATAGGTGGGAAAAGGAAAATCTTTATAATTTATTGGAAAAAAAAGGAAGGGGGAAACAGAAAGGGGGTGGGGATGGGGGAGGGAGCTCACGACCTAAAGTTGTTGAATTCAATATTCAGTCCGGAAGGCTGTAAAGTCCCTAGTCGGAAAATGAGGTGTTGTTCCTCCAGTTTGCGTTGGGCTTCACTGGAACAATGCAGCAAGCCAAGGACAGACATGTGGGCAAGAGAGCAAGGTGGAGTGTTAAAATGGCAAGCGACAGGGAGGTTTGGGTCATTCTTGCGGACAGACCGCAGGTGTTCTGCAAAGCGGTCGCCCAGTTTACGTTTGGTCTCTCCAATGTAGAGGAGACCACATTGGGAGCAACGAATGCAGTAGACTAAGTTGGGGGAAATGCAAGTGAAATGCTGCTTCACTTGAAAGGAGTGTTTGGGTCCTTGGACGGTGAGGAGAGAGGAAGTGAAGGGGCAGGTGTTGCATCTTTTGCGTGGGCATGGGGTGGTGCCATAGGAGGGGGTTGAGGAGTAGGGGGTGATGGAGGAGTGGACCAAGGTGTCCCGGAGGCAGCGATCCCTACGGAATGCCGATAAGGGGGGTGAAGGGAAGATGTGTTTGGTGGTGGCATCATGCTGGAGTTGGCGGAAATGGCGGAGGATGATCCTTTGAATGCGGAGGCTGGTGTGATAAGTGAGGACAAGGGGAACCCTATCATGTTTCTGGGAGGGAGGAGAAGGCGTGAGGGCGGATGCGCAGGACACGGGCCGGACACGGTTGAGGACCCTGTCAACGACCGTGGGTGGAAAACCTCGGTTAAGGAAGAAGGAGGACATGTCAGAGGAACTGTTTTTGAATGTAGCATCATCGGAACAGATGCGACGGAGGCGAAGGAACTGAGAGAATGGGATGGAGTCCTTACAGGAAGCGGGGTGTGAGGAGCTGTAGTCGAGATAGCTGTGGGAGTCGGTGGGTTTGTAATGGATATTGGTGGACAGTCTATCACCAGAGATTGAGACAGAGAGGTCAAGGAAGGGAAGGGAAGTGTCAGAGATGGACCACGTGAAAATGATGGAGGGGTGGAGATTGGAAGCAAAATTAATAAATTTTTCCAAGTCCCGACGAGGTCTCTTAAGGTTAACTTGCAGGTTGAGTCAGTAGTTAGGAAGGCAAATGCAATGTTGGCATTTATTTCGAGAGGACTAGAATATAAAAGCAGGGATGTGCTGCTGAGGCTTTATAAGGCTCTGGTCAGACCACATTTAGAATATTGTGAGCAATTTTGGGTCCCGTATCTCAGGAAGGATGCTCTGGCCCTGGGGAGGGTCCAGAGGAGATTCACGAGAACGATACCAGGAATGAACGGCTTAACATATGAGGAACGTTTGAGGACTCTGGGTCTATACTCGATGGAGTTTAGAAGGATGAGGGGGGATCTGATTGAAACTTACAGAATACTGAAAGGCCTGGATAGAGTGGACATGGGAAAGATGTTTCTATTAGTAGGAGAGACCAGGACCCAAGGGCATAGCCTCAGAGTAAAGGGAAGACCTTTTAGAACAGAGATGAGGAAAAACTTCTTTAGCCAGAGAGTGGTGAATCTATGGAATTCATTGCCACAGAGGGCTGTGGAAGCCAGATCATCGAGTGTATTTAAGAGCGAGATAGATATGTTCTTGATTGGCAAGGGGATCAAAGGCTACGGGGAGAAGGCGGGAGAATGGAGTTGAGAAACCTATCAGCCATGATTGAATGGCGGAGCAGACTTGATAGGCCGAATGGCCTAATTTCTGCTCCTATGTCTTATGGTCCAAATACCTTGAATCCATTTACTACAACAAGCCCATGGGAATCTGTGCTATGCTGACTTGCACAGCCAGGGAGGGAAGGGGACTCAGAGGCTGGGTGTTTCCTCGTCCTGGACCTGGGATCTGGTAGACACTTAGTATGCTGAATGCACGGAGGTAATTCAACCTCCCAGCTTTCCAAAGCATCTTAGCCTGGATCCCTCACTGCCATTCTTCAACCCAAACAAGAACGCAATCCACTTAAGGGCTGCCAATAAAAAAATACATTTATTGCTGGTAGCCCCATAAGTGGAAAGAGTTGCTGACTGCTCCTTTTGCCTCCCTTGATGTGATGAGCACCCAAGATAGACACTGAGTGCTGGGGGTGCTGGCAGCTGCCAGCAATATATACCTTTCTGTTGTAAAATCAGCAGAACAAGTCACTGGGATAGATGTCAACCCTTGTATGGCAGCATTAAAGCAAGTAATTTAAAAACGAAAGGATTCCAGATGGAATCCCTTTGGACTGAGTTGAGGGATAATTTTCCCGGTTTTCTTTTCAGCCTTTCCCCAACAACATACTGATAGACTCTAGTGGCTTTTCTATGGTCTTTGCCATCCCATAATCCCCACCCCTTCACTCACCGTCTCCTCTTGGCACTATAGCTTAAATCGTAATCCAATCACAAAACATAGCATTCCTTTCAACAATATTGACCGTACAATATTGACAGAATGTGCCTCAGTGTCTTTGCAGGAGTTCCTTGCTCTAGAGCAATGCCAGGCTCTGACTGGAGCATGCGCAGTGCAGCTGCTGGAGCCGGATGGAGTGGCGGAGAAATGGTTGAAAGTACTCACAGATGGGCAAATGCTTTGAACCAACCAGTTAACAAATGTCTCAGACTTGTACTGCCCAGCCAGAAACGACATTGTTTGTGCCTGTGCACAGCTAGGCGGCAGCATGTCGCAATGCTGCCTTGTTATCAAGCACATGAGTGTTGCCTTCATTGTGTCCCTTTGAAGAAGGGAGTCCAGGGTGGACCCCCTTAGAGCGCTGACCCTGTTTTTTGCACCATGTGCACCCTCCTCTCCCAGTCTTGGCTTATCCCGCAGTCATGA
Source organism: Carcharodon carcharias (assembly GCF_017639515.1). Classification (NCBI taxonomy): domain Eukaryota; kingdom Metazoa; phylum Chordata; class Chondrichthyes; order Lamniformes; family Lamnidae; genus Carcharodon; species Carcharodon carcharias. Next base: position 38,751,778 of record NC_054469.1, on the reverse strand, counting down.
ATTTATGGAGGACACATTAGCTATCTTTGATGCGGGGTTATGAATGCAAGTCTATTTGTTTTGATAGAGGATTAAGTACTTGAGGTGCTTTTAAAGTTTTGAATGGACTTTCATGAATGGAAGTGTTTCTTTATTATAGCGACATTTGTAATAGATATTTAGATTTTTATTTTATTTCATTTCAACATGGCTACTGAAGTCTGCCCATACTGGTCAATACTGGATGAGCAGACATGGAAGGTGTAAACGCAAAGGGTAGTGAGTTGGGGGACATGGGGTCAGCATGAGTTGGTGTTAAGTTGCCATGGGGGCTATAAAGGGCCATAGGAGTGGTTGTGGGGGCAAAGGTTGTCATGTATGGGGCATGGGGAATGGGTAGCGAGATGATGGGGTGTGAGGGTGATGGCTAGAGGGCCTAATATTTAACAAAACAGGGGGACGAAGTCCCAGAGACTCTAGGAGGGCCTTTTAAACAGTCCACATTGTTACTCAGTAGCCACTGTGGCCGTTTCTGATCTGCGTTCAGGGGCAGCGGGCCTAACTCCATCCCGCACGCATCCCCTTCTGGAGTTGAAAGGAGCCTTGGGAGTGAAAACCCAGCCCAAAGTCAGGGGAAGAATTATGCTATGCATTTTGACCTGGATTGTATCGCCCTCCAATTGATGGAAACCAATTCAACAGTAACTTTCAAAAGAGAATTGCATAAATACTTGAAGTGGAAAAATACAGAGCTATTGGAAAAGCATAAGGGACAAGGACTAATTGACTCGATCGTTCAAACAGCCAGCACAGATATCACAGAATCACAGTGCAGAAGAGGCCCTTCAGCCCATCGAGTCTGCACTGACACGTGAGAAACATCTGACCTACCTACCTAATCCCATTTACCAGCACTTGGCCCATAGCCTTGAATGTTATGATGTGCCAAGTGCTCATTCAGGTACTTTTTAAGGGATGTGAGGCAACCCGCCTTCACCACCCTCCCAGGCAGTGCATTCCAGACTGTCACCGCCCTCTGGGTAAAAATGTTTTTCCTCACGTCCCCCCCTAAACCTCCTGCCTCTCACCTTGAACTTATGCCCCTTTGTGATTGACCCTTCAACGAAGGGGAATAGCTGCTCCCTATCCACCCTGTCCATGCCCCTCATAATCTTGTACGCCTCGATCAGGTCGCCCCTCACTCTTCTCTGCTCCAACAAAAACAACCCAAGTCTATCCAACCTCTCTTCATAACTTAAATGTTTCATCCCAGGGAACATCCTGGTGAATCTCCTCTGCACCCCCTCCAGTGTAATCACATCCTTCCTATAATGTGGCAACCAGAACTGCACACAGTACCTCAGCTGTGGCTTCACCAAGGTTCTATACAACTCCAACATGACCTCCCTACTTTTGTAATCTATGCCTCGATTGATAAAGGCAAGTGTCCCATATGCCTTTTTCAGCAACCCACTAACGTGCTCCTCTGCCTTGAGAGTTCTATGGACACACACGCCAAGGTCCCTTTGTCACTCAGATCTTCCTAGGGCCATGCCGTTCATTGAATACTTCCTTGTCAAATTATTCCTTCCAAAGTGTATCACCTCATACTTTTCAGGGTTAAATTCCATCTGCCACTTATCTGCCCATTTGATCATCCCATCTATATATTCCTGTAGCCCAAGACACTCAACCTCACTGTTAACCACCCGACCAATCTTTGTGTCATCTGCAAACCTACTAATCCTACCCCCCACATAGTCATCTATGTTGTTTATATAAATGACAAATAAAAGGGGACCGAGCAACAGATCCCTGTGGTACGCCACTGGAAACTGGCTTCCAGTCCTAAAGCAGTCTTCTGTCATCACCCTCTGCCTCCTCCAACTAAGCGAATTTTGAATCCACCTTATCAAATTACCTTATATCCTATGTGCATTTGCCTTCTTTATAAGTCACCCATATGGGACCTTGTCAAAGCCTTTGCTGAAATCCATATAAACTACATCAACTACACTACCCTCATCTACACACATGGTCACCTCCTCAAAACATTCAATCAAATTTCTTAGGCAGGACCTCTCTCTGACAAAGCCGTGCTGACTATCCCTGATCAAACCTTGCCTCTCCAAGTGGAGATACATACTCTCCTTCAGAACTTTCTCCAATAGTTTCTCTATCACTGACATGAGACTGGCCTGTAGTTCCCTGGCTTATCTCCACAACCCTTCTTAAATAGTGGAACCACATTAGCTGTTCTCCAGTCCTCTGGCACCTCCCCATGGCCAGAGAGGAATTAAAAATTCGGGTCAGTGCCCCTGCAATCTTCTCTCTTGCCTCCCTCAGCAATCTGGGACACAAATCATCTGGACCTGGAGATTTGTCCACTTTTAAGCCTGCCAAAACCTCCAATACCTTGTCACTCCCTACATCAATTTGCTTAAGAACCTCACAGTCTCTCTCCCCGAGTTCGATACCTTCATCCTCATTCTCTTGGGAGAAGACGGACTTGAAGTATTCATTCAACACTCTACCGATGTCCTCTGGCTCCATCCATAGATTAACCCCTTGGTCCCTTATGCGCCCTACTCTTTCCCTGGTTATCCTCTTCCCATTGATATACTCATAGAATATCTTGGGCTTTTCCCTACTTTTATCAGCCAGAGCTTTCTCATATCCCCTCTTTGCTCTCCTAATTGCTTACTTAAGCTCCACCCTGCACTGTCTGTACTCCACTAATGCCTCCGCTGATTTGCTTCCCTTGGACCTGCTAAAAGCCTCTCTTTTCCTTCTCATCGTAACCTGAATATCTCTGGTCATCCATGGTTCTTTGGGCTTGTTACTCCTTCCTATCACCCTAGAGGGAACATGTTGAGCCTGTACCCTCCCCATTTCCTTTTTGAAAGCCCCCCACTGCTCCTCTGTAGATTTCCCAACAAGCAACTGTTCCCAGTCTACCTTGGCCAGATCCTGCCTTATTTTACTAAAATCCACTCTCCCCAATCCAAAACATTTTTTGCAACTTGTCGATTTCTTTGTCCATAACAAACTTAAACTGTACCATGTTGTGGTTGCTATCGCTAAAATGCTCGCCCACCATCACCTCAGCCACCTGTCTAGCTTCATTCTCCAGAATTAGGTCCAGCAATGCACCATCCCTTGTTAGACCCTCTACATATTGACCTAAAAAGTTCTCCTGTACACATCCAAGCCCTTAATACTATGTCTATCCCAATTAATGTTGGGAAAGTTGAAATCACCTAATATAATTACCCTATTGTTATTGTTTTTACATACCTCCACAAATTGTGCACATATTTGCTCCTCAATTTCCTGCTGACTATCTGGGGTTCTACAATAAACACCTAGTAATGTGGTTGCCCCTTTTTTATTCCTAACCTCTACTCACAAAGCTTCATTCGATGCCCCCTCGAAGATATCATCTCTCCTTACTGCAGTAACTGACTCCTTAACTAATAATGCAATGCCTTCTCCTCTTTTACCCCCTCCCCTGTCTCGCCTGAAGATTCTATATCCTGGAATGTTGAGCTGCCAATCCTGCCCTTCCCTCAACCAGGTCTCAGTGATGGCTACGATATCACAATTCCACATGTCAATCCTCACCCTTAACTCATCCATTTTACCTGTAATACTCCTGGCCATCCAGCCTTGCCTTATTCCCTTGAAGTTTATTGCAGCTGTACTCTCTTTGACTTAATTGTTTTACTGTATTATGATGATATAATGGGGCAAATAGCTTCCTTTTATGCAGTGTCAATTTGTGATTCTAAATGACTTTCCTACACCTCATTCTTAATCAGAACTAAGAGTAGCAAAGCTGGCAATTGTAAATCTAGGTCTTTCTGACACAACATGAACTTTTGTTCTTAAAACTTGTGCATGGGGAATATTGTTTGAATGATTCTGCATGAAGCAATCCCCAAAACACAGAAGAATAAAAGAATCTTCTTCTTCAAATTTATGTCAATGGAAGGCACAGTTCCTCAATAAATATACCTTGCTGGATAAGCTTTTTAACTTTTTAAGTGGATTCATAAAGCTAGTGAATGTTTGATAAGTTATTTCATTTATTATCCTTAAACAGATTTAAGGATATTCAAGTATATTGATATCAAGATATTTTCTTCCAATTTTCTCTGGCTCTGCAAGTTGGATGAAGGTACCCAGGAGAAGTTCAGATGTTACAATTGATTTTGCCTGAGATAAGAGTCTATTTTTGTTAAGTTCCTGAGTTAAAAATCCAAATACAAATTTTATGTTCCTTTTCTTAAGAAGTGTGCACCCATAGTTTCCATTCCTTCTCCTTATAACCCAACCCTGGAACCCTAAGGCTTAGGTTCTGTGACATTCCAACTCTTGGCCTATTTCAGGCCGTTGCTTGTGCCAACATGAGCTAGTTATTTGTGGTTCAGTTGTGGCACATTTACTCTCTGATTAGAAGGTTCTGGGTTCAAGTCCCACATCAGCCCTAGACTAGACTGACAAATTTAATACAATACTGAGAGAGTGTCTCATTATTGGAGGTATTGTCTTTTACATGAAATGTTCAATGAAGTCTCTGCAATGAAGTCCCCATCAGATGGATGTAAATGATCCCATGACACTACTACAAAAATGAGCAGAGGAATTCTTCCTGGTGTCATGGTCAATATTTTTCCCTCAACCACCATCATTAAAAAAATATTATTTAGTCACTTACCTTATTGCTGTTTGTGGGACAATGCTGTGCACATAATTGGCTGTTGGGTTTCTACATTACAACATTGAATACATTTCAAAAGTATTTAATTGGTCATAAAATGCTTTCAGTGCCCTGAGGTCATGCAAGGTGCTCTATAAGTGCAGGTATTTCTTTCTCCCTCATTAGGTTTCCCATCTGCAACCAATCCTTCTCTGGATATCAGCACAGGCAAGCAAAAAATTCCTGCTTCATTTGCTTGGCAGCCTAAAATGTCGCTGCCCATGTGCAAAATGTAAAGAAGGGAAATTGGACATCAGACATGATTCCTACTGTTTTCCCCAGTTGAATACTGGATGCAGTGACCACCTGTTATCTCCAACTTGCTGATGGTGGGAGGAGGCAATCCTTCGGGGTTTATTGGAAGGGGGCTGTGCAATCCCTCTCGGGGCATTAACAGACCCCACCAGAGATTCTCTCTTATATCGGCTGTTGCTGCAGACCCATGATATCATCTGGCCCCTCCAACACCCTCCCCACCCTACCCCCATGAAGTCTGACCAGCTCTCTTGTGAAGATCGGGTCATCCCCCTCTCACAAATTACCACAGGGACAAACACAGGGTCAATCGATATCTTTATGGCAGGCAAATAGGAAAAGTCAACCACGCTCCCTCCTCACCCCGACTGTTGTTTTTACCTATGGGTGACATCGGCTCAGCGATTTTAATCTGCATGCAGGAATAGATGACAAGTTAAGTAGCTGTGTCCCACAATTCATGCATGATGATTGCTGTATATGTCACAATTTTAAAAAGGGATTTCATAAATATTTGAAAAGAAAGACAATAAAAGGATAATATATTACAAATATGAGGTTTTGTAAGATTGTTATATTTTGGGACTGTCTTTTTAATTGAGGGTAAAATGGAGGAAAGAAGGGGGTCATGTGACATTTTCTGAATTCTGCTGACAACAAACCTGGGTGGTTTGGGATTAATGTGGGACTGGAGAAGCAGTACCGCCCATATTATGATGTAGAGAGTCACATGATGGTTGTCTGAGTGTAGAAAGTCTGAAAGAAGTCAGCATGAAGTTAGCACCTATTTAGGGCTTTATCTTGGAGATATGCATATAGTTGTGTGTTAACCATAAGTGGTTTATGTTCAACCACACAGGACCCCCGACCTCTTATGAGACAACCTGACAGCAAGCGAAGGACTCAGAAATCCCCAAGCTGGTGAAGGACCCTGAAATCCTAGAGAATGAAAAAATAAAGAAAGTGCAGTCTGAACTGAGTGAAGTGTGCCTAAATCAAAGACACAGTTGGAGATCACTTTAAAAAGCTCCACAGGCATGGAGGCTGAAAGGCAGAAGAAAAATCCACTCTGCAGCTTAGAAGGACTCCGCCAGATAACGTGGAGGTCCATTGCCAAACCTGATCGAATGCACAGTCAAAGGACCTAGCCAGATCAAAAAAGGGTGAGGAAAATTCAGAAAAAGGCTGAACTAACTTTTTAAAAATAACCCGGAAAAAAATCAGGCAGAGAAGACCGATTGTTTAACTGGTGCAGCTGAAAGAACTCTGCAGCTGGGACCGGAGTCAGTGCCATACCATGTGGCGGCTAACCTGAAAAGAAGAAAATCTTTAAAACAGAAGGCAGAACAAAAAAAAATCACCTTCAAGTCGATTTGCAAGCCCAGGGAAGCAAATCATGGGCCAAAATTGTTAGGTTTCCTGTAGAATCACAAAGTTTTAAAGATGGTTTCAAGACTGGAACGGGAGCCTGCTGAAACCAGATAAGCACAGGAAGGAGAGAGAAAAAAAGTTACTGCATCATCAGCTTAAAAAAAAAGTTAAAGCCCTACTCCCCTGTTATGAAAGACAACCTTGGATAGTAAATTATCAGACTAATTTGAGCTAATGCAAGGGCCAAACCAGATGCAAATTGATTATTCTGGAAAATATTTTTTATGACTCACAGGAATACAGGATTTTTAAATTTTGCAGCAGGTATGAGTTAATACATTATTGTACTTATTTGGTGAATTTTCCATCAAGGTAATCATAGGACAAGGTATAGATGAATCCTCAAACACATTTGGTGAGGTATTGAGAGCCCTTGACAAGCATTTTAAATTGTGGAGGGTGCAGAACTTAAAAGAAATTATAGAACACCCACAATAAAGCACTAAAAGGGCAATGAGACTCCAGGTTGAGGGAGACGATTCCCAAGCAAAACATAAAATGATCACAGACCGTGTCCACACAATGAAGTGCATAAGCTGAAGAGTTTAGTGCAGAGTAAAGAAGAGGCTGAGAAGCAGCTCAAAGGTGTAAACATAGAACTATGTGAAATTGCCAACACAGTACCAAACTGCAACAGCTGGTGGCAGCGCAGAGTGAGCAGTTGGCTGAGTATGAAGGAAAGTTATCTGATGTTACCCAAAAGCAACAAAATCTGTAAAATGAAAATGAAGCAATTCCACAAGCAAATGTTCATATAAAACCTGACTTGGAAGAACTCAACCAGAGGTACAGCCAGGCACAACAGCAGGCAGAAAAAGTACTCAAAGAAATCACTGCCCTGAAAGACTCTTTGAAGAATCAATACTTGGTCCTGGTAAAACATGAGGAGTTAAAAAAGATATTAAATACTATTTCATAAAAAGCTGCATTGGAACTATCAGTAGCAATAAAGCAATGCACTGAAAAACAGCACAAGTTAGCAAGAGGTCAAAAAGACAATAAACAATTGGGGGAGGTGGTGGCGTAGTGGTACTGTCACTGGGCTAATAACCCAGAAACCCAGGGGAATGCTCTGAGAATTGGATTTGAATCCCACCATGACAGATGATGGAATTTGAATTCAATAAAAATCTGGAATTAAAAGTCTAAGGATGGCCATGAAACCATTGTCAGTCTTAAAAACCTGATTCTAGTTCACTAATGTGATTATATGTGTCAGGTAGATCAAATCCACAGTCACAATTGTTTTGTAATTTGTATTTTATTTCACGATGCATGCCCTGAGTTCAGAAGTAATAAGATTACCATAACTTCAGGGGTTTTTTTGAAAACTAAATTAAACATTCATTAACAAAAGAAAATATTTCAAGCACCGTACATAGGTTTACAAATTACTACCAAAATAACTCCTAAAACCCCGAATTAATCTAGCTTCCAGTTACCTCCATTAAGGCAACAGTAAAAACAAATAGATTTAAACAGATCTAAGCAAAGTTACATGATACCCTGGACAGTAGAATTCACAGTGAGTTTTCTCAGCTTCGGTTCAGGTAGACAGCAACTTGATGCACAGAGGATGGAGGCTTTTCACACTTATGTCAGATCTTAGAGTGCCTTCCCCTCTTACGCATAGCCTCATCTCCTTTATATATGTTTCTCCCTTTTTAATGCAAATTACATTGTTCCTATATGTCTTTGGAACTTTACCATTCTCATAATATAAATCTTCTCATAGTGCTCATATTATCAGTGACCTTTGGGAAAAATAAACAATGTTTGACTTAGCTTCCTCTGACTAGGTGTAACATCTCTTTGAAATTCAAACTATCCTAATTTATCTAAAAATGCAATTTTTTTATTGCACTTTACATTCTAAAACTTCAACAATGTTTATGTATTTAGCATTTAGCATTTCAAACCTAGCTTCTTTTTAATGATTCAAAGTCTCCAGACCCAGCGGTCTCCAATTCAATTAAATTGCACACATACATACACACAGAGAAGCTATCCAAAAAAACTATTAACCCACTTTTACAATAAATCACAATAATATTATAAAAATTGTTATATTTTTATGACACCCTCCTCCTTACGGGAAAAGGAACCATCATAATTTAAAAAGACTGCTTCATTGTCTTAACCCATCTTACACTACCTCCTATACTTATCTATAAACTCACACTATTACATTACCAGATGCATGCATTAACATAATATATATATACAAGTCCTAAGTATTAGCAGAAATCTTTCCAGTCCAGTGTCCAGGTTTTTAAATGTCCAATCTTCTCTTTAAGCTTGAAACTCTTGACATTGCACCTGCAATTAGATTTTCTCATCCACCACATGTATAACTTTCAGATTAAATGGTTGCACTAATAAACTCCATCTGAACAGCCTTGCAATGTAAATGCAATGCTGTAGATTAAGGAACTAGAAGGAAAAGTTTTGGATGCCTCAAACTTACTGAGAATCATTGGGTTGCTTAAAAATGACATGGCTGAAATGAAAATCAAGAACCTAGAATGTCAAGAAAAAGTTGAACAATTGCAAGAGAAAGCAGAAGTTCTCACAAAGGAGCGTGAAGAGTCTCAGAACCAAATAACAGAAGTAAAATTTTAAAATGTGAGCTTGAAGAATAGCACAGAAAATTCAGCTCTGCTAAGGGAAATCTGTTCAGTGTAAAGAACCAACTTGCACATACGGAAGATGAGTTTGCAAATGGAAAATTAGAACTTGATGAACTTCAATTATCATAAAAAATGCCTGGAACAGGAAAAGGAATTGCTGATGAATCTAAACAGTTGGTTGAATACAGAATTAACAAACAAAACTGAGGGAATGTTGGAACTTCATCATGAAAAGAGCAATAAAATTCTTGAACCTTGGTCTAATCTGAAGAACATGAAAGATGAGATGTGCAGTATGGAGGAGCAAGTCAAGACTTTAAAAGCAGATAGGGAAAATTCTAAGAAACAGATTGAGGATCTAATGAGTGAATTGAAAGAGTCTATGGAAGAAAGACTCCGAAAGGAACTGAATGCCCAGGTGAAATGTTAAGTTTGTAGAAGGGTTCTACAGATAACTCTGAAGCAAAGACAACTAAACTCACCAGTGTAGTTACTGAGCTGAATGAAAAGATTAATCAGCTTGAAAAAGAACTGGGAAATAAGGGAGTAAACAAAAATTTGGGTGAAATTGTGAAACATGTAGGAATGAAGGTTCCATTTTTGAAACATCAACTTCCAGGAAGAAAATGGCAGACCCAATGGAAAAAGAAAGCCCGAGTCCACTCTATGAATGAACAGAGTGAACCTTCCCTTCAGAAGGAATGGGATAAGCTAATGGTATTCAGTCAAAAAGGACGGATTGCCAACAAAGAAAAACATAACATTAATGCGCGCATGAAATTAACCAGATGTTGAAATCTGAGTATTTGAAACACCAAGTAGCATAATTCTGAACCAACAAAGGGCAGAATTTTCCCAAATTTGCACTAAGTGTGTTGGCGGGCGGGTTGAACGGCATGCTGCCCGCCTACGGCGATGAAGGAGTTTCATGTCGTATCATCCTGAACCCGCCTCATTATTTATGCACTCCCGAGGAACACGGCGTTTCAATGACAGGCGGGCTCCTCACTTGCCCGCCTGCCATCACCTCGTCATTGCATCAGGCCGAGCACCATGTTTAAAGGCCAGCATTAAGCACAGTGCTCATTGCTTCCAGCTCACCAATGCTGCCTGAGAGACATGGCCCTCAAAGGCAAGAAGACTGTAGCGCCCCGTTTTAATGACGGGAATCGAGTGACTGTTGGATACCGTGGAGGTCCTATACCCCTGCTCTGGCTGCAGAATGGGCAGCAATGTGACCAATCCGGCGTGGGAGGCAGTGGCAGCGGTGGTCAGTACCAATGCCCTTCAGAGGAGGACAGCCACCCTGTACCGCAAGAGGATGAATGATCTCCTCCAGGTTAATTCACTTTTTTCATCACTCTCAACACACACACACTCACAAACCCAGTACTCAACCACAGGGCCCTCACTCACTGCCAAAAGGCATCACCATTCACTCTCTCACACTCACTATCATTGTCCTCATCCTGTCCATGTGACCACTCACCACCCACACAGGCCAGGCATATTTACCATCTGGCCCAGCAGGCATTCTGCTTACACTTTCTCCATCTCTATCCATGCAGAATAAGATGGCACACAAGAGAGAGAGGTCGCAGGCCGATGGCAGAATGCCCAAAATCAAGGACTTTGAAAACAGAGCCATCTAGCTGGCCGGCGAGGATCTGGACTGTTCCTATGCTGATGGTGAGGCCAGCGGTGCTCTGCCAAGTGAGGATCCAGCAGTGCAACATCCATCAGACAACAATGCCATGAGTGATGTGTCCTTATTCACAGGCCACTGCTTACACTAATTATCTCTCCTTGCTTTCGCAGGCACATCTACCAAAGAGCCAACAGAGTCCATGACCCAGGGTGTCCAATCAAGCCCCGAAGAAACCTCTGAAGGGGAAGCTGGAGGTACCCTCCCTGAAGTCCATCACAGTGCTCACCCACAACCTCCACCAGCGCAGAGGCACACACCTCGGTGGGACCTAGCTGTAGAGTAGCCCCAGGATCACAATCTGGTGAGCAGGGACTTCCCAGATTTCCAGCACTAGGAGGACTGCTGGAAACCAGAAATTTGCTGAGTCCGAGTCAGATGATGAGCCTCTGGACTTTGTCATGCCACAGTTGCTGGAGCTGCAAAGGCAAGCTCGGGAACATCAGGAAGGGATGTCCGCTGCACTCCTCAGATTGCAAAGTACGATGGAGGAGTCCGTCCGCCTTCAGGCTGAGGTGATAGCGCCGGCATTGCAACGCACCGAGGTCAACACTGATAGGATGGCAGCAGCCATGGAGACCTTGGTCCAGAACTTTGCTCCTGCACTGCTGCGTGGGCTGAACTCCATCGCTGATGCCATAGTTGGCCTCCAACAATATGTGTGTGAGAGGGATGCCAGGCAGCTCAATCTCACTCCAGCTACCCCTGCTCCTCAAGAAGTCAGCCTGGGGCCTTCGGCTGCCTATAGGGAGGAGGATCCACAGGTACACACTCTGGGCCCATCCATCCAGGAGACTCCGAGAGTGTCCAGCCAATCTGACTTCCTGTGACCTCCGCAGCTCCAGCTTCACTGGCCAAGGAGGGTGCCTCTGCCACACAGCATGACCCCAAAAGCAGGCTGGGGCCCTCCAAGTCTCAGCCCTCCAGAAGGTGCATGCCAAAGTCATCACAGACAGGGCATTGCAGTCAGCAGGCTGTCTCCACTTCCACTCTGCATGTCCAGGGCATAGTGGCAGGATTAGGACAGTTAAGGAGAACTAGTTGCACAGCCTGGACACAGGTTTTAATCACTTGTACATACTGTTCACTATTGTCAATAAACTCCTAAGAATATCTCCCTGCCTATGGCCCCTTGTTCCGATGAGCAGTGGTCTTGTCACTCAGATGTGAAACCTTTCTGCACAAGATAAAGGCAGGGGTCTCAGTACCGGGTCACTTCCCTGTGCTCTGTGTGGCCTTCAGACCACAGTGATGGTCCAGCCTCACACTCCTTGGAAACATTACTAATGCCTGCACCTCAACAGTGCTTGTCATTGCTGCCAGAATGTAGTGGGCAGAGGCCACAGAGTTCTCTCATTCTCTCTGTGTGCTCTCATACCTTTAAGGAGGGGCTGGCCCCCATCTTGTAAGCATCTGTGACCAGTGATGCTGTGCACCAGCTCCAGAAGGGCTGAGGTGCTGAAGTCGGACAAAGCACCAGATGCTTCTACAGTTTCATGGCTACGTCTCTATGATATGATCCTGACATGGAGTGCAAGCGAGCTGCCCTCGGCCAGACAGGAGTCAGACATTCTCAGAGGCTATGTGAAGTTCTATGGTTTGTCCTCAATGTATGCAGTCGAGTGACTATTAGGGCCTCCACTGCCTTGCCTTGACAAGATCATTCTCACAGAGGGTATTCGTGCTGCCACAAACCAGACTCGAGTCAAGTGTTCACAAATACAATGTGAGGATTTACAGGGACATCTCACTGCATGTCATCATCATCTTCCACAAATCTAGCAGCTATGAGGGCCTCCTGAGTGTGCCTGCCTCGTATAGCCAGTGCGAGGGTTTCATCCTCGTCATCATCGCCTCCAAGGACCTCCTCAGCCTCACCCCGTCGGCGTCCTCCTCCAACTCCTCCTCAGCCAGCTCATCTCCCCGTTGGTGTGCCTGATTGTAAAGTGCGCACCCTCTGTGGACTATATTGCAGGGTCCCATCTGACCAGTCCAGGCACCAGAACCTCATCTTCAGCATCCCGATGGTCTGCTCCACCAAGGTGCGAGCTGCAGCATAAGCCTCATTGTACCGTCATTCTGCTGTCTGAGGCCACCGCACTGGCATCATCAGCCATGGCCTTTGTGGGTAGCCAAGGAGCCATCCCTGCAACTTCTGTGGACCCTGGAAGACTCCAGGGATCTGTGACCGACTGAGAATGTAGGCGTCATGCACACTCCCTGGGAACCTTGCACATACCTGCAGGATGCGTTTCTGGTGGTCGTACACCAGCTGCACATTCAGCGAATGGAAGCCCTTGCGGTTGATGTAGTCCATCATGTGTTGCCACGGAGATCTGAGCGCCACATGAGTGCAGTCTATCGCACCCTGCACCTGTAGGAAACCCAAGATCTGGGCGAACCCAATCTCTCATAGATCCTGTCTGTCCTGGTCCCGGATAAAATGCACAAAGTTGTGTGCTCTCGCAAAGATGGCATCTGTGATCTCATGGATGCATTTGTGGGTGTAGGCTTGTGAGATCCCACAGAGATCACCTGTGGAGCCCTGAAAGTAGTCACTGGCGTAGAAATTGAGTGCCATGGTCACTTTCACGGCCACTGGCAGTGGATGCCCTTCATGTTCCCGTGGCACCAAATCCTGCAGTAACTGACAGACATGAGCGACCATATCCCTAGACATTCACAGTCTTCAGTGACACACTGGTTCTCAGTCATCTGCAGGAATGAAAGGCAGTGTTGCTAGGCGCCAGCCTGCAACAGCTCGCTGTGGCTGTCGACGGCTTGTGCAGAAGCCCCAGCCGCCACTTCTTCCTGAGGTTGCTGCTCTGCGCAGCCAGGAGCCTCAGTTGCTCTCGTCACTTGTCTTTTTTGCACTCTGTAGGCCATCAGGCATACACCAGGCTTCATGATCCTGATGTACTCCTGAAGGATGAAAGTGTGCCAGTCCCTTAACGCTCCCTGGAGACTGCTGGCCACCATTTGGATGGCCAGAGATTAGTGCATTGCATGGCTGCCCTGTTAGCTTGAACCATGGAGGGAGACTGGTCCAAATCGGGATGCTAGTATTGCAAGGGACTGTGAGTGCCTCCACCAGTGACTGCTACATGGTCAGCTTTAGTGAGGAGATTGTACTAGTGTGCAGTCTAACTGCTCTGCAGTCCACTAAAGTGCACATGAATTTGCAGTCTGTGCCTGGGAGGGGGGTGGCATGCGGAGGGGTGTGCATGGGATCTCCGGAGAGCTTGGTGGCACTTTGATGCCTCTGCGTTGCTTGAGTGGGCAGATAAACTAGGAGCCCGACCCCAATCATATCAATGTGGCTGCGCCTGAACTGTTTCAGTTGCAGAGGAATGGTCACTTTCTACAGGTTTCCCAAATGCGTGGCCACTTACCTCACCCGCCCACCCTACCTCCTCACACCCACTCACAAGTCACCTCAACGGCAGGATGGCACTTGCCCCCCGCTCCCCCTCACCCTCAAAAGTCGTCTTCAAGGCAAGAAGGCAGTTAACCCCAACCCCCCCCCCCCCCCCCCCCCCCCCCCCCCCCACAGCGTCCCTGAAGCCTGCAAAGCAACAGGTGACCCTGGCAAGCTCTGCAGAACATTGCTGTGCACTCACCTCCAGTTCACCCACAGTGTAGGCCGCCAATGGCACGTTGGGAAACACGTCGGCGTGCTTTCCTGCTGACATGGACAGATGATCCAACAGGTGTGCAAGTGTCTGGCGGGATGGCCTGACAACGATATGCTGATGTATTATAATGAGGTTCCCAACTGATGGCGGGAAACGGAGCCCGCCGTCGATGGGCTGAGCGGCCTGTCTTCCCGCAATTGTGAAACTGATCGCGCGATATTGCCCGCCCATTGCACCTATCGTGCCTATCCCCAACAGGCATGGAAATTCCGCCCAATGTCAGCCCGAAGCAACTGAGACTATCAGTTCTCCGAATGGGAGGAGAACGAGATCTGGAAAAATCATAAAGCCTCCAGACCATCTGAATTTCTAAAGTCACAGATTGGAAGGAGAAGGGGTAGCATGGAAATATTATACTGTAAATATATTTGGGTAAGGACTTGGGGGAGATGCAGATAAGGATATTCAGGTTAGTAAGGGTGAATGTAGGACTGGGCAAACAGTACCACACACATTACAATGAGGAGAGTCACATAATGGCAGACTGTGTGCAGAGAGAATCTGAGAGAAGTCAGCATGAAGATAGCTTTATGTTCAACCACACAAACCTCCAGGACTCTTAGTGAGACACCAAACAACCTTGCTTGTTAGAGGTTAAAAGGGGGCAAGATTTTCACACTTTTAAACAATGACCAGAGTGACTATTCTGACAGTGGATAGACTGTTAGTCACATAATTTTGGCTGGAGGAAGGAATTTCTGGGTTAACTCACACCGTAAAAGTCAGTTCAGGAATTAGAATTTATCTGGCTGGGAAAGGAAAATGAGCTAAGAATCACTTTGGGCTGGTTCCTGGAAAATGAGGTGTCAACTTAAGGGACAGAATAAAGAATAACCATAGGGGGAGATTTTCAGTCATTTTAAGTTAAATGGAGGGATTTTTTTTGTAGTGAAGTGTATGAGTTGCCTTCTGATATCGTGTTTAGTCAATTTTGCTTTTAGTTTGTGTGTGACAGTAAAGATTTTAAAGCTGAAATCTTGTCGTGTGATCCTTTCAGCCATTTACTGGAAGTTTGAATTTCTTTTTAAAAGTTATCAGTCTCTACGAGAATCATAACAAATATGAAACAGCAAAGAAACGTAATTCGAGTAAGAAAGTCCAGTTGAAGAGCTACCACTGACATTGGTGCAATGGACTGAATGGCCTCCTGTGTACTGTAATTTCTACAATTCTATGGTTATAACTGACCTTGATTCAGCATAGCAACACATGAGGCAATGGAGTAACCTTTGAAATACAATTATTTTTTTTCTTTAGCTGTCTGAATAAATGAAGCCCATAGTGCTGGTCACATTTTGTTATGCAGGAACAGCTGTGTCGTTCCTGATCTATCTCATGAATCACAATTTAATTCCGTTCCACTTTAACTCGTTAATGTATTTCCAGTGACAGTGATGAAGTCTGGCAAACTGGCAAGAGATTTAGCAGCAATAATCCGGGTATATAAATTTCTCAAGTTACCTTAATTGATGAAAATATCCTTCCATGCAAAAGTACTCTATTTTCAAACAAGATCATTAGCACTGTATTCTCATGCACAGTCGAGGGTTTGCCAATCAATGGGCACATTTAGATTAATATTGGTGATTCTGAACATTTTATGGAGTTCATACAACATTGGCAGATCAGTTGCTTTGACAATGTGCAAAATATTTCCCAGGAATGAAATCTGTCAGATTCCTTACTAATTGAAATATTATTAATTAACTGGAACAATCATTTCAGACTGACATTGTTATATGATATATAATAGGAGCTGGTTTTCCCTAACCATATTTAACGTTCCAATAAATACTTAGATTAAGAACAAGTTCACTTGATGGTTCGTAGGGAAAATGGCTCACACCAGTGAGACGGTTCTGCAATTAAATCTCACGGACATTTGACATTTTATTCTGCACATTGATCAAAATCCTAGAAGTAAATCATAGAATAAAAGGTAAGGGATAAAAAATTGGATTAGGACTGATATCAGATGTGGGAACATAGCATGATTATCCTAGGCCCACTCCCATTGAAGCACGTTGTGATGCCTGTTCATCAACATGATTGCACCAGGTAGCCCAGTCCAAAACGCACTGCTGACTGGCTGAGCATTCAGCAAGGGACCAAGGTACATGTGTGGCTAACATGACACACAGCTAACCAGCACCTCTTAAAGGCTGCCTTCCCCTTTTAAAGGGAAGCTGCACTCATGCTACAAGAACAAATGCAATAGAGCCTGGAAGACATTGTAAGAAGGATGGGAACAGCAACTAGAGTAAAATACCAGGGGGAGGGCTCTCAGGTTTCCAGATGCAGTCTCGGAGGCCTTGGTGATTAAGGTTGATAGGAAGAGAGAGGCCAAGTCTCCACAAGTGGCCAGGAGACCTTGAAAGTGCACCCTGTATAAGGAATAGGTGCATGTGGCAAGGGAGGTCAATTTCAAAATCTGGCTCTGAGGACCTGTCTGCATTGCCATACGAGTAATTAGGGTCAGTGAATACATCTTCAAAGGACCTCTCCTACCCATTGCACAATCAATTTCTCATGCTGCTCAATGTGCCACACACCCATCACTCACCTAGCAGCAGTCAGGACTCATGTCGAACATTCAAAGAACTCCATCTTACGCTCATATACTTATCAATGCTACTAGCTTCACACCCATCTCTCACTGCTTCCATATACCTCCAGCTAGTTATCTAAGGCAGGCACGTCACGCTAATACATTGTAACACACTGACATTCTTCCCTTCATCTAGCAGGACAAAAGAGCACACATAAACATAAGAACATAAGAAATAGGAGCGGGAGAAGACCATATAGCCCATCAAGGCTGCTCCACCATTTAATATGATCATGGCTGATCTTGGGCGTTAACTTCACTTTCCTGCCCACTCCCCGTATCCCTTGATTCCCTGACAGGCCAAAAATATATCTATCTGAGCCTTAAATATACTCAATGATGCCACATCCACAATCCTCTAGGGTGGAGAATACACAACACTTTGAGTGAAAAGATATTTCCTCATCTCAGTCCTAAATGATTAACCCCTTATCCTGAAAATGTGCCCCCTTGTTCTAGATTCTTCGGCCAGGGGAAACAATGTTTCAAATGTCAAACCCCTTCAGAACCTGAATGTTTCAGGGAGATCACCTAATTCTTCTAAACTCCAGAGAATATAGACCACATTTCATCCTCTCATCATAGGAACAACGTTCTCATCGCAGAGAACAATCTAGTGGACCTTCGCTGTACTGCCCCCAATGCGAGTATATCCTTCTTTAAATATGGAGCCCAAAATTGCATACAGTATTCCAGGTGTGGTCTCACTAGAGACCTGTACAATTGTAGAAAGACTGCTTTATTCTTGTACACCAATCCCCTTGCAATAAAGGCCAGTACACCTTTTAGGGAAGATGGTGGAGTAGTGGAAACGTTGCTAAGCTAGTAATTCATTTAACCCAGGCTAATGCTCTGGGGACATGGGTTCAAATCCCATCATGGTAGCTAGTGGAATTTAGATTCAATTAATTAATAAATCTGGAATTGAAAACTAGTATCAGTTACAGTGACCATAAAGTTAATTGTCAAAAAAACTCATCAGGAGTGTTTTCCTGCCCTCTAGGAAAGGAAATCTGTTGTCCTTATCTTGTCTGGCTGACATGTGACTCCAGACCCACAGCAATATGATTGACTCTTAACTGCCCTCTAAAATGGTCTAGTAAGCCACTCAGCTCAAGAGCAATATGGAAGGGCTACAAATGCTGACTTTGCCAGCAACACCCATATCCCATAAAAATATTTTAAAAACAGCCAAATCTCTCTGAACGTCAACATCACTCCGTGTAAAAAATATTCTGCTTTACTGCTCTTACAACCACAGGCCTCACACTTGCCCACATTATACTCCACACCTTGTTACCTATTCACGTAATGTGTCTATATCTCTTCAATATTTTTGTGTCCTCCTCACAGTTTGCATTCCCACCTGGCTTTGTATCATCAGAAAACTTAGTTACATTATTTTGTCTCTTCATTTAAGCAATTAATATAGTTTGTAAATAGCTGAAGCCACTGCACTGATTTTTGTGGCACTCATGAGTCACAGCCTGCCAATTTGAAAATGCTCCACTTATCCTTATTCTCTGCTTCCTGTCCATTAGCCAGACCCCTATCCATGCTAATATATCATCCTCAACTCCATGAGCCCTTATCTTGCCTATTGACGTGTTGTATGCACCTTATCGAATGCTTTTTGGAGATCTAGGTATACTACATCTACTGGTCCCCCTTTATTTACCCAACTAGTTACATCCTCAAAAATCTCTAATTTGTCAGATACTGATTTCACTTTTGTAAAACCATTTTGACTTGTTCTAGTCACCCTATGCATTTCTAAGTGCATTGTTAAGTCTTTCTTAATAGATCCCAGTGTTTTCCTGATAATTGATGTCAGGCTAACTGTCTTGCTTTCCCTCTCCCTCCTTTCTTGAATAGCTGTGTTGTGTATGCTAACTTCCTAAACGCTGGGACCATTTTGGAAAATCATGGCCAGCACACCTCACTATTTCTGCAGCTATCTCTTTTAGAACCATAGGATGTAGGCCATCAGATCCTGGGGATTTGTTGTATTTTATACCTTTGAGTTTCTCCAGTACTTCTTCTCTGCTGTACCTCAATTTCCTTACTCTTATTAGCCCCTAGGCTACACTCTATTTCTGGTGAGATGGTATATAAAAGAGAATGCTGATGGCTGTGCGCAGAGTTTCTTGTTGCATTGGCAGACCTGCTACAGAGCCTCTTGTCATTGTCAAGGAGCATGGAGCAGCCGGTCTCCAACTTGACACAGGGCTTCATGCAGAGACTGGAGCTCATCCTTTCCACTGTGGGAGTGTTGGCCAATTCCATGCAAGTATGTGGAGGCATATCTCTAATGCAGTAACTCAGTACTGTAGTGAAAGCTCAGACTGAGGTCATGCAAGCCATGCATGACTCAGACTGCTGCCAGATACAGGGCTCATAGGGAAGTGCAGGTTCTTACTGCAGTCCAGCAATCCAATGAATTGCTAGGATTCCTGAGATGCCATCCTGGGGAAGTGCCAGTGGCTTCACAGTGTACAACTCTGCTGACCTCTCTCAAAAATACAGTATTCGCGCTCCCACCAGTCCACTTTGTCAATGTCCTTGTTGTTGCCGATCAGTCAACGAGCAGTCCGAAGGTGGGCCCACAAGGGTGATGGATGAACAAGACCTTTTTTTTTATTCATTTATGGGAGATGTGCGTCACCGGCTAGTTTGAATCAAAACAATTGTGCCTGGAACTTTTTCCAGCTGCTCAAACGAGCAGGTTGTAATCAGAACCTGAAGGAAGAGCCGGCAACTTCAACGATCACATGACATGTGTCCAGTTTTCTCAGGGCAGATCGAGTGAAGATTGCCCTTACGTTTTTACATTGCTGTTCACATATAATGGCCTTATAGAAGCTGCCGTTGTAACAAGCTATGGCCTATATTTTAGGGAACTAGAGAAGAATGCGAAACACCAGAAAGATACATTGTAAGTTGACAAGATCAGAGCTTAATTCATTCAACTATCAGGTGATTCAGTTGGACTTTTGACATTAAGTGCTCTCAATTAACCTGAGATTGATAAGTACTATTTGCATTGCAGCTTGCTACATGGATAGGCCAAAAGTAACCCTGCCACGAAATGAAATAAATGTTTTTTTTTCATTCATTTACAGGATGTGTGCCTCGCTGGCTAGGCCAGCATTTATTGCCCATCCCGAATTGCCCTTGAGAAGGTGGCGGTGAGCTGCCTTCTTGAAACCGCTGCAGTCCCTGTGGTGTAGATACACCCACAGTGTTCTTCGGGAGAGAATTCCAGGGTTTTGACCCAGTGACAGTGAAGGGATGGCGATATATTTCTATATCAGGATGGTGAATGGCTTGGAGGGGAACTTCCAGATGGTGGTGTTCTATGTATCTGCTGCTCTTCTCCTTCCAGGTGGTATCGGTCATGGGTTTGGAAAATGCTGAATAAGGAGCCTTGGTGAGTTTCTGCAGTGCGTCTTGTAAGTGGTACACACTGCTGCTGCTAGGGGTGCAGCAAGTTCTGGAGTACAAGTCTTCAGTACTATTGCTGGAATATTGTCAGGGTCTATAGCCTTTGCAGTATCCAGTGCTTCTTTCAGCTGTTTCTTGATATCATGTGGAGTGAATCAAATTGGCTGAAGCCTGGCATCCGTGATGCTGGGGACCTCTGCAGGATGCTGAGATGTAGCATCCACTTGGTACTTTTGGCTGAAGATTGTTGCGGATGCTTCAGCCTTATCTTCTGCACTGCTGTGTTGGGCTCCTGCATCATTGATATTTGTGCAGCCACCTACTCCAGTGAGTTGCTTAATTGTTCATACCATTCACAACTGGTAATGGTTGATCATTAATGATCAGATGGTAGCATCTGATCCATTGGTTGTAGAATTGCTTAGCTCTGTCTATCACTTGCTGCTTATGCTGTCTGGCACACAAGTAGCCCTGTGTTGTAACTTCACCAGGTTGACACCTCATTTTTCGGTATGTCTGGTGCTGCTCCTGGCATGCCCTCCTGCACTCTTCATTGAACCACGGTTGAACCCCTGGCTTGGTGGTAAAGATAGAGTGGGGCATATGCTGGGCCATGAGGTTGCAGATTGTGTTCTAGTACAATTCTGCTGCTGTTGATGGCCCACAGCGCCTCATGGATGCCCAGTCTTGAGTTATTAGATCTGTTCGAAATCTATCCCATTTAGGACAGCGGGAGTGCCACACAACATGATGAAGGGAGGTGAGGATGAGGTCAAGTTTATTTTTCCTTCTTGTTTGTTCCCTCACTATTTGTCGCAGACCCTGTCTGGCAATTATGTCCTTTAGGACTCAGCCAGCTCGGTCTGTGGTGGTGCTTCTGAACCACTCTTGGTGCTGGACATTGAACTCCCCCACTATAATACCTTCTCCCCAGTAGAGGTGTCTCACTGTCTTCTTTCTTATTCCCAGATCATTTGTCCCTGGGTCAGGTCTGCCAATTCAGGAGATTTTTTGGCTCAGCAATCCCAACCTTTAAAAATGTCCTTCCAGAGGTCAGAATTTTGGTTGAGGGATGTGGACTAAAGAAAAGTCAGGGCGGGTGACCTGGAACAAATACCGAGGCTGCAGGTGTGTAGGCAGGCTGGGCACAAGGCCTACCTCTGTACTCCAGCATTGTGCTTAAATAAATAAAATACAATAATAAAACAAAAAACATACCTCTAGCCCATATCCCTCCACCTGAACCCCATGCATACTATGTGTGCCCCATCCATGCTAACCTATGCCAACCCATACCCCTCTACCCACTTCCCATTGCTCCCACGCCAATTTGGTGTCTCTCTATCCACTCCCATTTCCCCCATACCCCTATGCCAACTTAATGCCCCTCTACCCATCCATTGCCTCCATATCCCCTATGCCAACTTAGTGCCAACTTATGCTAACCCATGCCTTCCACCTTCCACCCTTTGCCCTTTCCCCCTCCATATCAACTCACCTAGTATCCTTGAAGAGTTCCTTGACATCTTTAACAATTCCTGGACAGTTTTGACACTTCCTGGATAGATTTGACAGCTGTGACATCTGGACAGCTCTTTTAAAGTTCCTTGACAGCTGGGCAGCTCTTTGACAGCTTGATAGTTCTGTGACAGCTGGACAAATCTTCTACAGTTCTTTGACAGCTCTTTTATAGTTCCTTGACAGTTCCTTTGAGCTTTTGCACAAAAAGTGCATAATCATGTTCATTTTTAACAATCCCAAAGGGTGCCTTACCTCCCAAACGTGGCTTGGAGCCCTATCCAAAATGGGTAACTACTTCTCCAAAGGGGTATCCAAATGAATCCATCAAATTCAGACCTCCTCTTACCCATTCTAATCAGCACACTGCTGATTCCACACTCCCGTTCTTCCAAATTCCCACTTCAGTGGAGGCAGTTGGTGATTTAAATGGCCAGCTGCCTCCGTGAATCATGCATGAATGAACCCCAGCCAGACTCCAGTCCCAACCCCGTGGAGATAGGAAATGCCGGCTTTGGGGGCAGGTCTTAGAATTTCTGGCCACTTCCGGGATTTTCACCATGACGGAGAAACGTTCATCTTTGCATTGACTCCCTGTTGCCCATTGTCAATGGGAAATACAATTCAGACAGGAGTAAAACAGGAAGCAAAATTGCTATAGCCTATTAAGCGCTATTGCCCAAAAAACAATTTCAGGCTCAAAGACCAAGAAAAATAATATGAACAAACTTCTGCTCCATCCAGCCTGTCCACACAATTGTGATCATAATAAATACTAGTGCTTCCCCAACTATTTTTCAATGTGATTGCATTTTGATAATTGAAAATTATTCTGACCCCAGACACCAACCAAAATAAAACAGCAATAAAGCAACATAGCAACATTCAGAATATAATTATTGCAGTTTGCATCTTCAACATCATATCAATATGTCAATGTGTTTTTAAATCACTTTGTAAAGATGTTATTATTTTATGGACTCACCAGTGTATTACTTCACCTGAGACCTTGGCTAAGAAACAACAGATTCTATTGATGATCATATTTGCCTTCAGCATTACTGATCTTTAGCAACATTACACCAAGTTTCCCAAGGCTATCTTGACAACATTGATTTTAATCTGAGATAAATTAAATAAACTTCTAACTTTCTACTACGGATTACAATTTCATATTCCCCAATGACAGAAGACTTGGAAACCTCCCTCTATCACCCGCAACATTGTAATCAGCCGCTCTCCACAAAAATACACACACACACACAAACACAAAAACACACACACACAAACACAAAAACACACACACAGTAATCATCCCTTCTCCCCCGCTTCACACACACACACACACACACACACACACACACAAACACAGTATTCATAGAAACATTAGACTTAGGAGCATGAGAGGGCAATTTGGCCCTTCAAACCTGCTCCACCAGCAGGTCGAAAATTCTAAGACCTGCCCCAAAGCCGGTATTTCCCATCTCCATGGGGGTGGGACTGGAGTTGGACTGGGGTTCATGCATGCGTGATTCCCAGTCACAGCTGATCTGGTTGTGGTTTCAACTTCAGCTTCCTGTTTGCCTTATATAACCCTTGGCTCCCTTTGTCTATTAAAGGTTTATCTAACTCAGCCTTGAATAAATTCAATGACCTAGTCTCCACTGCTTTCTGGGAAAGAGAATTCCACAGACTAATGATCATCTGAGAGAAAAACGTTTTCCTCATCTCTGCCTTAAAAGGGAGACCACTTATTTTTAAACTGTGTCACGGAGATCTAGTCTCCCCTGAAGACAAATCATCCCTCAGATATCCCCTCTAACAAGTCCCCTCAGGATCTTATATGTTTCAGCAAGACCACTTCTCATTCATAACAACATAAGAAATAGGAGCAGGAGTAGGCCATTCAGCCCCTCAAACCTGCCCCACCATTCAATAAGATCATGGCTGATCTGCCCCAGGACTCAAATCCTCTTTCGTGCCAGCTCCTCATAACCCTCAACTCCCAGATATTTTAAAAATCTATCTACCTCCTCTTTAAATACTTTCAGTGATCTAGCCTCTACAACTCTCTGGGGTAGAGAATTCCAGGCATTTACTACCCTCAGAGAGAAGAAATTCCTTTGCATCTCAGTTGTAAATGAGTGTTCCCTTATTCTGTAACTGTGTCCCCTAGTTCGAGATTCCCGTACTAGTGGAAACATCTTCTCAACATCTACCCTGTCAAGCCCCCTAAGAACCTTGTATGCTTCAATAAGATCATCCCTCATTCTTCTAAACTCTAATGAATAAAGGCCTAACTTGTTTAGCCATTCTTGATAAGTCAACCCCTTCATCCCAGGAATCAGCTTAGTGAATCTCTTTTGAACTGCCTCCAATGCCAGTCTGTCCTTTCTTAAATATGGGGACCAAAACTTTACACAGTACTCCAGGTGCGGCCTCACCAACACCCTGTACAGCTTTAACAAGGCTTTCCTATTTTTAAACTCCAACCCCCGAGTAATAGAGGTCAACATTCCATATGCCTTCTTAGTTACTAGCTGCACCTGCATGCTAACTTTTTGTGTTTCATGCACAAGAACACCCAGATCCCTCTGTGCTGCACTTTTTTTGGAGTCTCTCTTCAGTTAAATAATAGTCTGCCTTTTGATTTTTCCTGCCAAAGTGCATGACCTCACACTTTCCTACGTTAAACTCCATCTGCCAAGTTTTGCCCCCTCACTCAACCTATCTATATCCCCTTGAAATTCCTTATGTCCTCATCATAACATACCCTCCCACTTATTTTTCTATCAGCAGCAAATTTGGATACATTATACTCTGCCCCCTCCTCCAAGTCATTAATATAGATAGTAAATAGTTGAGGACCTAGGACTGATCCTTGTGGCACTCTGCTAGTTACATCTTTCCAACCTGAAAAAGACCCATTAATCCCAACTCTCTGTCTCTGTGTGTTAACCAATCCTCAGTCCATGCTAATACATTACCCCCAATACGGTGAGCTCCTATCTTGTGCAATAACCTTTTATGTGGCACCTTATCGGATGCCTTCTAAATTCCAATGGGTATAGGCCCAAACTGTTCAACCTTTCTTCATAAGATTAGCTCTTCATCCCAGGAATGAGTCAAGTGAACCTCTCTGAACTGCCTTTAACACAATTATATTGTTTTACAAATAAGGACACCAAAACTGCACACAGTATTCCAGATGTGGTCTCATCAAGGCCCTACACAGTGCAGTAAAACTTCCCAACTTTTATATTCCATTCCCATTGCAATAAATGCCATCATGCTAGTTGCCCTCCTAATTGCTTAGTGTACCTGCGTACCAAATTTTGTGATTCATGCACCAAGACACCCAGATCCCCCTGAAACACAGGGTTCTGCAATCTCTCTCCATCTAAATAAAATTACTGCTTTTGTATTCTTCCTGTCAAAATGGACAAGTTCACATTTTCCCACATTATACACCATCTGCCAAATTTTTGACCACTCAATTAGCCTATCTATAGCCCTTAGTAGACTCTTTAACTCCTCTTGAAAGCCCCCTTTCTCCCCCAACCCCCACACTCACTGAGATCATCCCCTCTCCCCTTGCCCCTCACACACACTGCAATCAGCTCTTCTCCCCACTTTTTGGTCTGGTTGCCCAGTGCCTGCGAAACAAAGTCTTCGGGTTAAGGAGTATTTACAATGGGCAGACAGGAGCTGAAACACAGCAATGTTTGAAGCTGCCACTCACTTTTCTGGCTTAGCCACATGACTTCGCAGTTTTTCCCGCACTCTGGACACCTCAGTCAGTCAGTGACTGAGTTACACTCACCTACCTCTGGCTGTGCCAAGTCAGTACACAAACATCCTGGGCCCATTTGGCACTCACTGCCAAATGGGTTTTCTAAAGTTAAAGAGCACTTTTGGGCTCACCACTTGCCCCTTGCTCCTTGGTGGCATTGATCTAGTGAGTCCAGAGCTATCCAGCCAGAGCATCTGGACTGGGTACTCTTCTTTCCACAGTTACCATTGCTACCTCAGAAGAGTGGGAGCTTGTGACCCCAAATAATATCT
The DNA here is from genome assembly GCF_017639515.1 of Carcharodon carcharias. Lineage (NCBI taxonomy): Eukaryota > Metazoa > Chordata > Chondrichthyes > Lamniformes > Lamnidae > Carcharodon > Carcharodon carcharias. The sequence goes on along the minus strand of NC_054469.1, from coordinate 38,725,686 downwards.
CTGCCACCCCACTGGTGGTCATGACCCACAGTTTGATAAATACATGCTCTAAACCACCCATAATCATGTAATTTCCAGGGAATGGCCAAAAAAAAACACAGATGAACTACCCAGGGCAAATTTGGAGGGCTGGTGTGGGGGTGTAAAATCTGTGAAATTCCTCTCTGAACCTCCCCCTCAACAGGTCACTGAAACTAGGGAGGTAAATTAGTTCACATAGAGACAACAGAGAAAGTGCTCTAGAGGCAGAAAGGTAAATAAGGAAGGTAGAAAAGGCTGAAAGGCAAACAAAAGAAATAGCCAGATGGAATTAAAGTGAAAACAAGTCGGAAGGGACTTTCGCTCACAGTTTAATTTTTGTACATGAGCAACACCATGGAAGATGAACTAGTAAATAGCTTGCCTAGGCAACTTCCGGTGTGACTGCATGAAAACTAAATAGAGAGGCTGAAAGCATATCACATTTGTGGACTGACCATTTTTTCCACTGTGTTGCATATGCAACATGTGAGTGGTATCAGATCATCTGTAACTAATTGCAAAGCAGTTAGCTCTACTCCTATTTACATTCACCTTTTTATAATGCTTAAAACCATTTTGGATTCTTATCTATAATAAATAAATTGTCCTTGCATTTTAAGTGTCACATTGAAACGTCCTAAGCTCTTCACACAATGAACTACTTATCCAAGTGAAAAGATTGTTATTACCTCTGCCCTTGCCAAACACAACTGACACCCCATGCCTTATGCAATCCTGTAATTCGCTACAAAGCTTTCCACAGCCTCAGTCTTCCCTACATCTGCAATATGCTCCTGCCCTACTTTTATGCTGGTGATTTTATGGCTTGCTTATTAGTCTGCAGACGAACCCGCATGTCAGTGTTTTTGCATTTTAGAGATGAGTCATGAATCAGGCGTTAGGCCTCTCATTAATATGTGCAAAGGTTTCAACGCATGTTTAAATTGGCTGTCAGAGTGTCGAAACACTGAAAACGCAACATGCCAGACATAGGCCGGAATATTCCATCCCCGTTGGTGAAACCAGTTTGCGATCGTCTGCTCCGACCGTCCATGGCGGGCTGCATTTCCTACTGCCAGATGTTGGGAACATCTTTGCAATACATCTGCATATAATTATAATCCCTGCCTGCAAGAATCATCCCCTCACACTAGATTATCCAGAATCATGCCGACGTGTTTCGCAACTGTACATAAGCAATGTGCACCTGGTGAGCTGCACTTCACTTGTGACTTTGAAGTTTGTTTGCCTACCTAGCTTCGGTTAGCACTCGTGGTCATCAGCATCAGGCTTCACAGGCAGAACCATATCAGTTTTATGGGAGCTCATGGGCAGGTCTCTGCCAGACCAGCCATAAAGCGGGGATGGCTTTTCAATGGCTGCAGGACTAGAGCTTGCTTGGGGAAAGGGAGAAAAGGCCTCACGCAGGTGAAGAGGCTGCAGGGCTAGGGTTGTTCTGGGGAAGGGGGCTATCCCAGGGTGTGTGTGGGGTCACATGTTGATCTGTGCAAGTGGCCTCAAGATGGTGAGGCTGACGAGGCAGTCTCCAAAGGAGATAAGGCCAAATGGAGTCATGAAGGTGTGTGAGAGAGTGTAAGTGATGATATCCCTTGAGCTGGCAGTGAGTGAGATGCCAGTAAATGTGTAATGGGCTTATGAGTGTGTGTGTTTAGAGTGATGAGATGGTTGCCTTACCCTGGTGGCACGGATGAGATCATTCATCCCCTTTCTGCACTGGATGGCCAACCTCTTCTGTACAGCATTGGCACTGATCACCACTGCCACCGCCTCCCAAGCCGGAGTAGAGAGATTGTGGACAGATCTCCTGTGGACAGAGTGGGTTAGAGGATATCATGGTGGGCCTCCAAAAGGCATTCCAATGATGGTTCACTGAACGCTTCTTGGCTTTCAGGGCCATGTCTTTACTGGAGCAGTCCTGGGCTGCAAGCATTGAGAACTGTGCGCCCGGCTGCAGTTTAAATATGGCACCCGGAGTGAGGAAACCGTGAGGTAACGGCGTGGCGGGCAATTCAGAGACCGCCCGCCAGGGAGTTGGCATGTTTCCTGTGGCTGCATAATTATTGAGGCAGGAAGTGGACAATTCGGTGTGAAAAGCTGCCATTGTGGCCGACGGGTAAAACGTCCTTTATCCGGCCCTCTGCCACACTTAGTGCAAATCTGGGACAGTGCTGCCCATAGTTCCAATGTTGTTCAAATGAGTCTTGGCCTCTTAAAATTGGTGCTTTCCCACCCCATACTCCCTACCCACATTAAAACTTAGGGCATAATTTTCCATGCCTGCTGGCATCAGGGATCATGGTGGGCAGGAGCAGGCAAAATGGCGGGAAGGTCAAAAATCAGCTGCACAACATCATGAAGGCCAGTTTGCAATCTTCCGCTCCACTCATCAATGGCGGGTCGTATATCCCATTGCCGCATATCGGCAACTTCATTGTAATACACCTGCACATCATTATAAGTCCAGCTCGGCGGAATCATCCCCCCCAAGGCTGGATCATGCCGACGTGTTTCACAACAGTATTTGTAAGGTGTGCACCCGGCGAACTGCACTTTGAGGGCAACTCGGAGGTAAGCGCACAGTAATTTTGCACAGTGCTTGAGAGGGTCACCTGTTGGGCCTTAATGTTAAGGTGCTACGCATTCAGGTGGAGGCACAGGCAAGTCGGACATTCCCAGCTGGCTGACAGTGCGGTGCCGGTGCAAGGGCTGCACAGCAGCTGAGGTGAGTTGGGGGAGGGGCAAAGGCTGCACTGCTGTTGAGGCGAGTTGGCGAGGGGCGGGGGGGGCAAGAGCAGTTGATGGTAGTGCACAAGCACATGCAGGGGGTGTGCAAAGGGAAGCGGCCACATGTTGGGGAAACCTTGTATAAAGTGACCATTCCTCCGCAGCTGAGACATTCAGGCTCAGCCATTGTGACATGATTGGAGTTGGGCCTCTAGCTTATCTGCCAATTCAAGCAACGCAGAGATCTGAAAGTGCCATCAAATGCTAAAGAGATTTTCACCCCTCAGGCACAGACAGCAAACCAATGAGCATTTTAGTGGAATGCAGAACAGTTGGATGACTGGGCAAGTTGTACAATCTCCTTGCAAAAGCCGACCATGGGGCAGTCACTGGTGGAGGCGCTCACAGCCCCTTCCAACATCATCATTCAGGTTTGGACCAGTCTCCCCCATGGTTCAAGCTAACAGTGCTGCCTTGCAGTGTGAGTTAGGAGAATGCTTGTGCCTGAGCTGAGAGCACAGCATCCAGTCCAGTGGGTGAAGCTGTTGCCATATGGTCAGGTAGAATGGGGCGGAGTGTGATTTCGGGTGGTAATGTAGCACACTAAATCCTGGCCATCCGGGTGGTGGCCAGCACTCTCTGGGATGTGTTAAGGGTCCTTCAGACTTAATGAAGACGGGTTCTTAGTACACACATGCTAACCCACACCTCTCTCCCTTTCATTCTGCAGGAGGAGAACATCAGGAGCAGGAGCCTGATGACCTAGCTATATTCCTCATGGCATACAGAGAGCAGAGCTGAAGGAGAAGGAGATGCCTTCGCAGAGGGAAAGATCAAGGAAAGATCGAGCTACTCCGCACCCTCCTTGTGTTGACACTGTTGGAAGCCAACTATGATGTCATCGATGGTGTTCAGCCTGCGCAGCTACCATGGCAGCTACCATCCCATCAGTGTTGACCTTGGTGCATGCTGGCTATCACCTCAGACTGAAGGTGGATGTATTCCTCCAACATGCCTTGCAATCTGAGGAGTGCAGTGAACATCCCTTTCTGATGTTCCCAAGCTGCCCTTTGCAGCTCCAGCAACTGAGGTATGATTGAGTCCAGAGGCTCATCCTCTGACTCGGACTCAGTAGATTTCAGGTCTCCAGCAGTCCTCCGAGTTCCGGAAACCTGGGAAGTCCCTGCTGCCACCTACTGTGGGTCAGGCAGCCCGATTTACTCACCAGATTGTGATCCCGAGGCTACTCTAAAGCTTGGTTCCACTGAGGTGTGTGTGTCTCTGCGCTGGTGAAGGGTGTGGTTAAGCGCTGTGACGGTTCTTCAATGAGGGTTTCAGCAGATTCATCTTCAGAGGTGTCCTTGAGTCTTGAGTTGAGGACCTGGGTTGTGGACTCCCTCAGCTTTTTCCAAGGTGTGCCTGCAAAAACAAGGAGACATAATTAGTGCATGCCAGTGGCCTATGAAATCGGTCATGTCACTCACAGGATGGTTGACCGATGAATGTTGCACTGCTGGATCCTCACTTGGTTGAGCACCACTGATCTCACCGTCAGCACAGGACGGGTCCATATCCTCGCTGGCCAGCTAGATCACTCTACTTTCAAAGTCGTGAGGACCTTGAATTCAGACATTCCTCCACCAGTCTGCAACCATTCCCTTTTGCTGAGTGCCAGCTTGAACTACATGGATACAGATGGAGAAAGTGTAAGCAGGAAGTCTGCCAAGCCAGATGGTAAGTATGCCTGGCATGTGTGGGTGATGAGTGGTGCCATGAATGGGATGAGGACAAAGAAAGTGTGTGTGAGCGAGTGAATGTTAATGTCTCTTGAATTAGCAGTGAGTGAGGGCCCTGCAGATATGCGATGGGTTTGTAAGCGTGTGAGTTGAGAGTGATGAGAAGAGTAATTTACCCTGGCAGAACAAAAGAAATCATTCATTCTTTTTCGGCACTGGACAGCTGTCCTCTTTTGCAGGGCATTGGTACTGACCACTGCAGCCACCACCTCTCAAGCCAGATTGGTGATGATGCTGCCCCTCCTGTGGCCAGTGTGGAGGTAGGAGACATCAAGACAGAAGTCTGTGGCATCCGTGGGTGATCCAGGGACGCGTCACTGAATCGGGAGGCTGCAGTCTTGTGCCTTTTGGGGCCATGTTTTCTGTGCAGCAGTCGTGGGCTGGAAGCACCGATAGGTGTGTACATGGCTGCACTTCAAATATGGTTCCCAGCGTGAGGAACCAGTGAGGTGAAGGCGAATCAGAGGCTGTCTGCCAGCAAAATGGCATGTTTCCCGGAAATACATGATTAATGAGGCGGGGTTGGGACAATACTGCGTGAAAAGCTGCCATTGCGGCATATGGGTAAAACATCTTTTTTCTTGCCCGCTAGAGCGCTTATTGCAAATCTGGGACAATTCTGCCCTTATTCTCATTATCGTTCCCCTCTGCAGCTGGTTACTTTAATGCTGAGACATAAACAACAGCTTTACATCTGATCCATTTGAATCATTTCCTGAACAACACAATAGATTATGTATCAATGACTAATGCTTTGCCCTTCTTATGTTAACAAAGTATCTTCTACCTGCATTTGGAAAGATATCCAATTCTCACGGTTTCAATAAGTTTGTACTGTGACCAAATGCTTGGGAAGATATTTGATTAGTTTTTGGATGATGCTGTGACTTGTGTAGATTAAAAGAAAGAAAGATAAAAAGCAGAACAATAAAGTATTAGTAAAGAAAGCCCCTCTGTAGATCCCTACCTTGACCTGGTGAAGAGGCATGTGCGCTCCAATGTTCCCTTGAGCGAAGCAGTTGGGAGGTCCTTGCTCCTGGTAGGACCACCCGTGGCAGCAAGGTTGGGGGGAGGTGGGGTCCAAAAAGTCCTCAAAGACACATCAGATGAAGAAAGACAGTGCGTTTCATTGGCAGCGAAGGCAGAAGGAGTTTTATCCTGGTCATTTGATACGTCACCAAAATCCAACTACCAACTGGTTAAGATCCTGTGGACAATGACGGTGCCCCAAGGTTCCCAGGTTAAACAAAGTCATGTGCAACTCGGGGTCCATTTGCCAAGTCCTGTGGCAATGGAGAATTGGCAACAGGGACAGGTCTATGAGCCTGAGAGCCCCTAGTCAAGAATCTGCACAGCGGCAACAGATGCATGAAGGTTGTTGGACACCTGTGGTGGGACAGTGATGTTTTTGGGCAGCTGCATCTGTGACTGAGCAGTGCTCTTCAGGAAACCTTCTGCTCACCCCAGATGCGACAGGGGTTAGAAAAGCTGCCCCAAAAATAGGCTGTCCCACTTTCACCTGGCTGGGGAATATTAACAATCTGAAGAACCAGACAAAGGAATATTCATCCTTTGTCAAAGCCAAAGTGGACAGGTGGGAGTCATGTGGCATGACCCCCTAGGTGGAGGAACCAGTTGCATCAACTTCCTGGATAATCAGCACCTTTGCGGTCAAAGAAAGAAAATTTTAACTTTTGAAACTTGGGATATTACAACACTCATGGGTAATCTCAAGAGCAACAATCTGGAAAGAGGAACTGCAATTGTGAGCTGTCAGACTCCAAATTGACACTGCTGCCCTCAGTGATGCCCACTGACACCTTTGAAAGGAGCAGCTGAAGCAACAAGCAGGGCATACACCTTCTACTGGAAAGGAAAGGCTGACAGTGACCCTCATGTCCATGGAGTTGGTTTTGCCAACTGGAATAGGATCTTGGATGACTGCCAGAACTCCCCAGTTGTATTAATGAAAGACTCATGACACTTCACCTACAGCTCAACTGTAATCAATATGCCACCACCATCAGCACTTATGCCCTGACCCTTGACTCCAATGAAGATGTTAAGGAAAGGTTCTATTCTGACCTTGATGTGGTCCTAATTGCCATCCCAAAAGATCATGCTTCTGGGGGACTTTGATGCCAGGGTTGGCCTCTGATGTCTGGAGAATGTTATGGACAGAAGGAGATTTAATTTAAACAAGTCTGATTTCTCCTTTCACCACCCGTCCGTAAACAGAAAGGTGTTTGGATTTTGATTTCCCCCTTTAGAAGTAGTGTTATATTTCCAAACTCCTCAGTTTTGGTGTGATTCAATTTCTATGAATAACCCCAGAGCCAACGCGAGATATGGTTAACTCAAAGCAGTAGTTTATTCGTACATACTCAAACATGAGAGGAGGGGCACAATGTAGCCTCTTTTATCACTCATACAATAAAAGAAAAGGTATAGCGAAAGGAAAATTTACAGGACAAAGATCACTGAATAAAGAATTATTGTTTCACGTAAGTCCAGGGTTCAGAATGAAAGTCCAATGGTGTATTCCTTCACAGAGGTCAGCAGGTTGAAGACTGATGCTGGATAATTCATTTTTCCAGTGGAGGTGAGATCCACGATTGGACAGGCACATAGAGATGAATTAGTTTTGTAGGTGCTGGTAAAGAAGTTCAGAAGCTCCAGTAGGGCCAGGTATTCACCTGGACAGAGCCCTTTATCTGAGCTGCTACTTGCTAGATGGGAAATGGCAGACAGATTAGCAGTACAGTAAGATAGTGTAACTGATTCTTCCAGCTAAGGGGTCATTTCCCATGACTCCTACCTACACACTTTGGCTTTGAGAAAGGAGGTATCTTCCTTTGTCTGGATTCTTGAGATTGTTAATGCTCAACCATTAAGAATTTGAAAGGAGAGATGCAGGGCCCATTGTCCTAGCCGACTAGTAGCCTCCGTTGGCCAGGCTTGGCTTATGAAATGTAGATGCCCTTTGTATAATTCCATTTGAATTTGGTCTCTGCAGTCCCAGGGTCGTTGGCATCTTTTCAGAGGCAACAAAATTCTTTGACTCTGTTAGGTTAGCTCCTATTGTTCGAAAGTCATAGCCAGAAAGTTCCTTTTGTTCAGGGTTACAGGTAGACATAGATTTACCCTTTTTAAAACATTTGTCCTGTTTTAAAAATTTTAGGAAGTAGCCATGTTCATATTTATATTTCATAAAAATATAGTGTGGGGTCTTAGCTCTGTTACATGAGGAACCATTGGGGAAAACAGAGTGGGAAAAGCCTGCTGACTGAGTGTTCTTAGCATCGCCTCATTGTAACAAACACCCATTTCCACCAGAAGTACAAATAGATCAAAGCATTGACACCTTCTGGATTATGTCACTGTTGGTGTTAAAGATCTAAGTAATATCTGTATCACTTGATCCATGTTGGGGACTAATGCATGCTGGACAGATAACTGACTTGTTCAGTGATGAACATCCACCTAGCACCAAGACATCCAAAACCCAAAAGTCCAAGAGGGAGAAAAAGCAGCCATAAAGCAGCTCAACCAAAGAGAGGAATTCCAAGTGCAGCTCACAACCAATCTGGAAAATCTTCACACATCCAACTCAATTCTAGAACATTGGGATCAAATAAAGTCAGCTGCACTAGAGGAGAGTGTGAGAGGAGGATCCTGGGACTGGCAGTCAGCAGCATGTAAAGGAGAGTGTGAGAGGAGGACCCCAAGCCAGGCAGTCAGCATCACTGAGGGGAGAGTGTGAGAGGAAGACCCTGGGACAGGCAGTCAGCAGCACCTAAAGGAGAGTGAAAAAGGAGGACCTGTTTCTATCTGTCAGAGCCGAAGTGTGACATCAAAGGAAAACAGGTGGGTGATTGGTGGATATCTCTTCTGTGTCTCTTTTGATTGGCCAAGTGGTTAAATCAGGAAATATTGGTATATGAAGAGTATATTTAAGAAATTTACTTTTAAAATATTTATCATCCAAATGAATTAATTAAATAGGATAGAAATGGCTGGACAGGTGATGTGTTGCAGCTGTGGTATGTGGGGTCTGGTGCACACCGGTGCGATCCATGGTGACCACGTCTGCAGCAAGTGTAGGCTGCTCAAGGACCTTTGGCTCAGAGTTGATGAGCTGGAGTCTGAGCTACAGACACTCTGACACATCAGGGAGGGGGAGAGTTACCTGGAACTGTTTCAGGATACAGTCACACCCCTTAGATCAATTACATCAAATTTGAGCTGTGGTCAGGGACAGGAGGGTGTGACTGTGAGTGAGGCAGGTATGGGGATTCAAAATTTAGCTTTGGAGGATCCTCAGCCAGTGCCCTTGTCCAATAGGTATGAGGTTCTTGCTCCTGGTGTGGACAAGGACACAGACTGCAGGGAGGATGAGCGAACTGACCACAGCACCATGGTACAGGGCGCCATTCAGAAAAGAGAAATGTAGTAGTAACAGGGGATAGCATAGTTAGGGAATAGCTACTGTTCTCTGCAGCAAAGTCAGAGAGTCCTAAAGGCTGTGTTGCCTATCTGGTGCCAAGGTTAAGGACATCTCTTCTGGACTGGAGAGGAACTTGGGGTGGGAGGGGAAGGATCCAGTTGTTACGGTCCACGTAGGTACCAGTGATATTGGTTAGACTAGGAAAGAGGTTCTGCTAAGGGACTATGAGCAGCTCGGGGCTAAATTAAAAAGCAGAACCACAAAGGTAATAATCTCCAGATTACTACCTGAGCCACGTGCAAATTGGCACAGGGTAAATAAGATTAGAGAGGTAAATGCATGGCTCAAAGATTGGTGTGGGAGAAATGGGTTCTGATTCATGGGGCACTGGCACCAGTACTGGGGAAGGAGAGAGCTGCTCTGTTGGGACGGGCTTCATTTGAACCATGCTGGGACCAGTGTCCTGGTGAATTGTATAACTAGGGTTGCAGATAGGATTTTAAACTAATTAGTGGGGGGCAGGGTTCAATTGAAGGGAAGTTTAAAAAATCAAGAAGAAACAAGAGAGTAGAGGCGCAGGGTAGTGAAGAGGTGAGTAATAATCAAAGTGTGACAGGAAGGGGTAGAAAATATAAGCAGAAGAGTGCAGCAGAAATTAGAACCAGAATGAATAATAATGGTAAAAAGTCGAAGCTTAAGGCACTTTATCTGAACGCACGCAGCATTTGTAACAAGCTAGATGAGTTGACGGCACAAATAGAAATAAATGAATATGACTTGATAGCTAGTACAGAGATGTGGTTGCAGGGTGAACAAGACTGGGAACTCAGTATTCAAGGGTATTCAACATTCCGTAAAAATAAGCAAAAAGGAAAAGGAGGTCGGGTAGCTTTGTTAAGAAAGGAAGGTACCAGTGTGGTGGTGAGTAGTGATTTGACACAATAGATTGTGATGTGGAATTAGTTTGTGTGGAAATGGGGAATAACAAGGGGAAGAAGTCATGGGTGGGAGTCGTCTATAGGCCCCGGAAGAGGTGCCTGACCGTAGGACAAAGTATAAATCGGAAAATAATGGAGGCATGTAAGAAGGGCGCTATAATTGTCATGGATGATTTTGATCTGCATATTGACTGGGCGAATCAGATTGGCAGGGGTAATATGGAAGACGAATTTGCAGAGGGATTGTTTCTTAGAGCAATACAAGGCAGAACCTACCCAGGAACAGGCTATTTTAGATCTAGTAATGTGTAATGAGGTGGGATTAATAAGCAATACTGTAGTTAAGGATTCTCTAGGGGGTAGCGGACACAACATGGTAGAATTTCAAATTCATTATGAGGGCGAGCAACTCGGGTCTCAAACCAGTGTCCTCAGCTTAAATAAGGACAATTGCAGAGGTATGAAGAAAGAGTTGTCTAAAGCAGGCTGGGAAAATAGAATAAGGGGAAGGTCAGTTTATGAGCAGTGGCAGAAATTTAAGCAGATATTTCATAAGGCTCAGCAAAAATTTATCCCAGTCAAAAAGAAGGACTTGATGAGAAGGATGAACCACCCATGGTTAACAAAGGCAGTCAAGGAGAGTATCCAATCAAAAACTAAAGCATGTAAAGTGGCGAAAACTAGTGGTAGGCCAGAGGATTGGGAATTTTTTATGGACCAGCAGCAGATGACTAAAAAGCCAATAAAGAGGGAGAAAACTGATTATGAGAGTAAATTGGCAAGAAATTTAAAAACAAACAGCAAGAACTTTTATGGGTATATAAAAAGAGAATGACTAAAGTGAGCATGGGACCGTCGGAGGATGCGACTGGAGAATTGATAATGGGGAACAGGAAGATGGCAGATAATTTAAATCAATAGTTTGCATTGGTCTTCACAGTGGAGGACACTATAAACATCCCAAAGATATCAGATAAGCAAGCAGCTAATGAGAAGAAAGATCTTGTAACCGTCTCTATCACTGGGGACAAAGTATTTGACAAACTAATGGGACTAAAGGCAGACAAGTCGCCAGGAACTGATGGCCTGCATCCAGGGGTTTTAAAGGAAGTGGCTGCAGAGATAGCGGGAGGCATTCGTTGAAATATCACAGAATTACAGAATCACACAGTGCAGAAGAGGCTCTTTGGCCCATCCAGTCTGCACCAACACAGAGTGAGAAACACCTGACCTGCCTACCTAATCCCATTTACCAGCACTTGGCCCATAACCTTGAATGTTATGACGTGCCAAGTGCTCAACCAGGTACTTTTTAAAGGATCTGAGGCAACCCGCCTCCACCACCCTCCCAGGCAGTGCATTCCAGACCGTCACCACCCTCTGGGTAAAAAAGTTTTTCCTCACGTCCCCCCTAAACCTCCCACCCCTCACCTTGAACTTATGTCCCCTTGTGATTGACCCTTCAACTAAGGGGAACAGCTGCTCCCTGTCTATCCTGTCCATGCCCCTCATAATCTTGTACACCTCAATCAGGTCGCTCCTCAGTCTTCTCTGCTCCAACGAAAACAACCCAAGTCTATCCAACCTCTCTTCATAACTTAAATGCTTCATCCCAGACAACATCCTGGTGAATCTCCTTTGCAGCCCCCCCCCCCCCACCTCCAGTGCAATCACATCCTTCCTATAATGTGGCAACCAGAACTGCGCACAATACTCCAGCTGTGGCCTCACCAAGGTTCTATACAACTCCAACATGACCTCCCTACTTTTGTATTCTATGCCTCAATTGATAAAGGCAAGTGTCCCATATGCCTTTTTCACCACCCCAATAACGTGCCCTTCCGCCTTCAGAGATCTATGGACACACACGCCAAGGTCCCTTTGTTCCTCAGAACTTCCTAGTATCATGCCGTTCATTGAATACTTCCTTGTCAAATTACTCCTTCCAAAGTGTATCACCTCACACTTTTCAGAGTTAAAATTCCATCTGCCACTTATCTGCCCATTTGACCATCCCGTCTATACCTTCCTGTAGCTCAAGACACTCAACCTCATTGTTAACCACCCAGCCAATCTTTGTGTCATCTGCAAACTTACTAATCTTACCCCTCACATAGTCATCTATGTCATTTATATAAATTACAAATAATAGGGGACCCAGCACAGATCCCTGTGGTACACGACTGGACACTGGCTTCCAGTCACTAAAGCATCCTTCTGTCATCACCCTCTGCCTCCTACAACTAAGCCAATTTTGAATCCACCTTATCAAATTACCCAGTATCCCATGTGCATTTGCCTTCTTTATAAGTCTCCCATGTGGGACCTTGTCAAAAGCTTTGCTGAAATCCATTTAAACTACATCAACTGCACTACCCTCATTTACACACCTGGTCACCTCCTCAAAAAACTCATTCAAATTTGTTGGGCATGACCTCTCTCTGACAAAGCCATTCTGACTATCCCTGATCAAACCTTGACTCTTCAAGTGGAGATAGATTCTCTCCTTCAAAATTTTCTCCAATAGTTTCCCTACCACTGCCGTGAGACTCAGTGGCCTGTAGTTCCCTGGCTTATCTCTGCAACCCTTCTTAAATAGTGGAACCACATTAGCTGTTCTCCAGTCCTCTGGCACCTCCCCAGTGGCCAGAGAGGAATTAAATATTCCAGAACCCTCACTGGATTCTGGGAGGGTCCCAGCAGATTGGAAAACTGCTAATGTGATGCCCATGTTCAAGAAGGGGCGAAGATGAAAAACAGGAAACTATAGGCCAGTCAGCCTAATATCTGTTGTTGGGAAAATGCAAGGGTCTATTCTTAAGGAAGAAAGAGCATGACATTTAGAAAAGATTAACACAATCAAAGAGAAAACATGGTTTTGTGAAAGGGAAATCATGTTTGACAAATTTACTAGAGTTCTTTGAGGATATAACAAACAGAGTTGACAAAGGGGGACTGGTAGATGTAGTGTACTTAAATTTCCAGAAGGCATTCGATAAGGTACCACATAAAAAGTTATTGCACAAGATAGGAGATCACAGTATTGGGAGTAACGTATTAGCATGGATTGAGGATTGGTTAACACACAGAATTCAGAGAGTCGGGATTAATGTGTCATTTTCAGGTTGGAAAGATGTAACTAGTGGAGTGCCACAAGGATCAGTCCTAGGTCCTCAATTATTTACTATCTATATTAATCACATGCTGGAGGCTGAGAGTGATGTATCGAAATTTGCTGATGTGATAAAAATAGATGGGAGGGCATGTTGTGATGAAGACATAAGGAATGTGCAAGGGGATATGGATAGGTTGAGTGAGTGGGCAAAAACTTGGCAGATGGAGTTTAACGTAGGAAAGTGTGAAGTCATGCACTTTGGTAGGAAGAATCAAAAAGCACACTATTATTGAAATGGAGAGAGACTCCAACACAGCACTCGAACACTCCAGCACAGAGGGATCTGGGTGTTCTTGTGCATGAAACACAGAAAGTTAACATGCAGGTGCAGCAAGTAATTAAGAAGGCAAATGGAATGTTGGCCCAGGGGGTTCGAGTTAGGGAAGTTTTGTTACAAATGTACAGGGTGTTGGTGAGGCCACACCTGGATTACTGTGCATAATTTTGGTCCCCGTATTTAAGAAAGGATATACTGATTCCTGGGATGAAGGGGTTGACTTATCAAGGATGGCTAAACAGTTAGGCCTTTATTCCCTCGAGTTTAGAAGAATGAGGGGTGATCTTATTGAAACGTACAAGATTCTGAAGGGGCTTGACAGGGTAGCTGTTGAGAAGATGTTCCCATTAGTGGGGGAATCTCAAGCTAGGGGACATAGGTACAGAATAAGGGGATACTCATTTAAAACTGAGATGCAAAGGAATTTCTTCTCTCAGAGGGTAGTGAATGTTTGGAATTCTCTGCCCCAGAGAGTTGTGGAGGCTAGAACACTGAAAGTGTTTAAAGAGGAGATAGATAGGTTCTTGATTGGTAAGGGGACCAAAGGTTACGGGGAGAAGGCAGGAGAATGGGGTTGAGAAACTTATCAGCCATGATTGAAAGGCAGAGCAGACTCAATAGGCCGAATGGACTAATTTTTGCTCCTATGTCATATGGCCTTTTAGGAGGTTGATAGATTTTTGAAATATTGGGGAGTTGAGGGCTATGAGGAGTTGGTACGAAAGAGGAGTTGAGGCTTGGGGCAGATCAGCCATGATCTTATTGAATGGCAGGGCAGGCTTGAGGTGGCGAATGGCCTACTCCTGCTCCTATTTCTTATGTTCTTATGACTCTTGTGTCCAAACCATTGTGTTTCAGCACTGTTGTCATGGAGACCGGTTCAATGAAAATGATGCAGAAATATGTGACCTCCTGAAACAAAAACGAGCAGCCTTCATTATCTGAACAACCCAAGGTCACAAGTCAAGAAAACAGCATTCCAACAGCTTAGTCTAACACCCAAAGGCAAAGACAGAAGAAAAAGGTCAAGTGGTAGGAAGAGAAAGCCCAAGAAATCCAACAATGTGCAGGCCATCATGACATCAAACTTTTTTGAAGTCAGCAGAGCCATCTATAGATCAAGTTCAAAAACAAAAATACCTGGAAAAACTCAGCAGGTCTGGCAGCATCTGCGGAGAGGAACACAGTTAACATTTCGAGTCTGAATGACCCTTTAACAGAACTAAGTAAAAATAGAAAAGAGATGAAATATAAGCTGGTTTAAGAGTGGGGCGGGGTAGAGCTGGATAGAGGGCCAGTGATAGGTGGAGATAACCAAAAGATTTCACAGACAAAAGGACAAAGAGCTGTTGAAGGTGGTGATATTATCTAACGAATGTGATAATTAAGGGTAGAAAGCAGGACAAGCAAGGTAGAGATAGCCCTGGGGTGGGGGGGGGGGGGGGGGGGGGGGGGGGTGGTGGGGTGGGGTGAAAGAATTGAAAAAGGCTAAAAGGTAGAGATAAAACAATGGATGGAAATACAGTTAAAAATAATGGAAATAGGTGGTAAAAGAAAAATCTATATAAATTATTGGAAAAAAAAGAGGGGGGGGAAATCGAAAAGGGGGTGGGGATGGAAGAGAGAGTTCATAATCTAAAATTGTTGAATTCAATATTCAGTCCGGAAGGCTGTAAAGTGCCTAGTCGGAAGATGAGTTGCTGTTCCTCCAGTTTGCGTTGAGCTTCACTGGAACAATGCAGCAAGCCAAGGATGGACATGTGGGCATGAGAGCAGGGTGGTGTGTTGAAATAGCAAGCAACAAGGAGGTCTGGGTCATGCTTGCGGACAGACCGAAGGTGCTCTGCAAAGCGGTCACCCAGCGTTTGGTCTCTCCAATGTAGAGGAAACCGCATTGGGAGCAACGAATGCAGTAGACTATATTGAGGGAAGTGCAAGTGAAATTCTACTTCACTTGAAAGGAATGTTTGGGCCCTTGGACGGTGAGGAGAGGGGAAGTAAAGGGGCAGATGTTGCACCTTCTGCGGTTGCATGGGAAGGTGCCGTGGGAGGGCGTTGATGTGTAAGGGGTGATGGAGGTGTGACCAGGGTGTACTGGGGGGAACAATCCCTGCGGAATGCCGCCGGGGGTGGGGAGGGGGGGGTGTGTGTGTGTGAAGGGAAGATGTGTGTGGTGGTGGCATCATGCTGGAGTTGGCAGAAATGGTGGAGGATGATCCTTTGAATGCGAAGGCTGGTGGGGTGATAAGTGAGGACAAGGGGGACCCTATCATCTTTCTGGGAGGGAGAAGAAGGTGTGAGGGCAGATGCACGGGAGATGGGCCGGACACGGTTAAGGGCCCTGTCAACCACCGTGGGTGGAAAACCTCGGTTAAGGAAGAAGGAGGATATGTCAGAGGAACTGTTTTTGAAAGTGGCATCATCAGAACAGATGCGAAGGAGGCGAAGGAACTGAGAGAATGGGATGGAGTCCTTACAGGAAGCGGGGTGTGAGGAGCTGTAGTCAAGGTAGCTGTGGGAGTCGGTAGGCTTGTAATGGATATTGGTGGACAGTCTATAACCAGAAATTGAGACAGAGAGGTCAAGGAAGGGAAGGGAAGTGTCAGAGATGGACCACGTGAAAATGATGGAGGGGTGGAAATTGGAAGCAAAATTAATAAATTTTTCCAGGTATTTTCTGACATGTCCTCCTTCCTTAACTGAGGTTTTCCACCCACGGTGGTTGACAGGGCCCTCAACCGTGTCCGGCCCCTCTCCCACGCATCCGCCCTCGCATCTTCCTCTCCCTCCCAGAACCATGATAGGGACCCCTTGTCCTCACTTATCATCCCACCAGCCTCCACATTCAAAGGATCATCCTCCGCTATTTCCGCCTACTCCAGCATGATGCCACCACCAAACACATCTTCCCTTCACCCCCCGACGACTTTCTGCAAGAATCGTTCATTCTGGGACACCCTGGTCTACTCCTCCATCACCCCCTACACCTCAACCCCCTCCCATGGCAACTTCCCATGCAACCACAGAAGGTGCAACACCTGCCCCTTTACTTCACCCCTCCTCACCGTCCAAGGGCCCAAACACTCCTTTCAAGAGAAGCAGCACTTCACTTGCACTTCCCTCAATTTAGTCTACTGCATTCGCTGCTCCCAATGCGGTCTCCTCTACTTTGGAGAGACCAAATGCAGACTGAGTGACCACTTTGCGGAACACCTTCGGTCAGTCCGCAAGCATGACCCAGACCTCCCTGTCGCTTGTCATTTCAACACACCACCCTGCTCTCATGCCCACATGTCTGACCTTGGCCTCCTGCAATGTTCCAGTGAAGCTCAACGCAAACTGGAGGAACAGCACCTCATCTTCCAGCTAGACACTTTACAGCCTTCCGGACTTAACATTGAGTTCAACGATTTCAGATCAAGAACTCTCTCCTCCATCCCCACCCCCTTTCCGATCCCCCGCTTTTCCAATAATTTATCATTTTTTTACAAATATATTTTTCTTTTCCCTCCTATTTTTAAATTTATTTCGATCTATTGTTTCATCTCCACCTTTTAGCCTATTTCTATCCCTTCCCCCTGCCCCACCCCCACTAGGACCATCTGCCACTTGCTCGTCCTGCTTCCTACCCTTAATGTCCCCATTAGCACATCGTTTAGATAATATCACCACCGTCAACACCCCTTTGCCCTTTTATCTATGACATCTTTGGCAATCTCTTCTTGGCCTCCACCTATCACTGGCCCCCTATCGAGCTCTACCTGTCCCCCCAAGCACCCCCCCCCCCCCCCCCCCCCCCCCCCCCCACCCGGTTATATTTCATCTCATTTCTAAATGTCTTAGTTCTGATGAAGGGTCATACGGACTTGAAACGTCAACTGTATCCCTCTCCGTAGATGCTGTCAGACCTGCTGAGTTTTTCCAAGTATTTTTGTTTTTGTTCTAGATTTCCAGCATCCAAAGTATTTTGCTTCTAGCTTTTTCCTTATATTGTGTTTGCTTCTTTTGCAAATTACTTAAATTTGTGCTCTCTGGTTCTCAATCGAGCGGGAACAATTTCTCCCTATCTATTCTCTCCAGCCCTCTCATGACTTTGTACACCTCTATCAAATCTCCTCTTATCCTTCACCTCTCCAAGCAAAACAGTTCCAATCTCTCCAATCTATCTTCATAACTGAAGTTTTTCATCCCTGGAACCATTCTTGTAAACCTCTTCTGCACTCAGAACTGTACACAATACTCCAGCAAAGGTCTAACTGGTGCCTTATATAAGCTAGCATAACCTCCCTGTTCTTGTACTATATGCCCCTATTAATAATGCCCGGGTTACTGTATGTTTTATTAACGGCTCTCTCTACCTGTCCTGCCACCTTCAATGATCTATGTACATAAACAGCCAGGTCCCTCTGCTACTGCACCCCCTTAAGAATTGTACTGCTTATTTTATGTTGTCTTTCCATGTTCTTCCCACAAAATGCATCAGTTCACACTTCTCCGCATTGAACTACATCTGCCACATACCTGCACACTCCACCAACTTATCTATGGCCTTCTGAAGTTCTGTACTGCCTCATTACAGTTTACAATGCTTCCCAGTTCTGTATTATCCGCAAACTTTGAAATTGTACCCTGCACACCAAGATATAAATCATTAATATATATCAGGAAAAGCAGGGGTCCCAATACTGATCCCTGGGGAAACCTTCCTCCAGCCCAAAAAACATCCATTGGCCATTACCCTCTGTTGCCTATTTTTCAGTCACTTTTGAATCCATGTTGCCACTGTCCCTTTTATTCCATGAGCTATAATTTTTCTCACAAGTCTGTTGTGTGGCATTGCATTGAGTACCTTTTGAAAGTCCATGTATACCACATCAACAGCATTACCCTCATCAACCCTCTATCTAACCTCTTCAAAAACTCCAACAAATTAGTTAAACATGATTTCCCCTTTAGAAATCCATGCTGGCTCTTCCTAATAACCCACATTGTTCCATGTGACTACTAATTCTATCCCAAATAATTGTTTCTAGTAGCTTCCCCATCACTGAAGTTTAGCTGACTGGTCTGTAATTGCTAGGCTTATCCTTCCAAACTTTCTTGAACAAGGGTGTAAATGTTTGCAATTCTCCAATCCTCTGGCACCTCCCCTGAGTTTAGGGAAGACTAAAAGATTATGGCCAGTGCCACTGCAATTTCCACTCTTACTTCCTTCAACATCCTTGGATGCATCTCATCCAGTCCTAGTGCCTTATCAAACATAAGTACTGACAGTTTATCCAACACTTCCTATTAATTTTGAACCCTTCTAGTGACAGAGGGTGGAATGTCCCAGATTTGCACTAAGTGTGGTAGTGCGTAGGTCAAACGATGTTTTACCTGCCGGCCGCAATGGCGGCTTCTCATGCCGTATCGTTCAAAACCCACCACAGTCATCACGCATTCCCGGGAAAACACGCCATTTCCATGGTGGGCAGTCTCTCACTCGCCTGCCACACCATCACCTCGCCACTTCATCACGCCGGGCGTCATGTTTAAAGTGTAGCCGCGTACTTCCAGCCCAGGACTGCTGCATAGAAGAAAGGCAAAAAGACAGCAGACCCCAGGTTCAAAGATGCGTCCCTTGAGTGGCTTTTGGATGCAATGGAGGCCCACCATGATGTCCTCTACCCCCGCTTTGGCCGCAGGATGGGCAACAACATCATTAGTTCGGCTTGGGAGGTGGTGGCAGCTGTGGTCAGTGCCAATGCCCTGCAAAACAGGACAGCCACCCAGTGCTGCAAGAGGGTGAATGATCTCCTTCATTCTGCCAGGGTAAGTCACTCTTCTCATTACTCTCAACTTACACTCACAAACCCAACGCACATCCACAGGGCCTCACTCACTGCCGGTTCAAGGGACATCACCATTCACTCTCCCACACAAACCTTCATTGTCCTCATCCCGTCCATGGGACCACTCAACACCCACACAGGACAGACATACTTATCTTCTGGCCGGACAGGCGTCCTGCTTACACTCTCTCCGCCTCTATTCATGCAGGACAAACAGGCACACAACAAGAGGGAGAGTGTGCATACTGGTGGAGGAATGCCTGAAATCAAGGTCCTCACGGACTTTGGAAACAGAGCCATCCAGCTGGCCAGCGAGGATCTGGACCATTCCTGTGCTGACGGTGATTTGGCGGTGCTCTACCAAGTGAGGGTCCAGCAGTGCAACATCCATCAGACTATCATGCTGTGAGTGATGTGGCCTGTTTTACAGGCCATTGCCGTGTACTAATTATCTCTTCTTGCTTTTGCAGGCACATCTGCCAAACAGCTGATGGAGTCCATGACCCAGGGCCTCCAATCAAGCCCGGAAGAAACATCTGAAGAGAAATCTGAAGGCACCTTCCTTGACGTCCCATCACAGAGCTCACCCACACCCTCCACCAGTGCAGAGACACACACATAGGTGGGACCTAGCTTTAGAGTAGCCTCAGGATCACAAACTGGTGAGTACATCACACTGTCTGATCCACAGCAGGTGGCAGCAGGGATTTCCCAGGTGTTCGGCACTTGGAGGACTGCTGGAGGCCAGAACGTTTCTGAGTCCTAGTCAGATGTTGACCCTCTGGACTCAGTCATGTCACAGCTGCTGGAACTGCAAGGGCAAGTTCGGGAACATCAGGAAGGGATGCCTGCTGCATTCCTCAGATTACAAGGCACAATGGAGGAGTCCGTCTGTCTTCTGTCTGAGGTGATAGTGCCGGAATGCCAACACACCAAGGTCAACACTGGTAGGATGGCGACTTTGGTCCAGGATGTCGCTCCTGCACTGCTGTGTGGGCTCAATTCCATCACCGATGCCATAGTTGGCCTCCAGCAGTGTGTATATAAAAGGGATGTGAGGCAGCTTGATCTCACTCCAGCTTCCCCTTCTCCACAAGGAGTCAGCCTGGGGCCCCCGAGCACCAATAGGGGGCAAGATCAGCAGATGCACACTCCGGGTCCATCCATCCAGGTGACTCCTGGTATGTCTGGTCCATCTGAATCCCCTCTTCCTGTGACCTCAGCAGCTCCAGTTCCACAGGCCTAGGAGGGTGCCATTGCCACACAGCAGGACCCCAATAGCAGGCTGGAGCCCTCCAGGTATCAGCCCTGCACAGGACCCGAGCAAGGTCATCACAGACAGGGTGTAATGGTCAGCAGGCTGCCTCCACCTCCGCTGTGGATGTCCAGGGAGCACCTAGGCATAGTGGCAGGGTTATGAAGGTTAAGAAGATGTAACTCATTTCGAGTTAAAACAATTAAACTAAATTAACAAAATTGGGATAAATCAGGCACAGCCCCTAATTCAGGTCAGCTGTAAAACCAAGAACAAAGTTTAAAGGAAACTTACAAACTTTAAATTAAAATGTGATTGAAGGGGTCGATAAAGCACCCCAGTCCCCGCGGTGCCCACCGAGCAGGGAAGGCCTCGAGTGTGCTGGCAGACACCACGTGCTCCCTCTCCAGGGACATCCAGCCGCGAACGTAGCCGCGGAAGAGGGACAAACAATCAGGCAGGACTTCCCCCGTCGATCGACGGCTGCCTGGACCTGTTAATGGCCAGCTTGGCCAGGCCCAGGAGCAGGTTCATGAGGAGGTCCTCCTTCCCGACCCCTTTCCACACTGGGTGTCCATAGATCAGGAGCGTGGGGCTGAAGTGCAAACAAAACATTGATAACAGGTTTTTCAAATAACTAAAAAGGGAGTGCAGCCTACCACACCCTATATAAGCATGGTCCACGGACTGCACAAGACCACAAAAAGGGCAGGTGTTAAGAAGATGTAACTCTTATGAATTAAACCAAATTAACAAAATTGGGATAAATCAGGCACAGCCCTTAATTCAGGTCAGCTGTAAAACCAAGAACAAAGTTTAAAGGAACCTTACAAACTTTAAACCAAAATGTGATAAAATGGGTCAATAAAGCACCCCAGTCCCCACGGTGCCCACCGAGCACGGAAGGCCTCTAGTGTGCCGGCAGACACCGCGTGCTCCCTTTCTAAAGACATCCGGCCGCGACCGTAGCCGCGGAAGAGGGACAAACAATCGGGCGGGACTCCCCCGTCAATTGCCCGCTGCCTGGACCTGTTAATAGCCAACTTGGCCAGGCCCAGGAGCAGGTTCACAAGGAGGTCCTCCTCCTTCCCGACCCCCTTCCGCACCGGGCGCCCATAGATCAGGAGCGTGGGGCTGAAGTGCAAACAAAACATTAATAACAGGTTTTTCAAATAACTAAAAAGGGAGTGCAGCCTACCACACTCTATATAAGCATGGTCCACGGACTCCACAAGACCACAAAAAGGGCAGGTGTTAAGAAGATGTAACTCTTTTGAGTTAAAACCAATAAAACCAAATTAACAAAATTGGGATAAATCAGGCACAGCCCCTAATTCAGGTCAGCTGTAAAACCAAGAACAAAGTTTAAAGGAAACTTACAAACTTTCAATCAAAATGTGATTAAAGGGGTCAACAAAACACCCCAGTCCCCGCGGTGCCCACCGGGCACGGAAGGCATCGAGAGTGCCAGCAGACACCGCGTGCTCCCTCTCCAGGGACATCCGGCCGTGAACGTAGCCGCGGAAGAGGGATAAACAATCGGGCGGGACTCCCCCGTCGATCGCCCGCTGCCTGGACCTGGTAATGGCCAGCTTGGCCAGGCCCAGGAGCAGGTTCACTAGGAGGTCCTCCTCCTTCCCGACCCCTTTCCGCACCGTGTGTCCATAGATCAGGAGCGTGGGGCTGAAGTGCAAACAAAACATTAATAACAGGTTTTTCAAATAACTAAAAAGGGAGTGCAGCCTACCACACCCTATATAAGCATGGTCCACGGACTCCACAAGACCACAAAAAGGGCAGGTGTTAAGAAGATGTAACTCTTATGAGTTAAACCAATCAAACCAAATTAACAAAATTGGGATAAATCAGGCACAGCCCCTAATTCAGGTCAGCTGTAAAACCAAGAACAAAGTTTAAAGGAACCTTACAAACTTTAAACCAAAATGTGATAAAATGGGTCAATAAAGCACCCCAGTCCCCATGGTGCCCACCGAGCACGGAAGGCCTCGAGTGTGCCGGCAGACACCGCGTGCTCCCTTTCTAAAGACATCCGGCCGCGAACATAGCCGCGGAAGAGGGACAAACAATCGGGCGGGACTCCCCCATCGATTGCCCGCTGCCTGGACCTGTTAATAGCCAACTTGACCAGGCCCAGGAGCAGGTTCACGAGGAGGTCCTCCTCCTTCCCGACCCCCTTCTGCACCGGGTGTCCATAGATCAGGAGCGTGGGGCTGAAGTGCAAACAAAACATTAATAACAGGTTTTTCAAATAACTAAAAAGGGAGTGCAGCCTACCACACTCTATATAAGCATGGTCCACGGACTCCACAAGACTACATAAAGGGCAGGTGTTAAGAAGATGTAGTTGCACAGCCTGTACATGGGTGTTAATCACTTGCACATAATGTTCACTATTGTAAATAAACTCCCAAGAATGTCTCTCTGTTTATGGATCCTTGTTCTATTGAGCAGTGTTCATGTCATTCAGATGTGAAACCTTTCTGCAGAAGATAAAAGGCAGGTGTCTCAGTCCAGGGCCTCTTCCCTGTGTTTTGTGTAAGCTTCAGGCCAAAGTGATGGTCCAGTTTCTCACACTCATTGGACATATTAGTGATACCAGCACCTCAACTGTGCTTGTCATTGCTGCCAGAATGCCATGGGCAGCATCACAGAGTTCTGTCATTCTCTCTGTGTGCTCTCAGCACCTTTAAGTTGGGTCTGGCTCCCATTTCTTCAGCATCTGTGACCCGTGATGCTGTGCTCCTGGATGGGTCAGGTGTTGAGGGCGGACAAAGGATCAGATGCTTTTAAAGGTTTCATGGCTGCATCTTCACAATATGATACTGATCACAGAGCATGAACGAGCTGCCCTCAGCCAGACAGGAGTCAGACATTCACAGAGTCTATGTGAATATCTATAAAATGTCCTCACTGCATGTCATCATCACCCTCCACAAATTTAGCAGCTATGATGTCCATTGAAGGCACTTGCCTTGTCTGGCCAGTGCGAGGACCTCATTGTCATCATTGTCGCCTTCAAGGACCGCCTCACCCTCATCATCCTCCTCAAGTCCTCCTCATCGGAGGAACCTTCAGCTCCTGCATCTCCTCCTCAGCCAGCTCCCTGCCCTGTTGCAGCGCCAGGTTGTAAAAGATGCAGCAAGTGACAGCAATGCATGACACCGTCTGTGGACTATATTGCAGGGCTCCACCAGACCAATCCAGGCATTGGAACCTCACTTTCAGCATCCTGATTGTTTGCTCCACCAAGGTGCGAGTTGCAGCATAAGCCTTGTTATAGCTTCGCTCTGCTGCAGTCTGAGGCCACTGCACGGGTGTCATCAGCCACATCCTCTGCAGCTAACTCTTGTCCCATAGGAACCAACCTTGCAGCCTCTGTGGACCCTGGAAGATGTCAGGGATCAGTGACTGACTGAGAATATAGGAGTCATGGACTTTCCCTGGAAACCTTGCGCAGACCTGCAGGATGCATTTGTGGTGGAAGCACACCTGCTGCACATTGAGCGAATGGAAGCCCTTACGGTTGACATAGTTGACCTCTTGTTGCAACGGAGATCTGAGCACCACGAGTGCAGTCAATCACACCCTGTACCTGTAGGAAACCCGAGATCTGGGTGAATCCAATCGTTCTTGCATCCTGGCTCTCTTGGTCCCGGGTGAAATGCACAAAGGTGTGTGCCCTTGCGAAGATGGCATCCGTGACCTCATGGATGCATTTGTGAGTGGAGGCTTATTCAAAGGTCACCTATGGAGCCCTGTAAGGAGCCACTGATGTAAAAATTGAGCGCAGCAGTCACTTTCACGGCCACTGGCAGTGGATGCCCTCCATGTCCCTGTGGGGCCGAATTCTGCAGTAAGTGGCAGATGTGACTGGCCAGTTCCCTAGACTTGCACAGTCATTGGCGACACTGGTTCTTGGTCATCTTCAGGAACGAAAGGCAGCATCTATAGACCCTGGGTCTAACAAGCCGGCAACTAACAACAGCTTGCTGTGGCTCTTCAGCAGCATGTATGGGAGCCCCAGATGGTCCTTCTTCCTGAGAGTGCTGCTCTTCCCTCTGCACAGCCAGGCACTTCCGTTGCTCTCTTCTCCATTGTCTCCACTCTCTTTACGCCATGAGGTGTACAGCTAGTTCACCAGGCTCCATACTCCTGATGTACACCCACTGCAGGATGAAGAGAGATGTGTGGGTTAGCTTGGATATATTAAGAACATCTCTTAGTTAAGTCTTATCACATCCCAGAGAGTGCTGGTCACCACTTGGATGGCCAGAGTTTAGTGCACGGCATGGCCGCCCGAGACCCCAACCATCTCTGCCCCACTCCACCTGACCGGTTGGCGGCAGCTTTGTCCACTGGACTGCATGCTGTGCTCTCAGCTCTGGCACAGGCATTCTCCTAGCCTGCACTGCAAGGCTGCACTGTTAGCTTGAACCATGGGGGAAACTAGTCCAAACCGGGGTGATGACATTGTAAGGGGCTTTGAGCACCTACACAAGTGACTGCTCCACGGCTAGCTGCTGCTCCACAACGCGCCCGATCATCCAACTGTTCTGCATTTCACTAAAACGCTCATTAGTTTGCAGTCTGTGCCCTGGAGCACTTGGTGGCAGTTTCATACCTCTGTGTTGCTTGACTGGGCAGATAAGCTAGAGCCTCGACTCCAAGCATGTCAACGTGGCTGCGTCTGAACAGCCTCAGCTGCAAAGGAATAGTCACTTTATACAAGGTGTCGTAATGCGTAGCTGCTTCCCTCGTCCCCACCATGCATGTGCTTGTGCTACTTTCAACCACAGGGAAGCCCTTGCCCCCACCCTAAATTGCCTCAACCACAGGGCAGCCCCTTCCCCCACCTCCAAGTCGCCTCAACCACAGGACAGCTTTTGCCCAAACCCCCAAGTTGCCTCAACCACATGGCAGCCTTTGTCCCCACTCCCAAGTCGCAACCGCAGGGCAACCCTTGTTTACCCCCGCCCCCCCCGGCTCCCCCCCCCCCCCGCACCACTTAGACCTTGAAGTTCAACAGGCGACCCGGGTGACTGCTGCACAACATTACTGTGCACCCACCTCTGAATTCCCCTCAAACTGCAGCCCGCTAAATGCACGCCTTATATATGCTGTTGTGAAACACGGCGACGTGGGCGGACCATCCAGCGTGGGGGAATGAGTCCAGCGGGCTGCCCTTATAATGTTATGCAGACATATTACAATGAGGTTCCCAACATCTGAAGGTGGGAAATGCCGCCCACCATCGATGGGCTGAGCAGACTATTGGAAACTAGCTTCATGAGGTTGTAAAACCGATTTCTGGCCTTCTTGCCATATTGTCTGTTTACACCGCCGAGCACGCCCGATGCCAGCAGGTGCAGAAAATTCTGCCCAGAATTTCCTCCTCTGTCACTGTATCCTCCGTAGCATCAGTTTCCTTGGTAAAGACAGATGCAAAGTACTCATTTAACACCTCAGCCATGCCCCCCTGCCTCCATGTGTAAATCCCCTTTCTGGTCCCTAATCGGCCCTACTCCTTTTACTGACTTCTTACTATTTCTGTGTCGATAGAAGATTCTGGGATTCCCCTTTATGTTGGCTGCCAGCCTTTACTATAATCCCCCTTTGTTTCTCTTCTTTGCTTTTTCACCTCCCCTCTGAACCTTCTGTATTCAGCTTGGTTCTCAATTGTATTTTCTACCTGACACCTGCCAGAAGCACACTTTTTCTTCTTTATCTTAATTTCTATTGCCTACCTTTCCCTTTTGAGGGAATATACCTTAACTGTGCCCGAATTATTTCTTCTTTGTAGGTAGCCCATTGTTCAGCTACAGTTTTTCTCTCCAACTTTTGGTTCTGGCCCAGCTCCATTCTTACCCCATTGAAGTCGGATCTTCCCCCAGTTAATTATTCTTACTCTGGATTGCACATTGTGCTTTTCGACTGTTATCCTAAACCTTATGATACAATGATCACTGTCTCCAAAAGGTTCCCTTACTGACACTTGATCTACTTGGCCCACCTCATTTCCAAGAACCAGGACCAACAGCGCATCCTTTCTTAAACAAAAACAGAAAATGTTGGAGAAACTCAGCAGATCTAACGGCATCTGTGGGGAGAAAAACAAATTTAGCTTATTGAGTCCGTATGACTCTTCTTCAGAGCTCTTAATGTACACTACAATCAGCAAGGGTCCTAACACCGATCTTTGCGTTACACCACTCGTCACAGGCTTCCAATTGCAAAAAATAACCTTCCACCATATTCTCTGCCTCCTTACACTAGGCCAATTTTGATCCAATTTGCCAAATTGCCCTGGATCCCATGGGCTCTTACCTTCTTGGCCAACCTCCCATGCAAGACCTTGTCAAAAGCCTTACTGAAGTCCATGTAGACCACATCAACTGCACTACCCTCATCTACAAACTAGTCACCTCCTTGAAAAATTAAATCAAATTTGTTGGACATGATCTCTCCCTGACAAAGCTATGCTGACTATCTCTGATTAATCCCTGCCTCTCCAAATGGAGATTAATCCTGCCCCTCAGAAATATTTTCCAATTGTTTCCCTACCACTGATGTTAGACTCACTGGCCTGTAATTGCCTGGTTTATCCCTACTACCCTTCTTGAATAATGGGACTGCATTCGCTGTCCTCCAGTCCTCTGGCACCTTTCCTGTGGCCAGAGCGAATATGAAAATTAGACTCAGGGCCCCTGCATTCTCCTCCCTTGCCTCACAGAGCAGCCTGGGATGCATTTCATCTGGGCCTGGGGATTTATTCACTTTTAAGCCCACTAAAACCATTTAAACCTCCCTTACAATGCTAATTTGTTCAAGTATATCACAGTCACTTTCCCTGATTTCTACACCTACACCGTCCTTCTCCACAGTGAGCACAGATGAAAAGTAATCATTCAAAATCTCACCTATGTCCTCAAGCTCTACAAACTGATTGCCATTTTGGTCTCTAATGGGCCCTACTCTTTCCCTGGTTATCCTCTTGCCCCTAATATATATATAAAATGCCTTGGGATTTTCCTTTATCTTGCCTGCCAGTGTTTTTTCATGCCCTGTCTTCGCTCTCCTTACTTTTTTAAGTACCTCCCTACACTTTCTATACTCCTCTAAGGCTTCCGCTTTTTTCAGCCCTCTGTGTTCGTCATAAGCCTTCTTTTTTTTCCTTATCCAATCCTCTATATCCCTTGACATCCAGGGTTCCCTGAACTTGTTGGTCCTATCCTTCACCTTTATGGGAACATGTTGGCCCTGAATTCTCACTATTTCCTTTTTGAACGACTCCCACTGGTCTGATGTAGACATTCCTTAAAGTAGCTGCTCCCAGTCCACTTTGGTCTTATCTTATTGAAATCGGCCTTCCCCCAATTCAAGATCTTTACTTCCAGTCCAACTTTCTCCTTTTCCATAACTATCTTAAATTTTATACAGTTATGGTCACTACCCCTGAAATGCTCCCCCACTGACACTTCTACCACTTACCCGGCTTCACTCCCTAAGATCAGGTCCAGTACCACCCCTTCTCCTGTCGGATTTTCTACATGCTGGCTCAAAAAGCACTCCTGGATGCACTTTAAGAATTCTGCCTCCACTAAGCCTTTCACACTAAGACTATCCCTATTAATATAGGGAAATTGAAATCCCCTACTATTATTACCCTACTATTTTTACACTTCTCTGAAATTGGCCTACATATCTGCTCCTTCATCTCCTCCTGACTATTTGGCGAGTTATATACGCGCCCAGCAAAGTGATTGCCCCCTTTTTGTTTTTAAGTTCTACCCATATGGTCTCATTTGAGGAACCTTTTAAGATACCAACCCTCCTTATTGCAGTAATTGGCTCCTTGATCAATAGTGCAATGCCACCTCCACTTTCACCCACCCCCCCTCCCCACCCCCCATTACGCCTGAAGATTCTATACCCTGGAATATTGAGCTGCCAGTCCTGCCCTTCCCTCAACCATATCTCTGTGATAGCAACAATATAATGTTCCCATGTGTTAATCAACGCCCTCCATTCATCTGCCTTACTTGTAAGATTCCTTGCATTAAAATAGATGCAATCCAGCCTTGCGTTATTCCCTTGTGCCTTAACAGGTCTATATTTGCTCTGCTTTCCAGACTGACTTAGTTTCTCTTCTATATTTGGCTGTGCATCCCCCCTATTGTACTTCCACCCTGTATCCCATCCCTCTGCTAAATTAGTTTAAGCCCCACCTAACAGCACTAGCAAACCTTCCTGCAAGGATATTAGTCCCGTTCCCGTTCAGGTGCAACCTGTTACACTTGTACAGACCCCACCTTCGCCAGAAACAGACCCAGTGACCCAGGAAACTAAAGCCCTCCCTCCTATGACATCTCTTCAGCCATGCATTCATTCTCTCTATCCTCCTATTCCTATACTTACTAGCACATGGCATATGGAGTAATTCAGAGATTACAAACTATGAGGTCCTGCTTTTTAATCTGCTACCTAGCTACCTAAATTCTTGATGCAGGACCTCATCACTCTTTCATCCTATGTTGTTGGTTCCAATGTGAACCACAACCTCTAACTGTTTGCCTTTCCCCTTCAGAATGTCCTCCAGCCGTTCTGTGACATCCTTAACCTTGGCACCAGGGAGTCAACACACCATCCTGGAGTCACATCTACAGCCTCAGAAGCACCGGTCTGCACCCCTCACTATTGAGTCTCCTACCACTATTGCTCTTCCACCCACAGTGCTATGAACCTGGCTCTGTCTGCACTATCCAGAGGAACCTTCACCCTCACCCTTTTCCAACACAGAAAAATGGTTCTTGAGTGAGATGCACTCTGGGGCTTTCCTGACTACCTGTCTGCCTCCCTTCTTCTGACGGGTGGTGACCCGTTCCCTCTCTGACTGCACTTACTTAAGCTGCAGAGTGACCACACCTAAAAACATGCTATCCACGTAACCTTCAGCCTGATTGAACTAGTTCTGTCAAAGGGTCATGAGGACTCGAAACGTCAACTCTTTTCTTCTCCGCCGATGCTGCCAGACCTGCTGAGTTTTTCCAGGTAATTCTGTTTTTGTTTTGGACTCTGAGACAGTTTTGTCAGGTGAAGTGGTCCCTGACATATGAAAAATTACAGTAGACACAAACTTATTTTTAGAAGTGAGTTGCTCTTAGTTTTCTGGACAAAGATGCATTTCTCAATTGAACCAAGGGTCTGCTCAGTTTTGGATAAGCAGGAATTTCCTTCAGTTAAGTATTGGGCAGACCCACGCCATTGTCTTTGATCCCCACGACAAACTCCCTTCCCCCAGCCAACAACTCCATCCCTCGCACTGGCAACTGTCTGAGACTGAACCAGACTGTACACAACCTTGGTGCTGCATTTGACAGAACTGAGCTTCCTACCACATGTCCATGCCATTTTACAACTGCCTATTTCCACCTCTGTACCACCGACCAACTCTGCACCTCACTCCCCCAGCTCATTTGCTGCTGAGATCTTCATCCATGCCTCCCTATCTAATCTGGAGGTCAACCAAAATCTGCTGCCCATGATCTGATTCACACCACATCCTGGTTCATCCATCACTTCTATGCTTTATCATCATTGGTTCTCGCTTAAGAACACCTCGTTTTACAATTCCCATCTTTGTTTGCAAATCTCTCCATAGCCTGGCCTTTCCCTTTTTCTGTATTCACCTCTAGCCTTACAACCCAGTGCCAGGGTTAACCCCGGTGCCAGGGCTAAGGACATCCCCTCGCTGCTGGACAGGAACTTGGAGCTGAAGGGAAAGGATCCGGTTGTCGTGATCCATGTGGGAACCAACAACATAGGTAGAACCTGGAATGATGTTCTGCTAAGAGAATTTGAGAAGTTAGATCCAATTTTTTTTATTATTCGTTCATGGGATGTGGGTGTTGCTGGCTGGGGCAGCATTTATTGTCCAACCCTAATTGCCCCTTGAACTTTGTGGCTTGCTGGGCTATTTCAGAGGGCATTTAAGAGTCTGGAGTCACATGTTGGTCAGACCAGGTAAGGACAGCAAATTTCCTCCCCTAAAAGACATTCGTGAACCAGATGGGTTTTTACGACAACCGACAATGGTTTCATGATCAACATTAGATTTTTAGTTCCAGATTGTTTTTACTGAATTCAAATTTCACCACCTGCTGTGGCGGGATTGGAACCCAAGTCCCCAGCGCTTTAGCCTGGGTATCTGGAGTACTCGTTCACTGAAATTTCCATGACACCATCAGCTCCAGAACATTAAAGGTAATGATCTCTGGATTGTTACCTGAGCCAAGTGCCAATTGGCATAGGGTCAAGCAGATTAGAGAAATAAACGCTTGGCTCAAGGAGTGGTGTGGGAAGAAGGGGTTTCAATTCTTGGGGCACTAGCATTGGTACTCAAGGAAAAATTAGTTATTCCATTGGGCTGGGCTACACTTAAACCGGGTTGGGCCCAGTGTCATATGAATATACAAAATAGGAGCAGAAGCAGGCCATTCAGCCCCTTCTCCACCATTCAATAAGATCATGGCAGATCTGTTTATGTTTTGAATTCCACATTCCCACATTCCCACCTTCCCCCAATAACCTTTGATTCTCTTGACTAACAAGAATCTACATCTACTTCCACTTGAAAAATATTCGGTGACCCCGCCTCCATTGGCTCCTGAGGTAGAAAGTTTCAAAGTTCCTTCTGAGAAAAAAAATTTCTCCTCATCTCTGTCCTTAAAGGGCGACCCCTAATTTTAAATTTTAATTTTAAAACCGTCGAGTTCTGAACTCACCCCCAAGAGGAAACATCCTTTCTACGTCTATCTTGTCGAAACCATTCAGGAGCTTGTATACTTAATCAAGTCAACTCTCACTCTTCTAACTCCAGTGGAAACAATACCAGTCTGTCCAACATGTCCTCAAGGCAACCCGCTCCTTCCAGGCATCAATCTAGTAAACCTCCTCTGAACTGCCTCCAAGGCATTTACATCCTTCCTTAAATAAGGAGACCAAAACTGCACACATTATTCGAGATGCGGTCTCACCAATGCCTTGTATAACTGAAGCATAACTTCCTTACTTTTATGTTCAATTCCTTTCGTAATAAAGGATATCCTTAATTAGCCTTCTTAATTAGTTGCTTTACCTGCATACTAACTTTTTGTGATTCATGCACTAGAAAACCTAAATCTCGAAATTATGCAACCATTCTCCATTTAAGTAATACTCTGCTTTTTTATTCTTCCTGCCAAAGTGAACAACTTCACATTTTCCCATATTATACTCCATCTGCTAGATTTTTGCCCACTCACTCAATCCATCTATATCTGTCTGCATACCCCCTTGTGTTCTCTTCACAACATACTTTCCTACCTATCTTTGTGTCATCTGCAAATTTAGCTATCATGCCTTCACTCCCTTCATTTAAGGCATTGATATAAATTGTAAAAAGTTGAGGCCCCTGTACAGACCCCTGTGGGACTCCACTTGCTACATCCTGCCAATCAGAAAAAGACCCATTTATGCTTCCTCTGTTTTCTGCAAGCCAAACAATCTTCTATCCAGGCTAATATGTTACCCCATACACCATGAGCTTTTATTTTCCACAATAACCATTTATGTGACACCTTATCAAATGCCTTCAGGAAATCCAAGTACAGTTAGTCCACAGGCTCTCTTTATCCACAGTGCATGTTACTTATTCAAAGAACTCCAATAAATTAAACATAATTTCAAGTTAAACATGATTTCCCTTTCACAAAACCATGTTGACTCTTCCCGGTTATCCTGAGTTATTCTAAGTGCCCAGTTATAATCTTCTTAATGATCGATTCTAACACCTTCCCTGTGACAGATGTCAAGCTAACTGGCCTAGTTTCCTATTTTCTGCCTCCCTCCCTTTTTGAATACAGGGATTAAATTTGCTACTTTCCAGTCTGATGGAACCTTTCTAAAATCTAGGAAATTTTGGAAAATTAATACCACACATCTACCACCTCATTAGCCACCTCTTTTAAGATCCTAGGATGAAGTCCATCAGGACCCGGAGACTTGTCAGCCCCCAGCTCCATTAGTTTTCTCAGTGCCGCTTCCCTGGTGATTGTAATTTCACCAAGTTCCTCCCTCCCTTCCACTCCTGATATACAGCTATTACTGGAATATTTTTGTATCCCCTATGTGAAGACAGAAGCAAAATATTTGTTAATTTCACCTGCCATTTCCTTATTATCTACCATTAACTCACCACTGTCACTCTCTAGGGGACCGACAGTCACTTTACTTACTCTTTTCCTTTTTAAATACCTGTAGAAACTCTTGCCATTAATTTTTACATTTCTAGCTAGCTTCCCCTCATACTCTAATTGCTTTCTCCCGATTAACCTTTTAGTCATTCTCTGCCGTTCTTCATATTCTGACAAATCATCTGAACTGCCACTTATTTTTGCTTATATATGCTTTTTCCTTAAGTTTGATGCTTTCTTTCACTTCTTTAGTTAACCATGGATGGTGGGTCCTCCCCTTAGAATTTTTCTTTATAGTAGGATTATACTTATTCAAAGTATTTTAAAATACCCCTTTAAATTTCTGCCACTACTTCTCTATCTCTGCTCTAACCTAGTATCGCAGTTCACTTCAGCTAGCTCAGCTTTCATGCCCACATAGTTGACCTTATTTAAATTTAAAGTATTAGTCTTAGAGCCACTCTTCTCCCTTTCAAGCTGGATATAAAATACAATCATTTTGCGGTTGTTGCTCCCGAGGGGTGCCTTTACTCTGAGGTCATTAATTAATCTTGTCACGTTACAGAATACCAAGTATAATATAACCTGCTCTCTGGTTGGTTCCAGAATGTGCTGCTCTAAGAAGCTATCTCAAAAGCATCCTATGAACTCCTCATCTAGGCTACTACAGCCAATCTGGTTTTTCCAGTTTATACATAGATTAAAATCACCCATGATTATTGCCGTCCCTTTATCATAAGTACCCAATATTTCGTCTTGTACACTTTGCCCTGCATTGTGGTTACTGTTAGGGGACCTAAAGACCATTCACACTAGTGATTTCTTTCCCCTACTATTCCACCCAGACCGATTCTACATCTTGAAGTCCTGAATCAAGGTAATCTCCAGCTATTGCACCAATGCCATCGTTGATCAACAGTGCTATCGCTCCACCTTTACCTGGCTTCCTATTCTTCTTAAATGTCATATACCCTTCAATATCCAGGATCCAATCCTTGTCGTCCTGCAGCCATGTCTCCATAATGGCTGTCAGACCATATCTATTTACTTCAATACGCACTTTCAATTAATTTACTTTATTATGAATGCTACACGCTTTCAGGTGCAGAGCCTTTAGTTTTGTATTTTTGTTAACTTTGCAAAATCTAGTCTTTGTTGCATTCTTACGTTTTTCTCTCAGTCCTTTCCTGCCAAACTCTGACCCTCATTACTATTTTGCTCTCCTGCCTTGAGTCCACACATTGATTTACTACAGCTACCCATGCTTGATCCCTCATCCCCCTTGTTTAGTTTAAAGTCCTCTCTACTTCCCCAGTTATGTGGCTCACTAGCACAGTTCAGGTATAGACTGTTCCAACCGTACAGCCTCCACTTCCCCAGTACTGATGCCAGTGCCCCACGAACTGGAACCCAATTTTCCCACACCAGTCTTTCAGCCACGCATTCATCTCTCTAATCTTATTTTTCCTATGCCAATTTGTATGTAGCTCAGATAATATTCCAGAGATTTGAGGTTCTGCTGCTTAATTTGGGACCTAGCTCCTCATACTGATTCTGCAGAACCTCTTTCCTTGTCCTGCTCACGTCATTGGTATCTACATGGACCACGACAACTGGATCCTCCCCTTCCCACTGCAATGTCCTCTCCAGCCTTGAGCAAATGTCCCAAACCCTGGCACCGGCAGGCAACAAAGCTTTCTGGACTCTCGTTCTTTGCTGCCAAGAACAGTGTCAATTCCCTTCATTATACTGTCACCTACTACACTACATTTCTGTTTGCCACCTCCCCCCCAACTTGAACAGTTTCCTGTTCCATGGTGCTATGGCCAGCCTGCTCATCTACCTTGAAGACCTTGCTTTGGTCAATGCGGTTCTGTTGAAGGGTCATGAGGACTTGAAAGGTCAACTCTTTTCTTCTCCGCCGATGCTGCCAGATCTGCTGAGTTTTTCCAGGTAATTCTGTTTTTGTTTTGGATTTCCAGCATCCGCAGTTTTTTGTTTTTATCGCTTTAGTCAACAGTTTGTGAGCACTTCAAACCTGTTTGACAGTTGCCACATCTGAGGCTCCTCCATTACTGTCTGTTCAGTCCCTTTATTTGCTTCACTCATGGTCACATCCTCCTGTCCCTCACCGCTGACCAAAACAGATGACCTTATTTTAAGGGGTGTGACCGTCTTTTGGAACAAAGTATCCAGGTGTTTCTCCTCCTACCTTATTGCCTGCAGTTCAGCCTCCAGTTGAATTATCCTGATCCGGAATTCCTCTAGCTGCTTACACTTCCGGAAAATGTGTTTGTCATGGATCACCTTGGGGCCCAACAGCTCCCACATTCCATGGCTGCAACATTACACCTGTCCTGCCATTGTTACTTACATTATTTAGTTAACTTAATTTAATGACCTTCTTAATTAATTTAGAATAATTCCTATGTACGGTACACCTCTTTCCCCATGCACTGAATTCCTACGTGAGCCTAATTCACTATTCACTCAGCCTCCATCTCACTCAAGTGTAATCACCTTGTGGGCCCCTTACAATCATGCTGGCCAATCATTTAACTAGGGGTGTTGAGCAGGCTTTAAGCTAAAAGGGGTGAGGAAGAGTTCAGTTGAAGGGGGATTTAGAAATCCAAAGAGACAGGTCAAGGCATTGGAACAGTATAACAATGTGGGTAAAGACAAGAAAATGGGACAGGAAGGGTCAGAGTGTTAACAAACATAGTACATCAGCAAATAAGGTCATTGCAGGGAATAGCAGTAAAAAATGAAATTAGAAGTTCTTTATCTGAATGCATGAAGCATCTGCATTAACATAGATGAACTAAAGGCAAAAATGGAGGTAAATTAATTAGATCTAATTGCCATTACAGAAACATGGTTACAAGATGATCCAGGTTGGGAAATAAATATTCCAGGGGACACAATATTTTGGAAAGACAGATGAAATGACAAAGGAGGAGGGGTAACCCTTATAGTAAAGGATGACATAAGGACATTAATGAGAAAGGATCTGGCTTCAGCAGATCATGAAATTTAATCAGTGTGGCTAGAAATTAAAAATAGCACTGATGGGACTAGTTTATAAGTTCATTGCAGCTTGTAAAAAGAAAACGTAATAATTGGAGGTGACTTTAATCTTCAAATAGACCAGGGACTAAAAAGTGAGGAAATTAGGGAAATTAATATCAACAGTGAAAAAGTATTGGCAAAACTTAAAGGACTATAATATGACAAACCCCTGGGGCCTGTTTCTAAAGGATATAGCTGCAGAGAAAGAGGATGCACTGGCTGTGATTTTCCAGAATTCATTGAATTCCAGAGCGGTCCATCAGATTAGAAGTTGGCAAATGATACTCCATTTTTCAAGAAAGGAGGAAGAGGGAAAACAGTGAATGACAGGCCAGATAGCCTAATATCAGCTGTTGGCAAAATACTGAATGTATGAAAGAGGAAGTCTTAACAATACATTTAGAAAACTGTAGCACGATGAGAACAAGTCAACATGGTTTTACAAAAGGGAAATCCTGTTTGACAATTTTACTGGAGGTTTTGGGCATGTAACTAGTAAGCTAAAGGGGAACCACTAAATATATAATGCTCCAAAACACATTTGATATGGTGCCACACAAAGGATAATAGACAAAGTAAGTGCACATGGAGTTGGAGATAATATATTAGCATGGATAGAGCATTGGCTAACAGATAGGAAGCAGAAAGTGGACATAAATGGGACTTTTTCAAGTTGGCAGGTAGTGGAGTACCACAAGGGTCAGCGCTGGGACCTCAGCTATTTACAATCTATGTTAATGACTTGGATGCAGAGACAGAGACTAATGCATCTAAGATAAAAGCACAAAACTGCAGATGCTGGAAATCCAAAGAGTCATACGGACTCAAAATGTTAACTGTGTTCCTCTCCGCATATGCTGTCAGACCTGCTGAATTTTTCCAGGTATTTTTGTTTTCGTAATGCATCTAAGTTTGCTGATGATATAAAGCTAAGTGGAAAGGTAAGCTGTGGACAGGACAAAGAGGCTGCAAAGAGATATAGACAGGTTAAGTGAGCAGGCAAAATTATGGCTTTTGGCTGAAAGAATAGAAAAGCTGATCTTTTTAAAAAGGTGAGAAACATGTAAATATTGATGCTCAAAGCGACTTGGGTATGCTTGTACAAGGAACACAAAAAGTTAACACATAAGTACAGCAAGGAATTAGGAAGGCAGGTGGCATAATGGCCATTATTGCATGAAGATTGGAGTAGAAGAATAAAGAAATCTTCCTCCATTGGACAAGGTTTTGGTGAGACCACATCTGGATACTGTGTGCAGTTCTGGTCTCCATATTTAAAGAAAGATATACTTGCATTGGAGGCGGTACAGCGAAGGTTCACTAAGTTGGTCCCTGGGATGAAGGGCTATCCTATGATGAGAGGCTGAGCAAATTGGGTCAATTTTCTCTGGAGTTTCGAAGAATGAGAGGATATCTGGTTGAAATGTACAAGATTCTGACAGGGCTTGAGAGTGTAGACTCTGAGAGATTGTATCTGTTAACTGGGGAATCTAAAACATGGGGATACAGTCTCTGGCTAATGAGCTGATCATTTAGGACTGAGATGAGTAGAAATTACTTCATTCAAGGGGTTGTGAATCTTTGGAATTCTCTGCCCCAGATGGCTGTGGATGCTCCACCATTGAATACACTCAAAGCTGGGATAGACAGATTTTTGGTCTCTCAGGGAATCACGGGAGATGGTGAATGGACCAGAAAGTGGAGTTGAAGCCCAAGATCAGCCATGATTGTATTGAATAACGGACAGGCTGTATGGTTTACTCCTGCTCCTATTTCTTGTGTTACAAGCCTCCAGGATACTTTGTTACAAATGCAAGTTTATAAAATTGTTGTGTTTTGGGACTGTCTCTTTAATTGAGGGTAAAGTCAAGGATTGAAGAGGGATCATGGGACCTGCTCTGAATTCTGCCTGACAAGAAGTTTGGGTAGCTTGGCTGATACAGGTTAAGGCGGGGGTGGGGGGGGGGGGGGGGGGTGGGGGGGGGGGGGGTTGCAGGGTGATTTACTGAGAAGGTGCAAGATGTTCATACCTGTTGACAATGGCATGAACATCTGTACTGACTATGGATAAGCTAATAGTCGCCAAGTCTCACATGGAGTTGTTAGGAATGTCAGGTTTTATAAATGATTATACTTTAAACTGTCTATTTAATTTCAAGATAGAGTGCAGTTGAGCGTGCAAAAGTTAGCTAATTAGCATTTTATCTATAAACAAAGCCCCTGTGACTCATATTATCATGGAGATGTCCTCTAAACTCCATTGTAATATTGGGTTCGAGTTCTTTAAGATATCACTGAACCTGACAGAGATGTCGGTCTGCAGGATTCAGAGAGAGAGAGAGAGAGAGAGAGAGTGAGAGCGAGGGAGAACACCAGTCTTTATCTCTATACGTTTCTCCCATTGTGGAAGTCAGTGCTACTTGGAAAATGGATCACCTTGCACTATTTTCAGCCGGCTAACCTCTCTGAAGGAATATAACATTAGAATTTTGATTCTGGACTCACATGAAACAATAATTCTTATTTTGTCTGTGATTTTTACCCTGTACCTCTTTCTTTCCCTTATCCTTTTTTTATGGCGGGAATATACTGGGGCTATGTGGTGACTCCCCCTCCCTGCATTTTGAGTGTGTATAAAATAAACAAACCCTCTGATTTTACCCTATTTCAAGTTTGCTGTGGGATTATGAATAGAGGATTGGATCACTCCAAATCTAAAGGGTTGGGGAAAATACGTCATCATTTATAAAGGGGGAAATTAAAAATCAAAAACACCTTTCTGTTTATGAATGGGTGGTGAGAGGTGAAATGATGGCCGGTTTAAATTAAACCCCCTGCTGTCCGCAACAAAAGCAAGCCATGGGAGCTGAGAATGGCTTCATACTGGTTTCTGGAGAACAAAGAGACAAAATATAACAGGGCAGGGGGATTTTCCGTTATTGGAAAGTTAAATGAGGGATCTTTTCCATAGTTTGGAATATAAACTGCCTACTGAAATAGTGTTTAATTGATTTAAAAGTTATCGGTCTCTACAGGATTGTAACAATCTGCACTCCACTAATTCTCTTGAATATCCGTGTTTTTAATCGCTCTACCATTGATATCTATGCCTTCAGCTAACAAGGTCTTAAGCTCTAGAGTTTCCTCTCCAAACCTTTCTGCCTTTATACCTCTCTTTCATCCTTTGTGACACTTATTAGAAACCTACCCATTTCTCCAAGCTTATGGTATCTGCCTAATGCCTCCTTTTGTGGCTTATGGTCACATTTTGCCTCCTTTTGAAGCACTTTGGGATGTCTTACTAGATTGAAGGTGCTTTATAATTATTAGTTATTTTGCAGTTAGAGTTTTCATCTTAAAGTACCTTATTACATACCCTTTTATCTTGAAACCTCAGATAATTGAACTGTAAAGGCAAATTTATTGACAATTTAGCAAACGGGTTGGTGGCAAAATAAGAATGATTTGTATTTTTTAATTGAAAAGGATGTGCGTGCTCATCTATCCTTCTTCTTAGCAGTCTGTCACTATCGAAGATGATTTGCTTCCATTCCAGTCAATGGGTTCTGAGACTCGTGAGAAAGGATCTGGCCTTAGAAGATCA
This sequence comes from Carcharodon carcharias, assembly GCF_017639515.1. Lineage (NCBI taxonomy): Eukaryota > Metazoa > Chordata > Chondrichthyes > Lamniformes > Lamnidae > Carcharodon > Carcharodon carcharias. The sequence continues at coordinate 38,686,274 of NC_054469.1, read as the reverse complement.
GTATGGGTGGAAATTAGAAGTAGCAAGAGTCAGAAAACACTGGTAGGCGAGGTTTATAGGTGCATAACAGTAGTTATACCATTGATAAAAGCATTAATCAAGAAGTTATTGCAGTTTGTAACAAAGGCAATGTAATAATTGTGGGGGACTTTAATTGGCAAGAATGGTCTAGGTGAGTCTGTAGAATGTTTTTGTGACAGCTTCTTGGAGCAATACATTGTGGAACTGACTAGAGATAAAGCTACCTTAGATCTAGTATTGTGTAATGAAGCAGGGTTAATTAGTAATGTTGTGGTAAAAGATTCTCTGGTAAATAGTGATCATAATACCATTGAATTCCATATTAAGTTTGAAAGTGACATATGCCAATCACAAACAAGAATCTTAAACTTAAACAAAACCAATTAGATAGGTTTGAGGGGAGAAGTGGCTCAGGTTAATTGGGTAAATAGACTAAAAGTTATGGAGGTAAATGAATAGTGGGAAACATTTAAAGAAACAATTCAAAATCTTCAACAAAAATACATTCCATTGAAAAACAAAAACTCAACAAGAAAACCCATCTGTGACTCACTCAGGAAGTTAAGGATAGCATTAGATTAAAAGAAGTAGTTTACTATGTTGCAAAAAACAGTTGCAAGCCTAAGGAATGGAAGTACTTTAGAAACCAGCGGAGGGCAACCAAAAAGTTGATAAAAGAGAAAAAATAGAATGAGAGTAAACTAGCCAGAAATATAAAAACAAACTGCAAGAGCTTTTATAAGTATATACTATAAGTAAGTGAGCAGCTAAAGTAAATGTTGGCCCCTTAGAATCAGAGACAGGGGAAATTATCATGATGAATGAGAAAATAACAGACATTGAACATATTTTGCATCTATCTTCACAGTGGAAGACACAAGTTTCATGCCAGAACTACACAGTAACCTCCGGCCTAAAAAGCATGAGAAAATTAAGGATATTAATATCAGCAGAGAAAAAGTATTGGCAAAACTTGAGGGACTAAAATCTGACAAGTCCCCAGGACTTGATGGCCTGCACCCTAGGGTTCTAAAAGAGATGGGTCCGAGAGAGAGGGATACAGTGCCAAACCCCAGTGCCCATGCGTGGTGTTTTAAATGGAGTTCTCAAGTCATCCAGCCAGAGCTTCAGTCCTTGAAGATAGAGTTTTAAAAAAAGAAACCTTCAGGCTGAGAGTTCTGATTTTTTTAAAAAGCCCACCTATCAGGTCGATTTACCTAGTTGCCGCACTGCGGCTTTTGAACTTCGGGCATCTTCGTGATTTCGAATTTCTTTTTGAAAAGCCCGCCACAAAACCACAAAGCTGTCCCAAGGTCAGCAGCAGCAGCAACTGCCAAGAAGGTGTTCTTGGTTCAAAAATGATAGGTGAAATCCCTGCAATTTTCGCGGGTAGGGGGGTTGAAGTTAAGAGGGTGTTGGAGAGTGGGGGAAGTTGGAGGGAGGTTGGGGTCATTATCTAACTTAAATGGTTGTCCTTCTTTGCCACCAGAAATGCAGCATATGTTTCGAGATTCAAACCAGTTGCCTCGGTTTCAAATCCCGATGTTCATTGGATCACTCAAAGAGCAGCTGTGGTTTCCCAGTGTGCCCATCAATATTTTTGCCGCAAATGTGAAATCAAAACATATTCGTAGTTCTGGCAGCATCTGTGGAGATAGAAACAGAGTCACCAATTAAGGACTGGAACAATATTCGACAAATCTTAATTTCCATGACCTCCAAGAAGTCGGTTCAACAAGTTCAACGGATTTTCCTTAACTAATGTGACCATCGTTCTGCACCCACTGTGAAAATTCTTTGGCCGAAGACTAAGGCGGATCACCTATTGCCAGCATCCACAAGGAGGACGTTAACAGGTCGTTCACTTCATCGCTGCGGATGGGACTTGCTGTAAAGCACTTCGTAACATGAACAACGAAATCAAAGTTTTTCTTGTGTGCGCGCGTGTGTATGTAATTGACTGCCAATAATTGTTTCCCCTGTCCCTCGCATATTTTTAAAAGGTTCACAGCAAAACTACTGGGCAGACTTAAAAATCTACAACTGTCTGACATCCAGGTAACAAACCAGCGCGGAGAAAATGACAGGAGTTTCGCACGTTGAGATTTGTGCTTGGCTGCCGATGTGGGACAAGATTTGTAGCTTCTCCAGCTGATGGGGTGTACACGCGCCCTGTCCGTGACGCAATCCCCGTCCTCCCGCTTCTTGCATTCATTCAGTTTTCCGTGCACTGGCGGGGTGGCTGCAGACACGGGGAGCAATGCAATGATGTGCGAGACCGACTGCTTTCATTTCCAGGTGCACTCAAGCGTCATTTACGCACTGCGGCACACGGGAAGAAGGCGGGAAAAACTGTGTGTTTGTGTGTTTTTTAAAACAAATGCGAAATCGTCTATCACCTCTTGTACGTCACTATGTCCAAAGTAGCTCGGGGCACACCTGTGGTTGCCCAGCAATCATTCGGTTCTGCTTTTTTTATTTAAAAAAATCCTAATAAAAAAACGAAGCAAGAAATTGACCAGCGGCCGTTTTCTTTAGCAAGTTCGGGAATGAAACACTCAGGGGTGTCTTGTTCCAGTTCAGAGGAGCTTCAGGAGTGTTCCGTATGGCCAGAGAACGTCTACAACCACAAGGCTCCCCAGGGTTGCAAAACCAACATTCATTGTCATGTCGCGTCTAAGGTATACATAAGATACCTTAATATAAAATACATGCAAATATATCTTTCAAATGCAATGCAAAAAATACGATGTTTTCATTTCGGTTAAAAAGGAGGCAAAAGACACGTACACAGGTTCAAAGGCGCGTAATAAACAGCAGCTCCACTACAAATCGCCTGGTTCCCATTAATTAAAAAGGGGAGAGGCGGGAAACGCGATGATTGACAGGAAGGGAGGACAATCGAAGCTGGTGGCCGATGGGGGCGGGAACCTCGATGATTGACGGACGGGGAGGACAATCGAAGCCGGTGGTCGGTGGGGGCGGGAACCTCGATTGACAGACAGGGAGGACAATCGAAGCTGGCGCGGGCTGTAGGCGGGAACTTTGCTGATTGATAGGGAGAACGAACAATCCAAGTCGGTGGGCGGGAACCTCGATGATTGACAGGCAGGGGGCACAATCGGAATCTGGCGGTCAGTGGGTGGAGTCAATGGTGAGTGCGGGAGGAGGAGGAAGGGGCGGGACTTCCGGCGCGGCCTTGGGTTGCCCCTCCCCCCACGCTAGGAGCTGCCCATCCCCCTTCTTCCCCCCCCCTCCCCCCCTTCCGCCAGGAGAGAGATCGGACGACGAAGAGCTTTTAACCGGAGCTGATTGGGATTAAACGGCGGCAAGGCCCGAGCCACATCGTCGAGGCCTCCAAGGCAAGGGGATAAATAAAACCCACAATTGCTCGAGTTTGCGTCTGCTCAAGTGCTTCCCCTCAGGCCGGGCTCTCACTCAGACAGGGGAGTTAGTGTGTGTGTGTGTGAGAGAGAATCCCGGGGCCGCGGCGGCGTCCTCCTCCTCCTCCCCCTCCCGCTGCTGCTTGTTGTTTCCCCGCTGACCGGGAGAGAGGATCAATCGGCGTCCCCCGAGCAAGTGACGGCAGGAGCGGCGGGCAGGTGAGAAAGCCGCTTGATGCGGGTTGTGGGGCAGCGATGGTGATGGGGGGGGAGGTGGGTTTGTCTCAGCCTGGCCTCTGGGCCTGAGGCCCGGCCCCCGGGGCAGCGGGAGAAAGAGCGAGAGACATGGTGGCCGCCATGTTTGCAGTAGCAGCAGCAGGCGGCTGACTGTGAGCCCGGGCCTGGGGTGGGAGGGGGATAACGCATCTCTCTCTCTCTCTCTCTCTGTCTCTCAGACTGTGCCTTGCTTGAAGCCGAGTGGAGGGCGTATTAGGATAAAGTCTGGATTGGAAAAGTGCTGCTGATTTTTTTTTTAAAAAGGGCACAGCTAAGCTCGTAGGCCCCAGGCCTGGCTCTAGCTGTTGTTTGTGTGTATGTGTGTGTGTGCGCTTTAATCTGGCGGGTTTAGTCCATGCCTGCGCGGCGGGTGGTGGGGGTGAAGGCGGGTTGCTGTTTGTGCATGGACTCCATGAAGAACATGTGCTTCCCTCCAACATGAATGGCTCGAACTAAACACCCCCCCCCCAAACCCTCTAACAAACCACCACCACCATTAAAAGAGAGGGAAATGAATCCCACGGACTTTTTTTCATCTATTTCATTTCTAAAATTTCACTATGTGTCTCAGAGTGACGCATTATCTTCACGAGTTTTGGGGATCCCCAAACGGTCTTTCGTTGCATTTTATTCCGAGTTTTGTCAATGATGATGTGATCGGTATTTTATTTTTTGGTGGGGAGGGGGGGGGGGAGGGTGTTGTTTCAGTGTCGACAGTTACCTCGTCCACAAGTTCCAAGATCAAGAATTTTGTGCAGCCGTCATTGTCACTTTCTTTTCCTCCTTTTCTAACCCGGAAAGGGGAAGAAGGTGGGGTGTGTGTGGGTAGGGGGGTGGGGGTGGTCATGAAGCGCAGGTAGTGATGCCATGAGATCAGCTCAAGCTTCTTGGGCGGTATGATTTAGCAACTATTTAACGTCCTCGTAAAGGGTGGCTGTTCACTGAAGTTGATAGAGCTTGCCCTATCGACACAAAAAAAATGTCAGCGAGATTCACAGCTGTGTCAGCTAACTACCAGACCGCACTGCGTCTGTTGCTGCTAGGGATGCGCTGCAAAAAAAGTTTCCGGGGACACTCTATGTAGGCTTCTGGCCTACTTGAGTTTTAACACTCTGTTCTCTTTATATAATGAAGCAGTTGAGCGATTTTTTTTAACACTTCGGGGAAAAAAAAAGCCTGAAGATTTTTGCTGAATGTGTAAAGTAGGGTCTTCATTTTTGACAACGCTTTTTTTAATCTACATTTTGGAACTAGTAGGCCTCTGAAATGGGTTTATCAACACCAAGCAAACGTGCATTAAAAATCCGTTCCAAACTAAACTGACTATTTTGTAATAAAAATGCGTAGTGCCAGAACAAGTCAAATTGTAATTTTTTACTTCGTAATCTTGTGGGATTCTATTACGCTTCTCGAGCTAATTTTTTTTGGTTTGAAAGAACTGTTTAAATTTAAGCTTCACAGCACTTTGTGCAATTGTGATCATAATTGAAGATTTATGATTAGTAATTCAAACATTCTTTATCAATGTACAGCAAACATACTTAAGCACAGCAATTCCCTTGTGTGGGTCTAATGGTATATTGACATAGAAATGGAAAATGCCAGAAAAATTTAGCCAGTCAAATTTAGTTTGCTCCTGTGATGTGCCTTCGGATGTTCTATTACATTACCTTTAAAGATGTGATACGTAAGTGATATATTGATAAGCAGTTTGCATAGTGGCAACTATTGATTGTGCAAAGTTGAATAACTAGAACACGTCTCCTTAAGGACCTGGAGACTTATACAAGATTGTAATCTAATAAGGTTCTGGCATATAAAGGTACATATTTTATCTGGTATGCAGAAATGTTAGTCAAGCGATGGTATATACCTCCTTGTCTGATTATACACAGGTAAATTACCCTATCACTTGTTCACGAAGTTTGTTCACAATGATTGAGAAAATAGTGCGGAACTTCTAGTTTCATTGTGCTTTTGTCAGAAATGGCCTTAAATGGAATTTAGAAATTAGAGGACCATAGCTTTATATTGAAAGCAGGATACCACAAATTTGAAAAGGAAATCAGGGAAATACTGGTTACCCAACTTTTTGCTTTTAAAAACATGATTATAGGACGAATGTCTGAGAAATAAAAGGAGTTTGTTTTATAATCCCATACATGTATTTGAGCAAGAGACTGTAGCATTGCTTAATTTCAACATTGTAAAGAGATAGGGAGGAGGAGAAAGGACACAGTTTAGGGAAGTTCTAACCGCAGTGCCTTGAATCTAGCAAAATGTCCTCGAACAGTTCATAGGAGTGATTATCAAAATGTTTTTAGAATGTATTCTTTCATGGGGTATGGGTGCCACTGATAATGCCACCATTAATTGCCCATCCCTAATTGCCCTTGAATGGACCAGCTTGCTAGTCTGTTTCAGAGGGCACTTGAGAGCCAGCTATATTAATGGAGATTTGATAAAGGTATTCAAAATCATGAGGGGTCTGGACAGAGTAGATAAGGAGAAACTGTTCCCATTCGTGAAAGGGTCAAGAATGAGAGGGCACAGATTTAAGGTAATTAGTAAAAGAGACATGGGTGATAGTGGAGGAACTTTTTCATGCCGCGAGTAGTCAGGATTTGGAAAGCACTCCTTGAGAGTATGGTAGAGGCAGGTTCGTTTGAAGCATTTATAAGGGAATTAGACCTTTATCTGAAAAGGGAGAAGCTGGGAATGGTGTTAGGTGAGTTGCCCATTTGGAGAGCTGGTGCAGACATGAGGGGCCAAATGTCCCCCTGTGCTGTATAGATTGTGTAGATCTGGAGTCACAGACCAGGTAAGGACAAAAAATATCCTTCCCTAAAGGGCGATAGTGAGCCAGTTGGGTTTTACGACAATGGTTTCGTGGTCACAATTGGACTAATACTAGCTTTCAATCCCAGCTTTTATAATTGATTTTAAATTCCACCAGCTGCCATGGTGGGATTTGTTCCCATGTTCCCAGATCATTAACCTGGCCCTTGGATTACCAGTTCAGTGGAACTATCACAATACCATTGTCTCCCAATTTGACACTTGAGAACATGAGATATTGGAACAAATAACCAAGCTTTTGGTCAGATGTAGGTTTAAGTAGGTAGGCATGGAATTAATTAAGTCAGAAAGTGACGAGATCGCAACTAAAGCTGACGCCAGGTACTATATATTGGAGGGAGGTTTGAGATTATAGCTCAGAGAAATTGCCTGCAAAATGACCAATTTTTTGTATCCTGTCCAGCTGTGCAAGATAAGTGCCAAGCACTTCAAAACTACGAGTTCGTATCTATTACTTCGACACGATGCAGTCTAACAGATATCAGATATTGGTCGTTCTTCATGACAGTCAGCATTTGCGTGGACATCCACTGTTGCCAGAAAAGTTTGACCCACAACTTTATACCTAAAAGAGAAATTCATAATGACAAGACAGCTCTTTACTTGAGGATTCAGATATATAAAGATTTATGGGTTACTGAGTTAAAGACACCACTCAGTCAATACTGTATAAGGTCAAGGCCCGAAATGGACAGGCTTAGCTCCTATTTTGAGGTGAATTAGGTAATCTCAGCTAAGGGCTAATTAGGATTTCACAATTGGTTTCAGCACTTTTGGGCTAACCGTGGGTAAAGCTGTATATTCCAAAGAGAGATGGTGGGGTAGTAGTATTCTCACTGGACTGGTAATCCAGAAACCGAGGGGCAATGCTCTGGGGACCTGGGTTCAAATCCCACCATGGAGATGGTGAATTTGAATCCAATAAAATATCTGGAATTAAAAGCCTAATGATGATCGTGAAACCATTGCCCATTTATCACTTTAGTGAACAAGATGGGTTTTTTTAATGTCCATTAGGGAAGGAACTCTGTTGTCCTTACCTGGTCTGGCCTACATGTGACTCCAGATTCACAGCAATGTGGTTGACTCTTAAATGCCCTCTGAACAAGGGCAATAAATGCTGAGCAAGGGCCCACATCCCATGAACGAATTTGGAAAAAAAAGGGTTTGGTTATCAAATGAGGGCCAGGCTTAAATGTAATGCTTGCTAGCCAGGCTGTTAGTTCCTTGGGTGAACTGCCAAAGAGCTGCTAGTACTTCTGGTACTTTTGTGCACTGTTGCAAGATTCTGCACCTTCAAGAGAAGGCAGGAGTTGAGTAGTGGAGGCAGTTTGCAGTAGGGAAGTAACTGAACGTGTATTGAGAGAAATTGTCATATGTGGTTCATAGTACTTGGGCCAGTCTTTAATATTAAAGATCAAATAGCCCAGCACCCTCTTATGGGAGTTGCAGCTAGGTTCTGAGCAAGTTTCCTGCCTCTGTATACAAACTTGCAACTGATTTTTTTCACTAGAATCACAGATGTAATTTTTAAAATTCCTTTATGGGATGTGGACATTACTGACCAGCATTTATTGCCCATCCCTAATTCCTCTTGAGAAGGTGGCGGTGAGTTTTATTCTGCTGGCCCCAACGATTTGGAATGATAGCAGCCATCAGACCACAGCAAAAATCAAAATGTGCTGGATTGATGAGCTTTTCTTGAATGCTACAATCTGAAGAACTGAACAATAAAAGTGCTTTGTAAAGTTTTTTTTTTAAATATACAAATACTAATTGTATTGGTGGGTGGAAGAGAGGTGGTGTTTCTGGTGAGGCCGAAGATTAATAAAGCCTTGCATCATGGCTTCAGGAGTTAATTTGCATTTTTGGGAGTAAATTTTTCATGTTTATGGTTGGCAGCTGTCAAGGGCTTGATGTCACCATAATGGCTTGTCTTTAAGTCTGGGGTATTACTCCCTTGAAATGCGCTGTATGTATTAAATGTAGGCCAACTTCAGCTTTTGGTTTCTGTTTGATTTCAGGAATCTCGGAATTGATTTCAGTGAAGGAATTGAGACTTGAATATGTAATCACAGATGAGAGCAGTGGATATTTCATTGCAGATGCCTGCTTATCTAACTACCTTGGTTGGTATCTTGTGCCCTACATATGAAGCAGGAGTAGGCCACAAGGCCCCTCAAGCCTACGCTGGCATTCAATAAGATCATGGCTGATCTGATTGTAACCTCAACTTCACATTCCCTTCAATAACTTTTTGCCCCTTTGCTTATCAAGAATCTATCTGCCTCTGCCTTAAAAGTATTCAAAGGCTCTGCTTCCACTGCCTTTTGAGGAAGAGATTTCCAATGACTGTACCCTTTGAGAGAGAAAGTTTCCCTTCATCTCGGTCTTAAATTGGTGACCCCTTAATTTTAAACTGTGACCCCTAGTTCTAGATTCTCCCGTGGAGAGAATGTTTCCTCTCATATCCACCCTGTCAAGTCCGCTAAGGATCTTATGTTTCATTCAAGTCGCCTCTTACTCTTCTAAACTCCAGTGGACACAAGTCTGGCCTGTTCAACCTTTCCTCATAAGACAACCCTCCCATCCAGGTATTAGTCTCGTAAACATTCTCTGAACTGCTTCCAATGCATTTACACCCTTCCTTAAATAAGGTGACCTATACTATGCACTGTACTTGGCATTAATTCTAAGTACTTTGCAATGTTAATATTGAAAGTGAGTGACAACCCCATGTGATGCATGTGAGGTATAGACTTTGATTCCATATGCTTTCCTCAATTGAATCTTCATTCAGAAGATTGCTGTGTTTTTGTAGCACTTCAATGCTTTCTCGTGAGAAATATGATTGCATCTGTAGTTTTGGAATAAAATTGTGCTTTGCTCCCTCCTCTTCCCTGCCTCTCTTTTCCATCCCCCCCCACCTTCACCATGTTTTGATTAGTTTTACAGTATTGAAGGAACCCTTTCAGCCCACTGCATTAACACCTATCCATTTACTGAAATTCCTGTGTATTTGCCCCTTGAATATTTCAATAATAGGTTTTTTCAAAAGCTGTTGTTTTCTGCTTTCACCCCTTTCTGCCAGGATGCCAAGTCCAAATAGTTTTTTGAAATTAAATCATCTTTTTTCATTCTTTTGAGCTTAATCACCAACCAGTTCTTTGGTTACTGATTTGGCAGCAAGTGGAAATCAGTTTTTGACATACTTTGTATAAATCAATGTAGGAGGATATTGACTTCCAATGGCCTCGGGTGGTGGAGATAAATTCTGGAGCCCTTTAAAGAACAAGTTAGTGCTGTAATGGGGAACTCCTTTTCTCTGGAAAAATGAACTGAATTTGGCTTCAGCATCCTTGACTTGAGTTTGTACCTGAACAGGAAGTTATTTATTGTGTATGCCCGTATTGTGTTTCCAGTTTTTTTTTCATTCTGTGGGCAGCATTTCCTTCAATGGTGTGTATCTCTTTCAATCACCACCTGATGGTTGCAATACCTTCATTCTATGATTCCATTGCTTAATACATTGCTTAAATGGCTATTCTCTTTAGAATGGCTTGGAAGTTGTTCTTGTTGCTTCTCTGTGATGATGGTCACGGCTAAGCAGCACAAATCTCTTATTTTCCTCCTTGCTCCCTAACGCTTCGTATCCTGGCTACGCATTGGTGAATTTGGCGAGGGCCAACTTGGTCTGTGGCACAATTTCAGAAAATAATAGTTGCTGGCCTGCAACTGAAAAGATTTCTGAGATGCCAGTTAGAGGAATATGGGATATTATAAGGTGGCAGAGGGTTACACAGATAATGTTGGGTGGGGGGGGGGGAGGGTGCAACAAATTTCAAGGTGGATGTTTGGGGTGGCGGGGTGGGGGGTGGAGGAGTGGGTTAACGGGATGGCAGGCTGACCAGGGGAGCATTAAAATAGTCCAGAAGTAACAAAGGCATGTGTTTTCAGAATCATAGGGCTCTTGCATCAGTGGAGGTGTATGTTGAGTGCTGGAAATAGATGGTCTTTGTGTTGTTTTTGGCTTGTTAGCTCGGTAGCTCTATCCCCCTTGCCGTGGCAACTGTTTGTAAACCAGACTTCACAACCTCGGTGTCACACTTGACCCTGAGATGAGCTTCTGACCACATCTGTGCCACCACCTGTTTCTACCTCCACAGCATCCCCTGTCTCAGCTCATCTTTTGAAACCCTCTTACATGACTTGGGTACTTCTAGACCTGATTTTTCAGTACACTCCCAGCTGGCCTCCCTCTCTACTCTCAGTAAACTTCAGGGCATCCAAAACTGCAGGTTTTGAGCTTACTTGCACCAAGTCCTGTTCACCTATCACACCTGTGCTCTTGACCTACATTGGCTCCTGGCCAAGCAACACCTTGATTTTAATAATTCTAATCTTTGTTTTCAAATCCCTCCATGTCTCACCCCTCCCCTGAATGCCTTGGGATATTTTATTACATTAAAGGCACGATATAACACAAGTTTTTGAGAGAATCTGGAGTTGAAAGTTCATCTCAGGCTCAATAAGGATGTCAAGGTGTGGCTAGTTTGTCACAACATTTGAGGGTGATAAAATTCAGTGACAGAAGTATGGAATTTCATGGGAGTTGAGGACTTTAGTCTTCCTGATCTGTATCTAAAAGAAATTTGTGTTATGCAAGAACTGGGTGCCACAAGTGTGAAAACAGATTGTGCCAGACTCTAATGAGGTAGAGCTAGGTATCACTGCATATGCGTGGAAGCTGACACCCATGTCCTTTGCATTATGGCACTCAGGCAGCTTTGAGACATAGGAGGGGCCAAGTATCGGTTTTTAATGCTTCCAGAAGTGTGTATGTGAATAGGAAACAAAGCTATTTGCTGTCAGAGATGAGGTGGTATTCTCAATACACAAGAAGCAACACAGTTTAAACTACATCAAAGCTAATTAAACCTTGAGTTGTAAATGCTCTGTGCCCTTAAGATCCATGGATCATATGTTTGAAAATATAAGTAGTGATAGGACAAAATGTCTAAAGCTGTTTAATTGTTTTGCTACTGTAAAAGAATATTTCTTTTTACTGTGAAATTAATTTTTCTCATTTGTATTCTCGGCATTTATTGTGTGCCTTTTCTTCCAGCTATCATTATTGTCAGGACAGCAAGGCCACTCAATAATGAGTATTGTGGTTCTGGTGTAAAAACCTGAAGATAGACAAATCAAACGGATGTGTGATTCTGGCCATAATGTTACAGCTGATAAACATCTTTCCCCCATCCCAGTTTCATTTGTATTGGTTGTAGCATTTACATGTAAATATGTAAAATTATGTATAGCAGGTGCGTGTTGTACATAAATGTCTTGTTTCATAATCTTTACATGGAACAAGTCATCTGCAAATAGGGCACAATCTAATTGCAAACATCCAGTGACAATATCAAGAACACCTGGCTGAAGTATAATAGCTATCTGTAGCAAAATGCTCTTTTCTTTCAGCCTTGAAGGTTTGATAGCCCTTTCTCAAGGTAGCAGTCCATGGTCATCACAACATTTCCCATTTACTTTACTACCATTGTTATGGTCTTGTTAGAATTGCCAAATTAGGAGTGGTTGTATACACTTTCTAGGAGCTGGATTGAATGTCCACTTTACTGGGACTCCAGACACCAGTTTGCATTTCCTTCAAGTCCAGCTCCAGAGATGACAATCATTTTTCAGTCACTATCACCCATTCTGCTTGTGCGACTTTTTTAAAAAAAATCTTTTTTTTAAAAACTCATCAGTGTGAACAACATTTAAATACTGAAAAACTTGCCAGTATTTTTGGTCAAGTGTAACAGCTTACTGCTGTGCAGCATTCATTTTACTCTGCTTCACCTTGTGTTGGCAGCAAATTCAGAGTTGCAGCCACAAGTGCACCAGTGTTTTTTTTTTGCCCAGAAAGCCATCTTAGTGGTCTGCTGAAGTTATGGATTACTTACAAACCACTACATGTGTGAAATTGATAATTAAATACAACACAACAAGCTACATAATTGCAGAGCTTATGGTGGAATCAACTACAGGGGAGCAATATTTAATTCCTGAATTCAGTAGTTTTGGTGTTCTACAGCATTCATCAGATTCAGGAAAAGTCCACTTTTATAGCTGATAATTTGTTTTGATATGCATTGATTGTATAGTAACGTTTTTATATGTCCAAAAGTTGCATGCATTTCTTGCCAATCTTATTTGATGATTAATTTCTGTCTATATAATGGAAACTATTTATGTATACATGTAATGACATTCTCCTTTTAATCTGTTAATTTCCTCTTCCTCTCCTAAGCCCAACCACCACGAATGTTGGAATCATCTTTCTTTTTAAGGAACTTTTATTTTTGTCTGCAGCCACCGAATGCTGTTTCAGGTGACGGAAAAATGTTTTACTGATATGTAAAACCACCTGATGGTGCTTGGGTGAGTGTCAGCAGTGGTTCAATGGTAGCACTTTCTCCTCTGCATAAGAAGGTTCAAGGCTGGCACTTCATACTCATACTGCATACTGAATATGCAGTACTCAGCACAGTACTGAGGGAGCGCTGCACTGTCAGGTGTGAAGTTTTTCAAATCCAATATAAGACCCAACTCCATCTGCCTTCAAGGATGGATGTAAATGACCCCATGGTGCTATTTGAAGAAGAGCAGGGGTGTTACTCCTGGCACACTCGCCAATACTTATCCCTATATCAACATCACAGAGACAGATTATCTAGCCATTACCACTTGAGTCAGCTGTGCAAATTGGCTGCATTTCCTCTCTTACAGCAGTGACTACATTTTAGAAGTACTTCATTGGCTGTAACAGGCCTTGATGTCTGTGGTTGTGAAAGTAAGTATGTAAACACAAGTTTACCTTAAACTTATCTGAATGCTTAAGTTTAAAACTGGCCTACAATTAAGAAATAAGTTGGAACAAGAGCTGGCAGCCTAACCAACTAGCTGTTGTGTGTAAAACTAAATTGGTTGCTGGGAGAAAGACTTCCTGAAAGGCTGCATACTTTGAGTCTGTGGCAGCAGGAGGCATTGTGGGTTGTGAAATCTAGTAATTGAGCAATTATACCTGCAATAATTTTCCATAATTCATAAATACCAGCAACATTTAAATCAGTTTGATCAATACTGCAGAAAAGACTCACATTTCTTTTGGATTCAGCCCTTCAGTGATGAAGAGTTCCTTTGGTTTGGCACTGTTTGGCCTAACGTTCCATTATCCTGGGCTGTGCTTGCATAATGTGATTTGAATTGTATGTTCTATTGAAAATATTATCTGTTGTAAAATATTGAATATTTTGACCACCAAAATGGTAAAGAATGAGTGTTTTAATAGTCTTTGTGATTGGTGAACTTGCGTGTTTTTTGTTTCCCTACCTCTCTCTCTACTTGATTACTTTCTACCCATTGTTCACCAGTTATATTACATAAACCAACTTTTTTTTGTCCAGTTGTGCTGCAGCAAAATAATTGTCCCATAATTATCCATGCTCCTGAATTGATGAAGAATTATATTTTTTAATTTATATATTTAAATACTCTTCTGACTAATCTTCATTCCAATCAGCACAGATTTGTGAAGTGAAAGGTACCAGATAGGTGGCTCAGGGCAGAATGACCTCTTTTTTAGATTTCTGTGCACTAATCGGAGCATGGCCGAGTTGAGCAATCGCTTGGAGAAAAAGGCAGCAGATGGCAGAGATTGTTGGGGTAACAGAAGGGGCAGTCACTGCACAATAAATATGAACAGAGAAAAAGGATGAGAAATAGTCTTGAAAGAAATAAACAAGAACAAGGTATTGGTTAGATTAACTGAACAGCTGCACATTGTGTCCTTACCTGGTCTGGTTTACATATGACTCCAGACACACTGCAATGTGGTTGACTCTTAATTGCCCTCTGAGCAAGGGCAACTAGGGATGGGCAATAAATGCTGGCCTAGCCAGTGACGCCCACATCACACGAGTGAATAAAAAAAATTGTACCAAAAGTTTTGATAGGGTGTTGAGGATGAAAGATGGTTACGCAGATTTTCAGTGCCACCAGCCTTGGTTTATGTTTTTAAATCATCCAGTTCTTCCAAATTGTGGGGGGTGGGGAATGGCCTGGTTAGTAATTATACTTGCAAAGATGTGGTTGAGGAATTAGTCCTTTGCCCGACAGACACAGAGTTAGAGCCCAGACACATCCTTGCCATTTCTGAAGGGTGAAAAGGGCATCTGAAGCAAGAGCTCCGTGGATAATTAAAGATGTAGAAGTTAGTGAGGAAGCGGAAGAAAACTTAAGACAATTGTATGGTTCAAAACAGTCGAGAATCTTTCTGGATATAAAAAGCAGGGGGAGATTTAAACAGAATGAAGAGCCGGTTGAGAGTCTGACAATAGATTAATAGGTAATACGAAAGGGAATGCAAAAGCCTGGAGTAAAAATACAAGGGTAGGCAAAGAAGGGTGGAGCTATTTCGGGATCATCGTGTAGGTGGAGGGCATGGCCAATTTGGGAATGAAGTTCTTTGTTTCTGTCATCATTAGAGAGTAGCATGCTGCCAGTGTTGCAGTAAAGGAGGAGGCAATAGCAATATTGGCTAAATAAAAATAGGAACTTGAAAGGTTGGCAGTGAAAAGTCACCCAATCCAGGTGGGATGCGTCTTAGGTTACTGAGGGAAGAAAGGGTGCAAATTGCTGAGGCTCATGCTACAATGGTACAATCCTTGAGTATAGGGCTAGTGCCAGAGGACTGGAGGATTATGATTGTACCTACATGTATACATTAAGAAAAAGACCTGGCAACAACGGGCCAATTGGTTTGCAATGGACACTTGCAATCTAATTGTTTAATTATTTTTCTTGATTAAAGTTGTTTGAAGTCGAGGAGAATTTGAAAAAAAGGCATTTGACAAAATACCATACTCTGGACTTCTTCGCAAAATAAAAGCCCGTGGGATTAAATGACAAGTGTTCTGTATGGGACAAAGCAGAGAGTAATGGTAAATGGTCGGCTATTTTAGACCGTAGGGAAATATGCAGCGGCCTTTCCTGAGGGTCAGTATTAGGACCACTGCTGTTATATATAGACAGTATTAATGACCTGGACTTGGATATACAAGGAATAATTTCAAAGTTTGCAAATCAATGATTCAAAACATGGAAACATAGCAAGCAATGAGGTGGATAGGAACAGACTTCAGGAAGGCATAAAATGATGAAATGGGCTGACACTTGGCAGATGAAATTTAATGCAGAAAGATTTAGCAAGAAATCAGGAAGGGCAATATAAGGCAAATGGTGCAGTTTTAAAAGGGGTGCAGGAACAGTCATGGAGGTGCATGTACATCTTTGAAGGTGCCAGGGCAAATTGAGCAGATTGTTTTTGACGAGAAAATACAGGATCCTCTGCTCTATTAATAGAGCAAAAGAGTATAAAAGCAAGGTAGTTATGCTAGACCTTTATAAAACATTGCAGCCCTCTGTTGGTGAATTTGGGAAGTATATCAAGATCTTGGAAAGGGTGCAGAGGAAAGTTCATAGTATTGTACCAGGGTGAGGGACTTGAGTAGTGTGAAGAAGTTGGGATTGTTCTCTGAGCAGAGATGAATGAGAGAGATTTGGTGTATGTGTTCAAAATCTTGTTTTAGTTTCTCTTCACTATTTCCAGTGTCAGTGAGGATAGTAACCAGAGGACACAGGCTTCGTGATTGGCAAATGAACCAGAGGTGACATGAAAAAACCTGTTTGTTTATGCACTGAATAAGTGAACTAGAATGCAGCAGATGAAAGGTGGTAGGAGGAGATTTAATCGTAATTCCCAAAAGAATTGTCTACATACTTGAAGGGGAAAGAAGTTCCAGGTTTGTGGAGAAAGACCGGGCAAGTGAGACTAGGTAGCTCTACAAAAAAACTGGCACAAGTGTGATAAGGCAGACATGTGCTGTACCATTTGGTGATTTGTGCTGAGGTGTGTAAGGTTTTAAAACTGTTCCTCGGCCAGACTTGGCTCTTAAAGTCAGTACAGTCACAATGGGCTGAATGGCAGCTTTCTTTGGTTGTAACCATTCTATGATTCTTAAATTTTAGGTTTTGGAGACTTTGAATTAGTACTGGGAAGTTCAGGAATCCATGACTTTTCGGAATTTGCAAAGGGCATTTGTCGGCTGAATGAAACGCTGGATTAATAACATTTCACTGCTCTGCAAAGGACAGCACACTTGCTCTCTGCCTATTGTCTGATATTCATTGCAAGTTCAGTTCTGTAGGACTCGTGCAAATCTCAAGTCAACCTTTTGAGCCTGTAATTGATCTTAATTGAATTAGTTTCAGAAGGCTTCAGGAAATGTATTCTTCAGATTAACTAGAGCCCTTCCACTGCAAATATTCCCAGAAAGTCTGCAGTGACTGTGTATCCAGATGCTCCAAATTTATAGCAAGCTATTTTGTCAGCAGTCGATCTGATTTGTTTTGCATAATTCTTTTCTTCTTGCTAACTTAATATTTTAACCTAATGTCTGACTCTTCCCGAGGCAGCTATTGTCATTAGTTGGTTGCCAGGAGATACTTGAGCAGTTGGGGGCAGCTACTTGTTAGGATTTTCCTGTCTTCTGCCACTGTGCCTCCCCCACCTTCATGAAGTTAAGGCAGCCTCGATTTGCGTTTAATACTTGTTTACAGCTGGTATCGTGTTGGGGGAAGAGATTGGTCCAAATTTAATGTTGCATACTGCATGTCATGGTTCCAATGTATTCAGTCTTATCAGTTATCAGGTTATTGATTTTATTATACACAGACGTGCGCCTGCTCATTAGTATACCTGTACTTACTTTGAAATGGGTTGCTAACCCAGTTTACCGGTATGGATTGCCCTGATCTTGTCGTCCAATTCACCTACAAGAGCTTAGATTTGCATAGCACCTTGGATGTTTCATTACATTAAAGGCGCTTTACAGAAGTGTTATGAGACAAATATGATGCTGAGCTTCATAGAGATATTAGGCCACATGACCAAAGGTTTGATCAAAGTAGCTTATAAGGAATGTCGTAGAGGAGGAAAGAAGTGGAGCAGATTATGTTGGGAAGCTCATCTCTGGGTCAAAACAGTTTCGCTTCGGACATTTGCCAGGGATTGGGTGAAGTCAGTGGTGATGAAAGAGTTTGTGACCGGTGCTGAAGATGATGGCTTCTGTCTTTCCAATATTAGCTTAGGGGAGATTCTGCTGATCCAATATTGGAAGACAGATGACTTAAGAGACTGGAGGGATGGAGAGTTTGAACTGGATAATGTCTGTGTACATATGGAAACTGACTATGATTTGGAGTAATGTCACTGAGGGCCAGCATGTACCTGAGCCAGTTTGCTTTATTCTTCATTCCCAGTATTCTCCAATTGATGCACTTTGAATGGCATACTTAAATGGGGAAACAATATCTGGATGTTTGTGTTGGCAGTTTGTATACTTAAACTGGTAATAGAGACTCTTTGGACACTCTAAAATCAGTTTATGACAGGCTGTTAGTGCAGTAACTCAACAAAATTAGTTCTGTTGTAGGAAATTGAATGCTGCAATTCAGCCCTGTGGTGGTACTGGTGCCTTTCCTTGACCAAGTGAAGATTTAATTTGGTGACGTAAGCTACCTTTCTAAATTGCTAATTTTGAACTGAAACCTGTCTTATGTTAAACACTATTTTATTGACTAGTCAATACTTGAAAAATATTGACTCAACAAATGTGCTCATGAACAGGTGGAATGATGGTTATGTCAAGATACATTAGGTAGAATGATGTTATGACTTTATGCTGTTTACCAGGTCATCTTTACCGTGTATAATCTTATTAAAAAGATGTAAGTTCTGATGTTTGGCCAATTTAATTAAATTCCTTACAGAAATTTGGTGTGCATGGAATGGGAATTCAGTGGATGCAATATATTAGGACTTTGAGAATGCTGTGAAAGAGATGTCCTGTCAAGGTTAAGGGGAGGTAGTGGTGTGGGCAGAGAGATGGTAAAGGATAGGAAATGGAGAAGACTAAAATAGTGGATGTTTCTAGATTGGTAAGTGACATCTCAGGGTTGTGCTGAAACAGCTCCTCTTTTCATGTACATAATTGATTTGCACATCACCAGAGAGAATTTTGTATCAAAATTTGACAATGTTGAAATAAGGAGCATGCCAACCGAAGGATGTGGTTACTAAGGGAGAAATTGCTTAGTGAAGTGTGAAAATATGGCAAGCCTAAATCAATATCGCTTAGTGAACTAGTAATTTCTAACAGTGAAGAATGGAGCCACATCATAAAATTGTGTAGGAACAGAATGATTTGAGTGCTGCTGCATGAATCTGAACGTGAAGAGGGCATAATATCTCATAATGTTTATTTTTCATATATATGAACATTGATTCATTACTTGTTTTTATATTAAAATTGGTTAGGCTACAGATGAAAAACTTGGAAATTTTGGACACCTTATTCAAAGAATATTTGAGTGAGAAAGGTGCATCATGCTTTAAGAGGCTAATGCAAAGATCAATGAGATTTAAAACTGCTATATTCAATGAAGTAAAGGTTAAGGAAGGGTCCAAAAGCAAGTGAACAGTTTGCGCTGGTGAATAGTGTGATTATTTCTACTGACCTTTGGGTTTTTTTGTGTATAAAGTTTAAAATGATGAATTCAGCACCATAAGTATCTATTGAAAGCTTGTAACTGACATTTGAAGTAATTAGATAAATATTTCAAATCCTCTTAAAGGATACTCAGAAATTGCTCTGAGATGGAGTAGCACATGTATGCTTCCATATTTTTGTGCTAAATTTCTTGATTATAAATGACACTTGCTGAGTCTGGAATAGACTGCCTCAGAATCCCATTGATGCTGTCAATTGTTTAAAAAGGTCGTGGGCATTTATTCGTGAAGCAAAGGATATGAAAAAATGGTGGGAATTGGGATTTTAAAGATACAACTGCTGTCATGGCTAATTCACCCTTTTGGAAACTATAGCTGTGCAGATTTAACTGAGATTGTGCCAGTTCTCTAGAGCTTCTGATAGATCAAGTCCTATTAAATGCAGTAACTGTTTCACATAACCTGGATGGTATGTGCTATTGTTTTGTTCCCATTTGTCATTTTCGCACAAGGCCACTGAAAAATGACTAGGGAGTGTTTGGAGTGAATTCAGCTTCATTGCTGTTTTGTGGGCTTGTGTTTTTCTAATTATTATTAATTATAAATGCAATTATAGAGCAACATTGAAACATGTGAACTTGTCCAAAGAATCATATCACTTTTTATTTAACATGGTTCGAGACTGTAGTTTAGCAGTAGGGCACAGTATAAACCAGGAAATACTGGGAGCATGTAAGAAAGGCAGGGCAATAACTATGGATAATTTTACTATGCATATAGACCGGACAAATCAAATTGGCAAGGGTAGCCTGAGGTAGAGTTCATAGAGTGTATTAGAGGTTGTTTCTTGGAGCAATATGTTGTGGAACCAGGGAGCAGGTTATTCTGGATTTGGTTTTGTGTAATGAGATGAGATTAATTAATGATCTCCTAGTAAAGGACCCTCTAGGGAAGAATGATCATCGCATGCTAGAATTTCAAGTTCAGTTTGAAAGTGAGAAACTTGAGTCCCACACTAGTGTTCTGGCGTTAAACCAAAGTATTTACATAGGCATGAGGGCATATTTGGCCCTAGTGGTCTGGGCAGGAAGACTACATGGTAGGACAGTTGATGAACAGCGGTAGATTTTAAAGAGATATTCAGTTCCTCCCAAGTAAAATATATCCCTAAGAGGGGGAAAAAGCATCCATGGCTAAGCAAGGAAGTTAAAGATAACTTAAAGGCAAAAACTAAGGCATACCAAATTGCAAAGGTCAGTGGCAGGCTAGCAGATTGGGAAACTTTTAAAGATCAACAAAGGGTTACAAAAAAAGTAAGAGCAAAGGTAAATTAAGAAAGAAAACTAGCGCAAAATGTAAAAACTGATAGCAAAAGCTTCTACAAGTATATAAAAGGAAAGAGAGTAGCTAAAGTGAATGTTGGTCCCTTGGGGGACAAGACTGGGGAATTAATAGTGGGGAACGCAGAAATGGCAGAGACGCTTAATCAATATTTTGCCTCAGTTTTCACAGTGGAGGACGCTAGTGCCACCCCAATAGTAACAGGTAGTGCAGGGGGTATAGAGAAAGAGGAACTTAGAACAATCACCCTCACTAGAGAAAAAGTACTGACCAAACTAAAGGATTAAAGGGTGACAAGTCCCCAGGACCTGATGGCCTACATCCCACGGTCTTAAAAGAAGTGGCAGCGGAGATAGTGGATGCATTGGCTATAATATTCCAAAATTCCCTGGATTCTGGAAAGGTTCCAGTGGATTGGAAAAATGTTAATTTAATGCCCTTATTCAAAAAGCGGGGGAGGCAGAAAGTAGGAAATTATAGACCAGTTAGTTTAACATCCCTTGTTGGGAAATCCGTTATTAACAAAGTAGTAATGGGGCATTTGGAAAGTCAAAATGCAATCCATCTGAGTCAGCATGGTTTTATGAAGAGTAAATCATATTTGATGTGTTTGACTAATTTGCTGGAGTTCTTTGAAGATGTGACAAGCAAAGTGGATAATGGGGATTCTATAGATGTTGTATATCTGGACTTCTGGAAGTTCTTTGATAAGGTACCGCACAAAAGATTAATACACAAGATAAGACGGAGTAAGGGGTGATATATTAGCTTGGATAGAGGATTGGCTAACCAACAGAAAGCAGAGAGTCAGGATAAATGGGTCTTTTTCTGGACGGCAAGCTGTAACTAGTGGGGTGCCACGGGTTCAGTCCTTGGGCCCCAACTATTTACAATCTATATTAATGGCTTGGATTCAGGGATAGAAGGTGTTATAGCTAAATTTGCAGATGACACCAAAATAGGTGGGAAAGTGAGTTGCAATGAAGAAATAAGAAATTTACAAATGGATATGGACAGGTTAGGTGAATGGGCCAAAATTTGGCACATGGAGTTTAACATGGATAAATGTGAGGTTATCCATTTTGGTCGGAAGAATAAAAAGGCGACATTATTTAAATGGAGAGAAACTTCAGAATGCTTTTGTGCAGAAGGATCTGGGTGTCCTCGTGCATGAATCGCTGAAAGCGATTGCAGGTACAGCAGGTAATAGGGAAGGCAAATGGAATTTTGGCATTTAATGCTAAAGGAATAGAGTATAAAAATAGGGAAGTGTTGTTGCAACTGTATAAGGCATTGGTGAGACCGCACCTGGAGTACTGTGCAGAGTTTTGGTTCCCTTACTTGAGTAAGGATGTAGTTGCACTGGAGGAGGTTCACTAGATTGGTTCCAGAGATGCGGAGCTTGCCTTATGAGGAGAGATTGAGCAGTTTAGGCCTATACTTGCTAGAGTTTAGAAGGATGAGAGGACATCTAATTGAGGTATATAAGAGGCTAAAGGGGATAGACAAAGTAGACGTGAGACAGATGTTTCCTCTTCTGGGGCATTCTAGAATGAGAAGCCATATTTTTAGGCTAAGGGATGGTAGATTTAAATCAGAGATGAGGAGGAATTACTTTTCTCAAAGGGTCCTGAATCTGTGGAATTCACTACCTCAGTGCGCAGTGGATACCGGGACACTGAATAAATTTGAGGAGATAAACAGATTTTTAATTAGTAATGGGTTGAAAGGTTGTGGGGAAAGGTTGGGAAATTGGAGTTGAGGCTGAAATGAGATCAGTCATTGTAATGAATGGTGGGGCAGGCTCGAGGGGCTGAATTACCTACTGCTAGTTATGTTTTTTCTGGACTAGAATATTGCAGGACAGTAAAGTAGCCTATGTGTGGTCTAGTGCAGGGTCTGCAGCCTGCAGATGTTCAGTATCCCATCTGCTGTTTCCAACCTTTTCCAGTTGGATCACATTAACTTGGAAAATAGCCGAAGAAAATTAGGTCAAGAAAAGTAAGGGGTGTATTTTCTTGTGGGTTTACATGATTATTTAAACAATGTGCTGTAAATTTGTTTGCATGGTTTAGCTCTGCCACGGTTAAAGATAATGCTGTTAGTTCAAGGAAAGGTTTTATGGTTGTGAACATTATTGTTTCTAATACATAGGTGGGGCAAGTACTTATTCTATTTATTGCGAGAATCAATGGCTGAAAAAATTGATTGAATTCTACGTTTTAAAGATGTCTTGAATGACAAAACATCAAAAAGAAAATAGCTTAGTGTTCGGTCCAGTTTAATCTTTTTTGTTTCTATTGATAAATTCAGAAATCTCTTTCCTGCACCCTCTCTAATTCCTCAACACCCTTGCTAAAGTGTGGTGCCGAGAACTGGATGCAGCATTCCAATTGAGGCCAAACCAGTGTTTTGTTTACTGTAACTACCTTGCCTTTATACTGTGACTTTATTGGTAAAGCTCAGGATGTGACTCTCTTCTGCACCCTCTCAATGCCACCTTCAATGATGTGGTTTAGAAATTCTGGAATTTGTCATTCAGCTCTGAATAGTTTTTAGATTAAGCAAATTTGGTTAAGAAGCCTTTTTGGCTTTAAAAAAATGCTGCTGGCCCTTGGTCCAGTGTCCTGTATGATTCCGTATTGAGTCCATTGTTTCCGATGTTCCATGGGTGATGAAATTGGGAAAATGCAATTCCAATTGTCTGCTAACTTTTCCAGGTGGTTAACAAAATTGTTATATGAACAGTTCTAGGTTTAGATATTTTTTGACAGAGGTCATAGCTGCTTCTTCTACATGGTCCTTGGAGTTTCTTTGTCCTGAGTCGCAGAGCTAGAATTTGGGCAAGCCTCAGGAGTAAAACTGATCAAGTTCGAAATTTGTGTTTATATAGAGATTCCTGGGATTTTAGGTACGCAGTTTAGGCATTGAAAGTACCAGCTATTTGTTGAGCAAGTCTGAACAATAAGTGCAGTTTGACAATTTGGCTCCAGCACCCAGTGAAACCTGATCATCTTGTAAGCGTATACAGAAAACAGGTGACAATTCAGCCATCTTTTGCATATCAGAATCCCACATGCATCACTTAAGATGAACTCTAGTTAATGTGTTTGTGTATTCGAGGGAACATTGTTGAGCAGGACATGACTCCTGCTACTCTTGAAATAGCCACATCTTCAACATAAATGTGAGCAGAAAGAGGCAATGTCCATTTTAATGTCCAGTTTAAAGGTTGGTGTTTCCAGTGATTTTGTGCTGCTTTTGTAGTATACTCTTGGCTGCCTCCATTTTGTATGCTCAAGTTCTAAAGTGCAACTTGATTTGCAACTTTTTCTGTTCCTAAAAATGACTTTTTGCTTCAGGCAATTTTCGGGAGTGGTTTTGTAATTTCATTGAAATGGAGCGGAGATTTTGAAATTGAAACTTCAAACAGGAATGTGCACTTGGTTGGAATAAAGCTAGAGTTCAAAATTTGAGTCAGTTGACCTTCATTGGAGGTGAAGGGTATATGTGAATGTGTACTCTAAAGGATGCAAATATTTAGAGTTCTATCTAGGCTTTGATCTTGTGTTGTTCAAGCTTTGGTTTGAAGTCAGCAGGGGAAATAGAATGTTTTTGCATATTGTACTGTCCAGTTGCAATTGTAAAATATCAGTTCCACTCTTGTTTTTAAGTACACTCTTCGAGTTTGAAAGTCATGAGCTCCAGTTCCACTGCAAACTTGAGCACATAACCTGATTTGCCAGTGTAACCCAGAGCACACATGTTTTTTGAACGTTCTATTGTGACAAAATTAGACATAAAATAATATCTACGCCCCCATTGAGGAGAAACGTGGCCTCAAGTCCCACTTCAGAATTTGATCACAAAAATCAAAGCTAACCATCCAGTGCTGTATCGAGTGTGTGGTACTTTTGGAGATGAAGCGTTACACTGAGGCCCAGTCAGCCCCCTCAGGTGGATGTAAAGGATTCTACTGCATTTTTTTTAATCAAAAAAGATCAAGGGAGTTATCCCTGGAGTCCTAGTGAATATTTATCTCATTCATCATCACAAAAACAGTTGATCTGATCGTTGTCACATTACTGTTTATGGGAGCTTGTGTGCAAATTGACTGCTTTGTTACTTCAAAAAGTACTTCATTGATTATATCGTCTGCAAAATGTTTTGGGATTTTGAGAAGAAAGGCACCATGCCATTTCATTTGTTAATTTATTTTGTTTTAAGTATGTGGACATTATTACACCCCTCAATCCTATGTTTCTGCAATTAAATATCTCTGGGCACAGATCAAACATTCAGAATTTTTGTTCCCCAGGAATAAATTGGCAACCTTCACTGAAAATCAGCGGTAGTTCTTAAAGCTGTTTATGTATGATCAGACGAGTACTGAGTACATAGGAACATTGGACTTGGGAGCAGGGGTGGGCCATTCAGTCTTTCGAGCCCACTGTGCCATTCAGTAAGATCTTGGCTGATCTGACAGTGGTCTCAACTCCAATTTCCTATCTTCCCCGATAACCCTTGACTCCTTTGTCTATCAAAGTAAAACTAATATTTTCAGGACTGATGCTGTAAACTTACTGGAATAATGGGAAACCAACAAATACAAATTTTAGCATCTTCAACACTGATTCAACATTCTTGTTGTGCTGGAATCCATGATGAAATCCATAACTGAATTGATTCTCCTCTACCTGAGCCTATTATTCTCTGACTCAAGTGACTACTGCCAGCTGAGCCACACTGAAATGATTCAAGAACAGCATGGAAGTAGAAGCAGCAGGTTACATCTGGAGGATAAAATTGACTGATTTTGTTATCCCAAGTCACTTGATTAGTTTCCACATACAAGGCTTATGAAGAATGTTGAGGCTCATGTATGAGTGGCAAGATCAGCTGGCTGCCAATTGCCTTTGGTTGCCTTTTTGTGAGAAAGCTGAGATAGTAATCGGGGAGAAGAACAAGAACTAAGGAGCATTTAGACCTGCTCTAGTGACCTATCATTCATTTGTGGTAATTTTATACTAAAGGAAAACAAAGCTGTACAGCTAAATCACAAAGATGACATCCTTCAGAAAAAATCATCAATTTAAAGGGATGGACTAAGGATTGGCAGATAAATATTAAGTAGTTGCAATATTTGCACATTGGAACAGCAAACTGACCAATTAAAAAGTGGAAAAGGATTCCAGTTAATTGACCATCCACATAATGAAGATTTCATGGGTAGATCATTTTGCTGATTATGACACATCTGCCTTCAATTGGGTTGTGATGCTTTTGAGGGGACAGAATGTCTGAGTGAATTTTTTTTGTTCCCTTAGCATTAGAGGACATAAGTGCATAGCATTGGCAAACAAATCAAACTAGGAGGGGTTTTTCTTGCCCATCTGCATATGGTCATATGAATTATGAGCAGGAGTAGGCTATTTGGCCTTTATGCGCTTTCATCACCATTTGATAAGGTCATAGCTGATCTGATTGTGACCTCTCTCTCTTCCTGTATCTAATTCAACCTTAAAAATATTCAGTGACCTTGCCTCCACTGTTCTCTGGGGGAGAGAATTCCACAGACTACCCTCAGAGAATAAAATTCTCCTCATCTGTATTAAATGGGAAATCCTTTGTTTTTAAACTTTCCCCAAGTTTTTATCTCTCCCACAAGGGGAAACATTCTTTTAGCATCCACCTGTCAAGTCCCGTCAGGATCTTTCAGTAAGATCACCTCTCATTGTTCTAAACTCGAATGGATTCGGGCCCAAACATTTTTCATAAAGCAACACCTTTATCCCAGGAATCCGTCAAGTGAACTTTCTCTGAACGGTTTTCAGTGCAATTATACCCTTATACACAGTTGTTATGACCATAGCCGATGTTAATTGCTGCACAAATCAAATCCCAGAAGGAATCTTGTTTTACAGGCCATTACCTTTTTAATATTCTGTAAACGAGAAGACGACGTACTGATCTCAGCAAGAAGTTCAGTAACACTTCTGTGATTTTTAAAAAAATTAAAAGTTATAGTTTTAACAAGAATAAAAACAAACTTAAGCTCACAAGATTGCAGTTGCACAGTTAAAAATTAGTTATACAACAAGACTTTTCTGGCTTGACGGGATGGCTGCTTCAAGCTACATCTTTCCCAGCCCAGAGCCATAATTCCCAACTCAGCTCCAGCTCAACACCTACAGCTCTAAGCTACAGTACCCCTTTTTCCCCCTTTCATCTCCGATTCTCACACCTCTTTGAAACTCTCGTCCTTCCAAATATAAGCTCTTTCATGTTTCTATCTTGTCTTTGCTTTCGGGTCAATAAAGTTTAATATCCCCCTTCTGTTTACCTATGCAACACCAAGATGCAAACATGTTTCTTGTCACCTCTGACTTCCTTTGATATTTAAACAAACTCTGCACTTATCTAAAAATGCAAATATTAGATCCAAACTATTTACTTGTACCTCAAACCTAACAACTCTATCCTTTTTCATGTATTAAACTTCCCAGACAACCTGCCTCCTATTAATCTCTGCTCAGCTTAATTAAATCATATATGCACAGCTTCCTTCACAAAATAACACACTATTCCCCAAAAATAATTTAAATCCATTTCTCACACCGTACTCCAGATGTGATCTCACCAAGGCCCTGTACAGCTGCAATAAAACTTCACTGCTTTTATATTCTATTCCCTTGTAATAAATAACATTACATTTTATCTTCCTAACCACTTGCTGTACCAGCATACTAACTTTTTGTGATTCATGTACCAGGATGCCGAGATCCGTCCACCACTGAGTTCTGCAATCTGTCTTCATTTAATTAATATACTGCTTTTTTATTCTTGCTGCCAAAATGGACATGTTCATATTTTCCCACATACTCTATCTGCCAAATTTTTGCCCACTCACTTAAACTATGTCCCTTTGGAGACTGTCCTCCACAACTTATCTAGTGGTGGATTCAGTCAATGTGTAAATTTATATTTAAAAATTAGAAATCATAATTCAAAGTCACAAGGATAAGCAGTTTGATGAAATTAACTGATTGTGGAACATCATTGGGAAAGATCATTGGGAACAAGTTTGGGTATCTTCTAAATATTTATTATTAGCATGTAAAGGTGACAACATATGGATAAACTGTTCTTTGTTACTACACTAACTTTGAATCTAGTTAAAGAAGCAATATGAATGCAAATTGTAGTTGCTGTAAAACTGGATAACATGGAAGGAGAGTGGGTAATAAACCTTGGGTTTGAATCTCTTCAAATGAAGTGTTTAATTTTGTAGAGCCATAATTGGAATTAAATGGGGTAATGATGTGTAATAATCTGCCCCTAGATGTGTTAAAATACTATAGTGCAGAATTTCCAAAATGTTTGCAATTTAGTGTGATAAAAGTTTTGACAAGTTTGAGACATGAGCTTTTTTTTAACATTTATGGGATATGGACATCACTGGCTAGGCCAGCATTTATTGTCCATCCACAATTGCCCTTGTTCAGAGGGCATTTAAGAGTCAACCATGTTGCTGTGGGTCTGGAGTCACATGTAGGCCAGACCAGGTAAGGACGGCAGAGTTCCTTCCCTAAAGGACATTAGTGAACTAGATGGGTTCTTACAATAATCGGTGATGGTTTCATGGTTACCATTCGACTTTTACTTCCAGAGTTTTATTGAATTCAAATTCCACCATCTGCCATGGTGGGGTTCCAACCCGGGTCCCCCAAGCATTGCCCTGGGTCTCGAGATTACTAGTCCATCCCCTCCTTTCTTCTTTTGCCATTCTTTCTTTAACTGACTGGGCAATTTAAATAGTTTGTATTCTACTGAAATGTAAACTGATTACTGGATTGTGAACATGGCCAGTGTTTATATTTGCTAGAATCTAAATTAAAAAAAAAACATCATATTTCTCATGTGCCTTTCATGACTGCAAGACCTCCAAAGCACTTTACTTCCAATCAGTACTTTTTGAAGTGTTGTTAATGGCACTTTCTTTCAAAAATGTGACACACCCTAATTACTGATCTCCCAGTCGAGATTGTATGCTCAACTCCTGCATGGAGGGGTCTCAATTACACTACCTTTTGATTCAAAGGCCTGCACTACCACTGAACCTAGCTTTCTTTGTAGCCCTTTTTCTGTGCAGCTCTTTGGGAAAAGGCTGATTAAGAAAGCTTGGCTTAATGCAAGTGTGGACATCTTCGCATGGGAAAGTAGTGGATTCAAGCTTCCATTCGTGACTAAAGCACGCAGTCTAAGCTAATACCTGAAGTGCTGCACTGTTGAAAGTGCCATCTTTTTTGCATAACACCCTCCCTGTAGGTTGCAACTTGGCCAGAACACTAAACTTCAGCATGATTTCCTCTTTAGGTAATATAGCTCAGTATTCTGTTCTTCTACTATTTACTCCATAATGCCTAAACATGGCAAGTGACATCCCAATCTTTGAGTGTCTCTCCCAGTTCACCATTTTATTATGTCGCTTATTTAATTTTTGTCTCTGAATTCATGTAACTACTTGATTTCATTTGCCTTGGTTCTTGCCAGCAAATTTTGTCAAGCTTGCTCTGTAGTTACTTTGCTTAATATTGCAACTCGTTCTCTAATTTTAATGTCCTATGAATTTAATTCAACCTGAAAAATTATTTCAATCCAATACTTTATTTTGTTCGCTTCCCACACCTAGGAGCATATAAGACAGATAATTCACGTGCTTACATCTGTTTTCATAGTTTTTTGTGGATCAGGTCACTAGCCTGTCGGTAGAGGCTATAACTTGAGGGGCACCAGTTTGCATCAAGCATGGATGACCAGGCCTCCCCCGCTTACTGCCTAAGATAGGCATATTGGAAGGATTTACGGTTTGATAATCAACCTGTTTGACCATGTTATGAATGCACCTTCTGTAGCTATCAAGTATCATAATGGGTAGTGTCCCTGCCTGAGCCAGAGGCTCTGGGTTGGAGCCCCACTCCAAAACCTTTTTTAAAAAAATCACTCCTGGGATGTGGGTGTCCCTGGCTAGGCCAGCATTTATGCCCATCCCTAATTGCTCTTGAAGGCTGCCTACTCGAGGGAAATTAGGAAAGGGTAATAAATGCTGGTCTAGCCAGTTATGCCCACTTTCTGTGAATGAATAAAAAGTTCTGGAGTGGACCTGTAACCTGGAGTTTTTAATTCAGGCAGAGATGCTACCCATTATGCTACAAGACCTCCCTTGAATCCATCATATAGGGTATGTAAGTTAGAAATAACTCCAAGTGATTCTTGGGGCATTCTACTTTGTGCATGTGTCCATGCTACCATGACCTCTATTTAGAGTTTCCTCTAAGCCAGTTTACTCAGGGTTATTAGACTTCACATTGTAACGCTTCCAAGAAAGATCTGTTTTATACTTCGATTTTTGGGAATTTTCTGGGGGAAAAAAGTGTCAAGTTAATATTTCACAAAGAATCCTGTGCTGAAGAGAAGAGGGTACACTTGCAGTGCAGTCCATAAATCGGGATAACTGAGCATTAAGTGCATATTCAGCCTGTTGCCAAACAGAGGAGGCTCCCAAAAGGTTCAATATTCTTCATAAAAAGCAACATTGGAAATCTAATAGAAAACTGAAAATGTTGGAAATGAGTTCAGTTTGTATGGAGAAAGCTGACAAATTGATATTTTATATGTGGACCCACTGTTAAAATGGGAAGTTACGGGTGCGCAGAGTTTTTAAATTGTAACAGAACGTAGGGGGTGGAAAACGCAAATAGCATCACCCCATGTACTGATGTGTTTTCATCCCCTCCTTACTCCAAAATGGGGACCCAACTTGCACACTGCTTGCAGTTTCTGCTGAACTGTAAGTGGGCGCAGTAGTTGTGCTGAAGTTCCAAAGCCATTATTGAGGCCAGAATCATGCTTAATTGGTGACTGCTTTGCAAAATGCTCAGCTTGGTTTGTCCTGTGAATTCCTCCAAACTTGCTATTTCAGTTCCTTTTATCACTAACCTTTCAGGCTCTGGCTTACCCTGTTCCAGCAAAGCTCCAGGGATGTTATTATCCATGTGTATTAAGCCAGCTCTATCATAACTGACTGGCGGGGTGTTGTGCACCTTCTGTCAATTTTTTTTCTAGCTCCTCCTCCTAAAGAAACTTGTTTATATAGTGCCATAGAGGTCTACAGCACACAAAAATGCCCTTCGGCCCATCGAATCTGCACCAGTCAAACAAGTACCCAACTGTTCTAATCCCATTTTCCAGCACTAGGCCCATAACCTTGTATGCCATGGCATCGCAAGTGCATATCCAAATACTAAAATGTTGAGGGTTTTTGCCTCTACCACCCTTTCAGGCAGTGAGTTCCACATTCCCACCACCCTCTGGGTGAAAAAATTCTTCCTCTCATGTCCTCTAAACCTCCTGCCCCTTACCGTAAATCTATGTCCCTTAGTTATTGATCCCTCCACCAAAGGGAAAAGTTCCTTCCTGTCTACCCTAGCTATGCCCCTCAGAATTTTATACACCTCAATCATGTCCCCCCTCAATCTCCTCTATTCCAGAGAAAATAACCCCAGTCTACCCAATCTCTCATAACTAAAATTCTCTAGCCCAAACAACATCCTGGTAAATCTCTGCACTCTCTAGTGCAATCACATCCTTCTTATAATGCAGACTCCAGAACTGCACTCAATACTCTAGCTGTGTACTATTTCATACTCAATGAGCTCATTCTCTTTCAAAGAGGAATTCAGTTGGTCTCAGTATCTCCTCACCCACCCCCCCCAGCCATGTGTCTCCCATAACCCTGCAACTTTTTTCTCCCAAATGTTTATCCAATTTCCTGCTTTTTTTTTGAAGGCTGCTTCTGAATCTGATCCACTAGCCGAAAAGGCAGTGCATTCCAAATCCTAACTATTTGCTGCTTTTAAAAAGTAGTCACCTCTGGTTCGTTCAGCTTAAACCTGTGTCCTCCAGTTATCGACTGTTCAGCCCTTAGAAACAGTTTCTCTTGATTTACTCAAATCATGATATGGTTTAAATATCCAGGCACCTGTCAAATCTCCACCTTCGCCTTCTCTGCTCTAGTGAGAACAACCCCAGCTTCTCCAGTCTGTCCAAATCACTCATCCCTCATTCCTGGAACCATCCTAGTAAATCTCCTTTGTACCCTCTCCAAATCTTCATCCTAGAGGCGCCACTGAATTGGATGCAGTACTCCAGCCGAGGTCAAATTAGTGTTTGATATAGGTTTAGCTTAACTTCCAAGGATGATTCCATGTGCTTCATGAACTGCTTTGTTAACATGCTCAAGATCCTCAAGGTTTGAGCACAGGCAATCATCTCCTACCACCACTAACCCCCCCCACAAACACCCGACCATATGTCTATTATTACACCTCTTTTAAATAGCATTTAGTTTGCTGTTTTCCTTGTTCCTCCCACCAAAATGCATAATCTTTCACTTTGCATTGAATTTCATTTGTATCCACCCATTCCACCAGCCTGTCTGTCCTCTTGAAGTCTATTACGATCTTACTATTCACTACACTGCCTAGCTTCGTCATCTTCAAATTTCAGAATTGTGCCCAGTACATCAAAACAGTGATCTTCGTACTGAACCTTGGAGAACGCCACTTCATACCTCCTTCCAGTCTGAAAATCAACCAGCTACCATAACTTTTCTATTTCTTAGTCTGTTTTATCCATGCTGCTACTGCCCCTGTTATCCCATAATCTCTTTAGAATTAGTGGGTAGCGAATGGTTAAGAAACTACTGAAGATTTGCAGCCTGCAACAGAAGTTGCTGTCATTTGTATTTAACCTTTGTGTTTAACCTTTTTTATTCTGTTTACGTTGTTAACACATCTGGAATACTGGGTGTGATGGGAGAAATAACCATAATTTGAAATTCACTATAGTAGCCAAAGATTTTTTTACTTCTAGAATTGCACAATGGTGAATATAAATGTATTTTGTCCTCGGCCACTAAGGATGGGCGATAAATGCTGGACCTTGATTGCTAATGGTGCCCATATCTTAAATTGAGTCATAAGGCTGTGAGGTTATAGAGTCTTAGTTACACAGCACAGAAACAGGCCCTTTGGCCCATCATGTCTGCATCGGACATCAAGCACTTATTTATTGTAATCCCATTTTCCAGCACTTGGCCTGTAGCCCTGTATGCTTTGGCGTTTCAAGTGCTTGCTGGTTGGAGTCATACCTAACACAAAGGAAGATGGTTGTGATTTTTGGAGGCCAGTCATATCAGCTCCAGGACATCGCTGCAGGAGTTCCTCAGGGTACTGCCTTTGGTCAAACCATTTTCAGCTGTATCAATGAACTTCCATCATAGGGTCAGAAGTGGGGATGTTTGCAGATGATTGCGCAATGCTTAGTGCCATTTGTGACTTCTCAGTTACTGAAACAGTCAATATCCAGGCTTGGGCTGACAAGTAGCAAGTAACATTCATAGATTCACAGTGCAGAAGAGGCCCTTCAGCCCATGTCTGCACCAACACGAGGTGAGAAACACCTGACCTACATACCTAATCCCATTTACCAGCATTTGGCACATAGCCTTGAATGTTATGACGCGCCAAGTGCTCATCCAGGTAGTTTTTAAAGGATATGAGGCAAGCCGCCTCCACAACCCACCCTGGCAGCGCATTCCAGATCGTCACCACCCTCTGGGTAAAAACAGCCACCCCCCCCCCCACAAAACCTCCGTCCCCTCACCTTGAGCTTGTGTCCCCTCGTGACTGACCCTTCAACTAAGGTGGACAGCTGCTCCCTATCTACCCTGTCTATGCCCCTCATAATCTTGTACGCCTCAATCAAGTTGCACCTCAATCTTCTCTGCTCCAATGAAAACAACCCAAATGTTTCATCCCAGGCAACATCCTGGTGAATCTCCCTTGCACCCTCTCCAGTGCAATCACATCCTTCCTATAATGTGGCAACCAGAACTGCACACAGTACTCCAGCTGCGGCCTTGCCAAGATTCAATGCAACTCCAACATGACCTCCCTACTTTTGTAATCTATGCCTCGATTGATAAAGGCAAGTGTCCCATATGCTTTTTTCACCACCCCACTAACATGCCCCTCCGCCTTCAGAGATCTATGGACACACACGCCAAGGTCCCTTTGTTCCTCAGAACTTTCTAGTGTCATGCTGTTCATTGAACACTTCCTTGTCAAATTACTCCTTCCAAAGTGTATTTACCTCTCACTTTTCAGGGTTAAATTCTATCTGCCCATTTGACCATTCCGTCTATATCTTCCTGTAGCCCAAGACACTCAACCTCACTTAAGAGTGAGGTTAAGACCACCCAGCCAATCTTTGTGTCATCTGCAAACTTACTAATCCTACCCCCCCACATGTTGTTTATATAAATGACGAATAATAGGGGACCGAGCACAGATCCTTGTGGTATGCCACTGGACACTGGCTTCCAGCCACTAAAGCATCCTTCTGTTATCACCCTCTCTCCTATAACCTAAGCCAATTTTGAATCCACCTTATCAAATTACCCAGTATCCCATGTGCATTTGCCTTCTTTATAAGTCTCCCATGTGGGACCTTGTCAAAGGCTTTGCTGAAAACCATATAAACCACATCAACTGCACCACCTCATCTACACACCTGGTCACCTCAAAAAATTCAATCAAATTTGTTAGGCAAGACCTCCCTCTGACAAAGCCATGCTGACTATCCCTGATCAAACCTTGCCCCTCCAAGTGGAGATAGATTCTCTCCTTCAGAATTTTCTTCAATAGTTTCCCTACCACTGATGTGAGACTCACTGGCCTGTAGTTCCCTGGCTTATCTCTACAACCTTCTTAAATAGCGGAACCACATTAGCTGTTCTCCAGTCCTCTGCACTTCCCCCGTGGCCAGAGGGGAATTAAAAATTTGGGTCAGAGCTCCTGCGATCTCCTCCCTTGCCCCCCCTCAGCAGTCTGGAATACAAATCATCCGGACCTGGAGATTTGTCCACTTTTAAGCCTGCCAACATCTCCACACAAGTGTCAGGCAATGACCATCTCCAACAAGAGAGAATCCAACCATTGCCCCATGATGTGTAATGGCATTCCCATCACAGAATCCCCCACTATCAACATCCTGAGGGAGGCTACCATTGACCAGAAACTGAACTGGACAAGCCATATAAATACTGTGGCTGCAAGAGCAGGTCAGTGGCTCGAAATTGTGTGACGAGTAACTCACTACCTGACTCCTCAAAGCCTGTCCCTCATCTACAAAGCACAAGTCAGGAGTGTGATGGAATACTCCCCACTTGCCTGGATAATTGCAGCTCCTTCAACACTGAAGAAGCTGGATACCGTCCAGGACAAGCAGCCCGCTTGATTGGCATCAAATCCACAAACATCCGCTCCCTTCACCACTGACACACAGGAGCAGCAGTGTCTACCATCTCCAAGATGCACTCTGTGAATTCACCAAGGCTCCCTAGACAGCACCTTCCAAACCCATGACCACTACCATTTAGAAGAGCAAGGGCAGCAGATAGGTAGGAATACCACCGCTTGGCAGTTCCCCTCAAAGTCACTCACCACCCTGACTTGGAAATATATCGCCATTCCTTCATTGTTGCTGGGTCAAAATCCTGGAACTCCCTTCTTAACAGCACTGCGGGTGTACCCACACCACATGGACTGCAGCGGTTCAAGAAGGCAGCTCACCACCACTTTCTCAAGGGCAACTAGAGATGAGCAATAAATGTTGGCCTAGCCAGCGAAGCCCACATCCCATGAATGAATTGATTAAAAAAAAATGTTTTCCGCATTACGTTCGTGACACCACTTCAACAAGTACCACTTTGATGGTGAGATGCTTTGGGTCATTCTGTGGTTATGAAAGACAAAAGAAATTTAAGTTCTTTTGTCCATTTTAAGCCTCATCAGCATTTTATCCATAACTAGCCACTCTGCTCATTTTCCATAGCATTATAATCCTCCTGAGCACTGAGCTTCCCTGATAACTAATGGACTTTGTAACAAAGAGAATTCCACATTGCAACACTTTTTTCTCTCAGTTAATTTTGAACGTTTTAAATTTATGACTATGTTACCATTTTGCTGATTAGTAAAAGTAGACCATCACTAAAAAGACTTGAACCAGGTAATCTCCCAATATATTGACCCAGGTCATCTGTTTTCTGGATGGTTGTTCTGTGGATGATGTGTCGAGGGACCCCTTTTAAGCCTCCCCACGCAGTGGTTACATGGAAATTGCCCGGTATGTTTCAACTTTCAGTGGGCAATTACCCTGCGCCTGGAACTCTCTGAAACTCCGGTTTAAAGTTAGACTTTGGATGGTTCTGATTTTATTAGCAGAATAGCTACCTAGGAAAAATTAGAAGGATTAAAACCAGTTCTAGGTCCTTGGTAACTACACTGCTGACCACCCCTTCATCCACCCACTTGCCTTCTCTCCTAGCTTGTCAGTGACACAGACAATTTGTACAGTAGCTAGTGCCATAAAAAGGTTGTGACTTTGTTTCCTCCAACAACCCCTGTCAATTGAGGCATTCAAGGGGGCTTTACATTGTGCCTATTCAAATACTGTGCAGAGATATGGGGAAAAGGCAGGGCAGTGGCACTAGGCCATAATGCTCATTTGGAGAACTGGTGCAGACACAATGGGCCAAATGGTCTCCTGTGCTGTTTAATTTGAGATTCCTAGACTATACTGCAGGACTTCAGGAGCAGCCATTTGCCACGCTTCTCAGCAGACCTGGGTCAGAAATCCAGGTGAGAAATGTGGTGCTCCAGAGCTTGGTAGGAATATTGGAATGGCAATCCAGTGGTGCTTGTCACTCCACGGAAGATTCGGCCCATTATCTACTGTGGAAAAAGCCCCAATTTCTCAAGTCTTTGTATCAGCAGCTTATCACTAATGAGACCCTAATGAATTTGCACTGGCCCCTCATTGCTTTCATAAAGAAATGAGAATGTAAAAAGAAATGTCTGATTAAAATTCAATATTAAATCCTATTTAAATGTATTTGTAAACCTGAGACAGTTGCTCATCTACATTTTGATTTACAGATTCTTTGACGAGCAAAATTCTCTCTACGGAGCCAAAAAGCAGACGGCTCATGACTTCTGACCAGGACACTAAAGTTGTGGCTGAACCGCAGGTGCAGCAAGTGCAAGAAGTTGTCGACAGTTCCCCTCTGGTAAGTTGCTAGAAACGTATGTTTCTAATTATGCTATTTTGATCACTCAGATCAACATAATTATGATAGAAACTGAAACACTAAATACAGGAGGTGCAAAGCAGGTCCATCAACATTTGGACAAAGGGCAGATTAATGATTTGGCTTTGCAATTCTTGGGTCAATTATAAGTCTCAAACGCAAATCAGATAACCTCTTTCTGGTTGCCTTTGTTTTAATGAAAATAGCTGGATTGACAGCTTGTTGCTGAGTGCTTTTAATTCTGAAAATAAATTACTGGATGTTAGTGTTTTGGTTAAGATAACAGGTAAATAGGAATTTGTTTTCATTTGACCCAGTGTATAGTGTCATTAAGCATTCAGGTCTGGAAGAAGATGGGGTGAGAAGGAAGATGAAGGTATCAGGTATGTGCCAAAATCAGGAATTCATTGCATCTGAGGCTTGTGCAAAACTCTTTCTCGGGCTCGTTATCCTTAAGTAATTGGCAAGCAGAACTTTATCAGTAGTTGCTGCAGCATTTTTGCAGCAGACCAGTTGGTCCGAATGCAGCTTTTGTGATGGTGATCATGTTGGAAAGTCATGTGGAAAAGGATGGGCGTTGTAGTGATTTAGAACTTTGATCGTTTAGAACCTGGTTTTAAACTCAGTCTGTGCTAATTGCACAACTGTCTAAAACGCATGGCCCTTATCAGCTGCCAGAGGTCTTTATATCATTTGTTCCTGCTGCATTTAAGTTCAGATTCTGAATCTGCAGTATTTGTTCTAATTCACTGCAAATCATGCATTTGGTAGTAAACATTGTAACGCGGTCAATTGAACAAAATATTCTTATGGATGAGACATTAAACTGAGACCCTGTCTGAGCTCGGTCTTCCCCCCCCCCCAAATCTTGCTCCCCCCCCCCATCTCGCTCCCCCCCCCATCTCGCTCCCCCCCCCATCTCGCTCCCCCCCCCATCTCGCTCCCCCCCCCATCTCGCTCCCCCCCATCTCGCTCCCCCCCCCATCTCGCTCCCCCCCCATCTCGCTCCCCCCCCCATCTCGCTCCCCCCCCATCTCGCTCCCCCCCCATCTCGCTCCCCCCCCATCTCGCTCCCCCCCCCATCTCGCTCCCCCCCCATCTCGCTCCCCCCCCATCTCGCTCCCCCCCCCATCTCGCTCCCCCCCCCATCTCGCTCCCCCCCCCATCTCGCTCCCCCCCCCATCTCGCTCCCCCCCCATCTCGCTCCCCCCCCCATCTCGCTCCCCCCCCCATCTCGCTCCCCCCCCCATCTCGCTCCCCCCCCCCATCTCGCTCCCCCCCCCATCTCGCTCCCCCCCCCATCTCGCTCCCCCCCCCATCTCGCTCCCCCCCCCATCTCGCTCCCCCCCCCATCTCGCTCCCCCCCCCATCTCGCTCCCCCCCCCATCTCGCTCCCCCCCCCATCTCGCTCCCCCCCCCCCCATCTCGCTCCCCCCCCCATCTCGCTCCCCCCCCATCTCGCTCCCCCCCCCATCTCGCTCCCCCCCCCATCTCGCTCCCCCCCCATCTCGCTCCCCCCCCCATCTCGCTCCCCCCCCCCATCTCGCTCCCCCCCCCCATCTCGCTCCCCCCCCCCCATCTCGCTCCCCCCCCCCCATCTCGCTCCCCCCCCCCCATCTCGCTCCCCCCATCTCGCTCCCCCCCATCTC
The DNA here is from genome assembly GCF_017639515.1 of Carcharodon carcharias. Taxonomy (NCBI): domain Eukaryota; kingdom Metazoa; phylum Chordata; class Chondrichthyes; order Lamniformes; family Lamnidae; genus Carcharodon; species Carcharodon carcharias. The sequence goes on along the minus strand of NC_054469.1, from coordinate 38,647,895 downwards.
GCTCCCCCCCCATCTCGCTCCCCCCCCCATCTCGCTCCCCCCCCCATCTCGCTCCCCCCCCCATCTCGCTCCCCCCCCCATCTCGCTCCCCCCCCCATCTCGCTCCCCCCCCCCATCTCGCTCCCCCCCCCATCTCGCTCCCCCCCCCATCTCGCTCCCCCCCCCATCTCGCTCCCCCCCCCATCTCGCTCCCCCCCCCATCTCGCTCCCCCCCCCCATCTCGCTCCCCCCCCCCATCTCGCTCCCCCCCCCCATCTCGCTCCCCCCCCCATCTCGCTCCCCCCCCCCATCTCGCTCCCCCCCCCCATCTCGCTCCCCCCCCCATCTCGCTCCCCCCCCCATCTCGCTCCCCCCCCCATCTCGCTCCCCCCCCCATCTCGCTCCCCCCCCCATCTCGCTCCCCCCCCCATCTCGCTCCCCCCCCCATCTCGCTCCCCCCCCCCATCTCGCTCCCCCCCCCATCTCGCTCCCCCCCCATCTCGCTCCCCCCCCCATCTCGCTCCCCCCCCCATCTCGCTCCCCCCCCCATCTCGCTCCCCCCCCCCATCTCGCTCCCCCCCCCATCTCGCTCCCCCCCCCCATCTCGCTCCCCCCCCCATCTCGCTCCCCCCCCCATCTCGCTCCCCCCCCCATCTCGCTCCCCCCCCCCATCTCGCTCCCCCCCCCATCTCGCTCCCCCCCCCATCTCGCTCCCCCCCCCATCTCGCTCCCCCCCCCCATTCTCGCTCCCCCCCCCCATCTCGCTCCCCCCCCCATCTCGCTCCCCCCCCCATCTCGCTCCCCCCCCCATCTCGCTCCCCCCCCCATCTCGCTCCCCCCCCCATCTCGCTCCCCCCCCCATCTCGCTCCCCCCCCCCATCTCGCTCCCCCCCCCATCTCGCTCCCCCCCCCATCTCGCTCCCCCCCCCCATCTCGCTCCCCCCCCCATCTCGCTCCCCCCCCCATCTCGCTCCCCCCCCCATCTCGCTCCCCCCCCCCATCTCGCTCCCCCCCCCATCTCGCTCCCCCCCCCATCTCGCTCCCCCCCCCCATCTCGCTCCCCCCCCCATCTCGCTCCCCCCCCCATCTCGCTCCCCCCCCCATCTCGCTCCCCCCCCTCCATCTCGCTCCCCCCCCCATCTCGCTCCCCCCCCCATCTCGCTCCCCCCCCCATCTCGCTCCCCCCCCCATCTCGCTCCCCCCCCCATCTCGCTCCCCCCCCCATCTCGCTCCCCCCCCCATCTCGCTCCCCCCCCCATCTCGCTCCCCCCCCATCTCGCTCCCCCCCCCATCTCGCTCCCCCCCCCATCTCGCTCCCCCCCCCATCTCGCTCCCCCCCCATCTCGCTCCCCCCCCCCCCCATCTCGCTCCCCCCCCCATCTCGCTCCCCCCCCCATCTCGCTCCCCCCCCCATCTCAGCTCCCCCCCCATCGCTCGCTCCCCCCCCATCTCGCCCCCCCCCATCTCGCTCTCCCCCCCCATCTCGCTCCCCCCCCCATCTCGCTCCCCCCCCCCATCTCGCTCCCCCCCCCCCATCTCGCTCCCCCCCCCATCTCGCTCCCCCCCCCATCTCGCTCCCCCCCCCATCTCGCTCCCCCCCCATCTCGCTCCCCCCCCATCTCGCTCCCCCCCCCATCTCGCTCCCCCCCCCATCTCGCTCCCCCCCCATCTCGCTCCCCCCCCCATCTCGCTCCCCCCCCATCTCGCTCCCCCCCCCATCTCGCTCCCCCCCCATCTCGCTCCCCCCCGCATCTCGCTCCCCCCCCATCCCGCTCCCCCCCCATCTCGCTCCCCCCCCCCATCTCGCTCCCCCCCCCATCCTCGCTCCCCCCCCACCTCGCTCCGCCCCCACCTCGCTCCCCCCCCACCTCGCTCCCCCCCCCACCTCGCTCCCTCCCCCACCTCGCTCCCCCCCCACCTCGCTCCCCCCCCACCTCGCTCCCCCCCCCACCTCGCTCCCCCCCCACCTCGCTCCCCCCCCCACCTCGCTCCCCCCGCACCTCGCTCCCCCCCCACCTCGCTCCCCCCCCACCTCGCTCCCCCCCACCTCGCTCCCCCCCCACCTCGCTCCCCCCCCCACCTCGCTCCCTCCCCCACCTCGCTCCCCCCCCACCTCGCTCCCCCCCCACCTCGCTCCCCCCCCACCTCGCTCCCCCCCCACCTCGCTCCCCCCCCACCTCGCTCCCCCCCCACCTCGCTCCCCCCCCATCTCGCTCCCCCCCCCATCTCGCTCCCCCCCCTCCTCGCTCGCCCTCCCCCCCATCTCGCTCCCCCCCCATCTCGCTCCCACCCCATCTCGCTCCCACCCCATCTCGCTCCCCCCCCCATCTCGCTCCCCCCCCCATCTCGCGTCCCCCCCCCATCTCGCTCCCCCCCCCATCTCGCTCCCCCCCCCATCTCGCTCCCCCCCCATCTCGCTCCCCCCCCATCTCGCTCCCCCCCCAGCCATCTCGCTCCCCCCCCCATCTCGCTCCCCCCCCCATCTCGCTCCCCTCCCCATCTCGCTCCCTCCCCATCTCGCTCCCTCCCCATCTCGCTCCCTCCCCATCTCGCTCCCTCCCCCATCTCGCTCCCCCCCCCATCTCGCTCCCCCCCCCATCTCGCTCCCCCCCCCATCTCGCTCCCCCCCCATCTCGCTCCCACCCCCCATCTCGCTCCCCCCCCCATCTCGCTCCCCCCCCCATCTCGCTCCCCCCCCCATCTCGCTCCCCCCCCATCTCGCTCCCCCCCCCATCTCGCTCCCCCCCCCATCTCGCTCCCCCCCCCATCTCGCTCCCCCCCCATCTCGCTCCCCCCCCCATCTCGCTCCCCCCCCATCTCGCTCCCCCCCCCATCTCGCTCCCCCCCCCATCTCGCTCCCTCCCCCCCATCTCGCTCCCCCCCATCTCGCTCCCCCCCCATCTCGCTCCCCCCCCGATCTCGCTCCCCCCCCCATCTCGCTCCCCCCCCATCTCGCTCCCCCCCCCATCTCGCACCCCCCATGCTCGCTCCCCCCCCATCTCGCTCCCCCCCCCCATCTCGCTCCCCCCCCCATCTCGCTCCCCCCCCCATCTCGCTCCCCCCCCCATCTCGCTCCCGCCCCCCATCTCGCTCCCCCCCCCCATCTCGCTCCCCCCCCCATCTCGCTCCCCCCCCCACTCCCCCCCCCCATCTCGCTCCCCCCCCAGTCTCGCTCCCCCCCCCCATCTCGCTCCCCCCCCCATCTCGCTCCCCCCCTCCATCTCGCTCCCCCCCCCCATCTCGCTCCCCCCCCCCCCATCTCGCTCCCCCCCCCATCTCGCTCCCCCCCCCCCCATCTCGCACCCCCCCCCCATCTCGCTCCCCCCCCCCATCTCGCTCCCCCCCCCATATCTCTCGCCCTCCCCCCCCCCCCCCCTCTCGCTCCCCCCCCCCCCCCTCCAGCTCCCCCCCCCCCCCCCATACTCGCTCCCCCCCCCCCCCCCCCCCCCCCCCCCCCCCCCCCCCCCCCCCCCCCCCCCCCCCCCCCCCCCCCCTCTCGCCTCCCCCCCCCCCCCCCCCTCGCTCCCCCCCCCCCCATCTCGCTCCCCCCCCCCCCCCCCGCACCCCCCCCCCTCCGCCCCCCCCCCCCCCTCCGCTCCCCCCCCCCATCTCGCTCCCCCCCCCCCCATCTCGCTCCCCCCCCCCCCATCTCGCTCCCCCCCCCCCATCTCGCTCCCCCCCCCCCATCTCGCTCCCCCCCCCATCTCGCTCCCCCCCCCCCCATCTCGCTCCCCCCCCCCCCATCTCGCTCCCCCCCCCCCCCCCCCCCCATCTCGCTCCCCCCCCCCCCATCTCGCTCCCCCCCCCCCCCATCTCGCTCCCCCCCCCCCCCATCTCGCTCCCCCCCCCCCCATCTCGCGCTCTTTCCCCTGTATCTCTGGTGTCCTGACCAATGTTTATATCTCTCCAAAGCAAGGTTGTCTGGTTATTATAACATTGCTCTTTGTCTAAGTTTGCTGTGCTTTTCTTGCATAACAGCAACTGTGAAGCATCCTGAGATTGTGATGGTGCCATATAAGTGCAAATCTTTTCTCAGTGCAATCATTGTTCCCTGGTTGCCAGCAGATTTAATTGGAAAGGGACATCGGGAACAGTCTTCACAGAATCACTGAATTTCTACAGTGCAGGCGGAGTTCATTCAACCCATGTCTGCGCCAGCCCTCCTTAATGAGCAATTCACCTAGTGCCATTGCCCTGCCTTCTCCCTGTAACCCTTCACAATCTTCCTTTTTAGATAACAGTCTAATTCCCTTTAGAATGTCTCGATTGAACCTGCCTTCACCACACTTAGGCAATGCATTCCAGACTATAACCACTTCCTGTGAAAAAGTTTTTTTCAAAAAGTTTTGCTTTTTGCTTCTTTTGCCAGTTACTTTAAATGTGTGCCCCCTCTTTCTCAATCCTACCACCAAAGGGAGCAATTTTTCTCTCTACTGTCAAATTCCATAATGCAGGTTGCTTAAGTGGAAGAATATACACAATGTGTGTTTGGCATTGAAATATTCATTACCCATACTACCTTTTAGAACAGATATTTTGAATTGTTAGAAGACTATGCTTTGAAGCTGGGATTTGTGTAGTCGAAATTTTACATTGTCAATGACCAGTTGCAGAAATTATATTCACTTTTCTAACCGGGTGACCGCTCAGCAACTTTCATGATGAAGTTTGGCTGTTGCTGAGTGAGCAAAGTTTGAGCGCTGCTTGGGGCCTTTCTCTGTGCATTTTCTTAATAGCACCAGATGTATAAATGCTTAAGATGCTCAGAATCTGCTGTTTTTTGTTCATTTGATTTAGAGTTGATCAATCCTTTGAAGTTTATTTTAAAATTTTGCTGTGGTAATGTTGCCATTTAAGGTGGTGGTAGGTGGACTTATGAAAATGAAACCTGGAATGTCTGTTTTGTTGCCATTACTTTTTGCAATTAAATAGATGTCTCTTGTTTGCGCTGGTTCCAATCTGGAATGGCCATTTGGTGGAGGAGTGCATATTGCCCTGGCTGAACCTGTGTCTGCCTTATGTGTACTCATTTTCCTGGATTGTTTTTTAATCTGTCTGAATGAGGATCACTTACCCTAAATTCTAGATCCTTTCGAGTCACAACAGCCATGCTTGGGTCTTTACCTGTTGTAGACTTCATACCTTGATACTTAATCCTGAGCAAGCTTAGCATTAACAGACGAATGAAGGGAAAACTTGAGACCTATAATTCCCCATTCTTGGTAATGCTGCTGTTGATCAGTTAAGATTACTTTGGCTGTTTGATTGTTACAAGCTTCTGCTTTTGAGTTTATTATTGTGTTACTGCTATCCTGAGGTAATAACTTATTGTGTTTTTCCTTGCATTTTTTTAAAGAATTTTGGTGGTGCTCGTCCAGAAAATTAATGTGCAATATTTTGATTATGGTCTAAACTGAAATCTGAAACCGGCTGAAATTGAGATTTTTTTTTCCCCTACAGAAAATAAACTTATCAGCACAGCTCCATTTCATGCTCCTTTAGACAGCAAGGCCAAATAAGAATAATTTAGTCAGATAAATGGATCAGCATGATTTTTTAATAAGAAGAAGTAGTAGAAGAAACTAATGCTATCTTGACATCTTTTTTGTCGATTCTTGGTTCAGTGTTTAAGCCATAATTTGAGCTGGGATGGTGGGAGGAGAAAGTTTCAAAATTAAAATCTGGAATGCCAGCAGTTTGCTTAAGATTGTAATTGTAGTAGTTGCTGAATGCAGGCTTAATGACGAATATGCCTCCATTGTAAAATCTAACAGCACTAGGTAGAAATCTATTAGTTTTAGACTGAGTTAACCCAGCTGTGCTATGCAGTTTTGAGTGGCAGTAGCACATGAAATTTTAAACAGACTAAAAGATGCTATTTTTGGTATGTGGGTGTTGGCTAAGCCAGTTGGAAGTTTGTTTCATAGCACTCTAAGCTTTGTAGTGTGAAGGATTGTTGCAGTAACTCCTCACTATGGGTTGCTGCTTCAGTAAAGAGAGAAATCCTTTGCTGACCAGAAATGTCACTGAAAGAACAAGTTTGTTGCCAAGTGCAGGAAGTGAAACAGATATTGAAAACTGGTTCCAGAATCCAGGGTCAATACTTAAGGCGATGGCTGAGAATGGGAACTTGGACGAACAGGCTCAAGAATATGGCAAGCTGAAGGCTGTTAATTCGAGTGTGGATACCCACAAAGGATGGTTGAAAAATAGCAGACACATGATCTGGCTTTTGCTGACGAGAAAACCCTTTGACCATAATCAAACGTGTTTGCAGCAAGCTGAAAATCTAAGCAAAGTCAGTGAAGAGTTCCTGACAAATGATATGTCAAATGTACAAATAGGCAGTATATGGAAGCCTATTGATCCGTTGAAGGAAAAAGTCTTGGATGTTAAAGGCAAGGAACATATGAAAAAGAACTACAGAAAGTCATGTAATCCTGTTAAAATGGATGAAAAATCTGAGCGACAAGGAACTGAAAATGTTGTTCATGGTGCACCATCTCAAGTGGGCCGGTATCATCCAGAGGATAAGGTCGTGCTTATGCACCCTGAGGAGAAGGTTTGCTTAAATGGTGCAAATTTGGGAAGTTGCCAGATGATTTTTGAGAATTCTCATTCGCAGCAGCAAGAATTTGCATGTCTGCCACTAATGGTAGAGGTTGAAAATGATGGTAAAAATAGCAAGGCTGAGGGAATTCAATGTATTGCAACACAGCATAACATACAAGAACATTTCTTGGATACCAGTAACTTTTCGTTTGAAATAGATATTAAATCGAGAACCAAAGATTTTTATAGTATCTGCACAATAGATCTGGAGGATGTAGAAAATGATGAAGGGGCACCTGTTTTTCCTTATAATCAAATTGCTTCAGATCTGTACTGTTCAGCTGTTGCAGCTGAGAGAAAGCAAAGCCTAACATGGTCTGTTGATACTGCTGTGGATTTTTCAAGATGCTGTCCTTTAAGCACAGCAGCTGTTTCTGATCAGGATGTAGTTCAAATAGCACAATCGATGACAGTAGATGTGGACACGGTGAAGAAGCATGGCTTTTCCACTCAAGTATACACTGATGCACAAACTGCTATATTACTAATGCCAAAATCAAATCTCCTGTCTGCAGAAAAGGCCAAAAATGAAGCAGGAAGTATTGATAATCTTAATACTCAACCCAGCGTTGATAAGAAACACAGCCTTGTAAAGTCTTCACTTTCTGAGAACTTGACTGAAGTAAATGACTTCATTTGTTCAGACACTTGTGCTCCAAAATATGCAAATATTTACAATCATGCCAAATGCCTGTGTGAGGCAAACCAAGAAGAGAGAAATGCCCCTGCAAAATATAGCACTAAATTTGAAGGCACAGGAGTTGATAAATATCAACAAAGCAAGCTGAATGTGTTGGAATCCGAAAGTATGTGTCCAACCACAGCTGCACAACAGCACGATGGAGTAAGAAGTGGCAAAAGTATTATCTCTGACTCTTCTATAATTAGGCAAGCAGTGCTGCCAAAGTTGAATAATTCATTGTCTGGCCATTCTCTGATAGAAAGAATACCAATTTTAAACTCTAATTCAAAGTTGGGCTATTGCAATCGATGTTGTGAAGGTAACCTAATTCCTATTCATGTAGTCTGTGCACCATCTACTTTACTGGAAACAGAGTTTACCAGTCAAATGAATGAGACTGGAGTGCAACAGGATCAAGCGACTAGGTTAGGTAATGTCACAATGTATGTGGAACCTCTGGAAGATAAATATTCGGATATAAATTCATTACAACCCTTATCTGTACCTTCTGTTGAACAAGTATTTGAGCCTGTGAAAGCAGGAGGGAAGAGTTTGAAATCCAGTTCTTGTTCGAAGTTAGATGCTGTAGCTTATTTCAGTAATTCTACCGTTGAGGAGCAGATACTCAATCAAAGAAGTGGTGGTAACCAAGATAGCGGAAAACTTGTATCACTGTGCATTGATGATATTGTGCAAGCTGATCTCAATTTGCAAGTGCCCTGTGTGTGTGAAGAAACTGTATTGGAAAATTCAAGACTTCTTTCAGCTGAACAAGATTCCGTTATTGAAACATATAATACATTTATCTCTCGGCCGTTTGACATTGACTGCAGTGCTAGTGTTGCTGTAACAGAAGTGGATGAAATCAGAAATATTTTGCTTACTAATGATGCTGTCTGGGATTCTGAGGTCAGACCAACTACAGAAACAAAGATGAAAAATCAACAGGAAAAAGAGATGAACTTTAGTAAACAAAATCAGTATTCTGCTGTTGTATTTTCAGCTGACAATACAGAAGCAAGCAGTGAAACTGAATTTACCATCAATAATTTCTCTGCTGTAGAAAACAATGCTGATATCTGCTTAAAACAATGTACTGACAGTCTGAAAGGTGCTAAAGAAAATTTATTGAATGGAAAAACTGCACAGACTCTTAAGATTCAAAATCTTTCTACATATAGGCAAGTTTCATCTGCTCCAAATGCAACACTTGGAGGTTTAGAGGCTCTGCAAAATATCCATCCACTGATTGAGAACAGAATTAGCTTTGTAAATGGGCATCTCTCAGAATGTTGTAATGAAGAGACTAAAGCCTTGAAAAAAACATTTGATGCTGACTGGATTACAAATGAGCCCCATAATCCTACTTTGTGCTTTGTGCAAAATGACGTTCAGCAAGTCATTCTTGACGCATACTCTATAACCATAGAGTTATTGGATAAGTCTAAGAATTCACCAACAATTGAAACAAAGGAGGGGAAGTGTTCACAAGCGAATGCCCTAGCACTGGAAAAGAGCATTCCTTTTACTAATGCTGCAAAAAAGGCAGAGGCTGTTGAATTGTATACATCAACAGAATCATGTGAAATTATTGTTAATGGTCTTGAAGATCAGATAGATCAATATGCATCAACTCCTCCATATGAAATACCTCCTATCTTAGCTGGAATCTTAATCAACGATGTAAAAGAGAAATCTTCATCAGATGTACTATGTAGAAGCAATGAGAGATGTGTGGATGTGACGGCAGTCATTTCGAAACTGTCTGGAGATGAACTTAAAATAGATCACAATTTAGAAAGTGGCATAAGGCCACCATGGACTATCAATCCAGAAATTGACACAATGTTTGAAGATGTAGCTGAGTGCATATTTCCTGAACAGCTGAAGATAAATGTAGACAGCCGTGCGGGTTACTTATGGAACACCAGCTTCACTGGAATTGCTAAAGAGGTTGACCTACAACAAAATGATGTAGCCCAATCAGTTGTATCAAAGAATGTTGATATCACCAAAAGCCTTATTGGGGTGCATCCATACCACTTTTCAGTATCCAAAACCACTGATTGTTGGAATTGGCTCAACAAATGTGACCAGACTGTGAGTATTTTTCAAATGCTCCCTATTTGATACACCTTTATGGCTGAGCTAAAATGGTAACTTTTGTATGAGAGAGAAAATTGACTGTCTTAATTTTTGAGTCGCACATGGGTTAGATGAGGCACCTTTCGTGGCTGTTTGTCTCCTGATTTTATTTAATGCAAAGGTGGAATTTAAATCTTTTAATGTCTGGGCTGATTTTCCAGACCATATCCACTAAGCTACCCTACAAATTAAATAGGCCTCAATCAGTAAGTTCAGAAGCAATAAAGGTGGTATCTTGTCGTTCCATCTTAAACTCAGTGTCTGGGAAACTCATTTCCTTTTCAATGAAATAAATCGAACTTACTTTTTAGAAATAAAATGAAAGATGAACTATCACATTTACTTAGTAATTTTTAAATATTGGACTTTTTTCTTCAACTGAAATGATCTACCTTGTATTCAAGCAGCATTGAAGCAAATTTAAGTAACTGCTTGAAGATCTGAACCTGTGCATAAAGCACAAAGATTTGTGTAATTAGGGTGTACGCTCAAGTCAGCCAGTGTTGTCTGTTTAGGTACTGACAGTTCTCTATTTTCTGCTCTGTTTTGATGTTCAGGATTTCCACATTTAAAGCTTTTCATTTTTTTTAAATCTGTTTGGAGCTGTACTTTTTCTGTATTCCTCTTTAATTTTGAAGCGCAACCAACCTTTTGAAAAAGACTGGCTTCTCAAACTTCTCAAGTTTGAGTTAAGATTTTGTCACAACAATTTTTGTTTTCTCTTTTGGATAGTTTTGGATTTCACCACTGGTGCATACTGAGTTCATTAATAATGGTTAATGAAGCAGTGAATTGCTGAGTTTAGTTTTCATGACCGGGGGGACTCTGGAAGGCCAAGAAAATTGGGCAGGATTTCCACTTACAACTGTTGAGTCAAAGCCCAAATTAGCACCACCCTCAACTAATAACTGGCATTTAAAAAAAAATATAATTTGTGCCGTATCGGCATGGGCAAACTTAAGTGAATATTCAACCTACATTTTGTTTTTGTTTTGACCCTTGATGACTTATTGCCCTTCACCCGCCACCCCCCTCCTTTTAGCAATCTTGTTTGCCAATCAGTGGATTTTTTGATTTTTCTGCCCAGCCCATCTTCTAACCTTCTTATCATTTCCCAATTTTTACCAGTTGCTGGTTCTCTGGATTCAATAAATCTCTCTCTCCAGTTTTAGTGCCTATTTTGGGTCTGTATTTGCTGAAATATGGTAGTGCTACATAAGTAGTCTGTGTGTTTTCCAATATCTTAAGTCAAGTCAAGTCATGTCATAACTGGATTTCCTTGTGATCGAACTGGATATGGTGCATTTTGCACATATCCCAATGTGCATTTCTCTAATCTCTGAAGGCAAGATTAAGAAGCACTTGGATAGCTGAGGCCAGATATGAATCATTAAGCAACATTATTTCAGACATCAAGGGAAAATACTGAATAGCCATTAAAGCACTTAGCTCAATCTTCTCTCTCCTGGAAATGTGGAGTGGGGAGTAGAGAACATTATCAAAACATCTAATTTCCTTCATGACTCATTTGTTTTTTTTGCTGACCCTAAGTTTACACATTGTACTCTTTTGGTTAATGATCTGTTCCGCCATCCTTTTTCTCTGTTTTAGGTGGTGGAACGGTTGACACTGTCCCTAATAATTTGTCTACCTCTCTTTTTTCACTTTTCCAACAGTGGTGTGTGGGACATTTCACTTTTGCTTTGCTTGCCTTTTCATAGTCTCACCCCCGGCATACTGTAGCATTTTATGTAGTAACTGGGGAACCATCAAGTAATATAGAAAGTAATTCCCTGAAAGTTAAGGCTTCATTATTAAAGGCATTGAGTAGAAAAGTGAAGAAATTAACAGGTGCAAAACATTGGTGAGGGCATGATGCAATTTGAAACATTCCATTGAAGAAAGGACAAGAAAGTGATACTGTGGAAATTCACCCGGATATAGTTGAAAGGCTAGATACTGAGACTATTTCCACAAACAAAAACTCAATGCGTTTCCAAGTTTTTTAAATTTATGAAGGTTTTAGTAGCATGAATCAGGCAATATTTCCTTTTTGGGATTCGGTAATGAGGAGTCATGAATTGAAAAAATACTGCAAAGTAAGGAGTTGGGACAAATTTATTTGCACAGTGGGTTTTGGAATATGGAATGCTGATCCCAGGTTGGTATTGAGTCTAAGATCGTTCCTTCTTTAAGGGAACATTGAGTGTTTGAATCAAAAAAGAGCAAGGCAGAGATTAGCTTGTGTTCGAACATGATTTATACGTAGCAATATACCTTATATAATGACAAGTTGATTGTAGTGACACTGGTAGAAAAATACAAGGAGTGGAGGTGGAGCTGAGCATTGATGGGTGGAGTGATGTGATTACCTCATTGAAGATTTTGATGAGCTGTGAAGGAGAGCTGGTGAGGTTTTATAAGTATTTCCTGAGAAATGCGGTAAGGTAGCACTTGACAAGTTAGCCTCCAACAATAGAGCAGGAGATGATAGCATAAGAATAGGCTAATAGCTCCTCCTTGCCATTAAATTGGGCCATAGCTGTTCCTACAACTTGAAGAACAAATCGGAGGCAGAGAAGGCTGAGAAAATTCAACACCTTACTGATATGCATGACACACAAGACTTTTTTAAAACAGCCAGGGAGATCCATGGGTGTTGGACACATGGACCAACACCAGTAAGATCCAAATATGACAAGAAATACTATAGCCTAATGATTCATATCTGTCCTTGGCTATCCAAGTGCTTCTCAATCGTGCCTTCAGAGATTAGAGAAATGCACATTGGGATATGTGCAAAATGCACCCTATCCAGTTAGATCACAAGGAAATCCAGTTGTGACATGACAGGGCTTAAATGAGATATTGGCGAAACACTGTAGACTACTTATGTAGCTCCCCATATTTCAGCAAATATAGACCAAAATAGGCAGCAAAGCTGGAGAGAGAGAGTTATTGAGGCCAGAGAACCAGCAACTTAAAAATTGAGAAACAATAAGGTCAGAAGATGGTTTGGGCAAGAAAATCAGAAAATGAAGAAAAAGCACTAGATGCCAATATTTCATTATACTTCAGAGACAGAGTCGATACTTGCTACAAAGAGCACTTTGTAGAATTACTCGGAGCTCTATGGTGGATGTGCACCTACTGTAGAACTTCGTTGAAAGATTATCAGACCTTCAAAATGATAACTGTTGTCAGCCAGATGTAAAAACAAGGTTCTGGTCCTGACAATTTCCCTGTTGAAGAGCCCTCGGAAACACACCCCATTTTTGGAGCACTGCCAGAATGAGGAAATTTAAGTGAACTTAGAGACACTATGATGATTTCAATCAAACAGTAACAACTACATGACTCACGACTGTAGGCCAAGTCCTGTAGGTCACTTAATCGTCTCTCGCCAATTGTGGAAGAAGTCCTTTCAGAGTTCCTGTCTGGCTCCCAACCCACTAGAGGAACAATTGGCATGATCTTCATAGCATGCTTTCTTTGATTGCATTTGCCTCATTTAATTGAACTGCTTTTCAGAAGATATTACAGTGATTATAGATGTCCAGCTAAGTACAGAAGCATCACTTTTCTCTAACATGACGATATGCAGATAATAATACAATGCAATGGCTCCACCACAGACCCATTTCCTGTCAAAATGGGCATCAAACAGGGGTGTTTTGTTGTTCTAACAACATTTGCAATATTTCTTGGAGCAACACTGCAACTTGCCCCTGACGAGCTGCCCCCGAGTGTAGTTATAACTATTGCATTGATAGTAAACTTTTCAACCTCAACTGGCTGAAGGTCAAAACCAAGACAACCGTTTCTGTAATAGAACAGTGCTGTGCGGATGGCACATGTCAGTGCTCAATCTGAAGTATTACAACAGTTGATATAAGCTTTGGTAAATACAAGATCATGGGACTTGCCTTGAATATCAGACCAAAGTCCTCTACTACCCAACACTAAATTTATCAAATCCAACACCTTTGATTGCGATCCATTGCAATGTCCCTTGCTTGTCACATCTTGGAAAGTTATCTGTTCCAAAAAGCTGACATTGAAGGGAGACACCACCAGACCCAATGTTAGTTATATTATTGCATTTTTTAGAATCATGATATTGGACCCAACATTAAATCCCAAGTCTCAATAAGGCAGTGATTCTTGTGCTTCTATGGTGTTGAAGCTTGGTCAATTTGCAGATTCCATATCAAGGCCCTAGAACCACTTCAAACTTGTCGAAGGATTTTGTAAATCAAGTTGTTCTTTTTTTTTGGGAGAATTGTGGGCCAGGGGGCACTGCTGAAGAGGTATTTCTTCTGAAGGTCAGGGCTATGCCTCGGAACCAATTCAAACGAAATGTTTCAAAGACATTCTCAAACAACACATAGGGGAAACGGATTCCCAATCATGACCAACAAAAATGGTGTCAAGACCATCCACTCAACGTCATCAGCCACTGAGACAACAGCAAGAAAGACGGAAGAGTGCAGCTGCTTAAGTCAACAATCCACTACCACCTCTTGCCAACCCTTTGGGAGTATCTGTAAGACCAAGATAGGCCTCATGAGCCATCTGCAAACCCATAGCCAACATTAACATCTCAATGACAACACTGAACTAGCCACCCACAAGGAAGAATCGTCCTTGAGACAAAGGATTATGATGGCTGTTTTTTATCATTATTTTAAGTACCTTGATTACCTTCAACCATCTAAACTGGAGGGAATCCAAACTAATTATTGCAATCGTTTCATTCAAGTGTTTGAGCTCTGGTATCATTCCAGTGAATTTCTGCAGCATCACTTCCAAGGCTAAGATGTGATACCTGAGCTTTTGTGTACAGCCTGCATGCTGAATTCCAGATGGGGTTTGAACAATGCTCTGGTCAAGCATAGTGCCACTTCCTAGTGGCTGAATTCTAACTCCTAAGATAGATGCCAGTATTCCTTTATACTTGGGCTCTGCACTACCTTTTGATTTATGTATGTAGATATGTAAATTGCTTTACTGCATAGCTCCTAGGTGAGCAGTAATTTAGAAACTATAGTGATGGGTGAGCTGACCATGCCAGGACAATACAGAATAATAGACAAATGTAAAGTTTGTAAAACGCCCTGTGTAAATTAACTGTATAAGGTGCTGAGTTGCCATCTTAACTCATTGGAGCAGCACAATGCTCATGAATACCAGAGGTTTTGCTAAAGCCTTCACAAATGTACCATTGCATTACCATCAAGTGCATGGTTGCAGTGGAATAGGGAATAGAGATTTGGGTCTCGATGTGAGATTGAAAACTATTGTGCATCAGTTCTTGGTGAGGATCCCAATCATTTTGTTTTGGTCTGCTGTCATTGATTCTTAAGCTTTCTGTGCTTAGTGAAAGATACAATTTGCATGACATGCAAAATTTGACAATCAGAGACTGCCCAAGAGCATGTCTAAAACTTCACATTTTTCTGGCTGTGTAATACTAGTCACTTTTTATTGTCAATAGAAAGTTTACTATCCTTAAGTTTGTTTGAAATTTTAGTGAATAGCAAAAAAAAAAATGCTGTGTGACATTGCAACTTAAATTTGTCAGCACATCAAAAGCAGAATTGCTTTGGTTTGTATATTGTGACCTGAGAGCTTATCTATTTACATGTCTATTTTCTGCTTACAATAAAGCATACCACTTGTGTTGGCTGAAAAGTTTAGCAATGACTGTGCTGTATATTTGCAGGAGAGGCTTTGCTGAGCTTGAATGCAACCTGTAAAAGTGCACCACAGAAATAAGCAAGATTAAGTGTAAGGAATCCAATATTGGAAAGAAAATGAGCGCCCAGTCTTAAAGAATTTAAATTCTTTAAAGAATAAAAAATAGACTACCATTCATACAGGTTTGTGTGAAACTGTGGTTTGCTGCCCTCTACTGGGGGGGCATCAGACTTTTCTTCTTGCCACAACTCCACTGATTTTTAACTCGAACTACCAACTCTTCCTCTTCTAGCCCTCCAGCTGTCAGAGCCACTTTTTCCCTCACCTGTGTTCATTGTTTCTTGTACCTACTACTATTAGCCTTACACCCTAAGTTTGCACATCCCGTATGCAACTAGTTTGGTTATTCTTGTACCAGAGCTGGGTTGACTACATCGAGGAATTACTGTTTCACCCCCTCTCCACACCCCTCCTTTACTCTGTGCAGGGTGTAGTAGATGACTTTGCATCTGAGATTTGAAGCTCTGTTCCACCTTCCCTCCTTTACTTCCCTGACCACATCTCCCAATATGTGTTTCTTGCAATGGAGTGGGCTTGGAAGTGGTGCACTTATAGTTAAAGCTGGCTGTATGAGAGATATGTAAAGTTTAATTGCCTTGGGAATAATAATACATTAAATTTACTGCACAGAAACAGGCCATTCAACCCAATCAGTTCAACCACTTCATGCAGGTGTTTATTCTACATGAGCCTCCTCCTTCCTTAGATTATTTAACCTTGTAGACATATTGTTCTATTCCTTTCTCTCTCCTGTTTCTCTAATTTTATCTTAAACAGCTTCTATGTTAGTTACCTTCCACACTCTTGAGGTAGTGCCTTCCACTCCTCAACACTGAATAAAGTTTCTCCTGATTTCCTTATTGGATGTATTAGTGTTATTTTCAATGCTTCATTGTATAAAGCAAATTTTAGGTTTGGATAGCTTAATTTAATTTTATAGGGTAATATCAGGGTAAAGAAATGAAGTTGAGACGAAACTTAAGAGATTGGATTAAAGCGAAATACTGCAGATGCTGGAAACCTGGAAAACACAAAATGCTGTAAAAACTCAGGTCTGGCAGCATCTGTGGAGAGAGACAGAGTTAATGTTTGAGTCCGTCTTGACCCTTATTCAGAGATATTGGAACTATTTCCATTGAAGTAGAGAAATTTAAGAGCAGATGAAAGGAGTTAGGTGGAAAGGGTGTTTCCTCTCGTTTGGGAGTCTGTGATGAGCATCAATGAGTAGAGAAATAAGAAAAGTATGTTACACAAGTTTAGAGCATGGGGTGCTTTGTCACATGATTGATTGAAGCAGAGACCGATGCTTCTTTTAAAGGAAGAATAGATAAAATTTGCAGAGGAAATTACTGGCAAGGAATAGTGCAGTTGAATTAGATTTGCATCACCCTACCAAAGAGGGAGCATGGAATGGTTGGGATAATTCTGTTCCTATCTGCTGTAAGTCTCTGGTTCTTGATAGACCCTTGAGTGCTTTGGACCTACCCTGTAGAGTTCCATCTGCAAGGCTTTCTGCAATGCCCTCCCTGAATTCCGAAAAGCCATCTCTTAAACCAAGATTTTGGACATGTCTCCCATTAACACTTGGTGTGTTATCTGCTTTCCTGTGACGTGTCTAACTGATTTAAGGAAGTTGTCAGTAAGTGGTTAGTTTAAAAAAAATGTCAAATGAGTACTGTAGTGAGTAATTCAAAAGTTCATACTTTTGTGCACAATTTTGTAGCTGCAACACTTCGTCCAAGATTGTAGGTTTACTTTAACTGTTTCTGGAATGAATTTTAACTTATGCGTTAGTAAAATTTGGTATGCCTGAGTTTTTAAGTGGAACTTTTCTTGTTTTGGCAGGAGTCAGCCAAGGTTTCGGAGCTGAATCCTAATGCCAAAGTTTGGGCAAATCATGTGCTAAATCTGGATGCTGCTGCAAGCAATGCCTGTGAAACTTGGGAAGAACAACTGGGGGCTCCTGATACTTGCCCAGAAGGTATGGAATGTTCTGGTGATTTTAAATTTACAATAAATAAAACTCTAATGCAGCACTAGACATTAACATGACCAGCTAATAACGTTTTAGAAGTAACAACTACAACTATCCTCTGTTTTGTCATGCTGTTTGTCAATCATCCAATATTGGATGAGTTGGAAGTGCCGAAGCCAATGCCTTTGGTCTCCATCAGAAACTCTCTTCCTTAGTTTAGGAACATGGGAACAGGAAAAGGCCATTCAGCCTGTCAAGCCTACTCTGCCACTCAGTACGATCATGGTTGATCAAACACTCAATGCCTTTTATCCACACTATCCCAAAACCCCTTCAAGTTATTGTTAATCAGAAACCTATCAATCTCTACCTTAAACAAACTCAATGACTGAGCTTCCACAGCCCTTTGGGATAGAGAATTTCAAAGATTCACAAGCTTCCGAGTAAAGAAATTTCTCCTCATCTCGGTCCTAAGTGGTGGCCCCTGATTCTAGATTCCCCAATCAGGGGAAACCTGCATCTACCCTGCCAATTCCTTTAAGTGTTTGAGAGGTTTCAATGAGATCACCTCTCATTCTTTAAAACCCTGGAGAATACAGGCCTAGTTTCCCCAATCTCCCTGCTTAAGACAGTCCTGCCACCCCTGGAACAAGCCTGGGGAACCTTTGTTGTACTCCCTTTATGGCAATAATATCCTTTCTGAGGTAAGGGGACCAAAACTTCTCTCACTACTCCAGGTACGATCTAATCAAGGTTCTAAACAATTGAAGCAAGACTTCACTACTCCTGTACTCAAATCCTCTTGCAATAAAGGCTAACATTCCATTAGCTTTCCTAATTGCCTGCTGCACTTGCATGTTAGCTTTCAATGACTTATGGACAAGAACACTCAGGTCCCTTTATACATTACACTTTCTAATCTCTTACCATTTAGGAAATATTCTGCACATCTGTTCCTTCTGCCAAAGTCAATAACCTCTCATATTTTTCCACATTATATTCCATCTGCCATGTTCTTGCCCACTCATTAAGTCTGTTCAAATCCTGTAACTGCTTTACATCTTCCTTACAACAAACATTCCCGCCTAGCTTTGTACCATCCACAAATTTGGAAATATTACATTTTGCCCCCACATCTAAATCATTGATATATATTGTGAATAGTTGGGGCCCCAAGTACTGATCCTTGTGGTACTCCACTGGTCACAGCCTGCCAATGCGAGAATGACCTGTTATTCCTACTGTTGTCTGCCTGTTAGCCAACCCTTAATCCATGCCAGTATATTGCCTCCTATCCCATGTGCTTTTATTTTGCTAATCAACCTCCTGCAGGGGACTTTATCACAAGCCTTCTGAAAATCCAAGTATACCATGTCCATCGAATCCTTTTATCAATTTTGTTCGTAACATCTTCAAAAAACTCCAAGTTTGTCGAACATGATTTCCCATTCGTTAATCCATGCTATGTCCAATCAGATCATGATTATACATGTATCCATTTATCACATTATAGATTCTAGCATTTTCCGTCCTACTGATGTAAGGCTAACAGGTCTGTAGTTCCCCACTTCTCTCTTTTCCCCCCCTTAAATAGTGGGGTGACATTTGCTCCCTTTCATGCTTCAGGAACCATTCCAGAATCTATCGAATTTTGGAAAATGATCACCAATGCATTCGCTATCTCTATAGCAACTTCTCAACATTCTGAGATGCAGAATATCAGGTCCTGGGTACTTATCAACTTTCAGTCCCATTAATTTCTCCAATACAACCTTCTTACTGATTCAGTGACCAGGAAGAGGGATAGAGGGGGTGCCAGACTGTTTGCATCCATGGAATCCTTTTTGACTCTGCCTTGCTGACCCCAACTGTGCCATCACCAACTATCTATTCAACCTCGATACTCACCTTTGCCTCAAGACTTGTTCTGCTGAAACCCTCATCTAAATCTTCATTGCTCCCAGACTCAACTTCACACTTTTCCATGGATGACCACGTACCTTCTACCTTGTGTATTTAAAGGCTGTTCCAAAACTCTGCTTGTACCTTAATTTCCATCAGGTTTCTTTCGCTTGTGCCTTGCTGACTTACATTGGCTCTTGGCCCTGTAATGTCTTGACTTTAAAATTTGTGTCCTGAATTTCTAATCCCTCCATGGCCTCATCCCTCCCATCTCTAACTTCCTCCTAGCTCCACATCACAGCAAGATCTCTCGGCTTCAATTCTGGCTTCTTGAGCATACCGACTTTTTTTTACCACTGGCAACTATGCCCCAAGCTCTGGAATTCCCTAAAACAAAATCAAAATACTGTCGTTGCTGAAAATTTGAAATAAAAGCACAAAGCTGGAATACTGAGCAGGTCATCTGTGAACTGAGGAACAGTTAACGTTTCAGGTCAATGACCTTTCATCAGAAACTTGTTCTAATGAAAGGTCATTGATCTGAGAGGTTAACAGTTCTCTCTTCACTGATGCTATCTGACCTGAATTTCCAAATTTTGTTTCTTTTTCTGAATTTGCCCATCCTAAACCCCCCTCTGTCATCCTAAGACCTATCTCTTTGGCAAAGCTTTTGGTCACCTACTTGATCTCTACATCTCCACCATTTTTTAAATATAAGTCTAAAACTGCACAGAGTCCTCCAGATGTGGTGTCACCAATGGTCTGTACAGCTGCAGTAAAACTTCCATTATATTCCATTTCCCTTGCAATAAACAACATTCCATTTGCCTTCCTGATCGCTTGCTGTACCAGCATATTAAATTGGTATGATTCATGTACTAGGACACCTAGCTCCCTTTGTACCACCGAGTTCTGCAAACTTTCTCCATTTAAATGGTATACTGATTTTTCTTACTTGCTGCCAAAGTGAACAAGTTCATATTTACCCACATTATACTTCATAGATAATAAATAACTTACTGCCTAATCAAAATTCTCATCTCCCCTCTGGCTGCTTTGCCAATTAGGTTAAATCTGTTTCCTCTGGTTACCAACCCTCTTGCCGAGGGAGGAATCTTTGTCCCTGTCTACACTTCTAACACTCCTGGACCTGATGGATTGCATCCTAGGATATTAAAGCTACAGAGATAGTGGATGCACCAGTAGCAGTCTTCCAAGAATCCTTCGATTCTGGATAAGTTCCAGAGGATTGGAAAGCTGCCAATGTAATATATTCAAAAAGGAAGAGAGACAAAAAACGTGCAGCTAGGCCAGTTAGCTTAACATCGTTATTGGGAAAAAGTTAGTCTGTTATAAAGGATGTAATAGCAAAGCATTTAGAAATGCATAATATAATCAAGCAGAGTCAGCATAGCTTCATGAAGGGAAAATCATGCCTGACAAACTTATTTGGATTCTTTGTGGAAGTAACAAGGAAGATCGATAAAAGGGGACCAATAGATGTGATATATTTGGATTTCCAAAAGGCGTTTGATAAGGTACCACACAGCTACTTAATAAGATAAGAGCCCCCCATGGTGTTGGGGTTAGCATACTAACATGGATAGAGGATTGGCTAACTAATAGAAGTCAAAGAGTTGGGATAAGGGGGGCATTTTCAGGATGGCAACCTGTAACTAGCGGTGTGCCACAGGGATTAGTACTGGAGACACAATGATTTACAATATATATTAATGACTTAGATGAGGGAAGTGAGTGTACTATTGCCAAGCTTGCAGATGACACAAAAATAAGTGGGAAGTCAAGTGGTGAGGATGACACAAAGAGCCTACAGAAGGATTTAGACAGGTTAAGTGAGTAGGCAAAAACTTAGCAGATGGAATATAATGTGGGAAAATGTGAGGTTATGCACTTTGGCAGGAAGAATATAAGAGCTGAATATTATTTAAATGGCGAAAGACTGCAGAAAGCTGCAGCTCAGAGGGATTTGGGAATCTTCGTGCATGAATTCCAAAAAGCTAGCATACGAGTTCAACAGATAATAGGGAAGGCAAATGGAATGTTGGCCTTTATTTCAAAGGGAATGGAGTATGAAAATAAGGAAATCTTGCTAAAACTATACAAGGCACAAGCTAGACCACACCTAGAATACTGTGATCAGTTTTGGTCCACGTATCTAAGGAAAGATATGCTGCCGTTGGAGGCAGCCCAGAGAAGGTTCGCTAGGTTAATCCCAGTTATGGAGGGATTTTCTTATGAGGAGAGGTTGATTTAGGTTGGTCCTGTACTCATCGGAGTTTAGAAGAATGCGAAGCGACCTTATTGAAACATGTAAGATTCTTAGGGGACTTGCCAGGGTAGATGCTGAGAGGTTATTTCTCCCTTGTGGGAGAGTCTAGCACCCAGAGGGCATAATCTCAGAGTTAGGGGTTGCCCATTTAAGATAGATGAGGAGGAATTTCTTTTGAGGGTTGTGAATCTGTGGAATTTGTTTCCGCAGAGGGCTGTAGAGGCTGGATTGTTACTTATATTCAAGGCTAAGAGAGACAGATTTTTAATCAGTAGGGGAATCAAGGGTTATGGAAAAAAGCAGAAAAGTGGAGTTGAGGATTATCAGATCAGCCATGATCTCGATGAATGTTGGAGTAGACTCGATGGGCTGAATGGCCTACTGCTCCTACGTCTTATGGTATTACTAAGGTCTCAATGCTGAGTACCGCTCTTAAATCTCCCTTTAACCCTCTCTGTTTTAAGAATATACTTGCCTTGAGGGGCTGCAACGAAGATTCACAACATTGATTCTTGGGATGAGAAAACTGTCCTACTAGGAGTGATTGAGTGGAATGAACCTATGATCTCGAGTTCAGAAGAACGAGGGGTGGGTCTCATTAAAACACAAAATTCTGAGGGAGCTTGACAGGTTAGATGCTGAGAGGTGGTGTTTCCTGGCTGAACAAATTAGAAATGGGGGTCATTGTCTCACGCAAAGGGGTCAGCCATTTAGAACCAAGATGAGAGCGTTTTTCACTCAAGGTTGTGAAAAATCTTTGGAATTCTCTTCCCCAGGAGGGTTTTGGTGCTCGGTCATTAAGTATATTCAAGCCTGAGACTCAGCAATGTGGGCAGAGGGCAGGAACATATAGCTGATATAGATTATCAGCCATGACTATATTAAATATTGGAATATGCCTGGAGGATCTTATAGTCTACACCTGCACCTAAAGTCAACAAAGTTTGAGAATCAAGACTGTCGCTAATAGAATAAAGCCACAAAATTCCATGGGTTTTGAACAAACAAAAATGAAACTTTCACTATGCAAAGTCCAAAAGATGAAACAATATACAATATCTATCTTGTACTCGAACATTAAGGATTAATATGAAGTACATATGAATTAACAGGCAAACAGTGGTCGAACACACTACACTGCATAAGTGGCAAACCTGACCAAAAGAGTTCACTGATCTCACAGCAACCCACCCAGACGTCAGTAAACAGAATCAACCAATCTCATTGAAACACACTCAGATGAGGGGTTACAGTCTTCACCTTAGATCTCACCTTGGAATTCTGTCTCCAAGTCGCTCCAACTCAGGTGGACTCAACGATGGCTCACCTCGCAGGGTTTCAATCTCATCTCCTGAGATTCCATTCCCGTGGATTCCTGGATCGGCATTCAAGTACCAACTCACAAGCACAACTTCAACTCTTTGGCCATTCCAAGGAGAACACTATTACTCCAAAGGGGTGCCTTCACCTTGGCATCCCACAGCATGGAGGTGGAGTCACCAGACTTCTGCCCTGTTCATTTGCCAGGGCTTCTCCTGAGCCCTCTTCATTTACTCTGCTAACTACAGCATTTTTCCTGCTTTTAAATTTAACTGGGTCCTCTCCCTGTTCCCAGCCTGGGACTCTGTGACTGGGACTGGAGCGCCATAGAAAACATGATTCAAGTTTTAAAGTTGTTTTCCCTTTTTGCTTTACGTGGTGTGCTGGGCCTGTTGGCTCAAAGAACTTGATGCTGATTTGTATATGTGCAGCCTGCTCCAAACTGCAAGGTAAGCCTGGATTTTACAATACGAATCTCTGCACATCCAATCTATCGTACTACAGGAATTAGTCTGCTGTGCCCACTAAATTTGTCATTGAGCCAGGAAAGCATTGGAAAGTTGAATCTCGAAGCAACAAAGGTTTAAATGAAGATTTTGGCAGAAGGAGTTTTGAGGCAAGAACATAGAGGTGAATATATAGTTGGTGATGGCACATTTGGGGTCAGCAGCTCAGTCAAAATGGATACCATACCTGCGACCAGCCTGGCTCCCCCTCTATCCCTCTTCCTTTGCCACTGAGTCAGCTCAAAGAGTGTTGTGGGAGGAATGGGTTTCAGTTCATGGGGCACTGGCATATGAATACTGGGGTAGAAGGGTGCTGTTCTGGTTGGACGGTTTCACTTGAAATGTGCTGGCACCAGTGTCCTGGTGAATTGAATAACTAGGACTGTAGGGAGGGCTTTAAACTAAATGGAGGGGGTAGGGGGGCTGGGGATAGTGGTTCTGGAGAGGGGATACATAGGCTAACAAAGCAAAAGGATATGGCAGAATTGCAGGGCAGCTATTTAGGTAATGATACCCAGACAGGAAGGGACAGAGTGTACAAACATGAAAAAAGCAGCAAATAGGGTCGGTGGGGGGGGGATGCGCGGGGAATGGTAAAAAGGCAAAATTACTGGCTCTTTACTTAAATGCACGTAGTTTTTGGAACAAAATAAATGAATTAACGGCACAAATAGAGGTTAATGGGTATGATCGTATAGCCATTACGGAGACATGGTTCCAAGGAGATCAAAGCTGGGAACTAAATATTCAGGGGTATCTGACTTTTAAAAAGGACAGGCAGGAAGGAAAGGGTGGTGGGGTAGCTTTGTTAGTAAGAGATGGAATAAGTACGATAGCAAGAAATGACCATGGATGGGAAGATGTAGAATCCATATAGGAGGAGGTAAGAAATAACAAGAGGAAATGAAAGGGAGAAGATACTGGGCCCCCTAACAGCTACACTGTGGTACAGAGAACAAATCGGGAGTGGCATTGGTGACTTTAATCATCATGTAGATTGGGCTATTTCAAATTGGCAGAGGTAGCCACGAGCAACTATTCGTAGAGTGTATTCGGGACAGTTTCCTAGAACAATATGTTGTGGATCCAACCAGGGATCGGACTATTTTTGATCTGGTAATATGTTTAATAGGCAGGTTTAATAAATGATCTCAGAATAAAAGGACCCTGGGAAACAGTGACCATAACATGGTTGAATTTAGCACTCAGTTTGAGAGTGAGAAACTTGGGTCAGAAACAGCTGTGCTAAACTTAAATAAGGGTAATTACAAAGGAATGACGGCAGAGTTGGCTGGAGTGGACTGGGAAAGGAGTTTAGCAGAAAAGACAGTTGATGAAAAATGGCAGACATTTAAGAAAATAGTTCATCTTTCAGCAAAGATATATCCCAGTGTGGAAGAAGGATTTTAGAAAGGGGATAAATCAAACATGATTAACCGAGGAAGTTAAGGATAGTATCAAATTGAAAGAAAAAAACATACTATGTGGCAAAGATTAGTGGTAAGCCAGAGGATTGGGAAGCTTTAGAAACCAACAAAGATGACCAAAAAAAATGGAGGGAGAAAATAACTGAGGGTAAACTAGCAAGTAATATAAAAACTGACAGTATGAGCTTCTTTAAATATATAAAAAGGAAGAGAGGGGCCAAAGTGAACATAGGCCCCTTAGAGAATGAGGCTAGGGAAATAATAATGGGAACCAGGAAATGGCAGAGGAGTGGAATAAATACGTTGTGTCAGTCTGTACGGTGGAAGACACTAAAAGCATTCCAAAAATACTAAATAATCAAGGGGCAAAAGTGGGGGTGGGGGGAGGAAATAAATACAATAACCACCAGTAGAGTAAAAGTATTAAGAAAACTAATGGGGTTAAAGGCAGATAAGTCCCCTGGACCTAATGGGTTGCACCCTAGGATATTAAAGGAAGTAGCTACAGAGATAGTGGACGCACTGGCAGTAATCTGCGAAGAACCCTTAGATTATGAAAAGCCCCAGAGGATTGGAAAACTGCCAATCCAATGTAACATCCTTATTCAAAAAAGGAGGGAGACAAAAAAAGGTAACTATAGGCCAGTTAGCTTAACATCCATCGTTGGGAAGATGTTAGAGTCTGTTATAAAGGACATAAAAGCAGAGCATTTAGAAATACACAATATAATTGAGCAGACTCAGTATGGCTTCAGGAAGGGGAAATCATGCCGGGGAAATTTATTAGCATGGATAGAGGATTGGCTAACTAATAGAAGACAAGAGTTGGGATATGGGGGGCATTTCAGGATGGTATCGTGTGGTGCCACAGGGACCAGTGCTGGGGCCGGAATTATTTACAGTATATATTAATGACTTGGATGAGGGAAGTGAATGTACTATCACCAAATTTGCGGATGACACAAAAATAGGTGGGAAGACAAGTGGTGGGGATGACACAGTCTGCAGAGGAATATAGACAGATTGAGTGAGTGGGGAAAAACTTGGCAGATGGAATACAATGTGGGAAAATTTGCGGTTATGCACTTTGGCAGGAAGAATATAAGAGCTGAATATTTAAATGGAGAAAGATTGCAGAAATCTGCAGCACAGAGGGACTTGGGTCTTTGTGCATGAATCAAAAAACTAGCATACAAGTTCAACAGGTAAAATGGAAAGCAAACGGAATGTTGGTCTTTATTTCAAAGGGAACGGAGTATAAAAATAGGGAAGCTTTGCTGAAACTATACAAGGCACTAATTAGATCACAGAGTACTGTGAATAGTTTTGGTCCACATATCCAAGGAAAGATATACTTGCATTGGAGGCAGCCCAGAGAAGGTTCACTAGGCTGATCCCAGGTATGGAGGGGTTTTCTAATGAGGAGAGGTTGAGTAGGTTGGCCCTATACTCGCTGGAGCTTAAAAGAATGAGAGGTGACCTTATTGAAACAGAAAAGATTCTTAGGGGGCTTGACAGGGTCGATCCTGGGAGGTTGCTTCCCCTTGTAAGAGAGTCTAGGACCAGAGGGCATAATCTCAGAGTAAGTGGTCGCCCATTTAAGACAGGGACGAGGAGGAATTTCTTCTGAGGGTAGTGAATCTGTGGAATTCTTTACCGCAGAGGACAGTAGAGGCCGGGTCATTAAGTATATTCAAGGTTGAGAGAGACAGATTTTTAATGAGTAAAGGAATCAAGCGTTATGGGGGAAAGGCAGGAAAGTGGCGTTGAGGATAATCTGATCATTGATTGGCGGAACAGACTTGATGGGCCGAATGGCCTACTTCTGCTCCTACGCCTTATGGTTTTGTAAACTAAGGAACTGAGTTTCTGGTGGAGACCAAGGAGAATAGTTTTGACATTTCCAACTCATTCATGAATGCATGACAAAGCAGAAGTTAGTTGTTGTACTTACTTCTAAAAATGTTGTCAGCTGGCCATGTGAATGTATGGTGCTGCATGAGAAATTTAGTCGTGCCAGTACTGATTTGGATGCAGTTCAGAGAAGGTTCACTGGACTCATTTCTGGGGTGAACGGGTTGTCTTATGAGGAAAAGTTGAACAGATTACCCATTGGAGTTTAAAAGAATGAGAGATGACCTTACTAAACTATATCCTGAGGGGATTTGATAGGATAGATATTGGGAGGATGTTTCCTCTTGTGGGGGAAACTGAAACTGAGGGACATAGTTGTGTGTGCGTGTGTGCGTGTGTGCGCGATGCTGGAGTTGGCGGAAATGGCAGAGGATGATCCTTTGAATGCGGAGGCTGGTGGGGTGATAAGTGAGGACAAGGGGGACCCTATCATGTTTCTGGGAGGGAGAGGAAGGTGTGAGGGCAGATGCGCGGGAGATGGGCCGGACACGATTGAGGGCCCTGTCAACCACCGTGGGTGGAAAACCTCAGTTAAGGAAGAAGGAAGACATGTCACAGGAACTGTTCTTGAAAATGGCATCATCAGAACAGATGCGACGGAGGCGAAGGAACCGAGAGAATGGGATGGAGTCCTTACAGGAAGCGGGGTGTGAGGAGTTGTAGTCAAGGTAGCTGTGGGAGTCGGTAGGCTTCACCCCCCCCACCGCCCGGGCAGCATTCCGTAGGGATTGTTCCCTCCAGGACACCCTGGTCCACTCCTCCATCACCCCCTACACCTCAACCCCTTCCCACGGCACCTTCCCATGCAAACGCAGAAGGTGCAACACCTGTCCCTTTACTTCCCCTATCCTCACCATCCAAGGACCCAAACACTCCTTTCAAGTGAAGCAGCATTTCACTTGCACTTCCCTCAATTTAGTCTACTGCATTCGTTGCTCCCAATGCAGTTTCCTCTACATTGGAGAGACCAAATGCAGACTGGGTGACCACTTTGCAGAACACCTCAACGCAAACTGGAGGAACAGCACCTCATCTTCCGACTAGGCACTTTGCAGCCTTCCGGACTGAATATTGAGTTCAACAATTATAGATTGTGAACTCTCTCCTCCGTCCCCACCCCCTTTCCAATCCCCCCCTTTTTTTCCCAAAAATTTATATAGATTTTTCTTTTCCCACCTATTTCCATTATTTTTCCTTCCCATTGTTTTATTTCTACCTTTTAGCCTTTTTTGATTCCTTCACCCCACCCCCACTAGGGCTCTCTGTACCTTAGATAAAAACAAAAAAACTGCGGATGCTGGAAATCCAAAACAAAAACAGAATTACCTGGAAAAACTCAGCAGGTCTGGCAGCATCGGCGGAGAAGAAAAGAGTTGACGTTTCGAGTCCTCATGACCCTTCGACAGAACTTGAGTTCGAGTCCAGGAAAGAGCTGAAATATAAGCTGGTTTAAGGTGTGTGTGTGGGGGGGCGGAGAGATAGAGAGACAGAGAGGTGGAGGGGGTTGGTGTGGTTGTAGCGACAAACAAGCAGTGATAGAAGCAGATCATCAAAAGATGTCAACAACAATAGTACAATAGAACACATAGGTGTTAAAGTTAAAGTTGGTGATATTATCTAAACGAATGTGCTAATTAAGAATGGATGGTAGGGCACTCAAGGTATAGCTCTAGTGGGTTTTTTTTTTAATTTTATATAATGGAAATAGGTGGAAAAGGAAAATCTTTATAATTTATTGGGAAAAAAAAGAAGGGGGAAACAGAAAGGGGGTGGGGATGGGGGAGGGGACTCACGACCTAAAGTTGTTGAATTCAATATTCAGTCCGGAAGGCTGTAAAGTCCCTAGTCGGAAGATGAGGTGTTGTTCCTCCAGTTTGCGTTGGGCTTCACTGGAACAATGCAGCAAGCCAAGGACAGACATGTGGGCAAGAGAGCAGGGTGGAGTGTTAAAATGGCAAGCGACAGGGAGGTTTGGGTCATTCTTGCGGACAGACCGCAGGTGTTCTGCAAAGCGGTCGCCCAGTTTACGTTTGGTCTCTCCAATGTAGAGGAGACCACATTGGGAGCAACGAATGCAGTAGACTAAGTTGGGGGAAATGCAAGTGAAATGCTGCTTCACTTGAAAGGAGTGTTTGGGTCCTTGGACGGTGAGGAGAGAGGAAGTGAAGGGGCAGGTGTTGCATCTTTTGCGTGGGCAAGGGGTTGTGCCATAGGAGGGGGTTGAGGAGTAGGGGGTGATGGAGGAGTGGACCAGGGTGTCCCGGAGGGAGCGATCCCTACGGAATGCCGATAAGGGGGGTGAAGGGAAGATGTGTTTGGTAGTGGCATCTCTGACACTTCCCTTCCCTTCCTTGACCTCTCTGTCTCAATCTCTGGTGATAGACTGTCCACCAATATCCATTACAAACCCACCGACACCCACAGCTATCTCGACTACAGCTCCTCACACCCCACTTCCTGTAAGGACTCCATCCCATTCTCTCAGTTCCTTCGCCTCCGTCGCATCTGTTCCGATGATGCTACATTCAAAAACAGTTCCTCTGACATGTCCTCCTTCTTCCTTAACCGAGGTTTTCCACCCACGGTCGTTGACAGGGCCCTCAACCGTGTCCGGCCCATCTCCCGCGCATCTGCCCTCACTCCTTCTCCTCCCTCCCAGAAACATGATAGGGTCCCCCTTGTCCTCACTTATCACCCCACCAGCCT
This sequence comes from Carcharodon carcharias, assembly GCF_017639515.1. NCBI lineage: Eukaryota > Metazoa > Chordata > Chondrichthyes > Lamniformes > Lamnidae > Carcharodon > Carcharodon carcharias. The sequence goes on along the minus strand of NC_054469.1, from coordinate 38,618,677 downwards.
CCGCATTCAAAGGATCATCCTCCGCCATTTCCGCCAACTCCAGCATGATGCCACTACCAAACACATCTTCCCTTCACCCCCCTTATCGGCATTCCGTAGGGATCGCTCCCTCCGGGACACCCTGGTCCACTCCTCCATCACCCCCTACTCCTCAACCCCCTCCTATGGCACAACCCCTTGCCCACGCAAAAGATGCAACACCTGCCCCTTCACTTCCTCTCTCCTCACCGTCCAAGGACCCAAACACTCCTTTCAAGTGAAGCAGCATTTCACTTGCATTTCCCCCAACTTAGTCTACTGCATTCGTTGCTCCCAATGTGGTCTCCTCTACATTGGAGAGACCAAACGTAAACTGGGCGACCGCTTTGCAGAACACCTGCGGTCTGTCCGCAAGAATGACCCAAACCTCCCTGTCGCTTGCCATTTTAACACTCCACCCTGCTCTCTTGCCCACATGTCTGTCCTTGGCTTGCTGCATTGTTCCAGTGAAGCCCAACGCAAACTGGAGGAACAACACCTCATCTTCCGACTAGGGACTTTACAGCCTTCCGGACTGAATATTGAATTCAACAACTTTAGGTCGTGAGTCCCCTCCCCCATCCCCACCCCCTTTCTGTTTCCCCCTTCTTTTTTTTCCCAATAAATTATAAAGATTTTCCTTTTCCCACCTATTTCCATTATATAAAATAAAAAAAAACCCACTAGAGCTATACCTTGAGTGCCCTACCATCCATTCTTAATTAGCACATTCGTTTAGATAATATCACCAACTTTAACTTTAACACCTATGTGTTCTATTGTACTATTGTTGTTGACATCTTTTGATGATCTGCTTCTATCACTGCTTGTTTGTCGCTACAACCACACCAACCCCCTCCACCTCTCTGTCTCTCTATCTCTCCGCCCCCCCACACACACACCTCTCTGTACCTTGCTTGTCCTGCTTTCTACCCTTAATTAGCACATTCCTCAGATAATATCACCACCTTCAACACCTCTTTGTCCTTTTGTCTGTGACATCTTTTGGTTATCTCCACCTATCACTGGCCCTCTATCCAGCTCTACCTGTCCCACCCACCCTTAAACCAGCTTATATTTCACCTCTTCTATTTTTACTTAGTCCTGTTGAAGGGTCATTCGGACTCGAGACATTAACTGTGTTCCTCTCCGCAGATGCTGCCAGACCTGCTGAGTTTTTCCAGGTATTTTTGTTTTTGTTTCGGATTTCCAGCATCCGCAGCGTTTTGCTTTTATATTAACTGAGAAATGCTAGCCAAATCATAGAATTCCACTGCCCATTAAAATGCCAAACATTTTGGGGTGTGGGGGAGGAGGGTGTGGTGGTAAAGAAGGAATTTAGTGTTCTAATCTGATGAAGGTGATAAAGGAAGGGGTTTTTTTTAATCTTTTATTCTGTTTTTGACAGGATTTGAGACCAATGGTGATGCTGGCAAGTCATTTCAAAGTCCATCACAGGAGTCCTCCCTGACGGTTCCTTCTGCTGAACAACCAGATCTGGATACTGTAACACTCCAGTGCTCTGACTCTTTCTACTCAGAATATGAGACGATGCATGGAACCAGACAGGCAGGTAAAAAAAAGAGTATTGCAGTTTAATTAGCAAGGGTTGGGCGCATTTTACAAAAGCATGCAGCATACTACATTGTTTGCATTTCTCATAATATACAGGGCCAGTTGGAATAACCATCATCTGTCTTTAATTGTGATGTTTGCCAATTTTAATGGGCAGTGGATTTCTGATTTGGCTAGCATGTCTCAGTTTATGTTCACTTCAAACTAAAATGAACAGCAAAAGGAATGCATGGAGCACACTGGCCTCAATGCTCTCCTTGGTAACATATACCATATGGCGATTACTTACACGACATGGTTATGCTTAAGTTTCTTCTTTCCAGGTTACAATCTAAATTAACCTTTTGAAAAGACAGCTTGGCGCCATAAATAGTATGATGTCATTGCGTGTGCATGGATGTATTGCTGATTTCAACCATTGCACGTCGTCTCGAATTGTTGGTGCAACTTCTTGCCCTTCAACACTTGCACACTTCACTTAATTAACCTGAGATAATTAATTCAAATGTTAGGGGGCACTATTCTGATTAACTTCAAATATTTTGCTGGGGCAAGCTTTTTGGTTGAGTTTTTCAGTTCTCGATTTGTATCTCAAATGTGTACTGCTGTTTGAAAAGTTTTTTTTGTAGGCTTTCATCTTGATGAATAATGCTGTGTCATACATGGGAACATATTTGAAGTTTAATCCACAGCAGTCTGTCTGTTTCTTTTATTTTTCCCTAAAAACGACAGAATTCAACATAATTGTGCAAGCAGTAGTCTGGGGTGTCATGCCCTATTCCCTAGTGAGTTAGTACTTGTTATTTATTCAATTGTTTCACCATATTTAAATGTTATAGTTTTCTGTTACTTCCGTTCAGACTTTTTCCTTTAATTTCCTTCGAGACATTTTAAGTTTTTATTAGCCTTTGAAGTTAAATATGTAGTAAAATTCCATCCTAATGCAACTTGTAACTGGCAGACTTTTGCACAGACTAGTTGCTGTATTGGATTGCCCCTCCTGGTAGGATTTTAATTTGTAAATTTGCTTTGTAACATTGGATCCTGCACTCCTGTAATTTACCTGTTTGCTGTCAGTGAAAGCTGAACAATGAACCTGGATGGGAGAGATTAATGAGTTGCACTGCATTAGACTAATTTAAAGTCTGATGATGTGTGCAAGTGCATTTTCCTGGAGAAACTGTTCTTTTGGGTTTTTTTTAAGGAGGAGATCAGACACTATTGGAACAAGAGACAGTTGGTCAAGAAGACCTTCGAGAGCTGCTGAAAAAGACACTGGAGTTCTGTTTGTCTCGGTGAGTCCTGAGTTGTAATTTTTCTGAATTTTGCTTTGATATAAAATTTATCTAATGTTCAAGTCATCTCTACTATTGCAGATTTTCCCCATAATCTTGCTAAAACAACAAACTTTCAATATCTCAAAAGTGCTGTATAAATTGTGCATATAAAGCTTTCATGAAATATCTTAAATTGCCAGAAATCACATTAGTGATGGATATTTCATGCTTAGACATCTAACATTGTGGACAAATACATGAGTGGATATACCCAAACCAATTGTGTCACCCCTATTTTTAAGAAAAAAGCCTGCAAGCTTAAGAATTTTCTCCTCCCCAGAACCTGTTGGAAGCTTACAGATTTTAAATCCATAAACAAAAAGATCCTGAAGATAGTACAAGTTGGAGAATGAGGGCTGACTGTAGGTGGAGGGGTAGCAATGACTGGCTAGAAGCTCCAGCAAAGTTCTGGCTGGTACATCTGAATGCAGACATGACCAATCATGTATTCATCAAATGTGAAAGCCAAACCCAGTTCACCACCTATCTCAATTCTGCATGTGTTATGTCAAGGGACTGTGATTAGAAATGCTTGCTTATGTTCTTTATTCTCCTAAGGTCAAGGCTCTAGACGTTAATTGTGCCCAATTTCTGTCTTGATTCAGATGAATAACCAGGAATTGATCTGTTTGGTTAATTACTGTCAAGTTATAACTTTACCATCCAGTCAGAGGAGCTAAGGCTTTACCCTCTACTTTGAAATGGCTTGCTAGAGCATTTTAAGCAGGTATTTGGGCATAGGGTAGCAATGTGACTTGAGACATCGGGGGGGGCGTCATCCCAGTCCTTGTTCTAGTCGTTCCAGGTAAGGTCCCATAACTCAGTTAAAGCTAATGGCGGTGGAACCAGCGAATTTTGGTAGTGGTGGTGAGACACTTAGAACCTTGGGACAACAACTGTTTGCAGAATCTCACAGTGCAGAAGATGCCCTTTGGCCCATCGAGTCCGCATCAACACGTGAGAAACACCTGACCTACCTACCTAATCCCATTTACCAGCACTTGGCCCATAGCCTTGTGGAGGTGGAGGATCTTTGGGAAACAGGACTTGTGTTTCCTTCAAACACACATGAGGAAGGAAATAGGAAGCCACCTTGTGTTCTTTTCCCTTGTCATGTTGCCCATTGAAATTGAAAAAGGGAGTCTCTTCCAAGCATCTCTTGAAGGTGCAGGACCACACGGTGTGGAGGAATGAAGAGGACCGCCCTTTGGGCAGGTGGTCACCAATACATCTAGGTGTACAAAACTTGAACATTACTGTTTAAAATTTACAGACTTGAGGAACATAAATTTATACCCATTTCTAAGTTCTAATTGAAAATCTGGTTGTTCACATTAAATTGTCTTTTTTTTTCCCCCCAGAGAAAATCTGGCCACTGATATGTACCTGGTCTCCCAAATGGATAGTGACCAGTATGTGCCAATACTGACTGTAGCAAATCTTGACCATGTGAAGAAGCTAAGCACCGATGTGGACCTGATTATTGAAGTTTTGAGATGTAAGTTTGCGTTGCATTCAATATAAAAAGCAGAATTTTGAAAAGGATTATTGCTGAAAATATCCTGTAATTTATTTAGCATTGCCTTTGGTCCAAGTGGATGAAAAGGGAGAGAAAGTCAGGCCAAATCAAAACCGCTGCATTGTAATTCTACGGGAAGTACCAGAGTCAACACCCATTGAGGTAAGAACTAAAAAAACTTATTTAAAGTAACTCCTTTTCAGTTGAATGTGAAAAATTTTAACTTTTGAAGATATGCACAATTTGTTTATCAAAATTGGAACCCAGAAGTTAGTCTAAGATCCAGTGCAATGACAAACAAGCAGATCCAGCATAATTTACGTAAGCAAGATCTTCAGGAACATTAACAGCATAGTCTGCAGACAGAAGACTAAGCTGATCTATTAAATCAAGATCTAACTGTTTGGTCTCAAGTCCTGCAATGATGACCTCTTGCAAGCAGATCCATGAGAGGAATCCAGGATCTTTGTTAAACTTGTATATTAGTACTGTAATAATTACACAATTTTTGAAGAAATGAACCGCACCTGAACAAATACACTCTACTGGGAATAATAGCAGGCTGGTGAATATTTTAGTTCAGCTGGATAAAGGCAGTTCTACTTGGCATAAATAGCATTTAGCTTGTTCCAGATGTTATAGTTCCACAGTATCCAACCCCTGTAGATAATGTGTTGAAGGTCTAATTGGAACAAAACTCAAGATTTAGCGCTTGCTACTTATTAGGTTAAAATGGTTTTCCTACATTTTGAAAAGTCTTTTCTCCCTTTTGCTAGGCAGCAGTATTCAATAAATCATGATCATCTTAAACCACAGAACGGTTCCTTCGACCATAATTGAAGACTTGATCTCCAAGAATTTGGATTTTTGATCCTAAACTTTTTGAAACTAGTTGACATAAAAGGATAATCGTACAATGAACATAACAGTGGTTTTGTTTGTTGCTGTAACTACTGCTGTGCAGACTTGTCGGCTCTCCTATTTTGTCGAATTCTGTACCCATGTAATTATGTAAATTGACTTGAGCCAGTTATTGCTCCACTACTGGCACACTAAATGAAGAAATCGGTGTAAGGGCAGTGCTAAGTGTAGGCTACATATGTGCTTCTCCCCCAAGTGGTTGGGATTAAAATGAGGTGCATATTCTTGAGTATTTGGACAGGAACTGTGTCCTTTTTTTGGGAGAAATTAATGTTTATAGGTAGAACCTCCCTACATGAAATATGTACGTACCATAATCAACCAGCTGATTCTTTTTCCAGGAGGTAGAAGCACTCTTCAAAGGAGAAAATTTCCCAAAGTTCATGAGTTGTGAATTTGCCTACAATGACAACTGGTTTATCACCTTTGAATCAGAGGCTGATGCACAACAGGTAAAGCCAGTTATTCTTACCAATATTTTGTAGGGCTTTTTATTGGTTTAATTACTTGTACATCTGCACATGCTTCCAGGACAGCACTAATTCATTGACTTATAAGATTCTTTTAAACTTTGGTTGTGTCTTGACCAATTGCATTTTGACTTCTGGGATCCAGGTTGAAAATGAGCCGAGCTTGAAGGCACAAAAGTCACGTGTGTTTTTTGTGATGACTGTATGTAGAATACATTTGGGCTATTTCGATCTAGTTGAAAGTAAGTCTACAGCACAACGATTGAACAGAAAAGGTAGACAAAGGTGGCTGTAAAAAGTTGGAATGGAGTGATACTAGGCAAATGCAGTAGAGGGTGCTCTTTGAACTGAGATAAATAAGCACTTCATTCTGCATCAATATGTACTGTGCCTTACTAAAAAGTGCTCAATGTTGACATTGGGTGCTTGATATGAAATGTCTTTAATCTTCTGGAATTAAAACCTGTAGTATTACACAAAAGGAAATTGCAAAACAATTAAATGTCCCCACTTCACCCTAAAATCTGTAACGGTAATTACAAAGCCTTTTGTAAGTTTAAAATATAAACAATCCTTTGAACCATTTTAACTTCAAGAATAAATAACCTGTAAATATAATTGTTGATCTTTATTTTTGTTTACAATAATGTTTCCATTTGCACCATTTATAAGAAGTTTTCCAATAATGAACTAAGCTTAATTTCAATTTCAAATATTTATGTCTTTAAATATAACAATATGGAAATTGAGTTGACACCTGAGAAATAATCAGATGATCCTGGCTGAATGACTGTTAGCAGAGTATGCTGAGCTTGTTTGTGATTGTGAACGCATCTTGTTAACTTCACTGAGCCAGTTTGCCCTTTAGTTAAAACTTCTGCTTAAGTTTTCCTGAAGTAACGAGAACTTCACGTATAGCTGGTGGCGAAGCTTCTGAAGGTAATAGTTTTGGATTGTACACTCAAAACTGTATTGAATATATTGGTAGGGCATATGTTCTGTGTGCAGCCCTTTTTTACTGAACAGGACTTCATCTGGTGCATAGGATACATTGTATATCATTTGCAAAATGCACTGCAGTGACGAGCCAAGGTTCCCTCAACAGTACTTTGCAAACCCATGACCTCTGCCCAAATAGAAGGACAAGGGCAGCAGACACAGGGGAAGCTCCCCTCCAAGTTGCACACCATCCTGTCTTGGGGCTAACACCCAGTAAGAGTGAAGGAACAGTGATAAACTTGGAACCCCATCCCTGACAGCACTTGTGGCTGTACCCATGCCACATGTATTGCAGCAGTTCAAGGCAACAGCTCACCACCACCTTAACAAGGACAGTTAGGGATGGGCAATAACTGCTGGCCTTGCCAGTGATGCTTGTACCCCATGGAGGATTAAAAAAAAACACTGGATAACTGTGCTCCCAGCAGTGTTTTGCTATGCATGGAAAAGTTGTTTTCATTGTGTGATCAATACCTTGAGTTATTTGTGGCTACACTGCTAAATTTATATATCTAATCAGCAACCTACTTTTTCTTTATTATTCATTCACATTGGGTTTCGCTGGCTGGACCAGCATTTATTGCCCATCCCTAGTTGCCCTTGGGAAAGTGGTGGTCAGCTGCCTTCCTGAACTGCTGTAGTCCTTGTGGTGCAGACACACCCGCAGTGCTGTTAGGATGAGAGTTCCAGGATTTTGACCCAGTGACAATGAAAGAATGAGATATATTTGAGTCAGATGGTGAGTGACTTGGAGAGGAACTTGCAGGTGGTGGTGTTCCCAACGATCTGCTGCCCTTGTCCTTCCAGGTGGTAGTGATCGTGGGTTTGGAATGTGCTGTCTAAGGAGCCTTGGTAAATTCCTGCAGCACATCTTGTAGATGGTACACACTGCTGCTACTGTGCATCGGTGGTGGAGGGAGTGAATGTTTGTGGATGTGGTGCCAATCAAGGGGACTGCTTTATCCTGGACGGTGTCCAGCTTCTTCAGTGTTTTAGGAACTGCACTCATCCAGGCAAGCGGGGAGTATTCCATCACACTCCTGACTTGTGCTTTGTGGACAGATGGTGGACAGGCTTTGGGGAGCCAGGAGGTGAATTAATCGTTGCACGATTCCTAGCCTCTGATCTGCTCTTGTAGCCACAGTATTTATATGGCAAGTGTGGTTCAGTTTCTGGTCAATGTTAACCCCCAGGATGTTGATAGTGGGGGATTCAATAATGGTAATGCCATTTAAATATCAAGGGGTGGTGGTTGGGTCCTTTCTAATGTGAAACTTTCTAATTTAAGTGGAATAGCAATCCTACAGTAACACTACAGTTGACATTTTAACTGAAGATTCGTATACATTTCTGTAGTTTATCCTTAATCACTGCACCAGATTTTTAGTGTTAGAAAATGATTGGCTAATTTTTGATTATGCTCTGACATGCCACCTCTTTTGGCCAGGCTTACAGATACCTTCGAGAAGAAGTAAAAACCTTCCAGGGGAAGCCTATAAAGGTAAAAATTGAATAATGCTTGAACACTGATTTAGTTACTTGATTCTTTCAACAGTGTACTGTCAAGTCTCAAGTTGAATGGACTATTTTTTTGTTGCAGGCAAGGATTAAAGCAAAGCCAATGGCTATCAACACTTTTCTACCAAAGAATGGTTACAGACCTCTTGATATGAACCTATACACTCAGCAGAGGTACACATCATTTTATGTGCCTCCAATATACAGCCCACAACAGTTTCCACTTTATAGCCTCCTTACTCCTCAGTCCTGGTCTGCAACCCATAGCTACCTGGATCCTACATTGGTAAGTGTGATGTTCTTGAAATTTTTCAAACTGTTGATCATTTCATCACTTTTAAAATTGATCTTGCTGTGCTCATAGTATGCAAATTGTGTGATAACTATTGACCTTTTTAGAATTCTCTTGAATTTATTGTGCCTTTTTATTTGACAAAAGTTATAAAAACCCGTAATAGAATTGTTCTTGCAAAATAAGGCCTCTAATTTCTGCTTTTATAAACTTGTGATTGCTTAATGCTGACTATTGAAGAACATTAGAGCTACTTAAACACTTGGTTTTGAAACTTTCTTTAGGAAGGTAGAGCATCTGAGTTTTATTACAGAACCGATCCATTATCCATAGAGGATATGGTATCATTTTTCTGACTTGATATATTTTGGGAGAAAGTTGTTTTGTCCTTTGGTTTCACATGATGGCCTATTGTTCACTAGCTGGAGGGACAGGTAGATAATTTGCTGCTTGGTCTCCATGTGCTGTGAACAATTTTAATTTAAAAAAAAGCCTTCAATTGTTTAATGCTTCCATTCCATGCAGCACTTCTTCACAATGCGCATGTGGCCTCCATCCAAATGTCTGCGATTCAGCTCTGAACCAGACACTGGCAAGGACATTGGTGACTCATTCGGGGGAAGGTCAGAGGCACATAGTCTCTCCATTAGTCGCTTGACTTGAGCTTGGGAACCTCCCCACCAAACAGCAGCATGTTAATACACAAATATATTGGGGGATTAAGCTCAGGACTTTTCTGTTTCCCTTAGTTTACAGTGCACATGTTACACATTTATCTTGATTAGTTCAATTTTGAGCCAAAAGTGTAGGCATACTTACCAATTCAAATCTTTTGAGAGTTTCTGCCAGCTTTAATTTCTTCACTTCGGTAAAGTTTTTGTATCACACCAGATGCGAAGGCATTCGAATATGGTTTCTGGGGGCAAGGTCTTAAGCGATTTTTGGCCAGTTTCCTACATTACAACGATGACTGTATTTCAAAAGTGCTGAGTTTTGAGACATTCAGAGATCGTGAAAGACGCTAAATAAATCCAAGTCGTGTTGTTTGCTGTCTAGGTGGAAAAAGTCCTAGCTTCCAAATTTCTATAGAACTGTGCATTGGCAGCATTGCTAACCAAGCAGCTTGCTACTTGGAAGACCTGAAAAACATGTCTTTGGATACGGATTTAAACCTAGAATTGTCTCCAAGCTTATTTCACTTTGTTATTTGGTAAACATGCTTCAAATAGTCCACCTGCAATTTTTATCTTCAGGACTGCTTGAATTGATTGATTATTGATTGACTTGCTCAGTTGTTTGTCCGCCTCTACAGAAATTGGCAGATGTAATTAACGCAGGGCATTGAATGTAAAGAAGTCCAGTCAGAATGCAGTTTCTATTGTGTGGTTTGAAAGACAACTTGATGGGTCACTCTCCCACTTTCCCAAGAAATACGGCTGTGCTTCTTACCTGTATTCTTCAGAACCTTATCTAGTTTTTGATATCAAAGTCCTATTCAGTGCATTGCTAGTGAGTCAATTAACTGTAACAGAAACATGGAAATATTAGTTTGTTGGCAGCCGAGTGGCCCTGTGGCAGCTGCCAAGTTGTAAGATGACAGCACAGATGAATACCCAGATACAAAAAATTAATACTACATTATCTGCTTATTTGAAGGTAGAACTGCAGTTTGCTTGCTGATAGATTAATATTGACTAGTAAGCTAAGATGGATGTTGCACAATTAATGAAAACTATGTCAGATAGAAACAGTTTTCTTGGATATCGTAAAGCAGTGCAACTCTCCTTTCTTTGCATAACACAAAGATAGCAAACTTAGCTATTAATTCGAGGCTCTTGGTTTAAAGGATCAGGGAAATTTATATTTCTGGTTGCATCTTGAGAGACTTGAGGTGCATAGAATCCATAGCGTGGTTTTGCTTTATTGTAGGGAGTGGGCTCAAGTAAGTTATTTATCTCCCTGTTTTGCCTTTGATCTGTCAACTCCAGTGTGCGTTCTGTACTTCATTGATTTCAAAATATTCTTATTCTAATTCTCAAAAAGCTGTCTGAATTAAACTAAAAGTTCTGCCTTAATACTTGCTGCCTCATTGTGACATTTCTTAGACATGCATAATTTTGCTTCTCTTGTATCCTGCGTTCCCATAATAATCATTTTCCACTCTCTCTTGCCTTTGCATTAGTGCACATGATCTTGAGTTTCAATGACCACTGAGTGAATTTGATTCCCACTCCATTTACTAAGGTGCAGTCCAACCTAGTTGTGCACTAGTATGAGTCACTATTGCTTCACTCCAGGAAAGGCAGTCATAATAGTGGCCTGCTATTAAATTGTCTTGCCATTCATGCCTCTTGAGTGCAAAATCCAAATTTAGTTAAATTCACTTCCATGAGTTGGGCACCTTTTGAAGATGGATCGGTTAACCCTTCCGAATGGCAATTCATGTCAGCCTTGAAGCTATGGCATTTACTTTTCTTTGCAAATTTTCAATAGTATATCCTCCATTTTCTTAATAACAGGGATAAATCGAAAGATACAAGCAGACGGTGCGGTAGTTATACTGGTAGCCCCTTATATTAGTCCTTCAAACTATGTTTCTTCAACCTCACCAGAACTAATTGGAAGATCCTGCTGCATCCACAAGGGATCTATTCAAATTGAAGTAGAATATCACATCCAATTACCTAATTATTGAAGTCAGCTGTTGGATCAGGGTTTCCAATTGCTGTCTATAGGTACACTGACCAGTTCCCAAAGGGCATCTATTAAACCAAGTTGTTCAGTGGTCTACTAGGTCATTCTTAATTCACATGAAATGCACATTCTAGAACATTTCCAGCAGCTGTTTAATACTGGCTTAAAACCTAGTTTTACTGACAGTTGTATCCAAGAAAATATCGTTCATTTTATTTGATCCACAATATAATTGAAATTCTAAAATAGACACCTAGTGCTAAAACCTACTATAATGAACCACAACGGCATTTCCCCTAAGCCCAAGAGAAGCATTGTATTTTTTAGAAGATTTATTACGTTTTAAATTTTTTTTACCTTACCACTTCAATTTTATGTGGAAATGTGCATCTCATTTTCAAGACTTGGATAATGTCTCAATGTTTTTGCTATGTAAACATGTGTTTGGCTCCTACTAACTTGGAACAAAATGTAACAAAGATAAATCCATGTCCTAGAGCATGTTTTGCTATGAGGGTTGAATACCCAAAATTATAGTTTGTTAATGGGCCTCTACCCGTTGTTTACACCTGGCTTTGTCTTCTATCTGACAAAAGCCATCTCATTCCATGGCTTTTACAAATCTTTTTGAATGCCCCATGTCAGTACTTAACTAGCTTACAGTACTTAACTTCACATTGAAGATACCCTCCATGTTGTGTGGCACTAGCACTATGCTCAATGGGATAGCATCCGCAGTTTTTTGTTTTTATTTTAGATTTAGAACATATCCAGCAACTCAAAACTGGGCATTCATAAGGTGCCCTGAGCCATCAGCAGAATTGCATACAACCACAATTTGTAACCTCATGGCTTGGCATATGCCCCACTACTATTACCATCAAACCAAGAGATTAAACCTGGCTCAATGAAGAGTGCAGGAGGGCATTTCAGGAGCAGCACCAAGGATATCTAAAAATGAGGTGTCAACCTGGTGAAGCTATAACACAGGACTACTTGCATGCCTAAAGCGTGAGTGATAGAGCTAAGCGATCCCAGAACTAACAGATCAGATCTAAGCTCTACAGACCTGCCACATCAGTCATGAATGGTGGTGGACAATTAAACCACTCACTGGAGGAGGAGGTTCCGCAAATATCCCCATCCTCAATGATGGCAGAGCCCAGCACATGAGTGTAAAAGATAAGGCTGAAGTATTTGCTACAGTCTTCAGCCAGAAGTGCTGAGTGGATGATCCATCTCTGCCTCCTGAAGTCCCCAGCTTCACAGATGCCAGTCTTCAGCCAATTCGATTCACTCCACATGATAACAAGAAATGTCTGAAGGCACTGGAAACTGCAAAGACTAGAGGCCTTGGCTTGTGCTTCAGAACTAGCTGTGCCCCTAGCCAAGCTGTCCCAGTACTGCCATAACACTGGCATCTACCTGGCAATGTGCAAAATGCTTAGGTATGATCTGTCCACAGAGCAGGATAAATCCAACCTGGTCAGTTACTGCCCTAATAGTCTACTCTTGATCATCAGAGTGGTGGAAGGGGCCGTCAACAGCACTATTAAGCAGCACTTAGCATCAGTGAGCCGATTATTGCTCAGTTTGGGTTCTGCCAGGGACACTCCGCTCCTGACCTTATTACTGCCTTGGTCCAAACCTGGACAGAAGAGCTGAACTAGTGAGGTAAGAGTGACTGTCCTTGACACCAAGGTAGCATTTGACTGAGTATGACATCAAGGAGCCCTAGCAAAATGAGTTAAAAGAAATCTGGGAGAAAACACTCCTGGTTGGAGTCATACCTAGCACAAAGGAAAGATGGCTGTGGTTGTTGGAGGTCAATCAACATAGTCCCAGGATATCACTGCAAGAGTTCAGATGGTGTCTGAGGCCCAATCATCGTCAGCTGCTTCAACAATGACCTTCCTTCCATCATAAGGTCAGAAGTGGAGGTGTTCACTGATGATTACACAATGTTCGGTAGCATTCACAATTCCTCAGATACTGAAGCAGTCCATGTTCAAATGCAGCAAGACCTGGTTTGGACTGACATTGGGCACAAATATTACTTGCCCCTTAAGTGCCAGGCAATGACCATCTCCAGCAAGAGAATCTGTGGCATCACTATCGTTGAATTCCCCATTTTCAACGTCCTGAGGGTTACCATTGACTAGAAACTGAACTGGACTAGCTACAAGAGTAGGTCAGAGGCTGGGAATTCTGCGGAGAATAACTCACTCCTGTCTCCCCAAAGCCTGTCCACCATCTTCAAGGCGCAGGTCATGAAAGTGTTGGAATATTCTCCAAGCTCCAACAACACTTGAAGCTCAACACCATCCAGGACAAAGCAGCCTGCTTGATGGGCACCCCATGCACCACCCTCAACATCCCTTCCCTCCACTGTATCAGTGATGTATACCATCCACAAAATGTAATCCAGCAACTCACCAAGGTTCCATAGACAGCACCTTTCAAACCCGTAACCTCTACCACCTAGAAAGAAGCGGACAGCAGATGCATGGAAACATCCCCTGCAAGTTCCCCTCTAAGCTGCTCACCATCCTGACTTGGAAATATATCGCTGTTTCCTCCTGTTACTGGGTCAAAATCCTGGAATTCCTTCCCTAACAGCACAATGGGTGTACCTACATGGATTGCAGTGGTTCAAGAAGGTGGCTCACCTTCTCAAGGGCAATTGGGGGTGGGCAATAAAAATGCTGACTTAGCGATGGCCGCATCCCATGAAAGAAAAACAAATATCTGTCCAAAAGAATTAACAGGAGTAGGCCATTCGGCCTCTCTAACTTGTTCCACCATTTAATAAGATCGTGGCTGATCTGGTGGTGACCTCAACTCTGCTTTCCTCTCTACCTCATATAACCTCAGATTCTTGATTAACAAGAGTCAATCTAACTCAAATTCAATGAACCTGCCGCCCCTGCTGTCTGGGGCAAAGAATTCCACATCCATGAATGAGTCAAAAAAAATCCCTCAATTTCTCATCTCCATCTTAAAAGGGAGACCACTTACTCCTAAACTGTGTCCCCTAGTTCTTGTCTCCCCTGAGAGGGGTAACACCCTCTCAAAATCCACCCTGTCAATTCCCCTTATGATTTTAGGTTTCAATAAGATCACCTGTCATTCTTCTAAACTATAATGGATACAGGCCAACATTTTTCCTCATAACCACTTCATTCTAGGAATTCAGTCGTGAACCTTCTCTAAACTGCTAATGAAATTATATCTTTAAGGAGATCAGAACTGTACAGTTGTGTTCTCACCAATGCCCTGTGCAACTATAACAAAACTTTGTAACTTTTATACTTGTGTTTTGGAAGGGGAGGGGTAGTAAACATTCCATTTGCCGTACAATTTTTTTTTTCGTTCATGGGATGTGGGCGTCACTGGCTCAGCCAGCGTTTATTACCCATCCCCAGTTGGCCTCAAGAGAGCATTTAAGAGTCAACCATATTGCTGTGGGTCTGGAGTCACATGTAAGCCAGACCAGGTAAGTATGACAGATTTCCTTCCCTAAAGGACATTAGTGAACCAGATGGGTTTTTATGACAATGGGCAATGGTTTCACGGTCATCATTAGCCCAGTGAAAATACCATTACATTATTGCCAGTGGCTGTACCTGACTTTGTGATTCATGTGCCACAGACCTGTGCCAGAGCTCTGGAATCTCTTTTTATAATATGCTGCTTTTCTATTTTTCCTGCCAAAATTGACAAGTTCACATTCTCCCACTTAGAGGGCACAAGTGACATCCTGGAATTAGCTGTAAATCAGGAGATGGAAGGATGAAAGGATGGAAGAACTCGGTGAAAATTACAATCACCAGGGAAGTAGTATTGAGCAAATTGTTGGGGCTGCAGACTGACAAATCCCCAGGTCCAGATAGACTTCACCCTGAGATCTAGAAAGAAGTGGCTAGTGAGATAGTTGATGCATTGATTTTAATTTTCCAAAATTCCCCAGGTTTGGTGAAGGTTCCATTAGATTGGAAAATAGCGAATGTAGCTCCTTTTTTCAATGAGGGAGAGAGAGAGAAAACAGGAAACTTCAGCCAATTGGCCTAATATCTGTCATAGGGAAAATGTTAGAATCTATTATTAAAGACGTAATAACAAGACAGAAAAATTCAAGGCAATCAGGCAGACTCAACATGGTTTTGTGAAAGGGAAATCATGTTTAATGAACTTATTGGAGTTCTTTGAAGAAGTCACATGTGCTTTGGATAAAGGGGGATGTACTGTACTTAGACTTCCAGAAGGCATTTGATAAAGTGCCACATCATAGGTTATTGCAAAAAATAAAAGTTCCTGGTATGTAGGGGATGGATAGAAGATTTGCCAGCTAACAGGAAGCAAAGTTGGCATAAATGGGTCTTGTTCTGGTTGCCAGAATGTGACGATTGGTGTGCCATGGGGATCAGTGCTGGTGCCTCAATGTTTTATAATTTTATATAAATGACTTGGATGAAGGGACCAAAGGTATGGTTGGTAAATTTGCTGATGACACTAAGGTAGGTGGGAAGGTAAATTGTGAAGAGAATATTAGTGGTATGGATAGGCTAAGTGGAGTGGGCAAAGATCTGGCAAATAGAGTATAATGTGGACAAATGTGAAATTGTCCATTTTGGCAGGAAGAATAAAAAAGCTTATTATCTAAATAGAGATTGCAGAGCTCTGAGATGAAGAGGGATCTAGGTGTCCTTGTGCATGAATCACAAAAGACTAGTATGCAGGTACAGCAAGTAATTGGGATAGCTAATAGAATGTTACCATTTATTGTGAGGGAAATTGATTACAAAAGTAGAGTTTATATGCTTCAGTTGTACAGGGCACTGGTGAGACCACGTCTGGAGCATTGTGTACAGTACTGGCCTCCTCATTTATAGAAGGATGTAAATACATTAGAAGCAGTGCAGAGAACATTTACTAGACTAATACAGGAACGGGCGGCTTGTCTTATGAGGAAAGGCTGGACAGGTTAGGCTTGTATCCACTGAATTTAGAGTAAAAGCTGTCTTAATTGAAACCTTTAATATCTTGAGGAGCCTTGAAAGGGTGTATGTGGACCGGATGTTTCCTCCTGTGGGAGAATCTAGAACTAGGGATCACTGTTTAAAGATAAGGGGGCGCTCATTTAGGACCAAGATAAGGAGAATTTTTTTCTGAGGGTAGTGAGTCCTTGGAACACACTTCCTCCAAAAGGTGGTGGAAGCAGAGTCTGAATATTTTTTAAGGCAGACTTAGATTCTTGGTTAAAAGAGGGTGAAAGGTTATCAGGGGTAGGCAGAAATGTGGGGTTCAGGTTACAATCAGGTCAACCATGATCTTTTTGAATGGCGGAGCAGGCTCAAGGGACAACTCCTCCTAATTAACCCTCTTAAATTGATAATGTTTTGGAAAAAGGGACATCAAGGGGTATGGAGAGAGAGCGCAGGAATATGGCATTGAGGAAGGATCAGCCATGATCATATTGAATGGCGAATGAGGCTCGAAGGGCCAAATGGCCTACTCCTCCTAGTTTCTATGTTTGTATGTTCATGTTATACTGCATCTGCCAAATTTTTGCACACTAATTTAAACTATCAGTATCCCTTTGCAGACGCCATGTCCTTTTCACAATCTATTACCTACCTGTCTTTGTGTCATCATCAAATTTAGCAACCAATCATTTGGTCCCTCCATCCAAGTCATTGATGTAAATTGTTAAATAGTTGAGGCCCAGCACTGAACTCTGTGACACTCCCTAGTTATAGCCTGCCAAGCCAGAAATTTTACCCATTTAACCCTGCTCTGTTTGCTAATCAATCCTCTATCCATGTTAATGTGTTACTCCCTATACCACGAGCTCCTATTTTGTGCCTTTTGATGTGGCAAGTGCCTTTTGGAAATCCCAAGTACATCACATCTACAGGTTCCCCATTATCCATGTTGCTTGTTACTTCCTCAAGAACTCTAATAAATCCGAAAATGTGATTTTAAATTGCATACTTCGGATAGTTCTGCCAGAAAAGGTTAGAAGAATTAAAACCTCTTCTAACTCCTGGGTAACTATTGTAAAGATCCAGACTGACCCCATGGGACAACCCCCCCACCCCCGGACATCCCCCTTTCACAAAACCACATTTGCTCTGCCTGATTACATTAAGATTTTCTGAGTTCCTGCTATAACCTCAATAGATCCTAGCGTTTTCCCTATGACAGATGTTAGGCTAACAGGCTGGCAATTTCCTGCTTTCTGTTTCCCTCCTTTCTTGAATAGAGGAGTTACATTTGCTATTTTCCAATCTGATGGGAGAATCGAGGGAATTTTGGAAGATTGCAACCGATACATCTACTATCTCAGCCGCTTGGTTTAGACTGTAGGGCGCAAGCTATCTTGTTGAGAGGTTCTGGTACTTTTTTTTTCAGGACCTTGTCCTGGCAATTGCTTTAAGGTCCTTTTTACTATTTGATTTGCAGGTACTTTTGGGATGTTTTTTGTCTTCTACAGTAAATACAGACACACAGTATGTGTTCAACGCTTCAGCCTTTTCCTTTTTCCCATCACTAATCCTGCTCACTAGAGTACCAGCACTCCCTTTAGTTACTCTTTTCCTTTTTAAATACTTGTTGAAACTCTTACTGCCTGTTTTTATATTTCTAGCTAGCTTTCTCATTCAAATTTCTCCATCCTCGTTTTTTTCTCCGGTTTTAAACCCTGGCTAATCTTATTTACTGATGACTGCAGATTTGTATGCTTTT
This sequence comes from Carcharodon carcharias, assembly GCF_017639515.1. Classification (NCBI taxonomy): domain Eukaryota; kingdom Metazoa; phylum Chordata; class Chondrichthyes; order Lamniformes; family Lamnidae; genus Carcharodon; species Carcharodon carcharias. Next base: position 38,600,587 of record NC_054469.1, on the reverse strand, counting down.
TTTTCTTTTAATTTGATACTACATAAGCCACTGATGGTGCCTCCATTCTCATTGAGTTATGAAATACCTCCTTAAACATCTGCCAATGCTTCTCTACTGTCCTATCGTTTAACCTAATTTCCCTGTTCACTTTAGCTGTGTCTTCACACCCTTGTAATTGCCTGTTTAAAACACTTGTCTTAGGCTCTCCTCACACCTTCAAACTGTGTAATTCAGCCATGTTATGATTACTGCTACCTGAAAGCTGCTTCGCTGTGAGGTCATTAATTACTTTTGTTTTATCGCACATTACCAGGTCCAGTATGACCTCTCTGGCTCTAGAATATACTGAAAACGCTATGAATTCATCTCCCAGGCTACCTTTCTGATTTGTTTAATCTATATGTAGATTAAAATCACACATGTTTATTGCAGTATCTTTCTTCTTAACCCTGTAAGCCACATGACTTGGTTGTTAAGACAATGTGTTGTAGTAATGGCCAAAGCAGTGCATGCGCTAAACAGTGCGTGCGGAGCACATTCCTGTGGGAAATTGCTGTCTCTTCCATAACTTTTGTTTATAACCATTTTTTAAGTTAGCAAAGTAACTCGATTTATTCAACAGCCCTTTTTTATTCAGTTTATTGCTCAAATCTTTCTCAAAATCCAAACAGGTTCTATTCACTGGATTGCTCATGCCTACAAATATATTTGCCCTCCAAGATTTTGTGGGTTTGTGCAACATGCCCTATATTCTCAAAACCACATTAATTTGTCTTTATGGTTTTAGATGAAGTTGGAAAGTGCCTCATTGAAAGTACAACAGTGGTTTCCTGACTGCAAATTTATTAATCCATGCTTTTTGAACATTAAGATAATAGCATCTTTATTTCAATAATGGCATGACTTGGAACTCAGTTTGGCTTAAATTACCTAACCTGATTAGGAATCCACTCTTGAAACTCTATTACAATGGAAAAACATGCACAGGAATTTATGTACTTCCGGAATGTTCCTTTTGGATTTCACAAATGTAGAATTAACATTACACTGGATTTTTGATTTTCAACAATTGGGCTGTCATTTTTTTTTAAATATTATTCGCATATAACAGCATAAATTCAATTTTTGTAGGTATCTCCATTCCCAAATGCTGGATTCATAAATGGATTTACTGCAGCTCCAAACTTCAAATCTGCTACAGCCCCTTTGGCCTCACTCAGACAATATAATCCTAGAAACAGGTAAGATCTCAGATGATTTTAAAATAGGGTATCTAGATTAGAAGCAATTACAGCCTCCCTAATGTGTGGAGAGAAATACAAAAAGGAAAAGGGGCTGTTTCATAATATGCAAAAGGAGGAGGGGGAATCCTTTTATGTTTGCATCCTTTTTATTAATTACAGATATTCCTGGAGGCTTGGATTTTCTTTCCGACTGCCTCCCAAGGAGCCAAGAGTTGAGGAGAAAAGCAACTTAGGCAAGAATGGCTTAAGATCATTACAGTATTATGCACTACTTTGGATGTTAAGAATAAATATTTCCTTAAATCTCAGCTCCTTCACATTTGGGAACTTTTTCCAACACTTGTACCTTTTTTGTGGTATGGTCCGAACTGAGCACAATGCTCTAATTGTTGTGCAATCAGTACATTGTAAAACCTTACTATTTCTACAGATAGAATTGCTGCCACTCTGGCTGTATAACTGAGCATTTTAATAATTTTAAAATTTGAAACGATGTCTACACAGTGCGTGTTTGGGAGTAATAGTTCTAATTCATTTCACTCATTCTTTAATTATAATGTACAGTTTTCTGTGTACACAGTGCACTGTTTCAAATTCATGAAGTATTAAACTTCATTTTCCAAAATGGCTAACCATTTTGCAAAGCTTTCTAGTTGTTTCATTTCCATGGTTCTCCCCATTTGTGTTGCCACAGTATTTGAAATCCAAGTCATTTCTGTAGATTTATCTCGTTTTATTCAAAACCACTTAACATTTTACCTTCCGAATACCGGTTCCTATGTTCTTTTAAGACCATAAGACGTAGGAGCAGAAGTAGGCCATTCGGCCCATCGAGTCCACTCTGCCATTCAGTGAGATCATGCTGATCTGATAATCCTCAACTCCACTTTCCTGCCTTTTCCCCATAACCCTTGATTCCCCTACTGATTAAAAATCTGTCTACCTCAGCCTTGAGTATACTTAATGACCTAACCTCTACAGCCCTTTGTGGTGAAGAATTCCACAGATTCACTACCCTCTAGAGAAGAAATTCCTTCTCATCTCTGTCTTAAATGGGCAACCCCTCACTCTGAGATTTTACCCTCTGGTCCTCGACTCTCCCACAAGGGAGAAATAACCTCTCAACATCTACCCTGTCAAGCCCTCTAAGAATCTTATATGTTTCAATAAGGTCACCTCTCATTCTTCTAAACTCCAAAGAGTACAGGCCCAACCTACTCAATCTTTCCTTATGAGAAAAGCCCTCCATACCTGGGACCAATCTAGTGAACCTTCTCTGGACTGCCTCCGATGCCATTATATATTTCCTCAGATAAGAGGACCAAAACTGTTCACAGTATTCTAAGTGTGGTCTAACTAGTGCCTTGTATAGTTCTGCAAGACTTCCCTATTTTTATACTCCATCCCCTTTGAGATAAAGGCCAACATTCCATTTGTCTTCCCTATTACCTGCTGAACTTGCATGCTGGCCCTTTGCGATTCGTGCATGAAGGCCCCAGTTATGTTGTTGTAGTTATTATGCAGCTATGTCCCATTCTGAATTACTGAAGTTTTTAGTTTAAATGGAATTTTTTCTGTGAAACTTAAGATCTATGTCTCCCTTTTGTGAGAGTTATGCAAGTCAAAATAATAGCGATCATAGAGTTTTCATTTGGATATTCGGTCAAGTAATGGGTGTGTAAAATGTTTAAACTCTGGCTACTTAATCTGTGGGGTAAATTTCCCAAGTACAGTTTTACTGTTCCATATTTGGGTTGTATCTGGAGAGCATATGGACAGTGACCTAATGTCATTTTGGTGGTTGAAGATGTCACTGGTAGTAGGAGCAGCATAAAATGAAAACAATATCTCAAACCTTGGAGGTTTTTAGATTTCTTAATTCTATCATGGTATATTACAAATCTGATAACTAACCTAACAGATTTTATTTGTGTAATTGCATCAATGCTTTGACTTCAAAAATGGCAGAATTGCCAGTTCAAATAGGAAAGAACAGGGTCTTTCGGGTACCTGACAAGAGGCACTTTTGTTACATTAATGGAAATGAAAGCAGAGTGCATGAGCAGTTGTAGGTGGATGAACTGTTCTTTGTCATAAGCGTGCATAAGCAGAAGAAATCTAGCAATAGTATCACTCATCTTTTCAAAATATTTCAACAGTTCACTTGGTTCACATCTGAGCAATGCCTTTTTTCCTACAAGTAGCAATTAAGATAAGATGTAAAAATACACTTGTCTTGCATTTTTAAGATCTAACTCGGACTTCAGTGCATTTTTAGCTTGGTTATAATGTGGTCGGGCGCAAGTTGCGTAAGCACCAACTTCTAACAGTCTTAACATTGCAGTGATCATTAAGGTGGCATTGTACATAAGCTTCCAATATTCAGTGTTACAGAATTATGTGCTGCTGATTTTGAGTTAAGTTCCAGTAAGTAGTAGCAGCAGGATAAGGAAACCAGGTGCTTTCACATGGAGTTAGTCACTTAGACCAAACATTAGCAAAATGCAGAATGAGGAAGCTTAGGTGAGTGAAATTTGTAGTCTTGAGGGAATGTGGGTGTTTGCAGACAAGGCCACCATTTGTCACCCATTCCTAATTGCCTTTGAGAACCACTTCAATCCATGTGATGTAGGTACATCCACATTGCAATAATTTTGTGAAAGGCTCTGGCTATCCCACAGATCAATCTCGTTTCGTTAGACTATTGCTTTAAATGCTGTCCTTGTGCCAATAACAGATGGTCCACTCCAGTTTCCCATCTTTGACTGGGTTGTTCCTCTGCCTTTTGGTGCATCTAGTGCCTCTAGTATACCAAGTGAAGGGAGTTTTTTTTATTTTTAGCTCTGTAGGAAAGAAGTTAAATTGCTGGGCAATTATGCAGCTTTGGGTGGAGCCTTGTCTATCAACCTGCAATTGGCTATAACCTCATAAATACTTAATTAATGTGTGTTGAGGATGGGTTGACTCTTACGGCATTGGGTTGTTTCATCCTGCTGCAAGCAGTAATTCATGCAAGAGAGTTGATCTGAATCCTCAATGTGAGTAATGACCTTTGACTCTCAGATAAGTTTGGTTATTATTAGTGCAGGCCAGGACCAGAAATTATATAGGAACATGTTAATCTAGCTACAGCACCTCTCATACTCACCAGGCATGGAGTTTTCTATAGAAAATCCTCTTGATCCTCCAATTTTGCACTGTCTACCAATAATCCTTTGTAGTATTTCCAAAATTGCGTTGGCAGCAATGTACTCTATCCTGTGGATTTCAATGTTTTAAATCTTCCTATAACTGGTTTTGTCGTCACTATTTGTGGTCTTAAAATGATTGGCCTTCCTCTAGATATGCATAATTAATTTGCACTTCTCATAGGAACCACAGCAAATCCCATCTACGCCCCACGTTGCCGAATACAGATCGTGGACCAGGACTTTTAGAGAGCCCAACGATATTTAATTTTTCTACGGACCGTCTATTGAATGGTGTTCGAAGTCCTCAGATGCGACCGGCTGGACCCAACAGGACACGGATCCATAACAATGCAGGTTATAAGAGAGATTTTGGGATTGGAAGGTCAGAACAAATCAATGCTGATTCATCACCCAGCATGGGCCGAGGAAGGTGAGTCGAAATAGCTGAAATAAGAACATAACAGCAAGGATCGACTCCTTTCACCTTTCGTCAGACATCTTATTAAAGATGTTTAGCTAAATAAGATGTGATTATTGCTGTATAAGAAAATCTGAATTTACTGCTGGTCAGCCTGTGATTCCCTGCCATTTTGTCTTAGTTTGTCTTTTCATCCCTGTTCTTCCCTCTCCCATCTCCACCCCCCATCAAATATCATCCATATAAAATTTCCAGAATAAATGAGTGATTTTAAAACTCCTGAACGACAATGGGATGGATTGAGGGATCCAGGGAAGAGTAATTTGGCTAATTTGCTCTGTCAAGCAAAGCATGCCTTTAAAGATTGAACATTTATGATTGGATGTATAGAGGTGATAGAAACATAGGAGTTAGTGATTTGTTTTCCCTGAATATTAGTCTTTATGGAATTTTATTTTTTTATCCAGGAAGAATTCGTATGGATACAGGAAGAAAAGGGAAGACAAGTTTATGGTATGAAATTTTCATATTGAAGTTTTAAACATTGACTGTCATTGAGCTTTGATGTGGTCGAGCATTATGTAGTGCCACTATGTAAATCACAGCATCTTTATACTGCAGAAGGAGGCCATGCAGCATATCAAGTCTGCATTGGCTCTCTGAAAAAGCATTCTACCTCATCGCACTCTCCTTCCTTATCCCTGTAATCTTGCACATTTCTCTTTTCAGGTAGCAATCCAATTTCCTTTTGAATACCTAAATTGAAGCTGCCTTCATCACACTTTCAGCAAGCTTCACCAACCACTCTGGGTGAAAATTTTTTGCCCCTCTCCACGTTTACTTCTTTTGCCAATTTTTTTGAACCTGCGCCCTCTAGTTCTTGATGCACCCTCGAGTGGGAACTGTTTCTCACTATTTAGCCTGTCCATACCCTTCAGGATCTTGAATACCTCTATCAAGCCTCCTCTCAGCCGCCTTTTCTCCAAGGAAAACAGCCCCAACCTCTCCAATCTATCCTCATGGCTACAGTCCTTCTTCCCTGAAATCGTTCTCGTGAATCTCCTCTGTGTTCTCTCCAATGCCTTCACATTCCTTCCTCAAATATGGCGCCCAGAACTGGACACAGTACTCCAGATGAAGGCTAACTAGTGTCTTATGCAAGTTCAACATGACCTCCTTACCTTTTTACTCAATAACCCTATTAATAAAGCCTAAGATACTATATGCTTTATTAATTGCCCTCTCAACATGCCCTGCCATCTTCAATGACTTATGAGGCCCCTCTGTTCTTGCATCTGAATTAGAGGCTCTCCCTTTATTTTATACTCTCTTAACATACCTATCCTGCCAAAACAAATCACCTCGCACTTCTCTGCATTGAACTTCATTTGCCACTTGTCTGCCCAATCCACCAACATGTCTATGCCCTTCAAGATTATCCCTATCACAGTTGACAACGTTTCCAATCTTCGTTTCATCTGCAGATTTTGAAATCATGCCCTGCACACCACAGTCTAGGTAATTAATATATATCAGGAAGAGGAAGGGTCCCAACACTGACCCCTCCACTACAAACCTTCTCCAATCTGAAAAACAATCATTTATCATTACTCTCTGTTTCCTGTCACTCAGCCAATTTCTTATCCAAGTGCTTACTTTCCCTTCTATTCCATGAACTAGAATTTTGTTCACAAGTCTGTTGTGTGGCACTTTATCAAATGCCTTTTGAAAATCCATATATGCTACATCAACAGCATTTCTTTTATCACCCTCCTCTGTTACCACCTCAAAAAAAAACCTCCAAGTTGGTTAAATATGATTTTCCCCTAAAGAATCCATGGTGGCTTTCCTTAATTAACCTGCACTTGTTTAAATAACTGTTGATTTTATACCGTACTATAGTTTCCTATGTTTCCCTACTACTGAGGTCAAACTGACTGGCCTGGAGTTGCCAGCTTTATCCTTGCACCCCTTTGTGAATGTTACACCCTTGTACAGAGTTCTCTGGCACCTCCTCTGTGTCTAAGGAAGACTCCAATTTCCACTCTCTCTCTTCCTTCAGTACCCTCGGATGTATCTCATCCGATCCTTATCTATTTTAAGTAAAGATAGCCTTTCCAACACCACCACCTTCTCGATTATAAATTCTTCTAGTGTATCAGTTACCTCTTGTCTCACATTGGCCTGGGTAGTAAGTTGTTCCTTTGTAAAGACAGACTCATTCAACACTGCCACTATTTCTCCGGCCTCCACATGCAAGTTCCAGTTTTTGTCCTTAAATCAGCCCTACTCTTTCTTTTACCACCCTTTTCTTCTTATAGAGGACCTTGGGATTCCCTATTATGGTTGCTGCTAGTCTCTCTTCATGTACTCTCCTTGCTTTTCTTCTTAGTTTCTTCACTTCCCCTCTGGTCCTTCTATACTTAGCCTTATTCTCCATTGTGTTTACTACCTGACATATGTCGTACACGCACTTCTTCCTTTTCATCTTTACCTCCATCTCCCTTGACATCCAGGGTGCTCTGGATTTATTTGTCCTACCTTTCCCCTACAAGGGAATATACATTGACATTGCCTGCAATACTTTTTCTTTGAAGGTGGCCCATTGTTCAGCCATCGTCTTTTCTACCAACGTTTGACCCCGACTATCTCCACTTGGGCCAACATATTCCCCAGAACCAGGTCCAAAAGTGCATGACCTTTCATTGGACTGGAAACATAATGCTGTAGAGAATTATCTCGAACACATTCTAGGAACTCTTGTCTCCCATTATGATTACTCTACTCTTGCACCTCTCTGTAATTTCTTTAAAAATGTGTTTCTCCACATTCCTTCCACTAATTGGTGGTCTATATACTGCTCCAATCAATGTTATTGCATCTTTCCCATTCCTTACCTCTAGCCAGAGAGATTCTGTCCTATGGAACATCCTCTCTCCAGTACTGTAATGTCATCTTTAACCAATATTGCCTCCCCACCACCCAACTACTTTTCTCCCTTTCCTGTCTCTCCTAAACACCTTGTACCCAGAAATATTTAATGCCCAGTCCTGTCCTCCTATGAGCCAGGTCTCTGTTATAGCATTAATATCATAATTCCATTTGTTAGCCTGTGCCTGCAGTTCACCAATCTTTTTATCTCCGTGCATTCACATACATACGCATTTAGCCCTGATTTAGGCATTTTTTTTTTGCTTTCCTGCTTATCCTGACCCTATCTAATGACTTAGTGTTGCCTATTCTAATTCTATCAATCTCCCAAGCATTCTATTTACCTTGATGCAACTCTGATGCATTCTCATTATTAGTTCATACTTCACCTCTTCCCACTGCCAGTTTTTTATCCTGTGCACTCTGAATTTCCTCCCAGGTTCCCATCCCCCTGCCAATCTAGTTTAAACCCCCTCTGACAGCAGTGGCAAACCTCCCTGTGAGGACACTAGTCCCAACCTTGTTAAGATGTAACCTGTCCTCCTTGTACATGTCCCACCTGCCCCAGAATCGATCCCAATGCCTCAGAAATCTAAAGCCCTCCCTCCTACTCAATTTCTCCAGCCGTATGTTGAATTGCTCGATCTTCCTATCTTATGTTCACTAGCACTTGGCACTGGGAGTAATCGAGAGATTACTACTCTTGAAGTTCTGCTTTTTAATTCCCTTCCTAACTCCCTAAAATCTGCTTTCAGCACCTCATCCCTTTTCCTACCAATGACCTACCCTTTTCCTACCATGACCTCTGGCTGTTCACCCTCCCACAGCCACTCTCTAACGTCCTTGACCCTGGCACCAGGGAGGCACCATATCATCCTGAAGTCATGCCTCTGGCCACTGAAACGCTTGTCTGTTCCTTGAACTATGGAATCCCCTAAGACTATAGCACTTCCACTCCTCCTTCTCCCCCCTTGCTGTGCAGCTGTGCCATGGACTTGGCTGTTGCTGCAGTCCTCTGAAGAACCATCTTGCTCATCAGTATCCAAAATGGAAAAGCAGTTAGAGAGTAAGATAGCCTCAGGATTCCTGCAGTACCTGCCTGTTTCTCTTAGATACTATGGTGGTCACCTCTCTGCCCGTGTATTAATTAGCTGCACCTCTCTAAACGTGCTATCCACGTAATCCTCAGACTTATGGATGCATCAGTGACTCCGGCCACCGTTCAAGTTCTGTATCTCGGAGCTCAAGTTTCTGTATCTCGGAGCTCAAGTTTCTACAGCTGGTGACACTTTCTGCAGATATCGTCTTCAAGGGCACTTTGTGCCTGCATGACTTCTCACATCCCGCAAGATGCACATTCCACATGGCCGATCTGCACTGACACATCTTAAATCTTCATGTGAAGTATTTACTAATTTATTTTAATTATCTTAATTCAGAATAATTCCTATGTATTCTAGAATTTTATTGTGTTTGTTTATCTGTCTCGCCCCTTCTCGTTCTCCTTTAACTCTCCAACTCAGCGCTTGGTCCCTTCTTGCCCTCTCTTAACTCTGTGGCTCTGCTCTCGGTCTCGCCCCTTCTCGGGCTCTTTTAACTCTCCGACTCCGCTCTGAATGCTGGTTGCAGCTTATAGCCCTATGGTGTAACTCAACTATCCCATCTGAAACACAATCTGAACTTGAGAGGGGTGGAAGCAGTTCCAGTGGTTTGTGAACATTAATATGGTTTTGTCTCCAATGTGGTATGTGAAAGGTTTTGCACCACAGTTTCCAACCTACATTCCAATCAGCTTCACTATTTACTATCTGGAAACATTGAGCAGTGTTAATCTTAAAACTGCCGTCAGACAAGTTGCATAATAAAATAACATGGGTACGCTCCTTACGCTTGAAAGCTTCCTGCAGCTTTGACCTGACTATGAATTTGACCCAGAGAGGTTTGCTGAAATACTTGATTCCTTGCAAATGTGTGTGATGAGATTATAAATTTTCCAAAAGAAGCTTGCTTGTTAGTACACCTCTTGGTGTACTTTGATCCCTTTCCTTTAAGTAGTGTTACTTTGAGTACTCTCCAATCTTCTAGAATTTAGGGTCAGTTAAGATGTTAGAAATTTCAAAATGCAACTACTTCAGGGATCACATTGTATTGTCTCAAGTGTATGTAACCTTTTTAGCCATTTGGATTATGTCTGGCCCATAACTTCGGATCCAGAAGGTCGTACCTGGGAGATACCCTAGATAATGTGCTGTGGATGCCGCCGCAAAGGCTGCTTGAGTTCAAACTTTTGAGGGGCAATCACCTTGCAGCGGGAGACACCCAGGACTCCAATTCATATCCTGGGTGGCTCTGACTTTCTTACCAGAATAGTTACCTAAGAAAAGTTAGAAAAATTATAACCACTTCTAACTACTGGGTAACTGTAGTACCGACCCCTGACTATGAACATACGTATTAGGAGCAGGAGTAGGCCACTTGGCCCTTTAAGCCTGCTCTGCCATTCAATAAGATCGTGGCTGACTTGATTTTAACCTCAACTCCACATTCTTGCCTACCCCGATAACCTTTCACCCCTTGCTTATCAAGAATCTACCTAGCTCTGCCTTAAAAATATTCAAAGACTCTGCTGCCACCTTTTGAGGAAGTGTTCCAAAGACTCATAACACTCAGAAAATTCTTCTTCATCAGTCTTAAATGAATGACCCCTTATTTTTAAACAGTGACCCCAGCTCTTCCCCCCCCCCCCCCCCCCCCCCCCCACCACCACAGTTCTCGATTCTCCCAGAAGAAGAAACATCCTCTTCAGATTGACCCTGTCAAGACTCCTCAGGATCTCACCTTTCAATCAAATCACCTCTTATTCTTCTGAACTCCAGTAGATACAAGCCTGGCCTGTCCAGCCTTTCCACATAAGATAACCCATTCCAAGTATTAGTTTAACTGCTTCCAATAGATTTACATCCTTTCTTAAGCACATAATACTCCAGAAGTGGCCTCACCAATACCCTGTATTACTAAAGCATAACCTCCCTATTTCTGTATTCAGTTCCCCTCATAATAGATGATAACATTCCATTAGCTTTGCTAATTACTTGCTGTACCTGTATACTAGCCTTTTGTGATTCATGCATTAAGACATCCAGATCCCTCTGCATCTCAGAGCTCTGCAAAAATGGACAATTTCACATTTTCCTACATTGTACCCATTTGCTAGTTCTTTACCCACTTACTTAACCTATCTATATCCTATTGTAGCCTCCTTGCATTCTCTTCACATCTTACTATCCTGTCTTTGTGTCATCAGCAAATTTACCAACCATACCTTCAGTTCCTTCATCCAAGTCACTTCTATAAATGTAAAAAGTGGAGGCCCTAGCACTGATCCCTGTGGCATACCACTTGTTACATGTTGCCAACCAGAGAAAGGCCACTTATGTCTACTCTGTTCCCTGTTAGCAAGCCAGTCTTCTGTCCATGCCAATATGTTATCCCCTACACCATGAGCTTTTATTTTCCGCAATAACCTTTAATGTGGCCTCTCATCAAATGCCTTCCAGAAATCTAAGTACGGTACATCCACCCCATTAGCCACAGCATGTGTAACTCCTTCAAAGAACTCCAATAAATTGGTTAAACATGAATTTCCCTCTCTCAAAACCATATTGACTCCGTCAGATTACCTTGAATTTATGTAACTGTTGTGTTATAACTTCTTGTATAATAACGTCTAACATTTTCCCTATGACAGATGTTAGGCTAACTGGCCTGCTTTGTCTGTCTCCCTTTTTGAATAAAAGTTACATTCTCAATTTTCCAATCTAATGGAACCATCCCTGAATCTAGTGAAATTTGGAAAATTAAAACCAACGCATCGACTATCTCACTAAGACCCTAAGGGTTTTAAGACTACCCATCTGAGCACCCCCTTCGACTGCCACACCTTGGAAGTTCTGGCTCTCCATCTCCTCTGCCATCAATGGCAATCTGACTTCAGGCTTGGAAAGCAATAAAATAAAATATCCAACTTTTCACTGTTCCAAAATTGAACCAGCACCGCTACATTTATATTGGAGAAACCTGTTTGCTTGTGATAGTCTCAGAACTTGTTGGAATTAATTTTGAAATTTTTGAAACCTAATTTGCTTACAATACCTTTTATTGCTGACATACACTTTTTATATTCCCACATGAGCATAATATCGTCCATTGACGTTTTTTGGCCTTGGTATAGATCACACTTCTTTACACGGGATATGTTCAAGTTAATTTTTTTTTATATTCATTTCTGTCAGGGTCTCTAAAGCTCTGCAGCATGCAGTGTCTCTTTTTTTAATACCCTCATGAGTATTTTAGTTTTAATGTAAGTATTTTGTTTTATTCTTTCAAGTGGTGTAAATGCTGCCAGCAAGACCAGCATTTGTTGCCCTAATTGCTTTTGAACTCAGTGGCTTGACAGACCATTTCAGTGGGCAGAGTTAAGAGTCAGCGCATTGCTATGGGCCTGGAGTCACATGTAGGCCAGGCCGGGCAAAGATGGCAGATTTTTTTTCCTAAAGGACATTAAACCAGATGTTTTGCAACAATTTGTAGTTTCATGGTCACTAGCTTTCAATTCCAGAAATTTTTATTAATTAATTGCACTTAACTTCCACCAAGGGCAGTAAATAGATGGGAATACCATCACCTGAAGTTCCCTTCCTAACAGCACTGTGGGTGTACCTACACCCCATGGACTGCAGCTGTTCAAGATGGCAGCTCATCACCACCTTCTCAGGGGCAACTAAGGATGGGCAATAAATGCTGGCCCAGTCAGCGAAGCCCACATCCATTGAATGAATAATAGAAAGAGCTGCCATGGTTGGATTGAACCAATGCCCTCAAAACATTAACCTGGGTCCCTGGATTACTCGCCCAGTGACATTACCACCATGCCACTGTATTACTAACTCCTCCTCTTAACGTGTGTCATTATAAATAAATAGGCCCTCTTATTTCATTGGTGATTGCACAGACAGTCAGGAGTTTAGTGTTGAATTTTAAAACCTGTGAGCAGCTTGTCGACACCCTGTTATAAATGTGACAGGTTTTTCCCCCCCCAAGTAACTCATTTTAAAATTGGCCACGTTGAATTGGTTTGAGATTTTTTTGTCGCTTGAGATAGAGCTACTTTTCTGTTTTCGGCAACGTTGATTGACATTACCCTTGATCTAATGTAGAAACGTTTAAGCTGGATGCAGAGTGAAGTTCTCATAACTTACTGAAATATAGCCTCTAGAAAAATGTGCGTAGTATGAGTTTGGCAGCTTATCCACACTTTAAATTTGAGTCCTCACCATTTAGAAATGGTTTGAGACTCTCTAAACTTGCCTTGTGTAACACCCTGCAACTGGCGGAGAAACTTAAACTTTGTTTGAATTCTGTTGCTCTGGGGTTTTGAGTAGTTAAATAAAAATACAATTTTATTTGAACTCTAATTGTCCGAAAATTCAAGAGGTTTATAGCACAGAAAGAGGTCATTCAGCACATGTATTTGGCAATTTTCTGCTGGATTGAACCAGAACCAAATGTCACTTTGCTTGCTCCAAAACGGTGGCCAGATTTTGCAATCAGTGGCAAAGTGACGGCACTATCTGTTTGAAGTAAAGAACAAACTTGCCTAACACTATGGTGGGACAAGAATTTCGCTCAAGAGAGAATTTCCTCACTGCGTGGACCTCAACATGGCTTTCTCTAACCCAAATGCAAAGAATATATCACATGAAGTGGATAGAAGGCACATCCACAGAATCTAAGAAATAGCAGGAGTAGAGCATTCAGCCCCTCAAAGCCTGTCTGCCATTCAATAAGATCATGGCTGATCTGCCTCAGGCTTCAACTCCTCTTTCATGCCAGCTGCTCAGTTCCCTCAACTCCTTGATGCTTCAAAAATCTATCTACCTCCTCTTTAAATACTTTCAATGATCTGGCCTCCACAACACTCTGGGTTAGAGAATTCCAGACATTCACTACCCTCAGAGAAGAAATTCCTTCGCATCTCAGTTTTAAATGAGTGTCCCCTTATTATGTAACTTTGTCCCCCAGTTTGAGATTCCCCCACTAGTGGAAACATCTCAACACCTACCCTACCAAGTCCCCTCAGAATCTTGTGCATTTCAATAGGATCACTCCTCATTCTTCTAAACTCTGATGAATGAAGGCCTAACTTGTTTAGCTGTTCTTGATAAGTCAACCGCTTCATCCCAGGAATCAGCCTAGTGAATCTCTTTTGAACTGCCTCCAATGCTGGAATATGCTTTCTTAAATACAGGGACCAAAACTGTACACAGTACTCCAGGTGTGGCCTCACCAACACAGTGTACAGTTGTAACAAGACTTTCCTATTTTTAAACTCTAACCCTTTAGCAATACAGGCCAAAATTCCATTTGCTGCCTTAATTACTTGCTGTACCTGCATGCTAACTTTTTGTGTTTCATGCACAAGAACACCCTGATCTCCCTCTGCTGCACTGTTGGAGTCTCTCTCTATTTAAATAATAGTCTGTCATTTGATTTTCCCTACCAAAGTGCATGGCCTCACATCTTTTACATAAAACTCCATCTGCCAAGTTTTCGACCACTCACTCAACCTATCTATATCGCCCTTCCAGATTCCTTAAGTCCTCATCACAACATGCCCCCTTAGCTATCTTTGTATCGTCAGCAAATTTGGATACATGACACTCTGCCACCCCCCCCCCCCAAACCAAGTCATTAATATAGATAGTAAATAATTGAGGCCCTAGTACTGATCCTTGTAGCACTTGCATCTTTCACAGAATCACTGTGCAGAGGCCCTTCGGCCCATCGAGTCTGCACAAAGACAAGGTGAGAAACACCTGACCTACCTACCTAATCCCATTTACCAGCACTTGGCCCATAGCCTTGAATGTCATGATGTGCCAAGTGCTCCTGCAGGTACTTTTTTAAAGGATATGAGGCAACCCACCTCCACTACCCTCCCAGGCAGTGCATTCCAAACTGTCAGCACCCTCTGGGTAAAAAAAACTTTTTCCTCACATCCCCCCTAAACCTCCTGCCCCTCACCTTGAACTTGTGTCCCCTTGTGACCCTTCAACTAAGGGGAGCAGCTGCTCCCTATTCACCCTGTCCATGCCCCTCATAATCTTGTACGCCTCAATCAGGTCGCCCCTCAGTCTTCTGTGCTCCAAAGAAATCAACCCAAGTCTATCCAACTTCTCTTCATAACTTAAATGTTTCATCCCAGGCAACATCCTGGTGAATCTCCTTTGCACCCCCTCCAGTGCAATCACATCCTTCCTACAATGTGGCGACCAGAACTGCACACACTACTCCAGCTGTGACTTCACCAAGGTTCTATACAACTCCAACATGACCTCCCTACTTTTGTAATCTATGCCTTGATTGATAAAGGCAAGTGTCCCATATGTTTTTTTCACCACCCCTCTAACATGCCCCTCTGCCTTCAGAGATCTATGGACACACATGCCAAGGTCCCTTTGTTCCTCAGAACTTCCTAGTGTCATGCTGTCAAATTACTCCTTCCAAAGTGTATCACGTCATATTTTTCAGGGTTAAATTCCATCTGCCACTTATCTGCCCATTTGAACACCCTGTCTATATCTTCCTGTACCCCAAGACACTCACCCTCACTGTTAACCACCCGGCCAATCTTTGTGTCATCTGCAAACTTACTAACCCTACCCTCCACATAGTCATCTATGTCGTTTATATAAATAATGAATAATAGGGGACCCAGCACAGATTCCCATGGCATGCTACTGCACACCTTTCCAACCTGAAAAAGACCCATTAATCCCGTCTGTCTTCTGTGTGTTAACCAATCCTCAATCAATGCTAATATGTTACCCCCAATACGGTGAGCTCCTATTTTGTGCAATAACCTTTTATTTGGCACCTTATCGAGTGCCTTCTGGAAATCCAAATACAGTGCATCTACCCGTTCCCCTTTATCAACTCTGCTTATTATATCCTCAAAGAGCTCTAGCAAATTTGTCAAACAATCTTCCCTTTCACGAAACCATGCTGACTCTGATTGCGTTAAGCTTTTCTGAATGCTCTGCTATTTCTTCTTTAATAATGGACTCTAGCATTTTTCCAATGACATGTTAAGCTGACTTTGGCCTATAGTTTCCTTTTTTATGTCTCCCACCCTTCTTGAACAAGAGTGTCACCTTTGTGGTTTTCCAATCTGCTGGGACCCTCCTGGAATCCAGTGAGTTCTGGAATATTTCGACCATGCCTCCACTATCTCTGCAGCCACTTCCTTTACTCATTCTGTCAAAAGCTGCAGGATAAATTAGTGTTTGAAGAATCATAAATACATTTTTTAATCAGAATAAAGTGCAGTCTCTAATTTTAAAAAAATTAGATTCTCCCTGCAGTTGTTTTGAAGTGCCATTGTCCTTATTGCTCGGTTATTTTGATTATTTGTAAAGTGACTCGGAAGGCTCTTTCTGCCTGGAAACACCAAATGAAACACTCCAAACGTTGTCGCAAAAATACTTAGTTATGAATGGGCTGTCAACCTAAATTCTCTCCAGTGCCATTTCTTCGTTTCTAACCTTGATGCCAGCATGTGCAATAGTGAAGCCTTTGGAGGAGAATAGAATGTTCCGCTGCAGCTTTCAGATTTACACACGAGAGCAGAGGAAGTCTGCAAGGTACTAGGTGCCTCCAGTCCAATGATGGTGAATTCTTGACAGCTTGCCAATAGCACAGCAAATATGGCCCCAAGTCTCTTCTGCTTAGGAAATGATCCGTATTTTCTTTAAAGGTGCAGTGATCTTTGCTTCATTTACCCCATGTGGCAGTGTGTTCATAAGTCGAAGCAGGAGTAGGCCATTTGCTCCATCAAGCCTGCTCTGCCATTCAATAAGATCATGCCTCATCTGATTGTGGCCTTAAAGTCCACTTTCCTGCTTGCTCCCCATAAGCCTTGACTCCCTTGTAGATCAAAAATTTGTGTAACTCAGCCTTGAATATATTCAGTGACGCAGCCTGCAATGCTCTGTGGAGCAGCAACTTCCGAAGACTAATGACCCTCAGAATAGAAGTTCCTCCTCATCCCCCTGTTAAATGAAACCCCTTATTTTGAAACTGTGCCCCCTAGTTCTAGATTTCCTCATGAGACACAATACCCTCTCAGCATCTATCCTGTCAGGTCCCTTCAGAATCTGTTTGAATAAGATCACCTCGCATTCTTCTAAATTCCAATGAGTATGGGCCCAATCTTTTCCGCCTTTCTTCATAAAACAACCACGTTAATCCAGGAATTAGTCAGGTGAATGTTCTATGAACTGCTTCCAATGCAAGCACATTCTTGCTAAGGAGGCCAAAACTGTATGCAGCACTTGAGGTATGGTCTCACCAACTATTCTGTACAGCTGTAGCAACACTTCCCTACTTGTATATTCAATTTCTCTTGCAATGAAGGACAAAATTCCATTTGTCTTCCTAATTACTTGCTGTACCTGCATGTTAACTTTTTGTGATTCATTTACAAGGACACCCAGATCCCTCCATACTGCAGCAGTCTGCAGTGTCTCTTCGTTTACATAATCTACTTTTCTGTTCCTCCCACCACAGTGGACATCCTCACATTTTCCCATGTCAAATTCCATCTGCCAAATTTGTACCCAGTCACTTAGCCTGTCTATAACCTTTTGCCAACTCTCTATATTCCCCCCTCACAGCTTGCTTTCCTTTCTGTCTTTGTTATCTGCAATTTTGGCTACAAGTCATTAATATGGTTCTTAAATAGTTGGGGTCCCAGTAGTGATCCCTATGACACTCCACTAGTCGCAGTTTGTCGACCTGAAAATGATCCGTTTATCTTGACTGTTCCCTGTTAGTTAGTCAATCCTCTATGCATGCTAATATATCATCCCTACCCCGTGGGTATGTAGCACCTTATCGAATGCCTTTTGGAAATCCAAATACATTACATCAACTAGTTTTGTTGACCCGGCTTCTGACATCATCACAGAATTCAAATTTATCGGACACTTTTTTCCTTTCATGAAACCATTCTTTTGAATGTCCTTTAACTACCTCATTGATAATGGATTCTCACATTTTCCCAGTGATGTATGTTAGGCTAACTGGCCTATAGTTTTCTGCTTTCTTTCTGTCTTTCCTTGAATAGAGGAGTTACATTCGTGATGTTCCAATCTGACAGGACCTTTCAAGAATCCAAGGAACTTTGGAAGATTACAACTAATGAATCTTTTATCTCTGCAGCCACTCTTTTAAGACCCTCGGATGCAGGTCATCAAGTCCTGTGGACTTGTTGGCCTTTACTTCCATTAGTTTACCTAGTACTTTTTCCTCTAGAAATGGCAATTGTTTTAAGTTCCTCCTTCCTTTTTGCCCCCTGATTTCTACTATTCTTGGGGTGATTTTTGTGTTTTGTACTGTGACAGAAAATACTTATTCAAAGTCTTTGCCATTTTCTTGTTTCCCATTAATTTCGCAGTCTCCTCCTTTTAAGGGAGCAACGCTCATTTCAGCTACCCTTCATTTTTATATAATAGTAGAAGCTTTTGCTGTTTGTTTTTACATTTCTTGCTGGCTTTCTCTCTCATCCCAATTTCTCCCTCTTTATTACTCCCTTAGTTATTTTTGTGCATTCCATGTAATAATGACTGTATAAACGCATTTGAACCTGAATGGCTCTGATCTATATTCATAAGAGTAATAAATCACAATAACATTTTAAGTGTTTTTAAATGGTTGCTTCTTTCCTCCAAGGATAGAAGCTGCAGATTTTAAAAGCTGCTGTCAACCAAGAGCATCATGAGGAGGGACAGTATTTTTAGACCCTTCCTGTGACAGCGCCAATTAACCTACTTCTAGATGTGCCTTTTTTGCAGTGCTCTTTCAGCATTACCTTCAAACTCCTCATCCACCATTGTTGAGTCAGTAAAAGGTTAGATTTCCCCTATGCAGCTTAAAGGAATAGGCATCACTGCTCAGGTCGGCCCTTTGCCAATCAGGAAATGCCTGACAAGACATTAACACTACCTAATAGAATGAAGGTTACATAAAATGCCCATCATAAAGCAGCATATCAACTGACAATACCTTGATCAAAGCTATGCAAAATCTACTTCTGTTTCCAAATACTAAGTAATCCATTGAGATGTAAGCTGTATCATGTATTAACAAACTAAAGCCAAATTGGCAGAAACTTTTTAATATATTTATGTAATGTATATTGCCAAATATCTTCTCTGCAGGAAGGGACATAGAGCAGAGGCAATGTATTTACCCACCAGGAGCAAGGTAATTGAAGACAGGACCAGGAACTATGCATTCACCACACCCACACCATTAAATGTTTTAGATTCCAAAAATATGCACAGGAATATTAGTTACAATAGTTAGAATTAGTGGCAGAACAAAAATTGAAAAACTTTACCTTCTGAATTTAATGTTTATCTGGTCATTATCATTTTGCTCTTCATGGAAGTGTACTGTGCACAAATTGGTTGCCACATTGGTGGTATTCCAATAAGTTTGATTTTGCTGTTTTAACATTGTACAGAATGTTTGAAATTTGCTGTTATTGCCACCATCAGGTTTGCATGTTAGCAATCTTTTGTACCCTCTGAGGGAAGGCTCAATGTAACAGTGATATACTTTATTCTTAAGGCCTAATAGCAGCCATTTGGAACCTTCTAATTGTTTTCATGCCCATCTAGTAACATGGGTTAGTGCATTCCTGGACATGTAAATTGAGATCAATTTTGAGTGCTTTCCAAAAAAATGTCAGAGAGGGAACTGTTATTTTAAAACTACTAATTTTTTTTGGCAGCGGTCCCAGACACAGTCCCCTCCTCCGCCAAAGCCGCCATCACCTAACTTTGAACTAGGGTTGTCCAACTTTCCTCCTTTGCCTGGAGCTGCAGGCAACCTGAAGACTGAAGAGGTTCTTGAAAACAGACTATCAAATGTGGTCAAAGTAATTCCAAAAGAGAAGGCTCAGATATTACAGGTATTGTGGTAATTGGTTCTGCTTTTGAAGACCATCCATCATATTTAAATAGAGTCATGGAATAGTTCATTATAAACTCTGTTATTGCTTTGAAAAGTAAAGCTCCATTAAATATGATATAAATTCTAACCAGGTGAGAAATCAGTCAGGTCTGGTACATGATTCAGTTCAGCGTGATTTCAGCCCAAGAATTCAGAGGAAATCTAGATTGAGGAGTGATGTACATGCTTGCCAAGCAAGTTTTTGCAGAGTTCCAGAACTAATACCATTGGAAGTATTTTTCTTTCAACTACTACCTAAAGTCTATCCCTACACTATGTCCTGAACCATTTGATAGCTTAAACTGTATGAAAAATTATTTGTATAGAGAGGTGGTTTGTCTGTTACCTGAAAGATGAAGGCTAGCTTTGGAACTAAGACAACTCTGAGCTATACAAGAATAATGACTCCCAAGAGGCAGTCTGCATCTACCTTTGGTTCTCTTTGACAACAGGCTATTTAATTTAGTTGGAGGGTCTTACCCTGAAACATCACTGCACTAATTTATATTTCTGTATTCACACACCAGGCATCTCAAGCATTCTCCATTTGCATTGAGCAATTTTAGATGCTGAATGGAAAGGCAGCAAATGGAATTGGAGCACTGCCACAATAAAGATTGAAGGCAAGGTCAAAAGGATTTTGAGGAAGTATTTTGATGTGGGGGAGGTGGCAAGGCAGAAGGAATAAAGCAGTGAGATCCATAGGCCCAGTGACTAAATGATTGTCTACCAATAATGGAGCTGTAGACAAGACAAGGTTGATATTAAAGGAGCAGTGGGTGCATGACGTTAGAGAGCATCATTTCATGTAGGTGTGGAGAAAGCCACAGGAGGATTTGAAATAAAGAGTGAGACTTAATTAAATAACTTCAC
The DNA here is from genome assembly GCF_017639515.1 of Carcharodon carcharias. NCBI lineage: Eukaryota > Metazoa > Chordata > Chondrichthyes > Lamniformes > Lamnidae > Carcharodon > Carcharodon carcharias. The sequence goes on along the minus strand of NC_054469.1, from coordinate 38,579,870 downwards.
TGGACACTGAGCTTGGAGAGGATTGAGGTGATGGGAATGTTGGACTTTGAGATGAGAACATGGTCTGCAGTATTTTCGAAGAATTATGGCTTGTTTAGGGTTGAATTGACTAGGCCAAGTGAGATGATATGACGAGCAAGTCTCAAGTTGAAAGCTTCAAGGTATCCCAGGGGAAATGGAAGGAAGTGTCTTGTTCAAAACAAAAACAGAATTACCTGGAAAAACTCAGCAGGTCTGGCAGCATCGGCGGAGAAGAAAAGAGTTGACGTTTCGAGTCCTCATGACCCTTCAACAGAACTTGTTCTGTTCAGAACTCCAGTTCTGTTGAAGGGTCATGAGGACTCGAAACGTCAACTCTTTTCTTCTCCGCCGATGCTGCCAGACCTGCTGTGTTTTTCCAGGTAATTCTGTTTTTGTTTTGGATTTCCAGCATCCGCAGTTTTTTGTTTTTATCGAAGTGTCCAAATGAGTGAAAATGGGTAAGGAAACAGAATTCAGGTTTGGGTAATTCATAACAGTTCTGTACTACCTGCCTCCCAACAGAATGCTGTCGTTTTTAGTTGAGACATTAAGCAGAGATCCCATCTACTCTTTAAATAAATGTAAAAAGGCAGTTTTGAGAAAAGCAAAAGAATTCTGGTTTCATTGGCAATCTATATCCCTCAACCAACATTATGAACAGATTTTGATCAGTATTTCATTGACATTTGTAGACTGACTATGCAAATTGGCTGCTGCATTTCCCTATACTACAACAATGGTGATGCTTCAAAAGTGTCTCACTGCCTCTCAAACATTTTGAGGCATTATCCAAATGCAAGCCCTTTTCTTGTGAAAAGCGTTAGTCAGACTGAGGCTGTACAAATTTTATCATTGTTAAGTTTGAGCTTAAATCGCTGTCGCGTTCCTGAGAACCTAGATTGTGTACATTCATTATAGTTAAAACCATGTTTAAGCACAAGTAGATTTAACTGAACAGATCATGTATTGACAGTCAGTGTATATCACAAGCATCAAAATTTGTATAATTAACTCCACCATCCATTCTCCAAATAGAAAATTGGCAGTGATTAAGATGGGCATTTCCATATCTGAGCAAGCTATTTGTGACTTGATATCTGTATTTTGCAATCTTAATAGAAGGAAATTGAATGCAGATTTGTTCTCAGCACAGCACTTGTGCAAGACAGTTATGAAGTACAGTTACGAGTTGAAAGAGGATTGCATTGGAATTGAGGTTAATGTTTGCAACTATAGTCCAAGCAGAATTATGGCTGCTAAGACGATGGCACCTTATAATATTTCTTGACTGAAGTCAGCTTGCTGTATGCCCACTAAGATCTCTGGACTAAAGTAACTAGGATTGTAATGCTGATCACTTTCATTTTAGAGTATAAATGTTGATGCAAGCACTAACACTATACCTTCGGGAATACCACGGGAGATACTTCCATCCATATCTCCAACTGCACTGCCAGTGAGTTCTGAGGGCTCCCCTTCACCACCTTGTTCTCCAGAAATCAAGTAAGTTATTTAAATTCTGGTAGTGGATACCAATGATACTTGAATGAGAGCATTTTTATGTACCTATCTTTCGATAGACTTGTTAACTAAATGTTGGTTCTGTATGTTAGAGTATAAGATAGATAGTATTCACTGTTTGTTCTGTTGACTCCTGTATAGTAAAATTTCTTTTTGTTTAAAGCTGTCAATCTTGTGGCTTTATTCTCTTTAATAAATACCTGAGATTTCAAATTTCACCCGCTTTATATTGAGAGGTTCACTGGCCTCTAACTGATTGTAATGGATGGCATCAGCTTTTGACTGTCAATCTTGGGTGTTACTTATTTGTATAGTTTCCTGATTCCTTTGCATTGTCCTACTGCTTTCTACCCCTGTCTTAAGCAAAGTCTGTCCAGCATAATGTGTTCTCCCTCCTGTATTAACTTAAATTTCCAGCAGGTGGTGCCCATGATCAGCTGCTTTTGCTGGCTTCTTCCTTCCAAAAAGCACTACTTGTATTCAGTGCACCAGTTAGAAGCCTCAATTACATCTGTTACGAACAAATTTTTTTATGTGCACTGTATTAATGGTAAAAAATATAATCTGCATAATTAAATGCAACAAGACTGACAGTGCATGTCCTGCGGCCATTCAGTAAAGGCTTGTTTTCATTCAGTCTCAGCCATTTTAGTGCTTTTAAATGAGTTATTCCTTTGTTTAAAAACCTAACAGATCCTTTCCCTCCAGTTGTTAGCACATGTTGAACCTTTGTCTTTTTCTTCATAACTGAAGATTCTTTTAGTCCTGTCTAGTTTCTTTGTTTTCAAACCTGTCTTCAGTGGCGTGCATACTTTCTAGTAATAGATTTTCTTCTATCATCATACAACTTGAAATATGAAATTTAGAGCAAGGTTTGATGTAAAGGTGACTCCCTGGGCCCAATACGAAATAGAATCACTCACTCCAGTGTTTTTGAACTTTGTTATTAAGTGCACAAGGTGAACCATGTTCGTTAAGTGTGCACAGTGTGTGTCCTTAGTACCAACTCCAACATCAGTCTCCACACGCAATCAGCCAACTATCTGCCTATTCCAGATCAAAAAAAGCTGAAGAATTCCAGTTGAGTTAGCTCCTAGGTAACCTATTGATATCTTTCTTACTCTTCCCCATAGCAGTCAAACCAGTCATCTTTATTCTGGAATTGGTCTTTACCAAGGCCCAACAACAAGTTGTCCATAGCAGATGGACTCACTTATAAATATTGCATCAGTAAGTAGGAAGCATGTCAATTTGCCACTCCTGTGGCAGTCAGCAAAGGGTAACTCTCTTAGCTTTCATATCTTAAAGGGTATTTTCAGTATCCCTGAAGGCCAAGTTGTTTTGGGTAAGTCAGGTGCTTGAACTCAATACTGAACAAAGCAATGGTTGAAATAACAAGGAAGCAAACACAGGATTTGCACTGTCAACTGAAGGAACTAATTTATTGAGTTGTAGCCTGTCCAGGATGTGATTTGGCAGCAGAGGTTTAAAATAATTGAATTTTCTCAACCTTCAATGTGAACAGTTACTTCAATTTACTTGTGTTTGGTTTCTCCCATACTCAGAGAGAAAACTAGTTTAATAGCATTTTCTCTGAGAAAGAAAGAAGACCAACTAAACTAGTTTTGTGATCCTTTGATAATCTTCCCTCTAGTGTTTGACTGTTAAAACTTGTACTTCATTGGAACCAGAGCAGGCTATTCAGGTCAGAGGCAGTTCCGCTAATCAATAATTAGACCATTGCTGATCTGTACCTTAACTCTATTTGCCCAAGTTGGTTCCATATCCTTACTATGCTTATCAAATGAAGAAATTGATCATGGTCTTGAAATTTCAATTAACTCAGCATCCAAAGCCTTTTGAAAGGGCAAGTTCCATATTTCCACTACTTTGTGTGAAGTGCTTCCTGATTTCTTTCCTGTATTACCCAACTTTTTTCCCACCATAGAATGCAGTTCAGAGGAATCCACATTATCCAATCCCTTTAGAATACAAGGATAACATCACTCCTCAACCTCTTAAACTTGAGAAACACTAGCCAAGTTTGAAATCTGCACCCATAATTTAACCATTATGTTGTGGTGAATCTGAACTATACCCCTTTCGAGGCCAAACTTCCTGAGGTTCCGGGCCCAAAACGGAAGGCCGTTGTTGCTGTTCTGCATAAAATTATGTTGCCCTCTTCGTTTCACTTCTGGGAGGGGAAGGTACCTAAAATAAAATTGAAAAATTAGAATAGGGTGGAGTGCATGGGTAGGACCCTGTTGTCACCTGAGCAGGCTATTGTCATGCACGTGTGTCTTGAGCACTTCACTGAAACCAGAAAGTTGAAAACACTCTGCACTGGTGTCACTTCGTGACTTGGAACAAAAATTTGTTTTAGCAAGAATTCTCATAGCCAATGTTCATAAGAATAAGAATTACATTTGTGGCCTTTTTTAAATAGTGAAACGAAGAGCCAAGAAACCAAGCAAAGAGAAACACAGACTCCTTTGGAAAGACTGACTACACCTCTTTCTACTGCAAGCAAATCAGTACAAGTCAATGGAGCAGCCACAGTAAGTGTTTCTTTGGGAGAAATGGAATTGATTTTTATTATGTAGCAACTTGTGATGTTAAGAGTAGCTGCTTTTTGATCCAAGTCTTGCCAAATTTTGCATCCAGGTATTCCACACTTTAAAATTTGTTGACTACATCCAAATGTTTTCCACAGCCTAATTTTCCAACTTATTTTGGTCAATGTCTACATGCTGATGAGATGATGTTGCATTGATAGGAGCAGCTTTAAATTAACAAAGTGAAACAGAGGAATTGACATAAAATTGCCTGGCTGAAAATATGATACGAGACTGAAGGCTAATGCTCAATTCTTATTGAAGCACAAAAGTATACTTAAGAACTGCAGTGGTAGAACCAGGCTGTCCCACATGTTATTAATCTCTTTAAAAAATCTGTTTTTGGCTTTGTGTCCATGAAATCAACCATAATTTTAAATTTAAACTAATAGAAAGCAAACCTTGCACATTCTTGAATGTTGGGGGTCTTGTAGATTTTGGGTCGCCCTGTACGTGACCTGAGCATCTTGCTTTCAGATGTATGCTAGAACTGTCTTAATCCAGGGGTATAACAGTAAAATCCCTTTGTGGTATAACCTACATGTCTTCCTGCACATATCTTTTGTGCATTGATTCCTTTTTTCTTTACAAAGGTGCACTGAAAACACTAGAATGATGATGCCTGATACAAATGGTGAGGCTGCTTTTTCATAGCAAATGTATGTAAGCAGTAACAGTTGAGTGTGATTTGACCACAGCTAACTATAGAACCCTGAAATAAAGAAATGTCACACTGTTCATGAACTTACCTGGTCAGTATTCAAATTCTGACTGAATTTCTGCTTGGGTTGAGCAAGTTTCCTTTGCTAGACCTGGCACCTTTCCTAATCTAGTAGGTTGACTGGCTGTCCATGTGTCATAAAGCAGGAGTAAACTGTTCAATTAGATCACAACTGATCTGTGCATGAACTCCATTTACCCACCTTTGTTCCATTTCTACTGGTACCCTTATCTCTCAAACTTATTGCTCTTAGTCTTGAAAATTTCAATTGATGTAACATTGCCTTTTTCGGGAGTGTGAATTCCATATTTCCATTGCCCTTTGTGTGAGGAAGTGCTTTCTGATTTCATTCTTAAATTGCCTAGGTCCACCATGTTCATCACCTCATCAAAATTCAGTTGTTTACTAATCAGTCATAATCAATGCCAGAAATCTGTGGCAACTCCAATAAGCTCTCAAGCACTTGCACCAATCTTCAGCCAGAAGTGCCAAGTGGATGATCCCTCTCAGCCTCCTCCAGAGGTCCCCAGCATCACAGGTGCCAGGTTTCAGCCAATTCGACTCCACATGATATCAAGAACTGGATGAAGGCACTGGGTACTGCAAAGGCAATGGATCCTGACAATATTCTGGCAGTAGTCATGAAAATCTTCACTGCGCAGCAGAAATGTAGGGAACAGAAACCACTGAACATGGTCGCTTGTGACCTCACAAAAGCTTTTAACTTTGTCAACCATGAAGGTTTATGGAGTATCCTCCTCAAATTTTACTACCCTCAGAAATTTGTCACCATCCTCTGCCTATTACACAGTGAGATGGAAACTGTTGGACCACCACAAACCCTACCTCAGTCAAAACTGGGGCCAAACAAGGCTGTGTCATTGCAGCAACTCTTCTCCACTTTCCTTGCTGCAATGCAGCATCTCATCTCCAAATTACCTTCTGGTGTAGAGATAATCTACAGAAGAGACAGTAAACTAGGCTACCCTTCAAAACGCATGCCACTCCAGCATGGAACTTTCAGTATATAGATGACGTTGATGTGTACTCACTCCAAAGCACATGAGAAAATGGGCCTTTCACTTAACACCTGGAAAGTGAAGGTCCTCTTCCAACCAGCTCCCAAAAACACCGCAAAACACCCTCTCACCCCCACGTTGATTAAGATCATTGGTGAGATCCTGGAAAATGCAGACCACTTTCTATATCATGGGAGCCTCTTTTTGACAAAGGCAGTCATAGATGACAATTCACCATTGCCTTCAATGTGCCAGCTCAGCCTGCAGCCAATTGAAGAAAAGAGCATTTGAGGACCAGGGACTCTCAACTGAGGCTAAGGTCATGGTTTCCTGGGCGATTTTGACCTCTGCTCCTATATATCTGAGACTTGGACAACCTACTGCAGGCACCTCAAAGCACTGAAGTACCATCAGTTGTGATTTCACAAGATGCTTCACATCTGGTGGCAAGTAAGATGGCCCGATAGCAATGTTCCCCCTCAAGCCAACCTCTTTTGCGTTGAAGCGCTAATCACTCAGAACCAGTTCTGCTGGGCAGGACATGTTCAGAGACATGAAGCAACTGCTCAATTCGGAATTTGATCACAGTAGGAGAATCCCAAAAAGACAGTGGAAGTGCTTTAGGAATGCTCTCCTGGTATCCCTGAAAAGGCCAAACCCATTGACTCATGGGAGACTCTAGCTTGTGACCACCCAAAACGGGGAAGGCTTGTGCAGGAAGGCACCAAACACAGACTTCTGGAACAAGCAGAGGTGAAGCCTGGACATTGGAGCACACAAACTTCCTGTAAACTAATTTTAATTCATTCATTGGATATGGGTGTTATTGGCAAGGCCCATCAACCCAACTCTTCAAGAACTACCTGCTGTACATGTAGCATGGTCTGCAGACCTCAGGACCCATCACCAGTGGAAAGAAGTCATTCTTGATCCTGAGGGACTGCCAAAGATTACCTGATAACTTTCTCTCCTGTCCTAAGCAACCAATTGCAATTTTCCAGTCCAAAGGTGCAATTTTTGAAAGAAAAAACAAAATGCTGGTAAAACACAGCAAGTCAGGCAGAGTCTGTGGTAAGAAAAATGTTTCCAGTTCATATGACTCTTCAGAGCTAAAGAGAGCAACTTTTGAATCGGAGTTTTAAAAAAAATAATGACTAAACCATCTACAATTCCTTTACCCACTTTAAGGATCCTGGGGTGGAAACCTTCAGGTTCTGGAGAATCGCCTATCATAAGTTCCATTATTTTCTCCATTAGACTAAGCTTCTTTCCTTGACTTTTAGGTTCCCTTGCAGCACTGGTATTTTGTTGTCTTCCCCCACTGTAAAAACTCATGAATACTCACTCATAGTCTGCTATTTTCTTATCTATTATAATCTCACCTTCACTTCTGATTGATCTGCAGTCCTCATTTCCGCTTTTAGTGTATTCCAACCTACACCACCCCCCACCAATGCCCCCCCTCCTTCACACCAAATACCTAAGATTATAACCTATACTTTTTAAATCTGTGCAAATTCACAATTTTAAAATATAAGTCTAATTTATTCATACATCCTGTGAAACTACACATGATGGTCCACACATTCTGTTCAGGTAGATGTTGAGACTACTTCCACCTTTCAACCAAGTATAAGAGTAGGCCATGATTGGATATTGCCATAGCCCGTTTTAGGAATATGTCAAGTTAATTCCCAGTGTGGGTTTCGTTATTATATGAAAAGTGTTATAGCAGAGTCATGTACTTAGCAGCCTTTCATGTGAATCAACTAAATTTGAGTTGGCATTTAAACAGTGCTTTAGGCTTTTTTAAAATCCTAAAGGTTGCTTCCCAGTTTCATTTGGATCAAGAAGTTGTTGCATTATTTTATCCACATTGTCGGAACTGTGGCCTAATTTTAATTCATTCATGGGATGTGGATGTGGCCAGCAAGGCCCTCATTTATTGCCTCTCACCACTCAACCTTGATAACTGAGTGACTTGATGGACCTTTTCAGAGTGAAGTTGGAAATCAACCCCAATGCTGTGGGTGTGGAGTCACCTAAGCCAGACTGGTGAAAAATAGCAGATTTCCTTCCCTACAGGATATTACTGAACAAGATGGGTTTCTGCATCAATCACAGTGATAGTAGCTTTATTTACTTGTTCGGATTTATTTAATTAACTGAAACTGTCCAGCTGGTAGCATTTTAATTTATGTCCCTGGATCATGAGTCCAAACCTCTGGATTATTCAGTAACATTACCACTCTGCTACCACTCCCAGTAAATTTTCTCCATGTAGATGTTCAGAGCCCCAAGTTGTTTCGCATACAGAGCAATTTAGCTTGAAACATTATTTTCAATGGTATGAAAGCCCAAAGCAAACAACTGATTGGCTGAAAACATTGTAACTATTGTATTGCAGAGAGAAAGTTTGGATGAGTGGTTGATGAAAGTTAATCCATCTATGCTTTCTGGATGAAATTGCGTTGTAGTTTAATAGCGTAGATTGCTACAGGAAGTATTCCTCTCCTTCACGACATTACAGTGCAATTAAATCTAGATAGTATAATCTTGGCAGATGAATCTTGACAGCTGATAGGCAATATGTCGGCGACATAACTGTATTAGGGATGCTCTTGAATGTTGCGCAGGATAGATTACCAACATGGTAGCTCAGTTTTCAATTTTCAAATAATATATTCATCATAAGATACGGTTTTCCACAGGCCTTGGACATGTTTTGCTTTAGGGCCTTGTTCTGTTGGGTGTTTTGCTTCACCTTGGAACAATTTGGCCATGTTGAGCAGACAGTAGTGTGCAAAATTGCATGCTTGCAATATCAGTGATGTGCATACTCAGCACATGGTTTCCCAGGCGTTATCAAGCTAGGCTACAGCATGTGGAAGACGCATATCATTCAAAGAATAAAGGTCATTGTATTGGTTAGGCAATCTATCAGCTGAGTGCTTCTCAGTTGAAGTAACTGTGATAGGTATGTTAATCCTCTAAAACTGATTTCTACTAAAGATGTTTAAACAATTTGAACTGTATCACTGCCTGAATGCATTTTCAAGGTTTGTTTTAAGCTCATAGAAGACTTGAGCAGTCAGAATTTGGTCACCTGGCTTAAGGGGGGAAAAAGGTTTGGTGAAGCGTTGTGCATATTTTTGTATTCACTAATTCATTAGGTAAATCTTGCATTTGCTTTTTTAAAAATCTCAATGGTTGATTAATGTATCTAGATGCTTGTTCAAATTATGCATGTGTCCACACTTAATATTCAAAGTAAGGTGCATGAGAAGTCAGGACTGCTAAATTTAGCACCTTGCGTATAGTGTAGTTCCAGCACATTGCTTTACGTTGTCAATTAGTGCTTTGCATTTTATATCCTAAAGTGACGTTGATTTTTCTAGCTAACATATTAGGTTTTTAGAACATAATTATATTGTGGGAGATGTTATGAAATTTTGTTGCATATTTCAAGATGAATTCAGCAGTGGCGGTGCCACTTGAGTATTGAGGTAGGCTGGGTGGATATCGTGAAATGATGAAAAGGGAGCCAAGTCTTTTTTAAGTATGGGCAATTGTACTGAGGACTAAGATTTTAGTGTGAGAGCGGGAGTATGGCATTAAGGTGAAGGATCAGCCTTGATCATATTGAATGGTGGAGTATGCTTGAAGGTCTGAATGATCTACCCCTGCTCCTATTTTCTATGTTTCTACATTTCTAATTCAACAGACAAAGCTTTTCTGTGAAGTAGACTTTTCCAAGGCTATGGGCTATAATAATTAGACTCCTCCATTGTGTAACTGAGTTCTGTGGTCTTGTACGTGCTGCCAGTACATGACTGCATCGTTTCATGAGCTTTACCCATTTCCTATCAGTCTTTGTAGCATTAAAAACTAAGTATGTATGCTGCACTGTTGATGTGGCATACTTTACTTTACTACTCAGTATCGTGGACTGACTGACAGTCAATCAGAAAGATCTGTCTGATTCTTGCCAGCTTCTGAACTCAAAACTAGTACAAGTTATTCCTGACACCACCACCCTGGCGCCCCTAAACAAGCAGCTTTGGAAAGCATCTTTCCTTGTACTTACAGAATCTGTATAGCTAAGACTCTGCACTGTGCTCAATGAATGAAAGCCGTTCAAATATTAACAATGTGCATATCTGATGGCAGTGGGCAGTTCCCATTGTCTAAAAATAGCATGTGGAAGACTTCATTTTGTTAGCCGCTTTGGTATCCCAGTTATATCTTTCTCTAGATCCTGAATAACTTGTGTGTTTTGTTGGGGAAGAGGTGAATGGCAAGTGAACAAAATTTACTACAGTGACAATATAAAATTAAATAAATCCCTTCCTGGACAAAAAGTTTCACTGGTACAGTACAAAAATCAAATTGAGGGTATAATGATGCAGTGCTTATGTTAGACTAGTGATACAGAGCACTGTTAACCCAGTAAACACAATTCAGGATCCCAGTTTGAAAATTGAGTTCAGCTTTATTTTGGAAGAAAAAAACCTGATGTCAGTAGAAGTGAGCAAGATTTGTCGATTTGTCATTTAAAAACCAAATTGGTTTGCTAATTTGTGTTAGAGAAGAAAGGCGTAACCTGGAAAGGCTGAGACTGCAGCACCACAACAATATGGTTGACTATTAACTTGCATCTTGAGGTGGCCTAACAAGTCACCCTTTGTTGTATTAGGACAACTAGGGGTAGGTAATGCCCGTGCCAGGGAGACCGACATCAAGAGAATTTTTTTCAATATTATTCATTTGGCATGGGGTGTGATCCTTCCTGATACAAAGTTTTGCACCTCTGCAATTGTATGAGGACTCCTTTAAATAGGAGAGCATGCAATGGTGTTTGCTGGGAGTGCAAGAAGAAAATTCATACAATGAAAATACAACTTGCCCAATCCTTTTTGCTTCTAATGCCTGCCTAATGAAATAGGAGATGCTGTGTTAAGGCTCAAACAATTCTTGGCTTTCCTTTCCTGGAGTTTGTTTATACTTAGGCACTTGCTGCCTCACTATTTTGAGCAGTAAATTCTAAACTGGCTGTTTTTACTGAGGTTAAACTGATATTTTTTAAAAAGCCAGCAGGTGTGGATTAATGTAGTGTTCACAGGAAAATACACTGCATGAAAAACTGATGGCTTATTAAAAACCTGGTTGCATTTATGAGCTTTCAGTTATTATTGGAAGTGTTTATGGTGCCATATTGATTTGAGACTACTTCACTCATGTAATATTGAAATAATTAAAATGGTGAGAAAGGAATTAACTTCATTGAGGAGTATTTGTCAAGGAATACACTTGTGTAGAGTGGGGTGTGGGAGAGGAAGTAATTTTGGTGCAAGGTACCCAAGACACAGTGCAGAAGGGAATAAATGGGGATTTGTGACTTGATATGAGCGTATATTATTTACTATTAAATTATTTGTGCAGTAACAGTTCTCAAAAGAATAATTTGTCTTTTTAATATAACACCTTTTTCCAAACCCTGAATGTGTTCCATACCAGCCAATGAAGTATTATTGAAGTGATGCAGGAAAATGTGGCAACCAATTTGCATACAGCAGGTTCCTATAAAAAGCCTGATCTGTTTCAGATAAATTTTGGAAAAAATCCCATGTTCATCACATGATGTCACAGGATCTTTTGTGCCCATCTGAGAACAAATGGAATCTTGATCTAATGTTTTATCAGAAAGATGCAATCTTTGACAGTGCAGTGTTCCCTCATTACTATAGAGTGAAGTGCCAACCTGGATTCTGTGCTGTGGTATCTGAAGAGCTGAATTGAGGCTTTTCACTGAAACATCTTTATGCAGCCCCTAATGAATTGAGTAGCACAGTTGAGCAAGGGCTATCCCTCCTTTGAAGGATGACTTCTACTCGAGATCATTAGGTTCAGCCGTGGGTGGTCTTCTGACTGAACAGGTTGAATAATGACCCACAGATCTTTGTGTAGGATGGTCCACAAGGTAGGAGGATCCAGAATGCAGGATTTTTTCCTTTTCTTTCCTACTTTACCTCATCAATGAGATGTTGTGTATTAAAGCATGATGTCTCATAATGGACAAGTCATTTTGAACAAGTGGTAGCAAGCTTCTCCCAGCCATTTAATGTCAACACTGCTCTGCTTCAAAGAGAACTTCAGAGTGTTTTTGAAGCGTTTGCTTTGCTTTCCCTGGAGCATGGGCCATTTGAGTTGAAAAAGCAGGACTTAGCAGGGGGAGATGCTTTTCAGCCATCCAGACAGTCCAGTTCATTAAGTTGATTTTGCAGGAATTTTGTCTGAATGCTTTTGGAGCTGGCTTTGAGAAACACACTAGTGTTCGTTCAAAGGTCCTCCCGTTGAATACTGAGGATGCAGCTCAGGCATTACTGGTGGAATTTTTCTAGTGCTCTTATGTGTTGCCGATTACATGGTCCAGGTGTCACTGCAGTGCAAGAGTGTGCACAACAAGAATGTGGAGACAATAGCTGCTCTGTATACGAGGACTTTGTTGACTTGCTGCTATCATTTGTAGAAGGCTGAGTTGACACAGTTGATCTGGTGTTGGATCTCCACATCAGTGGTGGATAGGTGGCTGCCAAGATGTGAGGAGCAACTCCCTCAACATATATTGGTGGCAGAATATTTTGGCTAATCAGGTGTGGGTTGACAGAAGAGTTCCATTTTTGGCAACATTCAAGGATGGGTCAAATTTCTTGTATGCAGAATTGAAAAGATCAAGAATGGCTTGCAAATCTAGTGCAAAGTGGGCAATGACACTGCAATCACCTATAAACTGTAGATTATGTATGTCTGGTGGTTGGTTTAGTTTTGGCAGAGGTGACTGAGGCTAGTGTTTTCCATCCAGGGTGAGGGCTTTGGTGAATAGCCACTGTAAAATAGATTGTAAATAGTATGGGGATATATCACTCAGCTTGCTCGAACACAGTCCAGATTTTGAAGGTGACTATTTCAGATCTCCCACTCAAGATAGTTGTAGTCATATCATGAAACAATTGCAGGATTGTGATGAAGTTTGTTGAGGACACCCAAATCTTTGGAGCACAATCTACAGAGCCTCTCAATTTACTAAGTCAGACACTTTGGTCAGGTTAATTGAATGAACGTATGAACATACGAATTAGGAGCAGGAAACAGATCACTCAGCCCCACGAGCCTGCTCCACCATTCAATAAGATCATGGCTGATCTGATTGCAACCTCCCACCTACCTCAGATAATCTTTCACCCCCTTGTTTATCAAGAATCTACCTACCTCTGCCTTAAAAATATTCGAAGACTCTGCTTCCATTACCTTTTGAGGAAGGGAGTTCCAAAGGCACTCCACCCTCAGAAAATAATTCTCCTCACCTGTCTTAAATGGGCGATCCCTTATTTTTAAACAGTGGCCCCTTGTTCTAGAATCTCCCACATGGGGAATCATCCTCTTCATATCCACCCTGTCAGACCCCTCAGGATCTTCTGGTATTTTTCAATCAAGTCGCCTTATGCTTTTATCCTAGTAGTAGAGTAAACCACCTCTGAACTGCTAAAACATTTAAATCCTACCTTAAATGAGACCAGTACAGCACACAGTACTCCAGATGTGGTCGCACCCGTGTCTTGCACTGAAGCGTAACCTCCCTACTTTTGTATTTGGCTGCTCACAGTAAACGATGACATTCTATTAGCTTTCCTGCTTGCTGCACCTGCATAGTAGCCTTTCGTGATTAATGCGCGAGGATACCCAGGTCCCTCTGAATCTCCGAGCTCTGCAAACTCTCAGTTCAGATAATATACTGCTTTTTATTTATGTTAATGCAATAAAGAGTTCCTGGTGGTGTTATTGACATTCTTCTTGGAACTTGCCTGGCAACAAAGATAACAATAGGTTACCCTGTAAGGTCTAAAGCCACACTATCTCAGAGGATTTCCTCAGCCACTGGAAGTAGGTGATTTAGAAGATTTCATGTCAGGATATTCCCTGCAGTGGACAAGGGGGAAACACTTCCAGTTTCCGCAGCATGATTTATTTCCCTTCTTGAAGATGGTCACAACACCTCTGAAGTGGGTTCAGCGGTCTCGGTGAGGAGATCTTTTCCTTCCTAAATCTCTGGAATGTGTGCATAGAGTCTTGATATCCAAACATAGACAAAAGAGCTGAATGCCAGAGGTGAGAGTGACTGCCCTTGACATCAAGGAGCCCTAGCAAAACTGGGGTCAATGGGAATAAGAGGGAAATCTCTCCACTGGTTGGAGTCAAATCTAGCACCAAGATGGTTGTGGTTTTTGGAGGTCAATCATCTCAGCCCCAGAACATCATTGCAGGAGTTTCTCAGGGTAGTGTCCTCGGCCAAACCATCTTCAGCTGCTTCATCAATGACCTTTCTTCCATCATAAGGTCAGAAATGGGAATGTGTGCTGATGAATGAACAATGCTCAGCACCATTTACTACGACTCAAGATACTGAAGCAGTCCTTGTCCATATGCAGCAAGACAATATTCAGGCTTGGGCTGATGTGACCAGTGACATAAGTGCTGTAAGTGCCATGCAATGACTATCTTCAGCAAACAATGGCGTTATCATTGCTGGATCCCCCATTATCAACATCCTTGGGGTAACCGTTAATCAGAAACTGAAGTGGACCAGCCATATAAATACTGTGGTTACGAGAGCAGGCCAGAGGCTTGGAATTCTGCGAAGAGTAACTCACCTCCTGACTCCTCAAAGCCTGCCCACCATCAACAAGGCACAAGCCAGGAGTGTGATGGAATACTGTCCACTTGCCTGGATGAGTGCAGCTACATCAATGCTCAAGCAGTTCGACCATCCAGGACAAAGTAGCCCGCTTGAACCCCATCCACCACCTTCAGCGTTCACCCCCTCCACCACTGATGCACAGTGGCAGCAGAGTATTCATTTTACATGAAGCACTGCAACAACTTACCAAAAGTCCTTCAACAGCATTTTCCAAATCTGCCTCTACCACCTAGAAGGACAAGGGCAGTACCACTGCCTGCAAGTTCTCCTGCAAGCCACACACCATCCTGACTTGGAACTATATTGCCATCCCTTCACTGTCGCTGGGTTAAAATCCTGGTACCCCCTTCCAAACAGCACTGTAGATGTACCTACACCGCTTGGGATCAGTTATGGATCGGCAATAAATGCTGGCCTAGCCAGTGACTGCCACATCCTGTGAAAGAATTTTTTTTTTTAAATTCCCACCAGCTTTTGAGGACCTCAGCTGGAATATCATCTGGGACGCTGGCTTCGGTTTTCATCCATTTGCTTGTTGCAGCTCTCCCATTGGTTCACCTATGGAATCTACCACAGGGTACTGGGAATAGCCTGGAGACTGTCAGCTGCCACTGTGGATTTACAGTTGGGGAGTTGTTGGGTTAAGAGCGCGAGAGGAGCCAGGACTTCAAAAAGAGCTAGCTTTTGCTGGTGGTGGTGTGGGTCTCAGTGGATTGACCAGATTTGGGGAAAATCAAGTGACGTCTTGGGGAACTAGATAAGTGGTTGATGAGTATTTTACTTGTTTGGCTAGTTTATCTTTTAAAATACTGATACAATTTATTGGTAACTGAAGTTTTCTTCATAGTAAGGTTTTGTAATAGCAGTAGTAAAGCTTTCAGGAAGTAGTAAGGTGTATTAATTAAAATAAATAAAATATATAAATAAATAAAACTTTAAAATACATACCTAAAACACACACCTGTGTAATTAAGAGACGTATAACTGAGTTCTAGGTGGTACTTGTTTTTAATGAGCACAGTAAATTGTAGGACGCATAGGAAGTATTCAAAGTTAATTGAAGTAATTAAATTAACTAAAAAATGTAACAATGGCAGGAGGTGTTATGTTGCAGCTGTGGAATGTGGATGCTTTTGGAGGCCAAGGCGACCCATCACAAACAAGTCTGCAGAAAGTGTAAGCAGCTGGAGGAATTCCGGACCTATATTATTGATCCAGAAGCCAAACTGCAGATACAACATAAGGGAGGAGGAGAAATACCTGGACAATTTGTTCCAGAAGATGGTCGCACCACTTAGAATACGGTCATCTGTTTCAGTCATTGGTGAAGGACAGGAGGATGTGACTGTGGGTGAGGCAGGTAAAGGGACTAAGCAGACAGTAGTTGAGGAGCCTTAGACCTTGTAATTGTCGAAGAGGTGCTTGCTACCTGTGGACAAAAGCAAAGTCTGCAGGGTGGATGAGCAGTCTGGCCAGGACACCATGGTACAGGAAGCTGTTCAAGTCGGGCGAGCAAAAAGGATTGTAGTGGCTGCAGGGGACAGTATAGTGAGGGAGATTGACACTGTTCTCTGCAGCAAAGAGAGTTTGGACAGCTGTGTTGCCTGCCTAGTGCCAGGGTTTGGGACATTTGCTCAGGGCTGGAAAGGAACTTGCAGTGGTTGAGGGGGGGGGGGAGGATACAGCTGTTGTGGTCCATATAGGTACCAATGACATGGGCAGGACAAGGAAAGAGGTTGTGCATAGTCATTGTGAAGAGTTAGGCACCAAATTAAGAAACTTCAAATCTCTGAATTATTACATGAGCCGTGTGAAAATTGGCATAGAGCAAATAAAATTGAGGAAATTAATGTGTGACTCAAGACTGGTGTGGGCGAAATGGGTTCTGGTTCGTGTTGCATTGGCATCATTACTGGGGAAAGCAGGGGCTGTACTGTTGGGATGGCCCACACCTGAACTATGCTGGGGCCAGTGTTTTAGCAAGCTGCATAACTAGGGAAGTAGAGAAGGCTTTAAACTAAAAGGGGGTGAGGGATCAAGCTTGGGTAGATGTAGCAAATCAAGGGGTAGAGTCAAGACAGGAGAGCAAAATATGAGAAATGAGGGTCAGAGAATGGCAGGAAAGGACAGAAAAAAACCCAAGTAAATACCAGTAGTCAAGACTACATGTTACAAATAACAAAAAGACAAAACTAAAGGCTCTAACTGCGAGCAGCAGTCATAAATTAATGAATTGGTAGCACAGATTGAAGTAAATGAATATGATCTGATGGCCATTAGAGACTTGGCTGCAGGATGACGAGGATTGGGTCCTGACTATCAAGGGAATGTGACATTCAAGAAGAATAGGAAGCTAGCTAAAGGTGGAGGGGTTCCATTGTTGATCAAGGATGGCATTGCTGCCATAGTTAGAGATAACCTTGGTTCAGGAGATCAGGATGTAGAATCTGTTTAGATGGAGATGAGCAATAGTAGGGGAAGGATAGTGGGAGTGGTCTACAGGCCCCTAACAGTAACCACAATATAGGACAGTATACAAGGAGAAATGTTGGGTGTTTGTGACAAAGAAACAGCAATAATCATGGTTGATTTTAATCTACATAAACTGGAAAAATCAGATTGGCAGTAGTAGCCCGGATGAGGAGTTCATAGAATGCTTTTGAGCTTTTTAGAGCAGCACATTCTGGAACCAACCAGTGAGCAGGTTATTTTAGACTTGGTATTGTGTAATGTGACAAGATTAATTAATGACCTCAGAGTAAAGGCACTCCTAGCGTCCAATGACCACAATATGATTGAATTTTACATCCAGTTTGAAAAGGAGAAGAGTGGGTCTAAGACTAGTACTTGAAACTTAAAGGCAACTATGTGGGCATGAAAGCTGAGCTAGCTGAAGTGAACTGGGATACTAAGAGGATCAATCAATAAAGAAGCAGTGACAGACATTTAAGGGGATATTTCAGAATACTCTAAGTATATTCCTACTATTAAAAAATTCTTGGGGGAGGACCCACCATCCGTGGTTAACTAAAGTTAAGGAAATCATCAAATTTGAGTCAAAAACATAACTGTTTGAAGATGAGTGGCAGGCCAGATGATTGGTCAGAATATGAAGAATGGCAGAGAGTGACTAAAAGGTTAATCAGGAAAAAGAAATTGGGCAAAAGGAAGCTGGCTGGAAATATAGAAGCGGATAGCATGAGTTTCTACAGGTATTTAAACAGGAAGGGAGTAGATAAAGTGAGTGTCGGTCCTCGAGTAAGAATGGGGAGTTAATAGATAATAAGGAAATGACGGATGAAATGAAGAAACATTTTGCTTGTCTTCACTATAGAGGATACAAAAAACATTCCAGTAATAGCTGTAAGTCGGAAGGTGGAAGGGAGAGAGGAACTTGGTGAAATTACAATCACCAGGGAAGTGATACTGAGTAAACTGATGGACCTGTGGGTTGACAAGTCTCTGGATCCACATGGACTTCATCCTAGGGTCTTAAAAGAGGTGGCTAATGAGGTAGTCGATGCATTGGTGTTAATTTTCCAAAATTCCCTTGATTCTGAAAAGGTTCCATCAGATTGGAAAGTAGCAAATATAACTCCCTCTATCCCAGAAGGGAGGGAAGCAGAAAATGTGAAACTGGATCAGTTAGTTTGACGTCGTGGAGAAGCTATAGGAATCAATCATTGAAGAGGTCATAGCTGGGTACTTGCAAAAACTCAAGGTAATCAGGAAGAGTCAGCATGATTTTGTGAAAGGAAAATCATGTTTAACCAATTTATTGGAGTTCTTTTGAAGGAGTAATTTCCACAGTGGATAAAGGGTAGCCTGTAGACCTGTTGTACTTCGATTTCCACAAGGCATTTGATAAAGTGCCAAATCAAAGGCTATTGCAGAAAATAAAAGCTCATGGCATAGGGGGTTACATATTAGCGTGGATAGAAGATTGGCTGGCAGAAAAGAGTATCCATAAATGGGTCTTTTATTGATTGGCAGCATGTGACAAGTGGAGTCCCACAGGAGTGTCTGCTGGGGCTTCAACTTTTCACAATTTATATCAATGACAGATGACGGGAGCGAACGCATAGTAGCTAAATTTGCAGATGATAAAAGATAGGTAGGAAAGTATGTTGTGAAGGTGACATGAGGTTGCAGATGGACATTGAGTGGGCAAAAATCTGGCATATGGAATATAGTGTGGGAAAATGTGAAGTGTTCAGTTTGGCAAGAAGAATAAAAAAGCAGGGCATTATTTAAACGGAGAACGACTGCAGAATTCTGAGTTGCAGAAGGATCTAGGTGTTCTAGTGCATGAGTCAAAACGTTAGTGTGTAGGTACAGCAATTAATTAAGAAGGCAATGGAACGTTATCCTTTATTACGCAAGAAATTGAACATAAGCAAGGATGTTATTCTTCAGTTATACAGGCCATTGGTGAGACTGCATAAGACGTAGGAGCAGCAGTAGGCCATTCAGCCCATCGAGTGTGCTCTGCCATTCAATGAGATCACGGCTGATCTGCTAATCCTCAACTCCACTTTCCTACCTTTTTCCCCATAACCCTTGATTCCCTTACTGATTAAAAACCTGTCTTTCTCAGCCTTGAATATACTTAACTACCCAGCCTCTACAGCCCTCCATGGTAAAGAATTCCACAGATTCAGTACCTTCTGAGAGAAGAAATTCCCCCTCATCCCTATCTTAATTGGGCGCTCCCTTACTTTGAGATTATGCCTTCTGGTCCCAGACTGCCCCACAAGGGAAACAACCTCTCAGTATCAAACCCATTAACCCCGCCTAAGAATCTTATGTTTCAATAAGGTCACCCCTCATTCTTCTTGACTCCAATGGGTACAGACTCAACCTCTCCTCATAAAATCCCTCCATACCTAGGATCAACCTAGTGAACTGGATTGGTCTGCCTCCAATGCCAGTATATCTTCCCTTAGATAGGGGGACCAAAATTGTTCACAGTATTCTAGATGTGGTCTAACTAGTTTTAGCAAGATTTCCCTATTTTTATACTCCATTCCCTTGGAAATAAAGGCCAACATTCCATTTGCCTTCCCTATTACTTGTTGAACATGTATGTTAGCTTTTTGGGATTCATGCTCAAGGACTCCCAAATCTCTGTGCTGCAGCTTTCTGCAGTCTTTCTCCATTTAAATAATATTCAGCTCCTCTCCTCTTCCTGCAAAAGTGCATAACCTCACATTTTCCCCACATTATATTCCACCTGTCAAGTTTTTCCCCACTCACTTAACCTGTCTATAACCATCTGTAGATCTCTTGTGTCACCCTCACCACTTGCCTTCCCACCTATTTTTGTGTCACCCACAAATTTGGCATCTCGAGTACTATGTGCAGTTTTGGCCTCCTTATTTAAGGAAGAATATAAATGTATTGGAGGCGGTTCAGAAGAGGTTTCCTAGATTACCTGCAATGAACGAGTTGTCTTATGAGGAAAAGTTGGACAGGCTGGCCTTGTTTCCACTGGAGCTTAGATTGAGGGGTGATTGATAGAAGCATATAAGATGCTGAATGGTCTTGACAAGGTGAATGTGGAAAAGATATTTCCCCTCGGGGTGAGTTCAGAACTAAGGGGCACTGTTTTAAAATTATGGGATGCCCTTTTAGGTCAGATGAGAAATTTTGAGGGTTGTGAGACCTTGGAACTCCTCAGGAGATAGTGGAGGCAGGGTCATTGAATATTTTTAAGGCGGAGGTAGATCCTTGTTAGGCAAGGGAATCGAAAGTTATCGGGTGAAGATGAGAATGTGGAATTTGAAACACCAACAGATTAGCCATGATCTTATTGAATGGTGGAGCAGGCTCGAGGGGATGAATGGCCTTCTTGTTCCTGTGTTCTTCCTAGAATTGATATATGGCATTGTCATCATTAAGAAGAGGGACACCATCCAGTAAACAAAATGGATTTTGTCCATTTGACCTTGGTGTATTGATGACTTCAAAAAAGCTTCATGTGTCATGACGGTCAGCATATTGTTGGATCTCCTGGGCTTTCTCTTTCCACCACATGTTCTTTATCTTCCAGATTTGTCTTTGGGCGCCTGCCTTGATCTGTTGGAAAGCTGCATTCTTGACTTCTGACCTTGGGTTGTCCAGGCAATGAAGCCTTCTCAGTTTTGTTCTGGAGGTCACATATTTCAGTTTAGTTTTCGTCATACCAGTCCCGGTGGTGACAATGCTCGAACCCAATGGGTACAGTTGACTTTATTTAATCCCCCTGTTCTGGAATTGAATTGAGTTGGATGTGTGAAGATTTTCCAGATTAATCATGAGCTGCACTTGGAATTCCTCTATTTCGTCAGTCTGCTTCATGTGTGAGATATTGATCTTTTCCCTTTGGACTTTGTGATGCTTTGGTGCTAGGTTGATGTTCATCAATACTGATTGAACAAGCCTGTAATCTGTTCAGGCAGCAGTCCCCCACATAGATCAAATGATGCAGGCATCACTTGGATCCTGGACCACCTTATTCTTTTCATGGCTGGCTAGGCTAGCATTTATTGCCCAACCCAATTGCCTTTGAGAAGGTGGCGGTGAGCCACCTTCTTGAACCGATGCAGTCCGTGTTGTAGGTACACCCAAAGTGCTGTTAGGGAGAGATCTCCAGGATTTTGACCCAGCTACCTGAGCAATGACAATCCAGAAGGTGCAAAAGCTTTGATCTAGGATGTCTCCATATGGTTTTATTTGTCCTGGCAGGAAGAGGGTGTTTGTTATCATGAGGCCATGCTGAACACACTGTCAGCAGAAGGACTCCATTTACATTTGCTTTCCCCACCCTGCATTTTCCCAATGCTTCAGCTCCTGACATTGAGGCATGGCCAACCCTGACATTAAAGACCCCCAGAAGAATAATCTTTTTAAGGGATGGCAGCAAGGACTTCAAGGTCAGGATAGAACATTTCCTTAACACCTTCATTGGAGTTGAGGGTCGGGGCATAACTGCTGATGCAGTGGCATGTTGATTACAGCTGAGCTGTTGAAGTGTCATCAGTCTTTCATTTTAGACAAATGGAGTTCTAGCAGTGCATTCAAGAACCTAGTCCAGGCGGCAAAACCAATCCTGGACATGAGGGTCAGCCTTTCCTTTCCACTAGTTATATCCCACTGCTTGCTCCTTCAGTTGCGCTTCCCCAGGAAGCCAGTTCTTAGAGCAGTAATGTGAATCAATTTGGAATCTTGACAATTCAAGTGATACGATTGAAGCTTTTCTTTCCAAACGGTCACTTTTGAGATTATCCATGAATGAGTGTTCTCAGATTTCTTTCTTTGACAACGCAGTTGGTTAATTCCACAGGGCCTGGAGAGAGAAATTCAGCACTTTTTTTAAGGGCATCTTTTCTAGTCCCCACCCCATTAGGGTTGAGAAGTGGTTTTTTTTTAATATCGTGAAGAGGACTGCTCAATCGCAGATGCTGCTGCCCAAAGGCACCTCTGTCCCAATACAGGTATCCTTTATGCATCTGCCGCCTGTGTACAGATTCTTGATTCCTGTACCTGTCACCAAATTCACCATTGCCAGGACACTTGGCAGTTGGACCTTAGTAGCAGCCTGCGCGTGGCTTTTAACATAGGGGATCTTCTGTAATTGTGTGGACAATCTTAACGGTTGGTGGTCATATTTCAGTGACATAACCAGGACTACCTTGCTACTGCAGCCTCCTTGCGCTTCCGCAGCTGGTGAGATGCACAGTCTTTCTTTGTCCATTCTGCCGTCGAGGAATTTTCAGACTGCAATTTGTCTGGCACCTCCCCCTGACCTTGTCATTATGGATGGCCCTACCAGGAGGCGGGAGCTCCCGACAGCATCTCTCAAAGGGATTGTTGGAGAGCTCTGCCTCCCCATGTCAAGGTAGTGATCAACAGAGGGGCACAAGTATTAAATGTCTTGGGAAAACTGGGATTATTCATTAAATAAGAAATACCAACCAGCACCAGCATGGGTAAGTGCTGGTTCTTGAGACACTATGTAAAGAGCTAGAGGTTCTAGTATTGTAGCCAAAATTTACCCATCTTCTCACATCACTAAAGCATTTGTTTATTTATTCATATTACTGTATGTGTAATTATTGCTGTCTGCAAGATGGCGTCACATTTGCCCATTACACACGAGCTTTAAAACTCTTGAACAACATAATAAGGAACTATATAAGTACAAACCTGTCATTCATCATTCTGTAACCTATGTTCCATCTTCGAGCGGTGTAAGATTGTAGAGTCATAGAGTGATAGAGGTCTACAGCACAGAAAAAGGCCTATCGAGTCTGTGCTGGTTAAACAAGTACCTAACTATTCTAATCCCATAGCCTTGTATGCGATGGCATCGCAAGTGCACATCCAAATACTTCTTAAATGTTATGAGGATTTCTGCCTCTACCACCCTTTCAGGTAGAGTTCCAGATTCCCTCCACCCTCTGGGTGAAAAAATTCTTCCTCACATCCCCTCTAAGCCTCCTGCCCCTTATCTTAAATCTATACCCCCTGGTTATTGATCCCTCCACCAAGGGGAAAAGTTCCTTCCTGTCTACCATTTTATACACCTCAATCATGTCCTCTTTCAATCTCCTCTGCTCCAGGGAAAATAACCCCAGCCTATCCAATTTCTCTTTCATAACTAAAATTCTCCAGCTCAGGCAACATCCTGGTAAATCTCCTCTGCACTCTCTCTATTGCAATCATATCCTTCCTATAATGCAAATTCCAGAACTGCACGCAATATTCTAGCTGTGGCCTAACCAGCGTTTTATACAGTTCCAGCATAACATCCCTGCTCTTATATTCTGTGCCTTGGCTAATAAAGACAAGTATCCCATATGCCTTCTTAACCACCTTATCTACCTGTTCCACTACCTTACAAATTCTGCCATTACGTTGTATGTGAGTACTATGGTGGTGATGGCAAACATCCTCATTGTTTCAGATACAAGATTCTTGATTAGCACAATTAAACTGTCATTCACAATGAACCTAAAGAAATGTTACCCAGGAGACGTATCATTAAAGATGTAACTGGTGTTTTAAAATTCTTCCCCGAGTCTGCAAGGCCTTGAACCGGTAGCACATAGTTCCTTGTAGATGCAGAGTAACTCCAGGCATGGAGTCGGACAGAAATGCTAATGCCACAGGCTTGGCATTAGTTTGATGCACAATAAGGATATTAATCAGCCTGATAATCGGTTTAAATATGATTCTTGTGAGGTATTGTTTGCAACTTAGCGTAATATAGTTTCTGCAGGTGTTACCAAATTTCATCTTTGGATAGAATTTAATGTTGAAATTCGAAAATTTGTTTTGTCAAGAATTGTATACACTTTGTCAGCATTGACTCAGAGGGGTATATCTCTTAAATAAGTTAGAAAGTCTTGAGTTCGAGCTGCACTCCTGAACTTGAGCACACAATCTTGGTTGACACTCTTATAGTACAGACTATCTGCCCTATCTGTGGTACCTTTTGCGTAAGGCATTAAACCAAGATCCAGTCTGTGCTTGGGTGGATGTGGAAGATCCCATGGTACTATGGTGATGATGGCAAACATCCTCATTGTTTCAGATACAAGATTCTTGATTAGCACAATTAAACTGTCATTCACAATGAACCTAAAGAAATGCTACCCAGGAGAAGTATAATTAAAGATCTAAGAGCAGCAAGAAAATTGTGTTTGTGAATTCTTTCTGCAGTGTTTCCTTATGTTACAGCAGTGCCTTCGGTTCGAAAGTAATTTATTGGCTTTAGAGCATTTTGGGACATCCTGAGGTCACGAATGCAAGTTCTTTCTAGAATTGCTAAGTGTTAACATTGTCCCATGCCTTCCATTTAAAAAGGAGCTTGTATCACTTTAATGAACTAAATTGGATACAGGAAATGGTTTAAAGAATTAAAGACATGCTAATTGCTAATGAATTTAAGCCATACAAAGTCTTGTATGAATAATGCAAATTATTTTAACGTGTTACTGATGGATTGTGTTTCCACAGGAACTTAGAAAACCTAGTTATGCTGAGATTTGCCAGAGAAGTGCTAAAGAATCTCTAACACTACAGCCACAGAAGGAGCAAAAACCCAACACTGCAGTCAGCAACAAAGATGACAAAAAAGTTCCAGAAAACCCAGTCGACAAAGAGTCTAAAAATAAAGACCTAACCATTGGAAAGGCAAACCCAGGGAAGCCTAGAGACCAGCGAAGACAATCGGGTCGCAGAACACCCCCTCAGGGCATCAACAAGCGTACAAATAAAGAGCAGCACACACCCCCAAAATCACCCAACTGAAGATGCAGAAATTGTGGCATTGATTAAAAGGTCTGGTCTGTTCAAGTGTAAATTCCCCCCCCCCCCCGCCCAAGTCTCCAATCAGAGCACAGAGGTTGTTGAAATAATGGGTTGCTGGAAAAGGGCTTGAAGGCAACAAAAAGCACTTTTTGTATTGAGTGAGAGTGTAATACTACTTGCCTTAGGCTACCACTTTTCAGTATTTGGTGAAATGTTGTGTAATGTCTACTGTAACTTAATCTCTTGCTCAGTTATAGATTGGGAAAAGATTCTTTGCCCATTTAAAGGTGGGGGGAATAAATGGAACCATGATCAGCAAACTGGCACAAGCATTATGCTGTGGGCCAGAATGTGGTTTTTTGTTCAGTGTGATTTTGTTTGCTGTAATTACACAAAGATAAAATGGGAAGCAGTGGACATTGGATCTACTTCCAAGCAGTGTTGCAGGTGGTTTTATGTTCCACAGATCTATTTAGCACGGAATATGATCAGTGTGTGAATACTGACATTTATTTTTTTTTAACTTAGAGGGTAGTGGCTTGAAGTACAACAAATCTCAAACCCATTAATTAGGTGTTAGTGGGAAGTGGTTGGAGTCATAACCTGGATGGTAGATTTAACAGAAAAAAAGCTCTCTAGTTTCTTTCCTTTCTGTTTTGGGTAGATTTCCATTGATCTTGATGCTTCAGAGTTTACTTTTGCACTGTTAATAGTAAGCGGCCTGTTGATTTATGGATAAGGGTAGGGCTTCTGTCTAATGTGTGACACAGTGATTATGAATCACTACAAAAGACTGGTTTACGTACCTCTGTGCTCTAAAGTAGGTGGCGATGGTTCTTTATTTTTTAATGCTCGTTTCCAAGTGCTTTTTTTCTTTAAAGAGAAACTCCCAGTCAATACACTGGCACCTTTTGGTAATTTGGTACCTTTATAGAGTACTTGAAATGGGGTGAGAATTAAAGTTTGGGAGTGGAATTCCCCCAAATTTTCACAATGTTTTTGTCTTGCCAGTTTTTTTTTTCTAATAGCGATTCATCTCTGCTGTGTGGAAAATGTTAGATTAGTTGCTGAGTTTTCTTTTAAAATATATAATTTCGAAGGACAAGAGTGCACTGAGTCTACTACCATCTACTAACGTTGCAGGTGATATGTGGATGCTTCTTGTTTTGCTACACAAGAAGAAAGTATTGGCTTTTTAACAATTCCTATGGCTAGTAGTCATAGTAACCCAGACTAATATAACTGCTTCAAACAAAGAAAGCAGTACAGCACTAGGCACAAACTAGCTGGTCATAGGAGAAAATGGGTAAGTTATTCCATAAAGGGTATTATTATTTCAACAACTGTGTTCTTTTCATGCTATAAATTAATTTCCATCCAGTGTCAAAATGAGAAACTTGAATTTCATTTTAAACTTGAAAATGACTTTGCCTTAACTTTTGTACGAGACAGATTTAGATGTTGCTATAAACTGACCCTGAAGGGTTGGAATGGGCAAGATAAGGTTACTCAGTTACATCTACTGTCACTAGTCTTACTGGGTAAATCAGATGTGTGCGAACTAGCAGTAAATAGCATTTTTTTGTAATATAATTTATGAAAGATCTTA
The DNA here is from genome assembly GCF_017639515.1 of Carcharodon carcharias. NCBI lineage: Eukaryota > Metazoa > Chordata > Chondrichthyes > Lamniformes > Lamnidae > Carcharodon > Carcharodon carcharias. Next base: position 38,553,313 of record NC_054469.1, on the reverse strand, counting down.
AAAGTTGGATCCTTTTTTCAGATTGTTAAAAACCCTGTAAATGCAAAAATAGTCAATACTGTATTAAACTTGTGCACTTGGAAGTGTGTGCTTTGCTTGTACAGTTGTAAATAATCAGAACATATAAAAGGTACCTTTAAAAAAACTGATATAAAAATATTGATATTGTTGGCATATCCTCAATGTTGCTGTTGAGCTGGATGTAGCAAAAAAAATTAAGTGTTGTAGTCTGGATATTTTTTTCTGATGTGCTGAACTGATTCTGCCTTCACTGCAAAAGGGGAAATTGGGGAAATGCAACAGTAAAATAAATGGCCTTTTCCCATTAATTCTCTCCTTTCTTTTGTTTCCTTCCTGTCTCCCCCAAACCCCACCAAAAAAAAACCTGGTTACTAATAAAACAGGTTCTAAAACTTTTGTCAGCCTGTTGATTTGCATCATTATTTTTAAATCTTAATTAACATCTCAGGTAACTTTAAAAATGCACACGTCAAACAGGATGAAATTATGTATAAACTTAATATAATTGAATGGTAGAAAATAACTAAAGCTGTTGTGCCATTGCATTCTTCTTTTACGAAGTACTCTCTTTTCCCCTGGTGCCAGTGTGTGCAGCAGTTTGACAACTTGTATTGGGTTAAAGTCAACTGTGGGTTAATTTGCTTGGCTGCTGAAAGTATGGTGATCAACAGCTGCATCTGGTAAGAATTGCTGATCACACAACCAGTTCATTATCTTGTAGCCAACTGGTACATTTTTTTATTGTGATGTTCAGCATCCTGCTATAAGTGTGAGTGCACTGTTAATTATTTGCTGTTTTTTTAAGTGAAGGGCACACAATTACTTGATTTCTGTTACTGGAGCAGGGAACTTTGACAGTCTCTGATCAGGAGGTTATAGTGGGTACTGTTATTTCCATGACAGCAGCTGAATATGAAATTGCATTGTTTAACTGTCAGGTCTGCGTAAGTTGCTGTGTCAAAGCACACTGGCATAAACTTGATCTAGGTAGGACAATTGAAACAGTGGATAAAGCACTAAAAATGAGTGAATCTATCAACATAAAACAGCTACCTGTTTATATGTTGCACCTCAGTAAAGTTACATAGGATAACAAACTACACAATGTATTGTGAACACCGCAACAGTACTATACAATTGATGTCACTGAGCTGTTAACATTAAACTGTTGCAGCCAATCATAATGACCCCTTTTTGTCTGTCTGCATGTAATGCAGTTTTAAAAAGCAGGAGATGGCCATGATGACGCCTATTGCTGTATTTACTTCGGCTTGTTGCAATTTTGTGTACTGTAACCAATTACACTAACAACAGTGGACAATTGAGGATTTTAAGGGGAGGTAATGGCAGAACCTGCTTTGGAGTAGAAATCTATTGGAAACATTGAGGGTTTTTTGTTTTGTTGTCTTAAAATGCTGCGATACAAACTGGAATCAAGCTTACATGTAAACTATTGGTAATTTAATTTTTCTTTTTGTGTCACAATGCAAAACTGTCTCATTTGAAAATGTAGCTTATGAAAAATAAATTGAGTTAGCAATTGTAAAGTGAATTTGCTGTTTTAGTGTTCTCTGCAATATGAATAATACTGACTCCTCAATAAGAATCGTTCTATTTCGTCTTTCTGCTGTACCACAATATAAATCTTTAGTAAAATACATGCATTTTTAGATGTTTCTACTGCTTAACATATTAGTTACTGCTAGCCCATAGTGGAACTGACTATCTAGGAAGTCGTCAACAAGGAACAATTAGTTGAGAACTTGCATTCTTAAGCTTTGAAATGAAATGTCTGATTAGAGGCCTCTGACAGCAAATGATATAGAAAAGGTAAATCTGGAACTGTAGAAAATAAACAGTGACTGATGCAAAGACACATTAGTAAAAGGCAAATATAGGATTGCTGGAAATTGATCATTTGCAGTGATCAATACTTAAATCATAAGTTCCAGAATATTTAATTTTGGAATTGTTTCAAAAAAATTGTGTAATGGTAAGTGACAAACTTATTCTGCAGTTAACGTTTCTCCATTTTTCATGTACACAAAGGAAGGTGATATGCAATGTAGTATCTTCATTCAATTATCAAGCCAAAACTAAATGGTTTCTTGGGTCATGTTTTGCATTAAATATTCTTCTAACTTTAAATTTGAGTATTGCTGAAAAAAGAGGCATGCTATCATCAAGTGCTATCTACTCATTGAATCTCCTAAGTTAGACATTAAGTTGAGTTTTGCAAGCATTGGCTGATTGAGTACAATCCGTATTCTGCCTATTTTGAACAACCAAGAGGTGTGCCATTTTATAAGATTCGCCAGTCATTGGGACTTGTGGCCTATGTTCTGGCCTTTTGTGTATCACTGATTTCATCACTCCACCTTTGGCATCATTGCCTTTAGCTGGCTATCACCAATGCCCAGGAATTCCCTCCATAAGTCTCTGTTTGTCTACCCCTCTCTCCTCCTTTAAAACACTTTATACAACTGACCTCTTCAAATAATCTTTCGGCTGCCTGTAATAACATATCTATGTGATAGTGTCCACAGTTTTGAGTTGGGGCTTCAGCTGACAGCCATATGATCATGCTGCAGTGCAGGACTGTGATCCATCGACACTTCAAATATCATCACATAGAAAAAGCTGGAGGCATAGAAAGGAATAAACATATGCAGCACTTGTACTTGTGCTAATCCTATTTCACCATTCTTTCCTTCCCCTGTACAGCAGCAGCTGCATTTGCAAGTGCTGCACAGTTGTAGGTGTTGCTTTTGGGTTGAGATTTAACCAAGACCCTGTCTGCTATTCTGTGGCACAATTTGAAGAAGAGCAGGGAGTTCTTCTTGACATCATGGCCAATATTCCTCAATAATGTTCAGAGGGAAGGCAAAGTAAAACTTGATAAGTTACCACCACTAGTGGGACAAGTGATGGAATGTATAGCCAGGCAGGGAAGCCTCAGTGAGAGGAAATGAAACTCGAGCTGGGTTTCTGTCAATGCCAGAATGTTGATAGATGCTGAGGTCTGTTAATATTTTCACTGCACTAGTCAGTACCTCTGGCTTCAGTTATATATTCGTTGCATCAAGTCTGATGCAATTGTCTGTAACTACAAAATTGGAATACTTGGCACAGCCTGGCCCTTAACCTCCTAAATGAAAGCAAAGCTTCACCGGTAATGTGTAAATTAGCTCAATAAAGGTCTGGGCTACCCAAGCTCATTCATTATTAAATTCACAATGAAACCCTACATGTATCTTCACAACCAGTGTGACTTGCAAGGTTTAGATTTGAATGTTTTGTGAATTTTTTTTGCCCTGAAGGGGAGGATGTCAGTGCTAAGGAATGACTGGTCTTTTTCCAATTTTGGTATCCAGTGTCAGCACTGAGCACAGTCAGATTACTTTTAGTTTGTGCAGGGGATGAAGCTGCTTTTACACTTTTTTTAAACTGTTCTTCCTGCAGATTCTGCCTTGAGTGTGGCATCAATTAGACTTGAAATCTTGAGTGTGGTTCTTTCATCTGGCACTACAGAGAGCATCCAGTTTGGTCTACTTAGTTTTTCTTTTTTTAGTACGCTAGCAGGTGTCCCAATTTATAATTATTCACATCTTTAGTGTCAGTGTGTGCTGTCAGATCTGCTTTTTTCTCCCCACCTTCTTAGCTGATATGTAAGGCCTTCTGCACTTCAATTTGATCCAAGGTTGGTGTCGCATGAAGGACCTGTTTTTGAACCTTTTTTTAAATAACTAGTCATTCAGGTTGTTTTTTCTGTTGATTCATAATTAAGTTCAAAAACAATATTTGCAGAACCACAAAGATACAAAGTAAATGAAGCACGAGTGCTTTGTCAGGTTTAATTTCCATCACTTTTCTCCAGAATTTTAACATTTAAGTGAACATTTTATTCTTAAAAAAATTGAGCTTGCTGTAAAATGTACCATGAAGTGGTGTTGTCATTTTTAAAAATAAAACTAGTATATTCAACCTGAATATACAACAAGTCTTACCATGAGCTGATTTGCCTCATACCCACAAACTGCAATACTGCCTTGTAACGTCATGCTATTCTGCCACTTCAATTCAGCCTATTTTCAGGTGTAACTCATGAAATTACATGCACTTAAGTATAATCTGTAATGCCCGCCAGAAATTTACAAAAGTAGATAGTTCAGTAAATGTTTGCTTCAATCTCCATTCACTATAAAATAAAAAGGAATCTGCTTGGTTCCATAAATAAGTACAGTGGCGATGTGCAATTGATGACTTGTAGCCTGTAGGCTTGATTTAAATTGTACTGAGAATTAAATAATCTAAAAGATGACGTGCATCAGCTTCGGCAAGCTAGAATGAAACAACTTCCAACCTAATATTGCCTATCCTACCTTAAGTGCCTGAGCAGTGGGAGAAATCTTGCACAATATGTTGCCTGGTTATGTGGCTCACGGGAAGTGAGAAATCACTTGCTCATAACTGGAAGTAGTTGGTAAGATATTTCCATCGTGTTTGTACTTGTTTTCCTCAGAAATGCATGCTGACCTTCCATGGTCTTGTGCTGCTCCTTGCATTAAGCTTTATTTTTGCCGATCGTGTTAATGTATTCATTTACATATACATTTATAATACATTTAGAGCTAATAGTAATGGGTAAAGAAAGGCAATAAATGGGTGTGACAGTGGTGTTAGGTAATTCCATGGTATGCGTCCAGTGGTGATGAAAGAGCAAATTGGGATGGTGCATGTCTTGTGATAACTCTAAAAAGGTTTGTATTATGAATGAGACCAGGAATAGTTCTAACATCACACCCATGCCAATCATGTCCATACATACTGAACCAAACCTTATCGGTGGGTGCACTTGCTTTAAATTGGTGTGGTAGAAAGGGTGTGAGAGTCATCAGTGTTATTGATGAGTGCCTCCTCCTGTTTGTTACCCAATGACCCTTGCAAGGACAGGAAAGTTCTGTATTAGAGATTTACTGTAGGTATGGATCTGCAGAAAGATACTTTATTTTAGACTGGCAGCTTGTTTTTTTTGTTAATGAAGGCTCAATTATATTTTATTTTGTCCATTAGAGGAGAAGGTTTTTTTAGTTGTTCAGTTGGACAACGTTTTCAGAAATATACACTGGCGCAGAATTTAATGCTGCGCAAGTGTTGAGTCTAATCCCTTAATGAAATAATATTTGAATCCAGTTCTGTTAATTTTGATGGGAGACATAATTATCATTTTGTATAATGTGTTACATGTTGTGTTTTAGCAAAAGTTACTTTCCACGCACTGAATAGATTGAAGAATTTCGAACGAACAGGAGCAAAGACTTGTATTACCAGAAGTTGCAAACAAAAAATGTTTCAAGTATTCAGCTCTGTAAATAGTCAATTTCAAGGAATGGTAAAACACAATCAGGTACATAACATAAGAACAAGGAGCAGGAGTGGGCAATTCAGCCCCTCGAGCCTGCCCTGCCATTCATTACAATCATGGCTGATCTCATTTCAGCCTCAACTCCAATTTCCTGCCCTCTCCCCATAACCTTTCAACCCGTTACTAATTAAAAATCTGTTTATCTCCTCAAATTTATTCAGCGTCCTTGCATCCACTGCACCCTGAGGTAGTGAATTCCACAGATTCACAACCCTTTGAGAAAAAACTAATTCCTCCTCATCTCTGATTTAAATCTACCATCCCTTAGCCTAAAGCTATGGCCTCTCGTTCTAGAATGCCCCAGAAGGGGAAACATCCGCACTATGTCTACTTTGTCTATCCCCTTTAACATCTTATATACCTCAATTAGATGTCCTCTCATCCTTCTAAACTCTAGCGAGTATAGGCCTAAACTGCTCAATCTCTCCTCATAAGACAAGCCCCGCGTCTCTGGAACCAATCTAATGAACCTCCTCCAGTGCAACTACATCCTTACTCAAGTAAGGGGACCAAAACTCTGCACAGTACTCGAGGTACAGTCTCACCAATGCCATGTACAGTTGCAACAACACTTCCCTATTTTTATACTCTATTCCTTGGGCAATAAATGCCAAAATTCCATTTGCCTTCCTTAATAGCTGCTGTACCTGCATACTAGCTTTCAGTGATTTGTGCATGAGGACACCCAGATCCCTCAACACTGAAGCATTCTGAAGTTTCCGTCTAAATAATAAGTTACCTTTTTATTCTTCCAACCAAAATGAATAATCTCATGCTTATCCACATTAAACTCCATCTGTAAAATTTTGGCCCATTCACCTAACCTGTCTATATTCATTTGTAAATTTCTTATTTCTTTATTGCAACTTATTTGCCCATCTATTTTGGTGTCATCTGAAAATTTAGCTAAAGTACCATCTATCACTGAATCCAAGTCATTAATATAAATTGTAAATAGTTGGGGCCCAAGGACCAAACCCTGTGGCACCCTACTCGTTACAACTTGTCATCCAGAAAAAGAGCCATTTATCCCAACACTCTGCTTTCTGTTGGTTAGCCAATCTTCTATCCAAGCTAATATAATACCCCTAACTCCGTGTGATCTTATCTTGTGTATTAATCTTTTGCGCGGCACCTTATCGTAGGCCTTCTGGAAGTCTAGATATACTACATCTACAAGATCCCCATTATCCACTTTGCTTGTCGCATCTTCAAAGAAATGGTTTGCTCAATACTTTTTGCCTAGTGATGGTGATTGTTCTAAGTTCTTCCTCTATATGCTCTGCACTACCTGTTACCATTGGGATGATACTAGTGTCCTCCACTGTGAAAACTGACCCAAAATATTGATTAAGTGTCACTGCCATTTCTGCGTTTCCCCACTCCCCAGTCTCATCCTCTAAGGGACCAGCATTCACTTTAGCTACTCTCTTTCCTTCTATATACTAGTAGAAGCTTTTGCTATCAGTTTTTACATTTTGCGCTAGTTTTCTTAATTTAGCTTTGCTCTTTTTATTATTTTTTTAGTAACCCTTTGTTGATCTTTAAAAGTTTCCCAATCTTCCCACCTTAGTTTTTGCCTTTGTTATCTTTAACTTGCTTGCTTAGCCATGGATGCTTTTTCCCCCTCTTACCATCTTTCTTCCTCATTGGGATATATTTTACTTGGGAATCGTTCCATCCAGTTAGCAATTTTGTCAAAACACCTCAAACCTTAATTTTGTGTAGACTCTTGAAGTTTTTGTCTTTCAAAGAAAACAAGCTCATCATCTCAGTCTGTTCTCATAACTTGATTTGCTGACAGCTGGATTCATCTTTGTTACTTGCTTCGATATTCTATCCAGTGCAGTAATGTTTTTCCTGTGATCCATATGCCCAAAACTGCAAGCAGGGCTCAAAATAGAAACTAACTATCTCATATAGCATAGTTTTCAAAGATTTTTTATATGGAAAGCTGCTAGCAAATATTAGTATACAGGTTTGATAATTTAAGATTTCTGTATATTTTTATGATCTTGCCTATAATGGCTGAACACACTCTGGGCATTTGCTAGATTTAAGATGGAGGCTACCTTTCCCTAAAGTTTTAAAATGGAGATTGGAGCTGTCTGAGAGTTGGAAGTCGCTTGGATGCAGGTTCTGGTTTTTAACTGCTAATTGAATTATTTTCTGAGAGCAATGAGTGGCCTCATTTGGAGATCTCCAAATGAGGCCAATGAGGCTTCAAAATTAACACTTAACAGCAATAGGAATAACTAGTGAATGCATCGCATCTTACACGGTGGACCATTAAGGAGGAATAAGTTCAAACGTTTGAAGCATCAGAAAGCCTTGGATATAGCTGTCATGGAATGAAAACAAATTCAACTATTTTGTCAAGCAGTCTTTTGATGTTGTTTTTGAACATATGCTACAGATTTTTAAAAAATACTATTAGTTCTCTTTAGTTTCTGGGATTGACAGCATGTTATGCACATACAGCATTGCCTCATGGAGATCTACATACGGCTTCCATCCCAAAGTATTATTGTATTACAAATTGCAAAAACATTATGGAAAATAGTATTTTACTCCTTTGTGGCCTTTTTCTAAGTATTTGTGCTGTCAGTATACTTTTTCACTGCCATCTTTCTTTGATCTAAATTAGACTTTGTTTTAAACTGAACATAAAACCAATAAATTGGTATACCCCGTCTTCTGGACTGAGCAAGGATCTGGTAATATCCAATGCGAACTGTGCCTTGTTGTTGAATTGCTGGTCTTTTGGCACATGCCACATTTACAGCATGCAGAAGGGCACAAGCTTTGGTCCATAGGAGACTTTGATGTAAGTCGAAATGAAATGCTGGGAGAAAGCCCAAGCTGTAACACAACAGAAATCATGTACTAATAAATCAGCCAAGAAAAAAAACAATACAGGACGCAATTCTTGGCATGTTCTGCTGAAGCGGAGATGGGCAGAATTCTGATCATCTCCTGGACTTCAAATTGAAAACATTTGTTAAACAGCAACAGAACTGCTTTCCTTTTGCACTATATGCCTCTACTAATGCTACCCACTATTATATTTCCCTTTTTACTACAACCAAGGACTGAGGGTTTCATAAATGGATCCTCAATAATTCTAGATCATTTTCTTCACATTTATCATTCATCCTGAGCCAGAATTTATGACTCAGAAACTAGGGTTTGAACTGAAAATCTAAGCTATTTCAGTACAGCACTGAAGTATTAACTCAGTTTGATGTGTCGTCCTTTGAATGGAACATTAAACTGAACACTCTCCAGCTTGTTTTAGTGGACATTAAATATATTAAAGATGGTGTTCCTCCAGTACTGTAGTCAATGTCCTCCCTCAACTTGTACTTTCAAAACTAGGTTAATAACCTGGTGCAGCTGCTGTTTGTAGCTACTCTTACCAGGAGATCTGCTATGTCACACACTCATCTGTCTTGCGCTATCATCACACGTCCACTATAGTTTGTCAGCAACCTCCCTGTGATGTCCGTCATCCAACTCTGTCTAGGTCGACCCCTCTTTCTATCGACCTCCATTTTGCCCTCTAGAAGAGATGTCTAGCTTTTCACTCTGACCAAAGGCCAAAATACTGACATTTTCTTTTCTGGATGTCACTTTTGAGAGTTCTTTTTATCCTTGCTATTTTAAGCACCTCTTCATTTGTCTCAGGCTCTTTTTATAGATTTTTTTTTAACATATGCCTTAACATCCAAATTTCAATGCCCTCTATTTTCTTCCACAGATTTTTCCTCCTTGTCCAAGTTTCTGAGGCATATAGGAAAGTGGAAAAGATGTAGCATCTTGCGAGTTTCTTTCTTTACACAAGCTTGAGTTTTCTTGTTAACGTATCCTTTACCTTAAATTTACTTTTGGCTTTCTTTTTCGTACTAATTTTGGCATCGCATCTACTGTTTGTCCTAAATTGACAAAACGTATCTACTTGTTCCAGTGTGACACCATCCACTTGAACCTTCGCTCCAGTTTCTTCTAATATATTCCTTCTAACTACCATTGTTTTTGTCTTTGTGAGCATTCATGCTCAATTCATATTCTAAACTTGTGGATTTTACTTTGATATCTTGTGGGGTCTCTTCTGCAAGTAACACTGTCATCAGTGTACCGCAAGCTTATGATCTTGCCTCCAATTTTCACCCCAGAAGTGGATCTGATTCTCTGACTAGCTTTTCTGTGTGCAGATTGAATAATTTTGGCGAGAGTACCCCTCTTGTCGAGTTCCCCTCTTCACTTCACATGGAACATGTCTAATTGTCCACCTTCTAGCCTGATGCTTGCTACTTGGTCCCACTATAGGCTTTAGATAAATCACTCATATTTACTGTCAATTTCAGCAGCAGATCTGTTAGCTTTTGGTAATAAACGGGATTGAATGTGTTTTCCTGGTCTATGAAACTTATCTATGTTGTTTACTTCTAGATATTTATCAAAGATTGTTCTTGGGTTAAATATTCCCCCTCTCATTCATGCTACAGGTCTAAATTCAGACTGCATTTCACCAATTTCTGCTTCAAATAGGTTTCTTTCTATTATTTTTGAGATCAGTTTCATGAGATGACTCGTTAGGCTTATAGTTCTAAATTGATTGGGCTCGATTGCTCTAGATTTCTTAGGTAACAACAAATAATGAATGTCTCGAGTCACTTGGAATATATTCTTTGGAGATATATCTGATCACAAATTTCTGTTATCATTTCTAATTCTTTTTCTCCAAGGGCTTTTAGATGTTCTGTTACTTGATTTATGGATCTTTTCCTGTACTCATCAATTTCAAAGCATTTTTTATATGAAGGATATCATGTTTGATCATTCATTTGACTTTATATTTTGAGGACTCCCTTGATTTGGGCCAATTTACAATTCAAATGTATTCTGTCCATCCCTTTCAAACAATATTTTAGCAATTTTGACTTTTTATGCACCTACTATCTATTGTTGGTGCATAACTCTCAATCTTGTGATTTCTTTCCAGTTCCAGTACTTTAGCAACTTCATCACAAATCTCATTATACCATTTCTCTTTAACCTGCCTACATGCATTCATTATTTTCTTTTCAGTTTTGTCATACTCTGCTGTGTTTCTTTCCGCTCTCATCATTGCTAGTAACTTATCTGTCATCCACTCCTTGTCTCTCCCTTTTCCATTTTGGTAATATTACCTTTGCAGCAGGTTGTAAACTCTTACATAATTTTTCGTTTGCTTTCTATTCCTGTTTCTGAGACCTCCTGCTTACGCTGTTTCCTCAGTCCTGAGGCATTCATACTTGCTTTTAACTTTGTGTGAGTTCCTCTGTTCTCAAGTGTCAGGTCTAAATGGTCACACTCATTTGATATTTTCAGTTTCATAATTTTTGCCACAAGGAGACAATGAGCTGAACTTGTATCTGATCGGGGCTACATTTGAATGTTCTTTATACTTTAAGATCAAAAAGCTTTCCTTTGATCTTAATCATCACTCCTCCTGAACTTGGCCAGTTACCTTGAACTGATCTCTTGTATCTTTTGCTTACTAGGATTCCTACTCCATTCCTTTGCCTCTCACCAACTGAAAAGTAAAACACGCTATCCTTTTCCATCCGACCAGATTCTACCATCATCTACAAGTCTTAGTAAGTCAATACATTTCCTTTCCATTACCTGTAAACAATTATCAAGCTATTGTGCCGGATATAAAGTCCTCATATTCCAAGTTCCTATTTTAAGGAGCTACCTCTTCCATTGAGTGTAATGGGCTCAGGAGTTGATTTCTCTTGAACTAGGTCAACTTCGTCATAAATTTGGTTATTTCGTTTGGCAAGGGCTTCTCCTTCCCCCTCACTATTAACAACAGAATCAGCTGCAGGGGCTTCGACCTCTTCTGTATCTCGTATTCTTCAGCTATGACTTTCCATGACTAACTATGGATCTTGCACTGTGAAGTTCCAAACTCCTCACAGGTGACTGGCTACATTTGCCTTACTAAGCATCATGACTGTGCCCTTGCTGGTCTACACCTTCTGAGCCATTGTTCTACTAATTTGTTGGGCACTTCTGTCTCTTCTGATTTTCCCAGTCTTTGTGCACATTAGAAGGGGCAACACCTCCACACCACACCTGCTGAAGCTGATGGCCCCCTTCACTTAGGTTTTTATGATTGCCAAGTTGAGATCCTAGGGTATGATCGCTGGTGTGCATAACCAGCTACTTGGAGTCATAAGTGAGAGTTGTGGGACACTGGTTCCTCCTACCCACACCTGTTTTGAAATAGGGGTGTGGCTCAAACATCTCCCAAAAAACCCCAAATCTAGTGATAAAAACAAAAAACTGTGGATGCTGGAAATCCAAAACAAAAACAGAATTACCTGGAAAAACTCAGCAGGTCTGGCAGCATTGGCGGAGAAGAAAAGAGTTGACGTTTCGAGTCCTCATGACCCTTCAACAGAACTGCAGTTCTGTTGAAGGGTCACAAGGACTCGAAACGTCAACCCAAGTCATGTGAGTTGTCTGATTTTCTCTTTGTATAACATAGTTGATGTGGTTCTAGCATTTGCCTAAATAGCTCAGTACATTTCCAAAACAATTTGTGTGAAACACTTTTAGATGTTTAAATGGACAAAAAGTCACTAGAAATAATACTCCAAGACAATACATCAAGTGGTAAGATGTGCTTTTGGGGTGGGGAGTGGTGTCTTTTATGACCCCTTAAATAATTGAGTACTGTACCCTCGATGCTTCACTAAAATTGAAAGATTTACTCCAGCCACTCCAACTGTTGCACTTGAAGTATTGGTTTGAGTATAGGGTGCTTTTGTTAACTTGGTTCAAGTTATATATAGGTCCAAAATGCTTGCAGTGAGGTTTCATGCCCCCTCCATCCGTCATAAAATAGAAATAAAATAAATAGGATGAGCAACATAAAAAGTAGAAACCTTAAATCAGGGCCTTGATAAAATTCACGGTGAAAAAATTTATGCTTTTAAGGAGCCATCAAAATGTGCATTGAGGTATTTTAACAAAATAGCTCCTACATTAAGGGCAGCACCTTCCAGTCAGCGAGCGAGAGCAGGCTCCGCTCACCAACACGTAAAATGATGCGGGTGTGTGTCTCAACGTCACCCCGGATCATTTCGATGGTCAGGCGGGCGCGCAGCTGAATCGGCTGTGCGCCTGCCGAACTGTCAACGACCTATCAAGGCCATGAAGAAACTAATTAAGATGATTAATGGACCTGCCCGTCCAGCCTTAGGGTTGGCAGGCAGGCCGGGAGCCCAGACAAGCCTCGGAAAAAACATGAAACCTCATCCACGGGCAGGATGAGGTTTCATGAGGGTAGTTAAATTTTTTTATGAAATTTTTCAATAAAAGTTATAGACATGTCCCAACACATGTGACTGTCACATGAGGGGACATGGCAAGGAAATTTTTTAATCACCTTTATATAAAGTTTTCAATTGGCAGCACTTTGCCTCAGGGAGATCTGTGGGCTCTTTTGTGCGCAAAGGAGCGCACTCCTAGCTAAGGGAAACACCCCCCTGCACAGGGAGCGCATAGCGCTCCCTGGTGGACATTGCGCTGGGTGGGCCCGTAAAATGGTGGTGTCCCCCCCCCACCCCACCCCCAAAAGGGGGTGCCAATCAGAAGGCTGCCCGTCCACGCTAGCTCCCGCTTCCTCTTTCTCCCCCACCCCGCCCCCCCCCCCCCCCCCACCCCCACCACCCCACCCCCCCAAACCCAAGGACAGGAGGAAAATGTTGCCCTAAGTATTCCATGAATCATTTCGTGGTGAGAAAGAACTCTCTGCCCTTGACCTTTAGCCACATAGCTATGCAACAAGGCGTTATGACCCATCATGTTCCTTTCAGGGAAAAACTCTACTTGCCGGCAGTTAAGTAGAAATACTTGCATTTGTATGACAGCTTTAATAACCTCAGTATTTCCAAGAGCATTTTACAGCTTACAATTAAGTACTAACAAAGTGTAGTTGCTGTTGTAATATAGTAAGTGCTGCAGCAGCAAGGTCTCACAAAGAGCAATGTGTTAATCAGATAATCTGCGGTTTGCTTGAGGGATAAATATTGACTAAGATATCAGGTAGAACTCCCCTACTGTTTAAATTAGTTCCAAGGTACCTTTTCCTCAACATCAGAAGGGCTTGGTTTAACACCACAGCTAACAGACGGCACCCTTCAAGTCTGCTCTGCCGTTCAATTCGTGGCTGATCTGGCTGTGTCTCAGCTCCACTTTGCTGCCTACCCCCTGTGGCCCTTGACTCCCTTGTCTGTTGGGAATCTGTAGCTCTGCCTTGATTAAGTTCAGTGGCCTGGCGTCTGCTGCTTTCTGGGGAGGAGCATGCCCCAGATCATTTGAGGGAGGTGGGTTTTCCTAGTCTGTCTTGGACAGTAGACGTTTTCTTGAACTGTGTCCCCTGGTTCTGGTCTCTCCTGCGGGTGGTGGCATCCTCCCAGTATTTGTTCTGTCAAGACTTCTCAGAATCTGGTGTGTTTTGATGGGATCGCCTCTCGTTCTTCTGTGCTCCTGTGAGTGTGGGCCCAGCCTTTTCAAGCTTTCTTCATGGGATAGGCCCCTCAAATTAGGAATATTGTAACCACTCTGGTTAAAAATTCCTCCTGAATGCCACATCAAGTTTATTTGCAATTATTATATTTACGGTCCCCTTGTTTTCGACTCTCCCACAAGCAGAAACATGCCCACAACAACCCTATCAAATTCCTTCTAAATCGAGCGGATTTAGAAAGGCTGAGTGGGTGGGCTAGAACATGGCAGATGGAATATAATGTGAACAAATGTGAAATTATCCACTTTAGTAGGAAAAAGCAAATGCAGAGTATTTTTTAAACAGAGAGGGGTTGGGAAGAGTTGATGTCCAAAGGGAATTTTGGGAACAAGGTGTCCTTGTTCATGAGTCACCAAAAGCTAACATGCAGGTGCAGAAGGCAAATGGTATGTTGGCCTTTATTGCAAGAGGATTTGAGTACAGGAGTAAAGAAGCCTTGCTGCAATTGTATAGAGCCTTGGTGACACCGCACCTTTAGTATTGTATGCACTTTTGCCCTTCTTACCTAAAGAAGGATTTACTTAGCATAGAGGAAATGCAGCAAAGCTTCACTAGACTGATTCCTCAAATGGTGGGATTGCCCTATGATGAGAGATTGAGGAGACTAGGCCTGTATTCTCTACAGTTTAGAAGAATGAGAGGTGATCTCATGGAAACTTACAAAATTCTTACACGACTAGACAGGGTAGACGCAGGGAGGATGTTTCCTTTGCTTGGGGGTGGGAGGTTGTGGGGTGGTGGTATGCGACCAGGGAACACGCTCAGAATAAGAGGCCATTTAGGACCGATATGAGGAATTTGATGGTGAATCTATGGAATTCTTTACCCCAGAGGGCTGTGGAGGCTCAGTCACTGAGTATGTTCAATACAGATAGAAAGATTTCTCGATGGTAAAGACATCAAGAGAAATGAGGATATTGTGGGGAAAATGGCATTAAGGTAGTAGACCAGCCATGATCTAATTGAATGGCAGAGCAGGCTTCCTCCTGCTCCAATTTCCTTTGTACCTCCCAACTGTGCAGCTTACCTTCACTGCTACATTGAAATGTCAGCCTGCGTGCTAAAGTCTCTAGAGTTGGGCTTGAACCCACAATCTTCTGAATCTGTTCAACTGTGGAGCCACAGTTGATACCTAATTAGCAACTCCGCCTCACAATTCATCTCATCTCATGTGCAGACCACCTTAGTACAGTGGTGTTTCACCACCAGGTAGCCATATCTTAATCATACTTATTATCACATAGCCAAGGTATGCTTGACTAAACTCTGAATTCCACTTTACTCCTTTTAAAGTGGTGGCAAGTTCAATTCAAGAATTTTGAGGTGTATCAAATTTTGGAGGATCAATTGCAATTAAGATTGTACGCTTATCTAACTTTTCCTGCCATTTTCAGCCAGGTATTTGTATAACCCAAGTGTGCTGTTACAAAGGAAAAACTGGAACAAGAGAATGCTGAAGCAACATATCTCACTGTCAGTTTTCTGGCTCTGTAGTATTTTCTGTTTCTATTGGGATGTCCATTTGTGGAAAAAAGGATTATATATTAGGCAAATGAAATGTAATTTCAGAAAAACTCCAGTTGGCACAATGATATTTTCACTGGAAAAATGTGGAAACTTTTATAATCAAATGTACAATTGCAGAGAATTTATATTCAATACTGCTGCGTATCTAAACTATATTAAAATCTCATCTGCATTTAGACTTTAACACAACTGTGTACATGTCTGTTTCCAGTTCCACAAGTTATAACTATCCAAAACACATCACTCAAATTTTAATGTCAAATCTTAATGTAAATATAACCAAATTAGAAATTGAACTGTTAATACTAGTAGTCAGCTTTCTATTCTAATTCAATTTATAGCTTGGAGATTATCATTGCCTTCTACTGAAGCAAAGTTAGAGGTGGTGCATTTAATCATGATCAATGGTTTGTTAATTCCCATTGCTGCATAAGGAGGATTGCGGTCCATCTAGCTCTTAATGGATACCAACTTCTCCATTTGTTAGCCTAAGATACCCGTTAATGGAATAATGTTAATTGTTAATTCCTGGGAAATAACCACTTAGTTTGAATGTTGTGCCATCTTCCACCGCACCCCCCATAACCCCAGTCGATGCATTATTATCTTATGCTTTTCGTTTCTCTTGCTATTTCAGCAATATGCTGCACAGCACCTGTCAAATAAATTGTGGAATGAACTGGTTCGGAAAGCACTCATCCTTTTCTGATCACGAGTCAAATATTTTAGGTACTGTACCTTATTTTGCCATGTAAGATATCACCCTTTGAAACACGGCTTTTAGCTCCACAATCAAATTTCAGAATATTAGTGTCCTGAAACTGTAGGCCTGAACTCCGTTAATGCTCTTTCCCTGCTTCCCTCCCCCAGTCTTCCAGCACAGTGTAATACTATTTGGAAACCAGCATTGCATCAAAGCAGTATAAATGTTGATTCTTCTGTAATGCATGAACATTTTCTTATTCACTTAAAATTTGTTTTGTCTTTTCAGAGATTCCCCACCCGCCCCAATAAATCAGAACTGAGAATTGTTCGAATTATCGGATTGCAAGTTCATGTATTATTAAATTATCTTAAAGGCACGTTGCCTAAAACACACTTTATCCTGTATTTCAATTGCTACATTATGAAATGCATAAACTAGAATGACAAGGGCCAAGGGAATCCCCATTTACTAATTGTCACCATAAAACATAACCTGGGTACTGTCATACTTGAATGTTATAATTTACAGTAAGTCCTCCCTTTAAGTCGCCCCGCTTAACATTGTTTCATTTTAAAGTCAAGTTCTTTTTCAGGCCCTGTTTCTCTGAATTATGTTGCGATTTTCATTTTTACGTTGTTGCGCGACATCGCTGTTGGCATCGTCTTCACGCATCAGCTCGTTAAATCTTCACCTGATGTCTGGTCCCCTGACCCAGTCGGCACCATTGTGAAGAAACGTATTTGCACTCGAGGGACCTTTGTCTACAGGGCTTTGTTTAAAAACAAAAGTTCTAAAAAGCAAGAGGTTTTTTTTTTTTTGCAAGCAAAAGCTGAAGCCTGTGCTGTGCATCCCTGGAGAAAGGCCCAATCTAAAAGCTGATTTCAACTCTTGAGCTTCAGGAGTGCCTGCTGTGGGTGAGACATGGGAGCAATTGTAGTCTGTGTGTGAGAGAGAGGTATTTGCTACTTTACACAGGTAAGGTAAAATTGCTTTCCTTGTTTGGATGAGAAGTACAGGGTGTACCCTTCAGGCGGCTGACTCTGCGATTGTTTGATTAATGTTGGAGCTCCCACAAGTCTGGCCTTTGTTCAAGTCTTCAGCAGGTGAGGCAGAAGCCATTTTAAAATCACTGGTAGCCAATTGCAGGAAGTTGAGGATCAGCATCGAGGCTGTAAATCATTCATAGCCGCCCCCACTGACACATTTTAGGGATGTCCTTAAAGCATCCTTGAAGAGGTAAAACATCTCCTCCAACTCACGGTGACCGACCAAAATAGGAAAAGATTTGCTTGGTAAGGCACCAAACGTAGCCTCTGCATGTTCCTGACAAAGTGTCTCTTTAAGTCAAGGTGATGGACGATGTGGAAATACCTCTGAGCAACTCCTCTTTCTGACCTTGCAAGCAACACCTGCCTACATGTGGCAGAGTCTGGAGGTTGCACATTAGACTTAGCAGCCATCTCAGAATATTGAACCGGAGTTGAAGCAAGTCATCCTCAATCCCAAGAGACTGTCTAAGAAGAAAGAGACTGGTGTGTGTTACCTAATTTGAATTTATACAGTATTTCTTCTATCTTTAGTGTTTTATTTCATTCTAAGTTCAGATAGGAATGCACATGTATGGCACAATATTTCAACTTGGGTTCCTTCAGGCTTTTCTCACCCGGAAAAATCAAACGCAGGCTTTAACATTGATTCCTTTGGGAACCCATGATTCACTTAAGTTGTTTCACTTAAAGTCACAATCTTCAGGAACACAACCACAACTTTTGAAGACTTGCTTAGAAAGAAAGAAATTTCATTTGTACAGTGGCTCAGGATGGTCAAATAATCCAACACATCCAATTAATTATGTCTGAAATACAGTCGTAGTTTGAAAGCAAATGACGGAGGCAATTTGCACAATGCAAGGTCCCCAATGACCTTTTTTTTGGTTGAGAGGCAACTGGTGAGGACATTAGGAGAACTCCGCTGTCCTTATCCCTTGGAAATTTTTTTAATCTCTGCTTCAACAGCTTGAGGGGCCATAGTTTAATCTTCATAAAAGCTGACACCTATGATCAATACAGTGTAGTATTAGGGTGTTCAGGGATGAAACTGTTGATGTGTGGAACTGGAGAAACAATACCACCCACAGGATGTAAGAGGCAAGAGTCAAGAGGAGAAAACTCATGGCTTAGAATGAGTAATATCTGTAGCCTGATATATCTGTAAATAGATATGTTCATCCAGTAAACCAGTTATTGTTCAGACATCTCCTATGTCTCTGCAAGTATTCCTTAGCCAGCCACGAGCAACATACATCTCTGAAATGTCAGAGATTAGGCTCTTGGAATGGACTCTGAACCTTGTGATTCAAAGGTGAGAGTGAAACAAACTAGAAACATAGCAAGAGGAGTAGGCCATTTAGCCCGTCAAACCTCTTCAGTAATTCAATGGGCTCATGGCTGATCTGAGACTTGACTAAGTATACCCGGTTTTGCTCCATATTCCATAATACCTTTTGGTTAACAAAAATCTATCCATCTCAGATTTTAAATTAACAATTGATCTAATATCAATTGCTTATTTGCAGAAGTGTTGCAAACTCCAACCACCCATTGCATATACGTTTTTTCCAATCTCACACCTGAAAAGTCTGAGGGTGGAATTTTCCCTGAATTACATTAAGTGCGGTAGCAAGCGGGTGAAGTAGAGTCCTACCCGCCAATGAAAATGGTGGATTTTCACACTGTATCTGCCTGAGCCCGCCTCATTATTTATGCATTCCTAGGAAACACACTGTTTCCAAGGCAGGTGAGGTCTCATTCGCCCACTCGCCAGCACCCTGTTGCATCATGCTGGCCGCCATGTTTAAAAGGCAGTCCACCAGCAAAGTGCTCACCACCACCAGCTCACCATTGCTGTCCAGGAGATATGGTCAGCAAAGGCAAAAAGTTTGCAGCCCCTGCTTCAATGATGCAAGTGACTGCTGGATGCCATAGAGGCCTGACTGGATCCGCTCTAACCCCACTCTGGCTGTAGGATCGATAGCAATGTAACCAACCTGACTTGGGAGGTGGGAGCGACAGTGGTCAGCGTGAAAGCCCTGTAGAGAAGGACAGCCTCCCAGTGCCACAAAAGGATGAATGATCTATGTTCCGCCAGGGTAAGTCGCTCTCTTCATCACTCTCAACTCTCTCATTCACAAACCATCACATACCCACAGGGCCCTCACTCACTGCATAGAGTCCCAGAGTGATAGAAGTCGACAGCACAGAAAAATAAGTACCTAACTATTCTAATCCCATTCTCCAGCACTAGGCCCCTAGCCTTGTATGCCATGGCATCACAAGTGCGCATCCAAATGCTACTTAAATGTTTTGAGGGTTTCTGCCTCTACCACCCTTTCAGGTAATGAGTTCCAGATTCCCACCACCCTCTGTGTGAAAAAATTCTTACTCACATCTCCTCTAAGCCTCCTTAAATCTATGCCCCCTGGTGGTTGATCCCTCCACCAAATGGAAAAGTTCCTTCCTGTCTATCTCATCTATGCCCCTCATAATTTTATACACCTCAATCATTCCCACCTCAATCTCCTCTGCTCCAGGGAAAATAACCCCAGTCTATCCAATCTCTCCTCATAATTAAAACTCTCCAGCCCAGGCAACATCCTGGTAAATCTCCTCTACACTCTCTCTAGTGCAATCACATCCTTCCTATAATGTGGATTCCAGAACTGCACCCAATACTCCTTAGCTGTGGCCTAACCAGCGTTTTATACAATTCCAACACCACCTCCCTGCTCTTAAATTCTATGTGTTGGTTAACAAAGGCAAGTATCCCATTTGCCTTCTTAACCACCTTATCTACCTGCCCCGCTACCTTAAGGGACCAGTGGACATGCACACCAAGATCTCTCTCATCCTCGATACTTCCCAGGATCCTACCATTCATCGTGTATTCCCATGTCTTGTTTGTCCTGCCCAAGTGCATCACCTCATACTTATCCGGATTAAATTCCATTTGCCACTGATCAGCCCATCTACACCTACATCTAAGACTATCCTTACTATTTACCACCCCACCAATGTTCGTGTCATCCAAGAACTTACTGATCATTCAAGTCTAAATCGTTTATATATACTACAAACAGCAAGGGACTCAACACCAATCCCTGTGGAACTCCACTGGACACAGACAGGCATCCAGTCACAAAAACACCCCTCGACCATCACCCTCTGCTTCCTGCCACTCATTCAATTCTGGATCCAATTTGCCAAATTGCTTTGGATCCCATGGGCTCTTACCTTTGTTATCAGTCTCCCATGAGGGACCTTATCAAAAGTCTTGCTGAAGTCCAAGTAGACTACGTCAAATGCATTGCCCTCATCTAAGCACCTAGTCACCTCTTCAAAAAATTCAATCAAATTGGTCAGACATGACCTCCCCTTAACAAAACCAT
The DNA here is from genome assembly GCF_017639515.1 of Carcharodon carcharias. NCBI lineage: Eukaryota > Metazoa > Chordata > Chondrichthyes > Lamniformes > Lamnidae > Carcharodon > Carcharodon carcharias. Next base: position 38,532,603 of record NC_054469.1, on the reverse strand, counting down.
GCTGACTTTCCTTGATTAATCCATGCCTTTCCAAGTGTAGATTAATTCTGTCTCCCAGAATTGCTTCCAATAGTTTTCCCCACCACTGAGGTTAGACTGACTGACTGGCCTGTAGTTCCCTGGTTTATCCCTCCCCCACACCCCTTCTTGAACATTGGCTGCCCTCCAGTCCTCTGGCACCTCTCCTGTGGCCAGAGAGGTATTGAAAATTTTTGCCAGTGCCCCTACTATCTCCTCCCTTGTCTCACTGAACAGTCTCGGATACATTTCATCCGGGCCTGGAGATATATCTACTTGTAAGCCTGCCAGACCACTTAGAGTCTCCTCCCTTTCTATGATAATTTCTTTGTATAAAACGCTGGTTAGGCCACAACTAAGGAGTATTGGGTGCAGTTCTGGAATCCACATTATAGGAAGGATGTGATTGCACTAGAGAGAGTGCAGAGGAGATTTACCAGGATGTTGCCTGGGCTGGAGAGTTTTAATTATGAGGAGAGATTGGATAGACTGGGGTTATTTTCCCTGGAGCAGAGGAGATTGAGGTGGGAATGATTGAGGTGTATAAAATTATGAGGGGCATAGATGAGATAGACAGGAAGGAACTTTTCCATTTGGTGGAGGGATCAACAACCAGGGGGCATAGATTTAAGGTAAGGGGCAGGAGGCTTAGAGGGGATGTGAGTAAGAATTCTGCCTGATTTCCGTACCCACATCATCCCTCTCACTTGTGAACACCAACACAAAGTATTCATTTAGAACCCTACCTACATCTTCTGGCTCCATACACAAATTACCACTTTGGTCCTTAATGGGTCCATAATCTTAAGGTCCATAATCTTTCCCAAGTTATCCACTTACTCTTAAGGTACTTATAAAATAACTTTGGATTTTCATTTATTTGACCTGCCAATGTTTCTTCATGCCCTCTTTTTGCTCTCCTAATTTCCTTTTTAAGTTTTCCCCCCCACCTCGTACATTTTATATTCCTTTAGGGCTTCCATTGAGCCCTCGGTATCTGGCATAAACCTCCCTTTTTCTCTTTATCCAATCCTGTATATGCCTCGACATCCAGGGTTTCTTGGATTTGTTGGTCCCACCCTTTACCTTTACTGGAATATGTTGGCCCTATACTCTCCATATTTCCTTCCTGAATGAGTCCCACTGCCCTGACACAGGTTTATCTAAAAGTAGTTGCTCCCAGTTCACTCTGGCCAAATCATATCAGATCTTATCAAAATCAGCCTTCCCCCAATTTACAGAATCACAGAATCAGAATCACAGTGCTGAAGAGGCCCTTTGGCCCATCGCGTCTGCACCGACATGTGAGAAACACCTGACATACCTACCTAATCCCATTTAGCAGCACTTGGCCCATAGCCTTGAATGTTATGACATGCCAAGTGCTCATCCAGGTACTTTTTAAAAGATGTGAGGCAACCCGCCTCCACCACCCTCCCAGGCAGTGCATTCCAGACCGTCACCACCCTCTGGGTAAAAAGAGTTTTTCCTCACATTCCTCCTTAACCTCCTGCCCCTCACCTTGAACTTATGCCCCCTTGTGAATGACCCTTCAGCTAAGGAGAACAGCTGCTCCCTGTCCATGCCCCTCATAATCTTGTACACCTCAATCAGGTCGCCCCTCAGTCTTCTCTGCTCCAACGAGAACAACCCAAGTCTATCCAACCTCTCTTCATAACTTAAATATTTCATCCCAGGCAACATCCTGGTGAATCTGCTCTGCACCCCCTCCAGTGCAGTCACATCCTTCCTATAATGTGGCAACCAGAACTGCACACAGTACTCCAGCTGTGGCCTCACCAAGGTTCTATACAACTCCAACATGACCTCCCTACCTTTGTAATCTATGCCTCAATTGAAAAAGGTAAGTGTCCCATTTGACATTTTCACCACCCCATTAACATGTCCCTCTGCCTTCAGAGATCTATGGACACACATGCCAAGGTCCCTTTGTTCCTCAGAACTTTCTAGTGTTATGCTGTTCATTGAATACTTCCTTGTCAAATTACTCCTTCCAAAGTGTATCACCTCACACTTTTCAGGGTTAAATTCCATCTGCCATTTATTTGACCATCCTGTCTATATCTTCCTGTAGCCCAAGACACTCAACCTCACTGTTAAACACCCGGCCAATCTTTGTGTCATCTGCAAACTTACTAATTCTGCCCCCCACATAGTCATCTATGTCATTTATATAAATGACAAATAATAGGGGACCCAGCACAGATCCCTGTGGTACGCCATTGGACACTGGCTTCCAGTCACTAAAGCAGCCTTCTGTCATCACCCTCTGTCTCCTACAAATAAGCCAATTTTGAATCCATCTTAGCAAATAACCCTGTATCCCATGTGCATTTGCCTTCTTTATAAGTCTCCCATGTGGGATCTTGTCAAAGGCTTTGCTGAAATCCATATAAACTACATCAACTGCACTACCCTCATCTATACACCTGGTTACCTCCTCAAAAAATTCAGTTAAATTTGTAAGGCATGACCTCCGTCTGACAAAGCCATTCTGACTATCCCTGATCAAACCTTGCCTCTCCAAGTGGAGATAGATATTCTCCTTCAGAAGTTTCTCCAATAGTTTCCCTAGCACTGACGTGAGACTCACTGGCCTGTAGTTCCCTGGCTTATGTCTACAACCCTTCTTAAATAGCAGAACCACTTTAGCTGTTCTCCAGTCCTCTGGCACCTCCCCATGGCCAGAAAGGAATTAAAAATTTGGAACAGAGCCCCTGCGATCTCCTCCCTTGCCTCTCTCAGCAGTCTGGGACACAAATCATCTGGACCTGGAGATTTGTCCACGTTTAAGCCTGCCAACACCTCCAATATCTTGTCATTCCCTATATCAATTTGCTTAAGAACCTCGCAGTCTCTCCCCGAGTTTGATACTTTCATCCTCATTCTCTTCGGTGAAGACGGATGTGAAGTATTAATTCAACACTCTACCGATGTCCTCTGGCTTCACCCATAGATTGCCCCCTTGGTCCCTTATGGTCCCTACTCTTTCACTGGTTATCCTCTTCTCCTTGATATACTTATAGAATATCTTGGTATTTTCCCTGCTTTTACCTGCCAGAGCTTTCTTATATCCCCTCTTTGCTCTCCTAATTGCTTTCTTAAGCTCCACCCTGCACTTTCTGTACTCCACTGTTGATTTGCTTCTCTTGTACCTGCTAAAAGCCTCTCTTTTCCTTCTCATTATAACCTGAATATCTCTTGTCATCCATGGTTCTCTGGGCTTGCTACTCCTTCCTATCACCTTAGAGGGAACATGTTGAACCTGTACCTTCCCCATTTCCTTTTTGAACACCCCCCACAGTTCCTCTGTAGATTTAGAACTCTTGATTCCAGGCCCATCCTTGTCCTTTTCCATAACAACCTTGAATCTAACGGAGTTATGATCACTATCTGAAAAATGCTCCCCCACTGATACCTCAACCACTTGCCAGGCTTCATTCCCGAAAATTAAGTCCAGGACCACCCCGTCTCTTGTAGGACCTTCTACGTACTGGCTTAAAAAGCTCTCCTGGATGCATTTTAAGAATTCCACTCCCTGTAAACTTATCACACTATGACTAACCCAGTTAATGTTGGGGAAGTTGAAATCCCCCACTATTACTTTGCTAATATTTTTACACTTCTTGAAATTTGCCTACATGTCTGCTCTTCTATTTCTCTCTGACTGTTTGGGGGCCTACAGTACACTTCCAGCAATGTGTTTGCTGCTTTTTTGTTTTTAAGTTCTACCCATATGGCATCATTTGAGGAGACTTCTAAGATGTCATCCCTCCTTTCTGCTGTAATTGATTCCTTGATCAATATTGCAATACCCACTCCTCTTTTACCTCCTCCCCTGTCTTGCCTGAAGACCTATATCCTGGAACATTGAGCTGCCAATCCTGCTCCTCTCTCCACCATGTCTCTGTGACAGCAATGACATCATACTTCCATATGTTAATTTGTGTCCTCAACTCATCTGCTTTATTCGTCAGACCCCTTGCATTAAACTAAATACCATCCAACCTTGCCAAACTCCCTCCATCTGCAAGCCACTAAAAAGAGTGGAGGGGCGGATTCTTGAGAAGCGGCTCTGACGATAGCTGTGACTCCTGAAGGTGGAAAGCTGTGTGGCGAGGCGACCATATTCCAGACTTTTATGAGGTCCTGGTAAAATGTAGGCAATGAGCCACAAAGGCCCCTCAGGTCTATAAACAGGAGCTGCACATCATAATTCATAATTCACCATGCACCTGGCCAAAGAAATACCTTCCCAAGGCAAACCATCTAGGAGGGGGCTCGATGTTAAGGCATCACTTCAGGGCCTGAAGGCAGAAAGTCGCCACCTGGGTGCGCAGGCACACCAGCACCTGGCCGCCCTCCCTAAGCGGGAGACTCAGAACCTCAGCAGTGACCCGGTGCAGCTTTTTGTCCCAGAAGAAGTCGAGGAGCGTTCTCTGGATTTTTGTGACAAAGTCCGGGGGAGGGGTCAAAGTGACCAGCCAGCACCACAACATGGCCGCAATCAGCTGGTTCATGACCAGAACTCGACCCCGGTAAGACGACACTCGGAGCAGTCCTGTCCAGCGCCGCCGCAGGCGGGTGGTGACTTTGGCCTCCAGCTCCTGCCAGTTCGCCGGCCAGGATTCCTCAGCAGGGCAGAGGTGGACCCCCAGGTAGTGGAGGCTGGTCCTGCTCCAGGTGAAAGGCCTGAGCTCCTCGGGTAGGGGATCCATCTTCCACTGACTGACCAGAATCCAGAACACTTGTCCCAGTTGATCTTGGCAGAGGGCGGGGCAGAGTAGATCTCCTGGCGCTCGAGCATCCTTGACAGGTCAGCCGGGCCGGTGAACATGAGCATGCCATCAGCGTAAGCCGAGAGGACCACCCCGATGCCCGGCCCGTGCAGAACCAACCCCGACAACCTCCTGCTCAAGAGGCAGAGAAAAGGCTCCATGCAGATAGAATACAATTGGCCAGACAGGGGGCAGCCCTGATGCACCCCTCTCCCAAGTGAAGGGGCACTGTCAGGGTCCTGCTAACCCACTAGACACTCTGCAGCAGCGTACAGAAATTGGATCCGGGCAACGAACTGCATCCCGAACCTGAATGCTCACAGAGACCCGAATAAATATTCATGATCCACCCTGTTGAACACCTTCTCCTGGTCAAAAGACAGGAAGGTGCTCGACAGGCCAGTCCTCTGGGAAAAGTGGGTGATGTCCCGGAACAGATGGATATTATCAAAGCCGGTATGGCCCGGGACTGGTCAGGGTGGATCATGGGGTCCAGCACAGGTGCCAAGGTGAGAAGACAAGGCCCTGGCAAGATCTTGTAACCCGTGCTGAGGAGGCACCGGTTCTTAAGGTGGTGGAGATCCCCCTTCAGCAGCAGAGCAATCACAACCCTGCGCCACGAGGGGGGCATCTCCCCGGTCGCCATACTCTCCCCCAGGACCCTCACCAAGTCGTTCACCAGGACATCCCAGAACATCCTGAAGAACTCCACTGGTAGCCCTTCCAGCCATGGGGACTTGCCCCTGGAGAGGCTGTCGAGGGCGCTGGTCTGCTCCCCCAGACTTTTATAGGGGAGTCGAGCTTTCCTCCTCCTCCTAAAACTCCTCGACCCTGGATTTCCGCCTCTTTGTCGACCCCTTCGTGTACTCCTGACAGAAGACATGGACATGAGTCTTGCCCACGTCCCACCATAGCCTCAAGGAGGGGAAGCCTCCCCGCTTCCTTCTCCAGCCGGCCCAGAAACGACGAAATGAGTCTAGGAACCGCTCGTCCTCCAGCATAAGGTTGTTAAAGTGCCTGTACGCGGACCCTGTCCGAGTACAGAACGGAGCGAGCTCCGCCCACACCACTCAGTCTGTGCATGGCACCTGCCGCACAGAAGCCGACCGAATGCAGCATACGAATGCCTTGGAAACACAAAGCCAGCTGAGTCTGGACACTCCGACTCCAGGTGAGACAAAAGTGAAAACGCCGGAGTCGGGATAGAGATTTTGCCTGATGTCCACCAAGTCGAAGGACCCGACCAGGTCCCGCAACTTACTCACACCCAGGGAGCAGTGCTGGGCACCATGATGGTCCCTGGCCCTGAGGGTACAGTTGAAATCCATCCACAACCACCCCCCCACCACCCCCCTGCCGCCAGGGGGCAATGCACTTGCCCGCATTAATGGAGCCAAATTGAGTGGACACTTCCTCAAAGAAGCTCACTTGCTGCTGCCCGCCCAGGGGAGGGTACACGTTCACAGGGTGAAGTGCCACGCCCCCGAGGCATACAGTAAGGTGCAGCAACCGGCCTGGCACCAGCTCTTTGACCCCCAAGATCTCCGGCTGAAAATGTGGGGCCAAGAATATAGCCACACCGCCAGAACTCGAGGTTAGGTGACTCATGTAGATCCCCCCTTGCCACTCCAGGAGCCACTTAGCTTTATCCCCCGGAACGGTATGGGATCCCTGCAGGAAGCACACCACATACTCCCCGTCCCTGAGGGCCGAGAAGTTCTGGAACCTGCGCTGTGCATCCCTGCTGCTGTGGATATTGAGGCTGGCTATGGTAGTCTTCATTGTCAGGAGTATGTGCTACCATCACCATGCCTAGTGTAAGAAGGTGAGGATTATTTTAATCCTTCCTCTCCTTCAGTGCCCAGCGAGAAACGTGTAGACCCTGCTCTTAACCTTCCGGTCCAGCCCAGACTAGAACACGAGGAAAAGAATGCCACCAGTCCAGGGCCGACTGGACCCTGTCTCGGTGACCGGGATTACTCATTAGAACATCCGGGAGCTCCTGTAAAGGAATGAGGGGAGAATCAGTGGGGGGGCACCAGGGGATCCACCACCTCACTCGACAATGACTCTAAGTCGTCCCCGGTGCTCACCACTGAAACCCCGCTCTCCTCCAGGTCATCGACTCCAGCTTCCAGCCCTTCCCCTGTATTGAGTATGGGGCTGGTTCGGAGCTGCCAGGTGGAGCTCCACCTCCACCTCAATCCCACCCAAAGGATAAAAGGCAGGGGGGTCCTCTCTGGTCACCTCTTGGGGATATGGACCAAAGGCTGGCGGCGGCAGCTCCCCCCGCACCCACCACCGCCCCCCCCTCCCCCCACCCCCACCCCAGGTACCAGCTCGCCCAGTGAGTCCAGAAAAAGCTCTGGACCTGGCACGAAGGTGCCCAGCACTGGAAGTTGGGAGGGGCCCTCCCTGCTACTGCCGCCCGATGACCCAGCGGTGGGGGCCATGAAGGGACTGCTGCAGTCCACTGGCGGGCCAGATAGCACTTCGGCACAAGGTGGGTGGGGATGGAGCACCACCGCATGGGGCGATATGCTCACCGGCACCCGATGGGGGGGGGGGGGGGGGGCGCCCTTCCAGGGAAATTGCAGCAAATTGAATGGGGAGGGTTTGGGCTCCACCCACCCCCCTGCCCCGGAGGGCAGAGCGAGGAATTAAGGGGCGGAGACGCCACCACCACTTCACTTCATGGTGGGGGGGGGAGAGGACACATCTGACCTCGCGGATTGCGAGGTCCTCCCCCTCCGAGGGGTGGCGTCTTTTCCGGGATGGCTGGGGAGAATTCCATCTGCGAGGCGCCTGCTGCCTCGTCCAGCCCCTCCGGACGCTCTGTCCTCTGGGGTTTGGGCAGGTCCACCCTCTTTAATAGGTCCACTGGCTCGGGTCCCAACGCCGCCGGACCCGGGAATCCGTGCGGGAATGATGCTGGGCTCAGCACATGGCGCTGTGACGCACACCGGCCCGGGAGCACACGCGGACACGACGCCGGGGCCGGATGGCTTTTGTCTCCCCTGAGCCGGGGACCTCAGGGGTCTGGAGATCAGGGTGGGCTTGGGAGGGTCTGGGAGGGGGCCGCCTCCAGATGGCAACCGAGATGGCGGTGGTTGCCGACGGCGACTCCCCTTGCGGGGAGGAGGATGGAGCAGCAGTGAGGGGAGGAGCGGCGGTGCCAGCTGCGGCTGTCTGGATGGTATTGGCGCCCTTGGAGGAGGGGCAGTGCTTCCTCACAGGCCCCACCCCCTTGCAGGCATCGCACCGCACGCCATCCGCTGTCCAAAAAATATGGCAGGTGGCCCCCTCGAACTTGACATCAAAACCCCCCTCGGTGCACTCCACCTAGGCCAGGCGTACAAACACCTGGTGCCGGAAGGAGTACACGTGACGGAGGCTTGACCACCTTCAGGTCGAGTAGGATCGGCACCATCCCTGCCCTCACCTCCCACAGACAGGGGTGGTTGTGGGGGGGGTGGTGGAGGAGCCCATCAGGGACAAAGGGCGGGATGTTTGATAGTATTAGCCTCTGGGCGGTGGGGTCCAGAGGGTCTACCATCAGGAACGTCCCATCTACCGCGAGCCCCTTTTCGAGGGCGAGGTGCACCGCCCTCTCACCCTTTGGAAAGAATGCGGCCTTCCTGTACATTTTCGAGGCTGCGAGTATGGCCGAGGGGCTGACAACCCCGGCCAGGAGCCTTTACGCAGGCCTCGATGGTCATTGATGGGCGGGTGTAGCACTTCACCCCAAACTGACCTGTCAGCAATTTAAATGGTGATGGGGCCGCAGGAGATGCAGGGGCCAAAGAGGCCAATGTCCCAGCATAGGTGGCCCGAGCGGGCCCAGCCACTGGCGAAGATGTTGTCACCACCAGCGGGGAGGGCTACACCCACCCCTGGTACAGGTAAAATATACATAACAAACAGAGCAAAGGGGGAGTGGGAGTAGGGGAGGGTGGGAGGGGGAGATGGGACAAAGGTGGGAAGGTTTCTTGACGTGGCTGGGGGGGGATTTGGGGGTTCCAATGTTCCACTGCAGGGGGGAGCGAGTCTTCACCGAGGCAGCTGGCACTGCCCAGGCACAGTTCAGGAACAATGGGTAAATGTCTGTAGATGCAGCTGGCTCTAGGCAGTGCTAGCACACCCAGACAAGAGAAGGGAGGGCAGAATAGGGTGCAGATGGTCTTCCCCTCAGTCTCAGTTCAGTCTCTCAAAGCCATCCCTTCTTGGATGTTCAATTCCTCCCCCAGCAGACCACCAGACAGACAAAAGGCAGTTCTTTTCTCCCCCAGGCAACCACCTCTTGCAACAAAAGTCCTCCTCCTCCAGCTGGAGTTTGGTCCTCTCCCTCCAGCTCTCCCTAAACTCCCACTTCCAGGTTCTTCAGGCCTTGCTAGGCCTTACAAGGTTCTGCCCTGCAGTAGCAGATTGTAATAGCAGCAGCAGCAGCCTTTTTGGTAGCAGACTTCTTGCTCTAGTTGAATGCTAGAAGGAAATCCCACAGCAGCAGAAACAGCCACTGGAAATCCCACAGCAGCGGGAGCAGTCACTGGAAATCCCACAGCAGCGGGAGCAGTCACTGGACATCCCACAGCAGCGGGAGCGGTCACTGGAAATCCCAAAGGAGCGGGAGCGGTCACTGGACATCCCACAGCAGCGGGAGCAGTCACTGGAAATCCCACAGCAGGGGGAGCAGTCACTGGAAATCCCACAGCAGCGGGAGCAGTCACTGGACATCCCACAGCAGCGGGAACGGCCACGGGAAATCCCACAGCAGCGGGAGCAGTCACTGGACATCCCACAGCAGCACTTTAAGGTGGGGCTGGCCCCCATCACACCATCTGTTATCAGTGATGCTTGAACCAGCTTCTGCAGGGCTGAGTTGCTGAAGGCGGACACAGCATCAGATGCGTCTGAAGTTTTATGGCTGTGCCTCTGAGATGGCCCTGATCATGATGCACAAGTGAGCTGCCCTTGGCCAGACAGGAGTCAGACAATCTCAGAGGCTATGCGAGGATCTATGGAGTGTCCTTATTGCATGTTGTCATCATCCTCCTGCGATTGAGCGACTATTAGGGCCTCCACTGCATCTCCATGACTGGAGCATTCTCACAGAGGGTATGCGCGCTGCCATAATCCAGACTGGACTCAAACGTTCACAACTGCGATGTGAGGATCTATGGGGACACCTCACTGCATGTCGTCATCACCCTCCACAAATCTGGCAGCTATGAGGGCCTTCCTCGAGCGCCTGCCTCATTTAGCCAGTGCGACATCCTCATCCCCATTGGCGTCCTCCTCATCGAAGGAGACCTGCAGCTCCTCAGCCAGCTCCTCCCCACCAGGTTGTAAAGGGTGCAGCAGACGACAGTGATGAGTGACAACCTCTGGACTATATTGCAGGCCAGATCAGTCCAGGCACCGGAACCAAATCTTCAGCATCCTGATGGTCTGCTCCACCAATTTGTGAGCTGCTGCAGCCTGAGTGTCATCAGGTGTCATCAGCCACGGCCTCTGTGGGTAGCCCTTGTCCCCAAGTAGCCAACCCTGCAGCCTCTGTGGGCCCTGGAAGGCTGCAGGAACCTGCGAATGACTCAGGATGTAGGCGTCATGCACACTCCCTGGAAACCGTGCGCATACCTGCAGGATGCGTTTCTGGTGGTTGCATACCAGCTGCACGTTCAGTGAGTGGAAGCCCTTGCGGTTGATGAAGTCCACTGACTGTAGCGATGGAGACCTGAGCACCACGTGAGCGCAGTCAATCACACCCTGCACCTGTGGGAATCCTGGGATCAGGGTGAGTCCAATGGCCCTTGCTGCTGGGGGGGAATGGGGTAAGGTTTGGAGCCCTTTGAATGCATGGACAGGCAGACTAGGACCCTGATCTCAATCATTTTACTGTGGCTGTGCCTGATCTGTCTTAGTTGCTGAGGCATGGTCAGTTTATACAGTTATACAGTAATGCATGGCTCGCTCACCCTGTCCCCAACCTCAATTGCCTGTGCGTAGGATGCAGCGCCAGGGCAGCACTTGACCCCCTGCCCCCTCCCTCAGCGGTTGTCTCCGAGGCTGGCCAACACTTGCCCCTGGAAACCATCTACCCCAAACCCCCCACCCAACCAGCAGTCGCCTCCAGGCATCAGTTTCCACCCCTTCCCCCTCCACCCCCCCCGCTAGTACTCCTGAGGCCTGTAAACAACAGGCGAGTTGTGGAGAACGCTGCTGCTCACCCACCTCAGTTCCCCCAAACTGAAGACCGCCAAGTACACGTTGTCTGTGTGCTGTTGTGAAACACGTCAGCCTGCTTTCCCGCTGATGTGGACGGACGGACGATACGATGGGGTTTCAAGAGCCTGATGGGATGGCCTTTTAATTATATGCTAATGTATTACGGTTAGCTCCCCACCGACCGATGGTGGGAAACGCAGCCCGCCGTTGGCAGGCTGAGCGGACAATCACGACCTGCTTTCACGCTGTCGCCCTATTTTCCACCTATCATGCCTGCCACCACCGGGCTCCGAAACTTCTGCCCTTGCTCTAAGCTGATGCTAAAAACGCATTATTTTCCTTTTATGGCAAACGCAAGCATTGATTCTTCCACTTGTCAAAACATGCTCCTCATTTCTTAGCAGAATTACCTGGAAAAATTCAGCAGGTCTGGCAGCCTCGGCGGAGAAGAAAAGAGTTGACGTTTCGAGTCCTCATGACCCTTCGACAGAACTAGGTGAATCCAAGGAGAGGGGTGAAATATAAGCTGGTTTAAGGTGCGGGGGGTGTGGTTGTAGGGACAAGCAAGCAGTAATAGGAGCAGATCATCAAAAGATGTCACAGACAAAAGACCACAGAGGTGTTGAAGGTGGTGATATTATCTAAGCGAATGTGCTAATTAAGAATGGATGGTAGGGCACTCAAGGTATAGCTCTAGTGGGGGTGGGTGGAGCATAAAAGATTTAAAAATATTTAAAAATAATGGAAATAGGTGGGAAAAGAAAAATCTATATAAATTATTGGAAAAAACAAAAGGAAGGGGGAAGAAACAGAAAGGGGGTGGGGTTGGAGGAGGAAGTTCAGGATCTAAAATTGTTGAACTCAATATTCAGTCCGGAAGGCTGTAAAGTGCCTAGTCGGAAGATGAGGTGTTGTTCCTCCAGTTTGCGTTGGGCTTCACTGGAACAATGCAGCAAGCCAAGGACAGACATGTGGGCAAGAGAGCAGGGTGGAGTGTTAAAATGGCAAGCGACAGGGAGGTTTGGGTCATTCTTGCAGACAAACCGCAGGTGTTCTGCAAAGCGGTCAACCAGTTTACGTTTGTAGAGGAGACTGCATTGGGAGCAACGAATACAGTAGACTAAGTTGGGCCCTTGGACGGTGAGGAGAGAGGAAGTGAAGGGGCAGGTGTTACGTCGGTTAAGGAAGAAGGAGGACATGTCAGAGGAACTGTTTTTGAAGGTAGCACCATCAGAACAGATGCGACGGAGGCGAAGGAACTGAGAGGATGGGATGGAGTCCTTACAGGAAGCGGGGTGTGAGGAGCTGTAGTCGAGGTAGCTGTGGGAGCCGGTAGGCTTGTAGTGGATATTGGTGGACAGTCTATCACCAGAGTTTGAGACAGAGAGGTCAAGGAAGGGAAGGGGAGTGTCAGAGATGGACCACGTGAAAATGATGGAGGGGTGGGGATTGGAAGCAAAATTAATAAATTTTTCCAAGTCTCCTCCCTCCCAGAAACATGATAGGGTCCCCCTTGTCCTCACTTATCACAGCACCAGCCTCTGCATTCAAAGGATCATACTCCGCCAACTCCAGCATGATGCCACCACCAAACACATCTTCCCTTCAGCCCCCCTGTCAGCATTCCGTAGGGATCGTTCCCTCCGGGATGCCCTGGTCCACTCCTCCATCACCCCTTACTCCTCAACCATCACCTATGGCGCCTCCCCATGCCCACGCAAAAGATGTAACACCTGCCCCTACACTTCCTCTCTTCTCACCGTCCAAGAGCCAAAACACTCCTTTCAAGTGAATCAGCATTTCACTTGCATTTCCCCCAACTTAGTCTACTGTATTCGTTGCTCCCAATGCGGTCTCCTCTACATTGGAGAGACCAAACGTAAACTGGGCAACCGCTTTGCAGAACATCTGCGGTCTGTCCGTAAGAATGTCACTTGCCATTTTAACACTCCACCCTGCTCTCTTGCCCACATATCTGTCCTTGGCTTGCTGCATTGTTCCAGTGAAGCCCAACGCAAACTGGAGGAACAGCACCTCATCTTCCGACTAGGCACTTTACAGCCTTCTGGACTGAATATTGAATTCAACAACTTTAGGTCCTGAACTTCCTCCTCCATCCCCACCCCCTTTCTGTTTCTTCCCCCTTCCTTTTGTTTTTTCCAATAATTTATATAGATTTTTCTTTTCCCATCTATTTCCAATATTTTAATATCTTTTATGCTCCCCCCACCCCCACTAGAGCTATACCTTGAGTGCCCTACCATCCATTCTTAATTAGCACATTCATTTAGATAATATCACCACCTTCAACACCTCTTGTTCTTTTGTCTGTGACATCTTTTGATGATCTGTTCCTACCACTGCTTGCTTGTCCCTACAACCACACCACCCCCCTCCACTTCTCTCCCCCCACCCAACCACCACCACCACCACAGCAGCCCCCCCACCCCCCCCAACATCTTAAACCAGTTTATATTTCACCCCTCTCCTTGGATTCACCTAGTTCTGTTGAAGGGTCATGAGGACTCGAAACATCAACTCTTTTCTTCTCCGCCGATGCTGCCAGACCTGCTGAGTTTTTCCAGGTAATTCTGTTTTTGTTTTGGATTTCCAGCATCCACAGTTTTTTTGTTTTTATCCTCATTTCTTAGATTTGAAGTTTTGATTGATTTCTTTGGTTTCTTTTGCAGTCCTCTTTTGACATTATTGGTATGCCAAGGTGGTGTTAGAAGTTAGGGTTGGGCGCAGCTCAGGGCCTGAATGGAGATGCACCATGTGGCAATCTTATACCAACCTGCTGGAGAGGAGCTGCACCAAGCAGAGGAAGGAGATGCCTCATCACAATAGAAAAGCGAATCTCCAATTGCACCCACTTTGCTGCTCTTGTGCACTTCCTAGAATTTTACAGGGCAAGTGAGAGCTTCATCCTTTTGAAGAATAGTCGCTGATATTGACATAAAAGCAGTGTAGTTTTATAGTGCAATCATTTTAATTTAAATTTCTGTATGTAATTGCATATGAATAAACTAAGCTGGCACCAGTGCGTGGTTTTGGGTGTCATTTACTCCTGCTGCATACCTCTAATTTTATAGGATTGCAGTTCTGTACTCTTGCTCGTTACCTCAGATGCAGCCATTCATTGCTGTCCTTAATGTGCTGAACATAAATTGCCTATCAGCTAGAGAGTTAAGTCACCGTTACATGTTAACTCAGCTGCTATTGAGCATTGCATCAGTGGTTGCTATTCACAAGCATTATTGCAGAACTAATGACCTCATAAGAGACAGCTGACAAGATTTTTTTCCCAGAGCAACAATTCCACACTGGTGATGAGCTGTCAGTCTACCCTCAAATTCACTTTTAAAAACACTTCTTCTGAGATTGAAATTATTTCCTGTAACATCTCAACCTCAAGTTTTCTAAAGTTTGGAAAATGTACTCTATGAAACTGATTTTCAGCCAGATTTTTTATCAGCGAGGGCCTCTAAGTGCACTGTAGAAAGGATCAGATTGCTATTTCAAAGTGCAATAAATAATTTATTTCCCTATTTTCAGGGTGACGCATACTGTTTCAGGCAAACTACTAAATTTGCTATTTAAATCTGCCCTAGTACTGTCGTTTGCATACTGTTCAAAAGGAATCGCCAATTAGCTTTTAGCACTTTAGCATTCCCTGGGTTGGTTAACATCACCTCTGGGATGTTTGTACACTCACACCAAGGTCGGTTCCCCCATTGTATTAAACATTATTAAACCTTAGGTTGGCAATCTATGGTGCTTACCAATTATTGCAGGAAGATATAGACGGAATGGTCAAATGGGCAGATAAGTGGCAGATGGAATTTAACCCTGAAAAGTATGAGGTGAAACACTTTGGAAGGAGTAATTTGACAAGGAAGTATTCAATGAACGGCATGACACTAGGAAGTTCTGAGGAGCAAAGGGACCTTGGCGTGTGTGTCCATAGATCTCTGAAGGCGGAGGGGCATGTTAGTGGGGCGGTGAAAAAGGCATATGGGACACTTGCCTTTATCAATCGAGGCATAGATTACAAAAGTAGGGAGATCATGTTGGAGTTGTATAGAACCTTAGTGAGGCCACAGCTGGAGTACTGTGCGCAGTTCTGGTCGCCACATTATAGGAAGGATGTGATTGCACTGGGGAGGGTGCAGAGGAGATTCACCAGGATGTTGCCTGGGATGAAACATTTAAGTTGTTAAGCATATTAATGTGCTCCAACGCAAGCTCAAATTCGCTTTTGAAATTTTGTAATCGCTCTTGCCATCCCGGATCCTTGATCAAAAGATGATGGCATTTAAATAGATGGCGAGATTATGTCCAAAACCTTTGGCATAAAATTTATATGCCTCCCTTATGCAGTTATGAGTTAGTTAAACAAATAGTCAAATCCTGGATTTATTTTATACATTCATGGGATGTGGTGTCACTGACCAGGCCAGCATTTATTGCTCATCCTTAACTTCCCTTGAGAAGGTTTGGAAGGTGCTGTTTTAGGAGGCTTGGTGAATTCTTGCAGTACATCTTGTAGGTGGTACACACTGCTGTCATTGTGTCGGTTGTGGAGGGGTGAATGTTTATGGATGGGGTGTCAATCAAGCAGGCTGCTGTTTTCTGGATGATGTTGAGTTTCTTGAGTGTTGTTGGAGTTGTACTCACATAGGCAAGTGGAGAATATTCCATCACACTCCTGACTTGAGCTTTGTAGATGGTGGACAGATTCGGGGAGTCAGGAGGTGTTATTTGCTGCAGGATTCCAAGCCTCTGACTTCTTGTAGCCACGGTATTTACACGGCTAGTCCAGTTCAATTGCTTGTCAATAATAACCCCCGGGATGTCGATAGTGGGGGATTCAGTGATGGTAATGCCATTGTATGTCAAGGGGTGATAGTTAGATTCTCCCTTGCTGGAGATGGCCATTGCCTGGCACTAGTGTGATGCAAATGTTACTTGCCACTTGTGAGCCCAAGCCTGGATATTTTCCAGATCTTGCTGCATTTGGACATGGGCTTCTTAAGTGTCTGAGGAGGTGCGAATGGTGCTGAACATTGTACAATAAAACCTCTGCAAGTATGTTGTTTCATCCTGCAATGTGGACAATTTTTATTGTAACTGATTGTAGCCTCAGGCTCCATGGAAACAAAATGAGATCCTTGGTTCATAATGCCTCCAAAAAATGTTAGTGGATTATGGTCCATGTAGATCAGTCTGTCCGGCACTTCTGGAAATGTATATTTCAAATCATTGAAGAGCCAAAGCAAGACTTAATGCATCTTTTCAACTGTACAGTACTTTGGTCGAAGAGGATTAGGTGTTCTCAAGAAATAACTGGATGCTCTGTTAGCATTATCTGTTAGTATTATCCAACAGAGGGCACTGGTGAGAAGTGACTGAAGTATTCTGGGAGAAGTCACCGCAGCCAGCGCGACTCAGGAGGAAATCGAGGCGAAGGACTCTTGCACTCAACAGGAGGAAGAGCATCCAACAGAGGGCGCTGGTGAGAACTGATTGAAGCATTCTGGGAGAAGTCACCGCTACTCAGGAGGGAATCGAAGAGGACCCACTGTCAAAGAACTGAATAGCCCTAAACATTACATTGCTGTAGTGTTTCCATCCCTCCCTCCTGCTCAAACCTAAAAAAAAAGAGAGGAAGAGGCAGTGCCTTCAGGAATGTACCAGACCTGTGAGGGACACTGTTCTGAAAGTGGATTTTAAAGAAAAAGCAGCCGATTGGTGAGTAAGTCCTGGGAGCAGACTCGGAGGGAGGAGCATTGGAGCACAGAGCACCTTGGGGCACAGAGTAACTGAAGCCAAAACTGAAAAAGTGACATCACAGGAAAGCTGTGACCTGATTGGTTGGTAGGAAATCTGTACCAAATTTGAAAAAAAAACACTGCAAAGCTAATTAATAAACTAATTATCTAAGTTGAGATGGCTGAGCAGGTGATGTGCTATAGCTGTATATTGTGGGAGCTGGCAGATCCCATTGCGAGCTGCAGTGACCACATCTGCAGCAAGTTTTGGTTGCTGGAGGAACTCCAGCTCAGAATTGATGACCTGGATTCTGAGCTCCAGACGCTGCGGCACATCCGGGAGGGGGAGAGTTACCTGACGCTTTGTTTCAGGAGGCGGTCACACCCAATAGATTAAGTATTTCAAGTTCGGTCAGTGGTCAGGGTCAGCAGGGTGTGACTGCAAGTGAGGCAGGTAGGGGGATCCTGTGTTAAGGAACAGAGGAGCCTCAGCTCATGACCTTGTCCAACAGGTATGAGGTACTTGCTCCCTGTGTGGATGAGGAACAGAGCTGTAGGGTGGATGAGCCAGCTGACCACGGCACCATGGCACAGGAGGCCATTCAAGAGGGGGGAGCAAAAAGACAAGTGGTAGTTGTAGGGGATTCCATAATTAGGGGAATTGAAAGCATCCTTTGTAAGCCAGATCGAGAGTCCCGCATGGTATGTTGCCTGCCCGGTGCCAGGGTGAGGGACATCGCTGACCAGCTTGAAAGGATATTGGAGAGAGGGGGGGAGGATCCAGTTGTTGTGGTCCATGTCATGACAAATAATATCAGTAAGACTAGGAAAGAGGACCTGTTTAGGGATTATCAGGAACTAGGAACTAAATTAAAGAACAGGTCCTCAAGGATTATAATCTCCGGATTACTACTTGAGCCACGTGCAAATTGGCATAGGGACTCGAGAATAAGGGAAGTAAACACCTGGCTAAAGGAGTGGTGCGGGAAAGTGGGGTTCCATTTCACGGGGCACTGGCATCAGTATTGGAACAGGAGGGACCTGTACCGTTGGGATGGTCTCCATCTGAACCGATCTGAGACCAATGTTCTAGCGAAAAGGGTAAATAGGGTGGTCAATAGGACCTTAAACTAGAAAGTGGGGTTGGGGGGGTGGGGGTGGGGGTGGGGGGGGGGTGTTGCAGGGAAGGGTAAAACTCCAAGAAGTATGACTAATGGGAAACAAAGCAGCAGGTTAGCGTGTGGGTAGGTGGATTCAACTTCATGGAAAATTATGAAAAAACTGAAATGAAAGGAGAGCCCAGTAGAGGCTATTAAAGTCCCCAGAACACAAAATAGGACAGACTGTTTGGAAAGGGCTAGGAATCTAACTTTAATCTAACATCAGATAAAGGGACGACAATGAGAAAGGGGACGGGAAATACAGGACTGAAGGTGTTGTATCTGAATGCACACAGCATACGAAATAAGGTAAATGAGCTTGTGGCGCAGATTGAAATTGGCAGGTATAATGTGGTGGGCATCACGGAGACATGGCTGCAAGGGGATCAGGACTGGGAGCTATATAGCCAAGGAGATACATCCTATCGAAAAGATAGGCAGGTTGGCAGAGGGAGTGGGGTTGCTTTGTTTGTAAGAAATGAAATTAAATCGATAGCAAGAAATGACATAGGATCAGATGATGTAGAATCTGTGTGGGTAGAGTTGAGGAACCGCAAAGGTAAAAAAAAACATAATGGGAGTTATGTACAGGCCTCCGAACAGTAGTCAGGATGTGGGGCACAAGATACACCAAGAGATGGAAAGGGCATGTAAGAAAGGCAAAGTTACAGTGATCATGGGGGATTTCAATATGCAGGTAGACTGGGAAAATCAGGTTGGTAGTACATCCCAAGAAAAGGAATTTGTAGAATGTCTACGAGATGGCTTTTTGGAGCAGCTTGTGGTGAAGCCCACTAGGGAACAGGCAATTCTAGATTTAGTGATGTGTAATGAGGCAGATTTGATAAGGGAGCTTAAGGTGAAGGAACCCTTAGGAGGAAGTGACCATAATATGATAGAATTTACCCTGCAATTTGAGCGGAAAAGCTGGAATCAGATGTAACGGTATTACAGTTGAATAAAGACAACTACAGAGGCATGAGGGAGGAGCTGGCCAGAATTGACTGAGAGATGAGCCTAGCAGGAAAGACAGTGGAACAGCAATGGCAGGAGTTCCTGGGAGTAATTTGGGGGAGACACAGCAAAAATTCATCCCTAGGAAGAAGAAGCATACTAAAGGGAGGACGAGGCAACCATGGCTGACAAGGTAAGTCAGGGACAACATAAAAGCTAAAGAGAATACAATGCGGCAAAGAGCAGTGGGAAACCAGGGGATTGGGAAGCCTACAAAGACCAACAGAGGACAACTAAAAAAGAAATAAGGAGGGAGAAGATTAAATATGAGGATAAACTAGCCAGTAATATAAAAGACAATTGCAAGAGTTGTTTTAGATATATAAAGGGTAAGAGAGGCAAAAGTGGACATTGGGCCACTGGAAAATGACATTGGAGAAGTAGTAGTGGGGAACAAAGAAATGGCGGAGGAACGTAATAGGTACTTTGTGTCAGTCTACACGGTGGAAGACATGAGTAACATCCCCAAAGTTCAACAAAGTTGGGGGGCAGAGGTGAGTATGATGACCATTACCAAGGAGAAGGTGCTAGGAATACTGAAAGGTCTGAAGGTGGATAAATCACCAGGACCAGATGGATTACACTCCAGAGTTCTGAAGGAGATGGCTGAAGAGATAGTGGCGGCATTAGTGGTGATCTTTCAGGAATCACTGGAGTCAGGGAGGGTCCAAGAGGACTGGAAGATCGCTAATGTAACCCCCCCCGTTTAAGAAGGAAGTGAGGCAAAAGACAGGAAATTACAGGCCGATTGTCGTTGGTAAGATTTTAGAGTCCATTATTAAGGATAAGATTTCAGAATACTTGGAAGTGCATGGTAAAATAGGGCAAAGTCAGCATGGGTTTCATCAAGGAGAGGTCATGTCTGACAAATCTGTTAGAATTCTTTGAGGAGTTAATGAGTAGGTTAGACAAAGGAGAGCCAATGGATGTTATCTATTTAGACTTCCAGAAGGCCTTTGACAAGGTGCCGCACAGGAGGCTGCTCAGTAAGAAAAGAGCCCATGGTGTTAGAGGCAAGGTACTAGCATGGATAGAAGATTGGCTGTCTGGCAGGAGGCAGAGAGTGGGGATAAGGGGGTCCTTCTCAGGATGGCGGCTGGTGATTAGTAGAGTTCCGCAGGGGTCAGTGTTGGGACCACAACTTTTCACTTTATACATTAATGATCTAGATGAAGGAACTGAGGGCATTCTGGCTAAGTTTGCAGATGATACAAGGATAGGTGGAGGGACAGGTAGTATTGAGGATGTGGGGAGGCTGCAGAAGGATTTGGACAGGTTAGGAGAATGGGCAAAGAAGTGGCAGATGGAATACAATGTGGGGAAATGTGATGTCATGCACTTTGGTAGGAAGAATAGAGGCATAGACTATTTTCTAAATGGGGAGAGAATTCAGAAATCTGGAATGCAAAGGGACTTGGGAGTCCTAGTCCAGGACACTCTTAAGGCTAACTTGCAAGTTTAGTCAGTAGTTAGGAAGGCAAAAGCAATGTTGGCATTTATTTTGAGAGGACTAGAATATAAAAGCAGGGATATGTTGCTGAGGCTTTATAAGGCGCTGGTCAGACCACATTTAGAATATTGTGAGCAATTTTGGGCCCCATACCTCAGGAACAATGTTCTGGCCCTGGAGAGGGTCCAGAGGAGGTTCACGAGAACGATCCCAGGAATGAAAGGCTTAACATATGAGGAACGTTTGAGGACTCTGGGTCTATACTCGATGGAGTTTAGAAGGATGAGGGGGGATCTGATTGAAACTTACTGAATACCGAAAGGCCTGGATAGAGTGGACGTGGGGAAGATGTTGCCATTAGTAGGAGAGACTAGGACTCGAGGGCACAGCCTCAGAGTAAAGGGAAGACGTTTTAGAACAGAGATGAGGAGAAACTTCTTTAGCCAGAGACTGGTGAACCTATGGAATTCATTGCCACAGAAGGCTGTGGAGGACAGGTCATTGAGTGTATTTAAGACCGAGATAGGTAGGTTCTTGATTGGTAAGGGGATCAATGGTTACGGGGAGAAGGCAGGAGAATGGGGTTGAGAAACTTATCAGCCATGATTGAATGGCGGAGCAGATGCGATGGGCCGAATGGCCTAATTTCTGCTCCTATGTCTTATGGTCATTATCATCTTGTAATAACATTACTCCCACATCACTGACATCAATTGCTATCTTGAATAGTTCGTTGAAATCTGGAGCAGCCAAGACACTCATTATTAAGACAAGCTTCAATCTCTCGAAGGCAGTCAGACAAAACCCTATCCAGTCGTATTCTGTGGGAGATGGTGGCGTAATGTTCACGTCACTGGGCTAGTAACCTGGAGGCCCAAGTTAATGTTCTGGGGGCAAAGGTTCAAATCACACCATAACAGCTGGAGGAATTTAACTCCAATTAATAATATAAAATTGAAAAGTTAGTCTTGGTAATGGTCACCTTGAAACCATTATCGATTGTTGTAAAAACCCATCTGGTTCACTAATGTCCTTGAGGGATGGAAATCTGCCATCCTACCTGATCTGGCCTACATGTGACTCCAGATGCACAGCAATGTGGTTGACTTGACATCAGTCTGAAATGGTATGGCAAGCCATTTGGTTCAAGGCCATAGGGATATGCAACAAATGCTGGCCTTGCCAGCGATGTGTACATCCCTTGAAAGAATAAATAAAGACTTTCTACATCAATAAGTTTGTTAATGGAATGACTACAGTGCTGAAATACAGGACAAACTTCCTGTAAAATCCGTACATTCTAAGGAACCGCAGTGTGTCTCATTTAGTTTTAGGAACACGAAAATCCATAATTGCTTCAGCTTTAGCTTGCCTGGGCTACACTCAACCCTGCCTCAAATAAGTGACTTTAGCCTTGGGAAATTAAATTTTCAACAAATTTATCACTGAGTCAGCTTTTTGTAGTCTCCTGAATAGTGCACTGAGGTGTTTTGCATGGTCTTTCCAAGTGTCACTGTAGAGCAATAAATCATTGATATAGACAACACGGTTCGGTAGTCCATTAATAACTTGATTTGTTACCCTTTGAAAAGTAGCTGATGCATTCTTCATCCCAAATGTCTTCACTTTACATTTAGATGAGCAGCCTGGGGTTACAAAAGCAGAAATATCCTTGGCTAGGTCTGTTAGTGGCATTTGCCAATATAGTTTTAATAAGTCAATCTCAAGAGTTTCCCACTCCATCAATGCAATCTTCAATTTGTGGCAGAGGATAAGAAACAGTTTTTGTAACAGCATTCACTTTACGATAATCAATGCAAAATATTTGGATTCTGTCAGGCTTTGGTACCAGTACAACTGATGAACACCAAATTTCCTTGACTCAGTTCATTTTCCAACATGGTGAGTTCTTCACAGATTCGAGCCAATTTCTCGGGGCCCAGTTTAAAGGTTTTGTTTAATGGGTGGAGTGTTTCCCACAACAACAACAAGCATAGCTAAGGAAATTCATCCTGTCATTGCCACAATTTTACTATGTCACCCCAAGATTCCTCTGGATGATGGTGTAATATTTCATCCAAATTCTTAACACCTCCGTATTGGCTAATCTCATTACTAGAGGTCTGATTTGAAAGCTCTCAGTCTCTGTCTCATCATCTGAAACCTCAGGTAGTTCTATCGCTCTCTTTTTTACTACCTGAAGTGCACTCATTGGTTATCCTCCCTGTGAGAATATAATTTCAGCATATTTGCAAAGTCACTGAGTTCTCTTTCTACCTGGCGTATTAATAGCATAGTTTATCTCCTTAAGTTTCTTTTTAACTGAATAAGGTCAGCCTTCAATGGTTCACCCTGCATAGTTAACAGAACCAGCACCTTACAATAGGTTTAAAAGTGCATTCTTCAGCTGCCTTAACTGCTTGTTTTTTTTTAACCTATTAGGAAACATTGAGGTGTTCTCAAGCAACCATAGGTGCTTTTGATAATCTGTCTCGGAACTTGGACATGTAGTTTAAAGGAATAAATTCCTCTTCCTGATCCATAATTTTCTCTCTCATAAATTTACACTGTCCTCTTATTTCATAGGCAAACTCAAAGGGACTGAAGCCAGTTGACTCATTAGGTGC
Organism: Carcharodon carcharias; assembly: GCF_017639515.1. Lineage (NCBI taxonomy): Eukaryota > Metazoa > Chordata > Chondrichthyes > Lamniformes > Lamnidae > Carcharodon > Carcharodon carcharias. The sequence goes on along the minus strand of NC_054469.1, from coordinate 38,509,539 downwards.
ATCCATAATTACAAACAATGATAATGAAATTTTCCCTTCTCAATCCTCTGGACATTCAATGCATTAAGGTTTGTTCATTGTCTTTAAAGTTTGATGGGCCTTGTGACTGTGGGCGATATATTTCCAAGTCAGGACGGCTAGTGGCTTGGAAGAGAATTTCCAGGTAGTGGTGTTTGTTATGGCAAAGTGGATGGTAAATGCCGAGCTGCTCAAATTATAGAGGAAAACTTAAAACAGCTACAACAACTGTTTTGCAATTTGTATTTTTATTTTGAGATGTGTGCCTTGAATTCAGTAATAATAAGATCACTGAGTCTTTGACGTTTTTTTAACAAAACTAAATTAAACATTTATTAATAGAAAATATTTTAAGCACATACATAGGTCTACAAATTACCACGATAATGACTCCTAACTCCTCCAATTAATCTGACTCCCAGTTACAACTCTGTTAAGGCAACAGTAAAACAAGATAGATTTCAACAGACCCAGGCAAAACACACAATACACTGGGCAGGGATATTCACAATGAGTTTTCTTTGCTTTGGTTCCTGTGGACAACAACTTGATCCATCCAGGCTGGAGGCTTTTCACACGTGTTAGATATTAGAATGCCATCCTTCTTACACACAACCTCATCTCCATTATACATGTTTCTCCCTTTTTAATGTAAATTTCATTGTTGCAATATGTCTTTGCAACTTTACTTTTTACATAATATAAGTCTTCCATATTATCCATTATCTTTGAGAAAAATATACACGGTTTGGCTTAGTCCCTGTTGGCGAGGTGTAACACCTTACCAGCTCTTTGAAATTCATGATTCTGGTTTATCTGAAAATGCAAATGTTTGCATTTTCACATTCAGTCAATTCTGGGAGGAGCACTTACAATGCCTCACATTCTAAAACTTCGGCTATGTTTACGTATTTAGCATTTCAAATCTAGCTTCTCTTTTGATAACTCAAAAACTCCAGACTAGTTTTCAGCAATGCAATTAAAACCCCCCACCCAGAGAAACTAATCCAAACCCCACTATTAACCTACCTTTACAATAAATCATAATGTTATGAAAATGATTATTTTTAAGACCAACCCCCTCCTTACTAGAAAATGAACCATTATAATTTAAAAGGATGGCTTCATTTTCTCAACCCATCTTACACTACCTCCTATATTTACACTATTACACTATCAGATGCATGCATTAACATAATATATATACAAATTCTTGGTATCAACAGAAATTATTCCAGTCCAGTGTCCAGGTTTTTAAATGTCCAAGTTTCCCCTATCAGTTTTAAACTCTTGACAATGCATCTGCAATCAGATTTCCTCATCCAGCCATATATATAATCTATAGATTAAATGGTTGCTGTAATGAACTCCATCTGAAGAGCCTTGCACTTTTGTAACAAAATTTGTCCAGAAGCTTTAAAGGATTGTGGTCTGTATAAACAATTGTTTCCAACAAATTGTTTGCAATGTAAATCTCAAAATGCTGCAATGATAACACCAGACCTAGAGTCTGCTTTTCGATCATTGAATATCTTCTCTGCTTTGCATTCAACTTCCGTGAAAAATACCCTATTGATTTCTCAATTCCAGTGTAATAATCTTGTAATAATACAGCCCCAATGACTATATAGTTTGTGTCAACAGCTAACTTAAATTGCTTGGCATAATTGGGTACTGCCAAAACTGGTGTTGTAATCAATACAGTTTTCAAACTGTCAAATTCCTTGTTCTTTTTTAATAGATCAGTCAATTGAGTAGCCACATTGCTAAAGTTTAGTACAAATTTCCAATAAAACCCATTCATGCCCAGAAATCTCAAAACTTCTCATTTTATTGTAGGTACGGGGAAAACCACCATAGCCTTGACTTTCACATCTCTTGGAGCCACCTTACTATGTCCAATGGTATGACCTAGATATGTAACTTGCACTTTTGCAAATTCACTTTTAGCCAAGTTCATCACAAATTAGCTCCTTGTAATTGATTAAATAATTCTTCCAGATGTTGTAAGTGCTCCTCCCAGAATTGACTGAAAACTATCAAGTCATCAATATAAGCAGCATAATTGCTCAGTCTTGCAATTACTTAGTCAATCATTGAAAAGTTGCAGGTGCATTTTTCACACCAAGCAGCATAACTTTAAACTGATATAGTCAGCTTGGATCATAAAAGCTAATATCTCTTTTGCTCTGTCTGATAACTGTACTTGCCAATACCCTTTAGCAAGTCAATCTTTGTGATAAACTTTGTCCCACTTTCTCAATGCAATCTTACAACGGTGGTATAGGATATGAATCCGCTTTTGTCACCACATTCACCATTCAATAGTCCACACACAGTCTTTGTGTTCCATTCAGTTTTGGTACCAGCACAATGGGCGAACTCCAGTTACTGCAAGTAGACTCGATGTCTTTTTGAAGCATGAATTCAATTTCTTCCTGTACTTGTGATAACTTTGCTGGATTTAATCTATAAGGATGTTGCTTTATCGAAGCTGAAACTTCTACACACACAAAGTATTGCTAAATTTGTCCTCGACTAGGTTTGTGTGACTGTAATAGTTTCTCCAAATCACTTTGACACTTGTCTGGAAGGTAACTCAATATTACACTTAAATTTTCAAGTACCCCCTCATTATCCAATTTGATTAGAGGAAAATCAATTTCAGAATCCTGCATTTCTACCTCTTTCTCTTTATCTACCGCCACTAATATCTTATTTTGGTCCTCTCCACTCTCAAAATACTTTTTAAGCATATTTGCATGACACACCCTCTGCTTCTTTCTTCTTTCTGGAGTATTTATTAAATAATTTATTTCACTCAGCTTCTTTTCAATCCTGTAAGGCCTACTAAACTTTGTCTTTAACGAGTCACCCAGTACTGGTAACAGAACTAGCACCTTTCCCCAGCAACAGAACTATGAGCTGTAGCTTTCCTATCTGTCTTCACTTTCATCACTTGCTGTGATATTTTTAAATGTTCCCTAGCCAACACACATACTCTGTCCAATCTTTCCCTGAAGTTTGATACATAATCCAGGAGAGTAGTTTCTGAATTTTAACCCACCAATTTCTCATGAATCAATTTCAGTGGTCCCCTTACCTCATGACCATAAACTAGTTCAAAAGGACGAAAACCAGTTGATACATTAGGAGCATCTCTAATAGCAAATAACAAGAATGGAACTCCCCAGCCCAATCCTGAGATAGTCCTGACTATACACCCACATCATAATTTTTAAAGTTTGATGCCATCTTTCCAAAGCCCCTTGTGATTCAGGATGGTAAGCTGTTGACTTAAACTGTTTTGCCCCCAAACTGTTCATTATTTCCTTAAACAGCTGTGACATGAAATTTCAACTCTGATCTGATTGTATTTCTTTAGGAAAACCATATCTTGTAAAAAGAATTTAGTCAACTCTTCCCTAATTCTCTTTGTTATAATATTTCTTAAAAGTATTACTTCAGGAATCCATTATTGTCAGTAAGCACTGACTTCCACTTTTAGTCTTGGGCAGTGGTCCTACACAATCAATCATGACCCCAGTAATAGGTTCTTCAAATACTGGAATTGGAATTAAAGGTATCGGCTCAATCACTGCTTGTGGTTTCCCTATCACCTGACATTTGTAACATGTTCTACAGAATCTGATTACATCCCTATGCAATCCAAGCCAATAAAAATGGTTTTGTATTTTTGCCTGTGTCTTTCTAATTCCTAAAAGTCCCCCCATTGGATTTTCATGAGCTACCCTCAGAATCTCATTTCTATATCCAAATGCTGGTACAATCTGATGTACTTCCCTCCAGCTTTCATTTGCTGAAACATGATAAGGTTGTCATCTTATCTAAATGTTACCCTTAAGGTAGTAACATTCTGGAATACATTCTTCCCCTGTTTCTGAGTAAGCAGTTTGATATGACTATCATATTTGCAGATCCTTTTTCTGTAATTCTACCAACTGCCTTGAAGTAAATACCTCTCCTATGTTATCCTCCATTCTTTCTTCCTGAACTATCTTAGCAAAAACAGTGTCAGCTAATTGGACATCCACACCTTCTCCCTGCCTTTTAACTTACTGTTGTTCTTGTTTCAACAGTGAGTCTGTGATCTCATTATCACACAATCTGGAAACAATCCACGATGCTCCCTCTGCAGCACTTCAGTTGAAGACATTTCTACAGGCTGCTTAGCTACTATAGGCATTACCAAATCTGTGACCCAGCTATGTCATTACCTAAAATAAATTAAACCCCTGCAGTGGGCAATTTTACCACCACTCCAACAATCACCTCACCCATTTTCCACTTACTTTTTAAATTTACCTTCCACAATGGTTTAGCATCTCCAGGAACACAACTTTGTATTGTTTGTTCCTGCTATACTCCCTCTGAACAAAAAATGTCACTACCCCACAATATTAAGAATTAACTAGTCCCTGTGCCTCTTAAAATTTTAACATCTTTACATACTCCACCCTGTGCACATGGAAAGACTTTCCTTTCATATACTAAATCTCTAAACATTTCTGCAACCTGCTCCTTAGAACACCTTTGGGTAAATTGTGAACACATTCACACATCTTTACCTATCACTGATTCTTCCTGTTTTCCACAAACCATTGTTTTTCCTGCGCCTGTACCTCAGAACCCATAGTACTTTTATTTCCAGAACTTTTCTGTACCCCAATAATCCCAACAGATTTTCTCTGTAATTTCCAACACACTGACTTCATGTCTCCAACTTTTTTACAATGAAAACACCTCAATTTTCGATTGCCACTTCTTCCTTTTTATTCTGGAAAAATACTTCCTGAGAATTTCCACCTACTCCCTCTTTTCCCTGACTGCCCATCTTCCTTTCACCTTCCCACTTTCTATCCTCCTCAGGCTTAAAAGGGTGACAAAAAACATTTATCTCAATGAACTAACATAATCATCAGCTATCCCTCCTGCTTGTCTTACCATTTCAAGCCTCTGTTGCTCCACATGAGTTCTCACTATCGAAGGAATTGAATATTTAAATTCATCCAAAAGAATGACCTCCCTAAGAGCTGCATATATCATCTCTATCTTTAATGCCCATATCCACCGGTCACGATTACTTTGTTTTACTCTCTTACTCTCTCAAATTCAAAATAAGCTTGCCCAGGCTGTTTTCTCACATTCCTAAATTTTTGCCTATATGCCTCAGGAGCCAATTCATATGTACTCAAAATAATCATTTTTGCCATGTCATAGTTCACCAATATTTCTTCTGACAGTGAAGCATAAACCTCATGTGCTCTACCCACCAACCTAGATTGTAACAACAATGTCCAGTTTTCCTGTAACCATTTCATCTGGTTAGCTATCTTCTCAAATGCTTCAACAACTCTTTCTTCAAACTTTGGAAGAGCTTGTACAAATTTAAACAGCTTCCCATCTGGTTCTGACTTGGAAATAAGTCCTTAGGTTATCTCTTTTTTTCAGCTGCCAGCATGTTAAACTGGAATTCCCTGTCTCTCTCTTTTTCTGTTTCCTCCTTTTCTAACCTTGCCATTTCTAACTCCCTTTCCTGTTTTCTTTCTCTTTCTTGCCTTTCTGCCTGCTCCCTTTGGAATGCCCTTTCTCTTTCCTTTTCTTTTTATTTCCCTGCCCTTTCTTTTTCTGCTGCCTCTAGTTACAATTTTTACATTTGCACTGAATTTAAGACCATCCTTTGGAGGACTCAGGCTCTTGGGTATTCTTTCCAATATCAAATGCTGTGCAATACCGTCAATTATGCCTGATTTCCTTACCCCTGCAGGTAGTCCTAATTATAACTTCTCTGCCAATTCTATTAACTTAGCTTTATTTACCTTTTGTAAACCAACCAAAGTTATAACTTCAACTCCCAGACAAGTCTTAGCAACTGCCAAAGCCATATTGCAACCTCAGTACTTCAAGAAACCTCAAACAAACTCCTGAATCCAAAGCGCTTCTCAGACTCATAACCTTAAGATTCACCAGCTCCAAACCAATCAAAGAATTTCAAATGTATCCTACAAAAAGCCCCCAATTTTGTTATGACATAGCAGATGGTAAATGCTGAGCTGCTCAAATCCCAGAGGGAAACTTGAAACAGCTACCACAACTATTTTGCAATTTGTTTTTTCATTTCAAGATGCCTTGAATTCAGTAGTAATAAGACCACTGAGTCTTAAAGGGTTTTTTTTCCCAAAACTAAATTCAACATTTATTAATAGAAGAAATTTTTTTAAGCACATACATAGGTTTACAACTTACTATTACAATAACTCACCGAATTAATCTGACTCCCAGTTACACCTCCCTTAAAGTAACAGTAAAACAAAATAGATTTTTACAGACCCAGGCAAAGCACACAATAAATTGGGCAGGGATATTCACAATGAGTTTTCTTAGCTTCGGTTCCTGTAGATAGCAACTTGATATGTACAGGCTGGAGGCTTTTCACACTTGTTGCATCTGGTTTGTCTAAAAAAGCAAATGTTCCTCACACCTCTTATTCAGAAACTTCAGCCATGTTTAAGTATTTAGCATTTCATACCTAGCTTCTCTTTTTTTTATTCATTCATGGGATATGGGCTTCGCTGGCTGAGCCAGCATTTATTCCCAACCCTAGTTGCCCTTGAGAAGGCAATGGTGAACTGCCTTCTTGAACAGCTGCAGTCCATGTGATGTTGGTACACCCACAGTGCTGCTAGGAAGGGAGTTTCAGGATCTTGACCCACCAATAGTAAAGGAACAGTGATATATTTCTAAGTCAGGATGTTGGGTGACGTGGAGAGGAACTTCCAGATGGTCGTGGTCCCATCTCTCTTCTACCCTTGTCCTTCTAGATGATGACTCAAAATCTCTAGCTTAGATGTCTGCAATTCAATTAACCCCCCCACACAAACATCGACAAAGAAACTAAGCCAAACTCCACTACTAACCTAGGTTTACAATAAATCACAATAATGTTATGAAAATTATTATTTTTTCATGACAGTGCTCCCATGCATCTGCTGCCCTTGTCCTTCTAGGTGGTAGAGGTCGTGAGTTTGGAGGGTGCTGTTTCAGGGACCTTGGTGAGTTCCTGCAGTGCATGTTGTAGATGGTACACACTGCTGCTACTGTGCGTCAGCAGTGGAGGGAGTGAATGTTTGTGGTTAGGGTGCCAATCAAGCGGGCTGCTTTGTCCTGGGTGGTGTTAAGCTTCTTGAGTGTTGTGGGAGCTGCATTCATTGAGGCAAGTGGAGTGTGTTACATCACACTCCTGACTTGTGCCTTGTAGATGGTGGACAGGCTTTGGGGAGCCAGGAGGTGAGTTTCTTGTCGCAGGATTCCCAGCTTCTGACCTGGCCTTGTAGCCACAGTATTTATATGGCTAGTCCAGTTCAGTTTCTGGTCAATGGTAGCCCCCAGGATGTTGATAATGGGGGATTCAGCAATGGCAATGCCATTGAATGTCAAGGGGAGATGGTTGGATTCTCTCTTGTTGGAGATAGTAACTGGCTGGCACTTGTGTGGTGTGAATGTTACTTGCCACTTGTGAGCCCAAGCCTGGATATTGTCCAGGTCTTGTTGCATTTGGACATGGACTGCTTCAGTATAACTGTGGCAGTCTTCTCAAATGAGGTAAAATATCTTTCAGCACTATTTTCAGTAAACTTAGGTACTGGTTGATGTCATGAAAATATATTTTCATAATATTATTGTGATGTATTGTAAAGGTAGGTTAATAATGGGGTTTGGATTAGTTTCTCTGTGTGGATGTGTATGGGGGGATTTAACTGAATTGCAGTCAGCTAGTCTGGAGCTTTTGAGTTATCAAAAGAGAAGCTAGGTTTGAAATGCTAAATATGTAAATATGGCTGAAGTTTTAGAATGCGAGGTGTGAGGAACATTTGCATTTTGCATTTTTAGATAAACCAGAGTAGTTTGAATTTCAAAGATATGATGGGATATTACATTTGGCCATGAGAAGCTAAGTAAAACAGTGTGTTTATTTTTCCCAAGGGTTACTGATATTATGAGAGCTCTGAAAGATTTATATTATGGAAAAAGTAAAGTTGCAAAGACATATTGGAACAATGGAATTTACATTAGAACTGAAGAAACCTGTATAAAGGAGATGAGGTTATGTGTAAGGACTAATACAAGAATGAAAAACCTCCAGCCTTTATGCATCAATCTGCTGCCCACAGGGACCGAAGCCAAGAAAACTCACTGAATATCTCCAGGAGCTTCCACTACAGTAATTGGGGAACGTACCTTCAGTACCTGAATTATGGTGAACATCTTTTAAATTTAGAAGAAACTGCTGTCAAACTAAAAACGTACATGGGTGAAGACATTCAAGTAAAAGGCATAAGCAGAGTAACTGTCCATAATGGAAGCCAATCAGTAAAGTTAGCTGTGTTGGTACTGAGAGGCACAGGACCAAGACTCCTAGGGTGAAATTGGCTAAGTGAAATCAGCCTTGAATGGCCACTGAGATTACAAAAAGAAACTGGAAGTGCTGGAAAAGGAGTGTATAAGGACTCAACAGCCTGAAGAAACGCAGTTTTGTACATGGGCCTGGAAATCAAATTGCAAATGCTGATGCCCTTAGTCCTTTGACTTTACAAGGAAATGATGAGGACGTCCCAGTTCCACAGGAACATGTTTTACTGCTAAATTTCTTAGATTACTCACCGGTATGTGCTCAACAGATCAGAGATTGGACAAATCGGGACCCAGTCCTATCTCAAGTATGAGACAAATGCTTCATAGTTGGTATGAGCCTGTATCTGATGAAATGAAACCGTACTTCAACAGAAGACATGAATAACCAGCCAGGATGGTAACTTATTGTGGGGAGCACGAGTGATGGTTCCTCCAAAGGGAAGAGAGCCACTGTTAATTGAACTACACAGTGCACATCCAGAAATTTTCTGAATGAAGACCATAGCATGCAGCTATCTATGGTGGCCTGGGATGGATGAAGAAATAGAGAGTTTAGTGAAGAATTATGTGCAATGTTAGCAACTGAAAATGTTGCCAGCGACTGCTCCGTTACACCCTTGGGAGTGACCAGGAAGACCATGGCTGCAATTACACATTGACTATGTGAGACCTTTCATGGAAACAATGTTTCTGCTCATTGTCGATGCCCACTCAGAATGGATGGACATATATGAGGTGAGGTCACCAACGTCTCCTGCTACAATTGAGAAGCTACATCAAAGCTTTGCCATTAATGGACTACCAGAAGTAGTCGTTTCTGATAATAGCACGGCATTTATAAGTACTGAGTTTTAACGGTTTATTAGTCTCAACAGTATCACTTGTGAAAACTTCACCATATCACCCTTCCTCAAACGGGCTGGCTGAAAGGGCTGTTCGAGGCAGGCATGAAGAAACTAACTGGAGATTCCTTAGCAACCAAGCTAACATGCTTTCTTTTTCATGATAGGACCACCCCTCACATAACAACAGGTGTCACACCAGTGGAGTTATTGATGAGGCGCCGTCTCAGGACGAGATTGAGCTTAATAATGCCAAATTTAAGAGGGAAGATGGAAAGGAGTCATGGAAGTCAGAAAACTAGACATCACTAACATAGCCGTGAGAGGATATTTACTGTGGGAGGGATGGTATATGTGAAAAACTTTGGGGAAGGACCAAAGTGGTTACCGGGTGAAATAAGTACAGTGGCTGGACTTCTGTCTTACCATGTGAAGGTGGGGGGGCTGAGTCGTGTGGAGACATGTGGATCATCTAAAAAAGAGAGAAATAAATCACCAAGAATTGATTCCACCAGTGTTCATGACCGGGTCAATTTTTCCTGTTGGGAGAACTCAACCCAGTAGAGATGTGTCCGATGTTCCTGTGGGAGTTGAAGATACAGATCCGCAGGTGCCCACCAAAGCTCCTGATGTTCAGGCAACTCCAGAATCAGAGGTTCCTGACAAAGCATCTGAAGTTGGAGAGCTGAGCCATTCTACACACATATGGAAATCCGCAGAAAGACTGAACTTGTAAAATACTTAGCAGAGTAAATCATTTGCTACCTTGAGAAAATTGTACTTGAAAATATAAAATGTATTTCCAAGTAAAGGGGGAAGGATGTAGTAATTATGGTCTTATCTGATGTGTAATATACCTTTAAGGAGAATGTTATAAAGGAAGATCACATGATATTTAGTAACCAATAGGAGAGTAGCGTGGGCTACCTTTATAGTTAGTAATCAGTCGTATGGAGATAGGGTTTGAAGTGAGAGCACACACGTAATTGCAGCTGAGTACCTTTGTAAATAAACATGAAGTTTCCACCATAAGAAGTGTCTGCTGATCAACTCTATCTATAGTACCAAATCGGCCACCACTTACAACAAGCGTGTGATGAGGATCCATGGGATCCAACAACTTGAAACTGTGAGTTTGTGAAAATAGAGCGAGAGGCTGTAGGCCGTGCAGGGCCTTTGTTCACCACGCCTTCCTGTGGTTCCAGCCCCTTTCCCCTAACTCCCGGTGCTCTGGCCCAACTGCAGCTGCATTCTCCTGGCTTTCCCTGGTTCTCCCCATGTTCCCCCAGTTCTCTGCCTTCTCCTCAGTGGGCAGTCGTGTTCGGATGCCACTAGGCCTCTGACCTTGCTCCAGGTCTCTCTTCCACGCTCCACCCTCATCCCAGTTGATTTAGTGAGGGTGAGTAAATAAGTGAGTAGGAAGATGGCTGAGGGAGAGAGGGTGGCTGAGTGAGGGTGTGTGTGAGAAGGTGAGAGGCAGGGGAGTATGTGTCTGGCTCACTCCCAATCTCAGGGTCCTCATTCATCCTCACCCCCACACACCAACAGGCATTCTCACAAGGGGTGAGGGTGAGTGACTAAACATCCTGAGACTGGGAGTGAGCTGGACACACCCACTCTCACACTTTCACACTCTAATGGTTGTCTTCATTTATTAATCATTTTTTAAATTATCACTTGATTGTTGTGACATTTTTTTTCATTCACCAAGTTGTTTCTTTTCACATGCAGCTTTTTTTATTGAAAATCACGTTTCATGTTGTGGAAAACTTTATCTTTCCGAAATTTTCTCATCAGCCACCACCAACACCAGATGCTGCAACCCCCCCACCCCCCCCCACCAACCCTGGACTGTGAGAAAAACTGAAATGTGGCCCTCATGCATGAGCCTGTTCTAAAATAACCTGCTGGAAAACAACCACATACAGGAACCTACTCCCCTGCAATTAACTTCTTGTTTATCCTTTTTTAAAACTATTATTTGTCGCCCAGGCAGCTTGGTCATATGGAAAAACTCAGCAGGTCTGGCAGCATCGGCGGAGAAGAAAAGAGTTGACGTTTCGAGTCCTCATGACCCTTCAACAGAACTGATCTTTCTTTGCAAGGAGAGAGAAATATAAGTTGGTTTAATGTTGGGGGGGTGGTGTTAGGATAGGAGCAGTTCATCGAAAGATTTCACAGACAAAAGAACAAAAGAACACAGAGGTGTTGAAGTTGGTGATATTATCTAAACGAATATGCTAATTAAGAATGGATGGTAGGGCACTCAAGGTATAGCTCTAGTGGGGGTGGGGGAGCATACAAGATTTAAAAATAATGGAAATAAATGGGAAAAGAAAAATCTATATAAATTATTGGAAAAGAAAAAAAAACAAAAGGAAGGGGGAAACAGAAAGGGGGTGGGGATGGGGGAGGGAGCTCAAGACCTCAAGTTGTTGAATTTAATATTCAGTCTGGAAGGCTGTAAAGTGCCTAGTCGGAAGATGTGGTGTTGTTCCTCCAGTTTGCGTTGGGCTTCACTGGAACAAAGCAGCAAGCCAAGGACAGACACGTGGGCAAGAGAGCAGGGTGGAGTGTTAAAATTGCAAGTGACAGGGAGGTTTGGGTCATCCTTGTGCACAGACTGCAGATGTTCTGCAAAGTGGTCGCCCAGTTTACATTTGGTCTCTCCAATGTAGAGGAGACCGCATTGGGAGCAACGAATACAGTAGACTAAGTTGGGGGAAATGCAAGTGAAATGCTGATTCACTCGAAAGGAGTGTTTGGGCCCTTGGACGGTGAGGAGAGAGGAAGTGAAGGGGCAGGTGTTACATCTTTTGCGTGGGCATGGGGAGGTGCCATAGGTGGGTGTTGAGGAGTATGAGGTGATTGAGGAGTGGACCAGGGTGTCCCGGAGGGAACGATCCCTGCGGAATGCCGACAGGAGGGGTGAAGGGAAGATGTGTTTCGTGGTGGCATCATGCTGGAGTTGGCGGAAATGGTGGAGGATGATCCTTTGAATGCGGAGGCTGGTGGGGTGATAAGTGAGGACAAGGGGGACCCTATCATGTTTCTGGGAGGGAGGAGAAGGTGTGAGGGCAGATGCGCAGGAGATGGGCCGGACACCCATTGGAGAGACCAAACGTAAACTGGGCGACCGCTTCGCAGAACATCTGCGGTCTGTCCGTAAGAATGATCCAAACCTCCCTGTCGCTTGCCATTGTAACACTCCACCCTGCTCTCTTGCCCACACGTCTGTCCTTGACTTGCTGCATTGTTCCAGTGAAGCCCAACGCAAACTGGAGGAACAGCACCTCATCTTCCAACTAGGCACTTCACAGCCTTCCGGACTGAATATTGAATTCAACAACTTGAGGTCTTGAGCTCCCTCCTCCATCCCCACCCCCTTTCTGTTTCTTCCCCCTTTCTTTTGCTTTTTTTTCTTTTCCAATAATTTATATAGATTTTTCTTTTCCCACCTATTTCCATTATTTTTAAATCTTTTATGCTCCCCCACCCACACTAGAGCTATACCTTGAGTGCCCTACCATCCATTCTTAATTAGCACATTCGTTTAGATAATATCACCAACTTCAACACCTCTGTGTTCTTTTGTTCTTTTGTCTGTGACATCTTTTGATGATCTGCTCCTAATCTAACACCCCCCCTCCACTTCTTCCCCCCCCCGCCACCACACCTTAAACCAGCTTATATTTCCCTCTCCTTGTAAAGAAAGATAGTTCTGTTGAAGAGTCATGAGGACTCAAAACATCAACACTTTTCTTCCCCACCGATGCTGCCAGACCTGCTGAGTTTTTCCAGGTAATTCTGTTTTTGTTTTGGATTTCCAGCATCCGCAGTTTTTTGTTTTTAGCTTGGTCATATGACCTGTTACTGGAAGCATGTTACCTTTTGCAAGAAATTATCTTCCAGAGAAACCTTGTTCTTAAAAGGACAATGATCCCATCATAAACTCAGTATTTTTTCCCCCAAAAGCACATAGACCATCACATGTACACTGAGGCTAATATGTTGGCCATCTTACATGTGTTGAGGCACATGGGCTCCAGTGTGTAATGTCAAAAAGAAAATAAGAATTTGTTAATATTGATAAAGCAACAGTCCCTGAATGATCTACTAAAATAGAACTATTTGTTCCAGTACCTTTGAAGGGGCAAGGGTTAATCAGCCAAATATAGGTCTGATAAACTTAAGGGCAGGAAAAGCTAGAAAAACTCAGCAGGTCAAGCAACATCTGTGAAGAGAGACACACAGATAATATTTTGGGTTCAAATACAAAAATACCTGGAAAAACTCAGCAGGTCTGACAGCATCTGCGGAGAGAGATACAGTTAACGTTTTGAGTTCGAATGATTCTTCATTCAGACTCGAAATGTTAACTGTATTCCTCTCCGTAGATGCTGTCAGACCTGCTTAGTTTTTCCAGGTACTTTTGTTTTTGTTCGAGATTTCCAGCATCCGCAGTATTTTGCTTTTATCTTAGTATTTTGGGTTGATGACCTATGACACTTTTCACAGATGCTGCCTGAGCAACCTTGGCTGCTGAATACTTCCTAGCACTTTCTGTTATTTCAGATTTCAGCGTCCTCAGTATTTTGCTTTCGATAAAATGAGATTGCAGGTAAATTTCTAGAGTCCATAACATGGGAAGAAATTAGTGAACATGTGGAAAAATCTGGGCTAATTTGGGCAGTCAGCACGGATGTATGAATGTCTTCATGTATGGATTTTTACCAGCTGATTGCTAAGGGGCTCGATACAAATTTGGTTTGCACCAAATTCCCTGCTTTGGTGGCATCAATCATTTTCCTAAGTGATCTAAGCAACTTATTTTTATGGAAATTTATTCATGCGTTGCCTTATAACTACATCTACGGCCTTTTTTTTATTCATTCATGGGGTGTGAGCATCGATGTTAAAGCCAGCATTTAATGTCCATTCCTAAACATCCTTGAGAATTGTGGTGAGCTGCCTCCTCAAATACAATTGAGTGGCTTACTGGGTCATTTCAGACAACAGTTAAGAGTCAATCACATTGCTGTGGATCCGGAGTCCCATGTTGATGAGACTGGATATTGAGGACAGGTTTCTTTCCCTAAAGGACATTTGTGCACCAGTTGGATTTTTATGACAATCCAGTCGCTTCATAGCCACCATTATTGATGCTAGCTTTTTAATTACAAATTTTGATTAAGTAATTGATCTAAATTCCTCAGCTACCATGGTGGGATTTGAACTCATGCCTCTGGATCATTAGTCCAGACCACAGGATTGATTATTCATCCAATTGTTTTATTAAATTTTTAATTTAATTTCTTCTTTCACAGGATGTGGGTGTCGCTGGCAAGGCCAGCATTTGTTGCCCATCCCTAGTTGCTCTTGAACTGAGTGACTTGTTAGGCCATTTAAGAGTCAACCACATTGCTGCGGGTCAAGAATCCCTTAAAGGACATTAGTGAACCAGATGGGTTTTTACAGCAATTGGCAATGGTTTCATGGTCATTATTACTGACTAGCTTTTAAATTTTGCACTTAAATTCCGCCAGTTGCTGTGGTGGGATTTGAGCCCATTAACCTGGGCCTTGGGATTACTAGTCCAGTGACATACCACAACCCAACTCTTTCACAGCTAATGAACATAGAGGCACTATTATGATCAGATTCACTTAGTTCAACGAGCATAACTTGTCTTCACCTCATGCAAAATGCATCACTCTACGTCTGTGGCCATTTAAACAAGATGACTTCTGACTATTTCTCTAGTACTAGTAAAAATCACTGCAGCTTTTCTTCTTAGAAATCTGACTGCCTACGCAGCAACCTTGTACGAAAAAAAGCCTGCCTGCCAGCCCATATCTCACTCGCTATCCTATATCACCCTGTTCAGCCAAAAAAAAAAATAGGATCCATTCTGTGGAAAACTGCTCAAAAAATTCCAAAATATGATAGTGTCAAACCAGAGATCTTTTGCAAAAATCAAGTTGTGCCGTATTAAAGGGGGTAGAGCTGAATGAAGAGTAGATAGGATGAAAAATTTGAGGGGTAGGTGGATTTTTTTGGGGAATGACTGGATGTGAATAGTCTGAGGGAAAGAAAAATTGAGTGGGGGTATATAACAGATGACTGACCCACTCTCTTTTACCGCCATTAAATTTCATGCCCTGTGACTATTATTTTTGCTCTATTATTAACTTGAAACATGGGTTGTACTGGTCACGCATGTCTTCACAACTGGTTTCTAAGCTCCACTGACAAAAAATACATTGGAAGATGGGAGTCCCTTTTGGAGACGGGCTCTACCTAAAAATCTCCATGCCGTGGTACAAATGAAATGAACTAAATTTACCACTAGAGTGGTGCAATTTCAAATAATGGTCATGGTTGCCACTGATTTGAATGGTATATAGTATATGGTATGCAGTGTTCTGCTGCTCAAGTTACTTGATCACCTGTGTATATTTAATCTTCAGATATAGCCATGCTCATCAGTTGCTATGGCAATATGCAGTGCATCATGCCTCATAGCACCGAGCTATCAGACTTACAGTGACATTTACACTACAGCTTTACTGTTGGCACAAATAAGTTTTTATTTGCACCGATGATAAGAAAATGCAGTATAAATCCAAAATCAGGTCTGATTTGAACCTGGATTTACACTTGTTCAGTGTTGATGTGAATTAAAACCGCTTTGCACTGACGTTGCAGTTGAAATGTAAATGTTTGCCTTCACTTGCTGACCTAGACCATGCCACTATGGAAAACATGAAGTATAAATGATTAAAGATGCATTTCTTTCTGCATCTATTTGTAGTCTCTGCAGGAAGTGTTTCTCCCCAGTGACACAGCTATACTCACCATGTGGAAAATCACAGTTAGGTCAAACTCGTGCATATTCATCTTTAATCATATACAAAACATGTTTGTCACATAATAATTAGAATTGATAGGTAGCAGCTAAGCGTGTAAATTAACCAGGCTATATCTATTTGAGGCAGCTAGTCCTCTTGCACTCTGGTACTTTGGATTACCCTAGAACGGACTGATCTCCAGTCAATGCTGAACAAGCAAACTTACAGCAAGGATAGCAGTCAGATTCTAAAATAAGCCTCAAATCTCTGAAGCTTCATTTAAGATCTGCTAAAGGCCCACCTGATCACGATTCTGTGACCCTCCTACTGGAAAGTGCAGGATTGGATTCGCTGAGATGACCTTCGTGTTACAGCAGCCTGCAAACACAGAATCATAGAGCACAGAACGAGGCCATTCAGCCCATCATGTCTGTACTGGCTTTTTGAAAGTGTGGGTCTCACTAGACTCACTGCTCCTGTAATAGGCCTGCATACTTTTTCTTTCCTCTTTTCAAAGACTTAGCTATTTTCCTTTGGACAATAACACAAACAGAAAATGTTGGAAACCAAGCTGACTCGAAACGTTAACTCTGGTTCTCCCTCCACAGGTGCTGCCAGGCCTCCTGAGTTCCAGCATTTTCTGGTTTTATTTCAGATTTCCAGCATCCACAGTATTTTGCTTTTATCCTTATGAGAATTCCAATTGAATCTGCTTCCACCACCCTTTCAGGTAGTACATCCCAGACACCTGTCATTTACTGTGTAAAAAGAATTCTTCTCATCTCCCCCTCTATTTTTTTGTGCTAATTACTTCACATGGTCGTCTGGTTATCAATCCTCCTGCCAGCAGAAATGGGTTTTCCTTATCGTTTTATCTCTCAAAATCCTTCATACTTTTGGACTTTCATTCTTCATCAGACATGAAGAATGGCATCTTGGTTGAGACATAGAAAGGCAGCTGGTGACTGTGGAATGATTCCTCTGCTACCTCAGAACACACAAGGAGAAAATTGGTAAAAAGAGCAGTGCGCTAAGACGAAAGCTGAACCAGCTTTATTAATCTTCTGATTCACAGACATGCCTGCATAAACTACATTTGTCTTAAATTTGATCCTGTTTCAGTAGCCTGCTGATGTAATTTTCTCATTTACCTATGGCCAATGTTTTGTGGGTCCGTTACATGCACTACTAAGAACACTTGTATTTTAATCACTAGTTATGAGCATTAATTAACTTAAGAAAAACTCTCAACATTTTTAATTAAAGGTGTCTTGCAGACATTAATACATTGTACCAATGTCATATGACACAATGGGCACTTCATAGCTATAACTTTCCCACACCGTATATTTCCAATGTCACTGTTACTATTTTGGTAAGCACCAAGTAGAAACGTATTGGGTGGAGGGAGGATGCAGTCAGGTTATATTGTCCAATTAGACGTGCAAGGTAGGTACAGTGATAGAGTAGCTTTGGTCAAATTCCAGGAAAAGGTCATCTCTTTGTTCTTAGATGTGTGATATTGGGCAGAATTTTTTGTCAGGTGGGCAGGTGTGCACCCGACCCGCTCACGCGCGATGATGTCGGGCGAGCGTCCCAATGTCATTGCGCACTTGCGCGATATTTCACTCAGCGGGCAGGCACGGGAGCTGGAGCCGCACCTGCCATTAATTAACAGGCCAGTTAAGGCCCTTAACAACCCAAATGATGGCGATTTAACGTTGCCCCTGCGAGTTTTCACTCGTCGCATGGGCAAAACGGGCAGGTGGTCAGACCACAATTCGCAAAGCCTCACCCAAGAGCAGGATAAGAAGGGTCAGCAGCATTGTAGTGACAGGTTTTGGAGATAGTTTGCTGCTGGTGGCTTATTGAGACTTGGCAGCTCTGATCCGTGCTTCATTCTTAGCATTTCTAGGCTTCATTTCTGGACTCATTGTTGTCTTCCAGGCACCCTAAGAATTCAGACCTATCCAGGTATCAGACAGCCTAGCAATGGGAATGTGCTCTCCGCTGGAGGAGCCTCCCCTGAGATGGAACAGAGGGGCAGAAGGGAGAGGAGTCCCACGTGTCCCTGTGCAGCTTCCAGGGGAATGACCTGTGGGAGGAGAGGCACAGGCACAGGGGGTGCAGATCCAGCAGGAAGTCCAAGGCAGATGGGGCCACACAAGGCGCCACTATCCTCCTGCCAGGGTTTACAGGCAGCGATGCAGCTACCTCAGTATGTCTGAAGTGCAATACAATGGGAGGCTCTGCCTCTCAAGGGAGATCATAACCTCCATTTGCTAGATGATCGGGCCTGAGATCAGCTCTAACAGTATGGGTGGACACCCGATGACAATGGCTCTGAAGGTCACAGTGGCCCACAACTTCTATGCCTCTGGCTCTTTCCAGGGCTCATTGCGGGATCTGTGTGGAGTCTCCCAATCAGCTGTCCACAGTTGCGCCAAGCTGGTGACAGAAGCTTTGTTCAGGTGGGCCTTGACCTTTATTCATTAGCATATGGATGAGGCCAGCCAGGCTGAGGAGCCAGAGGCTTTGCAGTAATTGCTGGGCTCCCCTGCGTCCAGGGTGCCATCGACTGCACACATGTGGCTATCCAGGTGCCAGTGGGGTAGCCGGTTCCTTCATCAAGAGGAAGGGATTCCACTCCATGAACGTGCAGATAGTATGCGACCACAGGATGCAGATTCTGCAAGTCTGTGCAAGGTACCCAGGCAGCTCCAATGATGCTTACATCCTCAGACACTCCCAGATGCCGAGGCTCTTCAGTGCTCCAGCCAGCTGGATGAATGGCTTCTGGGTTTCAAGGGCTATCCCTTAAAAAGTTGGTTTATGACGCCTCTCTGCCACCCAAGAACAGACACCGAGTAGCGGTACAACAGGAACTATGCCTCCACAAGGGCGGTGGTAGAGAGAATCATATATGCGCTTCCAATGCCTGAACCATTCAGGGCACAGTGCAATACTGCCCAGAGTGGGTGTCACTGATAATGATTGTATGCTGCGCTCTCCAAAACCTGGCGCTGGCAAGGGGGGATCGCTGGAGGAAGAGGATGTTGACGCACCTGTACAGGCCACAGAGGATGAATTCAGTCGTGAGTCAGAACGTTGAGGAGAAGGTTGGCATGGAGTCAGGCCTCAATAACCTTCAGGAATCCAACACTCCATCAGCGAGGCTGTCAAATAAGAACTACCATCTCATGCCAGGGCTGCCACATCCATTGTGGATCACACAAATGACCCTTTCCTTGGCCGCCAAGATACACACATTTTGTATGCAATAAAGGTTTGAACCAACCACGTCCAGCATTACATACTGCACCTACAAAATAAATGAAGCATACTCAGGCCAATAACTCAAAAGCAAATGTAATTTTACGTTTGAACTCAAATAGTCAGAAAGAAACCGGTGTTGGTACTCACATCGTGGCCAGTCCCTCTTATGCTTAAGGTGCTTTAAATTTACATTTACGGGGGCTAGGTCTAGGTGTTCACCCCTCGCTGGCACCAGCATTGGAGACAGCCTGCTGACTCTGCTGTCCTGTTGGCCTTGATGACTTTGGCAGTTGTCCTCTGGCCAGTGGAGCCCGTGCTGGCCCCGCCTGGAAGGGAGTGGTCAGTGCCATGGCTGGCATCTCCTGTCATCGAAATCTCATCAGATGTGGTGGTCACTGGCAGAGTGGTGGAAGAGCTGCTGCCATCATCTGGAGAGCCCTGAGAGGGGCCCCCAGAGATGACAGGCAGCTCATGAGCCAATGTGAGGTCGCTCTGGACCCTCTGCTCACCTTTAATGGACAGGCCCCTAGCTGAGATACTGGGGGCCCCATCCATCTCATACACGGGCACTGACCGGCTGAGGTCAGTGTCTGTGTGAAGGCTTGCAGGTCTGAGTGCAGCCCCAGGAACCCCTGATTCTGTTCCTGAAGCAGCTTCGCCATGAGAGTTGCCACTCTTTCTATGGAGGAGGCATTGCGCTCGGCCATGAGGGTCAATGCAGTGCTCATACTCCACAGGGACATCGCCACAACAGAGAACGTGGCATGCATACACTCTTGGATCTCCAACAGACCCTCCCGCACACCCCGCTGGATGTCCAGCATCTGCCACCAAAAGGAAGACTCCAGAGGCCCATCATCAGCCTTCAACTGAGCACTGTCCTGGTCCCCAGCAGTCCTCTGACTGCTGGGCACTCTCTGCACCTCAAGCGATTGTGAAGTGCTCCCACCAATGTGCACCGAGATACTATCCACCGAACTAATGCCCACCAAAGTGCTGGTATCTGCGCTGGTGCCTGCTTGACAGAGCAGGTGTGACGCAGGTGCTGGAGGTCATGGTCGTCCTCTGGGTCAGGGGTAGCCCTTCAGGGTCTGGAGATTGAATGCCTGCTGGTGACCTAAAAGGGGGAAGAAGGACATGTCATTAGTTAAAGTCATCACACTGTCACACTGGTGAGGCAATGGAGATCTGCATCATGGTGCCCTCATCTTTCAATAATCAATGGGGACTCCAGGTTCGAGGCTCACATCAACAAAGAGACTGTACTCAGTGCACTACACTCCTAACTTCGTCTGACAACCCAGCCTCACTGTAGCCACTTGACTGAGGTGCATGGTGCCTCTTGAGCACCAAGGAGAGGGTGAGGTGCTACGGCCCTCTGCCAGTCTGCAACTTTTCAATATTGTTATGGGATGTCTCCTCCTGAAAGGACAGAGGAGCATTGATTAGTCCACTCTCTACCTGTAGCGTCATTGCAGCCTGGCCAACCCCAGCTGAGGAGCACCTTGCAGGGCAGATCTGAGTCGTGGCCCTCGAGCCGCTAGGCACTCAGTCAAAGCAGCCAGGACTCAGCCCTTGGCCAGCACCAGGATGATTGACAGCTGGCACTAAGGCTCTAACACCCCTGAGCTGCACGAGGGGATGGCCAGCCCGAAACAATTCAACTCACTGACCCATGCCAACACAGTACTCACCCTTCCTGAGCGCAGCAGGTCATTGATGCGCTTCTGGTACTGTACCAATGTCATGGCTGCTCACTCAGGCTGCCATCTCCTCCCATCCCTGTTGGTGAGGTGCAGTGACCTCCTCCTCCCACCCCTGGGGACAAGGCAGCCACCTCCTCCAGGAGGGCAGGGAGGCACTTGTTGGAAAAACCTGTCCTCCCTCCTGGCGTTTGCTGACACTCTGTGGACTCCATTCTTGCAGCGGTAGACAGACGTCCTTCCCTGGCAGCCTCCCGTTTTTAAACAGACGACCATTGGACCCAGTGACCAACAGGCCCCTGCCCCCACTTGGCCCTTCCCAGCCAGTGACGAGCAACGTTTCAAGCTGGGCGGGCCTTAATTGGCCCACCAGTGTGAATCGATGCCCGGCCCCGATCACGGGCAGCGGTCGGCTTCCACAATTTCAGAATGTCCCAAAGTGCTTCACGTCTGATTAGGCATTTTTGAAGCTTGGTTACAATTGTAAAGGTGCAATTTGGCCAGCAGCTCTGTAACCCCAACAGTGCCAGGACAGAGTTGTGGCCACTGATGGGACTATGAGCAGCTCCAAGGAGGAAGGGAAGATGTGTCCTGGACTTGAAGCAAGCCTGGGGATTTCAGGCGGCCATGGCTGAAAAACCTGAGGTTGGCAGTGGGTGGGGGGGATTGAGGAGGGGGGGGGGTTGCGTGGTGGGTTAGACAGGCCAAGGGGAGGGGAATAAAGTGTGGTACAATTTTGGGCAAGTGCCCCTTATTAACACAGGCCTACAAAGGATCCTGCCTGGTGGCTGCCCGGGCATTGCAAGCGGCTGGGCTGTTAGCCCAGCTGTCCCTAGCTTACACTGTAGATTGAAAATGGCGGCACACACGGAATGAGGCCCTTAAGTGGCAGTTGGTTGTCTACTTAAGGAGCTCAATGAGCCTAAGGGTGGGGCGGACTGGCATCCTTACCTGACATGTCGGGGTGGGCAGGAAGGCGGTGGACTGGAAATCCACTGTATTTTACATGCCCCAGCCTTCAAGTACATTGGTGGAGGGCCATAAAATTCACTCTGTTATTTGCAGCAATAAAATCACCAATAAGACACTCCATTGTCATACTGGCATATTATAGGCATTAGCCTTAAATTCTACCCCCACCCCCCCTCGATCTCACATGATGTTGCTTGATTTGTGGAAATAGCAGCACAATTATATAACGGACCAATAGCATCAGTAACAGGATATTTAATGGAAAACATCGAGGCATTGGGATATCATTTCAAGAATTGTAATCTAATACATCATTATCACTTAGAGTACACAGAAAAATAGAAAGATTTCAATTATTTAGTATTCTCATTTTCGAAGATAATGGCTAGCGAAGACTGCGTGGGTAAATACAAAATGTGGTGTGATATTGAGTACATAGACCAGGAAGTTCAGGTTTGATTCTTATCTATGCTGAGATAAATGCTCCTAATTGCTGTCATGATGAATGCTCTTGTTAGTTTCAAAACACCAACCAAGGGAAGGAAAATTCAATGATAACTCGTGCTCTTGACCTTTATACAGTGTTCCTTGATTAGCCACTGGAAGGATTGATGCTGCTGCAACCCACTATGAATCACTATGGTAAAGATCTGTTAGACACTACAATAAACCATAAAGGTACACACACTTCGACATTTTATTGTGACTGAGAACATATTACGGTCATAAAGACATCGCACCTGAGCTACAAACCCTGTTATGAAACACATCCAGCTGCTCAGTAAAAGTAATCACGTTGTGTTTATTTTAGTGTTCCTTTTGGCATTGTCTTTGTTTTGGGTGTTTAATTACAGATATGTGGATGTTTACCATTATTGAAAATAATGGAACTGATAGATCACTGTGCTTGCAATAACCATCCCCGAGAAAGGACATCATTTTCCTGCTCTTGTCCTCTGATTTTTATTTACCACTTGGAGAATCTGTTATGACATGTTATAAAGTAGTGGTTCAGTGAGTCTATCTAGGGATGTGCAGACTAGTACAGGCCAAGATGGTTCCAGTTTGAATCCTTTGTCTATACTGTTATATGATCTCAGCTAGGACGGTGGTAGGAGGACTAATTGTTTTTTTTTTGGCAGCCTAGGATTCAGGAGGGGAAGATTCAGATTGTTGGACTGCTGGAAGTACTTGTGTGGATACCAGCCAAGGTTTGGATGAAGCTCGACTGATGCCATGTTGCATAGCTTGCCACTCCTCCACGGCTTGCACATGAATAATAACCACTTGGGTAAGGTACCAGAGGGCAACTTGGAGCCAGCAATGAGTCGAGCAGCTGGTTATTGATCAGCAACTTGGCTCATTTACTTTTCTCCCTCCCCATCACAGGGCAGTTAAAGCCAATTGTAATGCCCTGTGCAAACATTCCACTGAGATCAGCTAACACAGCATAGCATGAGGATTGAGCAAGGGAGAATCACTTTTTTTACAGCTTAGCTACTCACTGGCTTGGATTGAACTTCCAGTGTGTTTCTAGAAAGAAACCGTGCTGATGAAGGAATCTCCCAGCCGCCTATGGGAGAATGAGGCCCATTAACCAATTTCCCTTCCAGAAGAAGCGCAGCTTAAAATTGAGGGTGGGGTGGGGGGAGAAAGGGGAAATTCCTGCAGCTTGAGGGAAGTTAAGATTGCAATGACAAGTGGGAAGAGGTAAAATCATCTGCACTGACTAAACCAGCTGAACCTTCAGGAAGCTTACACTTTTATTCTCATATTATTCAGTATATTCGCCTTCATTGAACAACAATTTTAAGTATTGATTTAGGAATTCATAGGAAATATAATAAGCCACTATCTGTGTCTAATAATGGGGATTTATTTCCAATTTCAGATGCTGTCCTATTTTCTATGAGCCATCCATATGGAGCATTTGAGTGAGATATCCATTTCAGATCTTCTCATGTAAGGTCATCGACCTGAACCATTAACTCTGTTTTTCTCTCGCTGCTGATGTTGCCTGACTTGCTGGGTATTTCCAGCATTTTCTATTTCCGGCATTCTGTGTTTTGCTTTTTTTATTGTTTCGGTGCCAACCTGGGTGAATTCTCATATAAATATTCAAATAATGGCATAGAAAACTGCATTCACTGCTGGAAACATTTTTGTGCTCACCAAGAAAATTATTATTAAAGTCACATTAGCGCTAACTTGGATGGCGATTATAAATTATGCCAGCTTGAATCATAATC
Organism: Carcharodon carcharias; assembly: GCF_017639515.1. Taxonomy (NCBI): domain Eukaryota; kingdom Metazoa; phylum Chordata; class Chondrichthyes; order Lamniformes; family Lamnidae; genus Carcharodon; species Carcharodon carcharias. Next base: position 38,485,195 of record NC_054469.1, on the reverse strand, counting down.
TCCCTAGGCCATTAGCTGAGTCAAGTTATTAGAACTGGTACAGTCATTCGGAATCACTTTCATCAGCTGTCCTTGAATACATTTAAGGTCTAACAACAGCAAGTGATAGAATCAGAATGTTTCTCCTTAGATACCTAATTATACTGTATAGGTTAATGAGTTCATTCAGAAAGATAGTGACAAAAACATTCTCATTAGTTCCCTCCCAATGCATTGATAAATTAATTCTATAAAGAGAAAAAAATGGCAATTGCTGGAAATCTGAAACAAAAGCAGAAAATGCTGGAAATATGCAGCAAGTCCAGTCAACATCTGAAAAGAGAGGATGGATTAAATTTTGGGTGTCAAGTCCTTTCTCAGAACTTGGTTTCAACCACTTACACTTAAAGTCATAGATGCAATCCCAGTCACAGGCTCCAACAGCAAATTATCCAGCTTCATCTAGAGGAGTAACTTTGAAATCCCAATTAAGGATAAGTATCAAAAGATGGTCTCTGTTTTTTTTTGCTGATTAATTATGAATAAATCCAATTTAGTCTACTGTATAGGTTTCACTACAAGACAGTAATCATGAAGAAAATGCTTACAGAATGTTTGCACAATGACATCAACTCATCTGTTCTTAAAATAACACCCAATTATAAATAAATCTTAGTTTAAAGTTAAGAAAAATGAAAGACTGATTGGTGTTTTGGTGAAGTAAACCAAATAATGGTCATCCAATACATTTCATACAATAGAGAAGTTAAAGTATTCCAGCATTTTCAGTCATTAGTTCACTGGTTGAGCATTTGCTTGTCAATGTCTCCCATGGTATTTTCCCCTTTGCCTCTTGACAGGGTTTTTCAGAAAGAGAGCCAGTTATACAGAGCTATGAGGAGAAAAAGCCAGCTAGCTATTATTGTAGAATTACTGGAATCTGACACACACAGGAACAAGAGGTTTTAGATCTTTTCCTTTTTAGGCTTGGCGCTATGCTGCTGCACTGCTCTCATACAAACTCTGGTCACCTGGTCAGAAGCCAATTAAGATATTGTTCCCCATTAAACCGGACTCATCCTCGGCACCATCCAATATTGGTCTGAGGATTTCGTGAAGGTTTGGGGCAAGAACTTGGTGCTTTATTTTGCTGGTACCTTGTAATTTGTTTCAGCCATATCTTGGTGATATTGGTCTGAGGGTTTTTTCCTTAAGGTTTCAGGACAAGACGTGATATTTTGCTTGTGTGGGGAGTTAGCATTTATGTAAGTTTAAGCCTGAGTCATGGCGACTTCGAGTTGGGTACTGGGAACGGGCCGTTTTAAATTTTGAGGTTTTGTACAATGGGGTTGTGGGTGATTCAATAAAGCAATTGTGAATTATCAGAAGAAACTTGACTCGCTGGTCATTCTGTTCAACCCACCCATTTGTGAATCGGGTGTCACGAACTTGAGTGTGGGGAGGGTCTCTGAGGGAAAAGAGGAAACCCTCCACTGCTTATGCTGTTATGGCACTCAAGTAGTCCTGTGTTGTAGCTTCACCGGGTTGACACCTCATTTTTAGGTACACCAGGTGCTGCTCCTGGCATGCCCTCCTTCACTCTTCATTGAACCAGTGCTGATCCCTTGGCTTGGTGGTAATGGTAGAGTGGGAGAAATGCCAGGCCATGAGGATACAGATTGTGGCTGAGTACAATTCTTCTGCTGCTGATGGCCCACAGTGCCTCATGGATGCCCGGTCTTGAGTTCCCAGATCTGTTTAAAATCTAACCTATTTAACACAGTGATAGTGCCACACAACACGAAGGAGGGTATCCTCAATGTGAAGATGGGACTTTGTTTCCACAATGACTGTGCGGTGGTCACTCAAACTGATACTGTCATGGACAGATGCATCTGCAGCAGGCAGGTTGGTGAGGATGAGGTCAAGTATGTTTTTCCCTCTTGGTTCCCTCACCATCTGCCACAGACCCAGTCCAGCAGCTATGTTAAAAACTTCAATTTTATATATGTTTGCTACTATCTGTTCCCAAATACATTGCCCTACAATAATGCACATTAAAATCCATCTCTACATTTTACTTCAACTGTATAACTGGCCCAGGTTTCTCTGCTCATACTAAAATAAAATACTGCAGCTGCTGGCAGTCTGAAACATACGCAGAAAATGCTGGAAACACTTAGCAGGTCAGGCAGCATCTGTAACATTTTTCAGTTCTGATGAAAGGTCATCAACTTGAATTTTTAACTCTGTTACTCGCTCCACAGATGCCGCCTGACCTTTGGAGTACTTCTTACATTTTCTGCTTGCATTTCCTTTCTACTCATTATCTGTTTATGGAATTTTGTGCCATCAGCAAATTTAGTCATATTGCTATCAAGATCCTGTTCCATATTATTGGTCATTCTTTTGGAACAGCACTGTTTATTTCTTCCCAAAGTTAGCATTGTCATTTATTACCGCTCTCATTGTTCTGTAAATCAGTTCTCAACCCATTTAGAAAATTTGCTATCTTCCCCATGAGCCTTACCTTCCTGACAAACTCTACAGAAGAAATTATGTTAAATGACTTTTAAAGATCCAAGTTAGCAATCATTTAGTGTATTATCCTCATCTACCAGGTAATTTACTTCCTCAAAGAATTCCAGTAGATTTTTAAGGCATGATCTATTAATTCTAAAATCACACTAAATGCTTCTGATGATAACTGTCCATTTTTAGATATTCATTTATAGCATCTTGGAGAACACCCTCAAGCATTTTCTTCACTATTGACATTAAGTTAAGTGGCCTGTGACTATTAAATTCATGCCTCACGTCTTGTTTGAATACTGGAACTATTATTTCTGTCTTTCAGTCTTCAAAAACTACTATAGAATAATTGGTTTCTGAACAATATCAGTCAATGCATTTCTAAATTTCTTAATTCTTTGGGATTTATGGGACACTCAGTGGTGAGATTGTGGAACTTGCTGCTACGTGAAATAGTTGAGGTGTATAACACAAATATTTTTAAAGGGGACCTGTGAGGAACCCGTTTTTGTAAAATTTAAAGGACATTGAATTTTGGACATTCTTCCTCCTGATTCAATATTAGTTTGGGGCTGCAACTATGCCATTGTTTAAGAAACCACGGGCCAAGATAGATGTCCAGTGGGGAACACCTGGAAATGGAAGAGATACTTTGTATATCCAAGATAACAAAGAAATGTCAGGCTAAAGGTTCTTGCTGATTGGTTAAAAACACCTGGCCTAAGCTAAGTATTCTTTGAACATCTTAGTCTTTAACTCTGTGAGTGTGCTTGTGTATGTATGTGCCTCCACCTTTGTGTTACATACAGTCTAAAGTGATTAAACCTTCCTCAAAAATGTTTCATCGCAATAAATTGTCTGTTTTCTTTTGAAAGTCTGCAAACTTGTGATAAGTAAGAGTTATCAAGGACAGTTTCATTAATAAATCCATCTGAAAGAACTTCCAGATCTGTTGTGACCAGAACTTTGTTTGATCAACAGCATTGAGATCTTTTCAAATTTTATCCTTTTAAAAGAAATGTTCCCATACTCCAGCCACTGCAGGGGACTGTGTTTGTTTTGTCCTGTTTTGTGTTTGTGTGTGTGTATGGGAGTTTAAATATCTGTTTTCTAAAGAAAGGGGAAAATCGTTACACTTCTAAACTACAGCTTGTATGTTAACCAGTTCATTAACTTGTTTTTAATATGTAGTCTTTTTATGCTGTATCAAAGGTAAACAATTAGTTAGTTTTGTGAATTAAACATTAAAATATTGTTGTGACCTTTGGAAAAGTGGGGCTAGAACTAACTGTGCGCTCCTCCCATCAGGGTCCGTAACAGATCTTTGATAAATACATGAGGGGGAAAAGAATAGAAGGATGCGTTGATATGGTGAAATTGAAATAAGGTGGGACGAGACTCATGTGAGTGATAAACATCAACATACGTGGACTGTTTGAGCTGAATGCCTGTGCCTGTTTAAATTCTGTAATTCCATATAATATCACATTTGACCCTGTAAACTTTCTTGTGGATTTTTAATTCTACAAGATCTTGCGTAATACATTCTGTCTATTTTTTTTCTGTTATGGTCACAGTCTCATTTACTGAGACTGGAAATTGTTTACAGTCTTATGTGAAAATACAAAGAATCCATTCAACATATCTTTAATACTGTAATACCTTGCTTACCTTATCTTTGAATGTTCTAACTTTTTTTAAACTTTACCTCTATTATTAATATACTTGTCAAATGTGTTTGGGGATTCTCTCACTGTCCTTTATAATTTTTCTTTCAAATTTGCTCTTACGTTTTGCAATATTTTATTCAGCTGTGAACGGTTGCCTTTTGTATGAATCACAATTCTTACTATTGTTTGATTTCTTTGAATTTTTCTGCTTACCTATTAGGTTCCTATTAGCCATTGTATTAAGACACTGTGGTCTAGGTCTTGCTATGTTTCTCATTTTTAAAACACTATTAGCCTTGTCTAAGTAGCAGGTAGCATTGTTGCCTCTGAATCAGAAGGTTATGGATTAAATTTCCACACCAGGACTTGAACAGATTATGTAGGTTCACTAATGTCCTTTAAGGAAGGAAATCTGTCACCCTTCCCCAGTCTGGCCTACATATCACTCCAGGCCCACAATGTGGTTGACTGTTAACTGCCCTCTGAAATGGCCCAGTAAGTAAACCTGACAAGGGTTTGCTTTTTGCATATCTCGCATGGCAAGACCCCCACCTGCTGCTGGTTGAATACCAGCAGCAGCGGCATGAAGCCTTTAAGTAGGCATTAATTGTCCACTTAATGGCTTCAATTAGTATCAAGGCGATAAGTCCATCCACGAGCCTTTCTGTCCCGGACTTAAACAGGCAGAGGCTCAAAGACAAGTTCCCGAAACCCTCTCGCCTGATTAAATGGCCCCATAACCTCCAAACTTGACGGCATGGGGTGGGGCATTAAATCCTGCCCATCGCTTTTGGCCCTCATCACAAACACTGCACCTTGCCATTGATTTTGTTTGCCTTCCTGACCACTGTCTTAAATCAAACTAGACTATCTTGCCATTCTATTTGACCCAGAACTAAGTTTCTAATCTCTCTGGTTGTCACCATAAATACTACCTATTTCTCCCTCTGTGGCACCACCATCTCCCCCCGCACACTGCTCTCCCACACCCCACCCCTACCCCCCGACTCCTCACACCCCCCAACCAACTCCTGCTTCAGTCCATCTGAAGCCCTCATCCATACTTTGGTCCTCTCCAAACTCAACTCCTCAAATCCTGGCAGACTGCAATCCACTACATTTCTTAAACTGCCTAAATCCTGTCCTGTACCAAGTCTTACCCACCCACCACCATTTTCCTCACTCTTGGTCCGATTTACGATTCTCATCTTTGCGTTTAAATCTCTCCAAACCCTAGCACTACAACCCACAGGACTATGTGTTCCTTGGAATCTGGTCTACTGTGCATTCCTGCCCTCCTTTCGCCTCATCTCATTAGCAGTGTGCTTTCAGCCATCTAGGCCCCACGCTCTGGAATTCTCTCCCTAAATACTTCTGCCTTGCCACCACCTTCTCCACCTTAAGCCTCAACTCTTTGATTCCTCCTAACCTTTGCAGTCGCTCAGTTGGTAGCATTCTTAAGGACATAGGAGCATAGGAAATAGGCGCAGGAATAGGTCACTTGGTCCCTTAAGCCTGCTCCGCCATTCAGCCATTCATGGCTGATTTTTGAACTTGATGCCTTTTTCCTGGACTACCCTATATTACTGTATTGTTGGGTTGGTATAGTTTCAGTAACTCCTGAAGACTGTAGGCTGCAAACACTCTAACTTCATTGTAACATACTTACGGCTATGGAAACACTCCCTTACACTAATTTCTTTCCACACTGCTTTCTCCTAGACTCTCAGAGCACTTGAGAATATATCATTTCCTTATATGATATCACAGGCTATTACAGTTAACCCTTTGTGGGACTTAGGGTGGAATTGTCCGGTCCCATTGGTGGTGGGTGCCATGGCAGGCATGAGCGGACAATATGACAAGAAGGCCAAAATCAGTTTTAGACATCGTGAAACAAGTTTGTGATCGTCCACTCCATCTGTCAATGGCAGGCCACATTTCCTGTCGCAGTGCATCGGGAACCTAATTTCAACTCTTTAGCATCTCATTATAATCCCTGCTCACTGGAATCATCCCCCCCATGTCAAATTTACCACACACGTCGGTGTGACTTCAGAATGATGTGCTTCATGGTTGTATTCGAAAGGCATGCAACTGGTGACTTGAACTTCAAAGGGAGCTCTGAGGTTAGTGCACACAACATTGCACAACACTTGTGAGCATTGCCCAAAGGACGTTAAGGAAGAGGCGCCATGCAATCAGTGGCAGGGGTGGGGAGGGGGGTGTTGGTGGGGTGGTGGGGGAGGTGGGGGGGCATAGGCAAACTGCTTCTTCCCAGCTGGCTTTCAGTGCTCAGCAGGATCAAGGGCGGTGAGGCTGGGGGGTGAGAGGGTGGTGGTGGGGGGTGGTGGGGGGAGGGGTTGCTTGTGTGGGGCAAGGCAGCACAGAATGAAGGAAGTAACAAGCACATGCTGGGTGGTGGGGTGGGGGGTGAGGGGGGAGAAGGTGAGGGAAGTGGCCACTCACTTGGAAAAGCTTGTCAAAAGTGAGCATTCTTCCGCAGATGAGACCGCTCAGCAGCAGCTCCATTGTCATGCTTGGAGTCGGGCCTCTGAAGCTTTCCTGCCCACTCAAGCAACACAAAAACATAAAAGTTCTACTAAATGCTCCAGAACATTTCACCCCTTGGGCGTAGACTGCAAATTAATTTGTGTTTTAGGGGGCAGCAGAACAATTGACTGACTGGACAAGTTGTAGAATTCCCTTGCGAAGGGTGGCCATGACGCAGCCATTGGTGGAGGCGCTCAAAGCAACTTGCAATGCCTTTATAAAGACTCATGGTTCAAGCTAACAGTGCAGCCTTGTAGTGCAGGTTAGGAGAATGCCTGAGCTGAGAGCACAGCATGCAGCCCAGTGGCCAAAACCTTCCATCAATTGGTCAAGTGGAGTGGGGCAGAGCTGGGTGGGGTTTCGGACAGCCATGAAGCATTTGACATGCTGGCCATTCAAGTGGTGACCAGCATTCTCCTGCATGCGTGTAGGGCTTCCAGACTTAACCAAGAGAGGTTCTTAGGACACATATGCTAACCCATGTGTCTTTCACTTTGATCCTGCAAGAGGAGAACATCAGGATCATGGAGCCTGGTGATTTAGCACCATGCCTCATGGCTTACAGAGAGCAGAGAAGAAGAACATGGCGGAGTCGCCTGGCCCAGCAAAAGGAGGGTCACATGGCTCAAGATGAAGGGCGACAGAGCCTGCTGCACACACAGCTGAAGGTCCACAGAGAACTATCACTCGTAGGCACTACGCTAGACCCAGGGGCTATAGACATTTGTCATTGTCATAGACGCTTGTCATTCCTGCAGATGACTGAGAACCAGTGTTGCTGAATAATGCGCATGTCCAGGGAACTGGTCACATATGCCACCTGCTGCAGGATTTGGTGCCTTGGAGACATGGAGGGCATTCACTGCCACTGGCTACGTAAGCGACCGTGGCACTTAATTTTGATGCCAGTGGCTCTTTCCAGGGCTCCACAGGTGACCTGTGAGGGATCTCGCAAGCCTCCATGCACAAGTGTATCCAGGAGGTCACGGATGCCATCTTCGGGAAGGCATTGAACTTTGTGCTTTTTTCCAGGGATCAGGAAAGCCAGGAAACAAGAAGGCTGAGATTTGTGCAGATCTCTGGTTTTCCACAGGTACAGGGTGCCATCGACTGCACTCATTTGATGCTTAGATCTCAGGGACAAGGGCTACCCATGGAAGACGTGGCTGATGAGGTCTGTGCAGCAGCCTCAGACTCCTGTAGAGCGATGGTATTCCATGACTCGGTTTGGTGGAGCAAATGATGGGCATCTTGAAAATGAGGTTCCGGTGCCTCGATAGGTCCGGAGGATCAATGCAATCCCAGATGGTATCGTGCATCGTTGTCACTTGCTGCACACTCCACAACCTAGTGCTGCAACAGGGGGAGGACCTGACTGAGGGGGAGGTGGAAGAGTGGCACATCTCTTCCGATGCAGAGGACGTCGAGGGGATGACGGCGACGAGGCCATCGCACTGGCTAGACAAGGCAGGCACACTCATGAGGCCATCATAGCCTCAAGATTCATGGAGGATGATGACGAGATGCAATGAGGACAGTCCTGACATCCTCACCTTGCACCTGTGAACATTTGACTCCTCTGTGGCTGATGGCAGTGCACACACTTTCAGTGCTCAGGCTCATGTCATGGAGAAGCAGTGGAGGCCCTAATTGTCACTCCATTCCAGGAGGATGATGACGACATGCAGTGAGGACACTCCATAGATCTTCACTTTGCCTCCGTGAATGTCTGACTCCTGTCTGGCTGAGGGCAGCTCGCTTACGCTCTGTGATCAGGGTCATATTATGGAGATGCTGTGGTGAAACCTTAAATGCACCTGATCCTTTGTCAGCCTTCAGCACCTGTCCCCTTCAGGAGCACAGTGTCACTAGACACATGCTGAAGAGACAGGAGGCCAGTCCCACCTCAAAGGTGCTGAGACACACAGAGAGAAGGATGGAACTCTGTGATGCCTGCCCATGACATTCTGGAAGCAATGACAAGCACCATTGAGGTGCAGGCATCACTAATATGTACAGTGAGTGTGAGGCTAGTCCATCACATTGGTCTGAAGTTTACACAATGCACAGGGAGGAGGCCCTGGACTGAGGCACTTGCTTTTATCTTGTGCAAGAACCAAGGTTTCAAATCTGAATGACACGAACACTGCTCATCATAATGAGGAGCCATAGGCAGGGTGACTTCTTGGGGGTTTATTTACAATAGTGAACATTATGTACAAATGATTAACACCCATGCCCAGGCTATGAAACTACATCTTCTTAACCTTTCTAACTCTGCCACTACATCTTGGTGCCCTCCCCAACATCCACCACAAAGGTGGAGGCATCCTAACTGCGACACCTTGTCTATGATGACTTCGGCATGCATCCCCTGGAGGGCCCCAGCCTGCTATAGGTGTCCTGCTCTGGGCCAGTGGAGCTGGAGCTGTGGGGGTCACAGGAAGGGGGGATTTGGATCAACTGGACATTCCCGGAGTCACCTGGGTGAATGGCCATGGGATGTCGAGCTGCTGACCCTCCTCCCTATAGGTGCCCAATGTTGCCTGGCTAACTCCTTGAGGAGACGGGGATGCTGCAGTGAGGTAGAACTGCCTCGCACCCTTCTCTTGTTGACACTGTTAGAGGCCAACCATGGTGTCAGCGATGGATTTCAGCCCGTGCAGCAGTGCAGGACTAATGTCCTGGACCAAGGTCTCCATGACAGCTGCCAACCTGTCAGTGTTGACCTCGGTGCATCGGCATGCCAGCACTATCACCTCAGACTGAAGGTGGATGGGCTCCTCCATCATCCCTTGCAAACTGATGAGTGCACCAGACATCCCTTCCTGATGTTCCTGTAATTGTCTTTGCGGTCCAACGACTGATTGAGGACCAAGTCCAGAGGCTCATCCTCTGACTTGGACTCAGCAGATTCCCTGCCTCCAGCGTCCTCCTAGTGCCAGTGACCAATGATGTCCCTGCCTCCACCTGCTGTGGAACAGGTTGTGTGGTGTGTTTACCTAATTGTGACCCCGAGGCTACTCTACATCTAGGTCCCACTGAGGTGTGTGTTGCTTTGCTGGTGAAGATTGTGGGTGAGCTCTGTGATGGGTCTTCAACGGTGTTGCCCTCAGCGTCCTCATTCAAGGTGCTCTCAGTGCTGGGGTCAGGCTCAATGTAGCCTGAGGACATGTCAGATGTGCCTAGGACAGAAAGTGGAGATTATTGGTGCTTGACAGCTGCGTTGAGCACAGACTCAGAGTAGCATTGAGATAGGGATCATGTGATGCAGGATCCTCACGTGGCTGTTCCCCAATGACCTCATCATCGCCGCTGGAATGGTCAGTATCTTCTTCGGCCAGCTCCAATGCGCAACTCTTGAACGGAGTGAGGACCTTGATATCTGGCACTCCACCCCAGGTTTGGGACCTCATGTAAGACTGTGCACGACCTTGTCCTGCATAAAGACAGATGGAGAGAGTGTGAGCAAGGCATATGCCAGGTCAAATGAGAAGGATGCCAAGCGTGCGTATGTGCTGAGTGGAGCCATGGATGGGATGAAGAGGCAGTCTCCAGAGGAGATGAGGCGAGACGAAAATGTGAGGGTGAGTGTGAGAGAGTGAGTGGCGAGGTCCCTTGAGCTGGGGGTGAGTGAGAAGCCAGTGAATATGTGATGGGCTTGGGAGTAAGTGAGTTGAGATTGATGAGATGGTTGACAGGACCTTCAACCCTGTCCAACCCATCTCTTGCGCCTCTGCCCTCAGACCTTCCTCTCCCTTCCAAAACCATGATCGTTTCCCCCTTCTCCTGACTTTTCATCCCACCAGCCTCCACATTCAAAGGATCATCCTCTGCCATTCCCGCCAACTTCAGCATGATGCTACCACTAAGCACATCTTCCCTTCACCCCCCCATGTTGGCATTCCATAGGACTGTTCCCTCCGGGACACCCTGGTCCACTCCTCCATCACTCCCTACACCTCAATCCCCTCCCACGGCACCTTCCCATGCAATCGCAGAAGGTGCAACACCTGCCCCTTTACATCCCCTCTCCTCACCATCCAAGGGCCCAAACAGTCCTTTCAAGTGAAGGAGCGCTTCACTTGCACCTCCTTCAATTTGGTCTACTGCATTCGCTGCTCCCAATGTGGTCTCCTCTACATTGGAGAGACCAAACGCAGACTGGTTGACCGCTTTGTGGAACACCTTCAGTCTGTCCAAAATCATGACCCAGACCTTCCTGTCGCTTTCCACTTCAACACACCACCCTGCTCTCATGCCCACATGTCCATCCTTGGCCTGCTGCAATGTTCCAGTGAAGCTCAACGCAAACTGGAGGAACAGCACCTCATCCTCCGGTTAGGCACTTTAAAGCCTTCCAGACTTAACATTGAGTTCAACAGCTTCAGACCATGAACTCTCTTTCCTCCATCCCCAACCCTTTCCGATTCCACCCACCCCCTATCCCCGTTTTCTTATTAATTTTTATTTTTAAATTTTTATTTATTTATATTTTTCCCATTTATTTTCATTATTATTATATTTTAAATTTATTTCCATTTTATTCATTGTTTTATCCCCAGCTTTTAGCCTTTTCGATCTTTTTTCCCACCACCGTCCCCTCCCCCCACCCCACCCTCACTAGGGCCATCCGTCACATTCCAGAGGACTTACCCTGGTCCAGCCATTATCACATTCTGCTTTCCACTCTTAATGTCACCATTGAACACCTCCTTTAGCCAGGAGCACCACTATTAACAACCCTTTGACCTTTTGTTCATGACATCTTTTGCAATCTCTCATTTGCCTCCACCTATCACTGGCCTTCTATCCAGCTTCACCTGTTCCACCCCCGCCCCCCTTAAACAATATATATTTCACCATATTTCTACTTCCCTTCAGCTCTGAAGAAGAGTCATACAGACTCAAAACATCAACTCTGTCTTTTTCTCCACAGAAGCTGTCAGGCCTGCTGAGTTTTCCCAGCGTTATTTGTTTTTGTTTTTGTTTCAGATTTCCAGCATCCGCAGCATTTTGCCTTTATACTCCTCATTCTGCTGTTGGTCCTCTGGGCACTGTTGAACAGAATTCCAACTACTATATGGTTCAGGATCACCTGCTTCAGTGTTGTCTTTCATTTCTGATGATTGTGACATCTCTGCTCTCTGTAATTGAGCAATAGAGTGAAAATCAATCATTGCTCTTCTGTTTCTTCTCTGTACCCTGTTCTGTCTGAACAATGTAAGATCTCAGGTGTGGTGATTTCTCCACTATTTCTCCAAATCTCGATTGACTTCTGATCCAAAACTCTTCTCCCTGATGAAGATCTGGTATTGTTCTCGTTCTGTGAATTGTACATGTGGTACATCTGGATATCATTTCTTCCAATGACTTCGAGAGACCTGACCACCAAACCGAATGCCATGTCCTAGCTCTGCTCTTGGTAATGACTAATTGACTTTGATGCAGGTGGTGTAAGATCTCAACTTTCAATGCTCTTGGGATTACTTTTCTATCATCACCAGTAAGCTATCGATCATTATCAGATGTGCTCTCTGCTTGAAGTGTGGTCTCAAGATAGGACTATATGGTATATATGTTGCCACCCTCTAATACAAAATTTTCTGACCTGCTTACATTCTTCATCTGATTTTGAGCCTCTTTGATTTCACTCAATCATTGTGTAGTTGCTGGTGATGTATGGACTGTCATTATAGCAAACTCCTCAGCTTCTTCCACAAATTCAAAATCATATTTTTCTGGATTCTCTGTTTCAATCTGTGATGATGCATCTGCCGTGCACTGTTGTTTCCCTTGAACATATACTATATGAGTATCAAACCTCATCAATCTTAATTTAAATCTTCGAACTCTTGATAGCATTGCTGCAAGCTCTTTCGAATTTAATAGTGTGACTAAAGGTTTTATGGTCTGTTTCTATCGTAATGCGAAGACCTAAAACGTGATCAGCAAATTTCTCGCATGCCCACTTGGCTGCAACTGCTTCCTTTTCGATTACTGCGTATCTATTTGTATCTGCTAATGACCGTGATGCATAACAGCCTGGCCTTTGTTTTCCATCTCTTTGTATCTGAAAAAGTATTGCGCCCAATACTGTAGACAATACGCCCAATGCAATAATTGTAGGTAACTCCAGTTCATTATGTGCATACATGCGTACATACAAATTAGGAGCAGGAGCAGGCCATTCATCCCCTCAAGCCTGCTCCATCATTCAATAACATCATGGCTGATCTGACTGTGGCCTCAACTCCACCTTCCACCTACCCCCAATTACCTTTGAGGTTAGTCAAGAATCTTCTGTCTACCTCTGCCTTAAAAATAATTAGTGACCCTGCCTCCACTGCACTCTGGGGAAAAGATTTACAACTCTTTGAGGAGAAAAAAAATTCTTCTCATCTTAGTTTAAAAATAAGAGGTCTCCCATTTAAGACGGCATCCCCTAGTTCTAGTCACTCCCACAAAGGAAAACATTCTTTCAGCATTCACCCTGTCAAGTCTCCTCAGTATGCTATATGTTTCAATAAGATCAACTCTCAATCTTCTAAACTCCAATAGACACAGGCCCAGCCTGTCCAACCTTTCCTCATAAGATAGCCCTCACATCCCAGGTATCAGTGTTATTATCTCTGATGACAACAACCTCGCCTTTAATTTTTTCAAACTATTTCTGACGTGCTTTTCCCTAACACCATTCATTGTCTTGGCACAACAACTGCTGAAGTGGCTTTTTGAGCTCTTAAGATTTTTTTTTAGAAATTTTGCCACTTGATTCACCATTCCCATGAACCTTTGCATCACTTGGAGCTGGAAATTCTTTTATGACTCTGGTCTTCTGTGGATCAAACTTGATTGCTGGTGCACACACTATGTGACCAAGAATCCTGATTATTGGCTGTGAAAATTTGCTTTTACTGTGGTGTGCCAATCCTCCCTCTTTAGTCTTCTCAGCACCGCTCTCAATCTCATGTCATGCTCAACTCTGTGTAAGCCCTCTAAAAGATTTAACATTGTTCTTTGAAAGATCTCTTGTGCTGATGTTATTCCAAAGGGTAATCTGTTAAAACAGAAACTTCCAAATGGTGCTATGAAAGTTGTGAGAAGATTGGACCCCACTTCTAGTGATATTTGCTAGAATCCTCTGTTAGCATCTAATTTAGAGAATATTGAGCTCTTCCTTAATTTTGCTAAATGCTTATCTACTGATACCATTGGACGGACTTCTCTTTTCACAGTTTTGTAGAGTTGTGTGAGATCAACATATATTCTTATGATAATCTGGCTTCGGAACAGGTACTTCTGTAATCATGCTTTTATCTCAGAATTTGTTAGCATCTTATTCTAGAAGCAATCTTGCTGAAGACAAATGGTCTTTTGTTGGAAACATATTCATTTACATACTAACTATGCTGTAGCTGGAGCTACTTTCTAAGGTGCCTTTCAGTCATCTTCTTTCAGTGAGTGACATCAGTGTGACATAGCTCCTTACTCACATAGTCAGAAGCTTTCATTACAGTGAACCCTTTACTCTACTGTTCTATCCCTGAGCACCAACTTGTTAGCCCTTTTGCAGGTGAAATTACTCCTTGTCTTACAACTGAGTTGATCTCTTTCTTTACCTTTGGAAGTAAAGGGTGTGGAACCTTTCTGGGTGTAGAAAAACATATTGGTTTCCCTTCTGGACTTAGTGTTATATGATACTCTGTTTTTGGTTCTCCCAATCCTGTAAATAACTTTGCAAATTCTGCTCTGAAATCTCCTGATTAACGTTTACCATTCTTTATTTGTCTATTCTGCGGATTAGGTTCAATTCCATACATGGCTTTCTACTTAAATGTGAACAAATCTGATCTTGAATTACGTACAGTACTTCAGTAATTATTTTCACTCTGTGCTTTAAAGCAGCTGTTAATTTTCCCAGAACCTTCTGCTCTGTTCCTGCTGGTCCATGTCGCTTTTTGTAGGATGATTGAAGAACTCTCTTGTTTAACCATGGTTCAGTGTTTGAATGAACTGAAACTGCTGCTCCAGTATCTAATTTAAGGTGTGTCCTGTGACCTTCTACCAGGATTTCTGCACTCCAGTAGTTCCTGCTTAATTCTTTAATCAATCCGAAGGAGGGTATCTCAAAGTTTTGTGCATCTTCAACTTCATGGACTCTGTTTCCTTTGAAAGCTTTTTTTTTCAGTGTTCTGCCTGAAAATGCCCCATCTTTTTGCACCAATGGCATTACGCATTTTTTGCAGGGCAGTTCCCACGCCCATGCCTTTCTCTTCCACACCAGCAATAGTTAGTCTGGGCTGCTGCCATTAATAGTTTTTCATGCTACACGTGTCTCCTCTCTATTTTCCCTATTTTATGCTTGATGAATTCAACTGTATCGGTTACCTTGAGTTGGGATTTGGGCTATCTCTCTCTCTCCTCTGACTCTCAGGTTTTACCTGTTGACCTCTGCCTGTCTGCTTAATTGAATGACCTTCGCCAGCATCAAGTCAGCTCAGGACTGGAAATTATCTGATTATGCATCATCCATTACTCCAAAAACTATTCTGTCATGAATTAGCTTGTCTTTCAGATTAACATACACCAAGTCTTCTGCTAATTGGTGCAAATTATTAATAAATGCAATGATGCTTTCCCCAAGCCTTTTGGTATGTTTATTGAACTTTACGCATTCCATGATGGTGCCCTTGCAGAGATTGAGATATGCCTCCAGTGCATATGGGGTTTTACTCTCATCGATCCCCAGGGTAACTAAAATGTCATCCGCACATTCACTCGTTGCATACAGATGTGTACTGAGGCGCTCGCATTCTGGATTCACTAAGACCCGATGCAGTGTGAAATCGAGCGAATCTCCTGTGCTACTTTAGCCACGCTTCAGCTTGAATTAGGCCTGTGACATTCTTGAAACTCTCCAGTAGAGATAGAGATTTTTCTATCGCTATTTTTGTTACCGCTTATCACCATATAAAATAGTGTTCTTGGGTTGGAGTAGTTTCAATAACTCCCGAAGACTTCCAGCTGCAAACACTCAAAATTTATTGTAACTTACTTACAGTAATGAGGACATTCCTTACACTAGCTTCTTTCCATGCTTTTTTCTCCTAGACTCTCAGGTCACATGAACATATTTCACTTGCTTCTATGACATCATAGACTATTACAGTTAACCTTTTGTGGGACTTTGTCTAACATACTCCATTAACCTACATAGCTCTATATCCCTTGATGTTTTTTCTCTCTAGATATCTATTGCTCTCTGTCTTGAATGTATGACTGAGGCTCCATAGCCCTTTGGGGGAGAGAATTTCAAAACGTCACCACCCTTTGATTGAAGAAATTCCTGCGCAAAGATGGGTGGCAGGTCAGAAGTTTGGAGAGAATATGAAGAACAGTAAAGAATGACAAGAGATTAATAAGGAGGGAAAAATTACAGTACGAGAGAAAGCTAACTGGAAACATAGAGTTTCTATAGATATTTTAAAAAGAAAAGAGTTAACTCTTCTTTGATACAATACAATCGAACTTCTCTTGTTAGCCACAGTTGGATCACTTTTCCTGTTGGGTTTTGCTGCCTCAAAGTAATGTGTAATTGTTGTAAACCATGTATTAATTCTTTAAATGCTAGCAGTTGCCTGTCTACCATCATAACTTTTAATGTAGTTTGCCAATCTACCCCAGCCAACTTACTCCTCATACCTTTGTAGTTTCCTTTGTTTAGATTTAAGAGCTTAGCTTCAGATTGAAATACATCACTTTCATACTTAATGTAAAATTCCATCATATTATGGTCACTCTGCTCTACACTCTGCTGCTTTACAACAAGATTATTAGACTTTTCTCATTGAAAGATTGAGAATAGCCCATTTCCTATTTGGTTCCTCAACATACCATTCTAGAGAACCATCTTGTATACATTGCAGGAATTTGACCTCCACAATATTAGTGCTAATTTGATTTATCCAGTCTATATGTATATTGAAGTGCACCATTATTACTCCATTACTCTTATTACATGAACAATTTCCTGATTTATACTGTGCTTTACATTACCACTACGTTTGGTGACCTATAAATAGCTCCCACCAAAGTTTGCTGCTCCTTGTTGTTTCTTAGCCCCACCTAAACCTACATCTTAATCTCACTATCTAAGATCTCCTCTCATTAATGTAATCTTTTATTAACAGCACTACCCCACCTCCTTTTCTTTTTTGCCTATCTTTCCTGAATGTTGAATACCCTTGAACATTCAGTTCCCAATTTTGGCCACCCTGTAGCCATGTCTCCACAATGGTAGTTAGATCATACCTGTTTACTTCTATTTGTGCCATCAATTCATCTACCTTGTTACAAATGTTGCATGCATTCGGCTAGTGTTCGTTTCCAGTTTGGTTGCTATTTCATTTTAGTCTATGAAAAAAATTTACTTTTTCACTTAAGCTATCAATTGTTAAATTTCTGTGGAATACAGCAAGGACATAAGTATAAACAGATTGTGGACCAAGGCAAGAGCAGCGCTGCCATTGAGGCGACTAAGGGAAAGGTCGCTGTCTAAGACCTTTCTGCCATTATGCACCGAGGGGCTGGGAACTGTTGAGAGCCCCTTGGGCTGTACAGCTCACAATGAATGTATGCATTGAATACTAATTGTATTATGATTGTATTGAAGCACATCAGAGTGCAACATGTTGTATGTTGATAACTCTAATACCATTGTCTGTAATGACCATATTGAAATGATTTTAATATTCATTGATTGTATTGATGTACCTTGTGATCCATGTATAAAAGTTGAATCTGATTGTACTTTTTGTGATGGCGGTTTTGAAATGTTTTGTAATGTTCTTCCAGATATCTAATGAATAAAGTATATTTTAAAAAAAAGACTAAGGCCCTTGAGCCCTTCGAGAAGAGTAAGACTCCCAGAAGCGATGGCTTGCCGGCTGAGTTGTATTCGGCTCTGGGGACTGGATTGGCCCAGACATGCTAGAAGTGTATGAGAGCATGCATCTGGCCGGCAGCATGTCAGAATCCATGAGGAAAGGCATCATCACCCTCACCTACAAGTGCAAGGAAGGAAATTAGAAATTGGTGACCCATGTCACTGCTGAATTTGGACTATAAGATTCTGACCAAGGTCATCGCCAATCGGGTCAAGCCAGCTCTGGAGTTGGTGATCCACCCTGACTAGGCCTGTGCTGTGCCTGGCAGGAAGATCTCTGACAGCTTTGCACTACTCGGGCATAGGATTGCCTATGTACAGGGACAGGTGTGTGGACAACTGCCTTATTAGCCTGGATCAGGAGAAGGCCTTTGACTGAATATCGCACACCTATATGGTGGATGTGCTCTCTAAAATGGGGTTTGGGGGAGGAATCCGCAACTGGATCCAACTGCTCTACACTAACATCAGCAGTGCAGTTTCAATCAATGGGTGGGAATCAGAAAGCTTTCCAATTAAATTGAGTCAGGTAGGGCCACCCTCGCTCCCCTGTCCTGTTTGTGTGTCGCACAGAACCCTTTGCTGAGTCCATCAGGAAGGTTCCAGAATGAGAGGAGTGATGATCCCAGGCAGTGGAGGCATTCAGGTCAAAGCCTCCCTGTACGTGAATGATGTTGCCATCTTCTGCTTGGATCCGCTGTCAGTGTGCAGGCTAATCAACATCTGCAACCAGTCTGAACTGACCTCAGGAGCCAAGGTAAATCATGGCATGAGCGACGCCATGTTCTTTGAACTGGGCTGACTGATCCTTTGTCCCCTTCACCATCAGGCCAGATGGCCTGAAGGTGCTGGGCATATGGTTCGGAGGGATCGGGGCATGCATTAGAAACTGGAAGAAGCGAGTCGCTATGGTGGAAAGAAAGCTGGGCATGTGGGAATGACGCTCCCTCTCCATTGCAGGTAAGAATCTGGTCATCAGGTGTGAGGCACTCTCACTGTTGCTGTATGTGACACAGGTCTGGCCCATTCCTCACTCCTGCACAACGGCAATCACCCAGGCCATCTTTCGCTTTATTTGGAGGTCGAAAATGGATCATGTCCACAGGGATGCCTCTAGATCAAGGGGGAAAAAACTTGCCCAACGTCGCCCTCATCCTGATGGCCACCTTTGTGTGCAGCTGCATCAAGCTATGCGTAGACCCTTAGTATGCAATAGCCAAGTGTCACTGCATGCTGAGGTTCAACCTGTCCCCAGTGTTGCGAAGGATGGGTCTGGCCACGCTGCTGCGGAACGCTCCAAGTAGTTGGACCGTGCTGCACCACCTGTTCCTCTACCACCTGTCCCTCATGGAAATATTTATGCAGAGAAACACCTTTGATCACAAGACCATCAGGCAGTGGTCGGCATGTAACGTCTTAGAGGCCCTGCGGGAAAAGGAGAGGGTGGATTCTGCGGGATGGTTCCCCGATCAGACTGTCAAAGTCATTTGGCAGAATGCCTCATCGCCAGAAATTTCCAACAAGCACCAAGATGTAGCTTGGCTGGCGGTGAGAAAGGCCTTCCCCGTCAGATCCTTCCTACACGCCAGGAGTCTCACCCCCTCTGCATATTGCCCTCGAGGTAGCTATGGTGGGGAAGAGACCGCTGTTCACCTCCTTGTGGAATGTGCCTTTGCAAAGAAGGTCTGGAGAGAGATGCAGTGGGTTTTGTCGAGGTTCATCCTAAGCAGTGCTGTGACACAGGACTCTGCTCTACAGGCTGTTCCCAGGGACACACACCGAGACAAACATCAACTGCAGCCGGTGAAAGACGCTCTTTGATCTGCCCGAAACTTGTTGGTCTTCCAGTGCATTGTCCCCGAATGAGTGTTGCAGACTGGCACATTCCAAGGTCCAGGACTACGTGCTGAGGGATGCACTAAAGCATGGGACAGCTGCCGCAAAGGTGCAATGGGGAAAGGTCGCTATCAAAGACAATGCTGCCATAGTGCGTCAAGGGACTGGGAAAGGTATAGAACCCTCGCGCTGTATGAATCACAATAAATGTATGTACTGAATACTAAATGTATCATAATTGTATTGAAGCACCACAGAGTGCAATATGATGTATGTCGACTGTCTGTATTGACCATATTGAAATAACTGTAATATTCATTGATTGTATTGAAGCACCTCGTGATCCATGTGTAAAAGTTGAAAATGATTGTACTTTTTGTGATGGCCATTTAGAAATGTTTTGTAATGTTCTTCCAGGTATTTTATGAATAAAGTATATTTTTCAATTAAAAATAGACTTTTGGAGAAGCAGGGTGGTCAAGGGCAGCCCTCCTGTTGAATATAACTCACAAGCATTCAGGATGGAGCTCGGGGGCGAGGGACGTGGCCACGCATTAGGGAAATCTGTATAAAGTGACCATTCCTCTGCAGCTGAGACAGTTCAAGCACATCCATTGATATGATTGGAGTCAGGCCTCTAGCTTATCTGTCCAAAAAAGCAACGCAGAGGCATCAAAGTGCCACCAAGTGCTCCAAAGCTTTTCACCCCCTGCCCAGCACAGACTGCAATCATGAGTATTTTAGTGGGCTGCAGAACAGTTGGATGGCTGCACACAATCTCCTCGCTGAAGCTGGCGATGGAGCAGTCACTGCTGGAGGTGCTCACAGCCCCTTGCAATGTGAGCATCCTAGTTTGGACCATTCTCCCTCATGGTTCAAGCTAACAGGGCAGCCTTGCAGCGGGGATTAGGAGAATGCCTGCTCCTGAGCTGAGAGCACAACATGCAGTCCAATGGGCAAAACTGCTACCAATCAGTCAGGTGGAGTGGGACAGAGGAAGGTGGGGTTTCGGGCTGCCATGCAGCCCACAAATCTCTGGCTATCCAAGTGGTGGCCAGCACTCTCCAGGAAGCATTATGGGGCTTCACGCTTAACCAGGACAGGTTCTTAGTACACCCATGCTAACCACGTGGCTCTCTCTTTCATCTTGCAGGAGGAGTACATTAGGTTCATGGAGGCTGGTGAACTAACTCTATGCCTGATGGCCTATAGAAAGCGAAGATGACAGAGGAGAGGCTGGGGCTCCTGCACAAGCCACTGAAGAACCACAGTGAGCCGTTACTGGTTGGTGCCTAGCGACACCCAGTGTCTCCAGATGCTGCCTTTTATTCCTGCAGTTGACCAAAAACCAGTGTCACCAAAGACTACACATTTCTAGGGAACTGGTTGGCCACATCTGCCAGCTGCTGCAGGATTTGGTGCCACGGGGACATGGAGGGCATCCTCTGCCAGTGGCCATGAAAGTGACCATGGTGCTCAATTTCTATGCTGGTGGCTCCTTTTAGGGCTCTACAGGTGACCATTGTGGGATCTCACAAGCCTCCACCCACAAATGCATCTATGAAGCCATCTTTGCGAGGGCACACAACCTTATGCACTTCACCCGGGGCCAGGACAGCCAGGATGCAAGAGCGATTGGATTTGCCCAGATCTCGGGTTTCTCACAGGCATAGGGTGCAATCAAGATGCACTCATGTGGCGCTCAGATCTCCATCACAACACATGGTGGACCACAGCAACCGCAAGGGCTTCCACTCGCTGAATGTGCAGCTGGTGTGCGACCACCTAAAACACATTCTGCAGGTATGCGCACAATTTCCAGGGACCGTGCACGACTCCTACATTCTCAATCAGTCATAGATCCCTGAAGTCTTCCAGGGTCCACAGAACCTGCCGGGGTGGCTCCTCGGGGGACGAGGACTACCCACAAAGGCCATGTCTGGTGACACCCGTGCGGCGCTATAATGAAGCTCATGCTGCAGCTTGCTGCTCAGTGGAGCAGACCATCGGGATGCTGAAGAGTGAGGTTCCAATGCCTGGACCAGTCTGGGTGGAGCCCTGCAATACCATCCACAGAGGGTTTTGCTCATTGTTGTCGTCTGCGGTGCCCTTTACAACCTAATGCTGCAACGGGGAGACGAGCTGGCCGAGGAGCGGGAGATCTCCCCTTATGAGGAGGACACCGACAGGGATGAGGGTGAGGAGGTCCTTGGAGGCGACGATGTTTGGGATGAGGCCCTTGGACAGGCAAAACAAGGCAGGCGCTCGGGAGGCCCGCATAGCTGCTAGATTTGTGGAGGATGATGACATCATGCAGTGAGGTGACCCCATGTACCCTCACATTGCATCTGTGAACATTTGACTACAGTCTGGCTTATGGCAGCATGAATACCCTCTTTGAGAATGCTCCTGTCATGAAGATGCAGTGGAGACCCTAATAGTCGCTCAATTGCAGTAGGATGATGATGACATGCAGTGAGGACACTCCATAACCTCTGAGAATGTCTGACTCCTGTCTGGCCAAGGGCAGCTTGCTTGCGCTCTGTGATCAGGGTCATATCATGGAGATGCAGCCATGAAAGTTTAGAAATACCTGATCCTTTGTCCATCTAAGCCTTTCAGGAGCACAGCGTCACTGGTCATAGATGCTGAGGAGATGGGGGCCAGCCCCACCTTAAAGGTGCTGAGAGCACACAGAGAGAATGAGAGAACTCTGTGGCGCCTGCCCACAACATTCTGGCAGCAATGACAAGCACTGTCGAGGTGCAGGCATCAGTAATGTGTCCAGGGAGTATGAGGCTGGACCATCACTATGGTCTGAAGGCTGCACAGAGCACAGGGAAGAGGCCCTGGACTGAGACACTTGCCTTTATCTTGTGCAGAAAGCTTTCACGTCTGAGTGACAAGAACACTGCTCATCAGAACAAGGAGCCATTCTGGGAGCTTATTGACAATAGTGAACAGCGTGTACAAGTGATTGACACCAGTGCCCAGGCTGTGCAATTAATTCTTCTTAACCTTCCTAACCCTGCCGCAATGCCTTGGTGCTCCCTGGACGTCCACAGCAGGAGTGGAGGTAGCCTGCTGACTGCAATGTGCTGTCTGTGATGACCCTGGCAGGTGTCCTCTGGAGGGCCAAGACTTGGAAGGCCCCAGCCTGCTTTTGGGGTCCTGCAGTGTGGCAGTGGCACCCTCGGCCTGATCCTCCTTCCTATTGGTGCCCTAGGGCCCTAGGCTGACTCCTTGAGGAGAAGGAGTAGCTGGAGTGAGATCAAGCTGCCCGGCACCCCTCCCATGTACACACTGTTGGAGGCCAACTATGGCATCAGCGATAGAGTTGATCCTGCACAGTAGTGCAGGACCGATGTTCTGGACCAAGATCTTCATGGCGGCCACCATCATACCACTGTTGACCTTGGTGTGTTAGCATATTGATGCCATCAACTCAGAATGATGGCGGATGGACTCCTCATTTGTGCCTTGCAATCTGAAGAGGGCAGCATACAGACCTTCCTGATGTTCCCGAGCTTGCCTTTGCAGTTCCAGCAACTGTGACATGACCAAGTCCAGAGGCTCGTCATCTGACTTGGACTCATCAAATTTCTGGCCTCCAGCAGTCCCACAGACACCAGGGAAGTCCCTGCCTCTGCCTGCTGTGGATCAGACAGTGCGATGTGCTCACCAGGTTGTGATCCCGAGGCCATTCTAAAGCTTGGTCCCACCGCGTTGTGTGTCTCTGCACTGGTGGAGCATGTGGGTGAGCGCTGTGGCAGGAATTCAAAGAGAGTGCCTTCAGATTCCTCTTCAGAGCTTTCTTCAAGGCTTGATTGGAAGCTCTGGGTCATGAACTTCGTTGGCTGTTTCCCAGATGTGCCTGTGAAAGCACGGAGAGATAATTAGTGCATGGCAGTGGCCTGTGAAACAGGACACATCATTTACAGCATGATTGTCTAATGGATTTGCATTGCTGGATCCTCACTTGGCAGGGCACCACCAACCTCACCGTAAGCACAGGAATGGTCCAGATTGTCACTGGCCAGCTGGATGGATCTGTTTTCAAAGTCCGTCAGGATCTTGATTTCAGGCATTCCTCCACCAGTCTGTGACCTCTCCCTCTTGTTGTGCGCCAGCTTGTCCTGCATGAATACAGATAGAGAGAGTGTAAGCAGGATGTTTGCCAGGCCAGATGATAAGTATGCCTGGCCTGTGTGGGTGTTGAGTGGTCCCATGGATGGGATGAGGACAATGAAGGTGTATGTGTGAGAGGGTGAATGGTGATGTCCCTTGCACTGCAGTGAGTGACATCACTGTGGATGTGTGATGGGTTTGTGAATGTGTGAGTCAAGAGTGATGAGAAGAGTGACTTATGTAGGTGGAACGGAGGAGATCATTCATCGTCTTGCGGCACAGGGTGGCTGTCCTCTTTTGAAGGGCGTTAGCGCTCACCACTGCTGCTACCAGCTCCCAAGCCTGGCTGATAACGCCACTGTGCATCCGGCAGCCAGAGTGGGGGTAGACGACACCCCAGTGGGACTCCACAGCATCCAAAAGACGTACCAGTCAGGCGTCGCTGAACCTGGGGGCTGCAGTTTTTTTGCCTTTCGTGGACATCTTGCCTGGCAGTCATGGGCTGGAAGCACTGAGATGTACATGCGCATGGCTGGACTTTAAATATGGTGCTCAGCATGATGAAGCGGCATGGAAATGGCATGTTTCCTGGGAATGCACAAATAATGTGGCCAATTTGGGACAATACGGCGTAAAAACCCACCAGCGTGGCCAGCAGGTAAAGCAGCATTGTTTTACCTGCCTATTACCGCCCTTAGTGCAAATCTGGAATGGTTCTGCCCTTAGTGAACAGGTAATTTCCCTGGAAATCTATTAAATTAAATAGAATTTAAATGGCATGACCGCTGGCACCAAATTGGACCTCAGATCTAATATTTGCTGATTTGTTGCAGATTTGTTGTCTTCTACAAGCTAACTGCTAATAACAAAATAAATAGTCATTTGGTAGCACAGAACTTGAACATTGCTGAAAAAAGACACATGTTGTTGAAGCTTTTCATCTTGTACTCATCAGGATAATTCACAAGAATACCAAATGTAAAGGGAACAAAAATTTATACTTCTTGAGAAGACAGTACTGATTGGTTGGCAAGCGGACTCTGGTAGAGGTGTTGCCATGGATAATGCACCAGTTAACTGATGACTGACAGTTAAGTGCCAAGCTTTGTTTAAATTCAAACCAGGCAGCTTGGCTCTGGTTGGTCAAAGCATAGCCCTGGGGAATGAACCAGGGTATGGCTGTCCCCTATTTTGTTCAGCCGGAACAGGAGCAATATGTGCACATGTTCTTTCTGTCTGCAAAGAACAGAGCTCTGTGCATTAATATATGTAGCTTCTAGCACAAGTAAGTGAGCCACATTGCAAGCCAGACTGATAATCTTGAACTGGTTGTCAGTGTAATTCTTAGCACACTCAGGATAGTTTCACAAATGTTGTCTATTTGCGGAATCACATCTGATGTTGGACAATGTGTTTTGAGTTTTGCAAACATGGACTGTTTGGATACGATTGGTACCTTGCCTGTTGTGAACAGCCGAAGGAACATGCTGTTTGATACAATCCGCATTGTACTTAGCATCACACTGGCACTGAAGTTCATATACCACATTACTCATTTGTGTGATAGGCAGAAAGTCTTTTTGGCTTGACAGCAGCATCCTGTTAGTGGTGAACATCACTCGCATTGCTACCGCATTGTAGCAGCACGAAATGGCTAGCTTCACCTGTTGCTGAAATTTTTGAGATACCTTCCCCTTCCAGGGTAATCTGAGGTAGACTGGGCAATTTTCAGGACTGAAAGTGGTGGACTTAGGCCCGTTCATGAGTTGTGCAATATACAGTGAGCAATGGTCTGATCAGGGTAGCCATTATGTGACAGGATGGCTTTCAAGCACCCGACTTCAGCATCAAGATTGCACAGTGAGCAACTGGCTCAGGCCCTATTTATGAGGTTGCCGATAAGGCCAATCTTATAGCTCACGGAACTGTAGGAATCCCAAGACGTATATTGACCAGTGATGAAGGTAGGCTTGCGGCAGACAGTAGTAGAGAGCCCCCTGGCAGATTTCTCAACTAGCACATAAAGGAAAGGAATTAATTTGACTGCTCCATTTCAAAAATGAATTTGAGCACAGGCTGGAGCCCATTAAGGTGTGTAAGATAAATAAAATAAACTATTTAAAAACGATATGAAAATACAGGAGAAGAAAAAATAGCAAGTAATTAAATATTGTTAATTATCATTCTTTGGAAATCTTCAACATCCAAAATAATAACAAATTAAGTAAAAAATCAAACAATTCACGAAGTTGTGTTACTGAAATAATGTGTAGAAGAACAATGTTCTGATGTAAGGTCGCAGATGTGAAATATTAACTCTGTTTCTTTCTCCACAAATGCTGTCTGACCTGCTGAGTATTTCCAGCAGTTTCTGTTTTTATCTGTAGAATAAATATGTTTTAACATTGCATTTTTATTTGATCTGTAACCAAGAGTGTGCATGGCTTCCTTTCTAATTATCAGTTTATTATCAGATATATGATTGCGAGAACTCAGCTGGTACCGGGAGTCTAGCCCATTCCAAGATCTATTTCCAGTCTACAAGATACTTTTCTTCTCACCTTTCAGTTCAGTTCCTGAAATCCAACGATTTGGAACATTTCCAGCAACTCAGTTTGCTTGGACTGGACCCTTTTAAAAATGCAAAGGCTGAAGAGTTAGTTCAGTTGGCTCGATGGCTAGCATGTGGACCAAATCAACACCAACAACATGGGGTTTGATCCCTGTTCTAACTGAGATAGATTTGGTACCTGCCTCTTTGCCTCACATTTCATCGTGACTTAATGAATAATCACCAAAGACCTGCCTTCAGACAGGGAGCTGGAGGAGAAGAAAGAAAAAAGTAACACCACCGAGAAGGACAAGTGCAATAGGTGCATGGGAACACCATCATCTCCAATTTTCCCCTCCAAATCATGGATCATCTTGACTAGGGGGCTCCTTCATTGCTACTGTTCCAGAATCCTGGAACTCCCTACCTAACAGCATGGCTAGCCTTTATCTCTCTAGTAAAACATTTTACTTAGCCATTTACCTTTTTATGTTTTGTGGGGCACTGCTGTGCAAATTTGCTGTCATTCTTCCCTCCGCTAGAACAGTGACGAAAAGGAATTCATTGAATATGAATTAAGCATTTCAAGACACCCCCTGAGGTTATAAAAGGTGCTCTATAAAGCACATTAATTCTTTCTTGGCCCTCTTAACTCTTTCTCCCCACCAACACCCCCCACCTCCCCCCACCCCACCCGCACCCCAGCTCCCCCACAATGCCCCCATGCGATTTTGAAGAGAATGGGATAAATTTCCATTGGGTTCTTTCCATTTTCCCACTGTTTTACCAGTTATTTTAGGGCAGGGGTAGGTAAGCTTTTCATCATAGACTATTCACGCATAGACAAAATCAGGCGCTGGCCCCACAGACATAAAAATCAACTTAATTTAGTTTTTTTAAGAGAGAATACAGAAACGTTCAACTCGCCCGCTGTTTTAATGCAATGGCTGAATTTGAATATTATATTGTTAAATGTTATCATTGTGATTTGGCTGACACTTTTATCCAAAGCAAATTTGTAACGATGATGATAAATGCTATTTTGAAAGCACAGCTGTCATAGTTCTATATTTTTTAGAAATCTTGCTGTGGGCTGGATCTAGCCCACGGCCGTAGGTTTCACACTGCTGTTTTAAGGTTTCCATGACTCTTTTGCCAGTTGAGTATTGGCAAACAAGCAGGAGAATTTCACCCCAGTATCACTCGTTCTTAATAGTAACCCTAGATAATGTGCCAACTTTGAGATAATGGCTGTCACTATACCAAGTCAGAATGTGCAGTGTTTTGTGACATTCCATAAACTGGCCGATCTTGTTTTAATCCACATATCTGATGCCTGCAGTCTGTGTCTTTTGTCCAACTTGCAAATTCAATTTGTTTTAAAACATTTAAACATGATTCAATAGCATTTCACAAGTATCAAGGAACATTTGATTTGAAAGAATGGGGCAATCTGTGCTGGATTGAGATAAGGATGGAATTGTTTTAAATGAACACTGCTGCATATTTATGGGATGTTATTAACATTCTTTAAATCTGCAAGAGGGCAGCTTCAGTTGAACATAATAATCTGGATCAACCGAATTTCACTACCTGGTCAAAGACAACAGTAATCTGGTCCAGAATTCAAAATAGTTCTCGAAGCCAAGGGAACTTTTCCCCATTAATCGTCTTATTCAAAATTACACTCCCTGCTCACCCCACCTTGGATGCTGCCTCATGCTGGGGTACAGGTCTATCGGCCTCACACAAGCCAACAATTTTCAAGTGAGAGTCATGTCAATGATGGTTGACAGGCTATTCAGCTGTGGAAGGTATGACAACTGGGATGACTCCTGTTGTAGTGAAAATTTGTATGTAGTGACAATAGTCTGATACTGATCCACATATCTGAAGAACAAGGACCCTCTTAAAAAAAATCATTCAATGGTGAATTTTAAAAGACCACATAGCAGAGGATAATCACCATAGCAACAAAAAGGAGTACTGGCTGGCTGGAAATCATTTTGAACGCCTGCAATTGTCAGGTTGTGGACTCAAGAGAAAGTAGGTGTCGATCAATCATGGATGATATTTGTCGAAACCTATTGACAAGACAATTGGAGGTGTGGTTCCAGGTTAAAAATGGCTTTTTATAAAGTGGGTCCTTTCACTGAGAAAAGAGACACAGTTCACCACAACTGTTCCAATCTCACCTTTTGCTTTCCAATAGCATCACCCGACCTGGTATTTTCTTAGCTGCTTGCTAAGTCCCAGCACATTTGAGCCAACCAGGAGTGCATGACCAAAGCAAAATACTGAGGATGCAAGAAACCTGAAATAAAATACTCAGCAAGTCAAGCAGCATCTGTGGAGAAAATCAGAGTTAACATTTCAGTGTTAACTCTCTTTCTCTCCGCAGGTGGTGGCTGATCTGCTGAGCATTTCTACCATATTCTGTTCTTATTTCATGAATATCTGGCTTTCATTATGGGGTTAGTCTTAAGAAAGACATTCAAGGGTTTGGAATTTTTGAAAATTCTGCAGGTCTTATTGTATTCTAAACCCAAGATCTTGTTTAAATTTTAATAAAAATATTCTAATCTCCATGTATCTACAACCCAGCAGGTATTACTGGAGGGTGACTCGTCAGTAGCCTTTGCTACTTTGAATTTACTTTCATAACCTCAGAGCCTCACAAAAGGCTTTGCAGCTAATGAAGTACTTGTGCAGTGCTAATGAAGTGTTGTTACTGCTGTAAAGTAGCAGCCAATTTGCATGCAGCAAGCTCTCAAATACAGCAGTGCAATAAGTAACCACATTATCTGTTTTAGGTGCTGGCTGAAGGATGAATATTGAAAGGGATAACATCCTGCTCTCCCTCAAATTATGCCGAGATCTTTTATGCCGACTTAAGTGAGCAGGGCTTTGGTTTGTTTTCCCACTTGAATTATTGCATGTTCAACAATGCAGCATTCCCTCAGCATGTTGTTGAAATGTCAGTCTGGATAATCACAGCCAAACCTATCCAGCCATTCACGCTTCCCAGCAGGAGGCGGGGGAAGCGAAGAGCAGCAAGAACGCTGACACCAGTTGAAGCTGTAGTATAAAAGGTTAATGTTGAATATGTAAATGAACAGTCTATAGCATCAGTGATGTAAGATCACATGACAACAGAGTATGCTCAGGAATACTTCTATGTGATGCCTCATGCTAAGTCTTGGAATGGATATAGTGGAATGTTCAATAGAATGTAAAATTTACCAACAGCTTAGCCTCCAGAAGAATCTACCAATCCTGACTAAGGACAGCCTCATCTAAGACTCAAATGATGATAACAAATGATGACAGTGGAAAACACGATGGAAAAAGCACCAAGTAAAGAGCCCAGCAACTGAAAGAAGCAGCAAGAGAAATGATTGCAGGACAAGGACAGCACAGGAAAAACACCAACAGAACTCGAAGACAAGATACAGTGAAGAAAAGCCATGGAGAAAAGTTTACCTTTACCCAAGTGCTTCAACAACATAGAAGAGCTTTGAATAAGCCGAGAAGTGGCAGAACTGGTATCATAGGTTTACCAGGTGCAGAACTGCTTCGGGACTAGCAGAGGAGCCTAGCGAGGAAGAGGTCCATACCCTTCTCTATGACATGGGAGGTTCTGCAGATGACATAATGGTCAGACAGGGCATAAACAAAGAGACAGTGACATATGAAGAGGTTCTAGAAGCCTTTGGAACATATTTCACCCTTAGAAGAAACACCATTATAGAAAGGGAAGTTCAATAGATGTACCCAAAGACTGGGAGAGAGCACAGATTTCTTCATAAACAATTTATATTGACTAGCTGAGAAATGCGAATACAGAGCCCTGAAAGATGAATTAATTCAGGATTTGATTTTTGTAGGACTCTTAGAGGAGATTTTATTAGATTTTATGCAGTGAGGGAAGTAGTACAGCTAACAAAGCAGGCAGAAGTTAGAAAGCAAAACCATGTATTTATTCAAGGCAACAAGGAGATCTTGCAGAGAAAAATGACCGTATAAGACAGAGCCAATTGGTAAAGCCTGAGTTGTTTAAATCCCAGAGACAAACTTGAACAAGCTGTCATAACCTATATTTTCAACTGGTAAAAGCAAAATACTGCAGATGCTGGAAATCTGAAACAGAAACAGAAAATGTTGGAAAAACTCAGCATGTCTAAAAGCATCTGCGGAGAGAAAAACCCAGAGTTAACGTTTCGAGTCCATATAACTCTTCTTCAGAGCTTGGTACGTTTAAGATGCAGCTCTGAATTCAGGAATAAGACCCTAGGTTTTCTTTTGAATGTAAATTTCTCATTGTATTACTAGGTTTTTAATTTAACTTCTTCTAACAATAACATCTTTTGATTCCACCAATTTTATTAGTAAGCTGAAAAAAACAAACACATTGCTTGGCATCTTCTAGTATGAATGCTTTATTTAAAAATGCAAACTGCCCCATTGACACCTATGTTTCTAAATTTCCCCATGTTTATCTAATTACCATTTCAAACTTACTTCATTCTATACCCAGGCTAGCTGGTTTTAATCGAATTAAGACACACACACATACACACACATAGAGAGACAGCCCCTAAACTCGATTTAAAAAATAATTTCCACTAAGATTATAGACATTAATCTCTTCATGACAACTGGCACAGTGCAGATTGTAGGACACAGAAGTAGCAGTGCACCTATTCAGAAACAGAAAATGGGTGAACAGGGCATGGTAGCCACCATCACTTAGTGTTCTCACTGTGATGGGAAAAGGCTGCAATAGCACGAAGAATGCCCTGCCAAAAATGCAGAGTGCTATTCCTGAAAGGGGGGAAGACATTTTAAAACTGTATATCACAGCAAAGAGCTCCTAGCACAAAAATTAAAACATGGAGCATGCCAGAAGTTGAAGATGAAAAAGACAATGAAGTGCCATTCTTAGGAGAAATTACAGGATCTAATGGGAACAATTGGACCGCAGTTATGGTCAACGGACCTAAAACAAGATATGAATTAGACACCGAAGCAGGTGTTTAAGTTCTTTCAGACACAAAACAGTGACTAAAGCAAGACTTTCTCTAACCATCGATCATATGACTCCACGGTCCAGGAGGCATTTAACTGGAGGTCAAGGGACAGTTGACTGCTAAACTACAGTACAAAGGAAGAGAAATCACAGAAACTTTGTATGTGATCCAAAACCAAGAGTGATCCCAAAAATGTTAGCCAAAAAGCTTGCATAAATCTACAGCTAGCTCGTTTATAAAGAATTGGAAGCCAAGAAATACCGACAGGATTCAGGAGAAGACTGAAGCCAGTAAGCTGAAGTGAGGGTACTAGAACCTGATAGAACTATTTGAAAATCTAGAGAACACCAAGCAGAAGATCTCCCAGAAACGGGAAGTGAAGGAACCATGAGTTCATTACCAGAAAGGGCAGCTTGCTTCAAGCTAGAAACAAATAGGCAAAATGGAGCAAGAAAAATGACAAGCAATGTAAGATGCATTGTCACACATTTCTGTCGAAAAGCCTGAACAAGAAGACATAAATTTCATCAATGATGTAGAGTCCTTTACCCCATTAACCACAAAATTTCTACCAGCAACAGCTGGAGAAATTGAATGAAATTCAAAAGTCACAAAAAGCAGATGAAGAATGTGAAAAATTAGGGAATATTGAAACAATCCCATCCTAAAGCAACAAAGACATCTCAGTGTCATGGATGACCTGCTAATTTATGATGAGAGATTGATCATATCCAGAGTCCTCAGATCTGAGATCCTTTAGAGAGTACACCAGGGACACCTAAGCATTACCAAGTGTCATGCTAGTGCACACAATTCCATTTGGTGGCCAGGGATCTTAAAATCATTGGAGGAAATGATTTCAAGTTTCATCACCTGTGCCATCCATCACCAGGAGCAAATGGGATACTGATGGTACACTCAGTTCTGTCCAGACAGTGGGAACGTCTCAGAATGGTTCTTTTTGAGCTTGAGGGGGAATACATTCTTCATAGTTGTTGAATATTACTCCAGATGGATTGAGGTTGAACGTCTTCATGGTACAGCCTCAGATGCAGTCATTTGATCACTAAAATAAATTTTTGCCACACATGGAGGAGGATTTTTCCTATGGGGGGGGCGGGCTAGACAGGAGCTGGTGGGGGCGGGCGTGGAGCCGATCTCTGCCCGTGATTGGCTACGCATCGTCATTTTATGCAGGTAGGCCAATTAAGGCCTGCCCAGCATTACACGTGGCCAGTAGCCTCGGGGAGATTGAATGGATTTTAAAAGTTTTTAATAAATAAAGTAAAAGTTTATTTAAAAATGTCCCATCATGTAACAGTGTCACATGAGCCAGGACACGTTTGTGAAGTTCGGAAAGTTAATTTAATTACTTTATATAACCTTCAGGGAACCTCACCCTGCCCGTGGGTGAGTTTTCCTGAAAAAACACGAAGGCTGCTTGGGCTCTTCGCCTGCCCGCCAACCTTAAGGTTGGACAACTTTTGTTAACAGCTTTTTTAGTGGCCTTAATAGGCCATTGACAGTTCGACAGGCGCACAGCCGCCTCTAGCACCGTCCACCGAACAAAATATTGAAATGACGCGTGTCAGTTTACGCGTCGGTGTGTTAGGCTCGCCCCCTCACAGTGACAGCAATATTCTGCCCATGGCATTCCAGATCAAGTCATCTCAGACAATGGCCCACAGCTTGTAAACAAATCCTTTCAGCAATTCGCAGAAGACTTTGGGTTTTTCCACACAACAGGTTTACCCAGATATTCACAAGCAAATGGAGAGGCCAAAAGAAGAGTAAGACGTTCAAGGCTTTGTTGCGGAAAACTGATGATACCAACTTGGCACAGTTCAGCTACTGTTCCACACACCAGAATGGTTTGGCTCCATCAGAACTTCTGATGGGAAGACAATTTCCTGTTCTTCCTCACACGCTTATGCCATGGCTCAAAGCAGCAGAAATAAAGGGAGTAAGGGAGAAGGTGAATATGTATAGTGAAAATCAGACCGGAAACAACAATCAATGCCATAATGTGCAGGATTTACCAGAACTCCAACCAAGTGAAACAGTCTGAATTTGTGACCAGGATAACGAAGGCCAAGTCTTGGCAAAAAAACCTACATCTGTGATCTTTTCTTGTAGATTCTGAAAATGGAATAGTGAGAAGGAACAGAAATGTACTTGTATCTACAAGGCAAAGACCAGGAATGGAATGGACTAACTATCCAGATGATCCGAAGGATAACCTGAACAGAGAGCCAGTAGTCTCTGAAGATTCGTATTCTACTGTACAGAGTTTGAGAGAGAATACCGAGAACTTGAGTCCTATGCAATCTCTAAGAGAGTTGAGAACAAGATCAGGGAGGTTAGTAAAACCACCACAATGCTTATCGCTGTGAACCAGAGATGGAGGCAGAGGTGTGGGGAGATGTAGGATAATCTAAATAATGTATTTAAAGTCAGAGACTTGGGGAGAGATGTAGTATAAAGGGCTAATATTAAATTTGTCAATAGACAGTTAATATCATCAGTGATGTAAGATCACAATGCATTCGAGTATGTTGAGAGATAATTCATTGTGAACCCTTGTGCTAAGTCTTGTAATGTACGTAATTAGTAGAATATTGAATAAAAGGTAAAGTTTACCAACAGCCTAGCCTCCATCAGTACCTATCAATCCTGACCTAAGAACAACCTCATCAAAGCCCTACACCGATGATAACAGAGAAGGCAGTTGTAACGTACCCTACTTATATTTTATTTTGGATTGAAAGTAATTAAAATCCCAAGAGAGACTAAACTGAGGTGACAATAAATTGCCAATATATACATCTGTTCTAAACGCCGATCTTTGGCTAAGAAAATCAGTGGTGTTAAATTGAAAAAATAAGCTACCAAGTTCTCAAGTTACACTTATTGTCTTCTGAATGACTTGAAACTGTACTGTGCTATCTATCAATGAATAGTTAATCTGGCCACGACATCAAAGGCTTATGATTCCAATGCAAACGTTAACCAAAAGCCTTTGATGGATTGAAAGCAAAGAGAGATGAATTTAAAAGGTATTCAAATCTGTGTTCTATATCTAATGATCAGCATTCCCACAGCATTTTGGACAAAATGTATGTCACATCTGCCCAATTGATTGGGAACTGGGTCAACTTGAGAAAGCAGAACTAATTGAAAGAAAAAAAGCTTGTGCTGATCTGTGGAGATTTGTTCTAGGTCATTCATCAACGATATAGAGAAGGCCACTTATTGTGTTATAAAATTTATTGATAAAGCAAAATATATGGCAGTTAAGTATAAAAAGACTGATAGAATTTTTTTTTTAAATCAGGGCTAAGCTGACACATAGGGCGGAATTTTCTATGCCCACTGGTGTCGCACGTCGTGTCAGGCGTGAATAGACAATATGGTGGGAAGGCCAAAAATCAGTTTCACGACATTATGAAACCAGTTTGCAATCGTCTGTCCTGCCAATCAATGGCATACCGCCCTTCCCCCTGCCAGATTTCAGGAACTTAGTTTTAATACATCTGCATATCATTATTAGCCCTGCTGGCCGGAATCATCCCCCCATACTGGATCATCTGGGCACATGCCGATGTGTTTCATAACTGAACATAAGTGACATGCACCTGGAGAGCTGCACTTCACTCAGGACTTTGAGGTTTGTTTGCCTACCTTGACTCAGGCAGCACTCGTGGTCATCAGTGCCAGGCTTCGCAGGCAGTGCCACATTACTATTAGGGGAGCTTATGGGCAAGTCTCTACTTATGAGACCAGCCGTAAGGAGGGTGATACGGTGTGAAAATCACCATTACAGCCAACGGGTAAAATATCCTTTTTCCCATCCGCTTTTCAACAGTGTGTGGGGGGACACCTGTTGATCTGTGCAAGTGGCCTCAAGATGGTGAGGGCTGAGGGGCAGCCTCCAGAGCAGATGAGGCCAGATGGAGATGTGAGGGTGTGTGTGAGAGAGTGAGTGCTGATGTCCCTTGAGCTGGCAGTGAGTGAGATACCAGTGAATGTATCTCGTGTGTGTGTGATGAGATAGTTGCCTTACCCACATAGCATGGATGAGATCATTCATTCTCTTGCTGTTTGGTGAACCTTTTCTGTGCAGTGTTCACCACCACTGCCACCACCTCCCAAACCAGAATGGTGATGCTTATGGGCCTCCTGTGGCCAGAGCGGAGGTAGCAGGCATTGTGGCAGGCTCCAATGGTGTCCAGAAGGCGTCCCAGAGATCTATCACTGAACTGGGGGACTGCAGTCTTCTTGCCTTTTGGGGCCATGTCTTCTGTGCAGCAGTCTCAGGCTGGAAGCAATGAGAGGTGTGCGTGCAGCTGCACTTTAAATATGGCACTGGCATGAGGAAGCAGCGAAGCGATGGCGTGGTAGGCGAATTGGAGGCTGCCCACCAGCGAAATGGCCTGTTTCCCGGCAATTCATGATTAATGAGGTGGGATTGGGATGATACAGTGCGAAAACTGCCATTACAGCCAGAGGGTAAAACCTTCTTTTTCCCATCCACTACGTAACTTCATGCAATTCTGGGACAATTCCACTCATAGACTTTAATATACTCTAACTTCCACCTATTGGAATAGGAAATATTAATCATGTGTACATAATGAAGAGGTTGCTACAGGAAAAAGGTTTGCAGAAATTATTCACCATTCATTGAAAGCAAAAATCAATGCAATGGGTGGTGCTCAAGTGTAGTTATACACAGATTACCAGTGAGAATGCACTTGGAGTGTTGTGTACATTATTGGGCAACCGATCTTCAAAAGTACTTTGATAAATTATAGAGGTCTTGTAAAAGAATGACAGAGGCTTCAAGGACTTGTGGCTGTAATCTCCAATGAGTGGCTCATAGAAACCGGCAATTCTTATCAATGATAAAAGAAACTAATGATCTGTGTTTCTCAAATGGTTAGGGGAACGAGCATGATTATAAAATTGGCAAGCTTTTAAGACTTGAGGTTGGAAGGCGCGTGCACCAATTGGTTTCTGTGCTTCCTACATTGCAAAGTGACTAAATTTCAAAGATACTTCATTGGCTGTAAAATGCTTTGAGACAATCTGTGGTTATGAAAGGTGTTCCATAAATCCAAGGTTTTGAGCCTGGATTTTGCAGCCAGTGACAAAACAAGGACACTCACTAATGACCCCGAAATGAGTTTTCCTAAGAGATCCAGCAATCTCTCTGACGAGAATTTCAACTCTATCACCATGCAGTGCAAGTGATTGTAAATTTCTTTACTAGGGATTCAGTGTGGAACTAAAGTGATGTGATCAGGTTGTCCGAACAGCTAATCACATTAAAGGAATTTCACAGATACACAAACAGCTAAATAAAAATAGTAAAATAAAACCAATTTTAAAACTTTTTACCTCAATCAAATTAAAGATTGGAACCTACGCGTGGGGTGAATGTTCAAGTAAATTATTCTGAAAAGCTATTTATAAAAATCATTGCTGAAAAAGCATAAAATCCTACTAATTAATTATTTAACAGCACTCCATGGTGATAAAATTATTTTTTCAGGGATAATTTGGTTTTATATCAAATTTCATTAATTACTCTGCCATCAAAAACCCCTTTGTTTTTCTTGACTGAACAAGATAAAACTTTTTAAGTGGCTTGAAACTGCAATGTGAGTACAGGAAAGTTGAAATTCTCACTGCTCTAGGTTTTTGCTCGCTCTGGTGTGGGGCTGGGGAGGCAGGAGTGGGACCGGGGTTGGGTTGGGGGGGGTGGGGGGGGGGGGTGATGTGGTGGGGAGGCAGCACAGCCTGTGTCTGAGCCCTGAGCGACAGACCAAAACTTCAGGATTTCTGTACTAATCTGCGCATGCTCCACACCCTGAAATTGCAGGCACATTCAGAGGAGCAATGACAGCAAATGCTGACAGCTTGCTGTTAACCCCGCCCACCACCCGCCAGCCCCTCACCACTCCCAATCCCCATGCTCCCACCCCCTGCAAATCAGGCCCATTCTTTTTCATCTCTCCTACTCACACCACTTTGCAGTACCGTTCGGTTCTAACTGGTTTACTGGACAGACTGCTTCCTAGCAGCACCTCTAGAGCTCCAGACTATGGGCAGGACTTCCACCGCCGCCCCCCCCCACCCCACCCCACCCTCCCGTTGGTGGGGAAGTTGAAGTGTGGGGGCGCGTAAGAGGCGGGCCTCCGATTGCGCATGTGCACGAAAGAGCACTCTCATCTCCCTGAGGCTAAGTGCTGCCTCAGGGAGATCGGATCTACAATAAAAAATATTAAAAATAGAAAAAAAAAATCTCCCTGACATGTCCCCTCATGTGACACTTTCACATGAGTTGGGACGTGTCCATAACTTCTTAAAAACTTTAAATTTTTAAAAACCTACATCAAACCTCATCCCGGCCGTGGATGAGGTTTCATGCTTTCTCTGAAGCCTGTCAAGGCTCCTGGCCTGCCCGCCAACCTTAAGGTTGGATGGGCAGGTCCATTAATTACTTCAATGACTCTTTCAATGGCCTCAATTGGCCATTGACAGGTCGGCGGGTGCACAGCTGATTTTGCTGAGCCCCCGTCTACCTGGAAACTTAAATGGGGTGCGTTGATGTCAGGAGTTCCGCCCGATGTCACCACGTGTCATTTTACATGTCAGTGAGAGGTCTCCCCACGCCTCCACACCACCCCCCCCCAACCCCCCCCTCGCTGGCGGGAAAATCCTGCCCTCTATCTTTTTCAGGTATATCTTTTCAGGATTGCAGCTATTATTATCTCTTTTCAATTGCTATCCAACACCTATCCAGAAATTTCTCCATCATTTCTGAACAATTTTGGTTAAGACAAGTTTTATTTTGCTGCAAAGTTCACCAAAAACAATCCATGTTATGTTTAAGCCACCCTTCTGAAGTAACTTAAATTTCTCTAGTCTAAATTCCAAAAAGTAGATAGAATACCTACGTTGCAGGAATAAGCCTTTGCTGAGGGACATTAGATGTTTGCCATGTAGTCTGTGAGATATATATGTTTCATCTGCATGGTCATAGTTTCCTTCTACAATCACTGCAGTAAGAAATTATGGATACCTAGGCTGTCCTCTGCCACTTGAACTCTGTAACCATACACTGTTGTGTAATAGTTTGGCTCAGAGTTTGAGTCTCACTCCCAGGGGATAACTGGCTCTTATATATCATCAACGCCGTGGCACATCCAGGATTGGAACTTTTCCTGAAGAAAACTATTGGGCGCAAATATAAAACACTGCTCCGTAGTACAGAGCCAGTACGGTGCTCACTTACACTTTCTATCATGACTCTGTTATTGCTGAGACCTCTAAATAAAGTGAGAAACTTGAGGGGCTGCATGTCACATTCATTTCAGGGCAGCCTTTCTTTTCATCCTTTCGAATATGAGAAAATCAATGGAATTTCTTTAGATTTTTATTTCAAGCAAGGAATGAATATGTTAAAATAAAAGCATCCACTGTCTGCAAAATCTCCAGGAAGTCAGCAGCAATTGAAGTGTTTCCAAAACTACAACAGGACAGGAAGAGTTTTTAAAAAGAGGGAAATTGAAGGGGGACTCTTACAATACAAACTTTCACGAGAGCTCAGAGCGCAATGCTGATTCTAAGTCCCACAATGGTTGCAAAGTCAAAATGAATTGTAGGGATTTCTTTTAAAGCACCCCCAGACCATACTTTGTAGCTGCAGTTGTATAAGACAAAAGACAGCAAGCCATAGAGGTGGGCAGGGACCAGAAAAAGACAGTCCACATCTGACATTATGCGACTAATGACATCTGCAACTCCTGATCCAAGTGAATCCCCAGTTAATACCTGCACACAGTTCATATATAGTTAACATATAGGTTCCATTCTCTCTCTTTGAATAAAAATGAGAGATTATGTACAATGAAAATTTCAAAACAAATTAAATCAAAAGATCCATAATCTGTACAAAGCATTACATTGCGAGAGGCCACTCCTCTAGTATCCCTAACAATTTCCTTGAACATGCATTTCTTTTTCTAAAACAATCTAACAGTTGATGACTTGCATCCATCCATTTAATTTTAAAGATTTCCTTTCTCTCCAGCATTTGTTTCAGGCCAGCAAGGTCAATCCGTAACCTGTTCTTACTGACATTATTCATGGAGTGCACATTATCCCACAATGAAGAATTATTTAAATAAAATCCAATGAGTATACTACCTTCAGTATGATCATTCCCATAACCATTGCGTCCACAAGTACCTACGTTTCAGCAGCCAAAGTAGTCATAGGCCCGGATTTTGAAGGAATTCTGGAGACTCTGTGGACCATTAAATATAGTGGGCGGATCCCGGACCTGGAAGCCCCATCCCCATTTCCGACAGATCCCAATTTTTGCCGGTAGGGGAAAGGGGTGGGGTGTGATTCACTCATGAGGGAAATCTGAAATCAGCAGGGCCATTTAAACTCAGTGCTGAGTTCAAACATTTTTGCTGCATCAAGCGCCTTAAACTGCAATGTGGAACTACGATTTTTTACAGTCATAAAGGCTCTTGAAGGGCAGATAAGGTCTGTCAAGAACTGTCAAGCTGTGAAGCTATTTAAATCACTAGCCCTTTAGAAATTAAAACAAAACAGCCTGCCTGTGTCAGTGAGAGATTAAAAAATCTCAAGTTGTGAAGCTATTTAAATCCCCAACCCTTCAGTTTTTTTTGAAAAAAGTAGGCAGCCTGTGGCAGAGAGTTGAAAAAATTTGTTGTAGTAAATACAATAACTGTTTATTGACATTACTCCAAGGGCTATCAATATGTCATTATTACTGCTTAGCTGCTTTCTGCAATCTATCGTTATCTCAGTAGGGGACCCTATGTTCACATTTTGATTGACAGCTCAGAGAGGTTATTAAAGGATTGCCTGTCTTTGATGTGGGGTTATGAATAAAAGTCTGTTTTGTAAGGGATTAAGTAGTGGAGTGAATTTAAGTGTTCTGAATAGGTTTTCATGAATGGGATTTTTTTCACTATAGTAAAGGTTGTAATTGATATTTAAGCCTCTATTTCATCTCAATATGTCTCCTGAGATCTGCCTATGATGGATACTGGGTGAGTTGGCATGGATGGTGTAAGAGCAAAGGATGATGGGTGGGTTGGCATGAGTTGGCTTGAATTGGCATGATGTAGGAAAGGAGCTATAAGCGGCCATGGGGGTGGATGGGA
Organism: Carcharodon carcharias; assembly: GCF_017639515.1. NCBI lineage: Eukaryota > Metazoa > Chordata > Chondrichthyes > Lamniformes > Lamnidae > Carcharodon > Carcharodon carcharias. The sequence goes on along the minus strand of NC_054469.1, from coordinate 38,444,759 downwards.
CAGAAGTTGGCATTATGTTGGCCTGAGGTCTGTAAGGGACCATGGGGTGGGTGGGGTCATGTGTTGGCATTAGTTGGCATGGGTGGGGCATGGGGTGAGGGCTGGAGGGCCTAATATTTAGCTAAACAAAACAACTGAGGCAAACTCACAGAGAACCAAGGTAGACCTAATTAGCCACTGTGGCTGCCTCCAAGCTGCATCCAGGGACAGCAGACTGAACTCCAGGCTTAACCCACCACCACCCCCTCCCCCCCACCACCAAGCCAAGATTCCAAAATTTCGATATGTTTCTCCCAAGGCAGCATGGTGAGCCAGCACATTTCCCAACTCCTGCTACCTGGATTGGGGGCAAAAATCTGGGCTATAGAGTCGTTTACGGCTGAGAAGCAGGTCCATCGAGTCCATGCTGATTCTCTGTAGGGAAAATTAGTCAGTCTCATTCCCCTGCTCCATAGCTCCGCAAGTTTATTTCCTTCAAGTTCCCATCCAGTTTCCTTTTGAAATCATTAATCATCTCTGTTTCCAGCTACCTTGAGGGCAGTAAGTTTCAAAACTGCATTATGAAGCTCTTCCTCATATTCGCCCCCCCAACCACATCACTTGTGCAAAACATTAAATCTCTGTCCCCTAGTCCTTGTACCATAAGCTAACGGGAACAATTTTTCTTGTCTACCTTATCCAAACATGTCATAATCATGTACTCCCCTATCAAATCTCCTCTCAATCTCCTTTTCTCCAAGGAAAACAATCCTAGTTTCTCCAACCTAACTTTGTAGTTAAAATCAGGGCAGTGGCTATATCCAGAGGGCCAGACTGATGCTTTGGGGACAGGGGATCAAATCCCACCATGGCAAATGGTGGAATTTAAATTCAATTAATAAAATCTACTAATCTCAGTAGTGATGACTATAACAGCTATTCCTAATTGTCTTAAAAACCCATCTGGTTCACTAATTTCATCCTTAGCTGGTCTGGTTGGATGTGATTCCAGACCCACAGCAATATGGTTGACTCTGAACTGCCCTCTGAAATGGCCTAGTAAATCACTGAATTCCAGTCCAATTAAGGATGGGCAAGAAAACACCTTGAGCTATAAGGAAAGATTCAATAGGCTGTGGTTACTTTCTTTGGAGCAGCGAAGGTTGAGACGGGATCTGATAAGGGTGTTTAAGATTATGAGGGGCATAGATAGGGTGGATAGGAAGGCACTTTTTCCATTAGTAGAGGGGTCAATAACCAGGGGCAAAAATTTAAGGTAAGAGGTAGAAGGCTAAGAGGGGAGTTGAGGAGACATTTTTTCTCCCAGAGGGTGGTGGGAGTCTGGAACTCACTGCCTGAAAGGTTGGTTGAGTCAGAAACTCTCATAACATTTCAGAAGTATTAAGATATTCACTTGCATTGCCATAACCTCCAGGGCTATGGTCCAAGCGCTGGAAAATGGGATTAGTGTAGACAGATCCTTGTTGACAAGCATGGACATGATGGGCCGAAAGGCCTCCTTCTGTGCTGTAGATGTCTATGAGTGTCTATGAGTCTATGGGCTGAGTTTTGCTGTCAGTGAGCAGGGGGCGGGGCATGCTTGCCGACGCATAAAATGAGGTGGGATGACGTCGAGGGGAACCTCTGATGTCATCTCACCCCATTTAAATCTTCAGGAAGGCGGGGGCACAGCCAAATCAGCTGCGGGCCCGCCAACCTTTCAATGGCCAATTAAGGCCATTGACAGGATCATTAAAACAATTAAAGGACCTGCCTGTCCAACCTTAAGGTTGGCGGGCAGGCCAGGAGCCCCAGCAGGGACTAGAAAAAACACGAAACCTCATCCACCGGCGAGATGAGGTTTCATGTAGGGATTTAAAAAGTTTAATAAAGTTTTAGTGTAAATTATGAACATGTCCCATCTCATGTGACATTATCACATGAGGGGGACATGTTAAGGATTTTTTTTCTATTTTTAATGTTTTTAGAACTGTCAGCGATCTCCCTGAGGCAGCACTTAGCCTCAGGGAGATGTGCACTCTTTCGTGCGCATGCGTGAAAGAACGCACTCTCGCTTTTGGGGAATCGCACCCCCCCCCCCCCACCCCCCCCCACCCCCCCCCCCCTCGACCCTGTCCACACAGGGAGCGCATAGCGCTTCCTGCCGGACGTCACGCTGGGTGAGCCTTAATTGGCCCGCCCACCTAAAATGGTAGCGGGGCCCGCTTCTCCGGCAGGGATTGGCTCCCCACCCACCGGAGATTGGGTTGGTCCCACCCGCCCGGAAGGTAGAAAATTCTGCCCTATGAGTCTATAAAATGATGGATTCATGTCCTTTGGTCACCTAAGGTTGGGAATTTAAGTACACATTTCTGTAGATTTAATTTTCTAATGATCTATTTGCCTTAAACCATTCGGTACTTTATAGAGGGTTTCATCATAGTTTTGATGCATTGAAGTTAAGTACTTACATCTGGTCTGAGTGCCCGACCAGTTCAGCTGAGAAATTAAACTTTCCAATTGCCCGGTCTCTTCTTTGGATAGAAATTAAATATATCTTCGCTTTCATTGCAAGGGGATTGGAGTATTTTTTAATTCTTTAAAAATTCTTTCACAGGATGTGGCGTTGTTGGCTCAGCCAGCATTCATTGCTGATCCATAATTGCCCTTGAGAAGGTGGTGGTCAGCTGCCTTCTTAAACCACTGAAGTCCATGTGGTGTAGGTACACCAACAATGCTGTTAGGGAGGAAGCTCCAGGATTTTGACCGGGCTACAGTGAAGGAATGACGATATATTTCCAAGGTAGGATGGTGAATGGCTTGGAGGAGAACTTGCAGGTAATGGTGTTCCCATCTATCTGCTGCCTTTGTCCTTCTAGATGGTAGTGGTTGTGGGTTTGGAAGGTGCTGTTGAAAGAGCCTTGGTGAGTTCCTGCAATAGATCTTGTAGATGGTATACACTGCTGCCACTTGGTTGTGGAGGGAATGGATGTTGAAGGTGTTAGGTGTGGTGTCAATCAAGCAGGCTGCTTTGTCCTGGATGGTGTCAATCTTCTTGAGTGTTGTTGGAGCTGCACTCATCCAGGCAAGTGGAAAATATTCCATCACACTACTGACTTGTAACTTGTAGGCAGTGGACAGCCTTTGTGGAGTCAGGTGGCGAGTTACTTCCCGCAGAAATCCCAGCCTCTGACCTGCTCTTGTAACCACAGTAATTATATGGCTAATTCGGTTCAGTTTCTGGTCAATGGTAACCCCAAGAATGTTGAGAGTGGGGGATTCAGCGATGGTGATGCCATTGAACATCAAGGGGCGATAGTTGGATTCTCTCTTGTTGGAGATGCTCATTGCCTGGCACTTGTGTGGAGTGAATGTTACTTGCCACTTATCAGCCCGAACCTGAATGTTGTCCAGGTCTTTCTGCATATGGGCACAGACTGCTTCAGTATCTGAGGAGTCATAAATAAAAACAAAGAACAAACAAAGAAAAGTACAGCACAGGAACAGGCTCTTCGGCCTTCCAAGCCGATCATATTGCCCGTCAACTAAATGGTGCTGAACATTGTGCAATCATCAGCGAACATCCCCACTTCTGACCTTATGATGGAGGGAAGGTCACTGATGAAGTAGCTGAAGGTGGTTGGGCTGATGACACTACCCTGAGGAACCCCTGCAGTGATGTTCTGGGACTGAGATAATTGACCTCCAACAACCACAACCATCTTCCTTTGTGCTAGGTAAGACTCCAACCAGCCCTCTAATTCCTATTGACTTCAGTTCTGCTAGGGATCCTTGATGCCATACTCAGTTGAATGCTGTTTTGATATCAAGAGCAAGAATAAAGGAGTTTTACTACAATTGTGCAGCATTTTGGTGAAACCTCATTTGGAGTACTGTGCGCTGTTTTGGTCTCCACATTTAAGAAAGGACATACTTGCCTTGGATATGGTACAGCGAAGGTTCACTAGATTGGTACCTGGAATGAGGGGGTTGTTCTCTGATGAGAGTCTGAGTAAATTGGGCTTATATTCTCTGGAGGTTAGAAGAATAAGAGGCTGGCACAGACATGATGGGTTGAATGGCCTCTTTCTGCACCATAACTTTTCTATGGTCCAATAGTTCTTGTGATCTGTGATGACCAAGTACAATTAACTGGGATGGAAAATATAGTGTCTAATTGGAATGTTTGAATTAAAGTTATTCCCGACCTTTCTGCTAATTATCAAAACCTATATATTTAAAGGCTCTCATTGAAAACACAAAATTCTGAAGGGGCTTGATAGGGTGATGCTGAGAGATTCTGAGGCACAGTTGCAGGATAAGGGATCAATCATTTAGGACTGAGATGAGGAGAAATTACTTCACTTAATCTTTGGAATTCTCTACCCTAGAGGGTTGTGAATGCTCCATCATTGAATACATTTAAGGCTGGGATAGACAGATTTTTGGTCTGTCAGGGAATTAAGGGATATGAGAGCAGTCAGGAAAATGGAGTTGAAGCCTAGATCAGCCATGATTGTATTGAATGGCAGAGCAGGCTCGATGAGCCATATGATCTATTCTTGTAAAACAAAAACAGAATTACCTGGAAAAACTCAGCAGGTCTGGCAGCATCGGTGGAGAAGAAAAGAGTTGACGTTTCGAGTCCTCATGACCCATGGGTCATGAGGACTCGAAACGTCAACTCTTTTCTTCTCCCACGAGGACTCGAAACGTCAACTCTTTTCTTCTCCGCCGATGCTGCCAGACCTGCTGAGTTTTTCCAGGTAATTCTGTTTTTGTTTTGGATTTCCAGCATCCGCAGTTTTTTTGTTTTTATATTTATGTTTTGATCTATTCTTGTTCCTGCTTCAGGAAGGGCGTAATTGGTCTGGAGATAGTACAGAGGAGATTTACAAGAATGCTGCCAGAGCTTGACAATTGCAGCTATGTGGAGAGATTGGATAGGCTAGAGTTGTTTTCCTTAGAACAGAGGAGGCTAAGGGGTGACCTAATTGAGGTATACAAAATTATGAGGGACCGAGATAGAGTAGGCAGGAAAGATTTGTTCCCCTTAGCTGAGGGGACAATTACCTGGGGGCATAAATTTAAGGTGATTGGTAGAAGGGCTAGAGGGGACATGAGGAAAAACTTTTTCACCCAGAGAGTGGTGGGCATCTGGAATACACTGCCTGAGTTGATGGCTGAGGCTGAAATGCTCAACTCATTTAAAAGGTATTTGGATCTGCATCTGAAGTGCTGTAACCTGCAAGGCTACAGACTAATTGCTGGAAAGTGGGATTAAAATGAGTGGTTAGTTTCTTTTTTTTCTCTTTTTGGCTGGCACAGACATGATGGGTTGAATGGCCTCTTTCTGCACCATAACTTTTCTATGGTCCTATGGTTCTCGTGATCTGTGATGACCAAGTACAATTAACTGGGATGGAAAATATAGTCTCTAATTGGAATGTTTGAATTAAAGTTATTCCCGACCTTTCTGCTAATTATCAAAACCTATATATTTAAAGGCTTCACAAGCCTGACTTTTAATTTTAAATTCTTCTCTAATGTTATTAATTATGTCTTTCTCAAATTTTGCAATTCTATAAGTGATTCTTAACATGAATCATGAAAATGCTGGAGAATTTCCTTTATGATACCAAAAAAACATTTGGGGATCTACTTTTAGTAGAACACAACCTATTTTCAGCAAAACAGGTCTCACCAAAAAGTATCACACCCTGGAAACATCATTCAGGCCAGGGACACATTTGTTTAGTTTCCATAGTTTTCCTTCTGCACCTGCTGCCTTTTCAAGCAGTTTCAGAAACATCTCTCTGAAGATTACTGCCTTGCAGAAATGCAACTTTTTGTCAATTAATCTTCACTCCCATGAATACATGTGGTCAAAAAACTTTCAAGGTTTCTTTTTCCAGCTGTGGGAGAGTTCACTCTAACACCTGTATCACCTAGTTGCTCTTCAAAGCCCTTAGCAATTAGTCTCACTTGAGCCTTATATATTGTGCAAACTGTTTCTTCAGGTGTAATTTTACATCCCTACCGTTGGCAGGATTTTATGCACCTGACAAAGTCATTGGACTTTGAGCAGCTTGCAGCATTTTATGGCCCCACCCCCGACAGGACAGCGCCGTAAAATTCCGCCCTTTATTTCTTTTATATTAACTAATGTGGGCGAGATGATGTTGTAATGGTAATGTCATTAAACCAGTAATCTAGGGACTCAGGCTAATGCTCTGGGGACAAGGATTCAAATCCCACCATGGTAGCTAGTGGAATTTAAATTCAGTTAATAAAATTCTGGAATATAAAGCTAGTCTTAGGTAATGGTGACTATGACAACTATCATAGATTGTTGTAAAAACCCATCTGATTCACCAATGTCCTTTTGGGAAGGAAATCTGCATCCTTACCTGATCTGGCCTACATGTGGCTCTACTCCTTCAAATATGGCCTGGAGAGAGGCCCAAGACATAAGAACAAGGGAAAACACAATGATGTATTTGAAAACCAATTAAATGGGCTAAAAAACAGATATTACCTTATATGGTACAGGGCCATAAAAGATATAAAGAAAGAGGCCACAGAAACAGCTTTGCTGCATTGGATTAGGGTGACTTGGCCAGTCACTCAGATGTCATGCACGGAGAATTCATCCGCGGATTGACCACCAAGACAGACTCCAGCATGCAGGGAATCTAAGCAACTAGTATTACTGTGTGTGTTATTGCTTAGTGGTTTAATAGGGGTGTATCACATTTGGTGGAACCTCATCCAAGTTGTTGCATCTGTTGGTATCCAGAGTAGAGACAGAAGAACCTTTAAACCAGGAAGAAGGTCTTACAATTTCATCTGCAAGGACTCAAGTGTGCAGAAAAAATGGAACATGTGAAAAAAGGCAGTACATTAATCACGGGTGACTTTAATCTTCATGTAGATTGGGAAAATCAAATTGGCTGAGGACAGTTTCCTAGACCAATATATTGTGGCTCCAACCAGGGATCAGGCCATTTTTGGATCTGGTAATGTGTAATGAGGCAGGTTTAATAAATGATTTCAGAGTAAAGGAAACAGTGACCATAACATGGTGGAATTTAGCATTTAGCTTGAGAGTGAGAAACTTGGGTTAGAAACAGCTGTGCTAAACTTAAATAAGAGCAATTATAATGGAATGAGGGCAGAATTGGCTGGAATGAACTGGGAAAGTAGTTTAGCAAAAAAGACGGTTACGAACAATGGCAGTTGTTTAAGAAAATAGTTCAGTGAGGAAGAAGGATTATAGGAAGGGGATAAACCAACTATGGAAGTTAAGGATAGTATCAAATTGAAAGAAAAAACATAGAATGTGGCAAAGATTAGTGGTAAGCCAGAGGATTGGGAAAGTTTTAAAAACCAACGAAAGATGACCAAAAAATAAAGAGGAGAAAATAAACTGATGGTAAACTAGCAAACAATATAAACACGGACAGTATGAGCTTCTTTAAATATATAAAAAGGAAGAGAAAGGCCCAAGTGATCATAGGTCCCTTAGAGAATGAGGCTGGGGAAATATTAATGGGGAACCAGGAAATGGCAGTGGAGCTAAATAAATATTTGCATCAGTCTTCATGGTAGAGGGCACTAATAGCATACCAAAAATAGTAAATAATCAAGGGGCAAGAGAGGGGCAGGGAGGAAATAAATATAAATATCACTTGAGAAAAAGTACTAGGAAAACTAATGGAGCTAAAGGCTGATAAGTTCCCCAAACTTAATGGGTTGTATCCTAGGATATTAATGGAAGTAGCTACAGAGATGAGTCCTTAGATTCTGGAGAAGTCTCAGAGGATTGTAAAACTGCCAATTTAACATCCTTATTCAAAAAGGAAGGGAGACAAAAAACAGGTAACTATAGGCCAGTTAGCTTAATATTTGTCATTGGGAAAATGTTAGAGTCTATTATAAAGGATGTAATAGCAGAACATTTAGAAATACGCAACATAATCAAGCAGAGTCAGTATGGATTCATGAAGGGGAAATCATACCTGACAAGTTTATCAGAATTCTTTGAGGAGGTAATGAGCAGGATAGATAAAGGGGAACCAGTAGATGTAATATATTTGGATTTCCAAAAGGCGTTTGATAAGGTACCGCACATAAGGCTCTTTAGCAAGATAAGAGCCCATGGTGTTGGGGGTAGCATATTAACATGGGTAAATGATTGGCTAACTAATAGAAGACAGAGAGTTGGGATAAAGGGGGCATTTTCAGGATGATAACGTATAACTGAGTGAAAAAAATTTGCCTCATCTCTGTTTTCAATGGATGACCCTTTATTTTTAAACAGTGACTCTTAGTTCTAGATTTTTCGACAAGAGGAAACATCCTCTCCACATCCACCCTGTCAAGACCCCTTAGGGTCTTATATGTTTCAACCAAGTTGCCTCTTACTCTTCTAAACTCCAGTGTTTTTTATTTAATATTCATTTACGGGATGTGGTCTTTGCTGGCTGGGCCAGCATTTATTGCCCAGCCCATCCCTAGATCCCCTTGAGAAGGTGGTGGTGAGCTGCCTTCTTGAACCACTACAGTCCATGTGGCATAGGTACACCCACAGTGCTGTTAGGAAGGGAGTTCTAGGATTTTGACCCAGTGATATTCAAGGGACAGTGCCAGAAAAAAGCCTAGTCTGTACAACCTTTCTTCACAAGACAACCCACCCATTCCAGGTACTTGTCTGGTAAACCTTATCTGAATTGCTTCCAATGCATTTGCATCCTTCTTTAAATAAGTTGACCATTACTGTACACAGTACTCCAAATGTGGTCTCACTAGTGCCCTGTACAACTGAAGCATACTTTTGTATTCAATTCCCCACGCAATAAATAATAACATGCTATTAGCTTTCAAAGAACAAAAACAAAGAAAAGTACAGCACAAGAACAGGTCCTTCGGCCCTCCAAGCCTGCGCTGATCATATTGCCTGTCAAACTAAAACATTTTGCACTTCCGGAGTCCGTATCCCTCTATTCCCATCCTATTCATGTATTTGTCAAGCTGCCTCTTAAACACCACTATCGTACCTGCTTCCACCTCCTCCTTTGGCAGCGAATTCCAGACACTCGCTACCCTCTGCGTAAAAAACTTACCCCACACATCTCCTCTAAAGTTTTCTCCTCTCATCTTAAATCTATGTCCTCTAGTAATTGACTTTTCCATCCTGGGAAAAGCTTCTGACTATCTACTCTGTCCATGCCACTCATAATTTTGTAAACTTCTATCAAGTCGCCTCTCAATCTCCGTCGCTCTAGTGAGAACAATCCGAGTTTCTCCAACCTCTCCTCATAGCTAATAACCTCCAACCAAGGCAGTATCCTGGTAAACCTCCTCTACACCCTCTCCAATGCCTCCATATCCTTCTGGTAATATGGTGACCAGAATTGCACGCAATATCCCAAGTGTGGCCTAACCAAGGTTCTATACAGCTGCAGCATGACTTCCCAGCTTTTATACTCAATACCCCTGCCAACGAAGGCAAGCATGCCATATGCCTTCCTGACTACTTTATCCACCTGCGTTGCCACTTTCAGTGATTTGTGGACCTGTACACCCAGATGCTTCTGCCCGTCGATGCACTTAAGCATTTACCATAATCTGCTATGGATGATCATCGAGGGGTCAGAGAGGAGGGTCCAGCTGCAAGTGGGAGTGAAAGGTGTATGGGGGGTGGGGTGGGTGGGGGGGGGGGGATGGTGGTGGGTGGGAGTTGGGAGAGGAAGGTCTAGGCTTGACTGGGAGGGGAAGGTGTACCGGGGTGGGGGAGAACAATGGTGTTGGGGGTGGGCAGGGGGTGTGAGGTTGTGAGGGGGGAGCAATGGTGTCGGGGGGTGGATGAGGTTGGGAGGGGGAAGGAGTATGGGGCGTGGGGAGAGTGTAACAGGGGAGAATGCGACAACTGAGAAGGTAGGTGAAAGGGGGAGGACGGTGTAAGGGAAGGAGTTTGGAGGGGAGAAGGACTTTGGGTGGGGAAAGGAGTTTGGAATGGGGCAGGACTTCAGGGGAGAAAGGAGTTTGGAGTGGGGCAGGACTTCAGGGGAGAAAGGAGTTTGGAGTGGGGCAGGACTTCAGGGGAGAAAGGAATTTGGAGTGGGGCAGGACTTCCAGGTAAGGAGGAGTCTGGGTGGGGAAGGAGTCCAAAGGAGGCAAGGAGTCCGGAGGGGGGAAGGACTTCGGGCGGAAGAAGGGGTTCAAAGGAGGGAAAGAGTCCAGGGGGATGAAGGAATCCGGAGGGGGGAAGGAGTAAGGGGGGAGGAAGGAGTAAGGCAGGGTGAATGTCTAAGTGAGCGTGCAATGGAGTGGTCTATGGAGTCAATGACTACCTACTGGGGAGCAAAATGAGGATAGGCATGGTAGGAGGGAATGATGAGAATGAGAGAGGACAGAGTGAGCTAGTAGGGTGGAAGGATGAGGGTGTGACAGTAGTGGTGGAAGGGACAGCGAGAGTTGTTGGTGGGGACTCAGAGGCAGACACGAACCCTGGGGTGGGAAGGAGGAGGTCAGGGGGATCAATGTGGATGGGGGGGTGGATTCTTGGGAAGATAGGGAACGTGCCCGTTCACCTGGACATCCCAGAAAGAAAAGGGTTCTGGTTGGTAGGTGACATTGGGGAGGTGGAATGTGATGCCAGGGAGATCAACAGTGATAGGGGAAAGAAGATGGGTGACTATCGGGGAGGAAAGGACGGGGAGCTGAAGGCATACTTAACTACAACCACCTTACAAAGTCGAAAGTGAAAGGAGCCTTGTGTTTGGCAGGAACAAGTGCTGCATGGCAGTGCGATCAGTGGGTGGGCAGAGATGCAGGTAGGCTCAGATGGACAAAAGCAAAAAACTGCGGATGCTGGAAATCCAAAACAAAAATAAAAATACCTAGAAAAACTCAGCAGGTCTGGCAGCATCTGTGGAGAGGAACACAGTTAACATTTCAAGTCCGTATGACTCTTCAACAGAATTAAGGAAAAGTAGAAGAGAGGTGAAATATAAGCTGGTTTAAGGGGGGTGGGGGTGGGACAGGTAGAGCTGGATAGAGGGCCATTGATAGGTGGAGATAGCCAAAAGATGCCATAGACAAAAGGACAAAGAGGTTTTGAAAGTGGTGATATTATCTAAGGAATGTGCTAATTAAGGGTAGAAAGCAGGACAAGCAAGGTACAGATAGCCCTAGTGGGGGTGGGGTGAGGTGAAGGAATTGAAATAGGCTAAAAGGTAGAGATAAAACAATGGATGGAAATACATTTAAAAATAATGGAAATATGTGGGAAAAGAAAAATCTATATAAATTATTCGCAAAAAAAGTGGGGGATCGGAAAGAGGGTGGGGATGGAGGAGAGAGCTCATGATCTAAAATTGTTGAACTCAATATTCAGTCTGGAAGGCTGTAAAGTGCCTAGTCGGAAGATGAGGTGCTGTTCCTCCAGTTTGCGTTGAACTCCACTGGAACAATGCAGCAGACCAAGGACGGATATGTGGGCATGAGAGCAGGGTGGAGTGTTGAAATGGCAAGCAACAGGGAGGTCTGGGTCATGCTTGTGGACAGACCGAAGGTGTTCTGCAAAGCGGTCACCCAGTCTGCCTTTGGTCTCTCCAATGTAGAGGAAACCGCATTGGGAGCAACAAGGAAGGTGTGACGGTGGATGCGCAGGAGATGGGCTGGACATGATTCAGGGCCCTGTCCTCTCCCTCCCAGAAACATGATAGGGTCCCCCTTGTACTCACTCATCACCCCACCAGCCTCCGCATTCAAAGCATCATCCTCCGCCATTTCCGCCAACTCCAGCATGATGCCACCACCAAACACATCTTCCCTTCACCCACCCTGGCGGCATTCCGAAGGGATCGTTCCCTCCGGGACACCCTGGTCCACTCCTCCATCACCCCCTACACCTCAACTCCCTCCCACGGCACCTTCCCATGCAACCGCAGAAGGAACAACACCTGCCCCTTTACTTCCCCTCTCCTCACCGTCCAAGGGACCAAACACTCCCTTCAAGTGAAGCAGCATTTCACTTGCACTTCCCTCAATTTAGTCTACTGCATTCGTTGCTCCCAATGCAGTTTCCTCTACATTGGAGAGACCAAACGCAGACTGGGTGACCGCTTTGCAGAACACTTCAACGCAAACTGGAGGAACAGCACCTCATCTTCCAACTAGGCACTTTACAGCCTTCCGGACTGAATATTGAGTTCAACAATTTTAGATCATGAACTCTCTCCTTCATCCCCACCCCCTTTCCAATCCCCCCCCTTTTTTTCCAATAATTTATATGGATTTTTCTTTTCCCAACTATTTCTATTATTTTTAAATGTATTTCCTTCCATTGTTTTATCTCTACCTTTTAGCCTATTTTGACTCCTTCACCCCACCCCCACTAGGGCTATCTGTACCTTGCTTGTCCTGCTTTCTACCCTTAATTAGCACATTCCTTAGATAATATCACCACCTTCAACACCTCTTTGTCCTTTTGTCTGTCCTGACTGTTTTGACTGACCGTCTATCCAGCTCTACCTGTCCCACCTGCCCCTTAAACCAGCTTATATTTCACCTCTCTTCTATTTTTACTTAGTTCTGTTAAAGAGTCATACAGACTCGAAACATTAACTGTGTTCCTCTCCGCAGATGCTGCCAGACCTGCTGAGTTTTTCCAGGCTCAGATGGACAACAGAAAGAGAAGGCAGCATTACAGGCAGCATTGAAAATGCTTGGGACTTTGAGCTGAGTGTGATGGAGGAAGGATCTGCGTGTATGGGAGAGTTCTTACACAAGGCTCTGAAAAGCCCTGCCACAGACACACGTTTCTCTCTCCAAAGTCTGTGTGCAGCTAAACTGCTGGGGGAGGTGGGGTGGGGTTGCAGTGGGAGGACATGCAAAGCCTGTAAATGAAGCTGAAAGACACCATTGCACATTATTCAGTGAAATGGAATATATTTTCCGATTATAAAGTGACAAAATGTTCACCCGTGCAACCATTTGTCATCAGAAATTCTTAACTTTTCTAGGCCTAACACTTCTTCCAGGTGCTGCCCTGATATCCGCAGCAGGGGTGGAGACAGCCTGTCCCTCTGGAGACTTCAGCGTGTGTCCTTTGTGGAGCCACAGCATTGAGGGTCCGGCTTGTTTAGGCTGTCCTGCTGTGGGCCAGCTGCTCCATCTGCAATGACAGAGGACGAGGTTGAGGGGGTCACAGGCAAAGGGGACTCAGATGGAGAGGGCAGCCTCTGAGATTCCTGAGTGGATGACCCAGGGTCTCCAGCTGCTGTTCCTCCTCTCTTCGAGTGCCGGAGAGCCCCAGCCTGACTCCTTGAAGGGAATGAGCACCTGGAGGGACTTCTGGATGCCCTGTTTCCCTCTTGCATTGCCACTGCAGGAACTCACCCATGGCTACCGCGATGGAGTACAGATCTGTGTGCATCTTTGTGTTCTGCTGGACCAGGGTCTCCATGGCACCCACCATCCTTCCCATGGAGACATGTGGACACCACTTCACCAGAGAACAGGCGGAGGTACTCCTCCAACTTGGGTGCCACTCTGTTGAGGGCTTCCAACAGTTCTGCGTGATGTTCCCCCGCCTTCTGCTGACTCTGCAGGATGAGTTGGAAGGCTGAATCCAGAGGTTTGTCATCCAACTCAGACCTCACAGATGCCTCTTCCCTAGCAGCCCTCAGAGTGCCAGGGAGCTCAGCTGAACCTGTCTCCTCTTGCTGGGGACACGTATCTGTGCAGTTACCACCAGATTTTGAACCTAAGCCTGCGCTAGATCTAGGTCCCACCGAGGTGTGTGTCCCTGAGCTGGTGGAGGGTGTGGGTAAGCGCTGTGATGGGTCTTCCAGGCTGCTTATTTCCAGCTCTTCAATGGAGGAGGTGTCCTCTTGGCTGGATGGATCTGAGGGACTAGCTGGCTGGGGGTGTCAGTCACTTGGCAGAGCTCCCTGTGAACCAAAGTAGAGAAAATTAGTGCATGTCAGCAGAGTCAAAAACAGGAGAGAGAGCACTCACAGTAGCGTTGAGAGAGGGATGATTTGGTGCAGGTGGATGTTCACCACCGACATCACCGTCGCCGCAGGCACAGCCCATATCCTCACCAATCAGCATGATGGCACGCTCCTCAAACTGAACGAGGGGCCCAATGTGGGCCACTTCATCCCCAGTCTGGAACCTCTCCCTGCGGATGTGAGCCAGCTTCTCCTGCATGGAAATAGATGGAGAGAGTGTGAGCAGGACACATGGCACTGCCTGGAATGTTTGTGTGATGAGCGGATCCATGGACAGATGAGGACACAAGCTCCAGAGGATATAAGCCTGATGGAGATGTGAGGGTGTGTGTGGGAGTTAGTGGTGTTGTCCTTTGAGGTGTGAGATCCCTGTGGATGTGTGATGGGTTTGTGAATGTGTGAGTTGAGAGTGATGAGAAGAGTGACTTAACCTGATGGAATGGAGGAGATCATTCATTCTCTTTCTGCACTGGATGGCTATTCTCTTTTGCAGGGCATTGGCACTGACCACCACTGCCACTACCTCCCATGCAGTACTGGTGACCTTGCTTGCTGGCCTTCGCCCAGAGCAGGGGTAGAAGACATCGAGGTGGGCCTACACTGTATCCAGTACATGCTCGAAGAAGGCGTTGCTAAATCTGGATGCAGCATGTTTCCTCCCTTTGGCAGTCATCAGTTTGCAGCAGCTTCCTCTCCCTTGAAGAGTGCTAGCACTTTGCAGGGGCGGCCTTTAAATATGGCACCAGGTTTAGTGAAGGACTGAGGTGACAATAAGGCAGGCAAATCAGAGGACGCCCTGCCAGCAACTCGGAGCATTTCCCGGGAATGCATGATTAATGAAGTGGGATTGGGACGATACAGTGAGAAAACCCGCCATTGCAGCCAGCGGGTGAAACGTCCTTTTTCCCACCCGCTACCACACTTAGTGCAAATCTGGGATGATTCCACTCCTTGTTTCCTCTTTGATAGGGACGTAGCCCATGACCGCATAACCACTTTTTTCTTCCACTGGTCATAGTTTCTTAGTTAGCAACCTTTACCTTTAGGCAACCATTCTCCACTAGTATGTTACATTCCAGAAAACCAGTTGGTGAAATTTAGAACTGGAACCAATCTTTACTCCATTTATAAGCATTTATTTGCAGACTTACACATTAAATGCATGTACCTCCTAGCCCAAGTAACCACAATTTCAGCCTTTGTCTATTTATAGGGGTACAAGTGAATCCCCAGTTAATGCCTACCACTTGTCCAGTTAGCTTAACATCTGTGGTAAGTAAAATGTTGGAAGCTATTATCAAAGATGTTGTGACAGGGCACTTAGAAGAATTCAAGGAAATCAGGCAGAGTCAACATAGAGAAATCACGTTTAACCAATTTATTGGAGCTCTTTGAAGGATAAAGGCTAACAGGTGGGTGTACTAATCTTAGATTTCCAGAAGGCACTTGATAAGGTGCCTCATCAAATGTTATTGCAGAAAATAATAGCTCATGTGTAGGGCGTAACATATTGGCATGGATAGAAGATTGGCTAGCTAACAGGAAGCTAAGAGTAGCTATAAATGAGTCTTTCCCTGGTTGGCAGGACGTAACTAGTTGAGTGCCAGAGGGATCAGTGCTAGGCCCTCAACATTTTACAATTTATATAATTAGCTTGAATGAAGGAATGGTTACTAAATTTGCTGATGATACAAAGATAGGTGGGAAAGTAAGTTGTGAAGAGCATGTAAGGAGGCTACAAAGGGACATAGATAGGGGGAAAAGATCTGGCAAATGGAGTACAATGTGGGCAAATGTGAAATTGTCCATTTTGACAGGAAGAATAAAAAAGCATATTATCTAAATGGTGAGAGATTGCAGAGCTCTGGGATGCAGAGGGATCTGGGTGTCCTAGTGCATGAATCACAAAAGGTTATTATGCAGGTACAGCAAGTAATTAGGAAAGCTAATAGAATGTTATTGTTTATTGTGAGGGGAATTGAATATAAAAGTAGGGAGGTTATGCTTCAGTTGTACAGGGCAGTGGTGAGACGACATCTGGAATATTGCATACAGTATTGGTCTCCTTATTTAAGGAAGGATGTAAATACATTCAAAGCAGTTCAGAGAAGGTTTACTAACTAATACCTGGAATGGGCAGATTAACTTACAAGGAAAGATTGAAAGGGCCAAGTGGCCTACTCCTGCTCCTAGTTCAAATGTTCGTATGTACTTGCATACAAATAAATACACAATTAAAGATAATTAACAAATGTGATTATTGTACTGTTGGTGTCTTAATGATCTATTTGTTTCTGTGTATTATTGTTAGCTATGAATAAATCTGGAAAAGTAATTTTAGGCTGTGCACAATGGTTGATTAGTTTTTAATTTTCTGCCAAAGGCAATGAGAAGATGTGTTGGCAACTCTTCATAATCACTAGGCTTCATACCCATCTGTTTCTGGGAACTGAAGTCAAGCCACGAACACAAGAAAAATGATGAGAAACACTGTAACATAACCCCTAAGAAAACTATTCAGGTATGATCATTCCTTGCATGACAAGGTGCTTCTTGTCATCAGCCCTGATCTTTGACTAATTTCCACCTACATTCCTTTGTATAGCAGTAGTAGTTTAACTGAAAGCACCATTCCTATTCAGCTTTTCCATTCTACTTAGTATCATATGGCTCTTTAAGTTATTCTTATTCAGTTTTTTTCAATGCTGAAGAATCCAAATGACCTTTCTTTATAACTCAGTCATGCAGTGTTAAGGGGCAGTCTTCTGCCCCTGTAATGCCTCCAGGGCTTGATTGTTTCCTTTGCTCTTTGATAATCAGAATGGAGCTCTCAAAATATGGGCTGTAGAGAGCCCTTCAGAGGTTGAAACAAGACAACTTCAAAATTGTATTTTACTGATTTGTAATATGGTTCGGTGTTTTATCAATCACAGCTCTACACTTGACATGCAAGTGTTGGTTTTACAATTACTCCTAAATTTCCATTAGCCTTTTTTTCAGCTTCGTTATTCTGCTATCTTTACTTAGCGCAAATTCAATCTATCATTTTTTTGTATCCTATTTATTAGTGCACACAGCACTTGAGATCTAGGTTAATACTCCAGTGCTTTTCCAAGGGAGCATTTGCATGAGATGTTAAACCAAAGTGGCGTTTGCATGTTAAGAAAATTAAAGATAGTATCAAACTGAAAGGAAAAACATACAATGTGGCAAAAACTAGCGGCAAGCCAGGGGAATGTGAAAGTTTTATAAACCAACAAAAGATGACCAAAAATATATTGAAGAGGGAGAAAATAAACTTTGAGAGTAAACCAGCAAGTAATAAAAAATGGGCAGTATGAGCTTCCTTAAATATATAAAAAGGAAGAGAGAGGCCAAAGTGAACATAGGCCCCTTAGAGAATGAGGCTGGGGAAATGATAATGGGGAACCAGTAAATAGCAGAGGAGTTGAATAAATGCTTTGCATCAGTCTTCATGACATTCCAAAAATCCTAACTAATTAAGAGTTAAAAGGCCAGGGGAGGGGCAGGGGGCAGTTGGTGGTTGTGGGGGGGGGGGGGGGGGGGGCGGGGTGCGGAGATAAATACAATAACTATCACTTGAGAAAAAGTACTAGGGAAACTAATGGGGCCAAAGGTCAATAAGTGCCCTTGACCTGATGGGTTGCATCCTAGGATATTAAAGGAAGTAGCTACAGAGGTAGTGGATGCACTGGTACTAATCTTCGAAGAGTCCTTAGATTCTGAAAAAGTCACAGAGGATTGGAAAACTGCCAATGTAGCACCCTTATTCAAAAATGGAGAGAGACAAAAAACAGGTAACTATAGACCAGTTAGCTTAACGTCTGTCATTGGGAAAATGTTAGACTTTATTATAAAGGATGTACTAGCAGAGCATTTAGAAATACATAATATAATCAAACAGAGTCAGCATGGCTTCATGAAGGGGAAATCATTCCTGACAAATTTATTAGAATTCTTTGAGGAGGTAGCAAGCAGAATAGATAAAGAGGGACCAGTAGATGTAATATATTCGGATTTCCAAAAGGCATTCGGTAAGGGACCACACATAAGGCTCCTTAATAAGATAAAAGCCCATGGTGTTGAAGCTAGTATATTAGCATAGATAGATGATGGGCTATAGAGGATTTGCTAAGTGTTGGGGTAAGAGGGGCATTTTCAGGACGGCAATGTTATGGCACAGTGGATGGTAAATGCTGAGCTGCTCAAAGCCCAGAGGGAAACTAGAAACAGCTGCCACAACTCTTTTTGCAATCTTATTTTTATTTCGAGATGCATGCCTTGAATTCAGTATAATAAGTCCACCGAATCTTAGAGGTTTTTTTTAACAAAACTAAATTAAACATTTATTAATAGAAAAAAAGATTTTAAGCGAATACATAGGTCCAAAAATTACTACAATGATAACTCCTAGCTCTCCTAATTAATCTGAATCCCAGTGACACCTCCAATAAGGCAACAATACAACAACATAGATTTCAACAGACCCAGGCAAAGCACACAATAGCCTGGACAGGGAGATTCAAGGTGAGTTTTCTTAACTTCGGTTCCTGTAGACAGCAACTTAACGCATAGAGGCTGGAGGCTTTTCACACTTGTGTAAGATCTTAGAATGCATTGTTCTTACACATAACCTCATCTCCTTTGTACATGGTTCTCCCTTTTTAATGTAAATCCCATTGTTCCAATATATCTTTGCAATTTTACTTTTTCCATAATATAAATTTTTCATAGTACTCATATTATCAGTAACCGTTTGGAAAAATAAACACACTGTTTGGCTCAGCCTCTTATGGCTATGTGTAACACCTTACCATCTGTTTGAAATTCACTGCTCTGGTTTATCTAAAATTGCAAGTATTCCTCACACCTCACATTCTAAAACTTCAACCATGTTTATGTACTTAGCAAATCAAACCTAGCTTCCTTTTTGAACACTCAAAACTCTAGACTAGCTGTCTCTAATTCAATTAAATCCCCCACACACACATCCACACAGAGAAACTAATCCAAACCCCACTATTAACCTATCTTTACAATAAATCACAATAACATTATGAAAATCATTATATTTTCATGACAGACAACCTGTAACTAGTTGAACGCCAGAGGGATCAGTGCTGGTGCCACAATTATTTATAATATATTTTACTGACTCGGATGAGGGAAGTGAATGCACTATTGCCATGTTTGCAAATGACACAAAAATAGGTAGGAAATTAAGTGGTGAGGATGACACAAAGAGTCGACAGAGGGATATAGACAGGTTAAGTGAGTGGGGCAAAAACTTGGCAGGTAGAATATAATGTGGAAAAATGTAGGTTATGCACTTTGACAGGAAGAATAGAGAAACTGAATATTATTTAAATGTGAGGGAGTTGCCTTGGGAGTCCTCAACATTGACTCCAGAAGCCTCATGGCATCAGGTCAAACATGGGCAAAGAAACCTCCTACTGATTACCACATACTGCCCTCCCTCAGCTGATGAATCAGTGCTCTTTCATGTTGAACATCACTTGGAGGAACCACTGAGGGTGGCAAGGACGCAGTATGTACTCTGGATGGGGGATTTCAATGTCCATCATCAGGAGTGGCTCAGTAGCACCACTACTGACCGAACTGGCCGAGTCTTAAATGACATGGCTGCTGGACTGGGTGTGTGGCAAGTGGCGGGGGAACCAACAAGAGGGAAAAACATACTTGACCTCATCCTCACCAACCTGCCTGCCACAGATACATCTGTCTATGACAGTGTCAGTAGGAGTGATCACTATACAGTCATTGTGGAGACAAAGTCCTGCCTTCACATTGAGGATACCCTCCATCCTGTTGTGTGGCACTACCACTGTGCTAGATGGGATAGATTTCGAACAGATCTAGCAACTCAAGACTGGGAAACAATGAGGCACTGTGGGAAATCAGCAGCAGCAGAATTGTACTGGAACAAAATCTGTAACCTCATGGCCTGGCATATCCCCCACTCTACCATTACCATCAAGGAGGTGATCAACCCTGATTCAATGAAGAGTGCAGGAGGGCATGCCAGGAGCAACACGAGGCTTGGGTAAAAATGAGGTGTCAACTGGGTGAAACTATAACACAGGACTACTTGTGTGACAAACATCATAAGCAGCAAGTGATAGACAGAGCTATGTGATCCCACAACTAATGGATCAGATTTAAGCTCTGTAGTCCTGCCACACCCAGTCATGAATGGTGGTGGCCAATTAAACAACTCACTGATGGAGGAGGCTCCAAAAATATCCCCATCCTCAATGATGGGAGAGCCCAGCACATCAGTGCAAAAGATAAGGCATTTGCTACAACCTTCTGCCACGAGTGCTGAGTGGATGATCCATCTCGGCCTTCTCTGGAGGGCCCCAGTATCATATATGCCAGTCTTCAGCCAATTCGATTCACTCCACGTCATATCAAGAAACGGCTGAAGGCACTGGATACTGCAAAAGCTACGGGCCCTGACAATACTGTGGCAATAGCATTGAAGACTTGTGCTCCAGAATTTGCTATGCCCTAGCCAAGCTGTTCCAGTACAGCCAAAACTGGCATCTACCCGGCTATGTGGAAAATTGTCCAGGTATGTCCTGTACACAAAAAGCAGGATAATTCCAACCCAGCCAATTACCACCCCATTAACCTGCTCTCAATCATCAGTAAAGTAATAGAAGGGGTCATCACCAGTGCTATCAAACGGCACTTACTTAGCAATAAGCTGCTCACTGACGCCCAGTTTGAGTTCCGACAGGGCCACTCAGCTCCTGACCTCCTTACAGCCATGGTTCAAGCATGGACAAAAGAGCTGAACTCCCAAGATGAGGTGAGAGTGACTGCCCTTGACATCAAGGAGCTCTAACAAAACTGGAGTCAATGGGAATCGGGGGGAAAACTCTTGCTGGCTGGTGTCATACCTAGCACAAAGGAAGATGGTTATGGTTGTTGGAGGTCAATCATCTCAGCTCCACAACATCACCGCAGGAGTTCCTCAGGGTAGAGTCCGCGGCCCAACTATCTTCAGCTGTTTCATCAAAGACCTTCCTTCCATAACAAGGTCAGAAGTGGGGATGTTCACTGATGATTGCACAATGCTCAGCACCATTGGCGACTCCTCAAATACTGAAGCAGTCCATGTCCAAATGCAGCAAGACCTAGACAATATCCAGGCTTGGGCTGACAAGTGGCATATAACATTCGCGCCACATAAATGTCAGGCAAAGATCATCTCCAACATGAGAGAATCCAACTATCACCCCTTGATGTTCAATGGCATTACCATCATTGAATCCCTCACAATCAACATCCTGGGGGTTAACATTGACCAGAAACTGAACTGGATTAACCATATAAATACTGTGGCTACAAGAGCAGATCAGGGGCTAGGAATTCTGCAATGAGTAACTCACCTCCTGATTCCCCAAAGCCTGTCCACCATCTACAAGGCACAAGTCAGGAATGTGATGGAATACTCCCCATTTGCCTGGATGAGTGCAGCTCACACAACACTCAAGAAGCTCAACACCATCCAGGACAAAGCAGCCCACTTGATTGGCATCACATCCACAAACATTCACTCCCTCCGATTATGATGTACAGTAGCAGCAGTGTGTACCATCTACAAGATGCACTGCAGGAATTCAGCAAGGCTTCTTCGACAGCACCTTTGAAACCCATGACCGCTACCATCTAGAAGGACAAGGGCAGCAGATAGATGAGAACACCACCACCTGGAAGTTCCCCTCCAAGTCACTCACCATCCTGACTTGGAAATATATCGCTGTTCCTTCACTGTCGCTGGGTCAAAATCCTGAAACTCCCTTCCTAACAACACTGTGGGTGTACCTACACCACATGGGCTACAGAAGTTCAAGAAGGCAGCTCACCACCGCCTTCTCAAGGACAACTAGATGGGCAATAAATGCTGGCCCAGCCAGTGAAGCCCACATCCTGTGACGGAATTTTAAAAAATAGGGAAGTTTTGTTAAAATTATCCAAGGCACTAGTTAGACCACACCTAGAATACTGTGAACAATTTTGGTCCCCTTACCTGAGTAAAGATATAATGGCATTGGAGGCAGTCCAGATAAGGTTCCACAAGGTTGATACCAGGTATGGAGGGATTTTCTTACGATGAGTTGTTTAGTAGGTTGGGCCTTTACCATTAGGGTTTAGAAGAATGAGAGGTGACCTTATTGAAACATATAAGATTCTTAGGGGGCTTGACAGGCTAGACACTAAGAGGTTGTTTCCCCTTGTGGGAGAATCTAGGACCAGGCGGCATAACCTCAGAGTAAGGGGTTGATCATTTAAAACAGAGATGTGGAGGAATTTCTTCTCTCAAAGGGTAGTGAATCCGTGGAATTCTCTACCGCAGAGGTCTGTGGAGGCTGAGCCGCTAAGTATATTCAAGGCCTGAGATAGACAAATTTTTAATCAGTGGGGGAATCAAGGATATGGGGAAAAGGCAGGAAAGTGGAGTTGAGGATTATCGGATGACCCATGATCTCATTGAATGGCTAAGCAGACTTGATGGGCTGAATGGCCTACTGCTGCTCCTACATCTTATGATCTTATGCTCTTATGTTCAGCAGGGTGCCAAAAAGTCCCATGGCACTAGTATTCAAAAAGGAACCTGGAGTTCTGCTGTCCTGACCAACATTTTACTCTCAATCACTATTGTTCTCCCCCAACTTCTCTCACTCAAAAGATACACATGGGGGTAGAAATGGGCCTCAGACAGTGACTCAAAATGGATGACATCAGATCAATTGTTTATTAAACACAATGCCTGATATTCAATTCCATTGCAGTCATCAGGTAAAATGTGCGGCCACCCTGATACCATCCATTTTGCGCCATCATCTGTGGGGAATTTCTAACCCATTAACTGACAATTTCTCTCATTGTTGTTTCTGGGACTTTGCTGTGTGAAAAATAATTACTTTGTGTGATCCTCTGCATCATGTACCCTGCCTGAATGGTCTGAATAGAAGAGGCTTTGCTTCAGCATCCCAGTGCTGTGCTGTATGGTAATGCTGGTTCAGGCACGTGCCTCATTGTATAGTATTTATGTTCTGCTGCTGTTTGGAGGTTTCTCATAAGGATCATTAATTACAGCTGCAGACTGATCTCCCAAGTCATCTGTTCAGTCTATGTGAACTGTCAAATAATGAGAAACACATGGATAACCACATAGTAAGGGCATCGTGGATAGTTCCTGGATAACAGATGTTATAACATTTCTGTTGGTCAGAAGCCACTTGAGCATTAATTGAATGGTAGACCTGGGTGTTCATGTGAAAATGAGGTTGTTGTGAGGCACCCTGAGCCCACATGGATGTCATCTCCAAGCACTGTTTAGTTGATACTGCCTTTCTACAGGATAAGTGATGAACATCTTGCAACTATGGAGTGAAACATTCAGTTGCACAGTGCTGTTTCTAGCAGTGCCTATGGGTATCTGCCTTCACATCCAACTGCTTCCTACATGGCTTGTGCAGTGTTGCTGCAGGATTAGGGCATGTGCAGGAGCCTCCCCTGCATGTGCCAGAGGCCGCTGACTTGCTTGATGTTACACTGCCCAATCGCTGATGTGACACCAGGCTCCCCAAGTTAGGCAATGAATGTGCAGCAAACACTTGCATTGTCTCCTCTTGGAAAAGAAGCATGAAGTTGCATGATGGACCCTACAATAGAATTTATAAGGCCTGGCAGCCTGATTTCAGGTCAGTTCAATTTTTGGAACTCTTTCTATTGCGAAGTGACTGAAAGTGCTTTGGAGTGTTTTTAGGGGTGTTTTGGTGAGTTCCTGCATTTGCCAGAAAACATTGACTCTTATGAACATATGAACAAAGAGCAGGAATAGGCCATTCGGCCCCTCGTGCCTACTCCACCATTTAATAAGATCATGGCTGATCTGATGGATCAGATGAAATCTGCATCCCATCTACCGCCAATAACCTATGGCCCCCTTGCTTATCAAGAATCTATCCGCCTCTGCCTTAAAAATATTCAGACTCTGCTTCCACCATCTTTTCAGGAAGAGAGTTCCAAAGACTCACAACCCTCTGAGTGAAAAAATTTCACCTCATCTCTGTTTTAAATATGTGGCCCTTTATTTTTAAACAATGACTCCTGGTTCTGGATTCTTCAACAAGAGGAAACATCCTCTCCACATCCACCCTGTCAAGACCTCTCAGGATCTTATATGTTTCAATCAAGTCACCTCTTACTCTTCTAAACTCTAGCGATACAAGCCTAGTTTGACCAACATATCCTCATGAGACAACCCACCCATTCCAGGTATTAACCTGGTAAACCTTCTCTGAACTGCTTCCAATGCATTTACATCCTTCCATAAATAAGGTGACCGATACTGTACACAGTACTCCAAATGTGGTCTCATTTGTGCCTGTATAACTGAAGCATAACCTCCCTTTTGTATTCAATTCCCCTCACAATAAATGATTACATTCTATTAGCTTTCCCAATTACTTGCTGTATCTGCATACTAGCCTTTTGTGATTCATGCACCAGGACACCCAGATCACTCTGCACCTCAGAGTTCTGCAATCTCTCACCATTTAGGTATTATGCCTCTCTTTTATTCTTCCTTCCAAAATGGACAATTTCACATTTTCCACATTATACTCCATTTGCCAGATTTCTCCTCACTCATTTAACTTATCTGTATCTTATCTATATGTTTTTAGCTCCTTATGCCCTCTTCACAACTTACTTTTTTTTTACCCATCTTTGCATCATCAGCAAATTTGGCAACCATCCCCTCAATCTCTTCATCCAAGTCATTTATATAAATTGTAAAATTTTCAGGTCCCAGCACTAATCCCTGGTAAGTCACTCATTACATCTTGTCAACCTGAAAAAGACCCATTTATGCCTACTCTCTGCTTCCTGTTAACCAGCCAATCTTCTATCCATGCCAATGTGTTATCCCCTGTACCATGAGTTTTTACTTTCCGCAATACACAATAATTTTCCGGGAATTAGATGTGCAGGTGGTGTGCAAACAAAGCCAGCAAAAGGTATGGGAGGAGCAGTGGCTGTGCCTCTGACTGCTGAATGACAGGAAGATGTAGCAGAGGCTACAAAGTAAGGAAGCTCTATGTGGTGCTGTCTGCTAAGTGGCGGTCAGGCCCCTCCATGTTTGTTGACAGTAATAGGAAGCTGTCGGGTCGATCAGCCAATACAGTCAGCATCTTGGTGTGCATGCCCAAGAGCAGTCTTCTTTATGCCTCCCTATCGAGATCCTCATTTGAATCCTCCGCAGCAGTATGCGTCTGTCATCTCATCCTCTGGAGTGCTGGAAAACGGGCCATCTTTTACCCCTGGCCTTGTTGCAGCCCACTCCCTCTCATGCCTGGTGTCTCACCATATGCTGATCCTAATTCTATACTAAGGTAAGTGTAGTATCTGAGTTCGAACTGCAAATGCCACACCAAGTGATGGGCTTCTTCATTGGTGGTGTGTTATTGGTCTCTATCCTCTTCCTGGGGCTCCTGTGGTTGGACAAGTATTTGGATGTCTGAAAGCAGGAACTCAGAAGGGGAAGGTTATTATGAGGGAACGTTGCTGGGGTGGGAAGCAAGAGACCCATTGTCACAAATCAGCAGCTTGCTCATCATACCAGATGGCAGGGTCAGGCTGACCTGAGAGTTGAAAAAGGCATGAGAAAGAAACATGCCATTAACCTCAATATTCTCAATGATATTGGATGGTCTGGGCCCTGCTATATTCGGAGAATACATCTTATATGTAGGGCTCAGGAGATGTAGGCTTCCTTGTCCCCTGTCAGATCTGCTTTGCTCCCATCACATCTTGTCCTGCAAGAGACAGGGGAGAATTTCACTGATTGTCTAGAACTGTGCTTAGGTGATGTGCCTGACATTGCTGAAGAACTGGAGGTATGTGGAGGCAGCGAGAGGTGGATGAGAGTCTAGCAGTATTCAAGGGTGTATAATGGGGAAGTGGAGCATTTTGATGTTAGTTGTGAGTCCTGAGTATCACAGAATGTTAATGGGTGAGTAATGGGTCTGTGGTGCATTGAGCAGCGTAAGAGGGTAGCATTGTTTTGGGCAGGAGATGTCATGTGAAGAAACATTCACTGACATTAGCCACAGAAGCGGGATTGTTAGACTTCTTGTGCCACTGCTGCTCAGTCCTTGGATCCAGACACCAGGAGTTGACCTTCCTTGTCTCCTGCTTTCACTCTCTTCTGAAGGTGGTCCTTGTGGGGATCCTACTCCTGTGCTGAACCATGGCTCCTGCCCCCTTGCACAACTAGTGCCTCTAGTGCTGCATCCATCATTCTGTCTGCCTTGCTGTTCATATTTTTGAAGAATTCACATTACCATACTCTTTTGGTGCAGTTTCCCTTTAAGATATAGCATGACTTTAAGAAGAGCAGAATGCCTGTACCACATGGTCTGCAAACAAAACTGCTTGCCTCCCCCCACAGCACCCCATACACTGCCTCCCTCACCCTGACTGTTCCAGCCCCCCGCCACCACTGCTGTGCACAGAGCTTGTTTTAAAAAAATTGTGCATGGGATATGGGTGTCGCTGGCTGGGCCAGCATTTATTGCCCATCTCTAATTTCCATTGAGAACTGAGGAGGCCAAGAGTCAACCACATTATTGTGGGTCAGGAGTTACATGTAGACCAGACCAGGTAAGGATGGCAGATTCCCTTCTCTAAAGGGTATAAGGGTTTTTATGACAATCGGCAATCGTTTCATGATCATTATTAGGCTTTTAATTCCAGACTTTTTATGAATTTAAATTTCACCATCTGCCATGGTGGAATTCAAACCCGGGTTCCCAGAGAATTACCCTGGATATCTGGAGTGCTCGTCCAGTGACAATACCACTAAGCCACCACCTCCCCGACAGCATTATAAAAGCATTAAGAAGCAGAGAGCAATACTGGAGGCTCACCAGCTAGTGCCATAATGATTCAGATGAGCTGGGTACACAAATTGTGTGTGTTGCCCACTTCGATTTGGATGGGCCTGGGCATATTGCGAATTCCAAACTCCATGCCCAAAAATGAACCAAACCCAAATTCTAGCCCAAGGGCCCAGATTTTCATCTCGGGCTTGAGAAATGCATGAAGCTGCTAACTTCTGAAACTGAAGCCCAACTCCAAACACCACTCCCACCATATTTCATATTTTTGAGTCTGAGAGACGTGGGCAGGAAGGGGTGAGGCTTTGTGACCTGCGATGCAGTGCACAGGTGGGCTGGTTAGAAGGCCCGCCTTGGTTCCTGGATCAGCAGCTCAGCTACCACCATCATTCTTATGCCCCCTAAACCTCACCTTTCACACCATCACCGCCCATTCACCCCATGCCTCCTCATATTCCCATACCCGCTCCATGCCCCTTATTCTCCCATTGCCCTCTCATACCCCCATGCTCCCTGCATGTACCCAATGTGTCTTCCATAGCCACTTCCCCAGAATCTATGGGTGGAGTTCAGGAGCTATGTCTTTGAAATGGAAATTTAGAAAAAATTCTAACAACCTAATAGAGCTGCCATTCAAACACACTTCATATTGAAAAAAACTCTCGTAAAAGCCATTCAAAACAATTTAAACCCCCTCAAGTGGTCAATCTGTTGTAAAAACAAATACTTATTCACTTAACACATCAAAGACAGATAATCTTTTAATAACCTCTTAAAATTGTCAATCAAAATGTGAATACAGCCCTCTGCTGAGATGGAAACAGAAAATGCAGGAAAAACTTAGCAGGTCTGGCAGCATCTGTGGAGAGAGAAACAGAGTTAATGTTTTAAATCCAGTATGACTCTTCTTTGAGGTCTGATGAACAGGAGAATTTCCCAGGACATTTTTCTATAGTTTTTAATATGTTCTGGAACTTTTTTCAATGGAAAAAGTACTATAACTCAACAGTTATGTGGTCAATGTAATGGTTAACTTACCTTGTCGGGACAGAGCCCTATGATGAATCACTGTAGTTAAAACACATCTATATTACAATACAGTATCTAATTGTGACATTTGAAGCTGCCAAAACATTTAACACTTACCTGTCAGAGTGCTCCCCACTCCTCAACAGGTTCCCCATTGGTCATGAATTCTCCAGCAAGGTGTTTTTTTCTTTAGGGCTTCCAAAACCCACAGCAGCATATCAAGAAAAGCAGGGTTTAGTGAGGAAATTCATATTTCCTTTGGAGCTCACAATGACAACCCTGACCTCAGAAGAGGTGTGTGCAGGCTTACGGCCCTAGGTCTCTCCGGCCTGTGAAAAGGTCACACAAAAGAAGGCACTGCAAATTTGAAATGACTGCAAAAGTTTCAATGTTTTTGTCATTACCAACCTCATTCTCCCCTCCATCACCAGATGAGAATTCAGCGCAATGTATCTGTCGTTAACCTGTGGTCTGCTGATCTTGCAGATATCATCCATGGTGGCTTACAAAAATCTGGTGACATAACAGCCTAATGCTACAGTAACTTTCACATTTATATGAATTGCCCAGTCTATGGTATAAATTGGTTCACTAGTGAAGTAGAGGAAACAAAAACAAATCTCCTTTGCCATACTCAGTTAGACATTTTGACATTGTTATGTTAAGGCTATTAGGAGACATGGGCACAAAAAAGGTTAATGTGTATTTTAAAAAAACAAAAAATCCTATGCATTTACATGCTGTATTAGAATGCTAAAGGTGGGCTTGCAGGGCAATATGAGACCTTGCATGCTCATCATATCTCAGACTGTGAATGAACCCATACCTGTTACAATGTGTTATTGAAACTTTGGTGGATGAGTCCAGAACCCTCAAATAAAGCAATTTAGAGGCCTGAGAAAGTGAAAAGAAATAGTATAATGAGATGAAGTAATCTCACCCTTGTCAATCAATAGTATAACTTTAACAACTCTTCAACTATCTTGTAGTTTAAAGATATAGCTCTTAACTTATAAGGGCATTTAGACAGTGATTTGTCCTCAAGAATGATATATAAACCAATGTTCGGTGGAATTTGCATTTGATGCTGGAAATTTGAGTTAGAAGGACTGTATACACAACAGATTCCCCAAATCAGGTTCATTTTATTTGTAAGTACTTTACCTTATTTAAAACATTAAAATTTGGAGAAGTAAAACTTTGACTGCGAGCATATTGCCTCAACCTTACTGAATTCACTTACAGGAGACAAGATA
This sequence comes from Carcharodon carcharias, assembly GCF_017639515.1. NCBI lineage: Eukaryota > Metazoa > Chordata > Chondrichthyes > Lamniformes > Lamnidae > Carcharodon > Carcharodon carcharias. The sequence continues at coordinate 38,415,512 of NC_054469.1, read as the reverse complement.
GCTGACAAGCCCCTGGGGTACAATTGGGTGCATACATATTGGTGCAAGGACTCTCATCAGTATTGCTCTTTGATTCTGCAATTAAAGTTGCAGCAAATAAGTTCCAAGGACTTTTGGTGGTTCTTGCAAAGTTTCACAGTTTAAATGAGGAGGACAAGCTAAACTCAGAAGCTAAACCCAGGTACGCTGATATCTGAGATATGATTTTATCCATCAATATCCCAGGGCTTGTTTTTATAGGCGGCAATACTCCCACCTTTGAATATCTTCAGTGCCACAGATCATAGCTTGAAGGACAGAGAAGGCAAACAAAATCTATTCTTCCATCTCATTCCTCCTTTTCCCTAACCTTTATTGTTTCAAAGAACACCCATGCATTCTCTCATATCCATTCTCATACTGGATATGCCTTTCCCTATCCCTGATCCACCTCGTTTCTGTCTTTTTACCAAGTATCCAACAAATTCAGTGGAATTTATTGATTATGCTTTTTCCTCCTCCTAATCTCTAGTAAATCCACAGCCAATATTCACTTGCATGGTATTCAGTAATTTTAGACCATTTTCTGTCATTTTCTCAGTTTCTTCATCTTCCTTTTTGTGAATGCTCCTTCTTTCACATGGATATGGGATAAAAATTTGTTTAAATCCATTTTTTGGCCCAAAATTGTTTTGCCTAATTATGTGGTGGCAATTAGAACACAAAATTGATCAGTGGCTCTCATTATTACTAAGTAAACGGACTGCTGGCATTACTATTGCCATTGATTGGAAGATCACCTATTTGTTGGTGAGAGCAGTATCAGGCACCCCCTTGATGCCATTTAAAGTGGAAGGGCATTTTGATTACAGGCGACTGAAAACAACGTCCAAAAATGGCAAACCAAGGATTAACTTCAAGGCTCTCTCCGCTTCTCAGGTGCAGCATTGGTGCTGTTAGTAGGGGAAGTCAGCAGGAGGAAGTATACCTTCTTCTCGCCAAGAGCCAGGAAAACATGCTGAAAAGTTGTAAGACATTAGTAAGCAGGGGTGGAAGTGTGTATCAACATCAGGATCATCATCCCCAGCACAGAGCAGCAATGCAGGAAAAAAGCTTAATGACCTCACAAGTGTTGCAAAAGTAAGACCATTACTTCTCTCTCACAACAATTTGTGCATAATCTTGCACAACTTGAAATGCTAGTGCTCCCATAACCCTCCCTCCCACAATTAACAACCACCACCTTCTCAAGGGCAGTGAGGGATGGGCAATAAATGCTGGCCTAGCCAGTGATGTCCACATCCCTTGAATGAAAAAAACATGGCAAGTGCTAAGGCTAGAGCAGTCTTTCCTGGTCATCTTGAAGTATCTCCCTTCACACTGAAAGTTCATCCACACACACTGTGCGTGACAAAGTACAGCTGATTTTTAGAAAACGCTCATCTATCTCTGCTTATCTTTGACTCAAAATTCTAACCATTGCCCCTCTTTTTGTTGTCAGATGAGGAAAATTCAGAATATCCAGGAGTGGAAAAGAATGGCACTCAGAATAACACAGCATCACTTGATCTTATCTTTATAAGCACTAGCTCAGAGATTGGCACAATGCACACTTTACGGAATAGGTTAGAGTGGTCTGCCTGGGAGACCTACGGAACATTAGGAAGGGGTAGGCTCAAGAAATAGCTTGCTGGTGGAGGAGCTTATAATTTAGTCCTGCTAAAATGTAGGATAGTCAGTGTGTTGGGAGGAGACAGTTCTGCCATAGAATTGGAGTGGAACCTACCCTTGTTATAAAACATGGCTGTTTAGGTAGATAAAGGGGAACCAATAGAGGTCACGTATTTGGATTTCCAAAAGGTATTTTATAAGGTACCACACGTAAGGCTACTTAATAAAAAAAAGAGCCCATGGTGTTGGGGGTAATACATTAGAATGGATAGAGGATTGGCTAACTGATAGAAGACAGAGAGTTGAGATAAGGGGGACATTTTTGGGATGACAACCTGCAACTAGTGGAGTGCCAAAGGGATCTGTGCTGGGGCCTCAATTATTTACAATATATATTAATGACTTAGATGAGGAAAGTGAATGTACTATTACCAAGTTTGCGGATGACACAAAAATAGGTGGGAAGGCAAGTGGTGAGGATGACACAAGGAGTCTACAGAGGGACATAGACAGGTTAAGTGAATGGGCAAAAACTTGGCACATGGAATATAATGTGGGAAAATGTGAGGTTATGCACTTTGGCAGGAAGAATAGAGGAACTGAATATTATTTAAATGGAGAAAGGCTGCAGCAGGCTGCAGTACAGAGGGATTTGGGAGTCCTTGTGCATGAATCTCAAAAAGAAGTTAACATATAAGTTCAGCAGGTAATAGGGAAGGCAAATGGAATGTTGGCCTTTATTTCAAAGGGAATGGAGTATAAAAACAGGGAAATCTTGCTAAAACTATACAAGGCACTAGTTAGACCATACTTACAATACTGTGGTCACTTTTGGTCCCCTTATCTAAGGAAAGATATAATGGCATTGGAGGCAGTCCAGATAAGGTTCACAAAGTTGATTCCAGGTACGGAGGGATTGTCTTATGAGGAGAAGTTGATTGGTTGGGCCTGTACTCATTGGAATTTAGAAGAATGAGAGGCAACCTTATTCTTAGGGGGCTTGACAGGGTAGATGCTGAGATGTTGTTTCCCCTTGTGGTAGGACCTGAGGGCATAATCTCATAATAAGGGGGTGCCCATTTAAGACAGAGATGAGGAGGAATTTCTTCTCTCAGAGGGTAGTGAATGTGTGGAATTCTTTACCACAGAGGGCAGTAGAAGCTGGTCGTTAAGTATATTCAAGGCTGAGATATTCAGCTTTTTAATCAGTAAGGGAATCAATGGTTATGGGGAAAAGGCAGGAAAGTGGAGCTGAGGATTATCAGATCAGTTCATTGAATGGTGGAGCAGACTTGATGGGCTGAATGGCCTTTTTCTGTTCCTAAGTCTTATGGCCTTCTTGGTAGGAACAATGCATGGAAACATGGATGCACTTACACCTGTGGAAACTGAAAGGTGCAAGTAGATCTGACAGCTCTTTCCACCTGATCAGCAGCCTGTATGGGAAAGGTGATGTATTACTGTCTGTGAAGAGGCCACCTGTTACCTGTTTGATAGCCGTATGCACAGAAAACTAACTGATGTTACTTGTGCCATCTGTTGTAGCCTGGAATGAGCCTGAGGCATAGAAGTTGAGGACATTCACATTCATAGGCAATGCTTTGTGTGCCCTTGTATTTGGCATCGGTTCCTGCTGCAACAGGTGATGTTGGTCAGTGGCTGTCTCTCTGCTGGGGTACAGCTCCTCATTCATTGCTTCTGTATCATATTGAGGTAAGATATCCTGTTGAGAAACTCCAGCAAGCTGTATGACTTGCTTTATACTTTTTTGTGCAGGTCTGTGCATCCATGCTTGATGTTATTGCTTCTGCTATGGCTGTCTCTATGGTAATCTCAGGAACACTCCTATTTGTATTGCTGAAGCCAAAAGTCAGGTCTCCAGCAGCTAGTCAGCATGAAAGGCTTTCCAAGCTTTACAAGGTAGATTGTAACCAAAAATGACTTTAAATTCTCCAGCAGCCAAAAATGACTATCCAGAGACTTACCTTAATGGAGGTGGAGAATCATTTATATATCATTGCTGAGACAAGCTTCTTGAGTGTACACATCATGTTTTTCTGGGAGGGTTTACGAATGAGTAAATCGAATTAACCCATGCACCAATTTCCTAAACGTTTCATTAGGCAAGCGAGGACTCCTATTTTAATACTTCATTGGGCACAGTGTTGATTTGACATGGCCACCAGTGATGTCTAAGGACAACCTTAGTTGGAGTATAAAAGAAGTCTTGCTACAAGTGTGAGACCACACTGAGAGGACTATGTGCAGGTTTGGTTCCCTTACTTAAGCAGGGGCATAGTTGCATTGGAGGCAGTTCAGAGAAGGTACACGGGGCTCAATCCTGGGATGAAGGAGTTGTCTTGTGAGGAAAGGGTGAGCAGTTTGGGCCTATACTTATTAGAGTTTAGAAAAATGAGAGGTGGTCTTATTGAAACATATAAAATTCTGAGAGGGCTTGACAAGGTAGATGCTGTGAGGATGTCTCCTTTCATGGGGAACTTGGAACTAGGGAGCACAGTTTCAAAATAAGGAGTCTCCCATTTAAGTCAGAGATGAGGAGGAGCTTCTTCTCTGAGGGTCATTAGTGTTTTTAATTCTCTCCCCCAGCCAACAGTAGAGGCTGTGTCATTGGATATATTCAGGGTTGAGTTAGACAGATTTTTGATTGACAAGGAAATCAAAGATTATTGGGTACAAGCAAGGGAGTGGAGTTAAGGCCAGATCAGATTATTCATGATCTTACTGACTGGCGGAGGAGGCTTGAGGGGCTGAATGGCCTTCTCCTGCTCCTATTTCTTATGTTCTTATGTTAACCTTAGTCAATGTGATGACACCCACATTTTGGGTGCATTTCTGGTATGGGATGTCCCACTGTGAAATTGGTAGGTGAAATGTTGATTTTGCACCCAAAAACTGGACAAAAACATTTTTTTTACCCTGCTGTTTCCCTCTAACTTTCACACAGTCATATTGATTATTTTCCTTCCATATAGTATTCTTACTCCTGTGGCTATCTCTGTGAGGCAGATTGTTTTTCGTTGTCTTCTCATGCATGTCCTATTTTAATTTTTTCACATTGTCTTTTCTTGCTGTACCTTTACACTCTATATTGCTTAGTTTTGTTTTGCATAGACAATTTGCATCTTTCTCTCTCACACAAATTCAATTTTCTTTCTCAGATGTAATGTTTCCCTTTGTGTCACACAAACACCTTGCACATTTCACTACCTCTCATTGTGTACATCTTGCAGACATTATTTTCCCTTTGTTCCTAGAATACTGCATCCTTTTCTAAGATGCATTGTTTCTCTCCCACATAGATGTTGTACCTTTCTGCTTTCTTCAAATCATGATGTCTGTTTCTCAGACTTGTCTCTTTTCAGATATAGTTTTTCTGTTTCTTGCAGGTGCATTATAGTTCTCTCCCTCTCCTTGTCTCTGTATTACAACCATGGTATCTTTCTCCGAAACATGCTGTATTTTTCTCTGTCTCTGAAATATTGTTTTTTTCTGCTTTGTCTTTGCCTCAGAATGTATTACAATTCTTTTCCTTGCACATGTATATTTCGTTATAAAATTACATGTGAGATACTAATGCGTGAACACAACACATTCGGTTGAAGTTCGCTCTCTAGTCGTGGAAGCTTATTTAATTTAAAATGATAGGTTAACACCTTTGCTAAAATAATAGAGCAAACGCATTAAGCTTTTGTATGCTTGTAATTTCAGAGCCACTGTACCCTTTCTTTGTCTGTGTATTGTGTATTGTATCTTTCTCACTCGGCACACGCAGTATCTGTTCTTTCATAGTCACATTTTTTTTTACTCTTAGACATATTTCTCCTTCATAATTTTCCATCTATTTCACACAATGAATCTTTCTTTCTCAGCTACTTCATTTTGCCCCTCTCTCACAGATACAAAGGGTTTCCTTCCGGATACCGTTCTCTCACATAGATCCATTCTGCCTTTTCAGATAAATTATATCTTTCCCTTACAGATACATTGTCTCATTCTCTCACACAGATGCACTGTATTATTCTCGCAGACTGATAAATGGTATCACGCTCACACAGATACATTGTATCATTGTCTCAGACCGATACATTCTCCGACACAGATACAGTATCTTTTTTTTTCTCTCTCGGACATATTGTTTCTTTATGCCTCACACTATTTTTTTCTCTCTTTCTCCTCCTCACCTTTCACTCGCTCGCTCGCTCCCTCTAGCGGCCGTCCCGGTGGGCTCGCTCCCTGCGAGCGCGCCACCCCCTCCTCCAGCACGCGCGCCGTGCTGTGCTCGCGCTGCCCCCCTCCTCTTCCTCCCTCCCTCCCTCTCCCTCCCTCTCTCTCTCTCTCCTACACACAGATAGAGCACACGCAGACATGGCGGTGGTGTGAAGCGGTGGAGATTCCCCCCCTCCTGTATAATACCATGCATCTCCTTTACCCCTGTGCCAAGTGCTGAAGTGCGGCCTCGTCACTCGGACACAAAGAGGGAGAGAATGGCGGACCGCAGCATTGATAGTCTGGCTCTTCCTCTCGAGGTGAGGGCGAAGCTGGCCGAGCTGGATTTGGAATTATCCGAAGGTAAAAGCGGATTTTTTTTTCTCTCCTTTCCCCTTCTCTTTCTCTCCTCCTTTCGTTTCATGGGTTTCTTTCCTTTTCTATTTCCGTGCTTTCTCTCCAATTCTCTCCCTCTTACCTTTTTTTGTCAATGCCCAGTCCTTCACTTTGATTTTTTTCCCCCTGTTATTTGTTTGCTTTGCAATTTATTGATGATACAGTGTTGCCTTTCAGCTGACACTCCATTTAACGGTGAAGCCGAAGGAGGTGGAAAAATAATATTAGGGCTGGGCTTTGCTCTGTTCCTCGGTTAACGGTTCTACAGCAAGGCTTCTTTTCCTTTGATTTGTTGTTGTTGAAGCTATTATTTCATTAGAAATTCTCCTTCCGATTTGGAATGGAAAAGATAAGGCAGCGTTGACATTTTAAAAAAAAAGAATATGCAATCGTGGCGTTAATTCATAGTCTTTTACCCTTGGTATGAATTATTTGTAACGAGTGATGGAGCATCAGTGTAAGCCAAACTTGAATTGCAGCATTAAAAAGAAAAATTAAAGTGGAGAGGCGTGTTAATCAAGTGTGTGTACATGTTGTGTAATATATAACAAACAGATGTTCGGTTTAGGAATAGATCTCAGAAGTGTATTGATGGCAGACGGTATAATTTAAATGTGAAGGCAGGAGACGGCATACTCTAGTACTTAATCTTGACATGACGGAAAGAGCTGAAACGTGGGGAGATACTCATTAGTGTCACTGTGTTCTTTAAGGTCGATGTGGCGTTGATTTGATGCTGCCGTTTGCACTGCCAGTTTGTAACATCCAACGTGTGCTGGAAATAACAAATAAGTTTTAGATTTTCAAACAAAAACACGGATGGCAAAAACAACCTTCTGTAGTCAGCTTTTCTGCTCATACTTTATGCCTGGCTAGGGATATACGTAACATGAGGCTTGTGTTATCCCGTAGTTTGGAACAAAAAAAAAACCGCTTCTCCGTCTTTGAATCATAACGAAATTATTTTCATCTCTTCTTTCATCTCGACGGGTGTAGGAGTGTCGAGCTCATTAATGCGTGAAACTTGTAGATTTTGGCTGTCTCTCTCGCTCGCTCCCTCCCTCCCTCCCTCCACATTTTCCCCCTCTTTGAAAGTGTTTGCATCCAGATATCTAATCCATTAGATGCCAATTCATCTTTTAGAAAGAGGCTGATATTCACCATGTCCCTCCCTTAATAGTTTCATGTGTTGTCCGAAAACTGGAATTGATAGAAACTAGCAGCTTGACAGCAGAGGAGCTTTGACCAGTTCCTAAAAAGGTCAAGCTGCGGAGTCACCGATCAATTTAACCCTTTTTTTTGGGGTCGGTTCTTTTCCATGAATACAGATGTGTGTCGTTCATTAGGTACGGCCACACATTCAAATTTTAGAAACCCTCGCCTTTAATTCCCACTCATTTTGAGTGAATCTCACCGGCTTTAGCTTCAAAAATATGATTTGTTGGATATGGCTCACTTTAAAAAAAAAATAGATTTGTTAATGAGATTGTGATCCAGAAATGAGATTCCAAGCTGTTGACACTTTGGCGGGGACTGTAAACGCTCCGGATGTTTTTTTTGTTGAAATCCGATACTTTTAAGGACGTGCGGCTCAAATCAAGGTGTAACACTGTAATCGCTCCTTCAAATCTTTTCGCACGCATTTCTTGTTTGAACGTGTGTGTGTGCTTTTGCCATGTCACTTTGGGTAAACTTCAACAATTTTAGTGTTGGAAAAGCAGTAAGTTTGTATCAACCCTTTTATGGGCTCTGCAGTTTTGACATTGTATTGGTTGGACTAGTCCCAACCCTTGCAACTGAAATGCTTAACGGTTAGACTGGGCGCAAGTAGGAAGTGAAGGAATACCAAAAGCAGTATATTTTTTTGTAAACGCATGACATGTAGCCGTTATTAATGACGTTGATTCTGCAGTCTGATTAGCTGACAGTTTGAAATTGTCCATATGTGACCTCCACACTTCGCCTTCGCCCGACTGCCTGAACATATTTAGAATTTTATAGTAGCCTTGAGAATTGCTACGGCAATTCTGCACAGGAGGTTGAGCACTCGACTTCCCAGCAAAATCTAGCTAGTGGACATTAACCTTGATTTTTTTTTTTCCTGATTTTGCTTACCAAAGTTGTTTTCGTGCAAATATCCATTGGAAGGGAATTATCCCGCCATAAACCGCGTCTCCAGAATATGCTGCACGGCGACTTGTGCCAATGTTGTGGCTGTGCCACATGTGTACTTGCTGCAATGAGAAGAGTAATAAAGAAACTGGCGATGAGAGGTTGATTGGGTAAGCAGGTGTACCAGCAAATAAAAATAGGCATCGCGGTCAAGCCGAGCTGCTTTATTCTTTATTAAAGAGTGAAGAGATTATCGGAATGAATGCGCTGCGGTGAATTGACGCTGCCAGTTTTAGTGTAACTGCGCAGGTGAGTTCATACCAACGGTGATTCCCCAAGTCGGGAACACACCTGACTTCAGAGTGAAGAGAAAAGTCATTTCCTTGCAGGACTAGTTTTGCTTTGCTTTGGTTTCACACTGGACGAAGAGTAAACCCGGTGAAATATCAACCTTAAGATAAAAGCAAAATACTGCGGATGCTGGAAACCTGAAAGAAAACCAGAAAATGCTGGGAAAACTCAGCCAGTCTGGCACCATCTGTGGAGAGAGAGAGAGAAAGAGTTAACGTTTGGAGTCAGTATGACTTCAGAGCTTTTAGCTTTAGCTCTGAAGAAGAGTAATGTTGGACTTGAACTTCTTTCTACAGTTCAATTCAATTGTAACTCTTTCGAGTACAAACACGTTTCCATCTGTTTCAGATGAAGTTACATTGTTTCATAGTTTGCCATTGTGAGATTTGAACTCTTGATCTTGGGGTTACAAACCCAGTACCATAACCACTTGGCTATTCTTCCCGCCACGGATGCCGCCAGACCGGCTGAGTTTTTCCAGCATTTGTAACATGCTCAATGGACCCCGTGGATATTTTGCAATCCACCCAACCTTTAATTTCTCCTCCTGCATTAAAATGAAGTTCTGATTTTTGGGCGGAGACACTCCTGCCTATGCATGCGTGCAGACAAGGCAGTGAGTTAGCTCTCAAGCGGGACAATTTTAAAAAAAAACCCGGACAAGGTTCTACCTGGCTGGGACCTGAACTCCCTGTTTCACACCGTTGGATGTGAAATGCCACATTTCACTGCCACTGGTGTGCTTCAGTCTTGGTTGAGCAGGCATATTCAAACACATGTCTTGTTCTCTCCCTTCCACAAAAGTTCCAATCAGGATGAATAAACACACTAAACCATGACACACAAAGGCTGAAAGTTGTTTTCATGAAAAGATAAACTACATTTGAATAAATAATGTTTGGAAACCAATAGTGCATGTTACTTGCAGTAGAGTGGATTTCCATCCAAGCAACCAGTAAAATGCCATGAAAGTTTACATTAACAATGTTGCACTAGTGTTGTATATATGGTACTCTAGCTGCCTCAAGCAATATTGGGACCCCATTTTTTTGACTCCCGAGAGCAGAAGTCATGATTTGATGGGGATTGGGGGGGGGGGGGGGGGCGGGGTGCGGAGGGGAGGCTATTCAGTACAGATTGGTGAGAAACAGATGGAGTAAAAAGAGTTTCAGCACAAAAGTGCCATGTTTAAGTGGATTCAATGGATTTGTGATCATTGGAGAGTGCTAGAATTTTAAAATTCATTCACAGGATGGGCTGGCTAGACCAGCATTTATTGCCCATCCCTAATTGCCCTTGAGAAGGTGCTGGTGAGCTGCCTTCTCGAACCGCTGCAATCCATGTGGTGTCGGTACGTGCATGGTGCTGTTATGCAGGGCAGTCTAGGATTTTGACTAGGATATGCCCAAATTAGTATAGAAAAGGATAGATCCCAGGTTCACGAGCACTGACAGTATCAACAGGTGTGATGTTTCTGAAACTCAGCAGAATGATTGACATAAAATTTTCACTATAATTAGGTCTTAGTGTAATAATATCAAATGAAAACCATACTTTGTTTCTGGGATCTGTTATAAACATACAGTACCTACTTTTAAACTTGGGAGGAATCCAAGGAGATGATTTAAATGGGCACTGCCTACCTTGCAGTATATTTTCTTCTTAAGTTATATATAATACTTGCCAACACTGCTTCTCACCAGCTGAAGGCCGATTTGATTTTATGAAGCAAAAGCATCTTGCTTGTCATCTTGTGTTAAATGTTTAATATATTCCATCAGTGAATCTTCAATGAAAAGCATAGGAAATTGCACTGAGATGAGTCCCTGTTCTGCAGTTCTTTTTGCAGTGTCATTTTAATGTGTCAGATTTGCTGATTTCTCATGTTTGTTGATCAGATAACGTGGACAATGTACGGACCATTCACAGAAACTGTGTAGTGAAAAGAGCAGAAAGCTTTTCTTCCCCTTTTCTTCTGACTGGGCTTTTCATAAAACAATGGCTTATTTTTGAATTGTACTTTAAGAAGGAGCTATTGTTTAATTTACATGAATATTTTCATTTAGGCCAATTAAAACACCAACCAATTCAACAGGTCTATCAGTAAATTCAATTCAGCAGCCAATTAGTGTAAAATAGAAATATATAAACATGAATATAAATCAAACAAGTCTATTGTTTACAAAGCTCACTGAAGTGGAATTCTGAACAGCTTTTCAGTAAAAAAGTAGTAATTGGATACATTGGTTTAAAAAAAACTTTCTACTTTTTCTCATTTATTAAAGAAAGAACTTCCACTAATTTAGTGCCTTTCACAACCTCAGGGTGTCCCAAAGCATTTTACAGCCAATAAAATGCTTTTCGAAGTGTGGCCCATGTTTTAATGTAGGAAATGTGACAGCCAATTTACACAGAGCAAATTTTCACAAACAGTAATGAAATAAATCTATTTTAGCAATGTTGGTTGAAGGAAAGTTGTTGGCATGGGCAGTGGAAAGATGTCCCTTGCTTTTTCTAAAAATTTCGTGGGATCATTTATGTCCACCTAGGAGGGCAGCTGAAGATTCAGTTTAATGTGTCATTCCAAAAGTTGGCTCCGCCAACCGTACAACACTCCCTAAGTTATTGCACTGATGTGTCAGCTTGGATTATGTGCTGCAGTCTTTGGAGTGGAGATTGAACCCACCAACTTTCTGACTGGGCCGCTGAGTCACCTTATCAGTTCTAACTTGATACAGGAACTGGTATGCCAGTTTTTTAAAAAAAAATCTTTTTTTTAACCTACTGCCTTTACTTATAGATTTATTCTTTTCCATCACCAATACTGTAATTTAGAACTGGAAAAATGTACATAATATAAAAGAACAGTCTAAGTAGCAGGCAATCTGGTGCCTGTGGGGTAGACTGTATATCATCCTGAGAAACTATTGACTAAATATGGAAAAATTCAGCTCTCAAAATAATTTCCTACTAAATAAAAGACAAATTAATCGAGGGAGTCTGGGAAAAAAATTAAAATGTAAAGTAAAAATAACTTATTGATTTTTTAATTTTCAAATGCTAATGTTAACAAGTCTATAGATTTAAAGATGAACATTTAAAAGGATTGTTGAGTGATTGTCTATACAAATCAATTATTTGGAAACCATACCTGAATAATGGTGTTTTTTTAATGTTTGGTATTAATTCAGTTGCTGTCCTGCCTATTTGTCTTCCCACATATTTTCATAGAACATGGTGATTTGAAAATGAGCTGCGATGACTAGAGTGCTGGGTACTGAGTCACTACTTGCTGATTTTCAGTGCTGGGGGCAAAGAAAATCACCATTGTATGTTTTTTCAATTTGACAATCCAAAAACCATCTACTTTTTGAGTAGCACTGTTTTTAGAAACAAGGAGGAGTATGGACACCACCTGCTGTGCAACATTTGCATAAATCCAAACACCATTTAGATATATGGCATAGGATGAGCAGTGAATTAAAAAAAAACAATTATTTGGATCCTTTTTGATCAGATATTTGGGCCTTTGAAATGGAGGAAGCATAACATCCATTTAGGGAAGTTCTTCAATTTTACATGTTTTTAAAATCGCTCTTATCAATTGAATATGAAAACATGTATCTACTTGCACTTGTCTTTTTAGGAGGTCACAGTAGCCAATGTGTCGCTTTGTCCCATGTGCAAGTTTATTCAAAAGCACTAGCAATCTTTAGGTGTTTTGTTTTGATAATTTGTTTTTGATATACTCCTGCAAACAATTGCACGTTTTTTGGACATGTCTAAATGCATTCATAAGTGTTTTCCATTATGTAACAAATAGTTATTTTTCTGGTAATTAGTTGTTGATTATCACTTAATCCACTGTAGTGATTGCATTAGAGTTACTAATCCCTCAATTTGGGCTACTTCACCTAATAACTGAAAGGACTATCCCAATTGTACGTAATGTTCAAATGATCATTGACACACACACACCCACTAATTTCCACATTATTCCTGTAAGCACCTCTATCTCTCTTCTGTTTTCTCTCTCTTTTCTCTGATCTCTCACTTTCTCTTTGTTGTCTCTTTTGAACTATTTTCACTCTCTTCTTTCTATCTCTACTATGCTACCTCTGTCTAGCTACAACTGTCTCCATCCTTCTTTTAAGAATCTCTACCCCTGACTAAGCTTTACCCATCTATTTAATTGTCCCCGTTGACTCCTTATTACTTTTGCCAGATTGTCTTTCTGTGATGTATCTTGTGACACTTTTCAGTGTTAAAACTACTAGATGAATTCAAGTTATTGTTCATGTCTGTTGACTTTGAATGAAATCATGGTTTTGTTGTGATGCTCACAATGCCAAATAATCTGTTTCATGGAAGAATAGCCATTTGTGCAAGGTGCCAGATTATTGACAAGAGTTATGGAATCATATGCCAGCATTTCCCACAGCCTTCAGCAAAGGAAATAAGAATGTTGATGAACAAAATCTATTCAAGAGAGCAATTTTCAAAGTGATTTCATGTTGGAATGCTTATTAACCTTGCCATGGAAACCCTTGACTAAAATCACTGCCTCATCCGTTTTTTATATATTGGAAATTATGTTTTTTTTGAAAATATTGAATCCATGAATGGATTTGTTTTTAATTTACATCACTTCATGAAGATTCATACATTTTTTGATGTTCTTATAACTGAATTTTGGCTGGATAATTATGACCATGCATCATGAGTTCCACCTAATACTTCTGGTTTAAGGAATTAATCTAAAATTGATTTTAAAAAGAAATAAAACTATTAATTCAGACAAGAAGTGTTCTTCTCGAAACAATTCAAATCAGCCATTCTGACAGTGATCTAATTGTAATTGAAAGTTCATTAGTACAGGACAATCGATGCAAATTAGTTCAAGTCTGGATAGGGATTTAAATTTAATTAAGTAAGATTCTAGAATTTTATTGTGTACACTTGCACTTCAGGTCACTCAGCTTAACATTGTAAGAGGAATTCCTTTTGACCTTGTTGTACAACCTAGTTCAAAGAAGAAAATGGCAGCATTGGAAATATGACTTTTACACATTAGTACATCAGTGTAATAATTCCACCAAACATCAGAAGCAAACACAGTTGTGCAAATAATGTCATGTGCTGCAAGTTAACATTAGAATTTTATATTGGATCCATGTAAATTGATCAAGTTAACTTAATTTTCAAACTTTTGCTTTATAAGTAATATTAAAAATTCTTAACAGCTCACTCAGTGAATGAAGGATGTAAATGCAAAGGAGTTTTACTGGATTGATACCTGGAATGAGTGTGTTGTCTTATGAAGAAAGTTGGACAGACTGGTCTTGGAGTTTAGAACAGTGAGGGGTGATTTGATTGAAGTATACAAGATCCTGAATGGCCTTGACAAGGTGGATGTCAAAAGGTTGTTTCCTCTTGTGGGTGAGTCCAGAACTAGGGGGCACTGTTATAAGATTAGGGATCGCCCTTTTAGGACAGAGATGAGGAGACATTTTTTCTGAGGGTTGTGCAACTTTGGAATTCTCTGCCTCAGAAGGTGGTGGATGCGGGGTCATTGAATATTTTTAAGACAGAGGTAGATAGATTCTTGTTAGGCAAGAGAATCAAAGGTTATCGGGGTTAGATTGGAATGTGGAAATCGAAACACAAGATGATCAACCATGATCTTATTGAATGGTGGAGCAGGCTTGAGGGGCCAAATGGTCTACTCCTGTTCCTATTTCTTATGTTGTTATGAATATGTGGTGTGGTACTATGGAGTTGTATAGACTTAGCCCCAATTTTATTTCTTTTTCAGCAGTGCCTTAGAATTAATCTCAACTGAGGTGGTGAAATTGCTGTAGTGTACCCTGGGTAGGCAGGTGAAAAAATAATATCTAGGTTGTTACTTTTGTTATTTAGTGACCATCTTTCTGGAAAGTTCACATGGGTGGATATTAGGTGGGAGCAGTTAAGGATGAGCTATCTGCGCAAGTGAACTGTTTGCCAGCACTCACTGTTTTAGTTCATGTGATTAATGGCTACTTGGGATGAGGCACTAGAGTACAATTGGCACTTTAGAACTTTTCCAAGTCCAAGTTGCTACTATGAGGCTACAAAAGGACATAACTAGGTTAGGTAAGTGGACAATGATCTGGCAAATGGACTATAATGTAGGAAAATGTGAGGTTGTCCATTTTGGCAGGACAATAATAAAAAAAAAGAGGCACATTATCTAAATAGTGAGAGATTGCAGAGCTCTGAGTTGCAGAGGGGTCTGGGTCATCCTAGTGCATGAGTTGCAAAAAGTTAATGTGCAGGTGCAGTAAGTAATTAGCAAAACTAACAATGTTGTCATTTATTGCAAGCGGAATTAAATACAAGAGTAGGGAGTTTATGCTTCAGTTATACAGGGCATTGGTGAGACCACATCTGGAGTACTGTGTACAATATCGGTCTCCTTATTTAAGGAAAGATGTAAATGCACTGGAAGCAGTTCAGAGAAGGTTTACAAGATTAATGCCTAGAATGGGCAGGCTGTATGTCTTATGAGGAAAGGCTGGATAGGCTAGGCTTGTATCTATTGGAATTAAGAAGAGTAAGGGACGACATGATTGAAACATATAAGATTCCGAGGGGATTTGACAGGGTGGATGTGGGAAGGATGTTTCCTCTTGTAGGAGAAATTAGAACTCAGGATTACTGTTTCAAAATAAAGGGTCGCCCATTTAGGAAAACATTTTTCTGAGGGTTGTGAGACTTTGGAATTCTCTTCCTTAGAAGGTGGTTGAGGCAGTGTCCTTGAATATCGTTAAGACAGTGGTAGATAGATTCTTGATAAGCAAAGGGGGAGGTCAAAGGTTATCGGGGGTAGGCTGGAATGTGGGGTTGAGATTAAACTCAGATCAGCCATGATCTTATTGAATGGTGGAGCAGGCTCGAGGGGCCAAGTGGCCTACTCTTGCTCCTAATTCATGTGTTCATATGGAAAAGAGAGTGAATAGGAGTTGATTGAAGGATAAAAGAAGTGTTTCACATATTTGTTGATGTTCTCACCAGCCTGCACCCTGACCAGTCCTATTGGCATCAAATGTGGCCTCCTTGGTTGATTTCCTTATGCTTGACAAGCTGTGGGTATTATTATAGTTGTTGACCCTGAATTTGCATTGTTGAGGTGTTTAGATAAAGTTGAATCATGGACCGATCATTTCATTAGAACTAAATGTTGCCAGTAAAATTCAGCAGGAGGGTCTTGATCTGAAACGCCAATTTGCCTGTCCTTTTTGGAGATGTTGATGTTGACCAGCCTGCATGTTTCCAACAGTTTCTGTTTGTGTTATTTGCAAGCTTTTATTTTAAAGATTTTATGTATTGTCTACGATTTAAATATTTTTGAGTAGGTGTGGAGCAGATTGAATGAGAAATAAGCACCCATTTCAGTTGCTTTTAAAAATATAAAAATATGGCAAAGAAAACATTCTATTGCCAAACAGTTTACAATCCTGTGTCCTCCAATATAAAAGAAGTTTTGGAGATTAATTTTTTACTTATATTTGCATAATCTATATGTTTTGGTAGGATTTAGATTTCTTCCAGGCCTACTGGAAGTGGGCAGAAAGTCATATTCTTAGGTGGTAGCACAAGTGAACTAGGAGCAGGCCACTTGGCCCCTCATTCAATAAGATCATGGCTGAGCTGACTGTAACCTCAACCCCACATTCCTGCCTACCCCCGATGACCTTTCACCCCCCTTGTAATCAAGAATCTATCTACCACTGTCTTAAAAATATTCAAAGACTCTGTTTCCATCACCTTTTCAGGAAGAGAGTTCTAAAGACTCACGAGCCTCTGAGAAAAAAAATTCTCCTAGTTTCTGTCTTAAATGAGCAACCGCATATTTTTAAACAGTTATCCCTAGTTTTAGATTCTCCCACAAGAGGAAACATCTTCTCCACATCTGCCCTGTCAAGACCCCTCAATCTTATATGTTTCAATGAAGTTGCCTCTTGATCTTCTAAATTTTGGTGGCTACAAGCCTAACCTGTCCAGCCTTTCCTCATAGGACAACCCACCCGTTCCTGTTATTGGTCTAGTGAACCTTTTCTGAACTGGCCTTCTGAAATGCATTTACAACTTTCTTTAAGTAAGGAGACCAGTATTGTACACAGTACTCCAGATGTAGCCTCACCTATGCCCTGTACAACTGAAGCATAATCTCCCTACTTTTGTAATCAATTCCTCTCTCAATAAATGATAACATTCTATTAGCTTTCCTAACTGCCTGCTGACCTGCATACTAATCTTTTGTGATTCATGCACTAGGACACCTAGCTTCCTCTGACTCTCTGAGCTCTGCAATCTCTCATCATTTAGATAATATGCTTTTTTTTTATCCTTCCTGCCAAATGAACTATTTCACATTTACCCACATTATACTCCATTTGCAGATCTTTGTCCACTCATTTAACCTATCTATGTCACTTTGTAGCCTCCTTACGTCCTCTTCACAATTTACTTTGTTACCCAGCTTTATAAATTATAATTATAAAACGTTGAGACCTGTTGAAAAAGTTGAGCACTGATCCCTGTGATACATTTTTTGTCACATCCTGCCATCCAGGAAAATACACATTTATGTCAACTCTGCTTTCTGTTAGCTAGCCAATCTTCTATCCATGTTACCTCCTACACCATGAGCTATTTTCTGCAATAACCTTTGATGTGGCACTTTATCAAATGCCTTCTGGAAATCTTAGTACAGTACATCCACCAGTTCCCCTTTATCCACAGCACATGTGACTCCTTCAAGGAACTCCAATAAGTTGGTTAAACATGATTTCCCTTTTACAAAACCATGTTGACTCTGCCTGATTGCCTTGAATTTTTCTATGTGCCCTGCTATAACATCTTTAATAATAGCTTCTAACGTTTTCCCTAACTGGCTTATGGTTTCCAGCTTTCTGTCTCCCTCCCTTTGAACAAAGGAATTATATTTGTTATTTTTCAATCTAATGGAACCTTCCCCAAATCTAGAGAACTTTGGAAAATTAAAACCAGTGCATCAACTTTCTCACTAGCCACTTCTTTCAAGGCCTTAGTGTGAAGTCCACCCCGACCTAGAGATTTGCCAGCCTCAACAATTTTCTCAATACTACTTCCCAGGTATTTGTAGTTTTCTCGAGTTCCTCCCTCCCTTCCATTTCCTGATTTACAACTATTTCTGGGATGTTATTTGTGTCCTGTATAGTGAAGACCGAAGCAAACTACCTGTTTAATTCATCTGCCATCTCCCTACTTTCCATTTCCATTAGACGCACTCTCTATGGACCAATGCTCACTTTGTTAACTCTTTTACTTAAATATCTGTAGAAACTCTGAGTATCAGTTCTTCATGTTACTAGCTAGCTTTCTCTCATGCTCTAATTTTTCCCTCCTTATTAATCTTTTTGTCATTCTTTGCTGTTCTTTATATTCCTTCCAATCTTCTGATCTGCCGCCAGTCTTTGCTTAATAATATGCTTTTTCTTTAAGTTTGATACTATCTTTAACTTTTTTAGTTACCACAGATGGTGGGCCCTCCCCTTGGAATTTTTCTATCTCATTAGAATGTATCTATGGTGTGTATTCTGAAATATCCCTTTAAATGTCTGCCGTTGAATCTCTATTGATGTATTCTTTAACCTCATTTGCCAGTTCACTTTAGCTAACTCTGCTTTCATGACCTCAGAATTGCCCTTAATTAAGTTTAAAATATGAGTCTTGGATGCACTCGTTTCTCCCTTATTATGAATGTAAAATTCAATCATATGATCGCTGCTACCTAGGGGTGCCTTCACTAGGGATGTCACCAATTAATCCTACCTTATTGCACAATCCCATGTCTAGTATAACCTGCTCTATAGTTGGCTCCAGAATGTGTCATTCCATGAGTTCTATGAGCTCCTCATCTATGCTACCTTTGCCCATCTGATTTTTCTAGTGCTAAAATGCTACTTAATCCCGATAATACCGATGATTGGAAATGTAATCACACTAACCATATATTTAGATTAAAGAAGGTACTTTTGCCAGAGGTTTGGCAGTCCCTTTTCATTGCATGTTGACCTTAGCACTCCACATTTTTGGTACAGTTTTGATTCATTGAGGTTTATGACACTTGCATGTGAGTAGAATTAAATTTGCATAGAGATTATTGTATTAAAAATGCTGTCCTGTCTTTCTTCCAAAGCATTTCAGTGAAATTCCTGCACATAATTTTCATTCACTTGTCTCTAAACAAAATATGCTACACCAATAATGGACTTGAACTTCTGAAACTTTGAGTTGACATTCCTCTGAACTGGTTTAAGATTTTGATAGCATTATCAGAATTAATATACTCAATCCTTTCGTGAAAAATGTGACAAAATTTGCAAATAACTTTGTCTTTACAACTTTTAATTAGAGAATGCATTGTTTATTTTTCCTACATCCTTTATCCCACTAACCCTCCCCGCACCACACGCCCCCCCCCCCCCCACACACACACACACACACACACACACACACACACACACACACACACACACACACACACACACCCCTCCACTGCACCACACCATATCCATTTCTTCTTTTCTCTTGTGAAAACATTGACCCATGCAGGGATATGGTGCATGTTGCCCTCTGATACCTTTCTTGACAGTCATTCTTTATACATCATACCAGGTGGTTAATATACTTCGGAGTCAGTCAAGTTTTACATTCATAGCCAGTGAACGAATGGATGTATGGAATTGTTTTGACATTTTTCCTGACTTGAAGCAGGGTGGTTCCAGTACTTTGGGACTTTGGTTGATGATGGAGACAGACCTCTTGGAAGGAGCTTCAAGCCTGACGGAGATTTGGGTGCTATTCACTTGACAAAAATTTTCGCATGATGTTCCGTGTGGTTTACTGCACAGCGTTCATGCATACACTACCACGGAATTTTGCTTCTTTAGTTCCTGATTTGGCTGTTGCATGCAAACATGGACCAATATGTGGAATATAATAGAATTGTATTTAATGGAATAAAGCTGCATCATTACTATCATTACTAGAAGGTTAAATGCTCTGCCTCCAGAATTAGCTGACTCACCCAGCAGAGTCTTTTCACCATCTATAAGGCACAAGTTGAGAATGTGTTGGCGTACTCTCCACTTGCATAGATGAGTGAAGACCCAACAACACTCAAGAAGCTTGACACCATCCAGGACAAATTGATTGGGATCCTAACCACCACCACCACCTTAAACGTTCACTCCCTCTGCCGCTAACGCATTGTGTCTGCAGCATGTACCGTCTGCAAGATGTACTGCAGCTCCTTGCCAAGTTTTCTTCAGCATCACCTTCCAAACCCTTGACCTCGACCACCTAGAAGGACAAGAGCAGCAGGTGCATGGGAAGATCACCTACACGTTCCCCTTTGAGTCACATACCATCTGGATCTGGAATTATGTTGCAATCCCTTCATCTTTGCTGGGTCAAAGTCCTGGAACTTCCTACTTAATAGCACTGTGGAAGTGCCTTCACCACATGAACTGCAGCAGTTCAAGATGGCAATTCACCACATCCTTCTCAAGGATGATGGCATTCAATAAATGCTGACCTTACTAATGACATTTCATAAATGAATAAAAAAAGGATGAATTTCATCAGTTCTTAGTTTAATATGTGTTGGTAATGGGTGCATATTTTCTTTTTGGGCAAATTCTTTTGAGTTGTACCTGATACATGTGCAGATCTTGCTATATGTTGCAGTAACTTGTCTTAGACCATGCCACTTTCCTCTGTAAATTATGCTGTATAAAAAGCACGCTGGACACGAATCTTGAGGTGAAAACATCAGAAATATTTGTAATCATACTGAGGATTTTATAAATCATTTGCGCAGATCCTTACATTCTAAGTGAGCTAAGTAACTAACTGCTTGTAGGTGCACTTTTTGTGGTGTAAAAATGTCACTTCAACTACAACACTGGCATCTACCAGGCAATGTGGAAAATTGTCCATGTATGTCCTGTACGCAAAAAGCAGAGCAAATCCAACCCAGCCAATTACTGCCCCATCAGTGAAAAGTGATGGAAGGAGTCACCAACAGTGCTATCAAGCAGCACTTGCTTAGCAATAACCTGCTCACTGACGCTCAGTTGGGTTCTGCCAGGGTCACCCAGCTCCTGCCCTCATTATAGTCTTGGTTCAAACATGGACAAAAGAGCTGAACTCCAGAGATGAGGTGAGAGTGATTGCCCTTGACGTCAAGGCAGCATTTGATCAAGTGTGGCATCAAGGAGCCCTAGCAAAACTGGAGTCGATGGGAATCGGGGAAAACTCTCCACCGGTTGGAGTCATACCTAGCACAAAGGAAAATGGTTGTGGTTGTTGGAGGTCAATCATCTCATTTCCAGGACATCAGGTTCCTCAGAATAGTGTCCTAGGCCCAACCATCTTCAGCTACTTCATCAATGACCTTCCTTTTATCATCAGGTCAGAAGTGGGGATGTTCACTGATGATTGCACAATGTTCAGCACCCTTTGCGATGACTCAGATACTGAAGTTGTCCATGTCCAAATGTAGCAAGACCTGGACAATATCCAGGTTTGGGCTGATAAGTGGCAAGTAACATTCACGCCACATAAGTGTCAGGCAATGACCATCTCCAACAAGATAGAATCTAACCAAAGACCCTTGACATTCAATGGCATTACCATTGCTGAATCCCCCACTATAAACATCCTGGGGGTTACCATTGACCAGGACTGGACTAACCATATACTGTGGCTACAAGGGCAGGTCAGAGGCTAAGAATCCTGTGGTGAGTACTCATCTCCTGATTCCCAAAAGCAAGACCACCATCTACAAAGGCACAAGTCAGGAGTGTGATGGAATACTCTCCACTTGCCTGGATGGGTGCAGCTGCAATAACACTTGAGAAGCTTGACACCATCCAGGACAAAGCAGCCCGCCTGATTGGCACCCCATCCACAAACATTCACTCCCTCCACCACCAACGCACAGTGGCAGCAGTATGTACTGATGCACTGATACAAGATGCACTGCAGGAACTCACCAAGCATCCTTCGACAGCACCCTCCAAATCCATGACCACTACCATTTAGAAGGATGAGGGCAGCAGGCACATGGGAACACCACCTGGAGGTTCCCTTCCAAGTCACCCATCATCCTGATTTGGAAATATCTTGCCGTTCCTTCACTGTCACTGGTTCAAAATCCTGGAACTCGTTCCCTTACAGCACTTTGAGTGCACTTACACCCCAAGGACTACTGTGGTTCAAGAAGGCAGCTCACCACCTCTTTCTCAAGGGCAATTAGGGATGTTCAATATATGCTGACCTAGCCAGGGATGCTCACATCCCATGAACGAATTAAAAAATGTCATCACAACTGCATGCAGCATTTCAAACACTTCTAATCCTGTGCTTCTGAAAAATCTATTGGTGATCAAAGATACTGTTAGAAACTGAGGCTGCCTTCTGCTTAGAGGAAGCACCAGACATACTTATACATCCAAATAAATTGTAGAAGCATATGAATATCCCTTGCCAATTTAATAAAAAGCGGGTTAACTCCAGTGTGAATTACTTTCCAATTAACTGACCTGTGTGTCATAATAGCTACCTCTGTTCCTTTGTTGCAAATCTTCTGAGTACACAGATAAATCTTAATAAATCTGACATGGTTGACTCTGTGTTTCTATTTTTCTTTAAATAGAGATTTTCCTTAGTTTGAACTGTTGCCAGGGTACCCGGACTTTCAGTTCTAATGGCCAAGCAATCTTGGTGATAGAATCTCTGAAAACAATGAATATTGAATTGCCCTTGGAGGCTGCAGTTGATGACTTGCCTTACAAAATGAACTATTTTTAAACTGTTTTCTGAAAAAAAAAACCTTTCTGATCACAAACCAGATGAATTTGGATAAGGCTTTCAAGTACTGAACTTTAAGTAGCCTGCAAACTAGAGTATATTTTGGTAGGAGATGGAGGGAAAGGTTGCATGTTGTTTGTGTTCCATATGGCTATTTTGCTTATCATGCATATTAGTCATTGTGTCTGAGAGGCCTGCTGTGTAAGTGGTTGACAACATCTGCTAGAATTGTGGTGGGGTATCGGCCTACGTGGTTCTCCCTATGAGGAACAGACAGGGATTTGTGAATTTTTTTTTTAACTCAGTGCAGGAAGAAAATGCCACTCTTTTTTTTAAAAAAATGGTTTTGACGTGAATGCTGATCGGTATTCTGCTGACATACGTGAATTGTGAAACATTTGGATGTGCACCATTTCCTAGGTATATCTGCTCTACAGGAATGCCTAGGTGGATTTGCAGTTTGAAATGTGATGTCTTGATTGGGCACCTCACTGGGCTTGATTTGGTTAGGTAGAACTGGTGTCCCTCCTTAATATGCGAGCAGACACATGAAGGTGACTATTGAATTTAAATGTAATAAAACTAAATAAATAGCTATCCAGTGAAACGGAACACATCAAAACTGCAAGTTTCCTGCCTTCCTTTGGTTAACATTTTGTGGTTGAAATAACTTAGCTGGTCGAAGTGCCCATGAAGGGTGTACTTAGTATGAACAAAATGTGTGGCAAACAACAAAAGGTCTCCTATGCGACAGAATAGTTTGACTTTTAAACCACTGAACAGAGCAAAATAAACTAAGAGGTTGTAGCCATGTCACCTGCACTCAATACCTACAAGTTCCAGCCAAGCAATTGCCTCCCATTTACCTTCATGACATCAGTCACTGCATTTCGGAAGTAATTCATTCTACGTGCAAAGATGTGGTGAGGTGTATTATAATTTTTATTTCACTCTTGCTAATTCTCTTCTTACGTTGCATGGTCTCTCTCTCTCTCTCTTTCAACAGCTACTGCCACAAAATAAAAAAGCCTATACTCTGTTTGGGGTAGGTGAGTTGCCTCCCTTCTGCATTACATTTTAGTTATAGTTGTTTGGTAGTACAGAACTTGAGTATTGCCGAAAGAAGAGATGTGTCAACACTTTTTGTCTTGCACTCATCAGGACACTTTGCAAGAATACCAATATAAGGGGAAAACAACAATTTATTCTCTTTGTGAAGAGAGTGCTGTTTGGTTGGCAAGTGGACCCTGATTTTGAAGTTTTGCGACACATGTTGCTGGTGTGTCAGGCACATTTTTCATGACCGGCCAGCAAATTTTGGAAAATTTGGTTCGAGCCCAATTTTCTTGGAACACAGGATTATAGGAAATAGGAGCAGGAGTAGGTCATTCAACCAAATCATGGCTGATCTTCTCCCTCAATGATTTTCTACATTGTCCCAATCTGTTTTGGCTGGGATGTCCCATCTCAGTGATGTACTCCAATGGATAAAACAAATTCCCGAAAGTATTTACTCTTGAAGCTGCAGAGGTACAGCCAAAGCTCACAACTCATGGAGTTGGCTTACAAGTGCTTCACTGTACTCTAATGCCACCATGTTCCCCAGAATCAGTTTCTTGGATAATCATGTTGTGTGTACTGTACCTTGTATTCTGTAGCAGTAAAGCTTATAACCAAAGAAAAACTGCATGACAAAATAAAGTCCAAATGCCTGTAAACCCCACCTAGATAAAATGGAATCAAACCTAGGTGATATCCTAAACAAAAACAGAATTACCTGGAAAAACTCAGCAGGTCTAGCAGCATCGGCGGAGAAGAAAAGAGTTGACGTTTCGAGTCCTCATGACCCTTCGACAGAACTTGAGTTCGAGTCCAGGAAAGAGCTGAAATATAAGCTGGTTTAAGGTGTGTGTGTGGGGGGCGGAGAGATAGAGAGACAGAGAGGTGGAGGGGGTTGGTGTGGTTGTAGCGACAAACAAGCAGTGATAGAAGCAGAATATCAAAAGATGTCAACAACAATAGTACAATAGAACACATAGGTGTTAAAGATAAAGTTGGTGATATTATCTAAACGAATGTGCTAATTAAGAATGGATGGTAGGGCACTCAAGGTATAACTCTAGTGGGTTTTTTTTTTTTTTTTTATTTTATATAATGGAAATAGGTGGGAAAAGGAAAATCTTTATAATTTATTGGGAAAAAAAAAGAGAAGGGGGAAACAGAAAGGGGGTGGGGATGGGGGAGGGGACTCACGACCTAAAGTTGTTGAATTCAATATTCAGTCCGGAAGGCTGTAAAGTCCCTAGTCGGAAGATGAGGTGTTGTTCCTCCAGTTTGCGTTGGGCTTCACTGGAACAATGCAGCAAGCCAAGGACAGACATGTGGGCAAGAGAGCAGGGTGGAGTGTTAAAATGGCAAGCGACAGGGAGGTTTGGGTCATTCTTGCGGACAGACCGCAGGTGTTCTGCAAAGCGGTCGCCCAGTTTACGTTTGGTCTCTCCAATGTAGAGGAGACCACATTGGGAGCAACGAATGCAGTAGACTAAGTTGGGGGAAATGCAAGTGAAATGCTGCTTCACTTGAAAGGAGTGTTTGGGTCCTTGGACGGTGAGGAGAGAGGAAGTGAAGGGGCAGGTGTTGCATCTTTTGCGTGGGCAAGGGGTTGTGCCATAGGAGGGGGTTGAGGAGTAGGGGGTGATGGAGGAGTGGACCAGGGTGTCCCGGAGGGAGCGATCCCTACGGAATGCCGATAAGGGGGGTGAAGGGAAGATGTGTTTGGTAGTGGCATCATGCTGGAGTTGGCGGAAATGGCGGAGGATGATCCTTTGAATGCGGAGGCTGGTGGGGTGATAAGTGAGGACAAGGGGGACCCTATCATGTTTCTGGGAGGGAGGAGAAGGAGTGAGGGCGGATGCGCGGGAGATGGGCCGGACACGGTTGAGGGCCCTGTCAACGACCGTGGGTGGAAAACCTCGGTTAAGGAAGAAGGAGGACATGTCAGAGGAACTGTTTTTGAATGTAGCATCATCGGAACAGATGCGACGGAGGCGAAGGAACTGAGAGAATGGGATGGAGTCCTTACAGGAAGTGGGGTGTGAGGAGCTGTAGTCGAGATAGCTGTGGGTGTCGGTGGGTTTGTAATGGATATTGGTGGACAGTCTATCACCAGAGATTGAGACAGAGAGGTCAAGGAAGGGAAGGGAAGTGTCAGAGATGGACCACGTGAAAATGATGGAGGGGTGGAGATTGGAAGCAAAATTAATAAATTTTTCCAAGTCCTGACGAGAGCATGAAGCAGCACCGAAATAATCATCGATGTACCGGAGAAAGAGTTGTGGAAGGGGGCCGGAGTAGGACTGCAACAAGGAATGTTCCACATACCCCATAAAGAGACAGGCATAGCTGGGGCCCATGCGGGTACCCATAGCCACACCTTTTATTTGGAGGAAGTGAGAGGAGTTGAAGGAGAAATTGTTCAGCGTGAGAACAAGTTCAGCCAGACGGAGGAGAGTAGTGGTGGATGGGGATTGTTCGGGCCTCTGTTCGAGGAAGAAGCTAAGGGCCCTCAGACCATCCTGGTGGGGGATGGAGGTGTAGAGGGATTGGACGTCCATGGTGAAGAGGAAGCGGTAGGGGCCAGGGAACTGGAAATTGTTGATGTGACGTAAGGTGTCAGAGGAATCACGGATGTAGGTGGGAAGGGACTGGACAAGGGGAGAGAGAAGGGAGTCAAGATAACGAGAAATGAGTTCTGTGGGGCAGGAGCAAGCTGAGACGATCGGTCTACCGGGGCAGTTCTGTTTGTGGATTTTGGGTAGGAGATAGAAGCGGGCCGTCCGAGGTTGGGCAACTATCAGGTTGGAAGCTGTGGGAGGGAGATCCCCAGAGGAGATGAGGTCAGTGACAGTCCTGGAAACAATGGCTTGATGTTCAGTGGTGGGGTCATGGTCCAGGGAGAGGTAGGAGGAAGTGTCTGCGAGTTGACGCTCAGCCTCCGCGTGGTAGAGGTCAGTGCGCCAGACAACAACAGCACCACCCTTGTCAGCGGGTTTGATGACAATGTCAGGGTTGGACCTGAGAGAATGGAGTGCAGTAAGTTCAGAGAGAGACAGGTTAGAATGGGTGAGAGGAGCAGAGAAATTGAGACGACTAATGTCGCGCCGACAGTTCTCAATGAAAAGATCGAGAGAAGGTAAGAATCCAGAGGGAGGGGTCCAGGTGGAGGGAGAATATTGAAGATGGGTAAAAGGATCCGTTGAACTGGGAGAGGACTCCTGCCCAAAGAAGTGAGCCCGGAGACGAAGACGGCGGAAGAAGAGTTCAGTATCATGCCGAGCCCGAAATTCATTGAGGTGAGGGCGTAAGGGTATGAAACTAAGTCCTTTGCTGAGCACTGAACGTTCAGCATCGGAGAGGGGAAGGTCAGGGGGTATAGTGAATACACGGCTGGGGTTGGGATTGGAAGATGGGGTGGGGACGGAGGGACAGGCAGGGGTGGAGGGTCCTAGATGGGTGTTGGTGTCGATGAGTTGTTGGAGCTTGCGTTCCTTAGCACTTGAGAGAAAGAGAAAAAGTTTCTTGTTGAGGCGTCGGATGAGCCGAAGGATAAAATGAAACTGGGGGCACGCGCAGCTTTGAAAAAGGGTACGGCGGTGCTGCTGGAGGGAGAGGTCCAGTGTGTTCATATGGCGGCGCATGGCACTGAGAGTGGATTTCAGAATGTGACGGGAACAGCAGTCCGAGAAACGTTTTATGTCCCGGAGATACCTGTAATCCTGGGTGGGTTCGAAACATGAGGGGTGGAATTTCAGTTGAAATCCATGTGGGGTAAGTCGGAGACGGAGACAGTCACTGAGAAAGGAGATATGGCTGTGAAAGCGGGTTTTAGTAAACACCTTGTCAAACACTAGGAGAGAAATGGAAAGCAATGAAGGTGAACAAGGCAACAGAGAAATCCGGAAATCTTGTCGCAGAGAGGAACAGAACTTCTTCAAGGAGGTAGGCATTTCTTGAAGAGCAGTATATCCTAGCAACCTGCACACACATTGCTGCTGGCATTTTGAGTAAACAACAGTTGATGATAACTACCTTGTACATTCTAACAGTTTATTTTATATAGTTCACAGAAGTGAAGTGCACGGTCATATGTGACTGAAAAAATGCAATTGCTTTCTAATTCTAACCTGTGCAACACTTGTGTCTCAGTTACAGCTCATTTGGCAGTGCGCTCACCCCTGAGTCAAAGCATTCTGGGTGCAAGACCCATCCCAGGACCTGAGCACACAAATCAAAACTGACACCCCTGTGCCATACTGAGGAAGTGCTGCACTATCAGAGGTGCAGTCTTTTGGAAGAGACATTAAATTGAGGCCTTGCCTGCACTATTTTGAAGAACAGGGGAGTTATCCCCAGTGTCCTGGCCTATATTTATCACTCAATCAAAATCACAAAAAGAGAGTATCGAGTCATTTTTTGCATTGCTGTTTGTGGGAGCTTGCTGTGTGCACATTGCCTGCTGCCTTTCCTACATTACAACAGTGACTGCACTTCAAAGTACTTAATTAACTGTAAAGCAATTTGAGACGTCTGATGATCATGAAAGGCTAGGTTATTTCCAGGTTGGACAATTATCTGTATAAGGTTGTTGAATGCAAATGCTTTCAATGAGTGCGGGAGTTATTCTTTGATGTTTTTTTTACATAAAATCACATGGAATGTACAGCACAGAACTGGGCCATTTGGTGCAATCAATCCATTCCAACGTTTACGCTGCACTTGAGCCTCCTCCCATCCTTTCTTATCTAACTCTGTCTCTTTAAATGTCTATTCACATCAACTCCCATGGTATTGAGTTCCGCATTTTCACCACTTTCTGGGGAAAGAATTTTTTTCTCTGAAATCCCTATTTACTTTCTTGGTGACTTTCTTATATTGATGGTCTCTAGTTTCGATCTTCCCCTCGAGTGGGATTCTTTCATAATTTTAAACGTCCCTTTTGAGTCACCCCTCGGCTTTCTCTTTTTCAAGAGAAAAGAGATCAGCCTATTCATCTTTTCATGATAGTTCTGGTATAATCCTAGTAAATCATTTTGTACCTTTTACCAGTGTTTCTATATCATTTTTATAATATACATGGCCAGAAGTGTGCTCAATACTTAAATGTGGCCTAAGATTTGATACAAGTTTACATAACTTATAAAAGTAGAGAAGTTATCTACTTTTGCTTAACTTTTTTACCATTGTTCGTTACTCTGGTAATAAACAATACATTCCCCACCTTATGTCATATGATTTTTTTTAAAAAATTGATGTTTTTGGGAAATAATCTTGGCCCTGTTTTGAACTGAGTCAAAGCTTTAAAGAGGACCGAGTTGAGAGGCAATTCAGTCTGTCCATAAATCTATGTTGATTGTAAGTAATCATTGAACATGATTTTGGTAATACTGTTAATGGGACTGAACATTTTTATTGTATTTTGAGCATATTACTAGCAACAGTATGTTAATTTTTTGTCGTGGTCATGACATTTCTTTTAGAAATTGAAACTTAATTATGGGGAAAAGATGGGAGCTTTTTTTAATCTGCTAATGAAAGCCTATTCTCTGTAATCTCACATTTCAAAGCTGTGTGTTCTCCATGATTTCACTTGTGCGTCATTAATTATGGACTAAAACAGACATTCTCCCGTATTTCATTAAAATAATTTCAGCTCTCATATTATTTGGCTGCACAAACACTTTTGCCATTTCAAAGAGCTTTGAGACTAACCAAGTGCTTTACAGAGGTTAAATGTTGTAAAATTTCCATGTTGATTTGGTAGAGAGCATTGTTTTGTGATTTCCTCTCTCGTTTTATCTTTATTCTTATGTTAAGTTCTCCAAATTCCAAAAGGTCTCCACATTCAAAGGATCATCCTCCGCCATTTCCGCCAACTTCAGCATGATGCCACCTCCAAATACATCTTCCCTTCACCACACCCCCCCAACCTTCAGCATTCTGTAGAGACCATTCCCTCCGGGACACACTGGTCCACTCATCTGTCACCCTCAACACCTCAACCCCTTCCACGGCACCTTTCCAAGCAATCGCAAAAGGTGCAGCAACTCCCCCTTTACTTCCCTCCCCTCCTCACCGTTGGTCTACTGCATTCACCGCTTCCAATGCGGTAATGCGGTCTACTCTACATTGGAGACACCAAACGCAGACTGAGTGACCGCTTTGCGGAACACCTTCAGTCTGTCCGCAAGCATGACCTAGTTCTTCCGGTCGCTTGCCATTTCAACACTCCACCCTGCTCTCATGCCCGCATGTCCGTCCTTGGCCTGCTGCAATGTTCCAGTGAAGCTCAACGCAAACTGGAGGAACAGCACCTCATCTTTCGATTAGGCACTTTACAGCCTTCTGGACTTAATATTGAATTCAACAACTTCAGATCATGAACTCTGCCCTCCATCCTCATCCCTTTTTGATCCCCTTTTTTTAAATATTTATTTTTAAATTTTTATATATATATATATTTATATATTTTTCCCACCTATTTCTATTATTTTAAAAAATGTATTTCCATTAATTGTTTTATATCCACCTTTTAGTCTATTTCGATCTTTTTTCCCCACACCGTCCCCTCCCCAACCCCACTCCCACTAGGGCCATCTGTCATTTGCTCATTCTGCTTTCTACTCTTAATGTCACCATTAGCACCTCCTTTAGCCAGTATCGCCACCATCAACACCCCTTCGACCTTTTGTTTATGACATCTTTTGCAATCTCTCCTTTGTCTCCACCTATCACTGGCCTTCAACCCTTCAACCAGCTTCAACTGTCCCACCCCCCTTAAACAGTGTATATTTCGCCACATTTTTACTTCTCTTTGGTTCTGAAGAAGAGCCATACGGAAATGTTAACTCTGTCTTTCTCTCCACAGATGCTGTCAGACCTGCTGAGTTTTTCCAGCAATTTTTGCTTTTGTTTCAGATTTCCAGCATCCACCAAAAAGAATAGATTGAATTACAGATTTATTGAAACCGTTGTTAAATGAAGTCTTTGTGTAGTGCAGGAGTGAATTGTCAAAGATGTGGAATAGAAAATTCACATTTAGAAAGTTATAATTGGGAATTATTTTTTCATTTTAATTTTAGTCATGTCATATGTTGAAGTATTTCATCAGTTGGCTAACATGTTAGTTTTATAGCTCTGGAAATCATAAATTGTAATGTATTGCCAGCTTAAGAGTAATAAACTATGCAGGGAAATGAAGAATAGACAAATCACATAGAGAGGTAAATGGTCTATTTTGAAGAATGCAACATAAATATAGATGTCATCAGGGAGAGGTTGTCTGAAAGTGCGGCATTTTACTTTTAGAAATGGTTCCTGAATGTTACCGTGCAGCTGGTAGGAACCTATCCGTTGGGATTCCACTATTCAGATAGAGTGGGCAAGCAATGTCTGTTATCCTTCAGTAATTTGAGGGAAAAAAGCACATGGAAAAACAACACTATGTATGCCAAGTACTATTTACATCTGTAGAATCTTAACAACACAATAAAAATGGAAGCTTGGTACAGAGAATACACACACTGTTGTTGTAGTTGCCTGTGCATAAATTATATTTTATTTCAACTAATATTGCTGAGAGAAGGCAGGATCCAGTAGACTTAACCTTGTAACTGAGCTTTATTAAAGCAATGATGTTGGAGTCAAAAAGTGAAAATGATTATCTCCACCACTGAAGATGGGCGGAGGTAATGTTTTCACCCATGTCTGTTAGCTTCTTAGTCTGTGAACAATATTTCTAAAAAACTATTGGATGGTTTTCAACAAAACCTGGTATACATATAGGGTATGGCGCAGGGGAGAATTACTTAGATTTTGGCAAAGATGCTAACCTGATACAGATCCTGGAATTTTTTAAAGGATGCGTTAACATTGAGAGATAGGGCAAATTGATTTCTTTTTAGAATGTTGTGGTTGTTTTATTTAGAATGTTGTTGGTTCTCAGCTGCTGTGGTGGAATTTGTCTCAGCTGTCAAAATGTCAACGGAGTTTTCAGAGCAGGTTGTTGGATGTGGGTTGGCCTGAAGCCCCCTCAGTCAGATGAAAGATCTTAATAAAAGAATTTCTTTTTTCAGCTTTGTAGTTACAGACCATCAGTCAGGCAGAGAAAAACCTCAAGGAAGAGGTGTGTAATTGTAAAAATCATTGAGTTAACATAGCATGGTGGATGTATGCACTCTACTGACTGCCCTCTTCACTTGTTAAATACTGTGATTGTTCCCATTTATGGGATCTGAAAGCAGGGTTGGTGCTCCAAAGATGTTGCACACTGTTTAACATCGGCTGAATCAAAATAGCCTGCAGTTTCAGACTTGCTGTGATTGAGATCTACTTTGGTGTATAATTTCAAAAGAATTCTACTAATTTGATATGTGCTATTTTTACGTATGTTAAGTTTTGACTCCCTTTGGAAAGACCAATTGTTCCACAGTTTTGTGATTACATGACTCCTAATAAATGCTCCTTTGGGGTTTAAAATTTCTTAAAGTACTTAAACACAATTTTGACCAGCTAATTTTAAAACAAATTTATCCCAAAATCATATCTAAAGATGCTACTTCATTTTTAAAAAATACTTCAACCAAGAAATTAATGGTAAAATGATGAGAAAGCTACAGTTTTTACTTATGACCCTGTGTTGAGAGTGTTTGTATTAGCCCCTCATGGGATGTGGGTGTCGCTGGCAAGGCCAGAACTTATTGAAAAGAGGATGGTGAGCTGCCATCTTTTACTGCTGCAGTTCATATAGTGTAGGCACATCCACAGTGCTGTTGGGTAGGGAGTTCCAGGATTCCAGTAACAATGAAGGAATGGTGAGATATTTCTAAATTCAGCTTGTGTGTGATCTGGAAGGCAACTTGCAGGTGGTGGACTTTCCATGTGCCTACTGCTCTTTTCTTTTAGGCAGTAGAGGTCACAGGTTTGGAAGGTGCTGCTGAAGAAGCCTTGGCAAGTCACTGCAGTGCATCTTCTAGTGGTACACACTGCTGCCACTGTGCGCTGGTGGTGGAGGGAATGAATATTTAAGATGGTGGTTGGGGTGACATTAAACAAGCTGCTTTGTTCTGGATAGTGTCAAGTTTCGTGAATGTTGTTGGATCTGTGCTCATGCAGAGTATTCCATCACATCCCTGACTTGTACCTTGTAGATATGAGAAAGGGTTTGGGGAGTCGGGAAGTGAGCTACTTGCCGAGAATACACGGCCTCTGACACGCTCCTGTACCCACAGTATTTATGTGGCTAGTCCAGTTAAATTTCTGGTCAGCTCAGGGACAATGTACACAGAACAACAATGCATATATTGCATAGTTAACCTGAGACCTCAGCATCCCTGCAGTCAGAATGAAATGATGGCGCCTCCATTGCCAGAAGGCAGCACTGTTATTTAAATATGGTGCAGAGCAATATATGAGCATACAGGGAAGCAAGACAGCAAAAGACACCTGCATCAAGCCTGTCCAATCCAGATATTGTACAGCCTCAGCCCTGTACATCATCTCTTGCTCCACTAATTGTGTCCGGTATCCTGCATTGCATTGAAAGTTATCTGCTATATGTTGTGCATGTGTTAGTTTCTGCATGCACACAGTTCTTTTAAAGGTATAAATGGTGGTTATTGATGGACCCGCCATGGTGATGGTAGAAAATTTATACAGGCTAAGATCGCCAAAACCCATTGTTGTCCTGAATGGGGATACATGTGGGTTTCAGTGCTTGGTCTTGCAGAAGACTCTTGCTACAATAAGCAGCTTCTTTGCTATTGTTGGAGGTGGTGCCTTATTTTCTTTGCAAGTTTGCTTTGGCAAACTGGCATTGTAATTGTGTTGTGAGTGAACTAATTACATCAGCTGAGAAGTATAAACTTGAAGATTATAACACACTGTTGAATGCCCTGTACATTGCCTCTGCCCTGGGCGGTGTATCCATTTATTTGGATTGTATTTCTACATGTTTTTTGTCTTGTTTATGATTACATTTTATTTTTGAAATAAAATCTGAAGAATAAATTGTGTATTGATCTTAATTTCTGCAAAAACAAGGAAATGTGATCAAAATTCATTTAACGTTGGCTACCTACTTAGCAATTAATCTCAGGGCTCAAATATTACATTTTATATATAATATTTGCAAAGACAGTACCTCCCAAACTTGTGACCTATATCACCTAGAAGGACAAGTTCAGAAGATGCATAGGAACACCACCACCTTCAAGTTCCCATCCGAATCTCACACCATCCTGACTGGGAATTATGTTGTCATTCCTTTTTTGAAGTCGGTTCAAAACTCTGGAACTCCCTACTTAAAAACACTGTGGGTACACCTTCACCACATGGACTGCAGCAGTTCAAGAAAAAGGCCCATCTACATCTTTCCAAGGGCACACTGGGACATGCAATAAATTCGAACCTTGCTTGTGATTGGCATATCCTGAGAGTGAATTTTTTAAAAAGCACATTGGGGCATAGAACTCAATTGTCCATAGTGATAATAATATGAGACTCCCAGTGCAATCCAATCTTCTGATTTCTCTGTTTGGCGGTACATGCTGCTCCCACTTTGAGTGCCAAGCTAAATTCAACACATCATAGGCTGATGAAGCTGTCAGGTACCGGACAAGTAATCGAGATTTCATGAGCTCAAATGCAAACTGCTAAACTGAACTAAGCAAATCTAATAATTTGTTTCAGTCCACCCTGCCTCCCCCACCATCCTCAAAAATTACTGTAGAAGCTGTTGCTTTACTAGAGAGCTAGCCTTGCCTACATGTGACTCCAATCCCACATTAGGTGGTTGATTCCAAGTAACATTGATAGTTTCAGGTTTAAGATGACCTTTGATCCCTTTCATTCACCTAGTACTCCCTCAATGCATATAGTGCCCTCTGAAGTGGTCTAGTAAATAGGAATTGATATTAAACATGGCCTTGCTTGCATTACCCACAGATGCTGAAAAAAGTATGCCTGAGTAGGTTATTTCTTCCTTATCCAAATGTTTACAGACATTCCCAATCAAACTCCACATGAGTGTATCTAATTCCTACTATTCTTTATTGTGGAATTACAATTAATTTGATTATCCTGACTGGTTTGACAGTTGGCAATCATGTTGACAATTCTATTGTGCAGATTGCTTAAGGATTGAGAATAATGTTCTAATATGGTACTTAATGTATACCGCACAAGCTATTTCCAAAACCTCATAATTATCCAGGCTGTGAAATGTTGTCTTTTGTTTGCCTTTACCCACAATCAGCCGTTCATGCACCAAAGTCAATTTTCATGCATAAATTGTCCACTTGTGGGGAAGAGCCAAACTAGAGACCATCAATATGAGATAATCACTAAGAAATTAAACAGTGAGTTCAGAAGAAACGTCTTTACCCACAAAGTGACAAGAATTTAAAACTTGTGACCACAGGAAGTAATTGGGCTAAATAGCATTGATGCACTTGAGGAGAAGCTGGATAAGCTTATGAAGGAGAAGGGAATAGGGGGATCATGCTGATAGAGTTAGATGAGAAAGGACAGGAAGAGTCTTAAATGCTGGAATGAACTGGTTGGGTTGAATGGCCTGTATACCTGTTACATATTCTATGCAGTTCTATGTATAATATGTTCCTAGATTTAAGCAATTTATACATATATTCATTCAAATATACACTTTTATAAGATATTTTATTTTATATTAAGAATATAAAAATATTACAGCATATTTAGGCTGCATCACCAGGATTTGCATGTTAGTTCTTTGCATGTGGGTATGAAACAGAACCTGTGTTTCTGTATAGCTGAGGGGGTAAATAGTTGCAACAGTTGTATTTCAGGGTTAAAAGCTTTCATCCTTTCCTTTCTCACTTGTCTAGCATTATAAAATGGAATGTGTGGTTGGCAGGTGTAGATCTTATGGCCAAAACTCAGCCTGTGGATTCAGCGGTTGACTAATCTATGCATATGTGCTGATTTGGGATAATCCTTGCTGTTAACCCTGGGGCGCATTTGTATTTCTTTCACCTCATCTTGATCCAAAAAGAGTGTGATGTGATAACAAAGAATGAACAAAGAACAAGCAGTCCTGCCAATCAGAGGGTGATCTACTTGATTTCAAATTAGGATTTCTCTGCATGAAATAATGGAACCAGTTATCTTTTTGTCAATCATTATTTTACGATAGCAACTGTTGGTAGTTTGATTTTTTTCATATATGCATAAAATTTGGCCCTACAAACAAGTACAAAAATTGCTGGAAAAACTCAGCAGGTCTGACAGCATCTGTGGAGAGAAAGACAGAGCCAACGACCATATGAGTCCATATGACTCTTCTTCAGAACTAAAGAGAAGTAAAAATGTGGTGAAATATATACTGTTTAAGGGGGGGTGGGACAGGTGGAGCTGGATAGAAGGCCAGCGATAGGTAGAGGCGAAGGAGAGATTGCGAAAGATGTTCTAAACAAAAGGTCAAAAGGGCGTTGATGCTGGTGATACTGACTAAAGGAGGTGCTAATGGTGACATTAAGAGTGGAAAGCAGAATGAGCAAGTGACTGATGGCCCTACTGGGGGTGGGGGCAGGGGATGGTGTGGGAGAAAAGATTGAAATAGGCAAAAGGTGGGGACAAAACAATTAATGGAAATAAATTTTAAAAAGTAATAGAAATAGGTGGGGCAAAGTATGTAAATGTAAAAATTAAGAAATAAATATAAGAAGAAAGGGGATCAAAAAGGGGTGAGGATGGACCGGAGAGTTCATGATCTGAAGTTGTTGAACTCAATGTTAAGTCCAGAAGGCTGTAAAGTGCCTAATCGAAAGGTGAGGTGCTGTTCCCCCATTTTGCGTTGAGCTTCACTGGAACATTGCAGCAGGCCAAGGACGGATATGTGGGCACGAGAGCAGGGTGGTGTGTTGAAATGGCAAGCAATACAAAGGCCTGGGTCATACAAACAAACAAGTATTTAATTTGAATTAAAGGCGCAGTCACCACGCAATACTTGTAAAGCTGTTTCAAAAATATATTCTTTCAAATATTCTGTTACAAAATAATAATGAATATCGTGTATGGTTTGACACATTTTGCTGCAGCGATTTTTGAATTGCTCTTCTTGCAATGACATTTATAAGCTTCCAGCAACCTCTGCTGGTTTGCTTTCTTGTCTTCACAATTACCTGTCTTTTAAATTGCTGTTTGCTGTGTGTGGGATTTTTAAATTGGTGAGTCATGCTTGCATTTATCGCAAGATTCCTTGGTATGGCCAAAGCAGTCAGAAGCACTTGGATCTTAATTGCAAATGATTCTGGCAAAAAAAGTAGCATTTTCTTTTGTTTCTTGAAGAAATTGTAGATATGCATTGGTATTCCTTGTTGCTGAATCGGATTGTAAAGTTGTTTTCTTAAATTGTGAAGTGTTTTAAAATTTCACTTCAGACTGGCATTCTTCTTCCTTTTATGTACAATTAAGGCTCACAGATTTACCTTCCCTTCCCCATTTTGTGCTGTCATTCCTCTTTACTTCTCTTTCCCTCCCACCTACCATTACCTTGATTCATTCTTAACATCTGGCTCCTACTTGATTTTACTGGCTTTAACTTGCTTGCTGCCTGCTGTGGATGCTCCCCCCCACCCCCACCTTGTGACTAAATGCACCTTTTCCAGAAATGGATCTGGTTGCTTTCTTCAGTGGGCTTCCTTGATTATTTATTCCCCAGATCCATTGTTTGTTTCAGTTATTTATATGTGTGCAGCCCATCTATATCTATCTAGTTCTATATAGGCAGAGTAGACTCAAGGTTACCACTGCCAATTACACAATGAAGGTGTTTTTCCATGTAGCCAGATTGTTAAAGTTAGATGAAACTCACCTAAAGTAGAATAGCAATGCTGGATAGCACCATGTTGTATTCTTGGTTTAAAATAGAATTTTAAGTTCAGTAATGGTATGCTGTAATATGCTCAAACTGGAACATAGGTCTCCGCCAGTCTGTGAATCTTGTTTCCCTGGAGATACCTAATTCAAACCACATACGTTTTGAATTGCATTCTATCCTTAAATTAGAAACTGTCCAAGACCAGCTGCAAAGTTGTTTGCAAGAAATAGTATGATCTCAGCCATGGCTGAACCCTTGCTGAGTAGCTGAAGAATGTATAAAGCATCAAAGGACATTGCTCAAAGTCTTCACAAAGAATAGCTTTGGTGCCATTTGAGACTTGTTCGGAGCAGGTGAAAATACTGAATGATGAATAAAGCAATGTTTGACATCACTGCAAATGTGAAGAAGAGGAGATTATGATATTGCTGATGTAGCATAGTTCATTTATCTACTAACTCTGGATCCGGATGGTGTTTCTTCCATTAAATTGGTAATACTTTGACCACTTGCAGTGGGATTAGTTAATTATGTAAATTCATAAGGGCACAGTTTTTTTTGTGGCCTTGTACAGTTGTTAAACATTTCTGTGGAATTATTTCCAAACAATTGACTGCATAATGACTCAGAAGCTGCAAATTTTTGGGATTGTCATTTCCAATATTGTAAGAAGTAGTAGAAATGAATTACAGTCGTGAAAGCTAATCCAGGAGATACAAAACACTTAAAAAAAAAAATTTTGTGATGATAATCAACAAATTACAAGAAGCAAAGTAACAGGATTAGCAAATCTACTACAACACCAACCTTTATAGCGCCTTTAATGCAATGAAACACCCCAAGGCGCTTCACAGGAGGATTATAAAATAAAATGACACTGAGCCACATTTGGAGATAGTAGGTTAGGTGATCAAAAGATTGGTTAAAGAGGAAGGTTTTAAGGAGCCTCTTAAAAAGAGGAAGGCAAGATAGAGGCATGGAGAGGTGTAAGAAAGAAATTCCACAGCTTGGGACCTCGGCGATTTAAGGCATAGCCAATAATGATAGAACAATTAATATTGGGAAATGCACAAGAGACCAGAATGAAAGGAGCACAGATATCTGGAGGGTTGTGAGGCTGGAGGAGATTACAGAGATAGGGAGGGACCAGGCCATGGAAGGATTTGAAAAAAAGGGTGAGAATTTTAAAATTGGCTCCCAATCGAGCAGTGTAGATCAGTGAGCACAAGAGTTATTGGGGAACGGGACTATCTATCTATCCTGTTAAATTGACCATTTTTAAATTTTGTGCGCATCATCCTTTTTAAATTTAACTTCTTTTTAATGAAGTGGCAGTAATGGTTTTGTTTAAATAAAAGTGAGCAATAATGCAAGCTTCTCTTAAACTCATACTGGACAGTTTTGTATCTTTAGGACTGGCAAATAAAACTCTACATATTCTGGATCTCATTCTGATGCTCATTGATTTTAATTGACAGGCAATTTTAATAGTGAAGTCAGTTTATGGTTTGGCTCAAGAATTTTTGACTCCCTTTGATGATTCATGAAGCAGAATGATCCTCTGTATTGTAAATGCTCAAAATAAACTCTCTACTTCTAAAGGCAAATCCTAAATCTAATGTCTTGGAAGATATCCACTGTCAACAGCTGTTAATGCACACATGTAGAAATCTATTTAACCAGGATCTTTTGATGACTGATTTTATCCAGTGAGTCACTGATCCATATAGTACAGTAACATGCCAAGTTACATCCTGTCCGTTCTAACGTAGTTGATCTCAATAATAAGGATGTTATGATTGTCCTGGGTTGTGGGGGGCAAAATTAGTAAAGGCTCCCAAATCTATTTTGGACCCAACAATCCCTGCTGGAATGGACATAGACTGGGACCAGGATTGTACTTGTTTGTGTTTGCTGTGGTCAAAAGGCCTGCTGAAATTCCTTGTTAGTGCTCACAAAAGATTAGTTACTGGAAGCACATATGGGATATGTGGAACTGCTAACAGCAGCTAACATTTTTCAGAGAGGAAGATGGGAAGTAAAACAAATGTAAGGTGGTGTGAAAGAAACTTCCTTATTCAAAGTGCTTGACAGGGTGATAAACTTGCACTGTCAATCCAGACATGTTTCTCCTGGAGGTTTCAACAGTCAGCAGTTTGGGAGGGGACAGGATGCACTAGATTGGTTGGACCTGTAGATCTGGATTTTAATAATAAGTACAAATAATAGTGAAGCTATTGGTATCCACTGTTAAGGAGTAAATTGGACAGACAGCAACCTATGCTGTTCACATGTGCACAATTAAAGTATTTGGCTTAAAGAAGTTTCTTTCACACCACTTTGCACTCATTTTCCTCCCATTCCTCCTCTCTGAAAAATGTTAGTTGTGATATAATTCCACATGTTCCATACACCTTTCCAATAATCATTAAGAACATAAGAACGAGGAGCAGGAGTAGGCAGTTCTGCCCCTCGAACCTGCCCCGCCATTCAATACGATCATGGCTGATCTCATTTCGGCCTCAACTCCAATTTTCCGCCCTCTCCCCATAACCTTTCCATCCATTACTAATTAAAAATCTGTCTATCTCCTCCTTAAATTTATTCAGCGTCCTAGCATCCACTGCATCCTGAAGTAGTGAATTCCACAGATTCACAATCCTTTGAGAAAAGTAACTCCTCCTCATCTCTGATTGAAATCTATCACCCCTTAGCATAAAACTATGGCCTCTCATTCTAGAATGCCCCATAAGGGGAAACATCCGCGCCACATCTACTTTGTCTATCCCCTTTAGCATCTTATATACCTCAATTAGATCTCCTCTCATCCTTCTAAACTCTAGCAAGTATAGACCTAAACTGCTCAATCGCTCGTCATAAGACAAGCCCCGCATCTCTGGAATCAGTCTAGTGAACCTCCTCTGAACCAATGTAATTACATCGTTCCTCAAGTAAGGGGACCAAAACTGTTCACAGTAGTCCAGGTGCAGCCTTGTACAGTTGCAACAAAGCTTTCCTTATTACCTAAGCATCAACAAGGAATTTCCACAGTCCTTTTTACCACAGGAAGCACAAACAAGAACAATCCTAGTCCCAGTCTATGTCTGTTCCATCAGAGATACTGGATCTAAACTAGGTTTGGGATCCTTTATTGATTTTTCCCCTCCTAACCCAGGACAATTATAGTGTCCTTATTGTTCTGAGCTCACGTAACTCAGAACTTAAAAGTGAAAGTCAAGAAGTTG
Source organism: Carcharodon carcharias (assembly GCF_017639515.1). Classification (NCBI taxonomy): domain Eukaryota; kingdom Metazoa; phylum Chordata; class Chondrichthyes; order Lamniformes; family Lamnidae; genus Carcharodon; species Carcharodon carcharias. Next base: position 38,374,712 of record NC_054469.1, on the reverse strand, counting down.
TTGTCCGAGAGGCACTGCTTCAGAAACGTTGGTCTAACAAAATCTTGCAAAGAGACTGCGTTCAAATGCATGAAGGACATAATGTGTTACGATACGGCAGGTGGTATTTGCCAGGCTGACCAAGTCCACAAAGGAAACTTGGCCACGTTATCACAATGGTTTTGCAATTTGTATTTATTGCGAGAAGGTTTGTGCACTGAATTCAGAAGTAATGAGTACACTAACACCTTTAAAAATTTTAATAATTAAATAAAAACATTTATTAGGAAAAGAAAAGAATTAAAACACATATACAAGATTACAGTTACACTGTTACTTAATATTATAACAAGTCCCAAAATTCCTAATTAACCTGACTCCCAACAATATAGCCTCTTTAAGGCAACAGTCCAAAATAGATTTTAAATTTAGATAGGCAATCCAGCAAGGTTACCACAAGCACACAGTCGACAGTGGGATTCAAAAGGCTTTTAACACAACTTTGGTTACTGGAACAGCAGACCTCTGCAAAAGTGGCTAAAAGCTTTTCTCAAGTCTGTTTCACATGGTGTATCTTTTAGGTCTTACACAGCCACCCCTGATACAACCTTCCATCCTTCTTTAAATATATTTCTCTCTCTTTAATCTGTAAATCCCATTGTTTCCATAAGCCTTTGGAATTTTTACTTTTCCCATAATATAAAAAATTTTCATATTGTCAATGTGGCCTTTTCCTTTTGGGGAAAAATAAATGTTATAACATTGCCCTATTTATCTTGTCAGTTGTAAAACTTTATCATGTTTCTTTGAAAATCCAACAACCCCTTGGCTAAAAATGCAAATTTCATTCACACCCCCATCTGCTGAGCTTTTACCCTAGCTCACTCATTAGCATTTCAAATACCCTTTTTACACAGTTTCAACCTTGCAGTCTATCTGACTCTAATTCAATTAAATCAGCCACCCACAGAACCACACACACACACAAGCCAACCTTACAACATACCAAAATACTATTATGAAAAATAAGATAGTTTTGTGACAGTTGTACTTATCCACTAAGTGCCCACTGAAAGAGTTGGGGCTTGTCAATTCAAGTATAAGTGGCACTGAAAATTTACTTTAGTAAGTGTAGTGTCTCATTCCTTCAGTTTTTAATTGTTAGAGCTTTTTAAAAAACTTAATTTTTCATACTTTCTCTTTTAATCTCTCTCAATCCCATCTTTATTTCCTTCAATAATATAAATATAATAATATTTAATGTAATAACATTTCTCAAGATGCTTCACAGGAATATTACCATCCAATTTGACAATGAATCATGAGATATTAGGGCTTTTAAGGAGGCTCTTGAAGCAAGATAAGTGGAGAGGCTTAGGGAGGATATACTAGAGCTTGACAGCAGAAGGAATGGTCACCAATGGTGGAATGATTAAAATCGGGGATTCTGGCTCAAAAGGCCAGAATCACAGGAGCACAGATACCTTCGAGGGTTGTAGGAGTGGAAGAGATTACAGGGATAGGGAGGGGCGAAGTCATGGATTTGAAAGCAAGGATGAAAATTTCAAAATTGAAGTGTTGCTTAACCCAGAGCCAATGTAGGTTAGCAAGCAAGGGGTGATAGGTGAATAGATTTGGTGCAAGTTAAGACAAGGGCAGCAGAGTCTTGAATGGCTTCAAATTTATGGAGTGTAGAAAGTGAGAGGTTAGCCAGGAGACACTACACTAGTCAAGTCTAGAGGTAACCAAGGCATTGATGAGGGTTTCAACACTGAGGTGGGTGGAGTCAAATGACGTTACAGAAGTAGAAGTAGGTGGTCTTGGTGTTGGCACGTGTGGTATATGGTCAAAAATTCAAGTATGAGACCAAGGCTGCAAACCATCTGGCTCAGCCTCAGACAATTGCCCGGGAGAGGGCTGAAGTCATTGGCTAGGGAATGGAGTTTGCAGTTGGGACTGAGGACAATGGCTTCGATCTTCCAATACCCAGTTGGAAGTTGAAATTCTCCCCATCCTGGACTGGGAGTCAAGCAAGCTGTTTGACAATTTAAAGAAAATGTCAAGGTTGGGAGAGGTGGTGGTGAGGTAGAACTGGGTGTCATTAGCATATGTGCAGAAACTGATGCGAAGGTTTTGGACTATGTTGCTGAGGGACAGCATGTAGATACAAAATGGGAGGGGCCTAGGATAGATCTTTGGAGGCACCAGAGCTAATGAGGCGCTGGCGGGAAGAAAAATCATTGCAGGTGATTCTCTGGCTATGACTGGAAAGATAAGAATGAAACCAGATGGGTACAATCTCACCCAGCTAGGTGATGAGGAAGGGGTGTTAGAGGATGGCGTGGTCAAATGTATCAAATGCTGCAGACAGGTCAAGAAAGACAAGGAGGGGAAGTTTACCTTTGTCACCGTCACATAGGTAATTTGCAAGGGTGGAGGGGTCAGTGGTTGGTTTTTTTGAGGAGAGTGGTGTTGACAGGTTTGAAGAGTGGGGAGTAGTACCTCAGCAGGGAGAACAGTTAACAATATCAGCTAACGGGAGCCAGGCAATTAAGTTGGGTGCTCAGTTTAGTGAGAATAAAACTGAGAGCGCAAGAGTTGGTCTCGTGGACAAAATGAGCTCAGATGGCATAATTGGAGATAGGAGAGAAACTGGAGTAATGTGCAAGTTCAGGGCTTGGGGAGGAGGGTGCATTAAAAAATGTTTGGCCATGTGGGCTAGGGGGGGGGAGAGAAGCACCAGAGGCAGCTGATCAGATAGTCTCCATCATAGTGACAAAAATGGTCACAGCTCTTCAAACTTTTTGGAGGTGAGGTTTGAGGAATCAGTAAGGGGATTAAGAAAATAGTTTACAATAGAGGGGGAAAAAAAAGGGATTATCTTTGCAGTCCAGGAGGGTCTGGGAACAGTGAGCAGTTTTGGCGTATGACAGCAGGATCTGAGTGCTTTGTGGTCCAATCAAATCTAGCGATGAATGGCTGAGCCACCTGTCTGCCATATCCTATGCTAGGCTGAGAGAAAGACTAATGGTTTTAGTTGGGGATGGAAATGAAGGGTGTGCTTGAGCAGATTGGCAGCTGTAGAATCTGCTGAATGGAGGGTTAAAGGCTAGACAGTGGGGATTTTGAAAATGCAGTTGTAAGTGAATTGTGAAGTTGGCCTTTTCTTGTGATTCATATGATGGCCGTAGTGAGATCACCTGAGATAGGAAGGTCAAGGGTATGGCCATGCATTTGGTTTGGAAAGCTCATATAGAGGGAGAGATTAAGGGAGAATAGGAAGGTTATGAGCTCAGAGAAGAGTATGTTATTCATTTGGATGGAGTTTGAAATTGTCAAGGATGAGAAATTGCTCAGTACGGAAACTGAGGGAGAAAAGAAATGAAGTTGTCTTGGTGCAAAAATATTTTGAAAGTTGGCTGGGCGAATTTTAAAAGCGGAGAGAGGGGTGGAACAAGGTGAAATGCTCAAGGGAGGAGAAAGTGCCAGAGGAGTTATTGCTTTCATAAGTAATTTTGTATTGTATTAAATATTCTAACTGACTTCCTGCTTTACACACTGGACTGAAATGTTTGCAGGGTGCTGCTTTGGACTACATGTAGACTATTTGATGCACCAGGAGCAAGTGAGCTGCTAAGCACTCCTGTGCAGCCCATAAGGGTTTCTGCAATGATATCAAGGTGAAGAATGCATGGGCTATGCAGGTAATGACTGGTGGCGCTGCTTGCTCCCAGGGAATCAAAGTACCCTACTTAGTGCCAGCCCTGCGTGCATAAGGAGCAAGGATTCTTCATTCTGGTTGAGGAGCCATGCCATTGCTTGCCCTGCTCACACAGGTCATGTATACCCTGAAGAGGGCACTGTGCTGTTTTGGATTTCTAATCGCTGTTGGTGGCAGTGCAAAAGCCCATAGAGTCTGTGGGTAAGTCTTCAATGTAATGTCTGGTGATTGCTGTTCTGTCACAGCAAAATCCAGACTGAAATTTCTAGTAAATTATCCAGGGATGATGACTCTTTACATCTGGGTTAAATGTGGTTTCTGATGCATCTGAGTTCTTCAGAGCAGAAGGCCAAAGTGCTTTCCTTATATCTGAAAGCAGTGGGGACATGAAATGATGTCTCTTGAGTGCTGAATTTGTTTTGGGGAGGGGGTGGATGGTTTACAATTTGTTCTGGTTGTAAGGTTATGTGGGAAGAAGTAAAGCAGGCAGTCAGTGTTTGGTCTCTGAGTTCCTTTCACAATCTTGATGTGATGTGGCAAAGTCACTTATTTACACCACAGTGCATAATAGACTTCCCCATTTTCTTAAATTGAATCCTGTTCTCCAAAACCCAAAAAAAAAACCTGCCTGTTGTACCAGTTGAAGCAGTTTGATCCTAAGAACAATGATGGGTCCCTGAACTGGCGATTGCCTTAAGTTAATTTCATTGAAGCATCTTTTGGATTTGTTTTTGCTGTTTGACTCATTGAGCTGAGTCACATTATGAAGCATGAAAAAGATTGGGGTATTCATGCTATCAAACCCATTCTTTTCAAGTGTGGAACATATTTAATCGCCAAACCAAATTTTTCACACAGTTTCCTCTTGCTCTGCAGCAGAATTTCAGCTATCTATCTAACTCGCGCCTCATGATTCATCCATAACAAATTGCTTACCTTTGCTTGACATTTCTATATTGCCAGCTGTTCACTCACTCACCTTTTCCAGAGCCGCTTCATCTAATTCAGGGCCGTGGGGTACAACCAGAATGGGATGCCAGTCCATCACAGGGCACAAACTCTCACACGTGTACACATAAACACACACACACTAAGGAACAATTTACTGTACAATCCACCTAACCAGCACATCTTTGGACAGTGGGAGGAAACCTGAGCACCTGGAGGAAACCCGCACGGACACGGGGAGAACATGCAAACTCCACACCCGACAGACAGACACCTGAGGCCAGAGTCGAACTTGTGGTCCCTGGAGCGGTGATGCAGCAGCGCTAACCACTGCGCTGCCCATGCCAGCTGTTCAAAACCATCAAATTTTATATAGGATTTACTCATCTGTGTACCTGTGTCTGTACTTACCCTTGTAATCCTCAATCCAATTCCGAACCATATATTCATCAAGCTCCTTTTGTTTCCTTTACTGTGGATCTATATCACATCTGGGAAAAATCCTCCTGATATCAAAGATCACCTCATTTTATATATTTTAAAAAATATATAGTAGCATTGTACTGCTAACCTTCCACCCCAATGATGATTTACAGGAAGGAAAATTAATGTGTCCTTCAGCTTTTGTTTCAAAAAAGTGCTACTTTAATTGAGTTGCATTTGTAAAGAAAATGGGGAGGTTAACATTCACAAGATGTTAGTTACATTCTGTCTTAATTCATCCACTCATTCAGAAATACCCTACAATTCCTCTTATATCAGCGTATAATTGTTACTTAAATGATCCCAGGGTTTTCACCCTCCTCTAGTCTAACTGGAAATGTTGATTACTGTATGTGATTGGTATTAAATTGACCTTCCATGTAGTTTGAAGCTCTGCCCCATTGATATACAGTTGCAAATTAATTTGAAATAATACTCTGGATGTACCTTTTCCATTACCATAACTATCTTATAAATTGCTAAGATCACCTCTTAATTACCTCCCTTTATCAAACTGAAAACCCTAACTTTCACCTTCTTCAGTCTTTCACCTTCACTGAGATCTTTGATACCAGAGATCAGCCTCATGATTCTTTGCAATGTGTGCAAGTTTTGAATGTCTCCTTTCTTTCTCAGTGAAGAAGTGAACATACTATTCAAAATGTTGTTGGAATAGGGCACTGATCAGTTTTTTGTATTCTGCTGTTTTTGCCATTTGGTTCAATGGTTTGTTGATTGTTTGTCTACATTTAGACATTTTCGGTGTCGAGGCCACTAAGGCTCCTCTCTCAGCTTCTTCCTTAATTATTTAATGCAGCAGTTGTGGAGTACATGTCACCTGTTTTTCTTCTTATATGCAGTACTTCAAAATTATCAACTTTTAAATTTCATCTCACTTCTCTTAGGCAGTCCCTCGGGATCGAGGCTGACTTGCTTCTGCTCTGATTCATTAGGTTCTGAGATGGCTGATAAATCCAATGCATAATCTGCAGACTCTGCTACACAAGGGGCAGGTGGTGCTTGAAGCATTGGGTTGATGGGTGGTTTGGAGGTTTGTGCATTCCCTCCACATTCACAACAGAGTCTCTCAATGTGGTTGGTGCCTTCTACATTCTGTTCAGTCACAAACCAGTGTCTCCCATGATTGGCGGGGATGCTTTGAGGACATCCCTAAAGCATTTCTTCTATTCTCTTAGGAATCTCCTGCTGTGATCGAGTTCCAAGTTGAGCTTGTGTGTGCATTCACTCAAAAACTGAGCTCCAGGTCATTGGTTACCCATTTGCTGAAGCATATGAGAAAATGGGCCATTCACTAAACACCTGGAAAACTGAGGCCCCCTACCAACAAGCTCCCACAACAAAACACCATTTCCCCCCCACCACCACCCACCATTAAGATCAATGGCAAGATCCTGGAAAATATGGACTATTTTCCATATCTTGGGAGCCTCCTCTTGATGAATGCGGACGTGGTTGATGAATTTCATCGTCACCTCCACTATGCCAGCTCAGTCTTAGGCCAACTGAGGAAAAGAGCCTTGGGTTTGGGGTCCTATTCCTCAAATATAAGGTCAAGATTTATTGGGCAGCGATCCTCATGCTTGTACATGCTTCAGAGATTTGGATGACCTACAGCAGGACCTCAGCACTGGAGAAGTATCACCAGTGGTGCCTTTGTAACATCTTCCAAATCTGCTGGCAAGAAATGTGGTCTAACAGCGTCCTCTTCCAAGCCAACTTGTCCAGCATTGAGGCGCTAATCACTCGAAAGCAGCTGCAGTGGGTGGGACGTATCGTCTATATGTCTGACACCAGATTCCTGAAGAAAATTTCACCTACCACTGTTGTGCTCACATAAATACTTTGTTGAACTTGTGCTGTAATTTCTGAACTGAAACCCTTCGTGTCAGTGCCCTTTGTATTTTGTATAAGCTCTAAGTTCGTCTAATATGCATTGATTTTCTGAATGCAAGTGATAAGAATTAGGAGCAGTAATGGTTCCAACACTGAACCTTGACCCTGTCCCCGCCCCAGCACCAGCACACCCATTTAACAAATGTCCTTTCGCAAATCCATGGCTTCCCAGCCTTCCGGCCTATGGACAGTTTATTATCCATTTCAGCATTTACCCAAAATTCTACCTTGGATCAGAGATCTTAACTCTCTTCCATAACCACTAATTGCTTCTCTCCCGCTATAGTAATTGCGTTGTTCATTTAGCTTGGCCTCCTGCAATGATCATTGAATGAAATCAATGCATGCATGTCGTATACAAACCTCTCTGAATTGTCCAAACTTGATATGAAATTGTGTGTGCAAAGTTCTGAATCCACATCCCGATTAGTCTGATCGTAACATCATAATAGAAATTAACTCTACAAGAATCCCTTCCAGGAAAAATAAGCAAAAGTTTTGAAAAATGACACCACTGGTGCGAATAGTAATTGGTGATATGACTTCAGTTTTGCTTTCTTCCCCTTTTAAAGTAAGAATTTTTGATTCCACAGCAAACAACTGCTAATTGATGTGATGGTTGTGTCAAGTATTGCTTTTCTGTTTAAAAGCCAAGATTTCTATTGCCTATCTTGTATGTTCTTTTGAAAAAAAAAGTATTTTGATACATCAAGTGGAATGACATAACTCAAAAAGAACTGGACAGTTTGTGTTGAGGTGCAATCTGAGCCTTCAGTCTTTGTTCCAACAGGCTTGGCTCAGAAAGTTTTCCTCTATATAAGGAAGGGAGTTCCAGACATTAAAAATTTCTGGGAGTGTGTTCCACAAGAACAGCATGTAAATCTTTGCAGTTGGAATTGGATCCGTATAAAATGTTGAGATACAGCTGGAACAGCTTTAGTGTTTTTGGTTTAAATATAAATCTGAAACTCCAGAGCAATGTTGCTAGAGTCAAGGTTTTTGGAGAAGATTGACAACCACATGACTTTGGTGAAGGGAGTAGGCAACTTAGTCCATTGAGCCTGTGACAGCATTTTGTTAGCTCAGGCAGCTGCATATTTTTAATCCCAGCTCCCTGCCCCCTCTCTGCCAGTATAAGCATCATAGGTGAAACATATAAAAGTACAGGACTGGAAAAGATTCTGCTGTTCCTCTTACCAGTTCTAAAAGTCCACTGCCTATTTCCTTCATTCTCCATTGAATTCTTCCACGTCATCTGTCTTCATTGACAGTGCATTTCACATGTTCTCAACCCTATGCCCCATTCAAGCCTTCTCTCATCTTTTCACAACTAAATCTATGGTAGAGTTCCATTGTAACCATCTATTCCCTCTCCCTCATATGTTAGTCTGGTTTCCTCTTAAATGCATCTATACTATTTGCTTCGACCACTCCCTCTGGTAGTGGGTTCCACATTACCATTCTTTGGGTGACAAAGTTTCTTCTGAATTCCCTATTGGATTTCTTGGTGATTATCTTATATTGATGGCCTCCAGTTGTGCTCTCCTCAAGAAGAAGAAAGGTTCTCTCTGTATCCATTCTATCAAAACGTCCTTAATTTTAAAGACCTCTATCAGGTCACCCTCTATTTTCAAGAGAGAAGAGACACACAACCTCTAATGCTTTCCTGATGATATGTACCCATGCATTTCTGGTATCTTCCTACTAAATGTTTTCTGCACCCTCACCAGTGCCTCTATATCCTTTTTATAGTGGCAGTCGGGTTTAGTGAGGGAGTTCCAAAGCTTAGGACCAAGGCAGCTGAAGGCATGGTCATGAATGATGGAATGAAACAAGGATGGGAATTTTAAAATCAAGACTTTGCCAGACTGGGAGATAATGTAGGTCAGAGAATATTGAGTGGGACTTGGTGTGAGTTAGAATATGGACAATATCAACAACTTGCATTTTTTAAAAATTGCCTTTAACATGTCCCAACAGGAGCATAATCAGGTAAAAGTTGACACCAAGCCAATGATGTAGACATTGGGATAGGTGACCAAAGCTTGGTCAAAAAAGTAGGGTTTAAGGAGAGTTTGAATGAAGGTGAGGAATCAAGTAGGCCAAGCATGAAGAAGGCCGCAAAAGGAATTTAATCATAGAAACTATGGCGAGAAAGAACAAAGAAAAGTACAGCACAAGAACAGGCCCTTCAGCCCTCCAAGCCTACGCCGATCATATTGCCCGTCAACTAAAACATTTTGCGCTTCCGGGGTCCGTATCCCTCTATTCCCATCCAATTCACGTACTTGTCAAGCTGCCTCTTAAACACCACTATCGTACCTGCTTCCACCACCTCCTCTGGCAGCAAATTCCAGACACTCACTACCCTCTGCGTAAAAAGCTTGCCCCGCATATCTCCTCTATAGTTTTCTCCTCTCACCTTAAATCTATGTCCCCTAGTAATTGACTCTTCCACCTTGGGAAAAAGCTTCTGATTATCTACTCTGTCCATGCCACTCATAATTTTGTAAACTTCTATCAAGTCGCCCCTCAAACTCCATCACTCTAGTGAGAATAATCCAAGGTTCTCCAACCTCTCCTCATAGCTAATAACCCCCACCAGGCAACATCCTGGTAAACCTCCTCTGCACCGTCTCCAACGCCTCCATATCCTTCTGGTAATGTGGCGACCAGAATTGCACACAATATTCCAAGTGTGGCCTAATCAAGGTTCTTTACAGTTGCAGCATGACTTCCCAACTTTTATACTCAATACCCCTGCCGATGAAGGCAAGCATGCCATTTGCCTTCCTGACTACCTTATCCACCTGCATTGCCACTTTCAATGACCTGTGGACCTGTACACCCAGATCCCTCTGCTGTCGATGCACTTAAGGGTTCTGCCATTTACTGTATAATTCCTGCCCGTATTAGACCTTTCAAAATGCATTACCTCGCATTTGTCCAGATTAAACTCCATCTGCCATTTCTCAGCTCAAGTCTCCAACCGATCTATATCCCATTGTATCCTTTGACAATCGTCTTCACTATCTGCAACTCCTCCAACCAAAGCTGTGCAAACAAATCACAATCAGAGAGCTTCAGTTGCTTTTGACATGCTTGCTGTATTTATCTCTGTTAGGCTGTAGGTGGGTTTTGTTCTGTGCTTCTGGGAAATGCTGCAACAAATTCATCATATTTTAGTTTAACAAGGTAGTATTTGAATTTAGTAGATTGAATTCATTTAATCAATCTGACCAATTGAGTAGTTATTTATTTGTGTCAGAAGTCTATTTCCTCTCCCTAATATAGATTATTCAGTGCACTGTCAAGGGAGCTTGTTTTAAAAAAAAATGCATTTTTTTCTCGCTGACTGCTAGTGAATGTTCCATTGTATTTTATGCTGGAATGTGGACCCCAACTTATTTATAGCATGAGGTATGCTGGCCTTCTATTTCAGCATTGGAAGCACTTAAGTGTTCATTAAAACTGCATTAAATTAATTTGTCATTTCATTTGTTGTTGGTAAAATTGCTGATAAAAACATTGCAATGTAAGTTCTCACTTTATTAAGTAAAACTAACATCTATTCATAGTGTTCCCCAACTGTGTTTATTTATATGGCTGAGTTTACTCAACAGATTGTAGTTGCTCTGATCCAGTTCTCTTGTATTCCATAGCCACTTTAGTATTATTATTAACGTTTAGTGAAAAATATATAATTCTAAGAAATTTCAAAAGAAAATCCCTTTTACATTCTGAATTAAGATCATGGATAAGGATTTGGGCTGCAGAAAATTTACAGGGTTATTTGAGAAACAGCAACAGTCGCAATCTAATTCCGTGTATCCCTACTAACCAAATGCAATCTTCTGCAAGTATGTTGACATTTTAATTTAGTTGTTAAACAGATTACATCTTTGACTGGGGGTATACTCTCAAAAGCATATTAACCAGGTCACCTCAGCATAGAATGACTTAACGATAAGAAAATAATGCATGGCAGTTTGATAGATGTACTTTGTAATTGCTCTATCTATTGCCGTGCCTTTGATCTGTTGTGCATTTCTCTGTATTAACCCTGAACACTACTTTGAGTTAAATTACAAGTGCAAGACAAGAGAAGATTTGTATTGACTGGTCAAAGGCAAGCTCTGGACTTAGGTGAGACAAACCCACACAAAAGTGACTGATACCTGAAATTGTCCTCTTGTTAGCGTAGTGGCAGCAAAATCTGTGGCCCTAGTCGAGACATTTCGATGTTGTGATGGGGGAATACATGGATTTTTATGGAAAGATTGGCTGATTGGCTTACCTTTATCTGTACTTAGCTCTGTGAGCTTTGTGAATACTTAAAGATGCTATTGCATTTGGAATGATTTAATAATCTTACATATTGTGCGTATGGACCTTGGTGGCAAGGAAAAGAAACAAAGCTTAATTGTGGGGGTGGGGTGGGCAGTTTCCAGCATTCACTATAAAAATAATTGTTAGAGCGGACTCCAAAGTTTAATCAGTGTACGTTATTTTATCTTGCCAGGTAATTGAAAAATTAAGTAGGTATTGCTCATAAGAGTGTAGTCAGTCAATTAATTGACAGAACTATGTTTTTCAAATGGGTTTCTAAAGATGCCCTATCTTCACAAGAAGTATTTGGAAAATCTCTCTGCTTTCCACAGATGTAGTGTAATGATTAAATCATGCTGAAATACATCATTATGTCAATTGTGTACGGTATTATGATGATGAAAATGATGCATTGCTGTTCTTGTTTCCCCTCTCTCTAAGCAAAGGGGAGTTGGTAAATGCTTTGTTGAGAGTGACTTTTTTTAAACAATGCTGAACACTTTTTTTAAATATTTAACTTGTCTTCTTTCTTTCCTATAATTTTCTTTAGGATTTTTCTCCTTTTCCATTCCTTTCTCGGGAGATCATCCAATAGTTTCATAGGTGTTTGCAGCTTCCTCACCTATATAAATTGTGTTAATGTATGAACCTCAGCAGAGGGTGTTAAAAGGCTGTATTATCATTGCAAGTGGAGGGGGCTGGGGGTTTGTGGAATATGGGTTCATCACAGTTAAAGCTAATCTTGGCTTTGCTCAGTATCCACAGGAATATACTTTTAGTAGGCTACTAACAGGAGTTTGAACTGTAGCTTGTTCTGTTGATCACCTAGTTTAAGGTGGTACTCCTGTGAGGTAGTGCGGCACTGTTGGAGGTGTCATCTTTTGGATGAGATATTAAACAGGTCCCCGTCTGCCCCCTCAGGTTGGAGGGGTGGGGGAGATCCACAGCACTACTTCGAAGAGGTTAGAGATTATGACTGTGACCTACAAAGTAAATCCATTCTGGAAAGGAGTTATCATGGCCAATGTTCATCCCTCAACCAATACCAAAGGCGGATAATTTGGTCATTTATTTCATTGCTATTTCTGGGAACTAGCTGTGTGCAAGTTTATTCCTACATTACAACAGTGATTACACTTCAAAAAGTACTTCACTGGTGGTTAAGCACTTTGGGTTGTACGGAAAGATGGTGTATAAATGCACAACTTTTGCTTTTGTTCCTACTTCCTGCTTTACCTTGCATTGCTCTCCTCCCCCGATCTGTAATGGAATGAAAAAACTAATTGTAACCTTGATGTTCATAGCACAGCCTCACATTGTGTGTTCGGCCAACAGAACTGTCAGAGGAAGATACTGTTTTGAGATGTTAATTGAGGGATAAATATTGGCTAGCATATTTCCTATAATTACAACAGTTACTAAACTTTGAAAGTATCTCAGTGCCTGCAAAATGCTTTGGGATGTCTTGTGGTTATGTAAGGCGCTATAAAAATGCAACTCCTTTCTGTCACTTTTCTTTTACTTTTTCTGTCTGCCATACTCTTTCGCTTTCTGTCCGCCACACTCTCACTTGCTTTCTGTCTGCCACTCTCTCTCTCTCGCTTACTGTCACTCTTTTGTTTCAACTTGGTATTTCGAAAATATTTACAAAACTGTGTGTTACCTGCAGTATAACTTTTTTAATACTCAATTTTGAAGTTTTCCCAAATTAAAAATTGAACTATTGTCATTGATTTCAATATTATTCCCCTCCGCCACTGTGCAATCTTGTGCATATATATATACAATTTAAGGAATGCATGACAACAACCTGCCAAGATTACTGCAATCAGCAAGTTACACCCCTGTGACAACCATTGGAGTGGTCAAGAGCAGCAATGTTGTGACAATACTATCGCCTTTTAAGCTACCCTCCAACTTAGGCGCAATACTGACTTGGACGTATATCACCGCTTCTTCATCATTTCTGCTTCAATATTTTGGAATTCCCGACCAAGTACCCTTGCAGCAACATTGATCACAAGGACTTGAGGAGAGGAGGTACCACTGCAAACTCAGGGCAACTAAGGATAGGGAATTAGTGTGGCATCATCAACATTGCCCACACCCTGAGGACAAATGAAAGTGCGTTTTCTGCCTAATTCTGCAAGTGTAACTGCATTGCTTTAACACATGCCATCCATACTTTGTTGGTCTGAAGACAGCTCAGTTTGAACGGTATGTGTGAAAATTTTGTAACAGCGGATAAAGACCCCCATTTTGTTGTAGACAAACGTAAATTGTCAACACTAGAAATTCAAACAATTACAGAACTGGGCGGGGAATAAATCACAGTAACTCTTGGCTTGGCATAAATTCAGTTAACTCACAATTTAATTGAACTGAAAATACCAGACTCCTTATATTTTTAGGGTTGAGTTGGAGGAAGAAAATTAGGTTCCATGATACTTGTGATTTTCTTTTCACTACCGCACAAAAATGCCGCTGTGATTGTTAATCCCGAGGAGAAAGGAAGGATTAAAGATAACATTTCGCTAACATTTTTGACTCGTTTAAATCTGTTTTTTTCCCCTTAAAATTTGTGGGCTTGGTTAATTCCTGTGCATTTTTAAAAAAAAAATCGTGTGTGGACAATTTTTTTTCTTCAGTCAGCAGGAAGGAATAATTGGGTTTTCTCCTGTAGTCTTGGAAACACAGATACTAAATGGCATACTTTAGTGCTATGCTTATGGATAATTACTACTTTTGTGTGGATCAGAGGTAGCACGTTGGTCATTTGTCAAGTTTCAAAGACACTGCCTAGTTAATGCTGATATCATGATGGAGTTGGATTGAAGACACTACCATTTCCTAATCAAGAAGCCGTTCATTTTTTTTAAGGTTGCTGTTGAGGCAAAATAAAACACCTTTTAAAAATAAAATGAAGCTATTATTGTCCTTTTTATTCATTCATGATATAAAATGGTTAAAAAAAGTTATTGAAGCTGCATGTGTTAATTTGTAATCGTTATTGATGGATTCTGATTAACACCATTAAATAGATCTCAAAAAAAAAGTATAAATTAAACATGCAATCAATGCTCCACCAAAACTGTCATTTTGCACTTGGCTGTACTGGGAAAATTGCAGCTATGATTTCTTGTCCGCTTGGTCTTGCCTGTAGTACATGTGTACAGTACATAGAACATGCTACAGGGAGAAATGTATGAGGGGATGAGCTGTTAGAGAGGTCAGGATGATGGTACTGATTCCTTTACATCAGTTTGTACATGTTTTAAAGGTTGTGGGTAATAGTAAAATTAATTTAGAAGGAAAACTTGATTGAGTGACTGTGAGAATTCCAGGATTGCTTTCTTTGTTCTTCTTTTTGAAACGACCTGGTTAGTTTTGAGTCTTTAATGCATTGTCCTTGCTGTATGGATTCCGAATTGGTCAGTATTTTAAACAGCAGCAAACTGCTGTGTTTGATAGCTTGTGTCCTTTTCATTTTGAGTGGCAAACTGAAAATGAAATAAAGGATATAAATCTGATGGATGAATTTGAAATTGTAGGGAGTAATTCGAGACCTACAAAAGATCATTCATGTATAAGAAAGCATTTTGAATCTAAAAAATAATCTAACATCAAAGCATCAATTTCTAGTTTCTATAAATCTGATTTATGTCTGGAAATACCTGTGGAAGATAATTTTTGAATATGTGTAGTCTAGTGGAATGCTGCAAGTGATGTACTTGAATTATTTGATCACCTCTAGAATGGAATAAAGTATCCTTTTAAATTCTTTTGGTAATTTTAACTTAACCTCCACCTGGTGGGGAAAAAATGATGGGATCACACTGGCTGAAGTGAATAAAAAGTTAAAATTGGACAGTGTATAAAATGGATTGTTGACTTCATTAAGTCATTTTTCCAAAGGGTGTTAGTTTAAATTTACTCCAAATGTTTTAGATCATAGATGTACGTACAACCATTTGAGGGGAGATGGTTGTGTAATGGTAATGTCAATGGCCTAATAATCCAGAGATCCAGGCTAACGTTCTGGCAGATGGGGGAATTTAAATTGAATCAATAAATCTGGAACATAGAACTAATGTCAATAATGGTGATCATTACAGCTATCATCGATCATTGTAAAACCCCATTTGGTTCCTAATGTCCTTTAGGGAAGGAAATCTGCCATCCTTACCTGGTCTGATGTACACATGACTCCAGGCCCATAGCAATGTAATTAACTCTTAACTACCCTTTGAAGTGGCCTAGCAAGCCACTCAGTTGAGGGCAATTAGGGATGGGCAATAAATGCTGGCCTTGCCAGCAATGCCGACAGCTCATGAAAAAATAAAATAAATCATCTTGGGGAGGTCTTGTGATGCAGTCGGTAGCGTCCCTGCCTCTGAGTCAGAAGCTCTGTGTTCAAATCTCACTGCAAGACTTGATGACCAAGGAAGGTGCATTCATAATTCAGCCAAGCAGGTTGATTATCAACCTGTATATCCTTCCAGCGTATGCAGTGGGTAACAGAGGGAGAGATTCCTGGTTAGCTATGTGATGGAAAGAAGGTTGGAACCTCTACCATCACTATCCACAGCTCCAGACTACACCATACATGTAAAAGTGCATGTTGGCGCAGCAACTCGATCTCCTTGAGTGATCTACAGCACCCACCACCACCACAAATTTCTTGCCGTCTATAATTATATTAGGTTGTTGAGTGTAAAAACAAATACTTGAATAATCCCATTCTTCCCTTACTCCAGAATGGTTAAATGGGGCAAGTTGGACAATCAAGGGAAACTGTCCTAGATAGGCCCAACAGGTGCATCACGGAGAAATAGAAAATGAACAAATCAGGGAAAAATTGTGGACAAGAGCAGGAAAGAGAAGCTAAGATATTATCAAATATCCATTGATAACATGATTACTGCATTTTAAAATTTGCTTAGTACAAGGGAGAAAGGGATAAAGGCATATGAGGACAGCATGGGAAGAGGTGGATGGAGACTGGATGGAGGTTTGTGTAGAATTTGAACACCAGGAAAGATCAGTTGCGCCAAAAAGCCTGTTTCTGTGCTGTATATTTTATGTAATTTTAGTAAGAAGTTTGTACATGCAACTTTTTTTGATAGAGTATGTACTACAGATCATTGCATTGAAAGTTATAAATAATAATACAGTCCCACATATTGGTGTGCGAGAAGTTCATGATGGGACATGTTGAAGTTGGGTCTCATGAGGCTTACAAGGTAGTGAAGACTTCCATTGGATTGAACGAGCGACGGGTACCTATAGGAGTTTAGTGGGATACCGGGCCTGTCCCTGAAGCAGTTGTCACCTGGGTCTTCTCAGCTGAGTGGACTTTAGATGGATGGAGGATGATCCTTTCAGAATAGGCAACATATCTGTATTCTTTCAACTCAATGCGAGGCCCATGCATTACTTGCTCTGATTGGCAAATGTCCCAGCTTTTATTTTTCCACATCTGGTGGGGAATTGGCCTGAACCACAAAAAACGGATGCATCTTTTTGATCCCAAGAGTTAAATATTTGCGTGTCCATGAGTCATGGAGAGTTCCTCACCCTGCCAGCAGCAACTTGCAAATGAATGTAATCGAATACTGGGTATAATGTTTCCATGCCCTCCTGGACCCCTTTCCAAAGTGTTGACGACCACGGTGAATCCGTTTGTTTATCCTGTGTGTAGCCATTCCTTGAAGGTGCTGTCATAGAACTCCACTGATGATATCATCTCAGTGGGATGTCAGAATTGATTTTAAAATGTGTGTGTATGTCTGTGTGTGTGTACGTATTTGCAGTTGGTGCTTTATAACTTGAACGCTGAAGAGTAGAGCTTAAAGAATCAGAGGCTGCTAAAATTAATCTAAACGAGCAACATTCATGCTTTCGTTTTTGGTAGCAATAAATCTATGCTTTTATTGCTTAAGTATATCGTGCAAAATGATTTGCAGTAAATTTTCAAGGAAGCTGATGCTTGCCATAAACTTATTTTTGAAAGAATAATTAACTTGCTCCTTTTTAGAATTGATTGTTCACAAATATTTTTCTTTTGCATCCTATAACTATGATTCTGTGTATGGTTGGATAGCTAAGCATTGTATGCATTCTTAGGCAAACCAGGGGAAAGCATTCAATGAATTTTAGAGTTTTATTTGAAATGTCCTGCATGTTAGCCCTTGCTCAGTACGAGCAGGAAGTGTGAGCAGGTCAGGTGGTGTAGCTCCAGGGCAGTTCGCAATAGAATCTGTGACAGGGTCTCATTAGTAGGACACAGTTTGTGCTTTGTCGAAGCCTGGTGGGAAACGTGCCATCTGCTAGCGGGAAGTCCAGGATCAGCCAGGCAACAATATAGGCAGCACCCAAAAATATGTAATTCCTTTAAAAAATAAATCAACCCATTAAGCATGGAAGTTTTGAAAGCTGGTGCACTGTTGATATAAGTGATTAATCGAAACATTGACAAATGAAGCAGATGTTCACCTACAGTACATGAACATTAAGGTCTGTGGTTAAGGATATGATTTGCATACCTTTAATTCATTTTCCTAAGGGTGCTATTTCATAATGAAGTAGATGAGCACATATACTTTTTTTGATCTTGTGTGATCAGAGTTCTTCATTTCGCTTGCAAGAAAGCTTTGAAAACAAAATGGGACAACGTTCACTTTGTTGAACAGATAAGTATGAAATGCTTCATAAATATGTGAAAGGAAGCCCAAACAAACAATGAAAACTGCGTAAAATTAATTTTTCCTTTGGCCATTTTTAATCATATACTACTTAAAGATCTGTTATGTGCACATTATTACTGTGGTATACATTACTGCATTGCCTTCCTTAATAGGATAATAGGATAGAGGCTTGAATAGAGTGGATAGGAAAGACTTATTTCCATTATCGGGAAGTTAGTACCAGGGCGTTTAGATTTAAAGTAATTGTGAGAAGGATTAGAAGGGAGTTCAAGAGAAATCTTTTCACCCAGAGGATGGTGGGCGTCTGGACTCATTGGTGGAAAGATGATCGAGGCAGAAACCTCCATCACATTTGAAAAGCACTTGGAAATGCTTATGATGAACAAGGCTATGGGCCAACAGCCAGAGAGTGGGATTAAGCTGGATAACTCTTTCTCAGCTGGCACAGGCATGATGAGCCAAATGGCCTCCTTCTTGCCATAAATTTCTGCATTTCTGTGATAATTAACATATGCTTCTGCCTAGAATAAAGCTTTTTAAAAATTCATTCATGGGATGTGGGCATCACTGACTAGGCTAGTATTTATTGCCCATTTCTAATTGCTCTCATGGTGGTGGTGAGATCCCTTCTTGAACCGCTGCAGTTCATGTGCTGTAGGTACACCCACAGTGATGTTAGGGACGGAGTTCCAGGATTTTGACCCAGCGACAGTGAAGGAACGGCAATAAATTTCCAAGCTAGGATGGTGAGTGGCTTGGAGGGGAACTTGGAAGTGGTGGTGTTCCCATGTATCTGCTGCTCTTGTCCTTCGAGGTGGGTAGTGGTTGTGGGTTTGGAAGATACTGTCTAAGGAGGCTTGGTGAGTTCTTGCAGTGTATCTTGTAGATGGTACACTCTGCTGCCACAATGCATCGGTGGAGGAGGGAGTGTATGTTTGTTAATGAGGTGCCACTCAAGTGGGCTGTTTTGTCCTGGAAGGTGTCAGGCTTCTTGAATGATGGAACTGCACTCATCTAGGCCAATGGAGAGCATTCCATCACACACCTGACCTGTGCCTTGTAGATGGTTTATAGGCTTTGGGGAGTTAGAAGGTAGCCTACTCATTGCAGGATTCCTAGCCTTTAACCTGCTCTTGCAGCCACAGTATTTATATGGCTAGTCCAGTTCAGTTTCTGGTCACTAGTAACCCCTAGGGTGTTGATATTGGGGGATTCAGCATTGGTAATGCCATTGAATGTCAAGGAGAAATGGTTAGATTCTCCCTTGTTGGAAATGGTCATTGCCCAGTGCTTGTGGCATGAATGTTCCTTGCCGCTTGTCAGCCCAAGCCTGGATATTGTTCAGGTCTTGCTGCATTTGGACATGGACTGTTTCAGTATCTGAGGAGTTGTGAATGGTGCTGAAAATTGCGCAATCTTATTGAACATCCCCACTTTTGACTTTATGATGGAAGGGAGGTCATTGATGACACTACCCTGAGCAATTCCTGCATTGATGACCTGGAACTGAGATGATTGACCTCCAACAACCACAGCTATCTTCCTTTGTGCTGGGTATGGCTTCAACCAGCAGAGAGCTTTCCCCCTAATTCCCATTGACTCCAGTTTTACTAGAGCTCCCTGAAGCCACATTGAGTCAGATGCTTTCTTTATGTCAAGGGCAGTCACTCTGCCTTCACCTCTGGAATTCAACTCTTTTGTCCATGTTTGAACCAAGGCTGTAATGAAGTCAGGAGCTGAGTGACTGTGGCAAAATACAAACTGAGCATCAGTAAGCTGGTTATTGCTAAGGAAGTGCCGCTTGATAGCACTGCTTGATGACACCTTCCATCACTTTACTGATGATCAAGAGTAGAAGGATGGAGCAATAATTGGCTGTGTTGGATTTATCTTGCTTTTTGTGGACAAATGATAATTGTCTTTAAGGAAATGGTTAATTTGACCCATGTCTGAAGCTTTGGGCATCCAATGTAGAAACAAAACGAAAGCCTTAAAGAGTGTATGATCTTTCTATTATGGAGGGGGTTGGGGGGGTGGTGGTGCAGGATGGAAAGTGATGTTAAGCCACAATCAGATCAGCCATTGTCTTGTCGAGCGGCCAGATAGCCTATGCCTCCTCTTTCGTTCCTGTGTTCACCTTTGAAAACATTCTCAATCATCATGCTTCTAATGGCTCTCACATTCAGTTGGCATCTATGCCCTTATCTTTCCCGTTTTTATTTTTTCTCCCTTTCTGTATTTGGATGCTTTCCAGGTGATCCAATGTATTTATTAGGCTACCATTACAGCTGCTAACCAAAGAGTTGGAAGAGATGGACATGGCAGGATTATGATAAAAAGCCCAATGTTTAACTTGAAGTCGTATGACTGAACAGTCTGTTTTTTGCACTATTGTGGAGCACTTCTGTTGGCTTTGTAGAGGGCTAACACGTGTATAACATGCTTATGTTGTAAGCAAAATGAAGGTATCATCAAAATCTTATCATTGCAATTCCCTGTTTATGTACAATCACTTCAAATTGTCCTTGTCTGTTATAACATTTAGCATTCTTGGAAGTGCATTCTGTTGGCAAAGGCGCATAAGCTTTTGTCAAAAAGTGAAGGGTTTTTTTTGCATAGCATATTCTGCATAACATACATTTAATCAAAAGGGGAAAATGATATCCTGTGGGTAGATTCCCTTCTCTATCGTTTTGGGATTGAGAGGATATGGAGTAAGAAGTTTCAAATTTTAACATTCTGTTTTACTTCTCTCTTCAAGTTAATGGTGTTTTATATTACGGTACTAAAGTGTTTTGTATTTAAAATAATGCGTGGGAATGTTGCAGTTTTTCATTTAAATTATGATAAGCACAAAGCTTTAGTTTAGTCTATTATGGTACCGATGACTTCCGGACCAAAAGTCTGCAATAGCTTTATGTAGTCACTTCTTATTTCTGCTTGAGTTTTTGTGGATATCTTGGACACTTCAGATGTTACTTTTATATTAAAAATGATCAGTTGGGGAATTCTTAACATTAGTTTCTCTCTCTTCTGCCATATACGATAAGAGGCTGCTGTTTTGATCCCAGGTCTGCACTGAATTAAAGATAAAAAGTGCTGGAAATACTCAACATATCAGGCAGCATCGATGGAGAGAGAGAAAGAGTTAATGTTTCAGATTTGTGATCTTTTATCAGAACTGGGAAAAGTTGGTAGTTTAGTCAATCTTGTGCAAGTGAAAGGGAGGAGGGTGGGAAGAAGAGCAAAAGGAAAGGTCTCTTGCAGGGTGGAGGGAAAGAGAGATTAAATGGCAAGTAATAAAACAAAAGATATGTCTAGAGAAGGTGTGACTGGCAAGATACCTGCAGTCAGAATGCAAAGTGAAGGGAACAAGAGAAAAAAATCAAACCAGTAAAGAAACACAAAATGGGACAGAGGTTATGATCTAAAATTATTGAACTTATTGTTGAGTCCACCGAGCTCTAAGAAAGATGAGGTGCTATTCCTCAAGCTTGTGCTAAGCTGTAGCAAGCCAAGGATAGAAAGGTCAGAGTGGGTGCAAGGTGGTGAATTAAAATAACAGGCAACTGGAAGCTCAGAATCGCTTGTAGATTAAATGGAGGCGTTCTGCGAAGCATCTTCTTTTCAATTCCTCTACATCTCCGTTCCCTCAAAGGACACTCTTGAGAGCTCTCGCGTTCTTCCTTGAAAGGAATCCCAACCAGTTCCAATCAACACCCTCTTGCCTGGCTGAACTTGCTCTCACAGAGCCTCACATAAAACATCACCTTCTTTGGGGTAGGAGATTGTGGGGAGTAGTGGGTAGAGAGAAAAGTAACGGAGAACACAATGAAGGGTCATGAGGACTCGAAACGTCGACTCTTTTCTTCTCCGACGATGATGCCGGACTTGCTGAGTTTTTCCAGGTAATTCTGTTTTTGTTTTACAATGATCTTATTCTTTTGTTGTAAAGCTAGTAGACCTGGGTGCATACAATGTTGTACACCCATTTGCTCTGATCATTTAGAATTGATAAAGTACAGACGATTGCTGACAGCACCACAAGAACACCACTCATGCTCAATTCTATTTTGGTTCTGGCATTTTGAGGTTTACAGTTGACACATGCACAGACTAAAACTTTAACTCATGAGTTAATGTTCAGTGTGATGTGAATATTCAAAGAACTGAACACATTGAACTAGAAATTGTTATTTTTCATTATGACAGTATATTCCAAGATTTTGCTTCATTAAAAAATATAAATTTAGATTTCATATATGGACAGATTATTTTAGTTCTTGACTATCTGCTATATCTGATTGTGATGCATCTCAAAGATAATGCTTTCCAGAGTGATTTTCAGTTCATCCTTTTAAAAATCAATAGCTTATCTTACCAGCTTCATTCTAATAGCAGTTATTTTTCCTGTTTGGATTATATTTTAAACATTAATTTTGATAAATGCCACTCTGTTTTGTTATGTGTTTGATCTACATCAGATTAATGCCTGTGGCTCACAATGGAACTAGGGGAGAATGATGATCACATGTTTTAAGCACAGCTATATATTGCAATGTTGGCCTATTCTCACATGAGTGAATCGCAGCACAAGAGTTTGGAACTTTGAGTAATCCTTTATCAATGACCCCAACCACACTCTTAAATTCGGCAATCTGTTCTTTGTCACTGATATTTAATGTAACAATTGGCCCTCTTTTCAGATACATTCTGAAGAACAATGTGCTCAGTTTGTGTTTATGATTTGGCAAGCTTGGTTCAGGGCTTTCTGAAAAGCCTTTTTATTCTTGAGTGATGGCATGTGCTCCATTTTTTTAAAAAAAGAAAACTTTTGAAACTGCTTGTTGTACTCATCATCATGATGCACATTCACAAACATGGTAATTTAAAAGATTCCATTTTTTGTATTTAGAGTTGCTTTGGGATCAAGCTCTCGGAAGTTTCATGCATTCTTATTGACCTACAGGCTGTGAATAATTTCAAATCTTTTCAACTCTTTTGCCTCCATCGGCCTACAAGTGTTGGGGACTGAATTCTGCCATTCTTTAATTGAAATGGTGATGGAGATGCAAGTGAAAACTACTAGATAATTTGAAACTGGCAGTTTTGTTGGTTTTGGAATTATTCCCAGATTTTCCACCATTTGAAAAGACTGAACAAGTTAAATTTTATTTTTTTGAAAAAAATTCTTTGTAAGTCAGTTAAGGTTTCATCAATTAGTTGGCAATGACAACCTGTACTGTTTCTCACTGGTGTTTAGGAAACCAACCATTGAGCTTACCTGGAGTTACTTAACACAATTAACAGCTGAAGTAGCTGTTGAAAAACAGTACGTTAGGTTCCAGTATTACTGTTTGCCTGATGGAGGTCTGCCATGGCACTGCCTTCACTACACAACAACCACCCACAGTTAACTCAACAAGCATGTTAGAGACCTGGCATAACTTATTAGGGGCTGAAGGATGCCCAGTGCAGAAGCAGGCTGAGGCTGCCCTAGGAGGCAGTCACTTATTTTAGGCAGCCTCCTCAGAGTGACATGGAGGGACCATGAAGAGTGAACATTCTGCTTCCTATGGAACAGAAGGTGACCACTCTCCTGATGCTTTATGTCTGGGTCACAACAATTGTTATTGCATTATACCAATCTGCAGTGCACATCTGCATACGGCTGATAAGTGAGGTACTATTTCTGAAACCTCATCATTGTCACATTTTCTCTTGACCTGCAGCATCAGGATGAGAAGCAATTCAATTCTTGTACTGAAGAGTGTAGAGAACACTAGACTGCATTTGTGGAACATGAGAGCTTACTCCATGAGCACAATGTGATATGTAAACAGAGTGTCCCCTTATTGTGTAACTATGTCCCCTAGTTTGAGATTCCCCCACTAGTGGAAACATCTTCTCAACATCTACCCTGTCAAGCCCCCTCAGAATCTTGTATGTTTCAATGAGATCACCCTTCATTCTTCTAAACTCTAAGGAATAAAGGCCTTTCTTGATAAGTCAACACCTTCAACCCAGGTATCAGCCTAGTGAATCTCTTTTGAACTGCCTCCAATGCCAGTATATCCTTTCTTAAATATGGGGACCAAAACTGTACACAGTACTCCAGGTGTGGCCTCACCAGCATTCAGTACAGTTGTAACAAGACTTCCCTATTTTTAAACTCCAACCCCTTAGCTATACAGGCCAAAATTCCATTTGCCTTCTTAATTACTTGCTGCACTTGCATAATAACCTTTTATGTTTCATGCACAAGAACACCCAGATCCCTCTGTGCTGCACTTTTTGGCAACTCTTTGCATTTAAATAATAGTCTGCCTTTTGATTTTTCCTGCCAAAGTGCATGACCTCACACTTTCCTACATTAAGCTCCATCTGCCAAGTTTCCGCCCACTCACTCAACTTGTCTATATCCCCTTGCAGATTCCTTGTGTCCTCATCACAACGTGCCCTCCCACCTATTTTTGTATCATCAGCAAATTTGGATACATTATACTCTGCCCCCTCCTCCAAGTCATTAATATAGATAGTAAATAATTGAGGCCCCAGTACTGATCCTTGTGGCACTCCACTGGTTACATCTTTCCAACCTGAAAAAGACCCATTAATCCCAACTCTCTGTCCTTCTGTGTGTTAACCAATCCTCAATTCATGCTAATACATTACCCTCAATATGGTGAGCTCTTATCTTGTGCAATAATCTTTTATGTGGCACCTTATCGAATGCCTTCTGGAAATCCAAGTACACTA
This sequence comes from Carcharodon carcharias, assembly GCF_017639515.1. NCBI lineage: Eukaryota > Metazoa > Chordata > Chondrichthyes > Lamniformes > Lamnidae > Carcharodon > Carcharodon carcharias. The sequence goes on along the minus strand of NC_054469.1, from coordinate 38,349,872 downwards.
CATCTACCGGTTCCCCTTTATCAACTCTGCTTGTTATATCCTCAAAGAGCTCTAGCAGATTTGTCAAACATGATTTTCCTTTTCACAAAACCATGTTGACTCGGTTTGACTGTGTTAAGTTTTTCTAAACGTCCTGCTATTTCTTCCTTAATAATGGACTCTAGCATTTTCCCAACAACAGATGTTAGGCTGACTGGCCTATCGTCTTCTGTTTTTAGTGTCCCTCCCTTCTTGAACAGGGGCATCACATTAATGGTTTTTCAATCCGCTGGGACCGTCCCGGAATCCAGTGAGTTCTGGAATATTTTGATCAGTGCCTCCACTATCTCTGCAGCCACTTCCTTTAAAACCCTTGGATGCAGGCCGTAAGGTCCTGGTGACTTGTCTGCCTTTAGTCCCATTAGTTTGTCAAATACTTTTTCCATTGTGATAGAGACTGTTCAAAGATCTTTCCTCCCATTAGCTGCTTGCTTATCTGGTATCTGTGGAATGTTTATAGTGTCCTCCACTGTGAAGACCGATGCAAAATATTGGTTTAAATTATCTGCCATTGCCCAATTCTGCAGTCCATCTTCCAAGTTCCCACGCTCATTTTAGCTACTTTCTTTTTATATACCCGTAGATGATCTTGCTTTTTTGGTTTTATATTTCTTACCAATTTACTTTCATCATCAATTTTCTCCCTCCTTATTAGCTTTTTGGTCATCTGCAGGTTCCTAAAAAAATTCCCAATCCTCTGGCCGACCACTAGTTTTTGCCACTCTGTATGCCTTAGTTTTTGAATCGTTACTCTCCTTGACCTCCTTTGTTAACCACAGGTGGTTCATCCTTCTCATTGAGTCCTTCTTTTTGACGGGATAAATTGTTGCTGAGCATTTTGAAATATCTGTTTGAATATCTGTCACTGCTCATCCACTGACTTTCCCCTTAGTCTGTTTTCCCAGCCCGCTTTAGACAACTCTTTCTTCATAACTCTGTAATTGCCCTTATTTAAGCTGAGGACACTGTTTTGAGACCCGAGTTGCTCACCCTCAAACTGAATCTGAAATTCTACCATGTTGTGACCGCTACCCCCTAGACGATCCTTAACTATGATATCTCTTATTAATCCCACTTTATTGCACATTACTAGATCTAAAATAGCCTGTTTCCGGGTAGGTTCTGCAATGTATTGCTCTAAGAAACAATCCCTTCTGCACTCTACAAATTTGTCTTCCATGTTACCCCTGCCAATCTGATTTGTCCAGTCAATATGCAGATTAAAATCACCTATGACAATTGTAGTGTCCTTATGTGGCTCCATTATTTCTAGATTTATACTCTTTGTCCTACAGTGAGGCAACTCTTCGGGGCCTATAGGTGACTCCCACCTGTGACTTCTTCCCCTTGCTATTCCTTCTTTCTACCCAAACTGATTCCACATCACAATCTATTGCACCTATATCACTACTCACCATCACACTGGTACCTTCCTTTATCAACAAAACTACCCCACCTCCTTTCCCTTTTTGCCTATTTTTCTAGAACGTCGAATACCCTTGAACACTGAGTTCCCAGTCTTGGTCACCCTGCAACCATGTCTCTGTAATAGCTATCAAGTCATATCTATTTATTTCTATTTGTGCTGTCAACTCATTTACCTTGTTACAAATGCTGCGTGCATTCAGATAAAGAGCCTGAAGCTTCGACTTTTTACCATTATTAAACTCATTCTGGTTCTAATTTCTGCTGCACTCTTCTGTTTATATTTTCTGCCCCTTCCTGTCACACTTGTATCGTTTGCCTCTGGACTACCCTGTATCTCTGTTCTCTCACTTCTTCTTGATTTTTTAAACTTTCCTTCAATTGAACACTCCCCACTAATTAGCTTAAAGTCCTGTCTACAATTCTAGTTATATGGTTCACCAGGACACTGGTCCCAGCATGGTTCCAACATTTAGTCATATATTATTACTATATTATGTAATATCTATATTGTATATGTTACTCACTGCCTGTTCAGCACCAGTATTGGAGCTTTCACCTGCTGAAATGTTGTGCTTAATTAACTTTGTATGACAATGTATTGAGATATGCTCTGAACTGGACTGTGAAGGTAATATTGATGGTATCTCTTCATGTGTAGCATGGTGCATTTCAGATTACTTTTACGTTTGGTGAAAATTCAGTGTTCTTTATTAATATATCTAATTGATGCTCATTGTGCATTATTATGTATTATGCCTCTCTTTGAATATTGTTTTCTATGCAGTTCTTCTTCTTAGGCTGTCCCTTGGAGTCGAGGATGACTTGCTTCCACATTAAAAATGAGTTCTCGGGTGACTGAAGGGTCCAATGTGTGAACTACAGTCTCTGTCACAGCTGGGGCAGATGGTGGTAGGGGGAACGGATGGGTGGGGTGATTGGGTTGCCCAGTGCTCCTTTCGCTGTTGACGCTTGACTTCTGCTAGCCCTTGGCGATGACATTCGAGGTGTCCAGCTCCTTCCCGGGTGCTTTCCCTCCACTTAGGGCGGTCTTGGGCCAGGGATTTCCAGATGCCGATGGGGGGTCAGTGGTACTTTTTCAAGGAGGCTTTGAGGGTGTCCTTGAAGTGTTTCCCTTGCCCTCCTGGGGCTCACTTGCCATGTCAAAGCTTCGAGTAGAGAGCTTGTTTCGTGAGTCTCATGTCAGGAATGCAGGCAGTGTGGTGCCGCCGCCCCCCCCCCCCCCCCCCCCCAGCGGAGCTGATTGAGCGTGGTCAGTGCTTTGATGCTGGGGATGTTGGCCTGAGTGAGAACACTGATGTGCACCTGTCCTGCCAATGGATCTTGTGGAGGCAGCACTGGTGGTACTTCTCCAGAGATTTGAGGTGCCTGCTGTACATAGTCCACATCTCTAAGCTATATAGGAAGGCAGGTATCACAACTGCTCTGTAGACCATGAAGCATGGGTTTGAGGTCTTGGTCTTCAGACACACACTTCCTCAGGCAGCTAAATGCTGCGCTGGCACACTGAAGGCAACGTTGAACCTTGTCATCTATATTGCCAGTAAGCTCCCAATGTATGGGAGTGAAAAGGTGAAAGTGGTCCACATTGTCTTGTCCAAGGCCTCATGGTGGATTTTGATAACCTGGGCTGGGGCGGGGGTGAGGGTGAGAGTGAGGGGTGGGGGGAGGTATGGTGTGGAGGGGGCAGATTGGTAGAGGAACTTCGTCTTACAGATCTCCTGGCATGCTGTCCTCCTTCCAGATAAGGGAGATGAGGCCATGTATTCATGCCAATAGTCCTTCTCCACCCTGCTTTAGTGCTTCGGCGGGGATTCCATCTACTCCTGATGTCCTGTTACTCTTTAGCTGTCGAATGGCCTTTTCTATCTCGTGCTGGGTAGGGGTTGTGCTGAGATGGTGGTGAGTAGCATGTTGCGGGAAGTCGAGGACACTCATGTTGAAGACAGAGTCTCTGTTAAGGAGATCTTTGAAGTGCTCCTTCCAGCGATCGCTGACTGCCTCTCTGTCCTTGATGAGCACCTTTCCGTTTTTAGCCAGTAGTGGATGGGGCCTTGGTCCTTGGGCCGTAGGTGATCTTGACTGCGTTAAAGAAACCTCGCACCTTGGTTGTCGGCTAACCATTGGATCTCCTGTGCTTTCTCCCCCCGCCATCTGTTCGTTAGGTCGTGGGTTTTTTTTAAGGTCTTTTATGTCCTATGTAATTATGGCAGCAGGGTAACTAAAGTAAAAGACAGTAACATAAATATATTCTTAAGTTATTAATTTTCTCTCCCTCAGCCTCACCACGGAATGATTTTTTTATCCTCTGTGATTTCAACCTCCATCTCAACTCATCATGCACTCCCTCTCTCCTGAGTTCACTCCACTGCCTCCTCTTGTTGTCCCTAAATCTCTCCCTCTGTGTAACCTAACAACCCACGTTCACGGCCACCACTTTAACCTTGCCATCTCATGTGGCCTTGCTTGTCCCCTCATATCGCCTCCTTGGATTACTCACCTCCCTTCCAAATCCCAACTCTACTGCAACAAAACAAAAGCGAAATACTGCGGATGTTGGAAATTTGAAATGAGAACAAAAAAATGCTGGAAAAGCTCAGCAGTTTCAGGCAGCATCTGTGGAGAGAAACAAAGTTAATGTTTCAGGCCGATGACCTTTCATCAGAACAGTCAACTATTATCCCAATTCTACTTCCTTCTGTACTTCCTCCTGGAAAGGAGGAACTCACTTATAATTGCACTTTCAAAATCCAAGCTGTCTAACTTGTTGCACTCTATTCACTACAACATTTCTGCAGCTATTTGCTCAGCTGCACCCTTGCCTCCAACTTTGAAGCCTTAGACCCCAGTGAAACCATTGCTCTCTGTCACCCTGGTCATTCTCCTGGTGTGGTCTTCATCTCAGCTCCCTTAAGTTCAAGGGACGCAGACTTGAAAGGATATGATGGATAACTAGTTTAGACATTCATCACCAGAGCTAGCTGGACCACTACTATCGTGTCCTGCTCTCGTCTGCCTATCTCTCATCTGCAGTTGCTCATTTATTCCAGGGTAATTCTGGAATGCAAAGGTATCTCTGGCTTCTTTTCACTACTGTAAACCTTCTTAAACTCCTCTATCCTGTCTCCTCCACCCTCATTTCTTTGTCATGAAGATCAAAACTATCTAATCAGCTGCCTTTGCCATGTCCCTACCTTCCACTAGCCCACAAGGCCAAACTTCCTTTAAAGTTTCCTGTTGCTATGCCCCTGAACTTGCATATTTCCCTGGTTTCTCTCCAATGTCCCTTGATTCGCTCTCTGAGCTCATCTTGTCTATGAGACCTATTGCCTGCTTCCTTGACCCTACTATTCTCAAAAGAACTGCTGAGCCCCCCAGTCCCCATGTTAGCTGATAGTGTTAATAGTGCTCTCTCTTCAGGTGTTGTCTGTCTCTCCTTTAGATTATCCGTAATCACCCTGCTCCTCAAAACATCAACACTTGACCCCGCCATCCTTGCAAACGACTGCCCCATCTTCAACATCGCTCTCCTATCCAAATTCCTTGAAAGTGTTATTGCCTCCCAAATCCATGTCCATCTTTACCTGAAGCTTGAATTGCTTCAATTGGGTTTTTGCCGCTGCCACAGTATTGAAACACTGATATCCTCAGTGACTGTGACAAAGGTAACCTATCTCTCCTAATCCTCCTTGATCTGTCTCAAGCCTTTGACATGGTTGACCACATCACATCCACCTTTAATGCCTCCCCACCATCATTCAGCAGGGTGGGACTGCTCTCACCTGGTTCCATGCCTTCAGTTGCCTAGGCCTCACGCTCAGGAATTCCCTCCCGAAACTCTCTGCTTCTCTACCTCCACATTCCTCTTTTAAAACTCTCCTTAAGACCTACCTCTATGACCGAGATTTACGTCATATGACTCAATATCTCCATTTGTGGATCTGTATCGTACTTTGTTTTGTGATCATCCTGTGAAGCGCCTTGGGATGTTTCATTCTGTTAAATGCTCTGCTAATATACATTGTTGTTGTAAGTTTAATTGTGACAGTCTTGTTGCCTTAATTCGCTTGCTTTCTTGAGGTCATGCAGCTAATTTTTCTCCTCCTCCCATATGTATGAGATAATGGAGATTGCAGTGATCATGATCTGCCACCTTTGGCAGTGGGCCCTGGTAGTAATGACCCCTGAAGAGCCACAGAGAAACTCTTGCAGTTCCAGGAATTCATCCACCAGCTGCTTCTTTGTCTTGTCTGCAGATCAGGCTTTGCCAACGTGTTGTGTACTCATCCTGAATGCTCCTAATTTCTGAAGAGCACAGCTGCCTGCATAACCTATACAGTGGCTTATCAACTTACATCAGTGGTGTGAAATTAACACTGTTCCAGGTGCATCAGGATTGGCCATTCTACCTAAAGTAGCCAAAAATTCCTGTTTCACACATTCCATGAGAATTCTGTTTCATTCCTGAATGTTAGAAAAAAATGAGGGAATTAGCTGTGATTGCCAACTTGTAAGCTTACTTGCTTGATGGATTATCTAATGGCATATTTACAATGTCTCAGAAGAGTGTGTACCATAAATTAGTCTCTCTCTTTTTCCTCCTTTTTACTTTTAAAATCACCTGTTGGTTGCACTGACTTGGCTGTGGAAGGTGTTGCAATTTTAGAATCAGTGGAAATGTGGGCTTTAGCTTACTAAAACCAACTTGGAGAATCTAACTTATTTAACTGGCACTTGTTCCCAGGTGACAAAGGGAGACTTGCTGTCTCTCCCTTCTGTTGTGCTTCTAAAATATAAAGACAATTTTGGCATGACTTGCACCCGTCTGGTATTTACATACGAACATACGAGTTAGGAGCAGGAGCAGGCCACTTGGCCCCTCGAGCCTGCTTCGCCATTCAATAAGATCATGGCTGATGGGAATATAGCCCCAACCCCACATTGCTGCCTACCCCCTTGTTAATCAAGAATCTATCTACCTCTGCCTTAAGAATATTCAAAGACTCCTTCCACCGCCTTTTGTGGAAGAGAGTTGCAAAGACACGCAACCTTCTGAGAGAAAATAATTCTCCTCATCTCCATCTTAAATGAGTGACCCCTTATTTTTAAACAGTGACTCTTAATTCTAGATTCTCCCACAAGAGGAAACATCCTCTCCACATCCACCCTGTCAAGATCCCTCAGGATCTTAAAGGTTTCAATGAAGTCGCCTCTTACTCTTCTAAATTCCAATGGATACAAGCCTAACCTGTCCAGCCTTTCCTCATAGGACAATCCACCCATTCCTGATATTATTCTAGTAAAACTTCTCTGAGCTGCTTCTAACAGATTTACATCTTTAAGTAAGGAGACCAGTACTGTACACAATACTCCAGATGTGGTCTCACCAATGCCCTGTACAACTGAAGCATGACCTCCCTACTTTTGTAATCAGTGCCTCTCGCAATAAATGGTAACATTCTATTAGTTTTCCTAATTACCTGCTGTGCCTGCATACTAACCTTTTGTGATTCATAAAATTGTGGCTTGTACCACATTTTGATTGTTCACTTTCTGCAGGCCAGTACATGGAGCAGGATATTACTTTACATTATGAATTCTATTCGGATACTTCCATTCACAACTCCATGCAAAGAATCAATGAAAGATTTATAAAATAAGTTGAAGCTACCATTTATTTTAGTTTGTTTCCTCTGCTCTGTGAAGTCCAAGTTCCCCACACAGTCGGGAGCCACCAGCTGGGAGACCTATGAGTGAAGGGTTGGGTAAGGACAATATACAAGTTTACCCTGACAGTAAACTGATTTGACTTTAGAATCCAGTAATAGGCTGCAGGTAACGTTTCTATTTAGAATAAACTTGAATGATGTATTTGAACTGCACTGTCAAGTCAAGGAAGAACAGTTGTGATGATGCTAAACATTTTAATTCTATGCAGCGTGAAGTACGTAGGGGTACTGGACCAGGCAGACGTTGGCCAGAAATCTTTTGATTGCTAATTGTCATTTCATTTGATTCCTCGGAAAATTCTGATTTGTGTGCGCAATATTTGCTTGTATAGCTTCTGATCATTCATGATGGGAATGTGTGACTGTCATTTTGGTTTGCTTTGCTTTGTAATTTCTTGCTGTAATGGGGGCTGTTTCCTGCGCGTGCAAGTCCAAAATAATCGAGTTAACATGGGAAGAACCCCCATCCCCCAAAAAATTAAAATATTTTTAACGTAGAAATGTAACCTTTTTATGTGCTTTTCGTGAGGTACAAACACATCATATTAAAAGTACCGTCTGCCCAAACTTAGCTTTTAAGCGTTTTTTTTTAAGATTGAGAATGTAATGGCTTCAATTTGTGTTCTCCGAGAGAATTGCAATTTCGTTTTGTAGGGGTTGGTTGATGAAAATAGCAGTTGGTACTTTTCAATCATGTAACAGCAGCAAAATTCAAACAATGGAGATTGCGACAAAGAAGTAATAGTGATCGGTGGAAAATTGATGAGTAGACAGTTTAAAAGGCATTGGTGCATGATCTGATGTGTGATTTTTTTTTTGGGTTTCGGAATCCACAATGCACAAATGATTGATGTTGGGTCCCTAAGACTCACACCTTATATTTTAAATTTGCATTTTCCTTTTTTTTTTAAAAAAAATGCTGACATTCTAAGTTGCTACACCACAGTTCAGAGGACATAAGGTGAACAGTGTCACTTCTATAGCGTATTGCTTTTTTAGGTTAATATTTGTATTTACATCTTTTACCTTTTTGAGTTCTCATCCAGTATCACTGGTATCACTAGTTGAGATAACCAAAGAATCTAATCCGAACCTTCTGCCAATGCTGCTGTCAAAAGGCTAAATTACTACTATACCTCTCTGCCAGTGCAAAGCGCTTCCTCAAAACCGCACAGCACGAAATGAGGAACATGCCATGTGGGGAAGCTTTTTTTTTAAATTCGTTGTCAGGAAGCAGATATTGCTGGCAAGGCCAACATTTATTGCCCATCCCCGCTTACCCTCAAGAAGGTGATGATGTGTACTATTCTTGAACTGCTACCATCCATAGGATGAAGAAACTGTGGTGGTGTTGCCAGCATGTTGGCACAGTAATGATGAAGGTTGCATAACAAGAACAAAAATACCTGGAAAAACTCAGCAGGTCCGACAGCATCTGCGGAGAGGAACACAGTTAATGTTTCGAGTCCGTATGACTTTTCAACAGAACTAAGGAAAAATAGGAAGGTTGCATCTTGCCACTTGTTAACAGTGTGCAATTGCATTATATTCACTACAGTTCTGTCATGTTTTCTTTGTTTTCTACATTAGGGGAAACATTAAATGAAGGGGAGATGGTGGCAAAGTGGTAATGTTACTGCAGAGGCCCAGACTGAGGCTCTGGTAGTCCATGGCAACTGGTGAATTTTAAATTCAATTAATAAAATCTGGAATTAATAATTAGTAATGGTGACCATGAAGCTGTCATAGATTGTTGTAAAAACCCATCTGGTTCACCAGTGTCCTTTAAGGAAGGAAATCTGTGATCCTTACCTGGTTTGGCATACATGTGACTCCAGACCCACAGCAATGTGGTTGATTCTTAACTGCCTTTGCAATGGTCTAGCAAACCATTCAGTTTAAGGGCAATTAGGGATAGGCAACAAATGATGGCTTTGTCACTGACACCCACTCCCATGAAAGAATAAATAAAAAAAAGAATGAAAATGATTTCCAGGAATTGAAACAAGTGGCCTTTGGGATATTTTGGCGAGCTGTTCTGCAGTAAATAACTCAAACCTTAAACTGAATTGAGACCAGTGTTTTGAAATCACTCTAGTTTGTATTTTATGTACTTGTTTTATTTACAAAGATACAGAATCTCCATCAGTCATGCATTAACTTTGATTGAGAAACTAAATAAACTGTAGCGAGAACTTCATTAGTGACCCCCTGTGACAGCTGATAAAAGGCATGTCTGCTCAGCCCAAGGGCAGTATTACCTCTAGTTTTTTCTCCTTATAGGAAGTGCTTGACCTTCATGCAGTGAATTAAATGGAGGAGGGAAGGAAGAGAGAGCACAAGCCAATCTTGTGGTTGAATTTATCACTGATTTAGATAAGTTCTGATTTAGTTCCTCAGGCCTGCGGAGTTAGTTGGGGCACTCTGATACACTTCAGATTCCCTAGACTTGGGAAAGGTAGTGGGGCTGGAGTGTATCAAGTCGGGTCCTCCTCTTCTTGGACAGTTCCTCAGGATTGAGGGTGATTTGCTTCCACTCCGGCACTATGGGTTCTGAAATGGCTAATGGTAGCTATCCATTGGCCCTGCTGGGAAATGTGGTGAAGACAGGATTGCTGGATAGCTCACCAGTGCTTGCAGTATAAATATATAAGAAAATTCTTGAAAGACAGCTACTTAGCTGAAATATTGAAGTCTTCTGGCCCATCGTTGAGTTGTAGTCCAGTGCTGGTCATGGTCTGCATTACAGCAGAAGAAAGAATTGGCTGAAAATAGAGATTTACTTGTATCTCTGACAATTAACTAGAGTGGCAGGTGTTAGCTCAAGGTTATCACAATCCTTTCGATTTCTTTCCACTTGATATAACTTAGAAGACCCCACTGAACACTTAGAATCCTAAACAAAAACAGAATTACCTGGAAAAACTCAGCAGGTTTGGCAGCCTCGGCGGAGAAGAAAAGAGTTGACTTTTCGAGTCCTCATGACCCTTCGACAGAACTTGAGTGAATCCAAGAAAGGGGTGAAATATAAGCTGGTTTAAGGTGTTTGGGTGGGGGGAGAGAAGTGGAGGGGGGTGGTGTGGTTGTAGGGACAAACAAGCAGTGATAGAAGCAGATCATCAAAAGATGTCACAGACAAAAGAACACATAGATGTTAAAGTTGGTGATATTATCTAAACGAATGTGCTAATTAAGAATGGATGGTAGGGCACTCAAGGTATAGCTCTAGTGGGGGTGGGGGGAGCATAAAAGATTTAAAAATATTTAAAAATACTTAAAGAATCCTCTTGGAAAGGTATGTTCAGTACTTTTAGAAGAAAATAGCAATTACTTCTGATTTGTCCAGTCCAGCATTTAGAATGGTTCAACTAATCCAGCAATATGTCAGCAGTCCTACTGTTGAGCATTGCTTAATATATGTGGTTGAGAATATGCTGCCTAGCTCTTACACTGGCCAGAAAAAGCAAACTAAATTCTGACCAGGCCCATCAATATTCCCTTCACATTCAAAGTAAGGGTGTACAATGATTTTCTTTTGGCCTTAAGAAAATAGTTGAAATGATGGGAATGATTTCTGTTTTGTTATTAATTGCACCAGTCAGAAATTGTTTCAGTTGAACTTCTGTTATCTGGAGTATAGCTTTCACCGGTACAGGAATGCAAGTCATGATGTGATATTTGTTACAACTGCTAACAGCAGCAATGTTCATCGATTGAATAGGAAGAATAATCATCCATGTCGCAAACCCAGTGTAAGTAAATCCTTTAAAACCTAACAGTATATAGAAAGTACTTGTTCCAAATAGCCAAATTACCGTACGTTTTGCAAGGTGATTTCAGGCACTAAATATGTTTGACTGCTGTCAAGAAGTATCCAACTTACAAACAGTATTGTTTCCTTTTATTACTTAAGTACTTTGTTCTTAAGCACTATTTGTCACTATCAGAGTATTTGAAGGATGAATCAAGGTTTGCTATTGAAGTTAGTGTCCCCTCAGTTAAGCTTTATCATGTCCACGTAGGAGCAGCAAGTCTCTTGCACTGGGAGAAGATAATTTTCTAAAATGTAAGGGTAATTGCCAGTGTAGAATTCTGCTGCAGTGACTTAATGTTGGATTTTTGCACTTACATAAGTATCGATTTAAAAGAAAACTCTCCACTGGCTCCCACCAACATCACCCCCATCCTCCAACAGGTACTCTTCTTGTGTTTCGCATACATCTTAGTATTTTCTCTTCTTTACATATATGTATTATTTCCTGGCCAAGCAACTGGGAAGACAATGTGTTACTCGGCCTTGAGCCAGAAGAGAGTGCATGAGCGCAGAGACAGTCTGAGCATTTTATTCTCAATTCCCTCTGTTACTTTTTCTAACTGATGCTGTGTGAGGCAATGCACCACAGAAGGACCTCTTTAGCTTCTGCTGACATTCAAGACTCTCTTTAAATCACGTACCTCAAAATGTGTAATATAATGTGCATAGTTCATTTATAGTAATCTGTTTCTAAGTAAAAACCTATAGTAACAATTCCAGTCAAATGACTGGTTAATTCTTCAAGTTCTAAGGCACTTTACTACCTTGTCCCTGATGTTACAGTACTGCATGTAATACTTAGAAAAATTGAAAGCCGTATTATGTGCCCTATAGAGAGTAATAGCCGGCACTCTATACAGTTTAATCTTGTGGGTTATTTTGAGTATCAGATGCTCAGATTTAATTGCAGTTGGTTTGTGACGTCATCAGAACCACACAAATGAATGCTGTGTAACTCACTATTATCCTCCATGTATGTGCCTTCTGAAGTGATTTCTGAGAATTTATGTGGGTGGCCTTTGCTTATGATGAGAAGACTTTTTTTTTAAACTGATGCCAGTTGCAGGTTTTTTTCACATTACAAATGCCTTGTAACATACCTGTCAACAACAAGTTCATGCACATTAATCAAACTGCAGACAAATGGCTGTGCTGTGATGCTGCCTTACAATAATTCAGACTAAGCAGTTGGTTGACCCTTTGAGACTGAAAGGGGATTTAAATGAACCTTTCTGTAACGTCTGCAGTGGAGAGAATTATCTAAAATGAAAATGCTGAATCAGCTAGGTGCTAACCAAACTAACTGGGAAAATAGTGGATGAAAATATATTACAATCAAACTTGGCGTAAACCATAAGAACATAACATAAGAAATAAGAACAGGAGTAGACCATTTGGCTCCTTGAGCCTGCTCCGCCATTCAATAAGGTCATGGCTGATCATCTTTTGTTTTGATTTCCACATTCCCATCTAGCCCTGATAACCTTTGATTCCCTTGCCTAACAATCTATCTACCGCTGCCTTAAAAATACTCAATACCACCTCCTTTTGAGGCATAGAATTCCAAAGTCACAACACTCTGAGAGAAAAAATTTCCCCTCATCTCAGTCCTAAAAGGGTGACCCCTAATTTTAAAACAGTGCCCCCTATTTCTGGACTCACCCACAAGAGGAAACATCCTATCAACGTCCACCTTGTCAAGGCCATTCAGGTTCTTGCACACTTCAATCAAATCACCCCTCACTCTTCTGAACTCCAGTGGAAACAAGCCCAGTCAACTCACTCATTCCAGGTATCAATCTAGTCAACCTCCTTTGAACCGCCTCCAATGCATTTACATCCTTCCTTAGATAAGGAGACCAAAACTGTGCACAGTATTCGAGGTGCAGTCTCACCAATGCCCTGTATAACTAAAGCATAACAACCTTACTTTTATGTTCAGTCCCTCTCGTAATAAAGGATAGCATTTCGTTAGTCGCCTTAATTACTTGCTGTACCGGCATTCATGTACATGTGACTCATATACTAGAATGCCTATGCAGCAGTTCTCCATTTAAATAATACTCTGCTTTTTTTGTTCTTCCTGCGAAAGTGAACAACTTTACATTTTCCCACATTAAAGTCCATTTGCCAGATCTTTGCCCACTCACTCAACCTATCTATCCATCTGCAACCTCCTCATGTCCTCTTCACAACATACTTTCCTACCTATCCTTGTGTCATCTGCAAATTTAGCTACTATGTCTTTACTCCCCTCATCTAAGTCATTGATGTAAATTGTAAAAGGTTGAGGCCCCAGTACAGAGCCCTGTGGGACTCCATTTGTCACATCCTACCAATCAGAAAAAGACCCATTTATGCATACTCTGTTTTCTGCTAGCCAGCCAATCTTCTATCCATGCTGATATGTTACCCACTACACCATGCACTTTTATTTTCCATAATAATCTTTGTGGCACCTTATCAAATGCCTTCTGGAAATCCAAGTATAGTAAGTCTACAGGCTCCCCTTTATCCATTGCGCATGTTACAACTTCCCCATGGCAGACATCAAGCTAACTGGCCTTTAGTTTCCTGTTTCCTGTCTCCCTCCCTCCTTTAAATAGAGGGGTTAGATTTTCTACTTTTCAATCTGATGGAACCTTTCCAGAATCTAGCGAATTTTGGAAAATTAACACCAGTGCATCAACTACCTCATTAGCCACCTCTTTTAAGACCCTAGAACATAGTCCATTGGGAACCGGAGACTTGCCAGCCTGCAGCTCCATCAATTTGCTCAGTTTCCCTAGTGATTTCAATTTCACCAAGTTCCTTTCTCCCGTTCACTTCTTGATTTGCAGCTATTACTGGAATGTTTTTTGTATTCTCTATAGTGAAGACAGAAGCAAAATATTTGTTCATTTCTTCTGCCATTTCCTTATTATCTATTAACTCCCCACTGTCACTCTCTAGAGGACCAACACTCATTTTACTTACTCTTTGCCTTTTAAAATACTTGTCAAAACTCTTGCTATCTGTTTTTACATTTCTAGTTAGCTTTCTTTCATACTTTAATTTCTTTCTCCTGATTAACCTTTGTCATTCTCTGTTGTTCCTTATATTCTGACCAATCATCTGTCTTGCCATTCATCCTTGCTGAGTTGTATGCTTTTTCCTTAAGTTTGATGCTTTCCTTAACATCTTTAATTATCCACGGTCCTCCCCTTTAGAATTTTTCTTTATGGTAGGAATGTACTTATTCTGAATACTCTGAAATATCCCCTTAAATGTCTGCCATTGCTTCTCTATTGATCTATCCTCTAGCCTAATTTCCCAGTTCACTTCAGCTAGCTCAGCTTTGATCCCCACATAGTTGCCTTTATTTTAGTTTAAGATACTAGTCTTAGACCCGCTCTTCTCCCTTTCAAACTGGATATATAATTCAATTATATTATTGTCGCCGCTACCTAGGGATGCCTTTACTCTGAGGTCATTAATTAATTCTGTCACGTTACACAATACCAAATCTAACATAGCCTGCTCCCTGATAGTTTCTGAGAGCAACATGTTCCGGAACCAATCTCGAAAGCATTCTAAGAACTCCTCATCCAGGCTCTATTGCCAATCTGATTTTTCCAGTTTGTTTTGATTAAAATCACCCATGATTATTGCAGTCTCTTTATCTCAAGCACACAATATTTTCTCTTGACTACTTTGTCCTACTCTGTGGCTGCTGTTAGGGGGCCTATAGAGCACGCCCACTAATGACCTCTTTCTCCTACTATTTCTCATCTCCACCCAAACCAATTCTACTTCTAACTATTGCTCCAATGCCCTCTTTGGTTAACAGTGTTACCCCTCCACCTTTACCTAGCTACCTATTCTTCTTGAATGCCATGTACCCTTCAACATTAAGGACCCAACCTTTGCCGTTCTGCAGCCACATCTTCGTAATTGCTATCAGATCATATTTATTTACTTCAATGTGGGCCATCAATTCATTTACTTTGTTCTGAATGCTATGTGCATTCAGATAGAGAGCCTTCAGTTTTGTCTTTTTGTTACCTTTGTATTATCTAGTCTTGACTGTTAACGTGTTCTTAGTTTTTTTCTCTGTCCTTTCCTGCCATTCTCTGACCCTCATTTCTCATATTACTATTTTGTTCTCCTGTCTTGACTCTACACCTTGAATTGCTACCTCTACCCAAACTTGATCCCTCATCCCTCTTGTTTAGTCTAAAGTCAAATTAAACATTTTGGGTTTAAGTGTTTCACTTGCTTATATATTTTATAAAAAGCTAATGCTTGAATACTAATTAAATTTGGTATCAACTCGCCACTCTTGATTTAATATTCCTTCCTGCCCATTTGCACCTTCAATGATGCATTGGCCCTTTAGCTAATTTCTTAATAATCAAATTGAAGATTGGATGAAGTCTTCACTTCTGCAAATCTGTACAATTGTTTCAACATGCAAGCTGAAGTAAATTTCAAATGTCCTTTCCAACTTAATAAGTATACGGAATTCATGAGCCAATTCTCTTACTTGGATTGTTTTGCTTTGTGCTTTGATGAGTTCCATTCTTGCAGTTTGTGCCACTGATATCATAGTCATTATTTGTTTCATGAAGTAGCTGAAGCTGTAATTGAGTTTTAAAGTTTGCACTTTTAAACCTTTGATATTTAGAACAGACTAATTTGGAGTCCTTCCCTCAAAGAACAAAATATTCTTTGTGTGCAATTAATGTCTTATATATAATGCATCACAAGTTAAATTGCATATTATATGGTTAGGTGGCACAACAGACCAAGCTTTTCTAATTGGCTTGGATCACTACAATCTGTCAAAATAACAATACTGACTTGCTGGTTAGGAGAGAGGATCCTGAACAAAGCTGATCAATCATTCAAAATTTTTTCCACTAACAACATGTGCCTCAGAAAGGACGAGGAACTCTAACTTATATAGTGCCTTGCACATCTTCGGATTGTTCCAAACCATTTTGCTGCTAGTGGTCAATTTTTGAAGTGTAGGTATTGTTGTTATGCAAAAAAAAAATGACAATCAGCTTGTGCACAGCAAGATCCAAAATAGATCATGAAATAAATAGCCAGTTCAGTTTTTTTTATAGTTATTATTGAGAGATAAATGTTGACCAGGACAGCAGGGGATTTCCCTGATCCTCCCTTGAATACTGCCATGGGCTCTTTTATGCCCAACTCCACAGACAGTTTGGGCTTTGGTTTAGCATTTTGTTTGAAAGATGGATAATGGACTGGAAAGATGATCCAACTGAATGACCCTATTTTTTCAAACTTGTTTGAGCTGCCATCTTGATTGCCAGTTCTACTGACTATAATATATGTATAAATCATACAAATATGTAAAAGAAAATTGATTCTGGTAAAATTTGCTGAGAAAATTAGCCAATTTATGTTAGAAATATTTCCAAACAGTTTTCCCATGACTATCTCAATCCTTGGATCTGCATTCTGAGCTTCCATTGTGAACATGGTTTTTATCTGAGTGAAGGAACTCAACCAATAGTGTCTCCAAAAATGTAGCAATGTTTATGCACATGTGCCACAGGAACAGGGAGAGCGGTACCAGAATTAAAATTAAGTCTGGAACTTCTCTGATCGACATGGTATGGGACAGGAGTGTGGCTTATAAACACTTTGGGAATGACCAGTTTTGTTTTCGTAAAGCAAAGTATAATCAAGGTGCTTCAAATGCACAACCAGAGAACCTGATTATAATCATACAGAATGAGGCCATTCAACCCATCGTGTCTGCACCAGCTCTCAGAAAAGGGTTATTAATTAGTTCCATTCCTTGTATTCCAACGTATTCCCCACTTTCTCCTCGGTATGGCCCTCATCTCTGCTCCTTGGACTGAGGATATGGTAGACTGCTGGTTCATCACCAGATCTGACTGGATCACATAATGTATCATTGGCTCTTCCTCTCCTCTACCAAATCTACTTGTGATTTGAGAATCATCCTCGAATGCAGAGATAACTCCGGGCTTCTTTTCTCTACTGCAACCCACCTTCTTCAAAACATCATTTCCCCTGCCTCCAACAATAAGTGAGAGGAGTCTCATGGACTCTTTTGTTACCAAGATCGAGACCATTGTTCACCTGCCCCGCCACTCCCTTTCCTTCTCCATTCCCACTGGCTAGTCTTTCTCTAAAATTCCCTGCTGCTCTCGTCCTGAACTCATGTTTTTTCTCTTTCTCTGCTATCTACTTTCATGCTCTCTCTGGGGTCACCTTGTCCATGAGACCCACTTTTTACTCCCTCACACTATTTCTGCTCAAGGCTGTGCCTGCTGTCGCCACGGCCTCTGGAATTCCTTCCCTAAATTTCTCCACCTCTCAGCCTCTCTTTCCTCCTTTTTAAGATGCTTGTAAAATCTACCTCTTTCACCAAACTTTTGGTCATCTGGCCTGATATCTCCATATGTGGCTCAGTGTCAAATTATGTTTGTTTATGCTTGGAGTGCTTGGGAAGTTCTATGTGAATGCAAATTGTTGTTAAGAGCCAGTTGATACTGTGACAGGTGCAGAAAGCTGAATGGACAGCTTCAAACATGCAATTCTGAGAGAGATGGGCACAGATTTGATAGGTGCCAACATTGACCTATGTTGGCTTCCGTTAAGCTATGCCTCAATTTTGAAATTCACACCTTGTTTTCAAATCCCTCCATGGCCTAGCCCCAGCCCTACAACCCTTTGAAATATCTGCTCCGATTCTGGCCTCATTCCTGATTTTAATCGCCCATGATTGGCAGACGTGCCTTTAGTCGCTCAGGGTTTAAGATTGGAACTCCATCCTGAGCATGGAACCATGAAAACATTGTTCAATACTACTCTGGGGAGATTTGGAACAATGTGTAGGAGATCAGCCATTAGTTTATTTTTGCTTAATGGTCTATGCATTCGTTGGTATGTAACGAGGATGGTGTGGGTATAACATATCTAACCTGACATGCAATCCTTAGGCAACAATAAAAAGGAAAAATTGTTAATCCATTAGTAGCACCTTAAAGCTACTATGAAATCTATTTTTACAATCAAACATGGAATACCTTGATATTGATAATGAAACCTAAAAAATTAGCAGATTATCTCTGGTAAAAGGACACCTGCAATAACGCACAAAATAATGTTTGTTACATTGTAAGTAGCCCTGGAATGTTGTTTCCAGCTGTAACGTTTCTGTATTATACCTTCCTTTGTATCATAGGAAAATATTATTCTGTTACAGTTATCTCTTATAGTCTTTAATCAATATAATTTTTGCATTATTAGCTGTTATTATAATTTTTTGAGAGCATAATGTATTTTTTTTTAAACAGAGATTGTAAGCCAAAGGCAACAATTTTAATTTTGTTTAGATGACCTTCATCAGCCACTAAATCTCCTTTTATAGTTTGTTGTGTTTGAAGCCAGAGATTTAAATTACAGATATATTACTCACTCATAGCCATTCCAAACTCTGGACGATTTTGCCACTGTTGCAAAATAATGAAGATAAATTACTGTTATATTCAGTTGGTATTCCCCTAAATCAACTGTTATGATCCCCGTGGAGGAACTGTAAATCAAAATAACTAAATTCACTGAAAGGCCCCCAAATGAAGAAATTGCCAACAAGATTGCACTTTCTGTAGCTTTTACTTTAACATGAATCAGAACCAGTGCAAGTTAAACATGAATTAACAGGCAGCTGATACCCTTCAAATAGAAGGATAAATTTCACTTTAATTATCAATGCAATACACAACCACAAGCACCCGCATCACTCCCCACAGACATGTGGCACCGCGTAGCTGCACAGTTCCACAATATTATGATCTCAGCTGATGTTATTGCTGGACAAGTCAGACCCTTGAATGAAACCTGGCCTGATAGACCATTATTTTTTAAAATATAATTTTAAACCGTAGCGGGTACTTGCTGAAACAGATTCACGGGAGTCTGCTGTTGACTTTTTAACAAAATGATAAAACATTTATTAAACAAGGAACATTAACTATGTTACACTAGACAAGTAGGTTGGAAAGATTTCAACACAGACACCAAGAAAAAAATGATCCAAACTACCCTTACAAACCCAATACTCCAGTGAAGAGGTACCACTATTTCCACACCAAAGCTAAAGCTGGTTCAGTTGCAAAAAGGTTTCTTTTCCAGTAGACTTCTGAACATGCACTAGAAGTCCTTCCACAATTGGTATCGCCCTTGAGATATCCAGAAAACTCCCTCTAAATTCACTATTAGATTAACTTTAAAGCAATATTTAACAGTCTGGCATCATTTCCATCTAGAGAGAGTCTCAGATCTTTTCTGTCTTCACTCTGTGGTATACATACCAACTGAACCTAAAAACTGTTCTTTCTTGTCTCTCCTTGTATTTCTGTAGGTCTCTCTCTGATCCCCTGTTGCTAGTCAACAGCACAGTTTTTTTAATACTTTTTTTTGTTTTAATTTCCTTAAACTACTAATCCTTTGGTAACCTATCTCTTCTCCTGGAGTTGTAAAACCTCATTAAAGCTGCATATGGCCCCATCTGACAAAAACTATAAATGGAAACCAAATCAAGGTTTCACCTTTCTTAACACACACACAAAAAAGAACATAAATTAAATTTAAAGCTATATCTTGTTCCTAACACCCACAAATACAAATATAACTTCAAACTATCTCTAGTTCCTAACAATTTGCTATTCTTTATTCACAACAGGGTAGGTCAGGAGTCCTATCTGACAACAGCTTCCGCCTTTGTGTTTCACATACACGATTATCATCAGCAAAGCGCAATTCAATGAACTCTCTCTCCCTTGGGTCACAACAGTCCTGATAGTATAGCTTTCCTGAGTTCCTTTTCAACCAACTAAACAGTACTACCACACTCACAGTTTGGCAACTTCTGGGAAAGCACCCAGCTCTTTTGTGTCTCTAAGCTATTCACACAGCTTTCCAAGTTTTAGACCTTTTTAGCCAGCTCTCTCAATGCCTCCAAGAGCCTCTCTCAATGCCTTGTCAAGGACAACTAAGGATGGGCAAAAAATGCTGGCCCAGCGAGCGAAGCCTACATCCCATGAATGAATAATTAAAAAAAAAAGCTCCTGTCTCCTTTTCTACCAAACAGAAAAACTGACCTATTCCTGAGAGTGATTTGCTGCTTCTCACAAAAATTCTCTGTGTTTGTCTTTCTGTCTCTGCTTTATCTTTGTGTCTGCTGATTGCCTTTACACTCCAGCTCTCCTGCTTGTAGTCCTTTGTGTCTGCCAGCCACACAACTTCTTTCTTAACTTCCTTCCTGGTGGTACTGCTTCCAGGTCAAGGGTCGCCAGCTCACATGGACCAGTGTTCTTTCTTATCCAAGGAGATTAGAATTGATCCCTTTGCAATTGATGCAAATTCTTAAAATCCCTTCACAAATATTCTTAAAAGCAATTACAGATTCCACAGATATTTTGAAGAGCTTACAAATTTTCCTTACAGTACTGTTTCCAGGTCAAAGGTCATATGTGAATTCAGCACTATTGCTCCAATTGAATAAAATCACAGTATCTCTCAGTGCAGAAGAGGCCCTTTGGCCCATTGAGTTTGCACGAACACGTGAGAAATACCTGACCTACCCACCGAATCCCATTTACCAGCACTTGGCCCATATCCTTGAATGTTATGCTGTGCCAAGTGCTCATCCAGGTACTTTTTAAAGGATGTGAGGCAACCTGCCTCCACCACCCTCCCTTTCTTTTAATCCAGCTAACCCTTAGAAATTGTCATTTTGTTCTTGAACGTCTGCTTTTCTCTTGATTTGTAGTTTATTGTGTCTTATTTTCTTGACTTTTATTACTAGTTCTATCATTTCTTTCCAGCGGTGGGAAGTGTGGGCATCAGTTGGTGCATGATCTAGCCAGGCTTGTAAGCAGTTTTTGCATGGTGGGGAGGCAGGAGGTGGTTATGAAGAGATCTAGCTGAATTTTGGTTGATGGATGAATTCAGACGACAAGGAAAGCAATGCAAAGGTGGAGTCGCTTCATTTCAGTGTCATTCACACTTGCAGATGAAATGCCGTGCTGTGTCTCTAATGTTTGCCCACATACTCTTGGTGCTATAAGTGGCAGTCTTTCATCTCATAAGACATGTGGTCAGCTTTGTGTTAAGGATCACTAGCTGTGGCACGGGAGCCCCAACTGGCACGACAGCCTCTTCTGCATTTGCTGCAAAGGAAATCAGCTAGAAAGAGTATGATTCACTGGCCTCTGTTTTCTCTGGGCTGTCTTCACAGCAAGCTGAGGTTTTCGTTTCTGCTCGCTTCTATCAATGGCCTTCAAAACTGTCAGCCTCCAGAGTTCAAGGCTGTCAGCGGCTGTCTCCCCATTCTCAGTGTCAATATTTGCTGCCATCTTATCGTGCTTGCAGGTGTCCTTGTGGAGTTATGGACTCCCAAGAGGTCATGAACAGTGGCTAGATCAACATACAGAAGGTGCAGCTTTTGCAATGTGCGTGTGTTGATTTCAGCATCAAGTGACAGATTGCTGGTGATTGTGGTACCTAAATATATGAAACTATTAACAGCCCCCAGCTTCACATTGTCAATGCTGATAGATGGCGGTGTGGCAACATCTTGGACCAAGACAGTTGGCATCTTGATGCTGATGGTCAAACCAAACTTTGTACAGTCTATTCATTTGCTGTTGCAGGCATTCCTCAGTATGGAACGTTAGTGTGGTATCTTCAGCATAGAGAATTCTCTGATGAGGGTTTGGTGTGTCTTAGTGCTGTTGCATCTCCTTTTGCTTCCCCCAGTGCCCGTTGTACCCCTTCCACCTTGCACCGCAGCCTATCTGCTATTTGCTGTGCCATATCCTGTCAGTTTCACTCACATCCTCCCGTCTCTGGTCCAGCTGCTTCCCATGCAATCTATTACTTGTGACCCACCCCCAAGCATATCTTGTTCATTCCTGAATCCCTCATCTCCTTCACCAAAACAGATGCAAAATACTGCAGATGCTGGAAATTTGAAATAGAAACAAAATGCTGGAAATACTCAGTAGGTCATACAGTCACAGATGCTTCTCTGGCTTGCTGAGTATTTCCAGCATTTCCTTGTTCACCCCAAAATAGGGGTGCACAGGGGTCTGGCGGAAAGGAGATTAGTTGCGATGGTCTGATTATCATGGTGTGAGACAGGCTTGATTGACCATCTTATCTTTCCCTGGCTGTCCAGCTTGCCCCACCTTCTGATGAGGTGGGACTGAGGAGGATGCAGCCACTCGCTCCACAAGTGAAACATGAGGAACAGCTCAAATTGTGACTGCCCATCCAAACCAGGCCATCGGCCACATACTGAACTTATGCCCTGAGAGATCCATTCCTGCTGGCATTACAATTCACACTGTGTCAGCTAAGGATGTAGAATTGATCGTTAACCTTAACATCGCTGCTTCCCAGGCCATGGCACCTCGGTTCTCAAAGTACTTTGACTGCTGAGAATGCATTATAAGCACCCATTGCATTTCTAATTGTTACTCTGTCACTTTATTCCTATGTTTCTCAATCCACCTCAACTCCCTACCAGTGGTCCAGTGATGGGCTTGGGCCAGGATATTTGCCTCCTTGGGCCTATCCAGTATCATGAATACCACTTTCGCAGGTAAACTGACAAGCTAGCTTTCAAAATGCAATGGGTGCTTATAATGCATTCTCAGCAGCTATCGCACTTTGAGAACCATGGTGCCATGGCCTGGGAAGCAGCCAAATTGGTGTTGAGGTTAACGATCAATTCTATGTCCTTAGCTGATGCAGTGTGAATTGTGATGTCAGCAGGAATGGATCTCTCAGGGCAGAAGTTCGGTATGTGGCCGATGGCCTGGTTTGGATGGCCACAGTCACAATTTGAGCCGTTCCTCACGATTCACTAGTGGAGCAAGTGGCCACATCCTCCTCGGCCCATCCTCAAGCGCTTGAGGGTTGTCCAGATTTTCCGTGGGAGGTTGTGCACCCCTATTTATTTTTGGGGCTTCAACACTTGGATCAGTTAGCGGGTTGTGGCTGGTGATGCTTGTAGTCAACAAGGAGATGTGAAGTGTCAGGAAGGTGACAGAACCCTGCCAGTCCGAGCAGTAAAACCCCACTGGAAATGTCAAATGGTGAAGGTGAGAGATGAGGCAATTGGGGCTGTGTAAGTGGCACCAAGAAGGCAGCAGATCCTGGCCTAATGGTGGAGAAGCATCATTGGGCTGGAACTTCCTGTTGGAATGGGAAGCATGGAAACATAGGGTACAGAGGCCACAGTATGGGTAATAGGAGAACAGTAGCATGGCTTACAGGAGAAAGAATATCAATTTTGGAAGGTAACAAAAAATCACCTGACATCAAAAAAGGAAAATGAATGCCCAGATAAATTGCAGAAAGCTATAATGATAATTGGATCAAGCTGACTCACCCCATGACGCCATCAATGGTGGGAGGTATGAAACTGCACAATGATGGCCAACTCTTTATATGAGAATTCCCATTATAAATGTTTAGAGAAATGCAACAGGAAGTAAGGTTTGTGGACAGGAAGTGTATCTATAAGCATAAAAGAAAGACTTGCATTTATGTAGTGCCTTTCGTGACTTCTGGACACACAAAGGTGCTTTATAACCAATCAAGTACTTTTTATGACATAGTCGCTTTTGTAAGATGGGAAGCACGCAGCCAGTTTTTGCATAGCATGGATCCACAAATAAGAACGTGATAATGACCAAATAATCTGCTTTGGTGATGGTGGTAGAGTGATAAGTATTGGCCAGGACACCAGAGAGAAAACTCTTCACTCTTTTTAAAATAATGCCTCCTCTGCCTAAAAGGGCAGGCTGGACTTCAATTTAATGTCTCATCCAAAAGATGGCGTCTCTGACAGTGCAGTGCTCCCTCATTACTGCACTGGGTTGTCAGCCTAAATTTTGTCTCTGGAGTGAGGGGGTACCCCATTTGAAAAGTTTCTAGCCAAATGCTCAATAAAAAAGCAAGTGTGCTGAGGAGCAGGAATTCCCACACCTTTTTGATTAAACAAAAAGTGGTCCGTGACTTGACAAAAACAGCACCAATTGGTGATATCAGAGAAGTTTTAAATCACTCCTTGATTTTGATTGATTAAATAGACTGATTTGTGATGTCAGTGGGTCGTTAATTGCATTGCATTGCATTGTATTTCATTTCGGAAGAGTGAGTGCCTGAACTCTGACACTAATCCTGCCCCATGGTCCGTTGTAAATAGTTGAAGATGGAGTGTCCAGCTATCTTTACACCCCAGCTGAAAGATGACTAAAGCAACTGCAAATTTCAATCACTCTCAGCCTCCCACTTCCTAAAAAACTTAATCTTACATGGGCCATCGGACGCATTCAAGTAGCTCTCTGAGCAGTCATTTTAAGTCATTGTTGGAAAATGCACCAAGTAATTTGCTTTTAGGTGAAGGATCCAAGTATACATTGAGCAGAGTGTATCTCAGTGCCACATCCAGCAATTAAATAAAACCTGACAAATGTTGTTTACTTTTAGTCCATTAGCAACTTCTGCTACTTGTCAAGTAAAGAATTTTGATGGAGTTGTGGGCGGGGAGCGAAAGGGTAAAAACTAGTGGCATGGAAGAAGAGAAAGGAAGCTTCTGAGTCAGAATTGGAAGAGAGAGAGTTCATTGGCAGTAAAGTAACAGTTGAAAGAACAGCTGGTGGTGGTACAGAAGGGGCGCTAATGAGCAGTGATCAAGAAACAAAGGATGCAGCTTGAAACATATGTTAGGAAATATTTCTCCAAATCCTGTGGGCAAGGTTGTGGAGGGCCTTAATTGAATTGAATTTTGAAGTTGATTTTCTAATGCATTTGTAAGTCATTGGAGCTGGGCAAAATTGGGCTTGATGGCTGTGGTGTCTTTGTGGGCAGAGAAACTGGGCTGCAGAGATTTGAATGAATCCGCTGCATACTTCAGCATGAATCTCACACACAGTCCAAAGAAAGATCAGCCCTTGTGCACCTAGGTGTACAACACATTGAAGTAGATCAGTTAGGATTTGTCTCAAGAGTAACTTGCAAAGAACTGTACTCTTATTGAAGAAACAACAGAATGCTCTTTGGCAAGCAGCGCTGTTGCACAGGACAATGTCTAAGCTA
Source organism: Carcharodon carcharias (assembly GCF_017639515.1). NCBI lineage: Eukaryota > Metazoa > Chordata > Chondrichthyes > Lamniformes > Lamnidae > Carcharodon > Carcharodon carcharias. The sequence goes on along the minus strand of NC_054469.1, from coordinate 38,324,684 downwards.
AAAACGGTGTCCTACAGGACCCTCCTCTTCTGGTGTGTTTCAATAGCTGGGATGGATTGTGTCTTCTAACATTTAAAGAAGAACTTTGGGACTCCATCCTGAGCCATACAAAATGTTTACGCAATGGTTCAAGGTGTTGGATAGTGGTAAACCTGCCAGTGGCACAATATCATCTACAAGAAGGGGCCCCTCAATATATTGTCAATATAATGAATCCCATGCTCCAGTTTTTATAATCTCATGTAGAACATTGCCACTTGTCAAAGTAGACAACTCAATTGCAAAGCTGTTGTAACAAAAGAAATGTAATATGCTAAGAAATCGCTTTCATATAGAAGAACAGTTAATGGTATTTTTCAAGAGCAAAGTGGATTTCTGTAATGTACCAGTATTCTGCTGTGGCTTTCTGTCAAGTTAGAGTTTTTTTTTTGGTTCAGTGCTTCTAGTTACCCCTAAAGCTGGGATCATGTTTCCTTTGACTAAGATATATTCTTTCCTGCCCAAGTTCATTATTAGCAGACCCAGCAATTATAATGAGGACCTCTTACTCTGTGCACGAACTACAGGAATGTATTGGATGCTGTCATGTAATTCTCCTCTGTTTGAATGTATAATCAGTCGATTTTCAATTGGTCTGAGACTGTCTCTAATTCAACAGATGGCTTATTTAAATAGAACAGGTAAATGAACAGTGTACTGTATAAAACAGTGAATCACACTTTCACTGTTTGCATTGGAACACAAAATAATAAAAACTGCCACTCACTTTCTCTTTGTCAAATAGATGCTCACTTGTAGCACTGAAATACAGTGTGGTTTCAAAACTACCCTAGTTTCTCTGTCCGTGGAATAATCTTAAATGCAGTGTTCTGCTGATTGGAAAGTTGAAATGAGCTCTCAGGACAGCAAGCTTCCTGTAAGAACATGATCTGAGCCATTGGATATTAAATGTATAACCAATCTTTGAGAGTAGCATATAATTGCCAAACAATGTGAAATCTGTGGACAACAGCCACCGTTGAACTTGCTATTTTTTCCCTACCATTTTGCACCCGACTACAGGCAGCCTGTCTGGTCTCTGGACTTGTGGTGTTTCCGTTTAGAAATAACCCATATGATCTTGTCCTTGCATTCATCATGTGCTATTTTTAGTAGCTTTTAAAAATGTTTATTCCTGGGATGCATGTGACATTGGCAAGGTCATAGTTATTGCCGATCCATGTCAACCATGCCTCAGTTAGTAGCACTCACACCTCCTCTGAGTCGGAAGGTTGAGAGATCGAGACCGACTCTAAGGCTTGTGTACAAAAATCAAGGCTGACACTCCACTGCAATACTGAGGGAGTGCTGAACTGTCAGAGATACCATCTTCTAATTCATGTGGACGTACAAGATCTCATGGCACTATTTCAAAGAAGAGCAGGGGAGCCATCCCCAGTGTTCAAGTCAATATTTATTCCTCAATCGATATCACAAAAATAGATTATCTGAACATTATCACGTTGTTGTTTGCAGGATCTTGTGTGTAACAATGTTTCCTACATTGTAACAGTGATTACACTTCAAAGTAACTTAATTGAGTGTAAAGTGCTCTAGAATCTTAGTTTTTCTGGTGCCAAATTACCACATTTAGTAAATTCAACATGCCATGGTAGAATTTGAACTTATGATCTCTGGGCTGCTAGCCATAACTTTACTGTCTCCTACATTTTAAAAATTCAGTCCAGAACAATTAGACAATATTTGTCACACTAGATCTTGTGGTTTACACATTATGTTGCTGTCTTGGAGCATAATGTAGCATACTGCAGTCAGAAATCAATATGTATGTATGTATATAATATTATGTGTGTGTGTGTGTGTGTAAAGCTGTGTAAGTTGGCCTTTGAAGCCACAAAATCTTTTCAAAATTGCGGGTCAACTTATGCACCAAATATAAAAGTGCATCGTTGGTGTGGGTGGTCCCCATTTTGATATGTAATCTAGGTGACGCAAAGAGTGGCCGTGTCTTAAACTCCAAGGCATCTTTGCAACACAGCCTGCCTCACCCGTTTGATCCCTGGCACCCAGTCATAAGGTACTGGTAAATTGGGGGTTGGTAGGAGCAGATGGTGGTGTAGTGTTAACATCTACCGGATGTTAACAAGACAAGAGACCAAAGCTAATGCTTGGGGATATGGGTTCAAATCCCACCATGGCAGCTGGTGAAATTTAATTAATAAAATCTGGAATTGAATGCTGGTCTCAGTAATGATGATCATGAAACTACCATTGATTGTTGTAAAAACCCATCTGGCTCGTTCATGTCCTTTTTAGGGAAGGAAATCTGCCATCCTTACTTGCCGTAGCCTACATGTGACTCCAGACCCAGAGCAGTGTGGTTGACTGTTAACTGCCTTCAGAAACGGCCTAGTAAACTACTAAGTTCAAGGGCAATTTGAGGTGGTCAACAAATGCTAGCCTTGCCAGCAATGCCCACATCCCATCAAAAAATAAAAGAAATGTTAAACTTGAAAAACTTGATTACACCTATGCTATCCATGCCTTTTGGTTTAGGGACCTGAATTGTATTTTTTTTGCAATGAGGAAAGCATGAATGATTTCAGTTGTCTATCCACCTGACCAGTTCCAGACACGGAAGCATCCTTGTGTACTTCTGTGAACAGTGCCATGCAGGCGAATATTAATCAATCAATTATTTCCACTTTATTGTCATATGGAAATTCATTTTGGGTTCATTGTTAGTTTAAATAATTACACATAATGAATATTAACAATAATAGAAATAAAATTACCCTATCACAGAGATCTACCTTTAATTAGAATATGTATTGAAAACTATTCCAATGCATTAGTGGTCAGGAAGGTGTTTTTTTAAAAAATCTAATGTCGCTTGGTAGTACAGAACTTGAGTATTGCTGTTGAGGCTTTGAGACATGCTGACAAAGCTTTTCACCTTGCACTCATCAGGACAAATGCAAGAATGCCAAATTTCAAAGGGAAACGACAATTTATACTGTATGGGAAAAGGGGATGCTGATTGGTTGACAAGTTGACCATGGCGAATGTGCCAGGGAAATATTGTTCCCCATGCTTTTCCTTATTCAAAATAGCTGCAATGTCTGGACATGTTCCTTTTTCCTGCTGAGGGCAGGTTCCTGCATATGAATATGTTGCTTTTTGCAAGTGTAAGTTAGTTCCATTGTGAGCCTGATTGCTAATCTTAAATTATTTGTTAGTGTAATTCTGAGCACACTCAGGGTTGGTTAAGTTTGGTCAGTACTGCCCTATTGCACACTGCTGAAGGGATGTGCTATTTGATATGATCTGCTAGTTGTTGGGACTTAATGGCCTACGTACCTGACATCACACCGGCACCGAAATTTATGTACCATGTTACTCACTTGCATGGTGGGCAGAACATCGTTTTCGCTTGATGGCAGAATCCTGTTAGTGGAAAGCATCACTTGTGTTTCCACTGCATAGTAGCAGTGTAAAATGGCAAGCTTCACCTGTTGCTTAAATTTTTGAGATACTTTACCCTTCCAGGGTAATTTGAGGTAGACTGGAAGAATTACACTAACAACCAATTTGAGATTATCGGTTAGTTCACTTGTAGTTCAATGTAGTTCACTTAACCTTGCTAGAGGCTACTTTTATTCATATGTAGGGACCTGTCCTCAGCAGGCAAAAGGAATATGTCCAGACTCTGCAGCTATTTTGAATAAACAAAAGCATGGGGACAATATCTCCCTGCTGCATTCACCACAACAATGTCTTGAATGATCAGAGCTGACTTGCCAACAAATCAGCACTGCCTTTTCTCATGCAGTATAAATTACTGTTCCCTTTGAAATTTGGCATTTTTGTGTCTGTCCTGATGAGTGCATGATGAAAAACTTCAACAGCATGTCTCTTTTTTCAGTAATACTCAAAAAAAATGTATTAATGGTAGGACCAATTTGCTGTACGCTCATTTAATGATTTCTGTGCTGCTTAGATGTCATTATCTTCAATTTTATCACTTCAATATTCATCTGTTCTTTAGCTGATCATAAGTTATCTTGACATCCTCTTGATTACCAATGATCTAACATGGCATGCTGGCTGCATTTAATAGCCCAGAAAATTTGATAACATTATTGGAAGTGTTTTCCATCACATCAGTGAGCAGTACACACAAGGTTCCCAGACTAACCCACGAGGAACTCCATGAGCCACTGCTCCCTGGATAACATCAGCCATCCTTGAAGCAGACATTCCTTAAAGCCTTATTGTAGCTGAATTCAATCTTCTTACAATGTACAGTTTGTGTTTTCCATCACAATGTGTTTTTGCCATCCTGGATGAGTCAGCTCAGATTGCAATTTAATTTTGTTTGTTCAGTTAAAAGATGAAAGACTGTTCAAACAATGCTGCTCGTCTTGGTACATAAGAATTCAATGAGCAGGTGAAAGGTGTATACAGTGCAATTCCCATATTGCCTGAATTGATTTAGTAAGTTGATTTAAAACTGCTAATGGAAGATCTTGCAATCAACACTCAATCCTTTCTGAAAAATGTGAATCGCTGTTCCACTCAGACAAATACTAAAATATTCAAAGTAGCTCTAAAGAAATTTGCCATCCAGTAAGTGACAAATCATTCTTTCAGATCATAAGACATTTTGCATTTAACCTGGTGGTTATGAATTGTTCTCTAACTTGTGAATCAAAAAGAAATGCATTTCCACCAGTGTTAAACTTAAATTTAAATGATTCGGCAATTTTTAAGGAAAAATTGACTCCAGGGCTTGGTGATTTCGTGGGTTAGAGCATTGTTCTTTTGTCTGAATTGCTAATAACTATATGAAATCCTAGTGAACTGATTTCAGTCTTTGTCTATACTTCAAAAAATGTACTGAATTTATTGTCCCTTTCAGAGGTCCATTGGATCACTTATGTCGCAGATGGAACTGTCACTCTGATATAGGATGTGTGTATTCTTCCAAAATTGGAATTATATTGTTGGGACAGATTAGACAAGAGCTGTCCATACCTAGGTTGGCATTTACTGTATCTGAGCTGGAAGTAGATGATACTAACAGTGTATGGCATCTAGGGTCTTCGCCAAACAATGGAAAAAAAGAGCTATTTAGAACAGTTTTTGAATGTGTTTCATCCCTTTGATTTGAAACAAACTATTGGATCACAGTCCAGCAATTCTTTTAAAAAAAAATCATGATCGCATTGCTATTCATGGGAGCTTGCTGTACTGAAATTGACTGCCAGGTTTCCTACATTTCGACAGTGACTACACTTCAGAAGTAGTTCATCAGCTGTAAAGTGCTTTAAGACGTCCTGATATCATGCAGAGTGCTGTATAAATGCAAGTCTTTCTTTCTGTCACACATGATGCAGTTATTTTCCTTTTTTCTCAATTTGTGTGACCCATATACAAGTAATAGAGAGTGGAGTTAGGGTCAATCTTGTACTGTAAAATGCATTCCAGGGTGCTAAATGTTTCATTAAAGCAGACAATTAAGTCTAGTATGAGGCAAAATGAAAAGCTGAAAATGTTTTGTACCTTAAACAGAAAATGCTTGAAATACATAGTAGGCCAGTAAACGCGAGGAGGGAGAGAGAGAGAGAGAGATTAATTTTTCAGGTGAAGCTAGTGTTCAAATGAATGATTCTTCTCATCAGTCTTTCTATCAGATGTTGACTGATGTTCTGATTTTGTTTCCACACCCACCCAAATCTTACGTGCTGTGCTAATATTGCACTGGAAAGAGTTATAGTCAAATGAAAGCATCAATCAGGTGCAGTCTTATTCTCTGGAGTGAAGTTGAATGGGGGAAAATAATATACTTCACTCTTTCAAGAACTTGACTCAAACTGCAGTGTGAAGAGCTTTTTATTTAACACAGTTCTACTGGAACATCTGTTCATGCAGTGAAATCTATGGATGGATAATATATTGGGCAATAAGCCAATAGTGATAGAAAACCATATCCTTAGCCCTTGGGTAAAACCTTTTCTGCCCGATTCATGCTGGGTTTACTGTGTGCGATGTCTTTGTGATGCATGATGATCACAATTTAAAATATATTTTAACTTATATATGCTTTTGCGGAATCAGAATTGTCAGCCTTGTCCAACTGGGGTATTGCTGGTGTAGAAATATTTGCAATTTAAGCAGCATAACAAATGGTTTGTGCCTAAGTGCATTTGCGTTATTTCAACAAGTATGGCTATATATAAGTTCAGCTGTTAGGAATGACTCTTCATGCCGATTGCATTGCTGACATTAGTTTTTCCAGCCAAGTGAAATAGTATTTACTGTACAAAAGAATTTAGTTTGTTGCCACAACAGCTGTAAACTGCGTGGCATAGTTAGAGGAATAGATAATTGCATTCCAGGTGAACATTCACTCTTGTAAATTGTGTTAAAATGTTTAATGTTACTGAGCAAACTTGTGCTCATTCTAATTAAAGCAAAATACTGCAGATGCTGGAAATCTGAAATAAAAGTTCTGAAGAAGAGTCTTATGGTCCCGAAATGTTAACTGTTTTCCTCTCCACAGATGCTGCCAGACCTGCTGAGTTTTTGTATCATTTCCTGTTTTAATTTTTGCTCATTCTACTCGGTCTTGATTTGAACTAAAGCTGCCCTCTGCAATTTGTCAAATAGTAATGGTAAGGTTTTTCTTGAAGCAGCATTAGGCAGCAGTGCTCGGTTTATCTGTTGAGATGGACTTATTTTTGGTAACGTAGTCGTTGATGCTTTTGTTTTCTAGACTTTTTTTTTGTTTTGGAAGACATGATCACATGGCATATCATTCAAAGCACTTCAAGCCGTCTTGATTTTTTTCGGATTATACTACTTGGCAATAATTTCTGTAACTCCCTGTTTTCCAGGCATCCGCTCCTTCCTATTTGGCAATCCGGTAAAGAGAGATTAAGTAGTCCACCTTCCTTGCAAGTGTTTTGCTTTTAAAATCTCAAAACCCCTCCTTTTGTGCAGAATTTACCTCCGGCATATGATTCAGATTTCCTAAAGGGTTCTTGTATTGTCAATGGGATTCGGGTAAAATATTTTTAAAGTAGTATTAACATGAGGTAAAATATTTTTTTTAAAAAAAAGTCAAACTATGAAGTTGCTTTTATTATGTTGATAACAGAATACAGGGAGTCTGGCTGTCATCTGGATATCGGTACCACCTCTGGGGCCAGAAGCTCTGCGTTCGGGTCCTACCCCGGGGGTTGGCTTTTCCAGAAGGTGCTAAACTGGTGTATGGAATTTGCTGCCTTGTTTGGTGGTTGAGGCAGAAACCCTCAACTCATTGAAAAGGTACCTTGATTGATACCTGAAGTGCCATAACCTGCAAGGCTACGGATCAGGTGCTGGGAGCTGGGATTGGAATGCACGCACGAACATATGTGGGATTAGAAAGGGCGGCTAGTTTTTCAGCCAGTGTAGACATGATGGGCTAAATGGCCTCTTTCTGTGCCCTAACTTTTCTTTTGTTCTGTTACTGTTCCCCGCTGGGCGTGTGTTTTCACTGGTGGGGAGAAGTGGCTAGCCCACCACCTTCCTGCCCACCACCTTCCTGCCCACCTCTGACTGGTTCCCTACAAAATGGTAAGTAGGCGGGTGATGAAATCAACAGCCCGTCTGCCATTTTTATTATTATGCTGCCACACCATAATATGGTTGGTGTGGGCAGGCGGATGGGAGTAGGTTGGTTTTTTTTTAACTAAACTGGTAAAAAGTGGGAAGGAAGGGGTTTGTGTCCTTTGCGAGAGTGGGGAGAAGAGGGCATGCCCTGAGCAAACCCCAACCCCTTGTCAGTTGCTGCCTGCCCACCAAAACCTGGCGGTAACCCCTCCACCACCAACAATTGAAATTCAGCCCAGGGTCTGATGGCCAAGGAAGCTGTGCTCATAATGAGGCTGAACAGGCTGATTAACAACCTGCAAAATCTCTCCAATACACCTATGACAATCGGTAGAGCAGGAGTGACTCCTGGTCAGCCGTGCTTGATGTGGAGTGTTGCCCCTCAAGCTATAGCCTGTGGTTTCCGGCAAGTGACCCGTTCCGGGGAGAACTAAGCTACAGAAACAGACATAAGCATGAGCTTCATCTGCCTCATATGTCTTTAGGCATGGGAAGAGAATTGAGAGAAATTGAATCAATGAATGCCACTCTGTCCCTCCTTTTTCTTCTATTGGTTTCTTCTGGGGTCTTGGTGGGCCAATAGAGTGATAGCCTACATATTGCCTTTAACCTGTGAAAATTTAGATTAGGATACTGAAGTTTATGTCCTTCAAGTCTAAAATGAATAGAATGACACCTCAGTTAAAATAGCAAATTTCATTCAATTGGGTTACGCATTTGTATGAAATTGATCTACATTTTAATATGAGCTGCCTTACATTTAGGGTGTTAAAACCTAGGTTGCCACAGTGGGAATACTGGTACAGTATTGAGAATTATAATGGGCTGGTGATACAATGATGAAAATCCAAGGAGCTTGCTTGAGCTGAAGACATGTTTGCATGCTGTAATTAGTTGGAGAAATATTGTATACATCCTTTGGCATTGTGTGCCTACCAGGTGTTGCTCATGATTGGTCAAGGCCAAAAGCTCTGATTTTCAATTTTACAGAAGAATATCACTGGTTACTGGATCACTAGTAACACAGAACACTGGTTAAGCGTTGGTTACTGGATCAGTGGGAACACAGAACACTGGTTAAAAAGGCTTGAAGACAGAGCTTGAGAAGCATAAATCGATGGCTCTGCTTAGAATCAGAGATCCAGTGTAGAACTCTCCTCATCCATTGTATAGTGAATAAACAAAACACTTATTTGTTAAAAAAAAACTTTGGCACTCTTGTATGTCGATAAATGCTTTGCTTGGTCTGGTTTGGCGCTGTTACTTAGCAGAAAGAATTCAATGACGGAAGTAATTTTACCCTCAACCTCTGATTACATATTGGCTCCAGCAGCCTGCAGTTTTGAATTATTGGCTGAGAGGTAAGACAATTGCAGACCCTTTTGGCATCCATTCTCAAGCCCTTGGCACACAAGCTTTATTGCACGATTTTATTATCTCCACTTCCAATATGCTCTACCAGGCACTAGGAATGAGAATCAAAATCATAATAAAGATTGGTTATGGTGTCAAAGATTTTGTGACCTGTGTCTTAAGTGTAGTTAAATGTGCTACTTTTGTTTGAGTGTTAGGTTTAAAATATATTAAGTAAACCAAAAAAGGCACATCCTTCTACTTGAGTTTGACTTGGCTTTTTCCATTTTACATCTCTCCCTGAAGATGGAAACTTGTGCTGTTGTACAATACAATGGGTGGAAGTGGCCTTATTGTATCTTGTCTTTGTGACTGTTTTGCTTAAAGCTTAGACAGTGGGGTAGGGGAGGTGGGGAGAAATGATCTCCAATTTTCAGCCAGATATGATCCTATATCAATTTAATAGCCACTAGTGCACGCAAGCTTTTGTCACACGCTATTAACTTTCCAGTCTAATGATCGGTGACACCAATTATGGATTCTAGTGCCAGCAAACTGGGATTGGGTAACACGCAGAGTCATGTACATACTTAAGTGAAAATACTCAGTTTATCAATTTTTATCAAGCTGAAAAACAAGCAGAAAATAAAATAATTTGAAGAACCGTCCAATGGCTTAGATAGCATGTGTACCATTTAATGTGCTATATACAGAGGCAAGAGGCTTGAATACCATTCCCTACCAGGGGCCAGGAACGGAGGTGGGCAGGTGTGGAATTACTTGCCACTGGTGTGGCTGCATCCAGTGGCAGGGAAGGCAGAATTTTCCCTGTGTGTTTCTGAACCTTCTGTCAGGATTCAATGGAGGTCAGATGCCCGCACATTCTTGGAGGGCCCAAGCAATGGCCATACGATGGGCTCACCATCCAATGAAGGATGGCGGGCAGGCTCTCTAAGCCAGAGGGCCAATGAGAAGCATTTCAACTTGAAAGCTGCAGGGCGATGCCATGACAAGTAGATGAGGGAGGGGGCAATTCAAAATGGAGTCGTCCTCTCCAACTTTTTGCATTTGAAATGAAAGAAGTGGTCGTTTCAGCTGGGCCACTACTGTGTTTTTGGGGGGGGTGGGGGGGGGGCTCCTCTAAAAGGCGGCCTGTGGATGCTGCTGCAGTCAGGAAACCTGGAGGCCAATTGGAAAATCCCACTTGATCTCTATTAGGAGGCCTTATTAGGCCTTTAACTGGGGCAATTGGCTACCTGCCATGTGTGGCTCTGCTGCTTCCCTGTCCTGTATCCAGGAAAATTGTCTGAGGGCTGGATGCAGCCACACCAGTGGCAAGTAATTCCACACCTGCCCACCTCCGTTCCCGGCCCCTGGTAGGGAATGGTATTCAAGCCTCTTGCCTCTGTATATAGCACATTAAATGGTACACATGCTATCTAAGCCATTGGACGGTTCTTCAAATTATTTTATTTTCTGCTTGTTTTTCAGCTTGATAAAAATTGATAAACTGAGTATTTTCACCTAAGGAAGTACGTGAAAGGAAAGACTTGCATTCGTGGAAAGAAAGAGGCTTGAATTTATTTAGCACCTTTCACAACCTCTGTCCCAAAGCTCTTCACATTCACATTGGAAATGTGGTGACTGTTAAAGATGTAGGTACACAAGTACCCATGGACTATTTTTTTCCCCCTATCTGGACCAGTTTCTTGCAAACATCTTTTTGACTTCTGCAATTTCTTTTCATGTTTGAACATTGAGTGGCTTCAGGAGGTTACACCCACCTGTGTTTTCTTTCTGCTTCTTGTTCTTTCTTGCCAGGAGACAACACAGCCTCTGTCCAGCATTTCCCTAATTTGTAACCGTCAGTTTTGGTCCTCATGCTGCACCATTCTACCAACTGTGGACAACATGCCTCTGATGTTTTGGATATTAAGTGACTTGACTGAAACCTTGAGCCTGGGCATTTTAAGCTAGAGTTAGTTTTGCCTTTTGATAAGTTTTTGCTTATCTTTTGTTTTTAGTCTTGATTTTTTTCTGCAGTATGAATCTTTAACTGTGACCATTGAATCTCTATTTTTCACTGCTGTCTGGTTACTTATTTTCTATTAAATACGTTAAGGGAAGCAGTCAAACACTAATCATTCTGCGTTATACAAGAATCACTTGAGGATAACTAAGATAAGAAACAAAAGAAAATAACAGTGAAATTTGAATTGTAGAAGTGGTATGGAAATATCAAATAAATGCAAATAGGTTCTTGAAAGGAAGGAATAAAAACAGAATATTCTGGAAATGCTCAGCAGGTCAGGCAGCACCTATACTGAGAGAGAACAGTTAACGTTTTGGGTCAATGAGTGGGTTAGAAATTTTGGAGAAACAGGCTTGTTAAATGCTTCACCTAAGTCACCTTCATCTAAGCAGCTCACATCTGCTGCTAAAGCCGTTTTTTTTTTTAACCTTGAGATTTGAGGTTACCCAAAACTTTGCTCCTCATGTCCTAAATCATATTTTACCCATCACCTTTGTGCTTGCTGGCCGAAATTGGCTCCTGGCTACCTCTCATCTCCTGCAGCTGCTCAATCCCTGAGATAACTGTGCACCCTTGAATTTAACCACAGCAGCATTGGTGGCTGTGGCTTCAGCTGCCAAGGTCCGAAGCTCTGGAATTCTCTCCCTCAACTTCTCCACCTTTCTACTTCGCTACCTCTTTTCCTCAAAATGCTCCTTAAAACATATTTTCTTGACTAAGGTTTTGGCCATCTGCCCTAATATCCCCTCAGGTAGATCAGTGTCAAATTTCACTTTATAATCATCTATAAAGTGCCATGAGATGTCTTATTATGGTAAAAATGCTATATCAGTACAAGTTGTGGCTGTAGTACTATAGTGGCAGTTATAGTAGTTGATCATGGACAAGTGCCAGATTCATTAATTTTGACTTGAGATTCTGTGACAGCAGTCATAAAGCAAGAGTTAGTGAAGAAATTTGAGGAATTGAAGTGTCTTTTTGACACCTGGGCCTTATGGAATTTTTTTTTCACATTTGGGATGTGGTCATGCTGACAAAGCCAACATTTATGCCCATCCCTAGTTGTCATTGAGAAAGTGGTGCCCATGTGGTGAAGGAATTACTTTTCACAAAGGGTCGTGAATCTGTGGAATTCACTACCTCAGAGTGCGGTGGATGCCAGGACGCTGAATAAATTTAAGGAGGAGATAGACAGATTTTTAATTAGTAGGGTTGAAGGGTTATGGGGAGAGGGCAAGAAATTGGAGTTGAGGCCAAAATGAGATCAGCCATGTTCGTAATGAAAGGCGGGGCAGGCTCAAGAGGCTGAGTTGCCTGCTCCTGCTCTTGGTTTTTATGTTCTAACTCCCTACCCAACAACATTATCTTTCACAATTAGGTTTTCTTTTTCTGGAAACTCTCAGTTTAGCCCAAGCTAGGCAATTCTTCCAGCCTTGTTTTAACTCCCAATGAATTTGGTCTTTTCAGTCCAAGCCCACGCTTCTGCCTGCATTCCTGCACAGTGAACCATTGAGACTTTTTTGGCCTCTAACTGCCCCTTCTCTCCTTGATTCAGATAGATGCCAGAAGAGGTCTCATGACCCCCTTCATTTCACTTTAAATTTAAAAACACATTCCAAAATACAATTTTTAGACATAATTGTAAATGAACAGATTTACTTGGGTTTTGAGAGGACATTTGATAAAATTTGATTTATGAGGCTAACTAAGATGGAACCAAATGAAATTTGTGGCATGTTACCAAATTATATTGAAACCAATTTAGAAATAGAGTATATGTTGAAGAAAGTTCAGTCTACAGGACAAGAAATTATGGAGTTCTGCAAAAATGAGTTTTGAGACATTTAACTTTTCACTTTATTCGTAAATGATATGAAGGAGGATATTTATTATCTTATATTGTAAAGTTTGGTGTTGATACCCAACATTGTGGTGAGGTGATTTGTATAAAGAAGACTGGTAACATTCAAAAGAATTTGAATATGCACATAAAAATACAGACCTTGATTACATTGTGAAAGTATGCTCATTAGCAAAACTTGAAAGATCTTTTGGATTTGGGTTGGTTACTGATTATTTGCTGACATATTCTGAATGAAGCTGTTATGCCTAATCAGGTAGCAACGTGCATCTCAAGGTTATTTGATTACAAGTCCAAGCAAGGCTTTTGGTGCATCTTTGGACATCCTGGCTGGGTATCTGTGTGTGTTAGCTTGTGATTTTTTCTTCCATTCGCAGTAATGAACAGAAAACTGAGGGCTGGCAAAAAAAGTGGGAAAACCTGTCTCCAACCTTCAAATGTACATTGATATGTTACAGAATGTTCGGAAAAGACAGCAGCATAATTCAGGGATTTAGAGATTTAAGTCACGGAGAGATTTGTGAAGCTGAACTTGAGAAGGATAGATAATGGAGATGTGAGTAAGCAACTTCAGAAAATTCAAAATAGAAGGTTACTCTTTCTGTACAGAAAGTATAAGAGGAGAGGATGGTCAAGTCTGCTTCTGTTTTTTTAAAAATTAGTTCATCTTTGTTGAGTTTGAGAGACTTTTGTCTGTGCTCCCATAAAGGATTAAATCAATTTTTCAAATTATATTTTCATTTGCCTCTTTTATAGTTCTTAATATGTGAAACGTCCTGGCTTATGATCAGTCAATACTTAATACTAAGTGCTGTACAATTTCAGCGAGGCTTAGGCAAATGATTTTTTTAGCCAAATTATTTTGTTATAATCTCCTTTTCCTTAAAGAATTAACATTTATGTGACACCTTTTCATATCTATCAAGCGCTCCAAATTTTGAAATGCAGCTCCCATCCTGAAAGGTGAAAAAAAGTTAAAAAGGGTTTCAAAACATGTAAGTTCTTCATAGAAAGAAATCTTAAATTTTTTTTCTGAACTAGGAATATTTAAAGGTCTGTGAATGCTTTAGTACTTGACTTTATATGTGACTACTCTCACTGAAGGATTTTCAATAGTTCACACAAATGCAGTAACTGTAATTTAGGCAGTGTCCTGTGCTTGCTTAACATCTTAGCTGAAGGACAGCATCTCTGACCATGTAGCACTCCCTGGGTACTGTGTATTGCACTTCCATGTCAGCCTAGATTATGTGCTCAAATTGTAGGATTTAAACCTACAGTCTTCTAATCCAGAGGCAAGAATACTACCAGATTAACCAAGTTTAGAAACAAGTGTAATTTTGAAGTTGGGCCCAATATGATCAAATTAATGTATAAAAATATTTGTCCTTTGACAAACCGTGAGCACTTCCTATTGTTATGGCTTGACGTTTAAATGTAAGATGATGCGTTAATTTCTAAGTAATCATAATTACCATTATTATGCACCATGTGGTATTGCCTGCAGAGATTTTGTGTATAATGAAAATTTTTTTTTTATATAGTTCAACCTTTAAAAAGGTTCAACTAGTTTGGAAGAAATTTTGTGATTGTCAGAGTTTCTGTACATGGCTTATAAAAACACTGATAATGCCATGTTTGATCCCTTATGCAACTGAATGCACAATAAATCTGTTCATGTTGTGGTTAAACCTCACTCAATTACATTTCAGTCCATCTATCTCTTCTGTGCTGAATATATACTTTTCAAACTCCCTCAATCACTAAAAGTCTCCATAATGAAAATCACCACACAACATGCAGTATTTCCTATGGGGATTATTGTAATGACATTTGTGACAGTGATTCTGTGTGCTCTTAGAAATCTCAATGGCCATATATTTCTTGGAGAGTAACAACAAAATTTTAATTCCCAAATGAAATTAATTCTGTATATCCATAATTGAGTTTCCATAAATGAAGTTTCTTAATTGAGTCCTTTTAAAAAGGACTTGCTAAACCATTGCATTCTCCAGTAAGAAAGAAATAAGTAACACTGCTTTCTCATCCTCATGATGTTCCAAGATGGTTCAGTGCCAATGAATTACTTTTTAAGTGTAATCATTGTGTTCTGTAGCTAACAATCTTGGCTGCATTGAACACACTGTCCCACAAATAGTTAATGAGTTGAAAGACCAGAGAACCATATTTGGTGGTGCTCTTCTTGAAGGCAACTCCATAAACATTCAGTCAAAACTTTGATGGACTGGACCCTGTGTCAGGATGGCCAAAAAGCATCTACCCCTGGCACTCAAGTGGCCAATGTTCCATGGAAAACATTTCACAGACACTCTGAAGGTCTACTTGAAGCACAGCAGCGTTGACATTAATGGCTTTGAGGAGCTTGCTGCCAGTCATTCAAAATGGTGACAACTTGTCCATCAAGCTCTATCATGCTTCAAGTCATGACATCTTAATGATGAGGCTGGGCAAGGAAAGAAAAGGAAGAAAATCCTTTTTTACTACTTTGTGGGACATCCTGACCCATGTGCCCAAAGGTTGAAAATTGGCCTGCTCAATCACATGAAGACCCATGATGATCCTGAGTAGATGTCATCTTCGAATTGAAAGACATATGACTCTGGCTCCTAGGCTCTACTGATGTAACTTGAAAGCAACCAGTGAAGGAGCATGTAAGACGGTGGTTAGTGGTTATGTTCCTGGATTCATAGGCCAGGTTCTAGAATAATAATCCAGAGAGCACGAGTTCAAATCTCACAATGACAGTTCGAGAATTTGTATTCGGTTGCAGCATTGAAATAGAATTGTAGCTAGTAATAGAAAGTCATGTAGGTCCTTCACCATTTGTTCGTTCGGGAAAAATATTTCGCACATAAACTCGCAATGAAGGTTAATTTAAAAATCCCACTAAATTTTTGAAAGAAAAAAATGATTTTCTGATTAGTTTTGGAAAGTACAAGTTAGAAAAGACCTCTACAATAAATTGCTGTGCACTGTGATTCTGATGGGTTAACTTGACTGTTGTGACAAAGACCCAAATCCTACCAGCAACTTGAAGGCACACATTGAATCTATGACATTAACAGTTGACAGAAAACTTTTGAAGATTCAGATTACAGAGTTTCACCCCACTTCAAGTTGTGCCTTGGTGTGCTTGATTTAGGTTATTGAAGAAAACTATGACCATATGGAATTACTTTACAGATTTGATAACTGCATGTAATATCATGCTACCTAACACTGAGAAAAAGCTGTGTAGCCATAGCAGGCAGATGTGGCTTGAAATGGTTGGTGGTGGGTGCTAAGTGCACAAAAGTAAATACAAGGGGGATTTTTTTCATTGATACCACAGAACCAGATGGGACTCATTGCACAAAATCTAATCATCCAGGTTCAGCAGATGGAAGATAGCAATTTCTGGTACTAGAACTGCATGGGAAAGAGTTCTAGAAGAGGGAGGGGGTGGAGTATAAAGCTTCAGAATCTGTATTACATGTGCTTTATTTTAGATCAACAACAGAATCTCCAAGTATGGCCCACATTGTATGCCAGATTAAAATGTGTAAATGATGATTTGGTTGTGACTTCAGGCCATATCCCTGCTGCGTTGCAGAAGAAAGCTTAGTAGGTTTTCTTCATTCAATGCAAAACCCTTAATAGTTTAGGACTGTACACCTGTATAGCATTGAGGATGAGAGTGAGATTTTCCCTCCTATCTACCAAACAAGGAGTAGCTCTTATAGAATTTCTGGTTATCAGGAATTTATGAGGAAAGGTTTTTGAAAAAAGAAGAAACATAGAATTGAAACTTCAAAGATATATGAAGGGAATTGCCAGAATCAATTCTGGGCAAATTCTTTGAATTGGTGAATGGTGTTGCTGCTTAGGGTATGAAGTAAAAAGGCAAGTCAAATGTGGTTTTTAACTCGAAGGCTGACTGTGGAATATGTTAGCAGACAAGATCATTGAAGTAGACAGATTAAAGTGCAATCTTTTTAATGTGATGAGAAGCTGATATTTTTCAAGAGAGCTGATTTGTTGGGTTTCATTACTGTTTTTTTGTTTCTAAAAGTAATTTTGTTCTTAACCAGTACTTGAATTTATGCTTGTTGAGTTAAAGCTATACCATAATCACTACTTGAAAAAGGAACTAGTTTTACTTATACCTATGTTGAAGCTTGATTTCCTGAGTTTGCTTGTATTTAAACTACAAATACTGTTACTTTTTCCCTATCTTCCCATCGCCCCCCGCCCCCCCCACAACCTTCTAAAAATATTAAATCTCTCAAATTTTGTTAGACTTCAGCTATCATGATGGTCATGGAGAGGCATTAATGTGTATAATGTTATTGGAATTTTTTTAAAAATAGAAATCTAGTAGGGGTCTGTGTCTAGGTGTGTGTCTGTGTCTCTTAATTGAATTAAGGATTGGACATGAAGGGTTGATGAAGGTAGTGCAGTGCATGTTGTACACATGGATTTTAGCAAAGCATTTGACAAGGTCCCACATGGCAGATTGGTCAGGAAATTAAAAGCCCATGAGATTCAGGGTAATGTGGCAAACTGGACAAAAGGTAACAGGAAATAAAGGGTAATGGTCGATGGATGCCCTTGCGAATGGAAGGTTGGCTCAAGTGGTGTTGGGACCCTTGCTGTTTGTGTTATATATTAAAGATTTGGACATGAACATGGGGGGCAAGATTGGGAAATTTGCAGATGACACAAAAATTGGCTGAGTAGTGGATAGTGTAGAGGATAGCCATAATCTCCAAAATGATATAGATGGATTGGTAGAGTGGGCGGTAAAGTGGCAGATGGATTTTAACATAGAGAAGTGTGAGGTCATACATTTCGGGAGGTCAAACAGTTACAGGGATTACACAATAAATGGGAATATACTAAGAGGGGTAGATGAAGTGAGAGATCTTGGCGTACGAGTACACAGGTCCCTGAAGTCAGCAGTTCAAGTAGATAAGGTTGTAAAGAAGGCATATGGAATGCTCTCCTTCACTGGGAGAGGTATAGAATATAAAAGTAAGGATATAACGTTGGAATTTTATAAAACACTGGTGAGGCCACAACTGGAGTAATGTGTGCAGTTCTGGTCACCACATTACAGGAAGGATGTAATAGCTCTGGAGAGAGTGCAGAGGAGGTTTACAAGAATGTTGCCAGGATTAGAAAAGTGTAGCTATGAGGAGAGATTGGATAGGCTGGGGTTATTTTCCTTAGAACAAAGAAGGCTGAGAGGTGACTTGATGGAGGTGTACAAAATTATGAGGGGAATAGATAGAGCGGACAGGATAAAATTGTTTCCCTTGGTGGAGAATTCTAGAACCAGGGAACTTAGATTCAAGATAAGTGGCTGAAAGCGTAGCGGGGACATGAGGAAGAACTTTTTTATGCAGAGGGTAGTGGGTGTCTGGAATTCGCACCCAAGTTGGTGGTAGAGGCAGAAACTCTAAACTCATTTAAAAAAGTACCTGGATCTTCACCTTCAGTGCTGTAAGCTGCATGGCAATGGGCCGGGTGCAGGAAGATGGGATTAGAAAGGGCACCTGGGTGTCCTCAGGCTGGCATGGACAAGTTGGGCTGAATGGCCTCATTCTGTGCTGTAACTTTTCTATGGTTCTAAAGGCAGTTAGTCTTGATGTCTAGTAGTTTTGGGATGTTAATTGGGTGAACATTAAGGAAAATAGTAGGTAAAGTGTTCATTTGCATTTGTTGAATAAACCATTCAAGACTGCAGGTAAAATCTTGCACCTAGCTAGAAGAAGCCAAACAATGTGTTTATTTTTTTCAGCTTACTAATGAAATTGATGCTATGAAAGGGGTTTTATTGCTAGAAGAGCTGAAGTTCAAAAGGCCTAGTAATATAATGGAAAATTTACATTCAAAGGGAAAGCTAGGTATATAAAGAAAGGACTTTGTGTGTGTGTAAGGTAGAGGCATCTAAGACCTAACCAGTCTACGCCTCCAATCAACATGCAAAGGAACCTCATTTGGAATTTGTAAGGTCGGTTGTGCTTTGCCTGGTGTCTATTTAAAGTCAATGGGTTACTGTTGCCTTAGTGGAGATTTATCCGGGGGTGATTAATTTGGGGATTTGTTAAAAAGTTATTATGGTAGTAATTTGTAGCCATGTGTATGTGTTTAATTTGTTGTTAAATTAATAAATGTTTAATTTAGTTTTATATAAAAACCACGAGACTCGGTCTTATTCCTATTGAATACAAAGTCTGCACCTTGAAATTACAAATTGCAAAAATGGGTTATGCTAGTTATTTTAAGTTTCCCTCTGGGTTTTGAACAACTCGGCCTTTACCATCGGCTGTGTCATAATATGATAGACAAGTTACAAGTTGCTAAGTTCACATTGATGTGATGTTTTCCATGAGAAAGGGTACCCATGTAGTTTCCTTTTCTGCATTCTCTTTCTTTGGTTTACTTTTCAGTCTGTTGACTGTTGGTGTTTTATAATACACATTCAAATGTTGGAACTACTCAAGAGACAAGGTTTATTGTGGATAAGTAGAAATGTAAATAACCACAGTTGGTGGTATATAGAGTTGAAATTGATAGGGGCTGATGTAAAGTTGTTGAGAAGATTTGGTAGTTCAGATTACTGGAAGTCCAGTACTTGGGAAGTGTTACCTTATTTAACATGCTACCTCCCACTGATTTGTGTACTCAGGCAGTGGTTGGAACTTCATCAATCAGTGAACACCTTACTGAAGGAAAACTTCCTAAAAAAAAAGCCAGGGAAGAAAAATAAGACACCAGTGAAAATTTAAAGAGCTGAATAATTTACTGCAAATTTCCAGTATTGATATTCTTGACTGTTTTTCTGTTGGTCTCTTTTGTTTTGCAAATCTTTTATTGCATGCTTCTAAATTTTCTTAGGCAATTCTACTTCATACCCTCTTTGCTTCCCGTTCCTTCCCCCTCCACAACACACTTGAAATTTTAAACTTAAGTTAAGGTCGTTTAAAATTTGTGTTAACATGGCAGTCTCGATACAAATAGCAAAGTTTGGATGAAATTAACTTCTTTTACTCTTTTAAAAGAAGGGTCACCAACTTGAAATGTTAATTCTGTTTCTCTCCAGAGATGGAACCTGACCTGAATATTTCCAGTATCTTCTGTTTTTATTTTAGGTTTCCAATATTTGCAGGTACGTTGCTTTTTCTTGGCAAGTGGGCAATTAGAATTCAATCATTTAAATAAATGTGGGTTGTAAAACTATTATTAGTATTGCTGACCATGAAACTATGAGATTGTCTTAAAAACCTATCTGGGAAATGAAATCTACCATCCTTACCTGGTCTGACCTATGTGTGACTCCAGCCCTACAGCAATTTGGTTAGCTTTAAACTGTCCTATGAAATGGCCTAGCAAATCCCACCATTATGCAATTCGAGATGGGCAATAAATGTTGGCCTTGTCAGGAATATACAAGGGAATCTCTCCATCATTTCAATTGTCTTCAAAGCACAGACTCTCAGAAAAATGTGTTCATTTGTAAGATAAATGTTCTGATTATTGACGTAAGAGTCAACTACAAGGCTCAAGTCAGAAGTGTGATGGAATACTCTCCATTTGCCTGGATAAGTGCAGCTCCAACACTCAAGAAGCTTGACACCATCCAGGACAAAGCACCCCGCTTGATTAGCACCCCATCCACCATCTTAAACATTCACTCCCTCCACCACCGATGCACAGTGGAAGCAGTGTATCCCACCTACAAAATGCACTACAGCATCTCACCAAGGCCCTTTCAACAGTACCTTCCAAACCCACGACCCCTACCACCTTGAAGGACAAGGACAGAAGTTACATGGGGATGTCACCACCTGCAAGTTGACCTTCAAGTTACAAACAATCCTGACTTGGAACTGTATCACCATTCCTTCACTGTTGCTGGTCAAAGCCATGGAACATCCTTCTGACACATGCTGGGGATGCAGCTGCATATGCCCTTAAACTCGGGGAATGCAGGGCAAGCCGAACAGCAAGTGGCCAGCTGCATGGGGGACACAATAGATTGGCACATTAACAGCATTATGGGTGCACCTACACCACATGGCCTGCAGCGGTTCAAGAAGTTGGCCTTTGAAAATATATATATATATATATATATATAGATATATATATACACACATATATATTCAAAGGCCTTATATGTATGTGTGTGTGTGTATATATATATATATATATATATATATATATACTGTATGTGCATAAATATATATACATTAATCTAAATGAACTTGTGCAATAACTGAATGCCTTTGTATAGAATTTGGGTTAGATAAATATAGTTTGTTTAGAGTCATTGAATCAGACAGGGAAACTGCTCTCTTTATAGTATTCAGTCATCCTCCAGATTTTAGATACAAATGACCGTACTTTCAACCTCACCTAGATAATTTGCCTATGTACCAGTTCTTTTGGTTTCCTGTCCTCGTACTCACTACTCCTGAATATAAACTGGTGCTGGACTGTCTTAATGAAAATGAGCAATTTGCAAGATTTTTAAAAAGGCAATAAATTTACCAGAGATTTGCAGTATTTACATAAATTATGGCTACTTTTGAGTGTTTTAGTAATTTTGAATGGGCGCAGAACTTAGAGATTAGAGAACATAGGATGGAAGTCTGGATCAATTTAGAAACGATATTCCAAGAGCTTGGGCTAGGATTTTGATGCCAACTATGCTAAGGGAGACCTTGCGCCAATCTGTTGTGTCCCCCATGCAGCTGGCCACTTGCTGTTCGGCTTGCCCTGCATTCCCCAAGTTTAAGAGCATATGCAGCTGCATCCCCAGCATGTGTCAGAAGACCTTGATTTGCCCCTATCCTGACATCTCACAGCCCAACTGACAGATGTGATGCTAGGATCCCAAGTTTGGGCAACAAATGTCCAGGCAGAGTCTATGGTTGTTCACTGAAGAAGAATATTAGTGTGAAGCTGTAAGATGAGCTCTTCAGTAGCATTATTTAAAGGCCAGATACTTTGATTTCAGGTAAGATACTTCTTTGGAACTTTTTCCATTGTAAGTTGTGTGGTAATACTCTGGAGTGTTTTTGAAGGCAGCTTAGTGCGTTCCAAGATTTGCAGGGGAGCATTGCTGCATCCGCAAGGGGAGCCAGCGGAATAGGTGACCTGTCCCCACACAGGCTGCAACTGGTATGTGGGCAACATGGTCTGTGCGTGTGGTTCTGCAGGACCACAGGAGGGATGGAGCAGATGTTGCAGAGAGGGGAAGCTCTGCGTCTGCTCTCTGTTAATTTGGAGCTGGATTTCTCCCTGCTCCTTGACACTGATAGAAGGCTGACATGCAAGCCAGCTAATGCACCTAGCATCTTGGTGTGCACATGCAAATTGAGCATTCCCTCCTTTATGCTGCCCCATTAGAGTCCTCATCCAGCTCATCTGCCGTTTTGCTTTCCAGTGAGCTTAACCTTGACCTGGCTGAAGGCCTAGATGACTCTATGCGTTGATCATGCTTGCTAATAGCCTTCAAGGTACACACAATGGCAGTATCTGAACTGGTGGCCGAGAGTGTCAGATCAAGTGATGGGGATTATTTATTAATGCTGTGCTGTTGCTCATTCACCTCCAGGGCTCTTTTGGCTGGCAGGTGGCAGTTCTTGGGTGTCTGAAAGCAGGAACTCCTGAAAAAGAAATTTGGTGAGAGGGAAGGAAGAGGACGATGGTCTCGCCATCAGCAGCTTGCTCATCATGCCAGACAGCAAGATGAGGGTGAACTAGGATTTGAGAACGGGCAAAAAGCAGGGAGAGGCTGTCATCCTCAATGTTCTCAGTGATGTTAGATGCCATGGATCCTGTCACATCCGGTCCCATAATGCTGAGTGCTGCCTCCCCCATAGGGCTAGGGATGCAGGTGACATTCTCCCCTACTGCTTCTGCTTTGCTGTTTCCTATTATGGGCCACTGAGCTTTGCAAGAGAATACGCAGAATGTCATTGGTTGTGTGCACTGTATTTGGGTGATGTGCGCGCAAAGCTGAATAGCTGGAGGTGTGTGGAGGCATGAAAGGTGGCTGTGAGGCTGGCAGCATTGGTAGGTGATTGACGTGGGGTATCTGGATGTTAAGTGTGAGTCCTGAGTGCCAGGGAGTGCTGTTGGGGTTGTGGTGCATTGAGCAATGAGAAAGGCTGGTGTTGTGGTGTGTAGGGAATGTTCTGTGAAGATGCAATCGTCAACATTGATTACCCTCATGAGGTAGGTAAACTTCTTGTGGCATTGATGCTAAATCTTCAGATTCACCCTTCAGGAGTTGACCTTCCTGGTCATCTGCTCCCACTCTCCTCTGAGAGTGGTCCTCAAGGGTCTCCTGGTCACTCTGTGGACCCATGGCACCTCTCTTCCTGCACAGCTCCACCACTGATGCCTTCAACATTGCATCTGTTACCCTGGACTCCTCTACCTGCTCTGGTGTTTACCTTGCATTTACATTGCAGCAGTTTCTCTGTGCAGCTTCCCTTTAAAACGTAGCTTGAACCTGCCTTTAAGAAGATCGGGCTAGCTGTGACGCATGTTGTGCAACAATGTTGGTGGGCCTTCCTGCTCTATACAGAGGCTGCAGGCAGCATTCAGAAGCAGGCAGTAGCATCAGGCCAATGCCACAATCATGGGCGATGAAGTGGGTACGCAAAGTTTGTGTGTTGCCCAACATGACCTGAACAAGCATAGTTAGGCAATCTCCATACCCAAAAATTGGGGCTAACCAATTTTTAGCCTATTTGTTCAATCTGCAGAGCATTCCTGACTATGAAGCAGATCATTATTCTGAAGACTTCTTAAATTCAAAAAATGATTGCACCATATAAATGTTTTTTAATTGACTGACCCATAGCTGATTTTCTTTACATGCTTGGAGCTGCATTCTGACAATACAAATTGTGTCTCTAGGTTTTTTATGTTAATGGATGTTTAATACAATTATTGTTTTGTCATATATACATGCTGTAAAAATGAGCAGCAAGTGACTGTTATTGCTGGAAATCTGAAATAAACATTGGAATGTTGGAAATAGTTCGGAAACCTTCATATGAAAGTTCCTCAGCCTGAAACATTAACTTGGCTCCTCTGTTCGCAGATGCTGCCTGACCTGCTGAGTGTTTTCCAGCATTTTCAGGACAATTAATTTTCTCCTTAGTAGAATTAGTGTCCTCGAGATTAATCTTTAATTCCTAGAGACCCCAGGATAAGCTTGGCGGGTTGGCAGCTCTACAGTGGGATCAGGGAACTAACCTGCCAACTACTCTTTGGCTCAAGACCACATAACAATATGTGGCCTTGTGAGCCTTCAAGTTTATACCCCTAATTATGAGGATATTCACAGTTAAGTGTTGCATTTATTTTTTGGTAGGGGAAAGGAAGAAACCACAAGATGAAAAAAATTGAAAGCATATTTCAAAATTAACGTGAAACTGAATTCAGTTTTGTCTTTTCCCTTGAACGTTGTTTTGCTGTTGGACTTTAATAATTAATTCCTCAAATGTAGTGAAAATATATATTTTAGTATTTGCTTTCCCCAAAATTTTTTTTTGCCCAGGGCTGTACTAACAAGTTCCAGAAATAGTTCTTTGAAAGAAACCCATATGTGAAAGTGGCCAATAATTCTTGCAATCATGTCTGAGATCTCTGATCTTTTCTCAGTGTTGTTGTCAATTAATGAGCCAGAACTCTGAAATGAGTGAAGACCAATGGTGGGCACATGGGACTGGATTTTACGGGGTGCTGTGGGCCCCTGCTAGCTAAAAGGTTAGTGGAGAGCTTGCCCAGGGTGAACGGCTCTCCTGCTTTCATTTAACAATCAATTGGCTGTGAATAGATAGGAGGCCGGATTACTGCCCACTGGACAGGAAGCCCCGCCTCAGAGAGCTGCCTGCCAATCGGATGGCTGGCAGCTCCATGGTCTCAGCAATGCCAAGTTCCCTACGGAGGTCGTCGCTGGAGCCAGACAGCAGGGAAGTGGCAGCAGGCTGCGGGGGGACAGTGTGGGGAGGGGGGGGAAAGGGATTTTGCTGGGGTCAAGGCTGGCAGGCCTGGCGATGAATTGGGGACTGGATTTGGGAGACCTGGGATGGGGGGAGAACAGAGGTTAAAGGGGGAAGTGTGATTTTGGGGAAGTGCCACCACCTCCCTACCACTTCCTTTCCTGATGCCAACCCCCCCAAGTTAAAGCTGCCGGACTTCCTACGTGGCGTGTGCCTCCCCTTGTTGTGGGTAAAATAGTGGCATGGTGGGATGAGGCCCTTAAGTGCCTCAATAGGCTCAAGGGTGGGCAGGGCGCCAGATGCCTCCACCGCTCCCTGTAGAATTTCATGTAGGTTTGGTTGGGTGGGCGGGTAGGTGGCAGGAAGCCACAGGCTAGATTTTACAATCCCCCTCTCTTCAACTACACCCCCACCCTCAGTGGGGGATCATAAAATCCAGCCCACTTTTTCTACCTTTGCTGAAAAATTGATCACGAAGGTGCGCTTGCAGCACATCTCTTGATGGACTGCTTTCTTTTTAATTTCTCTCCTTACCTCCTCGTCTTAGTGGTGACGACTCTTTTGGGGATATGATGATAGTGGTCCAACCAATGCCTAGCTACCTTGCTCAACAGTTCTTCATGTATGAGCCTAGACGATGAGTATTGTCAGGTTATTTTACTCCATTGGCTTCCCTGCTAAATGCAGTTGTGTCCTCAGCTGATTGTTAGATCTTCTAAAAGGGTTCACAGGAACAGAAACACTGATTTCTTGCCTGCCTTGGATGCTCACATAAACTGCTGCTCTGGCTAAGATGAACGACCTCCCCATAGGTTAAGGAATCTAACCAAGAATCAGCTGCTCTGTATGGTTTAGAATTACACAGCAGAATGTATTAAATGACCAAGTCATTGGCATTTCTCAGGGTTGGGTTTCTTCATATATTTCAATGCAAAGTCAAGTGGCTTTCCTTACTGTTTCCTACCTGTGTTTTGGACAAAAATAATTTCGGTCACATTAAATGGATAGACCCCTTTGAAATGATTTTGAAACTTAATCGGCCACAGGCAATTATCAGCTTGCTTGTTTTGGGCAGCATAGTTTGCCCCATACAATCAGATGTTATTTCATGTATACAATGTACATTTGAACCATTTTACAACTCTTAATAGATCCAGCTATGCTTTAAATTGTGTGTAGTGCTGAGATGATTGACCACAACCAGCACAATCTGTGGTTTTGGACTTGCGATTCTAAGAACTTATTGTTAGACAAACTTTACCTGTCATAATATGGGCTGCAGTCTATCCTGGTTTGGTTTATAAATTTTAAACTTAAATGCTGCATTTTCGGCAACATTTCTGAAATATTTAAATGCCATTTGGATATTAAACATTTAACATCAGTTGCTTCTTAAAAGGAATTATTCAGAGTTATAATAAGTTAAGAGCATATGTTGTTTGTAAAGCAATTTAAAATTAAACTTAAATTCCTGTAAGGTGTCTGTTTTGAAAATAATGAGACTTGAGCCTATGCATTTCTGAGGATCGTAGAAATAAATGACCTGCAAATTTTTCGGAAATCCTATCATTCCATATGAAACAAGACTTGCATTTATTTGGCAACTTTCACAACCGCATGATGTCCTGAACTATTTTTAAAGCATAGTCAATGCTATAGTGTGGGGAAACATGGCAGCCAATTTGTGCCAAAGCAAACTCCCTCCAACAGAAATATGATGATGATCTGTTTTTGTGATGCTGATGGAGGAATAAATATTGGCCAGGACAACAGGGAGAAAACCCCTGCTCTTTGTCAAAATAGAGCCATGTAATATCTCATCTGAAAGGTGGCACCTCCAACAGGGCTGCTCTCCCTAGAATTGCACAAGAGTGTCAGTCTTAATTTTTGTGCTCAAGTTATAGAGTGGGACTTTAACCTGGAACCTCTTGACTCAAGAGGCGAGAGTGCTACCAACTGAGCCGCAACTGAAGCTGAATATAATGAATGAATTAATTTTTTTCTATGTATCAAATCTGCAGTCTGTGTCCATGTGCAACTGGACAACATTTAGGCTTGGGCTGATGAGTGGCAAGTAACCTCTGTGCCACACAAGGGCCAGGCAATGACCATCTCCAACAAGAGATAATCCAACCATCTCCCCTTGACATTACTACCACTGAATCCCCCACTACCAACATCCTAGGGGTTACCATTGATCAGAAATTGAACTGGGCCAGCCATATATTCTATGGCTACAAGAGCAGGTCAGAGGCTGGGAATTCTGTGGCGAGTTACTCATCTCCTCGCTTCACAAAGCCTGGTCACCATCTGCAAGGCACAAGGCAGGAGTGTGATGGAATAAAATCCACTTGCTTGGATGAGTACAAGTCCAACAACACTCGAGAAACTTGACACCATTCGGGACAAAGCAGTCCGGGTGATTGGCACTTCATTCACCACCTTCAACATTCACTCCCTGCACCACCGATGCACAGTGGCAGCAGTGTGTACAATCAACAAGATGCACTGCAACAACTCACCAAGGCTCCTTCAACAGCACCTGCCAAACCTGCGACCTCTACCACCTAGAAGGACAAGGAGATGCATGGGAACACCACCTAGTGCCACTCCATCCTGACTTGGAAGTATATTGCTGTTCCTTCATTGTTGCTGGGTCAAAATCCTGGAACTTCCTCCTTAGCAGCACTGTGTGTGTACTAACACCGCATGGACTGCAGTGGTTCAAGAAGGCAGCTCACCGCCACCTTCTCAAGTGCAATTAGGGATGGGCCGTAAATCCTGCCAAGGCAGCAATGCCCACATCTCATGAAAGAATAATAAAAACTGACATAAAATTTTTGCATCTGAGTACATAATCATGTGTCGCAACCTTTCTTGATTTGAGAAATTGTGCATTTTCCATTGCACATGATGCAGGGAAACAAAGTGATTTATTCTGCACATTTTTTGTTGTGGCATTATCTTTTGCATTGTGCCAATGATAAACTTGTACTATAATGTTATCAATTTCACAGAAATCACAAATTTGCCAATGATGGGGAAACCATATTTAAGAAGCCATCACAGAATGTTGACCCTTGTTCTGCTATCTTACCTTTATGCCTCTATTAGCACCTCCTTTAGTGTTTAACTTGTCTTGTGTCCGTGACATCTTTGTCAAATCTCTTCTGAGCTCCCACTTATCCCTGATCATCTTCTATTTTGCTACACCTGCTCCACTGCACCACCATTCCCCTTCTCTTCAACAGTATGAAATTCATCCCATTTCTACCTCTCTTCAGCTCTGAAGAAGGGTCATATGGATTCAAAATTTTAACACAGATGCTGCCTGACCTGTTGTGTATTTCCAACATTTCCTGTTTTTATTTCAGATTTCCAGCAAGCACAGTATTTTGCTTTTCTTATAAGCCATCTCAGTTTCGGCGTTATGCATGAATTGTAATAATTGTTGCAGCCAGCTTATGAAGCTCTATAAAGAACTTGGATGGTCTATTGAACTGCCCTTAAATTCATAACAATAGATTTTCTGACAGCTTGAGAAGTTTTGTTAACATGATGTGATGATTATTGCCACTTGGGTTACTCTCAAATACTCTTGGTACTGTGACACATGTTCAGCAAAATTAAGGTCATGAAATTTGGGTGGTGTGGTGGGGTGGGGTGTATTGAAAGATAGAAACGTTAAGTCTCTGCTCCTTCTCTATAATTAGAGCTGTGCAGAATACAAAATCATGAGCGCTTATTTAGTGGTTTCTGAACTACATTGTTGAGAAAGCTCCATGCTGCCTTGAAGTAAAGTTCAAGCCCATAATTGACTTGAGCACCATGTTTTTGATTACATCTAGTTGATCATTATGTAATTTTGAGTTCCGTGCGCTTAAGCACCATGCTAATGTAACACTAAAATGGAATTTATTTTACAATTTTGTTGGGAAAACCATATCTTCGCCAACTGGATTTTTCTTAAAATTTGGAAAGACATTGCATTATTTGCACTCCTCCCATCCCAGTGGAACAGTTTTCATTTGTGGAAGAATAATTGTATGAACAGTGTAAAATACATTAATCAATGGTGCATAAAGCATTAGCAGCATACAAATAGCTTATCACTTTCCTCTGCTGTTTAGTTGATCCCTGGGAAATGGAGAGCCAGGCTGTCTTAATAATGGAATGACAGTTTAAAAAAATTCTTAAGTGATGAAATGAATGCCTGTAAGCTTCCTGAATCATCACTTTCGCCACTTCCAAGATGCAGCATAGATAGGTGCTTCCTTACTGTGTTAACAAGACAGGTGCTTCCTCCTTGTTTCCCTCATTTACATCATTGTTTTCATTGTGTGTGGCTTTCTGATTTTATATTAATTATAATGTTCCGCTCCGAGTTCACTACAAGCCTGTGCATTCAAGGTTTGACAACGTATCTGAATCCAGGAAGTGCTGTTCCAAATGGCATTTAGGTGTCGCCTTCCACTGCAGGTGCGGAAGAGTTGGTTTGCTAAGTGTTTGGCCATTTCAGAATTGCAAACGTATTTTTATGAAAGCTGTTCATGATGCATATCCGCATGACTATGCCCAGATATTAACAATCGTGTACAGCATCCGGCCGGTTAACATATGGAGCAACTTCCAGCATAGAAATTGTCTCCAAAATTGATACATTCAATTATTTTCTGCAAAGGGAATGAAAACAGTGCTTTCAGGTTGTGTTTGTGGATAGAAACACCACTTTTATGTTGCGGGGGTAGTTTGTGATTTTGGCCTGCATAATTGTATCCTGCTAAAGGAAATGCTTCTGTGATAAACCTCCATGTTCTACTTCTGTCAAAATTTAATCTGACAATCAAATACCAGTTGATTATTATATTGGGCAACAATTTATTGTAGGAGTAAATCTAATACCGTCTAACCATTGCATGTTTAGGCTTGGGCTTTGTTTTTTTTAAACATTTTTTGTATGGTGAGTTGCTAAAAGTGCAAGCTGATAACATTGTAGCAAGGGAAGTTAGGTACCTAGGACCTGAGTGAACAGGCCAAGCAAAAGTATACTTTCTGAACCAATTAGATTGCAAGATTGTGGACAAAGTGTAAGTTAGAGTGGGTGAATTCAAATCAGGTATAAGAAAGTGAAATAAAGAGAGGGAAGCAAAAATTCAGAGTAAGAGGGAAAATGGACAGAAAAGAATAGCAATTTTTAAAGTTATATTTTAAAATGATCCCAACAACAATTATCCCAACAACAATTAAAACCTAAGGGAATGATGCTCCATACTTGGAATACTTAATTTTGGACACTAGGGAGGTTCAACTGAGAAAGGAAGACTAATCTTGTAAAGCCCTGAAAGCAAATAGAAACATAGAAAATAGGAGCAGGAGTAGGCCATTCAGCCCATCGTGCCTGCTCTGCCATTCATTATGATCATGGCTGATCGTCCAACTCAATAGCCTGCTCCCATTTTCTCCCCATATCCTTTGATCCCTTTCATCCCAAGAGCTATAGCTAACTCCTTCTTGAAAACATACAATGTTTTGGCCTCAACTACTTTCTGTGGCAGCGAATTCCACAGGCTCACCACTCTCTGGGTGAAGAAATTTCTCCTCATCTCAGTCCTAAATGGTCTACCCCGTATCCTCAGACTGTGACCCATGGTTATGAGTTCCCCCACCATTGGGAACATCCTTCTTGCATCTACCCTGTTTAGTCCTGTTAGAATTGTATAGGTTTCTATGAGATCCCCCCCCTCATTCTTCTGAGCTCTAGTGAATATAATCTCAAACGACTCAATCTCTTCTCATATGTCAGTCCCACCATCCCAGGAATCAGTCTGGTAAACCTTCGTTGCACTTCTTCTTTAACAAAAACATCCTTCCTTAGATAAGGAGACCAAAACTGCATGTAATATTCCAAATTCCATTATACTTTTAATATCTTGCATCCTTTGTACACAGAGATGTTTGATTTTCACTTTTCTAGGAGCTTTTTCTCCTTATAATCTTATACTGCAGGTTTTGTCAAATTTGATAAAATTCATGTGACCAATGTTACTTAATTTATCAAGCATAATAGTAAAATTTCAGTTACCATTTTCTGAAAAATTTGGATTCACTGCCAAGTACCATTTTTATATTACCTTCATGAATTGTGAAAAAGATTCACTAGCATAGATAATTTAAAAAATGTCCTTGTTGCTATCTTTAGGGAATCATTTGAAACAAAAGTGCAGTCAAGATTGGAAAGTAGCTAACATAATATCAATATCTTTTTAAAAGGGTCATGAGGACTACAGGCAATTGAATCTAATGTCTGTTATGGGTAAAGTAATAGAAGACGAGATCAGCATAACATCCAGATTGGTATGAAATAGGAGGCAAGCTTTGGGGTGGATTGAAATGTGCCCACGTCACAGGAAACTTGCAACAAATTTATTTGCGTTTATTGAACAGATAATTACAGCTTGGAATATAAATATCTGTAAAACACATGTGGCCCGGGCAATGGATGCTTGAGTGAAAATGGTATATAGCTTAAAAATGCAATTCCATTTCTGTAACTGGCAGAATGAAAGTTGACTAGCTGCTCAAGGGAAATGGTTAAACCAGTTCATCATTGTGTGGTACCATTGAAAAGTTTCAATTTAAATTATTTTCTTACATAGTTATATGTAATGTTTTTGCTGTGGAAATTTCCACCAACCTCAAATCTTTAATGTGGCCTTTTTTGAAATAACATTTTCTTAAATTCATGTTTTTAGCCTCTTTCAGATAGCTCTGTACTGCACATCCCATCATCTAGAGGAAAATCAAATTGAGTGGCCTTTAACTAGGACAGTCTAAAACTGATCTGAGCCAGGGTGGGGTATGGGATAAGTCCTTGAGTCTAAAGGTTTCTTCAGGGCTGGTCAACATAGTTGAAAGCCTTAGCAACTACTGCCTCATTATTCAGAGACTCATAAGTAAATAGGGAAAAACATGGGATTTATATTCTGAAAATAGGACTTGTGTGATTTATATGTTTGGAATTTCTGGACACGCAGCAGAAGAAACAGACAATCTGGTCCACAATCCGACAGGTAGTAACTCTGTCTTCACCAGTGCTATTCTTGATGCCATTCCTAATGATATGAGAGGTTGATCTGCAGGGACTTGTCAGCTTTGGTTTCCAATTTTAAAAAAGTTGGATTAATTTCCGGTTTGCACAGAACCTATCAATAAAGAATTCAAAACTTGGCAAATGTTAGAAAATAAACAGGTCACCACACCATATTTTTGTAAAGCTTATTTATCTTGTTTTAATTTCCTGATTTACCCAATGTTTTGTTACACTTTTGAGTCTTGGTTTGAACTTGAAACTGTTTACACTGTGCCTTTTGATTTCTCAATTTGAAGAAAACCTTTTCTGTACTAATAACTTTCCTGTAGTTTATATGTACTTTGATTTCCAGTGTTCTCCCAATTGAATAGAAAGAAAAGTACCAGGAATGGAGGATGTCATCTTGGCTCAGTTGTTACTGTTGCCTCTGTGTTAGAAGGTTGTCAGTTAAATCTTGATTTGAGCATCTAATCTGCGTTGACCCTCAAATGCTGTATCAAAATAAAGTATTGCATTCCCATAAGTGCCATCTTTCAGATTAAATATTAAATTGTTCAGTTGGTTGCGAAGGATCCCATAATACTTCTAAGAAGAGCAGGGACTTGTCCCAGTGGATAACACAATTTTAAAACAGGCTACAATAGTAAAATGTAATTCTAAAACTTGCAAAGAAACATCCTGTGGTGATTCACAGGTGAAAGGAAAAAAAATGTGGATGTTAACCTATAAGTAACTTGAGTTCTTTGGATGAAGGAATGTTGTGCTGCAGGAGGTTAGATGAAGGAAGTGAGCGGTCGTGTCATAGAGGGATTTCAGCATATGGATGAAAAATTAAATAGGGGAGATCGGGGAGCCAGCAGCTCATGTATGCTGGTGAGGGTGGGCTTGACTGCCAAAGAAGACTTGGTTTGGTTAAAATAAAAGCAAAATATAGCAGATGCTGGAAATCTGAAACAAAAACAAAAATTGCTGGAAAAACTCAATAGGTCTGACAGCATCTGTGGAGAGGAAGACAGAGTTAACGTTTCGAGTCCGTATGACTCTTCATCAGAACTAAAGAGAAATAGATATGTGGTGAAATATAAGCTGTTTAAGGGGGGTGGGACAGGTGGAGCTGGATAGAGGGCCAGTGATAGGTGGAGGCAAAGGAGAGATTGCCAAAGATGTCATAAACAAAAGGCCAAAGGGGTGTTGACGGTGGTGATATTAATTAAAGGATGTCCTAACAGTGACATTAGGGATAGAAAGCAGAATAAGCAAGTGACAGATGATCGAAATAGGCTAAAAGGTGGAGATAAAACAATAGATGGAAATACATTTTTAAAATAATGATAGAAATAGGTGGGAAAAGAAAAATATATATATGAAAAAATATATAATAATTATTAGAAGAAAGAGGATCAAAAAAGGGGGTGGGGATGGAGGAGAGAGTTCATGATCTGAAGTTGTTGAACTCAATGTTAAGTCTGGAAGGCTGTAAAGTGCCTAGTTGGAAGATTAGGTGCTGTTCCTCCAATTTGCGTTGAGCTTCACTGGAACATCGCAGCAGGCCAAGGACGGACATGTGGGCAGGAGAGCAGGGTGGTGTGTTGAAACGGCAAGCGACAGGAAGGTCTGGATCATGCTTGCAGACAGACCGAAGGTGTCCCGTAAAGTGGTCACCCAGTCTGCGTTTGGTCCCTCCAATGTAGAGGAGACCCCATTGGGAACAGCGAATGCAGTAGACTAAATTGAGGGAAGTGCAAGTGAAGTGCTGCTTTACTTGAAAGGAGTGTTTGGTTTGAAATAGTTTGTAAGCAACAGACTTTTGGCGAGTTGAAGTTTTGAGAGGAGGGGGCTGGGGGCAGTTCATGCTGGAGGTTATGAAAGGATGGACAAGGGTTTCAACAACTTGGGCTGATACAGGAAATTTTACAGAGCTGGAAGTAAGCAGTCTGTGATAGAGTTATAGAGTCAGAAGCTTAGCCTAGAGTTGAATAGAATACCAAGTTGGTGAGCAGTATGGTTCAGCCTGAGACAGTGGCTGGAGTGAGAATGGGCTCAAGTGACGATGGTAATAGTTTGTGATGGGAATCAAAGGGAGGCTGTGTTCTTCCCAGTGGTTAACTGGAGGAGATTATGGCTCATCCAAGCTTTGTCATCAGACAAGTGTCTGACAACACAGGTAGAGAAAAGGTTGAGAGAAGTGATGGAGAGGGGAAGAACTGACCATAGGACAAAGAAACAACTAGGGATGGACCATAAGGCCTGTGAAGGCACAAGGTGGAAAGAAAAACCATTGGTAGAGATTATCTGTCTGATTTGAATAAGTGAATATGGCCCCAAGTGAGGGTAGATCAGAGAAAGAAGTATTGTCGTTCTTCCATACAGGGCATAGCAGTTTGCTGGATAGGTTTCCCTGCCACTGGATTCAGTACACTCCCTTGCACTATGTATGATCTACAAGATTTATTGCAGCAACTTGCCAAAGTTACTTCAATGGTACCTCCCTCCCCTGCTATCTCTACCACTGCATGAAAGCAGCAGTGTCATGGAACACAAGTACCCTTAACTTCAACTATCCTAACCTTGACATATATCACTGTTCCTTCATTATAGTTGAATTAGTATCCTGGAATTCATAAGACCATAAGACGTAGGAGCAGAAGTGGGCCATTTGGTCTATCAAGTCTGCTCCGCCATTCACTGAGATCACGGCTAATCTGAATCTTCAGTTCCACTTTCCTGCCTTTTCCCCATAACCCTTGATTCCCTTATTGATTAAAAATCTGTATTTCAGCCTTGAATATACTTAACCACCCAGCCTCTACAGCCCCCTGTGGTAAAGAATTCCACAGATTCACTACTCTCTGAAAGAAGAAATTCCTTCTCAGTCCCTGTTTTCATTGGGTGACCCTTTACTCTGAGATTATGCCCTCTCGTCCTAGATTCTCCCACAAGGGGAAACAGCCTCTCAGCATCTACCCTGTCAAGCCCCCCCAAGAATCTTATGTTTCAAGAAGGTAACCTCTCATTCCTCCAAACGCCAGTGAGTACAGGCCCAACCTACTCAACCTCTCCTCAAGACAATCCCTCCATACCCAGGATCAACCTAGTGAGCCTTCTCTGGACTGCCTCCAATGCCCGTGTATCTTTCCTTAGATAAGGGGACAAAAACTGTTCAGTCTTCTAGGTGTGGTCTAACTAGTGCCTTATCTAGCTTTAGTAAGACTTCCCTATTTTTATACTCCATTCCCTTTCAAATAAAGACCACCCTTCCATTTGTCTTCCCTATTCCTTGTTGAACTTGTATGCTAGCTTTTTGTGATTCATGCACGAGGACGCCCAAATTCCTTTGTGCTGCTGTTTTTCTCCATGTAAATAATATTCGGCTCCTCTATTCTTCCTGCCAGAGTGTATAACCTCACATTTTCCCACATTATATTCCATCTGCCAAGTTTTTGCCCACTCTTAACCTGTCTATACCCCTCTGTAGACTCGTGTCATGCTCACCACTTGCGTCAACTGCAAACTTGGCGATAGTACATTCACTTCCCTCATCCAAGTCATTAATATATATTGTAAACAATTGTGGCCCCAGCACTGATCCCTGTGGCACTCCACTAGTTACAGGTTGCCATCTTGAAAATGCCCCCCTCATCCCAACTCTGTCCTTCAATTAGTTAGCCATTCCCCTATCAATGCTAATATACTGCCCCCAACACCATGGGCTCTTATCTTATTAAGTAGCCTTATGTGTGGTACCTTATCGAATGCCTTTGGAAATCCAAATATATTACATCCACTGGTTCCCCTTTATCTATCCTGTTTGTTACCTCAAAAAATTCTAAAGTTTGTCAGGCATGATCTCCCCTTTATGAATCCTTGCTGACTCTGCTTGATTACATTATGTATTTCTAATAGACTAACTTTTTCCCAGTGACGGATGTTAAGCTAACTGGCCTATAGTTAGCTGTTTTTTGTCCCCCTCCCTGTTTGAATAAGGGTGTTACATTCACAGTTTTCCAATCCTCTTGGACTTTTCCAGAATCTAAGGATTCTTGGAAGATTACTACCAGTGCATCCATTATTTGTGTAGCTATTTCGTTTAATATCCTAGCGTGCAACCCATCAGGTCCAGGGGACTTACTAGCCTATAGCCCCATTAGTTTCCCTAGTACTTTTTCTCTCATGATTATTGTATTTATTTCCTCCACTTTTGCCCTTGATTATTAGTATTTTTGGAACGCTATTAGTGCCTTCTACCGTGAAGACTGATGCAAAGTATTTATTCAACTCCTCTGCCATTTCCTGGTTCCCCATTATTATTTCCCCAGCCTTATTCTTTAAGGGGTCTATATTGACTTTGCCTCTCTCTTCCTTTTTATATATTTAAAGAAGCTCATACTGTCCATTTTTATAGTACTTGCTAGCTTACCCTCAGTTTATTTTCTCCCTCTTATTTTTTTGGTCACTTCTTGTTGGTTATTAAAACTTTCCAAATCATTTAAGCAAAGAGCCATTAATTTTGCCTTTTTACCATTTTTTCCCCTCTATGACCCTATTTGCTGCTGTTTCTTTTATGTTGGTACACTCTGTTCCTCCCTGCCACACTCTGGGTATCATTACCTAAAGAGCTGCCCTGCAATGCTGGCATATCCTTTTGCTTTGTAAGCCTACATATCCCCTCTCCAGAACCTACCCACCCACCTGCCACCCCCATTTAGTTTAAAGTCCTCTCTACTGCCCCAGTTATTAGATTCAACAGGCCACTGGTCCTAGCACAGTTCAAGTGAAACCCTTCCCACTGGAACAGCTCCTTTCTACCCCAGTACTGGTGCCAGTGCCCCATGAACTGAAACCCAATCCTCCCACACCAATCATTGAGCCACGCATTAACCCTTTGACTTTATTTACCATATGCCAGTTTGCCTATGGCTCAGTTAGTAATCCCGAGATTATTACCTTGGACATTCTGCTTTTCAATTTACCTCCGAACTGTTCAAATTCTTCCTGCAGAACCTCCTTTCTAGTCCTCTCAATGCCATTGGTACCAACGTGGACGATGACAACTGGATCTCTACCCTCCCACTCCAAGTTCCTCTCCAGCCCTGAGGAGATGTCCTTAACCCTCGCTCTAGGCAGGCAACACAGCCTTCGGGACTCTCACTCATGGCCACAGCGAACAGTATCTATCCCCCTAATTATGCTGTCCCTTAGGACGACTACATTCCTATTTCCTCCCCCCACAGGAATGGCTCCTTGTACCACGGTGTCATGGTCAGATCGCTCATCCTCCCTGCAGTCCCCGCTTGGACAACTGTAGGTGCCGAGGCTCCTTGAATGCTACCCCCTAGGTCTCCATACCTGCCTCACCTGCCGTCACACCCTCCTGTCCCTGATCACAGACCTAATTTGAATTACCTAATCTGAGTGGTGTGACCACTTCCTGGAGCAAAGTGTCCAGATAACTTTCCCCTTCCCTGAGGTGGTGTAATGTCTGTGGCTTGGACTCCAGCTCCTCAACTCAAAGCCAAAGTTCCTCAAGCTGCAAACTACAGATATGTTTGCTCAGGAACACCTTGGTGTCCAGCAGCTCCCACATGCTGCAGCAGCAACTCATCACCCGTCCTGCCACCAATTTTGTATTTTATTTAATTTATTAATTAATTACTCTAGTATATCCACTCCTTACCTCCTTAGACTTAATAGTAATTTTTTTTTACACCAGTTTCAACTTTGTACTTAACAGGCTATTTTTAAGTAAGAGAGAAAAAAAAGGCTAGAGACCTAATGTAAACTAAAAATGTTATTTTTACTTTAAAGACTAGAAATACTCACCAA
This sequence comes from Carcharodon carcharias, assembly GCF_017639515.1. Classification (NCBI taxonomy): domain Eukaryota; kingdom Metazoa; phylum Chordata; class Chondrichthyes; order Lamniformes; family Lamnidae; genus Carcharodon; species Carcharodon carcharias. Next base: position 38,286,837 of record NC_054469.1, on the reverse strand, counting down.
TCCTACTCACCAAGCAGCTGCTTTCCCTGCATTCGCATCACGTTGTGGTTCGTAACATCACTCCGCCACTGGTCTCACTGTAACAGATCAAGAATCAATTCCTGGAGGCTGAAAAAGTTTAGGCAAAAGCAACCAATCACCTCTTTTCCCTCCTCCACTCCCTGAAGTGCTCAACTCCAGCACTCTATTGTAAGTCACACTAAATTGGCTACTTATGCTCCAGCCACAAAAGGTCTATCTGAGTCGTTTAATAAGGATCCAGTTTCAGCCAGTTCTTGATTAAGCTGACCACAGCGAACCCTTTAAAACCCTGCTTAAGGCTGGCAACTATAGAATTTAAACTCTCGATTTCAGATCCCCTCGGCTAATACTGACATGTGGGTACCATTGAATCAGTGGCTCAATATCTTAGGGGAACTGGGGTTGGGCAGTATATGCAGCCATGCAGTGACCCAATGCAGTGAGTTTAGGGTTACACTGTACTGACCCAGTGCCCTGGCAGAAAGATCCAAGAAGAGCAGTCCCAAATGATATCATAAATAAGTAATGTGATGTAATGTCACTGCCCTTTTTGTGCAAGCAATATGCAAAGGAAGGGTACCATGTCCCATGTAGCACCAAATGCAATATTTAAAAGACTTGCTACTATTGAAAAGTTCTGGGCCGTTTTCAGGTGCGTTTTAATAGTAGATAAAGAGATTCAAGTTGCCCACTGTGTGATGAAGAACCTTGCACGTTGAAGCAGTGCTAACTTTTTGTCTGTCAGTATTGATATTAGCATTTCAAAGTCGAGATCAGTATATTGACATCTTGAAAGATGAATTTTTAAACCTATAGTATCTTCATATTCATGATGATTCTTTACAACCTGAAACAAATGAATGAAATATGATTTAGTGCTGTGTAGCCTGCAGTGAATGCTGACATTTCCCAGATGATTATAAGTGGCCACTTAATGATAGTAATTTTTTGGCCATCAGCTTTTTATTGCAAGTGTAGCTGCCATTTGGCAATGACCTACATCTCAAAAGCTCACTCCAACTCTTTTATATATGAAAATAATGTGTTTATTGTCTTTGCAAATTTTCCTACCTCCTTTACTTTTTTGATTCAATCATGGGGTGTGGACATTGCTAATGAAGCTAGCATCTGTTGCCCATCCCTAATTTACCCTTGACAGCAGTTAAGAGTCAACCATATTATTGTGGGCGTGGAGTCACACCTAACTCTCATTTACTTTGATTTTCTTCTGTCAGTGGAGAAACAACATGAGGTCCAAACTGGCTGAAATTAAGTAACTTGGCACAATTGTGTCCAACCCTATTCACTCCCAAGGTTTCCAGTTGAGGTAACAGGTTAGTAATTGGGAACAGCACTTCTAGCTGATTTTAATTTTTTTACTTCCACAGTTCAGGGCACTGAGAATAAATATAGTATATATGATGCCACCACAGCTAAGATAGTTAATATAATAAAAATCCAGTTTAGCTTGGAACCTTCCTGGTTCTTGTAGCTTAGTTCCACTTTGGATGGAATATTTATGAGCTGAAGTGGGTAAATATGTGTCCACTCAATAAGATTTGAAATAAAAACCCAGTGGTTCACCAGTATATTCTTGGCTGTGCTGTTTTGGAGATTTATCTGTTGGCATAATTTCTTAACTGTTGTTTTTGGTCTGAATCTGAATTTGCCTTTCCAGTTTGCCCACAGGCATAAACTTAATTGAAATCATTTCCTACTGGTACACTCCTGGTAAATAACTAATGAACACCTGCATTTTATGAATTATTCAGGAACAAATGCCCTTTGTACTGTTGTGCGTCTTGACATAAAAACATTTGCAGCTAAAGCTGTGGATGCGACACTGTTTTCGTGGAGAAGATGTTATTGCTGATAGAACGGGGTGACCGTTTTGCACACTAGAAAATTATGTCTGGATGCTTAACATGTCAGTGACTTAAATGAATTTGGAAGATTTAATTTAAGGTTGCAGAGCAGGCTACATAATGTTGAAATTGACAAGCAAGTTTGGGTCCATCTCTAGGTGCAGTTTAGTCTATTAAATAACATAATAAAGGTTTATTGGCTCTTTGTCAGTTGACCTGTTGGCATTCTTTGAGGTAGGAAGAAGAAACCAATAGTATTAGCTTGCAACTTTGGCACAAACTTTGTATCAGTGGTTGCAAAATTATTGCTATTGATTTCATATTCCAAAACCTGCATGGTTTATCAGACCTGGTCGGAAAGCAATTTTCAAACAGTTTTGTTGACATTTCACGATGTATCTTGCTGTGCACACAGATAACAAATGGAAACAAGCTAATTGTGATAAGGTTGTAGTTGTAAACTGCCTACGCCAACCTGAATAATTGGAAACAAAGTAACAGTAGTGTTGATTGTAATGAGATAAATTTAAGGTTATAGAGTTTTTCTTTTAACCCTCTCCACTTTAAAGGGATTGAATCACGCTGACACTATATTAATGTCAGCCGCCTTCCTCTATCCTGCCCAAGAGCTTGTGTGAGCCCAGGCATTGAGTGTTGGCAGGATGGTCAACTGTTGTGAGCAATACAGTTGAGTTAGCCCTGTCCTCACTCAAGATCCATATGCACAGGAAAGTGATCTGAAGTGGGAATCATTGCTAACTTTTCCCTCCCTTGCAGGGAATGTTCAAGAGGCCAGAATTAGATAAGCGCAGATATCTCTGGAGATTATAGAGATGGGGGGGGGGGGGGAATGAGACCTTGAGCAGAATTTAATGTATTGCACTGGTGGATTTGTAGGTGGCGGAAGGGGGCCCATAAAGTTCCTCAGGTGGCCTTCCCACTGATGATCTGCCCACCTGGACCTCTCTGCAAATTTACACTGGGATAGATGAGGCCTAGACCAGGCTGCCCTCCCTTGCCACAGTTGAGACCTTTAAGTGGCCAATTAATGACTACTTGTGAGCTCAATTTTCAGGTAGGTGAGAGGAGTTCAGGGGCAAGGTGGAAGCATGAAAGTGACCCTGCTCAGGCCTCGGGTGGGAAAGGAGGTGGTGTGCCTCCATCAATGGCCTCCTTTCAATGTTGAGTGCCCTATCTCCCCACAAGGCCAGGCTCCTTTGGGTGCTCCCTCCCCCCTGGCCTCTCCTCCCCTCCCTGTCGAGCCCCCCATCCACCCACTCCCAACCACCAACCACCACCACCGCTACCCCACACACACACACATTTATCTGATCCTGGACTCCAGGGATTTAGACCCTGGGGATTGCTTGTAGTCCCAGTGCTGTCCACTGCAGCTGTTGGCACTGCTGGAATGAGAGTTGCCGGCCAATCTGATTGAGAGGGACTGAGGCAGGAATTCTTCCTTTGAGGGGTGGAAGTCCCACACCCAGTCAATTGACCCTGGTTGGAGCGTTAAATGGCTGTGGGCAGCTAGTATCAGCAGGGATGTGTTCACCGCCGACTCTTCGGATGGCGGTAAGGGAAACCCCGTCTTCCTAAAAAATTCTGACCCATGGAATGATTTGAAAACAAGTCTGAGAATTTTAAGATCAAGCCGTTACTTGACAGGGATCCAGTGGAGGTTAGCAAGCACAGGGATGATGGGCGAATGGGAATTGGTGCAAGTTAAGACCCATGCAGCAGAGTTTTGGATTACCTCAATTTCCTGGAGGGTAAAATGTTGGGACCCTAGTCCAGTTCAGAGATAACAAAGGTATGGATATGGGTGTCAGCAGCAGATAAGCTAAGACAGGGGAAGAAGTCAGATGATAAGGAGCTGAAAATAGGCAATCTAAGTGATGACATGAATATGTGGTCAGAAGGTCAACTCCATGTCAAATGTGACACCAAGGTTGCGAACAAGTTAGTTCAGTCTCATACTGTTGCCAGGGAGAGGGATAGAATTGGTAACTAGAAAATAATTTGGAATAGGGACCGAAAACAATGGCTTCAGTCTTCCCCATATTTAATTGGAGGAAATTTTTGCTCATTCACGACTGGACATTGGATAAGCAGTCAGATAAATTAGCAACAATGGAGGAGCTGAAAGAGGTTTGCTGAGGGGGAACTGGCTGTAGTATACGTGTGAAAACTAGCACTGCTTTCAGATGATGTTGCTGAGGGGCAGCATGTAGCTGAGAAATTAGAGAGGGTAAAGAATAAATCCTTGAGGAATACCAGAGGTAATGCAGGAAAAAGAAGGGAAGCCACTACAGACAGGTGGAAGAGTGTTCGGGTCTATCTCCAGTTGCAGTTTAGTCTATCACATAACAGAATAAAGGTTTACTGGCTCTTTATCAAAAAACATTGAGAGTTAGTTGTCCCACCCATGAAAAAAATGAAATCTTTGATACTGTGTTAAGGGGAAAACTGTATTCTTTGCATTTCTGCATGTCCTTAACTACCTTCTCTCTTCACCTTGAGTTTTGTTGTGCCTTAAGTGGGACAATTAAGTGCAAATAGCAGCAACTGCAAAAAAGATAGATTTAATAACATCAGAACATCAGAAATTGGAGCAGGAGTTCGTCATTTGGCCCTTTGAGCCTTCTCCACTATTCAATAAAATCATTGATTTGATTGTGGTCTTAACTCCACTTTATTGCCTGTCCCCATAATCCTGGACTCCCTTTTATATCAAAAATCTGTTTAACTCAGCCTTGAATAAATTCAATGACCCAGCCTTTAATGCTGTCAGGGGTAGAGAAGTCTAAAGGTTAATGCCCGTCTGAGATTTCAAATGAAATGATGAGGTTGCACAAAATCTAGGTGTTTTGGCGGGGGTGGGGTGGGGGATGATGTCAGGTTGAAGGGATAACCCCTGGAATTCCCCTGTTTCTTAATGCATGCTCCAGGAAATCTGATTTAATGTGATGATTAAACCTCCAGCTGAAGTTACAAGGCCAGCAGATGGTAAAATGGAAATTCTTAAAACAGCTTGTTTAATTTATCTTCTGTGTTATTAGAGAAAAACATACACATTTTATAAAGAACATTGTTAATTTTCATGAATTAATATATCATTCTTATTTAATTCCACTAAAATGGCATCTTGGCGTTATATTTGATCCTGAGATGAGCTTCTGAGCTCGTGTCCATTCAATCACCAGAACCGCCTACTCCTCTTCTCCAATATTGCCTGACTCGTCTTGGCTGCCATACCCCTTGTCCATGACTGTATCTTTAGGCTTGACTATTCCGATGCTGTCTTAGCTGGTCTCCCAACTTCTACGCTAATGACCTTGAGTGCATTCAAAACTCTGCTGCCTGCATCCTAAATCATCAAGGCCCATTATCCCATCTTTCCTGTGCTTGCTGACCTACATTGACTCCCAGTTCAGCATTGTGTCAATTTTAAAATTTTCATCCTTGTTCTTGATATATTTCCATGGCCTTTCCTTTCACTATATCTGTAACCTCTTCTAGCCCTACACCCCTCTGAAATAAATATCCAATGCAGGCCTCTTGAACATACCTGCCTCATCCCTAAGTTCTGGAATTCCTTCCCCAAACCTCTTCTCATTCAGGATCCTCCTTAAAACCTACATCTTTGACCAAGCTTTTGGTCACCTGTCCTTATATCATCCTTCTGTGGTGGGTCTGTGCTAAATTTTGTTTGGTAACGCTCCTGTTTATTATGTTAAAGGCACTATATAAATTCAAATTGTTGATGGTCTTATTCTCTCAATTTTTATGGCTGCCAGATTGTACTGTTATTTAAAATTCCAACTCACTAAAATTATTCTTCCTCTTGCACCCATCCTCGTCTTCACCTTTGTTGTCAGCCTGTCTCTGTCCTTGTTTCCTCCTATTATTACCTGATATTCCAGCCAAACATCATGACTAATAAATTGAGGCAGACTTTCTTTGCTGTACCACTTCAAAATAGTGCCATAGACGTTCATTTATCTTTATTTGTAAAGCAAATTAGACAGGAAATTAGCCTGAAACACCATAATTGGTGTGATCACTTTCAGGTGATTATTTTCATGCATCGTTTTTTTCAATGGGTTCAGTAAAACATTACATGAGTTTCAATTGTGATATCTAAAACAAAATGATCACCATAGCTGAGCTGATGCAGAAATCTATAACATGAATGATTTTTATTGCAATGGTAATCCAACTAATTAACACAAAGCATGTACCAGTCCTGGTCATGAGTTATGGGAGGGGAAATAATTATTGCGCTACTGCCTTTAAACTACGTAATTTTAACAATTGTAAATTGTACTTTTCCCCCCCCCACAGGTTAATTTGTGCCCAGCCCAGCCTAACAATTACTGTCTAACTAGCAAAGATTTTTTAATTGTCCTTTTTCAAAAAGAGCAAAATACTGTGAATGCTTGAAATTTGAAAGAAACAACAGAAAATGCACGTCAGATCAGGCAGCATCTGTGGAGAGATAGCACAGCCACCATTTCAGATTTATGCACTAAGATCAAAGCAAAATACTGCAGATGCTGGAAATCTGAAATAAAAACAGAAAATGCTGGAAAAATTCTTCAAGTCTGGCAGCATCTGTGGGAAGAGAAACAGCAATTTAACATTTCAAGTCCATACGAGTTGTCTCCAGTGGCCTGACAAAGAGTCATACGGGCTCAAAATGTTAACTCCCTTTCTCTCTCTCCACAGATGCTGCCAGGCTTGCAGAGTTTTTCCGGCATTTTCTGGGTTTTTTTATTCAGACTTATGACCTTTCACCTGAACTGCTGAGTCAGAAAGAAGGGAGCAGGGAAAGGGAAAAGGTCTGTGCTGAGCGCTGCCTGCGTGGGTGGGGGGAGGAGGGCGAGCAGGCCTAGCGCAAACTAAGTGAATGCTGGTGAGAGAGCGCTGAATAATCTCCCTGTGGCACGGAGCTGCCTCAAGGAGGTGAAGAGATTTTTAAATATAATGAGCAGAAAAATGTAATGAAATGTCCCCACATGTGATACTGTCGTATGAGCAGGGACATGTTTTTAATTAAAAAATAAAGTTTCTCTTTTATTTGTATTTGCTTTTGGAAACCTCATCCTGCCTATGGATGAGGTTTCCAAAAAAATGCAAAGGCCGCTTAGCCTTTTCGCCTGCCCGCCAACCGTTTGGTTGAACAGACAGTGATAAATTAACGTCAATCGATAACTTAATAAGCCTTTTAATTGCCAACTGGTGCACTGCCGGCTCTGGCACATGCCCGCCGACTGAACTGTCGTGTGACTGCGCGTTCACGTCTGCGACTCGGCCGAAGTCATCGCGCACCCACCCGCCGAACTAAAAATTCTGGTCGTAGAATATTGGGCAAAGAGTAGACTCATATCGCACAAGAATACAGTGGAAAAAGGCAAGTGCATCCTAGCAATATTGACTACCCTGGTGGCTTGTGAATTAACAGTGGTTCTAGCCCCAACACCTGCCCACACCCCTCCACTTTGATGTAACAATTCTCTATTACCAGCACTTGCTATCCAAGAGAAAATGGGAGTAGTGGTGAAGATTTACAGTCCTTAATCTCAGTGTTAAGCTTGTAAAAGTGCATAGTGGAAAGGTGCCGAAATTGCGAATGCTAGAAATCTGAAATAAAAACCAAATACTGGAAGCACTCCAAGTCTGGCAGCATCTACGGAGAGAGAAGCAGAGTAATGTTTCAAATCTGTGAGCTGCCAGATCTGCTGAGTATATCCAACTTTTTCTGCTGTTATTAATGGAAAGATGAGCAGTTTCAAGTATCTGGGGTCAGTGGTGGCAGAAGATGTAAGTGTGTGCATAGGAATTAAGCAACAAAGTAGCTTTGGTTAGAGTAATTGGAAGAAGTGCAGTGGAGTGTTATGTGATAGAAAAGTATCACTGAAATTGAAAGGAAGAATCTACAAGAGAGTTGTGGGACTGGCCTCATTCAAAACTTGGGCAACATCAAGAAAAGAGGAACAAAGACTGGACACTAATGAGATGTGGATGCTGAGATGAATGTGTGGAGTAATGAGAAAAGACAAAATCAGGAGCCAGTACTTTGCGGGGGTGGGGGCTGGTCAGTGAAAATTTTTGGAGCATCAAAGAAAGTAGCCAAGAAAAGATTGAAATAGTATGGTCATCTGTTTGTGGAGAAAGAGACGAAATGTAGTGAGGCAAGTGATGGAATTGGGACTGTGTGACAAAGGTATAATTATTTTCATAATATTTTTCTGGTTTATTGTAAAGTAAGTTAATGGGTGTGATTATAGTTGGGGTCTGTCTGTGTGATTTAATTACATTTGGAGTCAAGTAGACTGCAAGCTTGAAATCATCAAAAGAAGCTCGGCATAGAAATATGCTTGCCATGCTAACGAGTAAACATGGATGCTGGCTTAGCATGTGAGGTGTGAAAGGAATTTGCATTTTTAGATACATGAAGGGGTTGTTGGATTTCAAAGTTAATCTGTTTACAACTAGCCAGATAATCAAGGCTAAGGGGTGTGTTTATTTTTCCCAAAGGTTACTGACAACATTGGCCAGATGAAAGTTTATATATTATGAGGAAGATGCAGCTTCAAAGATGTATGGAACAATAGAATTTACATATTAAAAAGGGAGAAGCATATATAAAGGAGAATGAAAGGCTATGTGAATAAGACCACGTAAGTTCTAACAGGATTGTGTGAAACAACCTTCAAGAAGCCTCTAGCCATATGTGCATAAATCTGCTATGTAAAATAACTGAAGGCAGGAAATCCATTTGAAATTCCACTGTCAAGTGTGTACTGTGTTAACTTGCTGAATCTGTTTAAACCTAAAATCTATTTTTAACTGTTGCCTTAAAGTAGGCTGTAACTGGGAGTCAGGTCAGTTAGGAATTTTAGGATTTGCTATAGTAGTAAGTAATTGTAGTTGTATGTATGTGCTTGAGATATTTTATTTTGTTAATAAATATTTTGATCTAATTTTTAAAAAACCTCTCAAGATCTTGGTGAACTCATCACTCAGAATTCAATGCACACATCTAATAATAAATACAAATTGCAAAATCATTGTGACAGCATGGCCACATTTCCATTGTGGATTTGATCCATTCTGGCACACACCAACAGCCATGTCATAACAGGCTGCCAGGAAGAAGAGGAGGAAGTCCTAAGGCCAGATGAAAGATGTGGTGACCAGAGACTTAAACACAGTGGGATTGAAGAGGAATGGGTGACTGACAAGAAGAGATGAAGAATGATGATCAACCAGCATTATGGTGACCCCAAGTAAAATGGGAGAAGCCAGAAGAAGAAGCATGAGTCGAAAGATGATTGCTTTTCCTTGAGCTTTATTGGAGCAGTGTAGGAGCCTAAGGTTAGAGAGAACAAGGGGGATTAATGGAGAATACAATTGGCTTGCAACCGGCTTCACTCCCTCTACTAGTGGTACACGGTGGTAGCAGTTTGCACTGTAGCAACTCACTAAGCCTCTTCCGACAGCCTCTTCCAAACCTACACTACTGCCACCTAGGAGAACAAGGACAGTATGGGAACACCACCACCTGCAAGTTCCCCTCCAAGCCACTGGAACCTTATCACTGTTCCTTCACTAGCTGTCACTGAGTCAAAAACCTTGGACTCCCTTCCTAACAGGACTGTGAATATTCCAACATCAGATGGACTGCTGCATTTCAAATTGGTGGCTCATCACCAACTTCGCAAGGGCAATTAGGGATGGGCAACAAATGCTGGCCTTTCCAGTGATGCGCTCAACCCACGAATAAATAAATTCTTGCAAACTGGTATTAAATTCTATCTTTTGGAGCAGAATCTTGCTTATTCTTGATTTTTGCATGATTTTACATTTTGTTCAGTATGTGGATAATAGAAATTGAGAAGGGAGCTATGTGTGTTAATTAATGTAGATGTTTTTTAACATGTATTGGAGGCAGGAATGGGATAAAAAGTCCAAATGGGCTTTTAGCACAGCAACGTTTGCTGTCACAATTCAAATGTGCCTAAGATTTGGCATGTAAACTGCACTGAAACAGAGTGATGTTGCTGTCAATGCAAAACAGCATGGATAGTGTCACTTGTGATAAATGTAACCAGTTATTTCTGTTTTAGTAGGGAAATTAATGCAATCCAAATCTGAAACAAAGATTCTGACAAAAGCAATTATAGTACTGACATTTAACTTCAGAGAGAAGTATGTTATTAGTAGTTGCAGTGCTGTATGTTCAACGGTGATGGTTGCTAAGGTACTAATTCCCAGACAAGGGCTATAATTTTAGTATAGGGAGAGACTGCATCACTGCATCCGAACGTTTACCAAGTTTATCTCATGAAGGATGTATGGTGATAATTCACTGACTGGCTGTTGACCATGGAAAGCTAGAAGGACCCTTTTACAAATGCAATGTTAAAAGGACCCCTTAACAAGTGCAATAAATGTGGCTACATGTATAATTATAGTTTTGGATTTGAATATTGCTTGCCACTTTTAAAAATGGATGTAGAAAGACAATCTTAATTTATACTTCTGCTGCATTTTAAAAAAGTTTTATGAAACTGTCTCGGTTTTGGGTATATTGTTCTGTGATTAAAGATCTGTTTTTGGAAAGTTCATAGAATCATCGAATGAAATGGTACAGAAGGAGCCCATTGTGTCTGTGCTGACTCTTTAATCAAGCTATCCAGTTATTTCCATTTACCAGTCTTTCCCCATAACCCTGCAAAAAAATACCGATTTATCCAAGTCTCTTTGAATGTTAAAATTGAATCTGCTTTCACCACCCTTTTAGACATTGTATTCCAGATCACAACAACTCTCTTTCAAAAAAAAGACAATGTTTCCTAACCTTGCCTTGGGTTCTTCTGCCAATTACCTTAAACCTTTGTCATCTGGTTATCACCCATTTTACCATTGGAAACAGTTTCTCCTTATTTGCTCTCAACATCCATGTCAAATTTCCTCTTAACCTTAAGATAAAAGCAAAAAACTGCGGATGCTGGAAATCCAAAACGAAAACAAAAATACCTGGAAAAACTCAGCAGGTCTGACAGCATCTGCGGAGAGGAACACAGTTAACACTTTGAGTCCGTATGAAGAGTCATACGGATTCGAAACGTTAACTGTGTTCCTTTCCACAGATGCTGTCAGGCTTGCTGAGTTTTTCCAGGTATTTTTGTTTTTGTCCCTCTTAACCTTCCCTGCTGTGAGGGGAAGAACCCTGGCTGGTCTAGTATCTCCACACAGCTGAAGCCCTTCATTAAATTAAGACAGAAAAGGTTGGAAATACAGTCAAGCAACACCTGTGGAGAGAGAAACAGAGTTAATGTTTCCAGTTGATGACTCTTTTTGTCATGAAATCCCTCATCCCCAGTTCCATTCTAGTAAATCTCTTGAGCATCCTTTCCATGGCCATGACATCCTTTCTAAAGTGTTTGTCTCTCAACGGGGGAAAATTTCCATCTTAGATACAAAAGAGATGTTATACCTTTTTAAATAGGGAGGGAAGCAATATCCTGGCCTAATTTTTCCATTCAGTCTGTATCTGAACCTTCAATTGATGGCCAGTAAGCCCCCTGCAAATCATAAATTCTGGCTACATGTACCAACCAAATTTGTGCATTGGAAAATAGCAAATAGCAAACCTTTATTCAAGAAGGGAGGGAGACAGAAAGCAGAAAATTGTAGGCCAAACATCCGTAATAGGAAACTTGCTAGAATCCATTATTAAGGGGATTATAGCATGATACTTAGAAAATAATGCAATCAGGCAGCATCAACATGGTTTTGTGAAAGGGAAATCATGTTTAGCTAATTTATTAGAGTTTTTGAGGAAATAACAAGCAAGGTGGATAAAGGGGAACCTTTAAATGTGTGTACTTGGATTTCCAAAAGGCATCCGATAAGGTGCCACATGACACATTGTGGGGTAACATGTTAACACGGATAAAGGATTGGTTAGCTAACAGGAAGCAGAGAGTGGGGATAAATGGGTCATTTTCGGGTTGGCAAGCTGTAACTAGACGAGTGCCACAGGGGTCAGTGCTGGGGCCTCAGTTATTTGCAATCTTTATCAATGACTTGGATGAAGGGACCAAATGTATGGTAGCTAAATTTGCTGGTGATGCGAAGATGAGTAGGAAAGTAAGTTGTCAAGACGGGATAAAGAGTCTACAAAGGGATATAGACGAGTGGGAAAAAATTGGCAGATGAAGTATAGTGTGAGATGGAGTATAGTGTGAGTGAACATTTTGGCAAGAAGGATAAAGCAGTATACTATTTAAATGGAGATACTGCATTACTCAGTGGTACAGAGGATCTGGGTGTCTTGGTGCATGAATCACAAAAAAGTTTGTATGCAGGTACAGCAAGTGATTAGGAAGACAAACAGAATGTTGCAGTTTATTGCAATGGGAATGGAATATAAAAGTAGGGATGTTTTGCTCCAGCTGTACATTCTTGAGACTGCATTTGGAGTTCTGTGTACAGTTTTGGTCTCCTTATTTGAAAAATGATATAATTGCATTAGAAGCAGTTCAGAGAAAATTCACTTGACTCATTCTTTGGGTGAAGGGGTTATCTTATTAAGAAAGGTTGAACAGGTTGGGTCTATACCCATTAGTCTTTAAGAGAATGAGGGGCGATCTTATTGAAACTTACAAATCCTGAGGGGACTTGCTAGGATGGATACTGGAGGATGTTTCCTTTTATGGGGGAGATTACAAATGGGGGACACAGTTTTAAAATAAGGGATCTCCTGTTTAAGACCGAGATGAGGAGAATTTTTTTTCTCTGAGGATCGTTGGCCTGTGGATTTCTCTTTCCCAGAAAGCAGTGGAGGCTAAGCTAGATAGTTTCTTGATAGACAAAGGAGTCAAATGGTTAAGGGGGGCAGGCAGAAAAGTAGAGCTGAGGCCACAATCAGATCAGCCATGATCTTATCAAATGGCAGGGCAGGATTGAGGGGCCGAATGGCCTACTCTTGCTCTTAAGTACTGTGTCCCTCTAAGTTTATTAAGAATTAAAATTGTCAGAATCAAAAGAAAGAAATCCATAACAAATGTGAAGAAAATTTTAGCAGTTCATAGAATCTTACAAACATACAAATAATAACAAACAAGAAAAGACGCTCTGGTCCATCCAGTTTCTCTCACCACTGTGATATCAACATGTACACACCGCACCCCACCATAAAGTCATGTGTTCTTCTGAGAGGTAAAAATCAGATTAAAACCCAGATCAATTTTGGGGGAGGAAATCTTGGAAATTCGGTGGATCAGTGGGCAAGCACGAACAGAGTGCCATGGAGGAATTAAGCAATTTTTAAAATATATATAGAAATTAAGAACATAAGAAATAGGAGCAGGAATGGACATTACGGCCTCTTGAGCCTGCTTTTCCATTCATTAAGATAAGGCTAAACTCTACATTCCCACCCTGTCCCTAAATTCCCTTAGTGTCCAAAAGTCTATTAATCTTAGTCTTGAATATATTCAGAACATAAGAAATAGGACCAGGAGTGGACCATACAGACTCCTCAAGCTTCCTCTGCCAGTCAATACGAGCATGACTGATTTTCTGCCACAATTTCACTGTTCCATCCACCCCCTCCATATCCCTTGATTACCTGAGATGGACAAAAATCTGTCCGTCTCAGCCCATACCCAAAAATGGAGCCACAGAATTCCAAAGATTCACAGACCTCTGAGTGAAGAAATTTCTCCTCACCTCAGTCCTGAATGATCCGCTTGTTAATCCTGAGACTTTGCTACCATGTTCTAGATTCCCCATCGTGGTGGGGGGGTGGGGTGGGGAGACACCACCTGTGTGTCTACCCCTGACAAGCCCCCTGGCAATTTTTAATGTTTCAATGAGATCAGCTCTTATTTTTCAAAGCTCCAGGGAATATTGGGCCAAATTTACTCAGCCTCTCATCATAGGGACCAATCTAATGAACCTTTGCTGTACCGCCTCCAATACAAATATATCTCTCCTGAATATGGAGACCTGTGTACAGTTCTTCAGGTTTGGCCTCACCAAAGCCTGATACAATTTTACAAGGGCTTCTATATTATTGTCTTCCAATCTCATTGCAATAAGGGCCAACATGCCAGTTTCTTCCTAATTGCTTGCTGTACATGCATGCTAGCTCTCTGTTCCTTGTACACCCTAGTATCTCTGAATGTCAGCATTTACAAGTTTCAAGCCTTGTAAAAAATATTCTGCTTTTCTGTTCTTACTACTGAAGTGAATAACCCACACTTCCCTACATTATACTCCATTTGCCACCTTGTTGTCCACTCACTGAACCTGTATGTATTTCTTTGCAGCCTTTTTGTGTCCTCCTCACAGCTTACATTCCCACCTAGCTTTGTATCATCAGCAAACTGTCTCTTCATCCAAGTCGTTTAATATTGATTATAAATAATGAGGCTCTAGCCCTGATCTTGTGGCAACTTGAAAATGCCCCATTTATCTCGACTATCTGCTTTCTGCCCATTGGACAATCCTCTTTGTTTTGACTTTGCTTCTGGTGTCCTGGAGGTGTTGTTGATAGATCAGTGTATGGTCAAGAGTGATGCCAAAATATGTTGGTGTTGGGATCTGGGTGAGTGGTCGGCCACAAAACTGGACATTAAGTTCTTCCCTGGCCTTTGAGTTGTTCATGTGGGAGGCTGAAGCTACAGTATTGTGAGTGTTTGGTCGAAGTCTCCATTTTCTGAAGTAGGCTTCCAGAGAACATAGATTGTCAGTGAGTGTTTTCTGAACATCATATGGAAACTGCTGGGTACCACCTGGAGCAGCAAAGCCAACACACTACTCACAGCTTCACTAGCCATGGTCTTCTCCTTCTTAGGCAGTCCTTCAATATCAGGGGACTTACTTTCACTCCAGTTTGATGAGTTATGAGATGACTGATGAGTCTAATTCATGATCTGCAGATTCTGCCACATGTGGGCCAGGCAGTGTTGAAGGGTTCGGTAGATGGATTGTTTGGAGGTTTGTGCACTTCTCTGACTCCTTGGCTTTACATCTACGTGCTCCTGATGAAGTCTCTCAGTGTGTTCAGTACTTACCCAAATGAGCCTTTTCTGTTTTTGTTGATCACAAGCCAGGGTTTCCCATGAGTTAACGGGTATATTTGACCTCTTCACGCCTTTGGTCAGACTACACCTGGAATACTGTGTACCACTTTTGCCTATATATTTAAGGAAGAAAATACTTGAATTGGAGGCAGTATAGCAAAAGTAGACTAGATTGGTCTCTGGGATGAGAGTTGTCTTATAATGAGAGGCTGAGTAAATTGGGTTTATATTCTCTGGAGTTTAGAAACATTCAAGATGATGAAGGGGTTTGACAGGGTAGGTACTGAAAGGCTGTTCCCCCTAGCTAGGGAATCTAGAACAAGGGGGCACAGTTTCATGATATGGGGCTGATCATTTATGTCAGAGATAAGGAGAAATTTCTTCAAAGTGTTATGAATCTTTGGAATTCTTTAGCACAGATGTTTGTAGATGTGTCATCATTGAATATATTTAAGGCTGAGGTAGATGGATTTTGGTTTCTCAGGGAATCAAGGGATATGGGGAGCAGGTGGAAAATTGGCGTTGAAACCCAAGGTCAGCCATGATCATAGTGAATGGGAGAGCAGGCTTGATGGGTGTATGGTCTTCCACTATTTCTTATGTTCTTATAACAATAAAACCATGAACCAGAGAATAGCATTTGTGTGTTGCTGTAATGCTGCTTTAAGAATTATAGATCTGATGTAATGGGGCTCTTTTAACCTCAAAGAACGGATGGTTTGGTTTGGATTGGTGTTTGATGTGTTGAAAACCTGAATCCTGGCCCAAGCTCACCTCAGCCTGACCACTTTCAGTTTAGACTGAGGCAGGACAGTGGGCAGGCAACCAAACTGCTTCAGGCAGCCATGTTGGCACTTTAAATATTACAAAGAGGCTGCACACTTCATTGTTGCCCTTCATTTGATATTTAACTGCGGATGGCTAGGGTTCCCGAAGCAAAGGACTGTCAACCGGCAGGAACCTGTGAACTTTCCTGCTGAATTTAGTGCGCCTGTCAGGGAAATCCTTCTACGCCTTCTGGTCTCCCTCCCCACCACCGACCTCCCTCAAAGGCCTCTGATTTCATCCCCAACCTCGAGATTTGACAACCTCCTCTCCACCTCCCCTCCCCCCCCATCCCCTCGGGATTGTGCATCCCTGAATTCCTCCCTCCAACGCCTCCCAGCACCCCCACCACTACCACTTTCCACCACCCGGGGCACAGACCTTCCTTGATCTGAAACCTCCACTGAAATACACTCCTCTCAACTGGAAACCAAGCCTGGTGCTCAGGTTGGCTTTGGGGTGTCATAGGCACGCTGTCAAGTTGAAACTCTGTGCAAGGAAACTCTGACTTCAATCTTACCCACATCTTACTCACCCCCCTCCCCACTCCTGCAGGTCAGCTAACTTATATTTATATAGAAGTTGTTGTTGAGTGGCCATTTTTTACTGTGCTGTTCGCGCATTTTTGTGACCTAGTGACAATTTGCTGCTAACCGTTGAAGTTGCTTCTTCTAAAGGAATTTGTTATGGTTTAACTATTTAAAACTCCATTTAAACTACAACTGTACTCTATGGCTTTACATTGGACCAGTGCAAATGAGTTGTAGTGTTCTCTTTGGAGCTAGGGTTGCTTGCTTTTGAACATTGTTGATAGAGGCTTGCTCCTCCAGGAAGATTCAATCCACTTCAGTTCAAATTTAGTTTTGACAAAACCACTTTGAAATCAAAGCTGAAATTGGGAGCGTAAAAACAGCCCCATCTCCCCTGACAGTGTACTGTGACTGCAGTGTGTACTATCTACATGATGGAGCCACCTGCTAAGGCTCCTATGGCAGTGTCTCAAGTACATGGCCTCTACTATCTGGAAGGGCAAAAGCAGTAGGTTCATGAAAGTACTTTCAGCTCCAAGCTCCACTCCTGTCTGAGTTGGACATATATTGTCTGTCTTTTCATTGTTGCTGGATCAAAATCCTGGAATTTCCAACCTAACTACTGTGGGAGGACTTTCACTAGCCAGACTACATCAGCTGTAGATGTAGACCCACCACTGCCTTTCAAGGTCAACTCGTGATGCGCAATAAATGCCAACTTTGCCACTAATGCCTACATCCTTTGAATGAATAATACCACTGTGCCAGCCAACAAGTTGGTTGCAGGTGGGACTTGGGATAGGAATTACAACAGTTTAATTTACAGCAAACAGAATCTATTTAAAAGTGACTCCCTGTGAACCACAGCAAACATAACGTCTTGGCGAAACTACAGCAAAGCCTCCTGATTAAAAACAGAATTATTTTTCAAGTAAAAGGTAGCGAGTGGAGGATATCTAATATCTCCTTGGCCCCGTGTCAGATATTGTTAGACAGTGTATTTGTGAAGCAGCTGGAGACCTTCTGTTACATTAAAGGTGCTTGGTAGAAGCAAGTTGTTGTTAGTTATGTCTTTCAAATTGTGTGTGAAAACCAATCCCAGTCACTTAAAGCAGGGAGGTCTCCAGGCACTATTGAAGAAGTATGTAATCTTCCATTCTGGCCAGGAATATTGGTGTCATTATACACAGCCATAAAAATAAGGATAGCCATTAAAGCTGAATCACTGCACAACTATGCATTCAATAAAATGAGTTCTGGAGAAAGAATCTGAAAAAGACAGTGCATTTTAAAAATGATTGTAGACATGTGCTTTGTAACAGTTTATTTGGAGATCAATTAATTGCACTCATCCTGACTGTCATTTTAATCAGCCTTATCTGTGCATTTAAAGTTGTTTATGTTCAAGTGATAGCCTTAAAAAAAAATCAAAATACAGCATTGCTTCTTGCATAACACTTTTTGCTTGGTGATGAGAAAAGAAAAAGAACAATTTGTACCAGCTAGACTTTTATACCTCGTCATTTTCCTTTTGAAGTTGAATCACTGTACCAGAAAATCTGAAATTGGACCTGGTTCCTTTCTTTCTCCCTGAGGAATGCTGATCATTTCTGGGCTTGTTTTCTGATGACTGATGTCATTAATTCTTGAGTTCTGTAACATTCATCAACACTCACCATGAACAGTGGATGAATTGGGAATTTTCCTTGTAGTATGTATAACTACGAACCTTAGTAATATTTATTGCATTAAATACACATGTGGTTAGATTGCTTTACTGTGTAAAACAATAAAGAAAACTTGCATTTATATGTCTACATATTTATAGTTACATTTAGGTCAACATGTTAGGATTTGTTTTTTGAATTTTTTATTTTTGAAAAACAAGTCCTAAGTAATAGCTTGAATTAAAAATGTAACATTGGCCCAGATTTTGCTATGGAATAATGGTGACTTAGCAACGTTCATCATTATTATGGCATACATCAGAAAGCAACTTGCAGAAGCACATGCTTGTGCACTTAAATGTGGAAATCTGAAAGTTGCTGTCTGATTTCCCCTGCACCCCCACAAGCCTTGTTTATGATAAAACAACAATGAGTTGCTATACTCACCCACTTGTTACCAACTATGTGGGCCAGAAAAAGATGTGTCTCCTGTACTCGGTGTAATTGAATTTTTAGCAACGTGCTAAGTCTTAATTTCTGCCAAGAAATTTGTGGGGCTGAAAATTTTATTTTTCAAATGTGGAGTCTCAGTCCATCAGAATTTAATTATCGTTGGAGATTTTTTAAAAAGTCATTTATTTTTGGCTTTTTCTTTTATCTCTCTTAATCCCATGTTTTTATGCTTTTATTTTATTTCTGTACATAATTAAATATTCTCAATCATACTTCCTGGTGTGGACTCTGCATTTAGTTCAAGGGCCATACTTGCACATGACACAAATCCCCTCCAGAGGGCACCATACTAGATCGGAGATAAAAACAAAAAAACTGCGGATGCTGGAAATCCAAAACAAAAACAGAATTACCTGGAAAAACTCAGCAGGTCCGGCAGCATCGGCGGAGAAGAAAAGAGTTGACGTTTCGAGTCCTCATGACCCTTCGACAGAACTCAAGTTCTGTCGAAGGGTCATGAGGACTCGAAACGTCAACTCTTTTCTTCTCCGCCGATGCTGCCGGACCTGCTGAGTTTTTCCAGGTAATTCTGTTTTTGTTATACTAGATCGGAGGTTTGAGAAGTTGCTGTTCAAGCACCTAAAATCTGTGGGAAGTTTCAGCATTGTTTGCTACTGGCTGCCTAATCCAGGCCATGGTGATCTGTACATGCATTTAGATTATTTGTAGAATGAGACAATACTATTGATGTTGTACCAAAAACAGAAAATGCTAGAAAAACTCAGCAGATCTGATAGCACCTGTGGAGAGAGAAACAGAGTTGAAATTTCGAATCCATATGACACTTCTTCAGAGCTACGGAGGAGTAGAAATGTGATGAAATTTATACTGTTTAAGGGGGGAACAACATGAACAATTGTTTATCCATATCTACTTATTTTCATTTTTATTCATTTTTTTTCATTTTTTTTTATCCCCCCTTTTCCCATTTTTGATCCCTTTTTTTTACCTCCACCACTGCCCACTATCCCCGCCCCACCCCTACTAGGGCCATCTGTTACTTGTTCATGTTGTTCTTTTCAGAGTGCTTACCCTTGACCTGGTATTATCACATTCTGCTTTCTTATCTGAATGCCACTATCGGCACCTTTTTTAGCCCTTACCACTACCATTAACGCCCCCTTTGTCCTTTTGTTCATGACATCTTTGCCAATCTCTCCTTTGCCCCCACCTATCGCTGGCCTTCTATCCAGCTTCACCTGCTCCATCCCCCTTAAAAAGTATAAATTTCATCACATTTCTACTTCTCTGTAGCTCTGAAGAAGGATCATATGGACTCGAAACATCAACTCTGTTTCTTTGTCCACAGATGCAGTCAGACCTGCTGAGTTTTTCCAGCATTTTCTGTTTTTGTTTCAGATTCCCAGCATCCACCGTATTTTGCTTTTATCCTATTGATGTACTCTGTCTCAACAAAAAAAAGCAGAAAGAGATTGCACAGTTAAATTTGACTGCAAGGGGAGTGGCATATAAGATCCATGTCCACTGGAGAAACCTCTAGCTAAGGCCAACCTTCTCCAGTGTGTAGAATGTGTATGTGAGTTGCCATGTTGAAGACATTTTTAGGTACTGGAAACTACAAAAGCGATGGCCCCTGATGACATTCCAGCAATAGTACTGAAAACCTGAGTTCCAGAGCTAGCTGTGCCCTTAGCAAAGCTGTTCCAGTACAACTACAACACTGGCATCTACCCAGCAATGTGGAAAACTGCTCAGGTATGCCCTGCCCACAAAAGCAGGACAAACCCAACCCCGCTAGTTACCTATCAAGCAGTACTTACTCAGCATTAATCTGCTCACTGTTGCTCAGTTTGGGTTCTGCCAGGGCCACTCTGCTCCTGATCTCATTACAGCCTTAGTCCAAATATGGATAAAAGAGCTGAACTACAGAGGTGAGAGTGACTGCCCTTGTCGTCAAGGCAGCATTTGGCATCAAGGAGCCCAAGCAAAGCTGGGGTCAG
This sequence comes from Carcharodon carcharias, assembly GCF_017639515.1. Lineage (NCBI taxonomy): Eukaryota > Metazoa > Chordata > Chondrichthyes > Lamniformes > Lamnidae > Carcharodon > Carcharodon carcharias. Next base: position 38,266,349 of record NC_054469.1, on the reverse strand, counting down.
TGGGAATCAGGGGAAAGTTCTCTACTGGTTGGAGTCATACCTAGCACAAAGGAAGATGGTTGTGGTTGTTGGAGGGGAATCATCTCAGCCCCAGGACATCAATGCAGGAGTTCCATAGGGTAGTGTCCTAGGCCCAAACATTTTCAGCTGCTTCATCAATGACCTCCCCTCCATAATAAGGTGAGAAGTGGGGTTGTTTGCTGATGATTGCACAATGTTCAGCACTATTTGCGATGACTCAGATTCTGAAGCAGTCCGTGCCCATATGCAGCAAGGCCTGGACATCATTCAGGCTTGGGCTGGTAATTGGCAAGTAACATTCAAGCCACACAAGTGCCAGGCAATGACCATCTCCAGCAAGAGAGAATCCAACCATCTGCCCTTGATGATTACTGACATTACCATTGCAGAATCCCCCACTGTCAACTTCTTCGGAGATACATTGACTAGAAACTGAACTGGACTAGCCATATAAATACTGTGGCTACAAGGACAGGTCAAAGACTGGGAATTCTGTGGAGAGTAATCTGTCTCCTAACTCCCCAAAGCCTATCCACCATTTACAAGGTACAAGTCAGGAGTGTGATGGAATACTCTCCACTTGCTTGGATGAGTGCAGCTCCAACAACATTCAAGAAGCTTGACACCATCCAGGACAAAGCAGCCTGCTTGATTGGCACCCCATCCGCCACCTTCAACATCTTCTTGCTCCACCACCAATGCACAGTGGCAGCAGTGTGTACCATCTACAAAATGCACTGCTGCAACTCACTTAGACACCACCTTCCAAACCCATGACCTCTACCACCTGAAAGGACAAGGGCAGCAGATGCATGGAAACACCACCAACTGGAAGTTCCCTTCCAAGCCACTCACCATCCTGACATGGAACTTCATCGCCATTCCTTCACTTTTGCTGGGTCAAAATCCTCTAACTCTTCCCCCAGATAGCACTGTGGCTGTACCTGCACATGGACTGTAGTGGTTCAAGAGGGCGGCTCACCACCACCAGTATGCAACCTACTAAAGTAAGTGGGCAATCTCCTAAGGGTATCTGATGAAAATCGTTGGTTCCCAGAGTTTATACTGGTCAATGTGAATATTATACAGATAAGCTTTCAGGAACAAGCTTGTGCAGGTCACAGAACAACGTCAACCCTCTTTTTGTTGCTTGTGCTAATGAGTGGAGAAACAACGATTTGGATTGTTTGGGCCGAATGACCTGTTTCTGAGCCCTAAATCCTATGTAGTTCAATGTTAAATGACTATAGGACCATAAATTGACTTTCCTTCCCTCCAATGAAGGGAGCATGCAGCCGTATCCCCAATTTATTTTGTAAAACCATTCCAAACAGTTTGTCATCTCACTTCACCTTTCTAGCTGCTTTTTTTTTTATCTCGTTTGGGGTCCCCCCCTTTCTAGTCCTTTCTCCCCCTCCCAATCGATCTCTAATACCAATGAGTTCTTTTTTTTATTCAGTTATGGGATGTGGGCATTGCTGGCTAGGCCAGCATTTATTGCCCATTCCTAATTACCCTTGAGAAGGTGGTGGTGAGCTGCCCTCGTGAGCTGCTGCAGTCCCTGTGGTGTAGGTACACCCACAGCTCATTAGGGAGGGCACTCCAGGATTTTGACCCAGTGACAGTGAAGGAACGGCGATATATTTCCAAGTCAGGATGGTGAGTGGTTTGGAGGTGAACTTCCCAGGTGGTGATGTTCCCATATATCTGCTGCCCTTGTCCTTCTAGATGATAGCAGTTGTGGGTTTGGAAGATGCTGTCTATGAAGCCTTGGTGAGTTTCTGTAGTACATCTTGTAGATGATAAACACTGCTGTCACTGTTCATTGGTGGTGGAGGGAGTGAATGTTTGTGGATGGGGTGCCATTCAAGCGGGCTGCTTTGTCCTGGATGGTGTCAAGCTTTTGAGTGTTATTGGAGCTGCACAAGTGGAGAGTATTCCATTACACTCCTGACTTGTGCCTCGTAGATAGTGGACAGGCTTTGGGGAGCAGCTCCTTCATTTTCTTTCTCCTGTAGAAGTGTTGCTGAAATCAGAAAGTCATCACACTGGGGGATTCAAACCTATTTCTGATGAACATATTGGTTATACAAAAGTATGTTTCGCTTCACTACCCTTAAAAGAATTTCTAATACTCTATTGCATCTCCTTGGGACTGCAAGCTGAATAGTGTGTGATGGATCAAATTGATTTCATTAATTGTGCTCTAGTTCCCTTGTTTTCTTTATCACTGCTTCCCTTGCAATAGGATACTGCTTCAAAAGCTTTTTCACTAAAAGGTCCAACTTTATACCTTGTTCGACATCTATCTCCTATAGCTTAAATGATCATGCCATCAGCCCCTTCACTTCCTACAAAATTTTAAACCATCATGGCCAGAATTTTCGGGTTGGCCTGCGGGAGTGAGCCTTGCTCGCTGACGCGTAAAATGATGCATGGTGACATCGGGCGTGCGTCCTGATGTCCCAGCGCGTCATTCCGATCTTCAGTTCAGCGGGTATGCACTGGAGTCGGCTGCACACCTGCCGAACTGTCAAAGGCCTATTAAGGCCATTTAAAAATGAATTTAAATAATTAACGGAGCTGCCTGTCCAACCTTAAGGTTGGTCGGCAGGTGAAGAGTCCAGGCGTCTTTCACATTTATCATGAAACCTCATCCATGGGTGGAATGAGGTTTCATGAAACGTTTATAAATTGAATAAAAATTTTTATTAATGTTCATTGACATGTCTTAAAAATTTAATTTTTTCTTTATTTAAATTTTTGAGCCTCAGCGAGATTTCTGCGCTCTTGTGCGCATGCGCGAAAGAGCGCAGGCCCTGACTCAGTCTCCTCCCCCCACCCGCACAGGGAGCGCTCAGTGCTTCCGGGTGCACATCAGTCTGGGTGGGCCTTAAGTGGCCCGCCCACGTAAAATGGCAGCGCACAGCTGATCATGGGTGGCACTCCCCCGACCGGGAGAAAATTCTCCCTCATGTTCCAATAACGTACCCGTGCCCTAATACAGTTTAAGACTTGGAGGTATTCATTCTTGTTCTTAACCTGGACGATGTTCTCTCTCTTTTTCTCTCTCTGGTCAACTCCTACTTCCATAGACCACAAATTATGCAACCGCAAGGTAGCAGCTGCCCCCATTCTGCTTTCCTTTGATCATTTCCTAGTGTGTCTTGTGTAGGCTTTTCATTCACCTTTTCTGTTATCTACTATATGCACAGCCACTAATTAAACAAAGAACATGCATTAATATTTTGACAACTGCAGTGTGCCCCAAAGCACTTTGTAACCAATGAAAAACTGCATTTTGAAATGCAGGCACTATTGTGATGTAAGCAGACACACTGATAATTTGTGCGCAGAAAGGTTTCACATATAGCAATGAGATAAAATTACTTGATAATCTGCTTAAGGTCATGTTGGTTGTGGATAAATGTTGGCCTGTTATTTGAATAGTGGTGTATAATCTTTTGCATCCACCTGAGAGGGCAGATGGAGTTTCAGTTTAGCATGAAACATGGCCCCTTCCATCAATGCAGCACTCACTCGGTGCTACATTAAATATAAGTAGTCTTGGTTAAGTGGCCAAATTAAACTCAGGTACGCAACCTTTGGAGGGGCGATAGTTCTGTTAGCCTATACATTTTGGTTACAATAGCGTAGTGATTGTTCTTGGACTCGAACCCAGAGACCTGGACCAATGCTGCTCATGATGCCAATACCACCATGGCAGCTTCAAACTCAGTTAATGAAATAAATCTGGAATAAAAATAGCATCAGTAATGGTGAAAATAAAATGACCGAATGTCTTAAAAAATCCACCTGGTTCGCTAATATTCTTTCAGGAAGAAAATGTGCCATCCTTATCTGGTCTGGCCCATGTGTAAATACAGATCCACGGTAATGTGGTTAACTCAGAACAGCCCTCTGAAATGCCCTAGCAAGCCATACAGTTGTCTCAAGGGCAATTAGGGGTGGCCAATAAATACTGGCCTTGCCAGTGGCGTCTTCATCCCATTAATTAATAAGGAAAAAATTACTGAGCCGAGACTGACACTTCAGCAAGATGTACAGGATTCTTAACTCTTCCTTCCAAACCCTGACCCTCAGAATATTTCAATTAGTTGTTTCAATCCAGTATAATTCCATAAATTGTGATTAATGTGTTCTCATGTAATGAAAAAAGAAGTGACATATTTCTTGATAATGAAATGAGCTTGTATGTCATAACTTCATTATAGACTCCTGGTATGTTCACTGTTTCTACTTGGCTGCTGTTCCACCTTTATTCATATTCTTATACTTTTTTTAAATACCCATTTATCAGCAAGCACTGCAGTTTGAAGATTATAATCTTGTGTACCTCACAATATTCTAGCAATGCTTTTGTTCTAAAAGTTTTCAATTGATAGAGTGGGTACAAGTAACAGAATTCAATGCCCACTGCTCCTATTCATCACCTATATGCTGTCCCATGATCATGTAAACTTCCACATGTATGCCAATGACACCACCTCCACTTTCTTTCATGGGGCATGAGAGTCAAGGCAAGGCCAGCATTTGTTGCCCATCCCTTGAACTGAGTGGCTTGCTAGACCATTTCAGAGGGCAGTTAAGGATCAACCTCATCGCTGTCAGTTGTAGGCCAAGCCGGGTAAAGATGGCAGATTTCCTTCTCTAAAGGTCATTCGTGAACCAGATGGATTTGTATGATAATCAACGGTTGTTTCATGCTCACCATTACTGAGACTAGCTTTCAATTCCAGATTTATTAATTGAATTTAAATTCCACTAGCTGCTGTGGCGGGGTTTAAAGCCGTGACCCAGAGTATTAGCGTGGGCCTCTGAGTTACTAGACCAGTGACATTATCACAATGTCACTGTCTCCTGCAATAGTATTATGTCACTATCCAATCATTTGCTGGATTTAACAGCATGTTGAACATTCCTACATTGTGCAAGCTACAGCCACCCTTTTTGACTCACTGCATTTTATGCTTTTGGTTCCAACTTGATAGTGGGCAACTTATGTGTTCTGATGATGTACACTATCAAATCAAACAACCGAGGAGGATGCCCAGAATTGGAGCCCAAGTCAAGCATGTGAATTTTTGGAGACCCCAAGGGTGATTTGGTACAGTTTCAGTATTCATTTTGGGTTTTCAACTCAAAAATATGCACTTCAAAATATTCTCAAGTTTGGTAGATGGATGCTCGAGATAATGCTTAAAGCCCTCAGAAGAATTGTAGTTGGGCAAAATGACTGTCGGAAATGAAGTTACATGCATAAGGATGAAAACAAATTGGTGAACGGTATTCAAATTAATGAGCCATATCGAAGCAAGCATGTAAGTATTCAGTTAATGCAAAGAGCCCACCAGCTATTTACGCTGATACTTGGGTCTTATGATATACAACAGACTGATACTGTGGATGGGGTTGGCTCGTTGAGCCCTTGCTTCCCTAGTTCTATTCAGTGTTTTCTTTGGGGCATTGCTGTAGCTTTGCCATGTAATTTTTTGTTGGCATGGACACGCCAATCTGTGTGAATATTTTGGTACATTAATGGATCAGTAGGAGTCTAATCATGTTTCTCTTAAAATATTTTAAGTGCTGTTTGTTTTGGATTTGCTTATTGAATTTTTAAGTAGTTTAGGTGGACTTTTTCACCATGTCTGTAAATTGGCAGCCTTTGGCTGCAGTTTATAATAATGCAAATTTAAGGGGAAACATTGAATGAATTAGAAGCTCTGGTTTAGAATATCTGAGAATATTTTCATTAGATTTGAGTGGAGGATCACAATCTTTCATTTTTAACTTCTTGACTTTTTTGCAGCTACATTTGGGTTTAGAATTTTAGTGTAAAGTTTTTTCATTGCTGGATTTTTTTATGAACACTTGGACAATGAAGAGCAGCAGCAGAAGACCACAGGTGACGGGGGCTGCTCATAAAAAATGATGCCCAGCAGATGGGATGTACAGTCCAAGGGTGGAATTCTTGGAACTGTCTGGAGAGCAATTGCAGAACACTTCAAACATCTGAAACAACCTACTGCCTCCTGGCTTTGCTAATGGTTGTGAAAATCACCATTCTCGCAGCTATGTCCTTTACTAGTTAACCAGCTAAAGAGTTGTGATGCCCTGAGCTATTCTTGGTGATGGCTATCGAAGTCTCCCACCCAGAGTATATTCTGTGCCCTTCCCTCTTCCAAGTGATGTTCTGCAATGAGGAGTACTGGTTCGTCAGTTGAGGAAAGGTAGCAGATGGGCAATCAGCAGGAGGTTACCTCACCTGATTTGAGCTAGTGCCATGAGGTCTGGAGTTAATGTTGAGGACTCCCGGAGCCACTCCATTCTTGGTGTATACCACTGTGCTGCCATGATCGTATTATATTGACAGAGTAGGCTTGACAGGCTCCATGGTCTACTCCTGCTCCTATTTCTTATGTTTTTATTTGGCGATCTGTTCTGTTGGTGGGGCATGACAGGAATGTTGATGGAGGAGTCTGTGACATTGGCTGAAAGGTACGATTTTGTGAGGATGACAATGCCAGGTGGTTGCTTGACTGTTGCTAGTCTGTGAGACTTTCCTCCCAACTTTGGTGCAAGTATCTGGATATTCATGAGGAAGACTTTGAAAGGTTGACTGGGCTGGGTGTGCCTTTGTTGTGTCCAAATCCAGTGTCTAGTTCGATGAGGCATGCTTGCATGTTATTGTTGCTATAGCTCATAGTTTGACATTTCTGGTGATGGTAGCACTCTAAAAAATGATACTTTAAGTTTTCTCTGAGTAAAGCTGAAATAAATAACTTAAAGTTAGAAACTTGTCTTTAAAGATTAAAAAGGACAACTCTATCTAAAAGATAATTGCAGGCAAAGTAAAACATTGATTACATTATATAGAATATTGATTTTTTTTAATAAAAAATGTATAACCAAGCAAAGCTGGCAGTGTTAAAAATTACAGGCAGTTCAGTTAGACATTTAGGCACTAGGGTGATAGCATTATGCCATTGATATTGAAAGCTGTGCTTAGGAAGTTCCTATGCATCACTTCCTTTTTATTTGGGACTAACAAATCAAACTTGGATATAAAACATTTTGAAACTGTTATTTCTTTGATCCTATGAGATTGAATGCATTTACTATTAAAACAATAATTGGAAGAAATGGTTGCAACAGAACTTTATGTCTACCACAGGAAGTGATGCAAAGGAATTTCCTAGGCACGGCTGCGAAGAAGCAAGGCACAATGGCTTCGCCCTGTTATCCAAACATCCAACTGAACTACACGCAATTACTGACAACTCCTTTGTTCAACTTGATACAAAATCTAACTATAATGGTGAGTAATCCTTCAGCATATCCAGAATTAGAATTAGGGTAGAGTTGTCCTTCAGTGCTGTACTTGTGTTCTTGATTTGATTTGTTTGTTTTTGTTGTTTGTTAGAATATGCTTGCTTCATACCACATAAATAGTGTTGTCATCTTCATCTTGTAATAGTCTCTGTGTAATTCGAGCATAAAAATCCATTACTGAGTGTCCGTCCATTGTTGTCATCTTCTCAAGAGTACAAAGTACTTCATCTTCAAAAAGCATGCTCTGTTTTTTGTTTTTGATGTATGTGTTAGTAATATGAAGTTAAACCCTAGACACTTGCCTGGATGAGTGCAGCTTCAACAACACTGAAGAAGCTTAACACCATCCAGGACAAAGCAGCCTGCTTGATTGGTACCCCATCCACAACATTCACTCCCTTCACCACTGACACACAGTGGCAGCAGTGTGTACCATCTACAAGATGAACTGCAGGAACTCACCAAGGCTCCTTAGACAGCAATTTCCAAAGCCATGAATGCTACCATCTAGAAGGACAAGGGCAGCAGATACATGGGAACACCACCACCTGGAAATTCCCCTACAAGTCACTCACCATCCTGACTTGGAACTATATCACCATTCCTTCACTATTGCTGGGTCAAAATCCTGGAACTCCCTCCTTAACAGCATTGTGGGTGTATTGTTACAACCACAGCAGATGTTATTTGCTGAGCAGACTTGCTGAGCATAACCCCCAAAAAAGCCCACTTGGCCAAAACACACAAGTAAACTACCTTCTTGACAACAACTCTCTTATATATTTTAACTATAAAAACCCAGTAATATTACCCAAGGCAAAGAATTGTTGTCACTTCAATAAAGGTATATATACCACATGACTCCTCAAACACTCCACTCAGATGTGGAAACCGAAAAGAAAGGTTCAGAAATAGACTGCTTTCTGAAAACAAGGATTTTTCTGGCTTGAAAATGGGTGGCTTTCTTCAATTCAAATCCTTCACAGCTTTTCAGCACTCCAGCACACAGAAGTTGTCTTCAGTTGGTTCTGCCTCACAGCCACCCCCAGCTCAGCTACACATCTTCCCTTAAATATCTTTTTTTCGTTTCATCTCAAATTCCATTGCCCTCACTCCTCTTTGAACTCGCCTTCTCCAAATATAAAAATCTGCTATTTTCTCCTTTTGCCTCTACTTTCAAGTCAATAAAGTTTAATATACCTTTCCCGTTTACCTATGACATCTTTTGTAAGTTGTAAAAGTTCCTTGTCACTTCTAAACTTCCCGTTGAAATTCAACAGCTGCAAAACCAAATCTCCACTTATCACATGATGCAAATTTTAAATCCAACCTTTTTACTTATAAATCACCATAACCTCTCATTACAAATGTTCACAGACAATCTGCCTTTATTAACCTCCCTCAGTTTAATCAATCATGGACACGCACACAAAACCTTCTTTACAGAATGCCACCTTATTCCCAAAAAAATCAGAAAAAATAACATCCATCATCATTGTACCTACACCACATGGACTGCAGTGGTTCAAGAAGGCAGCTCGTCACCACATCCTCAAGGGCAATTAGGGATAGGCAATAAATGCTGGCCTAGCCAGCTCTACCCACATCCCATTAATGAATAAAAAAAACTCTCATATGCTGCTGTGAAAACAGAGGCAATTAAGGACTGAATTAAGCAATTAAGGAACTTCGTTATCAGCTTATTACAGTTGATCAATTATTAACTGGGCTAAACAGTGCATTATTATAGCACTCTTCATACATTTAAAAAAGATGTACAATATTATGATCCTACCATCTAAATGCTGCAATAAGCATATTTCAAACCTGTATGATAAGTTGTCAGTATCATTCCTGACAACTTTAGATTGCAGTGATTCTTACAAATATACTTCTGAATCTGTCTTTGTACTGTTACATATCTTTAAAAAAAACTTGAATAATTTGCTTTTTTTTTTGAGGAGCAGGGGAGGGGAGTGTCCTCCCAATAACTCCTTCTCTGCAGGTTGCTGTTCATCATTCGAGCCCATTGGGATGGCAGATTGGATTGAGCTACTAACTTACCTGTGATCGTTATTAATGCCATTCCATTATTGGCTACTGGGTGAATGAGGTGTTGTGGTGTTTCATCTTATGACTTAGATAAAAAGCTTGTCCTTTTGTTTGGTGCTCAACCTATCAGTTGGCTGAGAAGATGAAAAACAGTAACCAACTGAAATGGTATGCTGGTGATGTGGTTGAAAGCCTAGTGTTGAGGTGCTCAATTATCTGGACTAATTCTGTATTACTTCAATATTTATACCAGGAGTATAGCATTTTAAAGAATTAATCTAAGACCTTTGTATTAATGTATTAGAAGATTGGATTGATGTGAGTCGATGGATTTGATAAGAAATTAACTCTAAATTGCTATACTGATAAAGTTGAGGTCAATATTTAGATGTGTTCTTCCAAACCATCACTTATTTCTGAGTTAGCAATTCATTAGTTTTCATCTGGTATAAGAAGGCTTGCATTGTCTGTAGAATCTTGGAATGGTTACAGGACAGGAGGAGGCCACTCAGCCAGTCATATCAGTGCTAGCAATTCACTACCTTGCCTTCTTTCCTCAGCCCTACATATTTTTCCTTTTCAGATAATGATCCAATTCCCCTTTTGAGAACCTTGATTGAACCTGCGTCCACCACACACTCAGGCAGTGCATTCCAGATCCTAACCACTCAGTGCATAAAAAAGCTTTTCCTCATGTTGCCATTGCTTCTTTTGTCAATCACTTTAAGTCTGTACCCTCTGGTTCCCAATCTTTCCATCAGTGGGAACCGTTTCTCCTTTTTTACTCTGTCCAGCCCCTCGTGATTTCGAACATCTCTATCAAATCTCCTCTCAACCTTCTCTTCTCCAAGGAGCACAGTCCCAATTTCTGCAATCTTTTTACCTTACAGAAATTCCTCATCCCTGGAATGATCTCATGAATCTTTTCTGCAGTCTCTCTAATACCTTCATAACTTTCTTAATGAGTTTTACCCAGAACTGTGCGCAATATTCCAGTTGGGGCTGAACCAGTGTGTTTTATACGTTTGGTGTTTGAAAATTCACATACTTTTAAGTAGTGAAATGTACCTTGAGGTGTAGAAGTTAAGAGTAAACTGAGTTTACAATTTCCAGCTCTGAAGCAATGTAGTGCTGCAGCTGATCATCTGAAATTTTTTTTTGCAGGATGTGGGCAACACTGATGGTGTCACGTTTATTACCTTTCCTGTATTATATCCTGTTTATGTATTTATTGAAAACTAATTTACTGTTGCTACCTGCCCTCTGGTATTGTTGGCAGGTTAGAGCTGCAGTCAACTTGTGGTCCCCTGAGCTATTACCAAATATCTGAGACTTATGATCATTGATTGGAGAGAGGAGAGGAGCTTTGTGCATTTCTGATAACTTCTGAAATAGCATTTTATTGGGCAAGCTATTGTGGTGGATTGTTGACTTGCTATGGTGCTGCATCACTTAGTGATAGGGTCTAGGCTTGTGCTTCTGATTCCCATATTGCAAGGTCCTGACTTTACGCAATGCATCGGGGAAATGGTTTTTCCCCAAACAGTTGAGGACTAAATTTAATGGGGAAAAAAAGGGGAATGTACCTCAAAGTGTGATGCTAAGCCAGATACCAGACAGGCCAATGATTATAGGTTCAACCCTTATTCAATTCCTTGGTCTGTGGTGAGAAGGCTCAACCTAGTTGTGCCCGTAAACTAGGGAGGCCAGGAATCAGTTGAGTTCCTTTGTGTAAGGCGATGATTGGGCTCCGTTCTGAAGCTCTCTGCAGTTCAGTAATACGTTCCCATTCACCATTGTGGGTTGATTTTGAAAACCATTTGGAACTGTACACCAGCTTTCAGGAGAAGAGGGAAGAAAGTTGGAATTATTTTGTTAAATTAGAGAGTGACTTTGAGGAGACCCTAAGCGAAGGTGACCCCTCATTCTGTCTGGCAAGAGATAGGGAATTAAAATGGAAAGAGGGAAGAAGCATTAATTATTTATTTCACATTCCCCACCAACTATAGAAATATAACTCCTTAAAGATTATCTTTTCAACCAATAAGGATCAGCTGCATCACTGTCCAGGACCTTCAGTTGGTCTGAAGATGGCAATGCATGATGGTATAGCCCAACATGACAGCCAACTCCACAATAATAGATTTGTCCCTGACCAACTCCAAAGGGAACCAAGCTCAGGACAAATGCATGAGAGACAGCACAACTGACAAAACTGTGACCAGAGTGTTTCAGATGAAAGTACTGGGCAAGTATGTATGTATGTATGCAGATAACATTGTGGTCGTGTCGTACATCATTAGCAGGGGAATGATATGCTAGACTGGCTTTCAGATAGATGTTAAAGATCAGATGGCACTGTTTGAATAAGATCATAGAAGATTTTCTGGTGTCCTGGCCAATATTTATCTGTCAAAGAACACCAAGAAAAGATCAACTAGGTAAATGACCAGATAATGTCTGAGACACCTTGCTGTGCTCTAATTTATCTAATGGCAACAGTTATTACACTGCAAAGGTACTTCAGTGGTTATGGACAGCTTTGGGATATACTAAGGATTTGAAAGTGCTATATAAAGTTGTTTTTTCTTTTATTGGCAGATGCTCTCATTATTTTGAAGTTCTTTTCAATGAGTGAAAGCATCTACTAAGGGCTAGTTCAGGACACTTTTATAAGTTCAGGGCACCTGGAGATGGTGAATAACCATCAGCACCTTTGTTTTTTTTCTTGAGGGCTAAGTTCATGTCTCAAGGCGCAAAGGCTGAACACTCCTTTACTTTTATTGGATATGTGGATTTTGGTATGGATTTCCCTGAACCCATGGATAGTTCAAAAAATTCAAGCGTCCGGAACGAATGTTGTACTGATAACGTGATATTGGTCTCAAAGCTCAGTTGTCAGAAACTGTGATGAGTAGGGACAGGATTTCATTCCTTCTGTTTCTTCAGTTGGGAGTGTTAAATACCTGGAGATGTTACCCCTACATTGCATTGCTTTGAACTGCTCCTGGTGTGTGGAGAATGTGAAACAATGAAGAACGATAGATGATTTACCTGGTAGAATCTTCATCCTTTAACATAAATCTTCCATACATGACAACCTTAGCCAACTTGCCTTTGCAGGGAATATAATTTTGGGCAAGAGAAATGGGCTATTGTCAAGCAGTTACATTCAAGTCACAGAGCAAAGGCACAGATACTCTTGCTTAATATAGAAGCAGAGGCAGGCACCACCTATCCATAACATCATGACATCATCATGTGTGCGCTTGGCTCAGAATCTATCAAGGCAACTACACTCTTCCATTGTGATGGGGATGCTTGTTATTCAGCGAAACAAGACCCTACCGGGTAAATAATCGGTCTTTTCAAGCTCTTGGCTTTTTCACTTATCTCTTTTCTTCTTTTAAAGGTAATTGCCAAAACCCTGTAAAAATTAATACTTGTTACCTTTCAATATTATCTCATATCTATGAAGGCAACATTCCTTTCTGACATTGTTTTTAATACACTATATATTTTTAGAAAGTTCGCAAAAACATAACTTTTGTACAATCCATTGCATAATATTTTGCTCTTGAATTTAAATCAAAGGCAATAATTACACAAAACCCAATGTGCAGAAAGTTATACATTGTCTTATTAAAGGCTATTGACAGTTACTATAGACAGTGATTGTGAGTATACTAAAAATAAGCTGCTTTTAAGAATCATCACTGTTACTGTTTAGATTTATTTCCATGAAATGATACTTGAGTTGCACTATGCTTGTAATTATCTTGAAATGTGAATTGAATGGCCCATCAAATTTGCCTGGTCACATAGATTATTTTAACATCCATCCATATTTTTGTAGTTCAAATTTTCTGCTTCCCTGCTTGTTTTTTTTCTCCCTTTTTTAGATGGCTCCTCCCCAGATGGTCACTTTCATTCCCAAATCTTGAAAGCAGACAGATAACTCTGCCATTTACAGTTGTAGGAAAACTACAGCCAATGTACTTGACCCAGCAACTTTTGCTCCACACAAGGTAGCACATAAGACACATATGACAAAGATAAAGTCACATGTTGTCATACAGTTAGAGAGATCAGTTTAAGGCGAAAACAGAGGTAAAGGAAGTTTCTTAGAATGGAAAGACATGGTGAGCGGTGTTCCACAGGGCTCTGTATTGGGAGTGCTTTTATTTACTCTATAGATAAATGATCTGAACTGAGGAGTTGAGGGCACAATACCAAAATTTGATGACACCAAGTTAATGAGAACGGCAAATCAGAGTTGTATAAGACTGCATAGCAGAGCTATCGTGAAGGAAGATGCATGGTAGATGCCGTACGGTGCAAAATATGTGAGTACTGTGTAATATATTTCATAAGTACAGGTACGTACCTCAAATCTGGCTGTCCGAAATCTGACGATGTCCAAAACCTAGACATTTTTTTGACTGGGCCATGCAAGGATACCCCATGGATTCAAGTGCATAATTAAAGTTTAACTTAAGCATTCAATCCCCAATAGATTTATATTATTCTCCTAGTTTTAGTTAATCTATTAACCACAAAGGCAAAATTCTAAATGTGCCTTCTGGCCAGTAGTATAATGAAGAATAAAATGAAGGTTTCCATGCAGTATCACATGCCTGTCATTTCCCATGTTCCGAGTGGTTGGAGCAACCCTTGACCCAGCCTGTCCCAACCTGAAGCATCCTCTGTTACTTGCAAGAAAGCAGTATCTATACCTACCCGTGGAAACTATATCTCACATGATCTGTAGAATGAAAAGAGACACAGAGCAGAGGGACATATCCAGACTCTAGGGACAAACATGTCTCATAAGGGAAGGATAGGCACATAGGAGCTGCCATGTTGCATGAGGGTAAAGCCAACTTTCACCTTGCCTCTGAAATCCAACACAGACTCAGTCCTGAGTTTGCTGGTTTTGAGACACTATCCGTCTACAAATTTACCAGATGGCTTCTAGGGATGGGCGGTCTTAGTTACAAGGTTAAGAGTTGTTCTCCTTGGAGCAAAGGAGATTGAGGAGAGATTTGACAGAGGCACACAAGATTATGATGGACTTAAATTAGGTAGACAAGGAAAAACACTTGCCATTAGCTGATGGTACAAGGACTAGGGGAAGCAGATTTAAGATTTTGGGCAAGAGATGCAGAGGGGAATGTGAAGAAGAACTTTTTTACGCAGCAAGTGGTAATGACCTGGAAATCGCTGCCTACAAGGGTGGTGGAAGCAGAAGCAATCAGTAGTTTCAGAAGGAAATTGGATGGGCACTTGAAGGAAATAAACTTGCAGGGCTATGGGGATCGAGCGGGGGAGTGGGACTGACTGGATTGGTCACCAGGGAAACAGCATGAGTTTAATGGGGCTGAATGGTCTCCTTCTGTGTTGCAAATGACTCTAAAGGGGGGAAAATTTACCTTAACTGGTAAGGTTTTAAATTCTTCAGAGAAGTAGAAAACATTAAAATGCAGATACACAGGTGGCTGTAAGTAGGCATGGCCATAATAAAAGACGTGGAATGCTTCGTTTTGTACCTCAAGGCAAAGAATATAAAAGTAAGGAGGTAACCTTGAACTTGTATAAAATCTTAGGTTGCAGTTGGCAGTGTATTGCATACATTTTTGACAACTCATTATGAAAAAGGTATACAGACCACTGTAAACACAGAAGAGTTTGTTTATACCAGAGGGTGATGGTTTATAGCAATGAAGAGAGACTCTGGAAGATACCTGTAAAGCTCTTTTTACTAGAGCTGGGAAAACTAAGCTCGTGGTTTTATTGGGATTATGCAGGATTATGAGAAGGGAAATGGTGATGAATTGTTTCCACTGCTCTGTAACATAGCCAGGTGAGCACACTTTTGACAAAATCACAAGAATGAAATTTTGAAAAGAATCATTACAGAAAGCGTGTGGAATTCTCAACTACAAAAGTTGTGTTGAAACAGAGTCCATACATTATTTTAAGGGGGAGTTGGATAATTGCTTGAAAATGGGTTTTGGAGAAAGCAATGGTGTGGAATTAGAATGTGCACTTTGTGGACAAAAACAGTGGTGCAGACTCTACAGCCCTCTGCGGTACAGAATTCCACAGATTTACTACCCTCTTAGAGAAGAAATTCCTCTTCATCTCTGTCTTAAATGGGTGACCCCTCACTCTGAGATTATGTTCTCTGGTCCTAGACTCTCCCACAAGGGGAAACAACCTCTCAACATCTACCCTGTCAAGCCCCCTAAGAATTTTATATGTTTCAATAAAGTCGCCTCTCATTCTTCTAAACTCCAATGAGTACAGGCCCAACCCACTCAACCTCTCTTCACAAGAAAAACCCTTCATACCTGGGATTAACCTAGTAAATCTTCTCTGGACTGCCACCAATGCCATTATATTTTTCCTTGGATAAGGGGACCCAAACTGTTCAAAGTATTCTAGGTATGGTCTAATTAGTGCCTGGTATAGCTTTAGCAAGACTTCCCTATTTTATACTCCATTCCCTTTGAAATAAAGACTAACATTCCATTTGCCTTCCCTATTACCTGCTGAACTTGTATGTTAATTTTTGGGATTCATGCATGAGGACTCCCAAATCCCTCTGTGCTTCAGCTTTCTGCAGTCTTTCTCCGTTTAAATAATATTCAGCTCCTCTTCTTCCTGCCAAAATGCATAACCTCACATTTTCCCATGTTAATTTCCATATGCCAAGTATTTTGCTCGCTCACTTAACCTGTCTAAATCCCTTTGTAGACTCTTTGTGTCATCCTCACCACTTGCCTTCCCACCTATTTTTGTATCATTGCAAACTTGACAATAGTACGTTCACTTCCCTCATCTATATATTATAAATAATTGTGGCCCCAGCACTGATCCCTGTAGCATTCCACTTGTTACAGTTTGCAATCCTGTAAAGTCCCCCCTTATCCCAACTCTTTGTCTTCTATTAGTTTGCCAATCCTCTATCCATGCTAATATACTACCCCCAACACCAAGGGCTCTTATTTTATTAAGTGGCCTTATGTGCAGTACCTTATTGAACGCCTTTTGGAAATCCAAATATATTACATCTACTGGTTCCCTTTTATCTATACTGCTTGTTACCTCCTCAAATAATTCTGATAAATTTGCCAAGCATGATTTCCCCTTCATGAAGCCATGCAGACTCTGCTTGATTATAATATGCATTTCTAAATGCTCTGCTATTACATCCTTTATAATAGACTCTTAGCATTTTCCCAATAACGGGTGTTAAGCTAACTGGCCTATAGTTACCTGTTTTTTGTCTCCCTCCCTCCCTTTTTGAATGAGGGTGTTACATTGGCAATTTTCCAATCCTCTGGGACTTTTCCAGAATCTAAGGATTCTTGGAAGATTTCTATCAGTGCATCCATTACTTGTGTAGCTACTTCCTTTAATAACGTAGGATGAAAGCCGTCAGGTCCTGCGGACTTATCGGCCTTTAGCCCATTAGTTTCCCTAGTACTTTTTCTCTAGTGATAGTTATTGCATTTATTTCTTCCCCCTCCACCTGCTTTTGCCCTTGATTATTTAGTATTTTTGGAATGCTATTAATGTCTTCTACTGTGAAGACTGATGCAAAGTATTTATTCTGCTCCTCTGCCATTTTCTGGTTCCCCATTATTATTTCCCTAGCCTCATTCTCTAAGGGGCCTATGTTCACTTTGGCCTCTCTCTTCCTTTTTATATATTTAAAGAAACTCTTGCTGTCCGTTTTTACATTACTTGCTAGTTTACCCTCAAAGTTTATTTTCTTCCTCTTTATTATTATTTTGGTCATCTTTTGTTTTTAAAACGTTTCCAATCCTCTAGCTTACAATATGGCAAAGATTTGTGGTGGTATGTTTTTTCTTTGCAATTTGATACTATCCTTGACTACCTTGGTTAACTATGGTTGGTTTATCCCCTTCCTAGAATCCTCCTTTCTCACTGGGATATCATTGTTGTGAGTCATGAACTATTTTCATTAATATCTGCCATTGTTCATCAACTGTCTTTTCTGCTAATCTTTCCCAACCAACTCTGTCCTCATTCCTTTGTAATTACCCTTATCTATGTTTAGCACAGTTGTTTCTGACCCAAATTTCTCACTCTCAAACTGAATGCTAAATTGTACCACTTTATGGTCACTGTTTCCTGTGAGATCTTTTACTCTGAGATCATTTACTAAATCTGTCTCATTACACATTACCAGATCCAAAATAGCCTGATCCCTGTTTGGATCTGCAAAATAGGCCATGATTTTCCCATCGGTGATTTGGGGGCAGGGCTCACTCGCCAACGAGAAATGATGAGGGATGACGTTGGGAGGAACCCCTGACGTCATCCCGGTCCCTTTAAATTTTCAGGAAGACGGGCGGACAGCGAAATCAGCTGTCCGCCCGTCGACCTGTCAATGGGCAATTAAGGCCATTGACAGGCTAATTAAGATAATTAAAGACCCTGCCCGTTCAACCTTACGGCTGGCGGGCAGGCCAGGAGTCCCGGCGGGCTCCTGATAACACATGAAACCTGATCCACTGGCGGGATGAAGTTTCATGTCCGTTTTTAAAAAGTTTCATATAGCTAATGTGTTTCTTATTAACATGTCCCATCTAGTGTGACATTGTCACATGAGGGGGACATGTTAATAATTTTAATATTTTTCTATTTTTGGTGTTTTTTTTTACTTGTCAGTAATCTCCCTGAGAGAGCACTTGGTCTCAGGGTGCAGAGTGCACTTTGACAGATGGGGAATCCTCCCCCCGGACAGCACTTCCTGTTGGGCAGGCCACTGGGTGGGCCTTAATGGGTCTGCCCATTCAAAATTGTGGCGGGCCCCATTTCGGTGGCAGGGGTTGGCTGTCTGCCCACCACTGAGCCGGTGGGGCCCACACGCCCACCAAGGGCAAACGTCTGTCCACATTGTTCTAGGAAGCTGTCCCTCTATGAATTCTTGCTTGTGGCTACCTCTTCCAATTTGATTTTCACAACCTACATGAAGATTAAAGTCACCCATGATTAATGTACTACCATTTTTATATGTCTGCATTATTTCCTGATTTATTCTGTATCCTACAGTATAGCTACTGTTAGGGGGCCTATAGACTACTCTACCATTGTCGCCTTCCCCTTGTTATTTCTTACCTCCACCCATAAGGATTCTACTTCTTCCGATCCAAGATCATTTCTTGCTTTCGTACTTATTCCATCCTGTACTAACAAAGCTATCCCATCACCCTACTCTTTCTGCCTGCCCTTTTGAAAAGTCACATTCCCCCGAATATTTAGTTCCCAGCTTTGACCTCCTTGTAACCACAAGGATATGGCAGACAAAGCCTATCCACCATCTACAAGGCACAAGTCAAGAGTGTGATGGAATACTCTCTACTTGCCTGGATGAGTGCAGCTCCAACAGCTTTGAAGGAGCTTGACACTATCCAGGACAAAGCATCCTGCTTGATTGGCACACGTTCCAAATGTTCATTCCCTCCACCACTGACAAGATGCACTGCAAGAATTCACCAAGGCTCCTTAGACAGCACCTTCCAAACCCACAACAGCTACCATCTAGAAGGACAAGAGCAGCAGACACATAGGAACACCATCAACTGAAAGTTCCCCTCCAAGCCACTCACCATCCTGACTTGGAAATATATTGCTGTTCCTTCATTGTCGCAGGGTCAAAATCCTGGAACTTCCTAACAGCACTGTGGATGTACCTACAGCACAGGGACTGCATGCAGCAGTTCAGGAAGGCTGCCCACCACCACCTTCTCAAGGGCAATCAGCAATGGGCAATAAAGGCTGTCCTAGCCAGCAATGCCCACATCCTGTAAATGAATTGAAAAAAAAAGTATGTTGTAGTTCTATGAAATAGCTTCTGGGTTCTGGGCTGCAAAGTGTAAAATTGGATTTTATTTATGTTATGCATGTATAATTTCAGATGAAGAGCTTCTTCAGTATGTTGTTTTGACGATTTGGGAATAATACTGGAAAGGTGCATCTGGCATTACCTGCTGCCATATCAATTGTTAATGTTTCTTTTTTGATGAAATAGTACCAGTTGAGACATTTTAATATAAGTTTGTAACTGGAGTGAGGAATGATCGTTAGCTACATCAGTATATTATCTGAAAGCTTTATCCTTCCCAGGCACCCATTGTTATACATTATGCTAGAGGGCAAGGATGAATTTACTGTTTGCTTTTCACTGAATCTGGCAATGTGCAGCATCCATGAAATTTAATTTTTTAATTCTACAACAACTAGTTTTCTTATCTCCTAACCTTGAAGAGAATAAGTTTGTACAAAATATTGGATAGACTGCACTAAGAGTACGGTGGGCAGTTTTGGGTGCCCTAATATAGGAGGAACATTGAAATCATTGAGGTTAGAAGAAGGATTATTGGGGCACTGAATGCTTGGCCACAGTGTGTAGTTGAGAAAAAGGCCATTGCATCTTTTAAAGTTAAATTGACAGATATTTGAAGCAAGGGATGATACAGTGCCACGAAAAGAACAAAGTGCATTGGGATTGCTATAGGCATAGAGTCAACAGCTGAATGACCAATTTCTGTGGTTCTATAGGAAAGATCCTGGTTGCATTGATCAACGATAAAGTGAAAAGGAAGCTGCTCATGGCGTCGGACCTCTTTCCACCTGTAATGTCTTGAGCGATTTAGTATCTTTTCTCAAATAATTTTTTAAAACAATTTCATATCTATAGAAGCAATAATACATTGATTTATTTGATGTCATATATTGGTTTGAATCAAGATCATGAAATAGGTTATAGAGAATAAGAAGATAATAATGAAGAAAGGCTCTTCCATCCAATCACCTTACCTTGCTGAGGCCCATTTCAAGATTTTCAGAAATTATTTTTGTCTCGCTCATGTTTTGCCTCTAAATCTTTGTCTCTCTAATCACAGAACCAGAAACCTTCAATTTCCATTTTTTATTTTAGTGTTCATATCAAATCCATGTCCCATTGCATAAGTTTTGTTATAAAATTATCACCTAAAGATCAGAGTGGTCTGCCAGTTCTGTTAATCTTTTAGTTCCTATGGTTTGTAATTGATACCAGGTAAGAAAGCTGTTGCTGCAAATTCAGGTTATCAAAGGAGCGATTTATAACCATTGCCTGAACCATAGACTCATTGATGCATGTTATTTTTCTTGTTAAAATTCCATATTATTTGTGGTAATTTGTTTCTTGGCTTAGGAAGTAATGATGCTTTGTAACCATAACAAAAGGGACTCTAGATGCTAGTTATCACAGTTCACCATGCCTGGTGTATACTGCATATAAGGTAATGAGGAAGCTGTTGTGTACTGTATAGTATTGTGATAGCAGTATTAACTGCAAATGCAAAGATGACTTTTTTTAAAACGTCTTCATTAACCCTGAGTATTCATGCGTTGCAATTAATGTGCACTCAATGTTTTCTTACCATGGTATGCCGTCTTTTAAGTATAAGTTTTATTTAGCCTCTCCAAAATAAACTAATGTTATTAATCTTTTTTCCATTAACTCATGAGATTTGGACATTGTTGGTATGGTCAGCATTTATTGTCCATCCTAAATTGCTCTTGAGAAGGTGTTGGTGAGCTACTGCCTTGAACCTTTGCAATCCATGTGGTGAAGGTACACCTACAGTGCTGTTAGTGAGGGAATTCCATGATTTTGACCCAGCGACAGTGACATATAGTTCCGTGTAAAGATGGTGCGTGACTCGGAGAGGAACTTGCAGGTGATGGTATTTCCGTAGATGAAACATTGGTTTAGTGACACAAAACAGAGAACAGTGGTGAACAGTTATTTTTCAAACTGGAGATGGGCTTCTCCAAGATCCTTATTAGGACCTGTGCTTTTCTTGACCTACATTAATGATGTAGGCTTGGGGTGTACAGGGCACAATTCCAAAATTTGTGGATAACACAAAACTTTGAATTATTGTGAACTGTGAGAAAACTAGTGACAGACTTCAAGTGGATGTAGGCTGATGGAATGGGCAGACATGTGGCAGATGAAATTAAATATAGAGAAGGGTGAAGTGATAGATTTTGGTAGGAAGTATGAGGAGAGGCAGTATGAAACAAAGCAGGTGCAAGAACAGAGAGATTTGCGGGTATATGTGCACAGATTGTTGAAGGTGGCAGGACAGGTTGGTGGTGAAAAAGGCAGAAGTGATTCTGGGATTTATAAATAGAGGCAGAGTAGAAAAGCAAGGAAGTTATAATAAACCTTTATGAATCATTAGTTCTGCCTCAACTGGAGTACTGTGTTCAATTCTGGGCTCCACATTTTAGGAAGGATGTGAAGGTTTCAGAGAGGATGCAGAAATGAAAGATTTAGTTACATGGATAGATTAGAGATGCTGGGGCTGTTCTCCTTAGAGAAGAGAAGATTATGAGGAGATTTGATTGTGGTGTTCAAATCATGTAGGACCTGGATAGCATAGATAGGGAGAAACTGTACTCGTTGGCAGAAGGATTGAGAACCAGGGGACATCAATTTAGAGTGATTGGCAAAAGAAGCAATGGTGGTACGAGGAGAACTTTTTTTGCACAGCAGGTGGTCAGGATCTGCAAACACTAGCTGAGAGTGTAGTGGAGGCAGATTCATTGGGGTGCTTCAAAGTGAATTGGATAAGCACCCAGAAAATTTTTAAAAATTGCTGAGTATAGGGATAGGGTGGAGGAATGGGACAAGCCGAGTTGCTCTTGCAGAGAACTGGCATAGACACAACAGGCTGAATGGTCTCCCCTTGTGCTGTAACCACTCTGTTTCTAGGTGGGAACAATCTCAGCCTTCAAGAGAGCTCTAGCCTTGCATTGTTGCACCATGCTGGTCAGTCATCAATTAAACTCTGTACGGAATATGCCTGATTCAGGTAACAGATCCTGGACTCCGCCACAGTGTTTGCTTAATGAACTTGTGTGGAGAAACACAACACACACCTCTAAGTTTTTGGAGTTTTGAGCTATAAAACCCTTTTAATTAAAATCGCTCGTTTCTGAATTTTTAATTTACAACCATGAGGTCCTCAGTTGTGCTTGACCTAACAAGGTATGGACAGCTAGCATTTCTGAATTAAGGAGAATTTATTGAGCAAGATGTCATATATACTAAACAAAAACAGTGAACACACTGTGCAAGTTTCTTATCCCTAAAGGCCCAGGCTTCCTTGACTGCTGCCAGCACAGACAATGTCTTTCTTCTCTGAGTAACATTATGTTGAACAGTTTCGCAGAAAAATTACACCACAGAAGCAATAGCAAAACTGTGCCTTATTAGAAAATAGTCTGAATTAACCCCTTTCATTGGATAAGGGTGAGGGTCACTGGTGCCACTCCATCTCTGTGGCTGGAGTCACGTAGACGGAAGACAAATGTCCATCTCTTATTCTTGGGCCCCAGGAGTTACGTTCCATAGTGAACAAATAATACATCACCTTCAGATACAGGTTGAAGCTAAACTGACAATGCTACATTCTTTCAATCAGTAATATAACCTGTTGTAAACCATTTGCATAAACGTGTTAACCTATTCCAACAAATACTAAGGAAATCAAGAACAAATGTTAGCAATGATTCCGAGCAAGATATCTTCATGAAAAATAGGTGTTCTTATGGTATAGATATGGTTAACAGATCAAGGTATTAGCAAACCTAAGTCTAATTCAAAGACGGGGTTTTGTCAAACAAATATCAAGATAAAGAAGCCATGTTAAGTTCAAAACTTATTTATCTTTTTAAGGCTTTAAGTTTCCTAGACATTTTGGTACCTTTTAAGATCATTAGGTTATCAAGAAGAACAGCAGTTCTCACAGACCCAGTGCTTTCCTGTTCTCAGCTTGCTTTTACCTGTATAATTATCTTACTCAGCAGATAGAAATCCAAACTGAACTATTTGAAAGGTGGCCAAAGTAAAATGCTTAAATATTACTTCAAACCGATTTACAACAGTCCTTGCCAGGAAAGCTTTTCTCCCTGTGCCGCAGTTGTAACACTAGATATGTGTACCTGTCAGGTTAGATTGCTGTTCACTCCTCAAATTCGCGAAAATGCAGAATAAGGAAAAGCCTTTAATTTACTTTATAGGTCAGGGCAGGTGGTTGCTCACGCAACTTGACAAGCCAATTGTTGCCAGTAGAATGACTTTAAGATGGTTGATGCCATTAGAAACTGATTTCATTTTTAATGGTTGTGATTCTTTAGGATTTAAAGGCAGGTCATGGTTCTCTGTGAGCAGTGAACTGAACTGCGCCAACCTTGACGTTTGATTTCAGCCAGTATTTCACATGCAGTTTTTTTTTGGTGAGACTGTTGGCATTCAATTGTCTCCAGGCTGAAAATAAATAGAACAAGTTGTTATTTAACAATATAGGAGTACGGTTGGGGTAAATCAAGGGTACAGTGTTAGGTTTCATTGACTAAGGGTAGGGAAGCATTTCCATTTGACCTAAATAAGTCACTTCTTTCCATCATATGACTTTGGCACATCAGTGACAGTTCACAAAGGCCTCTTTTTTTTTAGAAAAAAAGCTTTTGGTAGTTGTAAAGGAGGAAAACTAAATCCTTTCTTTCATGCAGCCCAAATATTTGACCTACTGTGTCACAGATACAAGTTATATAAGGAAGTGATCAAGTGCCAACAAATGCCTAAAACTGCCCTTTTTTGCAGTGTTTCTAAAAATGAGTCATTTTCAGTAGTGTTCAATCTCCTCCGAGAGCTTGTATTTCACATCTGACTGCTTTGTTCAGTGTATACATGGATACTTTGTGTGCGATCTTAAATCTTCAGTGTTTTTGTAACCATTTTGCAAAGCAGTTTTAGACATGTCTGAATTACTGCCAATGTGTGAGAATAAAAAGTCAAATTACTTAAAAAAAAAAAGCCATGTAATAATCACAATGTGTTGAGCATGCTGGTTTTCAAACATTTTTTGTGGTTAACTTGTTGATAATCTCTTATCTCAACTTTGAAAAGCTAGTATTGATTATCTGAATACAGTGCTCCTAATTGTTAAAAAGAATTTATTCAAATTTCACAAAAGTAGCATTTAAGTGGAAAGTTTTGAGAAAAACAGAATTCTTGAGAAATGAAATGCCTGGCTCCAGGCAGTTATACAGAAAGCTGAAATCAGAGGGTCAGTTTGAAAACCTTTTCTAGTGTGACAGCAAATCATTTTTGCTTTATTTTAGTTGCCAGCTGAGGTGCATTAAAAATCTTGTCCCCTGCAGAAAAATAGGTACCGTCTCCTGTGACCTGGGCAATGCACTGTGGTACAGCCTTAACCCAACGTCTTACATATGACATGATTACTCATGACTGGTGTGCAAGTAGCTGAAGAATGGAGGGAAATCACCAATGTTTTTTTTTAAATAATGAAACAACAACTTGCATTTATGTCATGCCTTTAACATCATAAATGTCCCAAGGCATTTCACGGAAAAGTTATGAAAAAATGATGCTGAGACACTTGAGATAAAAGGACAGGTAACCAAAAGCTTTGTCAAATAGGTAGGTTTTAACACATGTCTTAAAGGAGCTGAGAAAGGCAGAAAGTTTTTGGCTGAGGCAGCTGAAGGCATTGTTGTCAATGGTGGATTGATATAAATTTGGAGCGTGTGACAGTCCAGAATTTGAGTGCAGATGGCATTGCAGGAGGTTGCAGAGATATACAAACAAGTTAAATATGTGTGAATCTAAGTTTGTGGACACTTCATTTGAACAGCATGCTTTGCATTGTAGAGAGCTGGATACATAACGCTGCTCACTGTGGCTTTTTTCATCTTGTTTTCTCTGAGGCAGCCGCTCGACTGGAAGAATTCATTATGTGGGATGCATATATTGTGTCACTCTGCAGAGCTACTGCAGCATCATCATCATGACTGTGATATCCAGATGCTATGGTGCACACATTTTATAATTTAAGAAAATACCCTATTAGCCTTACTTCAACTATTTCCTTCATTTAAAATGTACCTTAAGAGGGAAAAAAGCATATGTTAAATAGACTAATCAAGTGAGCATAGAATGCAGTAACCAGATGAATCTAACTTGATTTGAGTAATTGGAAAAATTAGTAATATGATAAAGAATGACTTTGCCACAAAGCTTATGTCTTCACCTAGGTTCGTTTTCTCCAGCAACCATTGATTTCCATTGTATTAAAGTCAATACCAAGAGATTTTGCTTAATACGGAGTGATTAATGGGATGATTCCATTTTCACTGGGTTATACAAAATTAGCAGGCTTTCACTAAATGGGATGAATGATTTTCTTAAGATGAATTATTTTTAGAATTAGTGCTTTCTAGGACATAACACACAATGCCTTCTCCCCTTCCCAATTATAACTGTTCATTTTTGAATTACCACCATAGAATGAGAGAACAGCTAGCCTGTCAATTATTAATTTGTAAAAATACATTTTCACATGGGGAGTAAACCCCAAATTAATAATGTCTGAATATATTAAATATTGTTTAGGTAATTGATTACTGTGTTATTGGTGCACTGCTATCCCTTAGCATAGTGATTAATAATTCCTAGTTGTCGGATACCACCTTTGTCCCAGACTGTGTCTGATCTATCGGAAAACTACCTTGTCTGTTTTGGAGATTTAAAGGTATACTTGTTCTTTTTCAGTTTGACATAGTTTTTCCTTTTATGAAATCTGATTTGTAGAATTAGACCTGATTTTGGCACATAGAAAATTTTGATCAGGTGCTTTGTGGTATATAGCTAACCACTTACATCAATTAGTTAAAAACAAAAAATACTGGAAACATTCAACAGCCAGGCAGCACCTGTGGAGAGAGAAACAGAATTAGCATTTCAGGTTGATGACCTGTTGTTAGAACTGGAAGATGTTGGAACTGAACAACCTCTAAGTCGTAGACAACCAAGCAAATGTGGGGCAGGATTATTGTTGAGGGTTGGTTTATGAAAACATTATATCAAGCCTCACAGAAAGAATTAAGAATATTATACCATTTTCAGGCTAGCATCTGTAACAACAGAGAGATATTTGGAGCCAAGCTGTTATTCTGTTTTGTTTTCCTGACTGCATTGTATTCTACTTTGTCTCCTCGGTACTGATTGCTGCATTCATGACAAACTCTGACTGTATTTTAGGTATCTCGGAGAATGGTAGGTTATAAAGAATTACTTTATGGTAGTGAAGATCTAGAGGTCAAAAGTATTCTGGAAACGTTGATGCCAAATCACTATTTTGTGTATTAATGCATCGATGCATTTGATGATGATGATCTGATCAGATCATCAAGAACAACACTAACTTGTGGCTTAACATAGGAAATTGTCCCAAGCCACTTTGCAGAGGCATAGTCAAAAGAATACAGGTTCTCAGCTAAAGGAGGAGGTATTAAGAGGGATAATCAAAAGTTTGGTCAAAGAAGTGGGTTTTTAAAGAGCATCTTAAAGGAGGATGAGAAAGTCCAGTAATTGTGTGTGTGTGAGGCGTGGTGTGTGGTGGTGGTGGTCGTGGAATTTCAGAGTCTGGGGCCCAGAGAATGAGTAGTGGATGGCAGTAGTTGTGTAAAGGAAGAGGTGATAGCATGGGGCCGTAACCAGAGGCACAGAAAGCTTTAGGGATGAGGGGGGAATTGTAGACCTGGGGGACATTAGAGCAAGGGAAGGATAAACGACGATGGAATTTAAATACATGGATAAGAATTTTAAATTGAAGACAAAAGGACTGAACCAATAGATGTCAACGAGGACAAGGTTGATGGATGGCAGTAAAGTTTTGGATGAACTGAAATCTGTGGAGAATAGAAAGTTGACCAGTAGAGTCTTGAGGTATGGATAAAGATTTCAGAGGGGCTAAAGTAGGAGCAGATATGGACAATGTTGCAGAGCAACATAGGAACAGGATTCCTCTCGATTCTGTACCTCAACTCCATTAAGCACCTTTGATACCCTTCATTAACAAATATCTGTTGATCTCAGTCTTGAAAATTTTGGTTGATCTAGCATCTGCAGCCTTTTAAAGGAGAGAGTTTAGTTTTCAACAGCCCTTTGTGTGGAAAAAGTGCATTGATTCTGATTTTATTCCTAAAAGACCTAACTCTAACTCGAATTTTAGGAATCTGTCAGCTTATTTTGGATTCTGCCGAGAAAGGAAATAGTTTCTGTTCTATTGAATATGGGGAGACAGTGGCAGAATGGTAATGTCACTGGTCTAGTAATCCAGAGGCCCAGGCTAATGCTCTGGGGACATGGTTGCAAATCTGACCATGGCAGCTGGTGGAATTTAAATTCCATTATATAAGGGTAGAGATATGGGTAAAGATAACCAGAGTGTGACAGGGAGGGACTGAGCATACAAATTTAAGAGTGCGCCAGCAGATAATGCCAGAGTTTACAAGAATGGTAAAAAGGCAGAATTAAAGGCTCTGAATCTGAATGCACACCACATTCGTAACAAAATTGATGAATTGATAGCTCAAATAAGAATAAATATGTAAGACCAGACAGCTACTTCAGAAACATTGTTGCAAGGTGACCAAAGCTGGGACAGAAATATTCAATGGTATTTGATATTGTGAAAGGACAGGAAGCTGGACAGGAAAAAGTGGTGAGGTAGTTTTGTTAATTAAGGACAACGGTACAATAGTGAGAGACAACCTTGGTTTAAAAGGTCAAGGTGTAGAATCAGTTTGGCTAGAAATAAGAAATAGCAAGGGTAAGAAGTCACTTGTGGGAGTAGTTTTTAGGCCCCTTAACAGTAGCTACACTATAGGACAGAGTATACAGGAACAAATAATGGGCGCTTCTAAGATACTGAAATAATCATGGGCGATTTTAATCTTAATTTAGGTTGAATGAATCAGATTGGCAAAGATGGCCTAGAAGATGAGTTCATAGAATGTATTTGGGACAATTTTTTAAAGCAGTACGTTCAAGGGCCAACTAGGGAGCAGGCTATTCTAGACCTGGTCATGTGCAATGGGACAGCGCTAATTAATGACCTCACGGTAAAGGAACCTATGGACAACAGTAATCATAACATGATAGAATTTCACATTCTGTTTGAAAGTAAGAAGTGTCGGTCTAAGATTAGTGTCTTAAACTTTTATAAAGGCAATTACAAGGGTATGAAGACAGAGTTGGCAAAGGTGAACTAGGAAGACAGGTTAAAGGGTAGGTCAGTCAAGGAGCAGTTAGGGAGATATTTCATGACTCTCAGCAAAGATATATTCCAATAAGAAAGAAAGACAGACTCTTTGAGAAGGATGCACCAGCTGTGGCCAACTAAGGAAGTTAAGGATAGTATCATATTGAAAGAAAATACGTACAATACTGCGAAGATCAGTGGTAAGTCAGAAGATTGAACAGATTTTAGAATCCGACAAAAAGACTTTAAAAAACATAGGGGGGAAAACGTAGAGTATGAGAACGCTAGCTAGAAATATAAAACTAGATGGTAAGAGCTTCTACAAGCACTTAAAAAGAAAATAGTAACTAAAGTGAGTGTTGGACCTTTAGAGTGTGAGGCATGGAATTAATAATGAGAAATAAGGAAATGGCAGAAGCGTTGAACAGATATTTTGTCCGTTTTCACTACAAAGGACACAAAAAAACCCCAAGAGCACTTCAAAATCAAGAGATAAAAGGGAGGAAGGAACTTAAAGCAATCACAATCTCTAGGGAATAGGCATTTGTAAAACTATTGGCGCTCAAGGTTGAAAAGTCCCCTAGATCTGATGGCCTGAATCCTAGGGTCTTAAAAGAAGTGGCTGCAGATATGGTAGTTATATTGGTTGTAATCTTCCAAAATTCCCTATATTCTGGAAAGGCCTCAGAGGATTGGAAATTCGCAAATGTGATATTACTATTCAAGAAAGGAGGGAGACTGAAAATGGGGAACTATAGGCCAGTTAACCTAGCATCTGTCGCAGGGAAAATGCTAAAATTCATTATTAAGCAGGTAATAGATTTAGAAAATCATAATACCATCAAACAGAGTCAGTATGGTTTTGTGAAAGCGAAATAGTGTTTGATTAATTTATTTAAGTTCCTTGAGGAAGTAACAAGCAGGGTGGATAAAGGAGAACGTGTAGCTGTGAGCTCATGATGTAGGGGGTAACATTTTAGCATGGATAAAGGATTGCTTAGCTGACAGGAAGTAGCGAGCAGTGATAAAAGGGTCATTTTCGGGTGCTACAGGGATCATGCTGGGGCCTGAGCTATTTGTGATACATATTAATAACTTGGAAGAAGGGACCGAATGTATGGTAGCTGAATTTGCTGGTGACACAAAGCAGGAAACGAATAGCGATTTGGTGGTCATGGTACATGAATCATAAAAAGTTAGCATGGTGATTAGGTAGGCAAATGAAATGTTGTCATTCATTGGAAGGGGAATAGAGTATAAAAGTAGGGAAGTGTCACTGCAGCTGTACAGGGCCGTGGTGAGACTGCATCTGGAGCACTGTATACAGTTTTGGTCTCATTAAGAAAGGATATAATTGCATTTGAAGCAGTTCAGAGAAGGTTCACTTAACTGATTCCTGGGATGAAGGGTTTACCTTATAAAGGAAGTTTGAGCAGGTTGTGCCTATATCTATTAGAGTTTAGAAGGAGAGGTGATCTTATCAGACCATATAAGGTCCTGAGGGGACCTGACAGGGTGGATGCTGAGAGGATGGGGAAGGGTGGGGGGAGTCCAGAACTAGATGATACAGTTTAAAAATTAGGGGTCTCCTATTTAAGGCTGAGACAAGAATTTTTGTTCTTGCTTAAGAGTCATTATTCTGTGCAATTCTGTTGTCCAGAGAGCTGTGGAGGCAGGGTCATTAAATATATTAAGGTTGGGTTAGATTTTTGATCGACAGGATAGTCGAGGGTTATGGGAGACACAGGAAAGTGTAGTTGAGGCCACAATCAGATCAGCCATGATCTTATCGAATGGTGGAGCAGGCTCCTAGAGCTGAACGGCCTAATCCTCCTAATTCTTGTGTTCTTGTGAATCCTTTTGATTATCTAAACTCTAGAGTGGGAGTAAGCATATTTATGGTAGACAATACATGGTTAGGAGTTCTGCTCAAGATATGACTCCAAGTAGTCTTGCTCAGGTTGCAACAGGGAGCAGGGTGAAATCATTGACAAGAGTATGAAGTTTGTGGCAGGAGTTTTAGTCTTCCCAGTATTTAACTCGAGGAAATTGTGCATCATCCAAGACTAGATGATGGACAAGCGACTTGGCAATATAGAGACAGTGGGGATGCTGAGAGAAATGATGGGGAGGGAGGTACAGCAGAATGTATTCGGGGTACAGAGGAAAAGGAGAAGGCCAAGGAATAGATACTTGGGAAGAATCTGAAATTATACAAGTATGGGAGCGAGATGAGAAGCAATTGCTGTAGATACTCTAGCTACCGTGATCTCAATCGCCTAGAAGAACAAGGACAGCAGACTCATGGGAACTTATGAGTTCCCCTCCAAGTCACTCACCATCCTGATTTGGAACAATGTTGCCATTCCTTCACTCTCACTGGGTCAAAATCCTGAAACTCCCTTCCAAATGGCACTGTAGGTACACCTGCATCACATGGACTGCAATGGTTCATAAAAACAGCACATCACCCTTGTCTCAAGGGAAATTACAGATGCCGGCCTGGTCAGTGACTCTAATGTCTCAAGAATGAATTCAAAGAAATTGTGGAAGCAGCTGAGGACTATCACACTGCACTGGAAAATAGCGAAGATGTATTGGAGAAGGATAGTGATCAACTTGGCAAAGGGTGCAGGGAGAATGCGGAGGACTTTGCACTGTGGCCACAGCTTCATAGGATATCATTTGTGGCTTTTGCTTGAGCTATTTTGATGCTAGAGTGGGGGCAAGAATGTGATTAGAGAGGTTCAAACAGGAAAAATTGTCATGGATTTGGGAGGTAAAAACGTGTTTACAGACTTTGTAGAGGATTGTAGAGGAAAGAGTCATTTGAGATAGGATGGCAACTTACAAAAGGAGAGCCCTTTGGGGTGGGCTTTTTGAGCAGGAGGTGATGACGGTTGAAAGAGGGAACCAGCTTGCAAAGGAGAGAAGAC
Source organism: Carcharodon carcharias (assembly GCF_017639515.1). Taxonomy (NCBI): domain Eukaryota; kingdom Metazoa; phylum Chordata; class Chondrichthyes; order Lamniformes; family Lamnidae; genus Carcharodon; species Carcharodon carcharias. The sequence goes on along the minus strand of NC_054469.1, from coordinate 38,234,824 downwards.
AGATGAGTTGGCTGGTCAGCAGTTATTTTGGATGGGGGAGAGAAGAGAATGGATTTAATGCATGAGATGAACTTGGACAGGGTGTAAGGAGAGATGGGGTAGAAACCAGAGAGAGATTACTGTTCAGAAGCATCTGATTAATATTTGACCTATTTGATGTCTGCCTCCTATTTTAACTAGCAGCCTAATGGCTAGAAGAATGGGGAAAAATAATCGGGTAGCGAGGGGATATAGTGATAGATGGGAATGTAATTGGTTAGCTGCACAGCATGGCATGAATATAATCCAGCAGTTAATGGTGCAGTGAAGATAGAGAAAGATTTACGGAATAGTTCAACACAGATCAGTTGTCCTCTGCAGTTATACACATTTTTAAAAAAAATCAAGGGTTTAAAAATTTGTAGCATTACTGAAAAAGCGCACAGTCACTGAAAACCTGGGACACTAATCCAATGAGAGGTTTGAGTCTGGGTAATTGATACATCAAAGTTAAATACTACAAAGCTTTGAGTACATCCCAGATGTTTACCGCACATGAGTTAAACTCCTGTCAACTGGTTTCTCAGTTTCTAAAACTTTGCACGTCTGCTTTTTTATAGAAGTTGTAGGAACTCTCCAATTTGGCTCCAAATTTTGTCAGATACTAAACATCTTCCGAAGAAGAGTCATATTGGACTCGAAATGTTAACTCTGTTTCTGTCCCCACAGATGCTGCCAGACCTGCTGAGTTCTTCCAGCATTTTCTGCTTTTATTACTAAACAGCTGCCTATCACAAATAAACATCAATAATTTCAGAGTAAAATTTAATGAAGTGCAAACCCATAACTAAAGTGTTTCCATTGTCCTGCTGGGAGTCTTCTGCCACGATCGAGTTCCAAGTAGAGTAATTGTTTTGCGAGTCTGGTGTCAGACATACGAGTGACATGTCCTGGCCAGCTGAGCTGGTTTTGAGTGATGAGCCCCTTGATGCTGGGCATATTAGCTTAGGAGAGAATGCTGCTGTTGGACCACCTTTCGCCACCAGATTTGGCGAATCTTGTGAAGGCACCACTGCTGGTACTTCTCCAGTGTTTTGAGGTGGCTGCTGTAGGTTGTTCAAGCCTCTGAAGTGCAGGCATTACTGCTTCCTAGTAACCATGACCTTAGTCTCAAGTTAGTCAAGTACACTGTAACCTCCCCAGTTTGGAAATCTATTGTTCAGAGACACTAGTTGCTTGCGAATTTTTTGGAGCAACTTTCGGATTTGTCACTCAGCTGGGTGCTGCTTTGGGAATGGCAATATAGAAGATAGTGTTTGGAGAAGCAAAACCATTTTTAAAATTGCTTTATAATGTTTTATTGCTGTTTTATGTTTCAGAAAAATATTTATACCCAAGGGGTTTTCCGGTTCTTTCACTTGTGGTTAGGCATTGTAATGCCGTTCTAAAATGCAGAAAATTCTGAAATCCAGAAATGACTTGGTCCCAAGCATTCCAGACTGGGGAAGTTACAATGTACCTTTGTAACATGTTTACTTGCCTGCAGGGAATTTTCCTTTAATTCAATGCCGGTTGAATTTTCAGATGGAACTATTTGATTGGAAACAATCCCATTAGTTAATACTTGAATTTACGTAGCAACAAAATCTCTCAAAAGATTTTCACACTTCGAATTACTGTTGGGCTTGCAGAAGCACGAGCCACTCTGCACCAACCGTGCACACAAATAGTGAAGAAATGAATGACCAGTTGTTGGTGGTATTGGAGCCAGACATATTTCTCCTCTGTGAATCTAGCACCTCTGTGAACCACTGAAACAGAGAGGGACCTCAGTTTAATGTTTTTTCAGAAGGATAGGACCTACTTCAGTATAACAGCCCCTCAACACTGCACTGTTGTCAGCTTAGAGCAGAGACAAAAGGTGACAATGTGGAGCTTACATCTACAGCCCAGAACTGAGTCAAACTTATGACACATTTGTAAAATAAAAAATCAAAAATGCTGGAAATGAACAGCAGATTAGTCAGCATCTGTAAAAAAGAAAAGCTTGGCTGTGATATTTCGAATACATTTACTTTATCAGAACATTTATGAAGTTCTTGTTCTCATAGATTATAAAATGGGATACATTTTTAAAAATGCTCCGTATTCATTTGAAGTGACTCCGATTAGAACTTGCAGTCAGCAGAATGAACATGGCAGTTGTACCATCCTGGCTCACCCCAGAGAGCCACCCATGTATATAATATGTATATACTTCATTCATGGGATGTGGGTATCACTGGCTAGACCTGCTTTTATTGCCCATCCCTAATTGCCCTTGCTCAGAGGGCATTTGAGTCAACCACATTGCTGTGGGTCTGGACTCACATGTAGGCCAGACCAGATAACGGCAGCAAGTTTCCTTCCCTAAAGATTGGTTTTTAACAACAATGGTTTCATGGTTCATCAGACTTTACATTCCGTATTTTTTATCAATTTCAAATTCCATCATCTGTTGTGGTGGGATTCAAACCCATGATCCCAGAGCTTAACACTGGGTCTCTGGATCACCAGTCCAGTGACAATGCCACTATGCCACTGCTTCTCCACCAGGCAACCTGCGTTAACTATTCCTGTACCAAGGTACTACCAAGGTACTGCTTAAACTGTGTCGAATGTCAACTATTTTGACCAGTTCTAATAGTTGTTTGCACCTTGTCACTGCATACTTCAGCCCAGTTCAACTCTCCAATTATACAAGTGAAGCTGACAAGATTGCTATGTACTGGAGCATTTAGACAGTGTGGAGGATGCATAGACAGAGAATGAACATTACACCACACTGCCCCCATATTTTTAGAAAGCATCTTGTTTGCATTGTCCACCACTTATAGCAGGCAAATACACCAATGTGTCCTGCACTTTTACAAAATGTAAAGTGCCCTGGAAATGTTGTGTTTTGGTTTGTTGTGGAGATTTCAACATTCCCAGTGTTTCCTACAAAGAGAGGAAAACTGGTCACGCAGAACAGGCCCCTGGTGTTCTGTTAGCCAGGTGGAAAAATAAGGAGCAGGTCAATAACGTGGGTGCTCCATGCTTTAGTGTTTTGAAGGGGGTCCCCACCCTAGTTACCTAGGATTTTATTTTTTCGCTTGCTCCCTATTCCGCTCCCACCTCCAACTGATATTCATTTACTCTCTGACTCTGATATCCTTCTCATTATGCCTCCTTTTACTTCTGCTAACATCACTGCCATTTCAAAGTCTCCTGTTCTCCTCCCAATCACTTCACAGATAATTTTCATCATTTTCCAGTGTGTTTTCTCTCCTTCTCTTGCTCTGTTCCTTTTTCAAACTATCTTCCAGTCTTGATGAAAAGTCTGAAATCAGAAGTATTGGAAACCGCTTTTCCATGAATGCTGATCAATTTCCAGCCATTTCTGTTTTTATTTTAGGATTTCCAGTACCTACAGTATTTTGTTTTTCACTTTGAGCCTCACGGGGATGTTTTATCCAGCAAAGCTTTTTCCTCTGGCCTAAGTAAAGCAGTGTGATGACATAAGCAACTTGGAAATATGTCATATTGCTGTGAGAGAACTTGCCATGATGAAGGGCAGGTGCTCACTTCTACTCTGTGAACTGCACTTGCATGTCCTATATCTTCCCTCCCTGCAAAAACTGTTTGACCCCGTGCTTGAGAACGTGTGGTTATAAATCTTAGCAGATGTCACTCTTGCTTGGTTGGAGGCAAGTATTTGTGCCCATTCAATTTTTATCCCATCTCTCTTCCCTCTTCTCCCTTGAAAGCTTTTGGATTGTGGCAGGGCGCGTGTGTTGGAGGTCATGATCCGATGTTTTTAAACACCCATGATTGAGAAGTAGGGACTCAATATTGTTTTATAACTGTGATGCTGTATTTAGTGCCTCATGCTTTTTGGACTTTTTAAAAAAAAGTAAACTGGTTTTTGTTGTGTTATATTTCTTGACAAATTACTTATCATTAAATCTAGTACTAATTTTCAACAATGAAATTCAATACATACTGGATCTTTTTGGAGGCAGGGAATATAAATAGTTGAAGCATTGGTTTCATTAACAAAGTTGATTTTTTTTTTGTTTTGGCTCAAAGATTATGCTTTGCTGATTTTCTCATCATGAACTGACTATATAGTTTTTGTGTGTTTTGCTGAATTAACCAGATCTACACTTAAAACATTTTTAAAATAAGATTTATGCACCATATTTATACAGTTACTTGCCTTGAGTCAATTGTCATTTCATCATAAATTTGCAATTAGAAAGCAACTACTGTTTTAAAACAACCACTGTTGGGAAACCTTTGCTTTCCTATTTGAGTTGTTGGCAAAAATAAATACAAAAAGCAAGCGTTTGCTTGATCTGAAGTAAAAGTAGCTGTATGATTTCCTCATTCACAATAATTAACTAGGAACTTACTCTTGCTTCCTGTTTAAACAACATGCATGGAAACAGGAATACAGAGTGTTTTGTCTGCAGTGATGGAAGTACTTAATCACTTAGAATGATCTGTTTTTGCCAATCCAAAAATAAACTTTCCCTTCAGTTCTGTTGGCAAGCCCAGCAGCTTTTTTAAAAGAGGGTCTATCTCTTGGCCTTGTTTTCCTTTTCCTCCTTTTTCAGAAAATAGCATAGATGCTAAATAGCTAATGTTGTCATTTTTGTATTGTTAAGCAGATGGTCTCCAGCTTGTGGTGAATTAATGTTCACATACACTCACTCACTCACCAGCATTGGTGGGAGATAACCTTATTTACTCCTCTCTTAGCTCGTGGGATCTGGACATCATTGGCAGTGCTAGCATTTATTGTTCTTCCTTAATTGCCCTTGAGAAGATGATGGTAAGCTATTTCCTTGAACCGCTACAATACATGTGGTGCAGGTCCACCTATAGTGCTGTTAGGGAGGGAGTTCCAGGATTTTGACAGGATTAGCGACAGTGAAGGAACGGTGATATAGTTTCATGTCAGGATAGAGTGTGGCTTGGAGAGGAACTTGCAGGTGGTGATGTTTCCATACATGAACTGCCATTGTTTCTCCAGGTTGTTTAGGTCATGGATTTGGAATGCACTGTTGAAGGAACCTTGACAAGTTGCTATAGTGCATCTTGTATAAGGTGCACATTACAGTCATGGTGCACTGATGGTGGAGGGAGTGAGTATTTAAGATGGTGCATGGGGTGCTAATCAAGCAGGCAGTTTTGTCCTTGATAGTGTTGAGCTTTTTGAGTGTTGTTGGAACCGCATGCATCCAAACAAGTGGGGTGTATTCCATTACAATCCTGATTTGTGCCTTGTAGATGTGGCATGCTTTGGAGAGATAGGAGTTGGGGTACCTCCCTCTGACTTGCACGTAGCAATGGGCCATAGCTTCTCAATTCCCTCACGTCAGATTTGGGGGGGTACCCCAAAGATGTGCTGGGGAATCCCTCTTGGAAGTTCCCTGGTAGGGGTTTGCATGGCAATTGCCGAGAAGCGCAAACTTCCTCTGGACGATTGCCCTGCTTGGCAATCATCCGAAAATACGATTTAAATCGCATCCCAATAGTCACCCAGAAAAAGTTAAAAGAATTAACCTCTTCTAATTTCTGGGTAACTATTGTAAATACCCAGACTGACCACCGTGGGCTCCCCCAACAGGACTCCCCTGCCGTACCTCTGCCTTCCCTAAGGGACTCCTCACCCAACCCCCCTTTGACCTCTGAATCCCCACCCCCCTGACCTCCGATCCCTGCCCCACCCCCCAATATCTCCAACAACTCCGATCCCTCTCCCAACCCACCTTGACCCCACCCCTCCCGACATTCAAACCCCTGACCTCCCACCTCCGATCCCCCACATCCGAACCCCAGACCTCTGAAGCCCCCAACCCTGACCTCTGCCCCTTCCCCCACCCCTGACCACCTACCCCTCCCTTAGCTCCTCCCCCCCCCCCCCCCCCCCCCCCCAACCTCAGGCAGCTAATGTGGTAAAAGCTGGGGGTGGGGCGTGGTCTCCTTGAATCTGCCAGAGCTAGGGGCCTGTGAGGAGTCTTTCGATGCAGGCCCCAAGGAGTTCCTGCAATCAGCAGTGTCAGGGTAATTTTCAAGGGCAGCTAAGTATGCATTTATTTCTTCTAATTCCTGTGAGCTATCTCTTTCCGATGCTAGTTGGAAGTTACTGCCCATGGTTAAATTGCTAGTCAGTGGTGACCTCCAGGATGTTTTGGAGTACATAGTTTTGGTCTCTATATTTAAGGAAATTTATACTTGCCATGGATGTGGTACAATGAAGGATCATTAAATTGGCTCTTGGGCTGAGAGTGGATGAGTCAATTGGCCCTATGCTCTCTAGAACTTAGAAGGATGAGAGCTGTTCTCATTGAAAGATATAATATTCAGCAGGGGCTTGACAGGATGAGGAGAGATCTTTGGAATTTTGTACCCCAGAGGGTTGTGGATGCTCTATCGTAGAGTACATTCGAGACTGAGATAGAAAAGTTTTTTTTAATCTCTGAGTAACCAAGGGCAATGGAGAGCAGAAAGGAAAGTGGAGTTGAGGCAGAAGATCAACCATGTAATATTGAAGGCGGAGCAGGCTTGAGGGGACATATACTCCAGCTCCTTTCTCTTATATTTTAATCATGGGCAATTCAGCGATGGAAATGCTGTTACACTTCAAGGGTAGATGGTATTCTCCCATGTTGGAGAGGGTCATTGCTTGTCACTTGGGTGGTGCGACTCGCCACTTATCAGCCCAAGCCTGAATATTGTCTAGGTCTTGCTGCATATGGACACTGACTGCTTCAGTATCTGAGGAGTCGTAAATGGTGCTGAACGTTGTGCAATCATCAATGAACATCCCAACTTCTGACCTTGTGATGGAGGGAAAGTCATTAATGAAGTAGCTGAAGATGGTTGGGCCTAGAACACCAGCCTGAGGAACTTCTGCAGTGATGTCCTGGGGCTGAGATGGTTGACCTCCAACAACCACAACCAGCTTCCTATATGCTGGATATGACTCCAAACAGGGGAGAGTTTACCCCTGATTCCCATTGACTTCAATTTTGCCAGGGCTCCTTGGTGCCACATTTGACCAAGAGCAGTCACTATTTCCTTGTACCTGGAGTTCAGACTATTTTGTCCATTTTTGAACCAAGGATGTAATGAGGTTTGGAGCTGAGTGGTCCTGACGGAACCCAAACTGAGCATCAGTTAACAGGAAATTGCTGAGTAAGTATAACTTGATAGCACTGTCTAAGATGTCTTTTATCACTTTACTGATAAACGAGAGGAGGCTGATGGGTAGGTAATTGGTTGGATTGGATTTGTTCTACATTTTGTGGATGTGATGTACCTCAGCAATTTTCCACATTGTCAGATAGATACCAGTGTTGCTGTACTGAAAACAGAGAACAAGAATTTTAAAAAGTGTGTGGAGAGTGGTGGAGCCTTCATTTGAGTGGGGGGAATAAATATTTAAGGAAATTTATACTTGCCTTGGATGTGGTACAATGAAGGATCACTAAATTGGCTCTTGGGCTGAGAGTGGATGAGTCAATTGGCCCTATGCTGTCTAGAATTTAGAAGGATGAGAGCTGTTCTCATTGAAACATATAATATTCAGCAGGGGCTTGACAGGATGAGGAGAGATTTTTGGAATTTTGTACCCCAATTTTGTTGTGGTAGTAGGGGACAATATAGTCAGGGGAATAGACACAGTTCTCTGTAGGGAAGAGTGAGAGTCCGGGAGGCTGTGTTGCCTGCCCGGTTCCAGAGTTCAGTTTGCTTGGGGTAGGAGAGGAACTTGCAGTGAGGGGGGATGATCCAGTTGTCATGGTCCATGTAAGTACCAATGACATATATAAATCCAGGAAAGAGGTTCGGCTTGGGAGAGTATCAGCAGCGAGGGCGTAAGTTACAAAGCAGGACCTCAAAGGTATTATTCTCTGGATTATTACCTGAGCCACAAACACAGGGTAAATAAGCTGAGAGAGATGTACTTGTTTGGGAGAAATGGGTTTCGATTCAAGGGGCACTGGCACCTTTTTACCATTCTTCCAAACTCTGGCCTTATCTGCTGGTGTACTGTTAAGTTTGTATGCTCTGTCCTTTACTGCCATACCCTGTTGATCATTACCCAAGTTGCTACCCTGATCTTGCCATTTCCCTTTAATTTACCATATTTCCCCTCACATGATCCCAGCCCTTCACTCTTTAGATTAAAGCTATCTCTACCATCTTAGTTATACAATTCGCCAAAACACTGGTCCCAGCATGGTTCAGGTGAAGACTATCAATTCAAGGGTTTTGATTCAAGGCGCACTGGCACCAGTAATAGGGAAGTGGGAGCTATACCGTTGGGATGGTCTTCACTGGAACCATGCTGGGACCAGTGTTCTGGCGAATTGTGTAACTAGGATGGTAGAGAAAGCTGTAAACTAGAGCGTGGAGGGAAGGGATCATGTGAGGGGAAATATGTTAAATTAAAGGGAAATGACAAGGTAAGAGAGCAGGGTAACAATTTGGGTAATGATCACCTGGGTGTGGTAGGAAGAGACAGAGCATACAAACTTAACAGTACACCAATAGATAAGGCCAGAGCTGGCAAGAATGGTAAAAAGACAGAATTAAAGGTTTTGTGCCTGAATTTGTGCAGCATTTGTAATAAAATAGATGAATTGTTTGCACAGATAAAAATAAATATGTATGACCTGATAGCGATTAGAGACTTTCAGCCTTTCATAGTCGAAAGGTGACCAAGGCTGGGACCTAAATGTTCAAGGGTATTTGACATTTTGCAATGACAGCAAACTTGGAAAATGTGGTGGAGGAGCTCTGCTAATTAAAGATAACATTAGTTTAGTAGTGACAAATGACTTTAGCTTGAAAGCGCAAGATGTAGAATCAGTTTGGATAGAGATAAGAAATGAGAAATGTAAGAAGACACTTGTGGGAGTAGTTTGTAGTTATAACAGTAGTCTCACACAATCACAGAATCAGAGAGTGCAGAAGAGGCCCTTTGGCCCATCGAGTCTGCACCAACACGTGAGAAACACCTGATCTACCTACCTAATCCCATTTACCAGCACTTGGCCCATAACCTTGAATGTTATGACGTGCCAAATGCTCATCCAGGTACTTTTTAAAGGATGTGAGGCAACCCGCCTCCACCACCCTCCCAGGCAGCGCATTCCAGACCGTCACCGCCCTCTGGGTAAAAAAAAAAAAGTTTTTCCTCACATCCTCCCTAAACCTCCTGCCCCTCACCTTGAACTTGTGTCCCCTCATGACTGACCCTTCAACTAAGGGGAATAGCTACTCCCTATGCACCCTGTCCATGCCCCTCATAATCCTGTACACCTCGATCAGGTCGCCCCTCAGTCTTCTCTGCTTCAACGAAAATAACCCAAGTCTATCCGACCTCTCTTCATAACTTAAATGTTTAATCCCAGGCAACAGCCTGGTGAATCTCCTCTGCACCCCCTCCAGTGCAATCACATCCTTCCGATAATGTGGCGACCAGAACTGCACACAGTACTCCAGCTGTGGCCTCACCAACGTTCTATACAACACCAATGTGACCTCCTTACTTTTGTAATCTATGCCTCGATTGATAAAGGCAAGTGTTCCAAATGCCTTTTTCACCACCCTACTAACATGCCCTTCCGCCTTCAGAGATCTATGGACATACATGCCAAGGTCCCTTTGTTCCTCAGAACTTCCTGGAGTCATGCCATTCATTGAATACTTCCTTGTCAAATTACTCCTTCCAAAGAGTATCACCTCACACTTTTCAGGGTTAAATTCCATCTGCCACTTATCTGCCCATTTGCCCATCCCGTCTATATCGTCCTGTAGCCCAAGACACTCAACCTCACTGTTAAACACCCGGCCAATCTTTGTGTCATCCGCAAACTTACTAATCCTAACCCCCACGTAGTTACCTATGTCGTTTATATAAATGATGAATAATGGGGGACCCAGCACGGATCCCTATGATACACCACTGGTCGCTGGCTTCCAGTCAATAAAGCATCCTCCTGTCATCACCCTCTGTCTCCGACAACTAAGCCAATTTTGAATCCACCTTATCAAATTACCCAGTATCCCATGTGCATTTGCCTTCTTTATAAGTCTCCCATGTGGGACATTGTCAAAGGCTTTGCTGAAATCCATATAAACTACATCAACTACACTACCCTCATCTACACACCTGGTCATCTCCTCAAAAAATTCAATCAAACTTGTAGGATCAAATCACACTGTAGGACAGAGTATACAGGAAGAAACCAGGTGGGCTTGTACGAAAGATGCTGCATTAATCATGGGTGACTTTAGTCTTCGTGTAAATTGCGTGAATCGGATCGGCAAAGATATCTTGTAAGATGAGTTCATAGAGTGTATTTGGGACACTTTCTTAGAATAGTACGTTCTGGAGCCAGCTTGGGAGCAGGCTATTCTAGACCTCACAGGGTTAATCAATAACGTCATAGTAAAGGAGCCTGTAGGCGACAGCAATCTTCACATGATAGAATTTCACATTCAGCTTGAGGGTGTAAAATATGGGCCTAAGACTTGTCTTAACCTTAAATACATGTATTATAAGGATATGAAGGCAAAATTGGCTGTTGTGAACTGTGAACCTATATTAAAGCAGTAGAGATGCAGTGGCAGATTTTTAAGGAAATATTTAATAACTCTCAGGAAAGATTCATTCCAGTAAGGAAGAAGAGCTCATTGAGAAGGATGATCCATGGTTAAATGAGGAAGTTGAGGTTCGGTATTAAAACGAAAGAAACATTTTACAATTCTGAAAATGTTAGGATAGGTCAGAAGATTGGACAGATTTAAGAACCAGCAAGGAAATTTCACCCTTTTTTTTTATGTGAGAAAGCTAGCTAGAAATATAAATACAGATGTTAGGAGTTCTACAGGTATTTAAAAAGGAAAAGAGTAACTAAAGTGAGTATTGGTGCTCTGGCGAGAGTGAGTGAGTCTGGGAAATTAATAGTGGAAAACAAGGAAATGGCAGATGCGTTGAACAGGTATTTTGTGCCTCTCTTCACTGTAGAAGACTTAGAAAGCTTCCCAAAGATACTTGAAAATCAAGAGGTGAAAGAGAGAGGAACTTAAAGCAATCACCATCACTAGAGAAAATGTCCTGGGAAAACTAAATCTGTCTAAACCTGAAGGCTGACAAGTGCCCAGGAACTGATGGTCTGCATCCTAGGGTCTTAAAAGAAGTGGCTGCAGAGATGGAAGCATTGGTTATAATCTTCCAAAATTTCTTAAATTCTGGAAGGGTCCTGGTGGTTTGGAAAATAACAAATGTAACACCTTTATTCAAGAGAGAAGGGGAGCAGAAAGCAGGAAACTATAGGCCAGTTAGCCTAACATCTGTCATAGGGAAATTGCTAGAATACATCAATAGGATCAGGCAGAGTCAACATAGTTCTGTGAAAGAGAAGTCACATTTAATAATTTGAGGAAGTAACAAGCAACTTTGATAAAAGGGAACTGGTAGATGTTGTTTACTTGGATTTCCAAAAGGCATTTGATAAGGTGTCGCATCAAAGGTTACAACACAATCAGAGCTTCGTGTGTAGGGGGCAGCATAGATAGAGGATTGGTTAGCTCTCAGCATGCTGAGAGTAGGGATAAATGGGTCGTTTTCGGTTTGGCAAGCTGTAACTAGTAGAGTGCCACAGGGATCAGTGCTGGGGCCTCAACTATTTACAATCAATCTCACTTGGATGAAGGGACCAAAGATATGGTAGCTAAATTTGCTGATGACACCAAGGTAGGTTGGAAAGTAAATTGTCAAGAACAGCTAAAGGTATAGGGATACAGATTGGTTAAGTGAGTGAGCAAAAATATGGCAGATGGAGTATAATTTGGGAAAATGTGAATTTGCCCACTTTGGCAGGAAGGTTGGAAAAGCAGTATACAATTTAAACGGTGAGGGATTGCAGAACTCAATGGTACTGAGGGATGTAGGTGTCCTGGTACATGAATCACATTGGCATGCTGGGCCCCACTATCATTGAGGATGGGATGTCCACTGAGCTGCTGCCCCCTGTCAATTGGTTGATTGTCACCATTCACAACTGCAGAGCTCTGATCTCATCCATTGGTTCTGGGTTCACTTAGCTCTATCTATAGCATGCTGCTTCAGCTGTTAACATGTTTGCAGTCTTGTATTTTGGCTTCACCATTTTTAGATATGCCTAGTGCTGCTTCTGGCATGCTCTTCCACACTACACATTGAACCAGACTTGGCCCCTAGGCTTGATGGTCATGGTAAAATGAAAGATATGCCAGGCCATTAAGTTGCAGGTTGTGGTGGAGTACAATGTTGCTGCTGATGGCCCACAGCCTAGTTTAGAATTGCTAGGTCTGTTGTGAATCCGTGCCATTTAGAATGGTGGTAGTGCCACACAATATGATGGACTGTATCCTCTGTGTGGTCAAGACTTTGTCTCCACAAGGACTGTGCAGCGCTCATTCTAGCAAATACTGTCATGGACTGATGTATTTATGACAGGTAGAACTGTGAGGATGAGCTCAAGTATGGTTTTTCTCTCATGTTGGTTCTCTCACGTCTCCATGGCATGGAGTCTGGCAGTTAAGCCCCTCGGGACTCAGCAAGCTTGGTCAATGGTAGTGCTCCCGAGCCGCTCTTAGTGATGGACTTGGACGTCCCCCACTCAGAGTACATGTTGTGCCGTGCTGTGTTCAGTGGTGTTCAACATGCAGGTGCTGATTTGCCAGGGTCGACTGACCCAGGCACCAGAAAAGACACTCTTGTGTGGTCCGCCCTGTTTTATTACTCTTTGACTTTTCTCTAGCAGATTGATATAGGAGGCAGTTAAGTTCAGAAGGCAGCTAAGAGTCAACCATATTGCTTGCATCTAAAGTCATGTAGGCCAGACCGGGTAAGGAAAGCAGATTTCCCCTTCTCCAAAGGGCATGAGTGAATGACATGTGTTCAATGAGAATCCAGTATAATCATGTTTACGATTGCTGAGATTTCAGGTAGATTTAATTCATTGAATTTAAATTCTCCCAGTTGCTATGGTGGGATTTGAACTCTTGTCTCTGGAGCATTAGCCCCAGCCTCAGGTTCCCAGTCCAGCCATGTTGCCACTATGCTACCATTTTTTATATGTGCTTTTTGCTGTGGGCCAAGTGTACCTACTAAGGAGCCTGACACTTCACTGTAGGAAGAGAAGAATGATCACATTCTTCCCAAGCTGTTTTTATTATGGAAAAAAGAACAGGAAATACATATCAGGTTAGTTAATATTTCTGAATTCGGCATTATGTCAAAACTCATTTTGATAAAGAGCCTGTGTTCAAATGTTAAACCGTCTTTCCTCTTTCCTGATCTTATTTAAATTTTCGGAATTTGTAGGTTTAAATAAAATTTCTACTGTGGCCATTTATCGTTGAGCTGGTTGCAATTGTCTTCAATATATTCCTATTGATTTTCAGCTATTTCTATTGTTTCTGAATTTTGACAACCAAGCTAAGCAGTGTCTTAGTGGGCTGAGAAAGCCGCACACATTTTGTATAGAATTTAGGTTCTTGCAAACTTAATAATAGCTTTGAATTTTATATTTTGGTAATTTTAAGAAGATGTTTGGGAATCTGTTTCTCTGAGGGTAAAATAACAGATGAGTAAATGAGAGGGGGAGAAAGAAGCTTACTTGGGAGTTGATTTGCTTGTCAGTTTTTGTGATGATCCATATGCTGTGTAATTAGGATTAAGAAGCGAATGTTTGCCTAGTTCTGTAATTCAAACATTGATGGTGCTAAAGTTTTAAAATTGACTGAATGGTCCCAACTAGGGTCAAAAGTTGGATCAGCAAGTTTGCTTTTGTTTTAGTGGAGTTAAGGCCGTATTCAGATCAGCCATTATTAATTGATGGAGATGAGCCAAATGGCCTAATCCTGCTCTTATTTCTTATGATCTTAAGGCCTTACTGAAATTTTGAATGGATGTAGAGATTTTACGGGGCTTATCTGATTATTTAATTCTCAAACACACCATAGCCTGCCTCAGGACCAGCATGTGGCCATTTTAGAAGGTTCACAAGATCAGCTGCTGTAACATGAACTGTTGAGATACCCTTTGTTATGTTAACTTTTAAACTTTACATCAAGTTGAACATTTTGAGCTTTTAACTTGATGGATAACTGTGAGATTATTTTATACTTTTACAAATGTGATGATAAATTAATGGCAATAAATTTTATCAGGATAACAGTTCTCCTAGTCAAGAAATCTCATCTACACACTGAGTGAGAATTAACCATTTTCTGTTTTGTATTGTGGTTCACAAACATCAGATTGGAATCAGAATTACAGTCTGTGTGCTATATCATTAAAATCATGGAATGATAAAGCAAATAGACTAAGTCTTCAATGTTCATCCTGTAATTCAAAAATAGGAAGATAATTGATTTATATTTTGATATTAAACAAATCTTTGCTCCTTTCTGCTGTATTTATTTTTACAGAATTACATAGACGTTGTAGCACAGAAACAGACCACTCCTCTCAGCTGGTCTATGCTGGTGTTTATACTCCACATAAACCTTATCCCATCCTACTTAATTCACACTGCCATTCTTTTACTCATTTCTCCCTCATGTACTTGTCTAGCTTCTCCTGAAATCCATATTCACCTCAGCTGTTCTATTTACTAGCATATTCCACATTTTCACCACTCTCTCTGTAAAGAAGTTTCTCCTGAATTCCTTATATAAGATAGTCACTGATAAGTAAAATTTTGTGATCCCTAGTTTTGAACACCCTCACTAATGCAAACATTTAAATCTTGGAGGTGACTATTATTTTTAACTGTCTAGCTGTTAGTGTTATAAGTCTTTTTAAAAAGGTGTTATTTTATGTATGTTTAGGTTGCTGTCACTACAATAAAAGCTGACTGTTGTATTCCTATAGGAACAGAAATATCATGCAGTGAGTAGTACATCAATTGCCATGAATACCATGTAGCCATTTGTGTCAAAAAGTGTCTCCCTGAACAAAATTACAGCTAGATCTCTACTATTGCAGCTAATTAGGTGGCCACAAAGAGTTGGGCAATTAAAGCCTAGAAATAATTATCTTTCTCAGCTTCATTACAGTGATACTGTTGAGAGCATCAGCAACTCTTACTGCTTGGGGAATCTGGGGCTGCCCCCATTTGTCAGCATTCTATCGGGGCTGGTCATTTCGTATCTTAATTTGGCAAGTAAGATTCATCAACACAAGATGATTTACAGAAACTCAATCATTTAATTATGATTTAACATCATGGAATGATATAACACAGAGAGAGGCTACTTGGTCCATCATGCCTGACTGTATCGTAGAGCTATTCAGTTAGTTCCACCCTGCTCTTTTTCCCCATAGCGCTGTAATCTTTTTCCCTTCGAGTATTAATCTTATTTTCTTTTGGAGTGTTTCTATTGAATCTGCATCCACCCCCCTTCAGCCAGTGCATTCCAGATCACAATAACTTGCTGTGTAAAACAAAACGTTTCCTCATGTTGCCTCTGGCTCTTTTGCCAATCATCTTAAATCTGTGTCTTCTGATTATGACCCTTCTGCCATTGGAAACAGTTTCACCTTACTTATTCTGTCAAAAGCTTTCATGATGTTGAATGTTTCTACCAAATCTCCCCTTAATTTTCTCTGCTGTAAGGAGAACAATTCCTGCTTCTCCAATCTTTCCACTTAACTGAAGAGTCTCATCCATGGTATCATTCTATTAAATCTTTTGCACCCTCCCTAAGGCCTTGACATTCTTCCTAAAGTGCTGGTGGCCAGAATTGAACACAATACTCCAACTGAGGCCCAACAAGTATTTAATAGAGGCTTAGCATAACTCCCTTGCTTTTGTATTCTTTTCCTCTATTTATGAAGCCAGAGAATCCCGTATGCTTTCTCAATAGCCTTCTTAACTTATCCTGCCTCTTCAAAGGTTTGTATACCCACATCCCAGGGTGTCTCTGTTCCTACACTCCTTTTAAAATTGTACCATTTAGTTCACATTACCTCTGCTTATTCTTTGTACAAAAATTATCACTTCACAACTTCTCAGTATTAAAATTTGTCAGGCATGCGTCTGCCCATTTCACCAGTTTATGGCCTGCTGAAATCTGTTACTGCATTTTGTGATACTGCATCAAATCACAAAATCAGTCAGTAAAGTTCTCCATGTGTCCATGTTTTCTTTGCATTTCTGATTTCCCCCTCATTCCAACCTGTGTGTGATTTCACTCTCTTCCATCCACCCTGTGCCCCACATAAAATTGTGTCCAGAACAATATTTTTATAGTATATGCAATTTTAATGAATACTTGCTCAAGATACAAAGAACTTGCAAACTGAAAGGGTAATTATGTGAGATGTCTCTGGTTAGTCAGAGTGTGGATAAAATTAAGAGAGAGCATACTCCTAAGGAGGAGAAAAACTGGGGAAGAGCAGTCAAGTTTTGAGTAAAATAAAATTATTAATTCAATATATAATGTTTCTTAGTCAAAAAGAAAAGGGAAGCATTTGTAAGGGCTAGAAGGCTGGGAACAGATGAAGCCCGTGGTGAATATAAAGAAAGTAGGAAGAAACTTAAGCAAGGAGTCAGGAGGGCTAAAAGGGGTCATGAGAAGTTACTGGCAACCAGGATTAAGGAAAATCCCAAGGCCTTTTATACATATGTAAAAAGAAAGAGGGTAGCCAGGGAAAGGGTAGGCCCACTCAGGGACAGAGGTGGGAATTTGTGTGTGGATCCAGAAGAAATGGGAAAGACACTAAATGAATACTTCTCATCAGTATTCACCAAAGAGAAGGACTTAGCGGTCAATTTGTCTAGGGAAGAGTGTGTAGATAGCCTGGATCATGTTGAGATCAAAAAAGAGGAGGTGTTAGGCATCTTGAAGAATATTAAGGTGGATAAGTCCCCAGGGCCAGATAGGATCTACCCCAGAGTACTGAGGGAGGCAAGGGAGGAGATTGCTGAGGCCTTGACAGAAATCTTTGTATCTTCACTGGCTACGGATGAGGTCCCAGAGGACTGGAGAATGGCCAATGTTGTTCCATTGTTTAAGAAGGGTAGCAGGGATAATCCAGGAAATTACAGGCTGGTGAGCCTTACATTAGTGGTAGGGAAATTATTGGAGAAGATTCTTCGTGACAGGATTTACTGCTATTTGGAAGCAAATGGGCGTATTAGTGAGAGGCAGCATGATTTTGTGAAGAGGAGGTCGTGTCTCATTAACTTGATCGAGTTTTTCGAGGAAGTGACAAAGATGATCGACGATGGAAGGGCAGTGGATGTTAGATACATGGATTTCAGTAAGGCCTTTGACAAGGTCCCTCATGGCAGACTGGTACAGAAGGTAAAGTCACACGGGATCAGAGGTGAGCTGGCAAGATGGATACAGAATTGGCTTGGTCATAGAAGACAGAGGGTAGCAGTGGAAGGGTGGTTTTCTGAATGGAGAGCTGTGACTAGTGGAGTTCTGCAGGGATCAGTGCTGGGACCTTTGCTGTTTGTAGTACACATAAATGATTTGGAGGAAAATGTAACTGGGCTAATTAGTAAGTTTGCAGGTGACACTAAGGTTGGAGGAGTTGCAGATATTGAAGAGGATTGTCAAAGGATACAACGGGATATAGATCGGTTGGAGACTTGGGCGGAGAAATGGCAGATGGAGTTTAATCCGGACAAATGCGAGGTAATGCATTTTGGAAGGTCTAATACAGGCAGGAATTACAGTAAATGGCAGAACCCTTAACTGCATCGACGGGCAGTGGAATCTGGATGTACAGGTCCACAGGTCACTGAAAGTGGCAACGCAGGTGGATAAGGTATTAATGCTTGCCTTCATTGGCAGGGGTATTGAGTATAAAAGCTGGGAAGTAATGCTGCAGCTGTATAGAACCTTGGTTAGGCCACACTTGGAATATTGCGTGCAATTCTGGTCGCCACATTACCAGAAGGATATGGAGGTGTTGGAGAGGGTGCAGAGGAGGTTTACCAGAATGCTGCCTGGTCTGGAGCTTATTAGCTATGAGGAGAGGTTGGAGAAACTCGGATTGTTCTCACTAGAGCGACGGAGTTTGAGGGGCGACTTGATAGAAGTTTACAAAATTATGAGTGGCATGGACAGAGTAGATAGTCAGAAGCTTTTTCCCAGGGTGGAAGGGTCAATTACTTGGGGGCATAGATTTAAGGTAAGAGGAGAAAACTTTAGAAGAGATGTGTGAGGCAAGTTTTTTACGCAGAGGGTAGTGTGTATCTGGAATTCGCTGCCAGAGGAGGTGGTGGAAGCAGGTACGATAGTGGTGTTTAAGAGGCAGCTTGATAAATACATGAATAGGTTGGTAATAGAGGGATACGGACCCCGGAAGTGCAAAATGTTTTAGTTGATGGGCAATATGATCGGCGCAGGCTTGGAGGGCCGAAGAGCCTGTTCCTGTGCTGTACTGTTCTTTGTTCTTTGTTCTATTGTATAACTCATTTTAATACAGAAAAATACTTGTGTTATGTGGGTCAGTGGAATTTTTATAACGTGAGTGGGAACCTCAGAAGCAAAAACATCGCAAACCCTTGATCTAAACCATAACGTTTTCTGTTGTGAAAATTTAATCAAAATGTTGTACATGCACAAATAAATGTGGTGTAACAAAAATTTGAATGTAACTTGGTGATGCTGCTATAAATAATTTTACAAACTGATTTGTAAGTGAGATCGGATGAATTCATTGAGGGGAGCAGACACAAAACGGTGAAATGATCTGACAGTTGTGGAAACAATCATATTTCACCTTTTTACATTTAAAAAAGGAGCACCTGCTGCCATTGGCTACAATGTGCAGGTCAACAAAAAAAATTCAATATAATACTGCAGCTGCCATCAGTTAAGTTCACTTTTTGATTTGGCAGATGGTTTTTGAGTATTGACCAAGATTAAAAATTTATAATCATTATTTTGTTTGTTCTTTGATTAAATGGTGACATAAGCTCTTGCAACAATATTTATTTTCCTTTATTGCAGAGGGAGGAGGTGGGAGTATTAAAATCTGAAAAGTAAATCATGGAAATGTAAGCCAGATAACCATTTTGCTGTCAAAAATGCTTTCCTACAATATAAGCTGAGCAGGCATTTTGATTCATTATTTGCAATTCCAGTCCTATTATTGAAATATGCTGGGCAAATGACAAATAGACAACATATCTATTTTCTAAAGCTTCACGAGGCAATAAGTAAAGTTTGTAACAAAGTGTGCAAATGTTCTGTCAAATCAAAACCAGTAGCCCAGATAAATATTTGAAGACAAAAACAAACAGTAAAATGGCAGGGGAATGGGATTAAGTGGATAACTCTTTCCAAGAGCCAGCACTGGTGCAGTGATCATTCTGTGCTATTCTATAATGGAGAATCCGATTAACTGGCCCAATGGATGATCCTCCAACAGTGCAGCAATCCTTTAGTGATGCATTGAAGAGACAAACTGAAGCCCTGGAGTGGGTTGTGAGCCCACAAAATACTGGATTGGAGGCAGGTGTGTTACTACTGAACCCATGTAAGATGTACAGTGCTGCAAAGATTAGTGGTGGGCCAGAAAATTGAGAATTTTAGAAACCCAGCAAAGGATGACTTAAACAAAAACAGAGGTAGAAATTGGAGTATGAGAGAAAATTAGCTAAAGTAAAAACAAACAGTAAAAGCTTCTACAAGTATATAAAAAGGGAAAGAGTAGCTAATGTGAGCATTGGTCCCTTAGAGGGTGAGGCTGAAGAATTAATAATGGCAAACGAGGAAATGGCAGAGACTTTGAACAATTATTTTGTATCATCTTCACAGTAGAGCACACAAAACGCATTCCAGGAATAATAGAAAATCAAGAGGTAGAAGGGAGGGAGGAACTTAAAACAATCACTGTCACTGGAGACAAAGGACGAGGGAAACACTAATAGGATTTAAGGTTGACAACTCCCCTGGACTTGGGGGCCTGCACTCTAAGATCTTAAAAGAAGTGGCTATGGAGATCGTGGATGCATTAGTTATAATTTTCCAAAATTCCCTAGATTCGGGAATGGTCCCGGTGGACTGGAAATATGCAAATATGACACCTCTGTTCAAGAAAGGAGGGAGGCATAAAGCAGGAAATTATAGGCCAGTTAGCCTAACATCTGTCATTGGAAAAATGCTCGAACCATTAATAAGGTGGTAGTAGCAGGATATTTAGAAAATCATAATACAATCAGGCAATGCCAACATGGTATGTGAAAGGGAAAATATGTTTGACAAATTTATTAGAAGTAGACATTTGGTAGTATAGAAGTTGAGCATTGCTGAAAAAAAGAGAGAAGTCTAAGCTTTTCAGCTTGTACTCATCAGGACACTTCGCAAGAATACCAATGCAAGGGGAAAATAACAATTTATACTGTATGCAAAGAGAGTGCTGATTGGTTGGCAAGTGGACTCTGCTAGAGGCATTGCCATGGACAATGCACAAAATGACAGTGACTGACAGTAAACTGTCAAACATAGTTTGAAATTTAAATAAGGCAATTTGACCCTGATTGGTCAAGGCATTGCCCCGAGGAGTGAGTCAGCGAACGGTTGTCTCTTATTCTGTTTAGCTAAAACAGGCATAACGTGTGTATGTGTTCTTCGTCTGCAAGGAACAGGGCCCAGTGTATTAATATATGTAGCTATCAGTACACGCAAACGTGCCAAGCTGCGAGCCCAACTGATGATCTTAAATTGATAGCGTAATTCTTAGCATGCTGAGGATTTTTTAGCAAATGTCCAATCGCGTAATTGCACCTAATTTTGGACACTTTGTTTTGAGTTTTGCAAACACGGGCTGGTTGGGTACGGTCTGTGCCTTGACTGTTGCGAACAGCGGCTGGGACATATGGCCTACATACCTAGCATCACACTGGCATGAATTTTGAGGGTTACAGAGGAGCAGGCAGGGAAGTAGAGTTTAAGGCCATAATCACGTCAGCCATAATTTTTGTTGATGGGCTGAATGGCGTATAGCTGCTCCTATTTCTTATGATCTTACGACAGTATGCTGTTGAATGCAGAATTTATTCAATGCAATGGCAATTCATGGATTCTGCACATGTTGTGTAAAACTAATAGTTTACTACTCATGCTCAGCATATGCCAAAGAGAGGTATGGAATATAATTTGTTTTCAAAATGTTCGTTTGGTTTTGAAAAACTAGAGGATAAAGCCTTGTGTTCATTTTCCACGGACCTATGCTAAATTTCTATGTTTCATTTATGAACCTTAAACTAAAAAGAAGCCTTTTTAACTGTGCAATCAAGAGGTCTTTGCTACCTGCACCTATGATGTTCTAATAGTTAGAATACATTTTTCAAATGGATGGGAAAGGAGTATGCAACGCAAAAACATTCAGTATCCCTAGTACATCATAGTAACTTCACAAGTGAAAATCTGTTATAACTTTGAGACCCAGTGTGTCATCGAGATAGAAGTTTACGCTGTGACAAATGGTATTTTTGAAACTACCACTGGGAATTGAATTGATTAAGGAATGAAAAAGAATTTAGTCTTTACAGTTGAATAAATTATGCAGGCTAGTTTACTGAGTAACAAAATACATTCTGTACTAGGATACAATTGGTTTTGAGTAGACTCATCATATTTAGCTAGTTCTGTTAAATTCCCCTTGCTGTGCAAGAATTGAGAGTTTACATTAAAGTGTTAGTTTTAGACCATTATGTTTTGTATTCATAATATAGACATACTTGAACAGCTTGTACACAAACTTTAGTGTTCAATTCATTTTATCGGATATTAGATCCTGGCATATTTGCTACTCTCTAGAGGTATCCTTGTTACTACACATCCCTCTTACGCACAGGAAATGTTCCTGTAGGTGAAATACTTCCAGTATAAGGTGCTTAAACCCTCTGTGTATCCCACAGCCTTGGATTATAAACAGAGCTGTATTTATTTCAGATAATCCATTAATTAAAGGGTGTTTCTGTGGAGTAAATTGGGTGCCAATTCGTGGAATTGGAGATAATCTGCTGATATGCTTCCATTTGGAGTATATATGCTCTATTGATTGTTGTGTGCTCTATCTGGACATCAGCAAATGTTGAATTACTTAATCAGCTGGTTTTGCCTTGAGTTTAGTTGAATAAACAAAGTTGGAAGCATCAAAATTGGTCAGACTATACCTATAATTGAATTACAAAGTATCTGTTTGAGTACCCACTGTTTATACCTTTTTTTCTAATCCTTTTAAATGATTTGCATGTTTCACAGTTACCTAACATAGTTATCATTCAACAGTGGTTTGATAGTCTTGTCCTGTCGGCCATGGATTTGTGATCTCTAGGTTGCTACAGTCTCTAACTTTCCAGATCCATGGATTTCTCAGGCAAGTGGTCATTCATTATCAAATAAGGCTTCAAAGTCCTTCTGATAAAAAGTGATCTTTTCTGCCTGTTCCTTGTGATAACTTTAGTTTTAGTCCGTTCCATTTTCATAGACAACTCCCAAATTTTGTTGTCTGACAAATTTCTATACCAATCCCCTACTTCTAAAAAAGATGTAGTCCCATCTGCAGAATTCTTCATTGAATTAAAACTCTAGGCTTTTAATTTTGTTGTATTAGAAATTGTTTTATTGATCATTATTTAAGGCAGTTCAATGGTCATTGCATCTATATTACATATAAATGTGTTAATTTTATCAATTGAGTTAAGTATATACAATGGTGTAAGGCACTGATTGGATGGCTACTTGAGCACACATAAAGAAACATTTACTGACATAGGTAGAAGCGGAAACATTGAATTTCAAAAGGAAATTGGATGGGCACTTGAGCGAAATAAACTTGCAGAGCTACAGGGATAGAACAGGCAAAGAGGATTGAGAGGACTGTTCTACAAAGAGCCAGCATGGACTTGATGGGTCTAATGGATGCCTTCTGTGCCTTTGTGACTGTGGCTCTATGACTTTCATGCAAATATATTTTACCAAGCACAGGCCCTGCATAATCTGTTCATTTTGTATTGTATCTGGTAGGAAGTAAATTGATTGTAGCATTCAAGCTAATGGGCGTAAAGGATTTTTTTCAGTCATAAACCACACAATTGTTTTAGGGAGAAGAAAGGGGAGACGTCTTTTGTGATATTATAGAAGTAATTCAATAAGTCTTAATGCAATGCAATTTGAAACTAATTTATGAAAATGATGCACAATCAGTCATGTATTTTAATAACTGGAGGAAATCACTTGATTTGAACTTTTGCAATCTAAAATCAAGTAAGATCTATTTGGCTTCAATCATGATTAACAGTACCATTGTTAATACTGCTGTGCTTATTCAGTGAATTTAAGAATGTTATTTCTTCAACTCGAGACAATTATGTCAAAGCATATTAAAAACTGTCAGTTTTTGGTCCCCTTTCTTGTTTTAATGTTATGCAAATCCAGTTTCAATTTTTATTAATGTGTGCGAATAGTTAGTGAAAGTTGAATATCTTGCACCAACTATGGGACTGGGTGTATAAGAACATACTTTTAGCAACAGAATACTGTTAAGCCAACCCTTTTTAATGGACCTCAACTCTAATCTACCTGCCTTCTCATCATATCCTTTTATCCCTCTCTTCTGAAATACATCTAATTATGTTTAGAATCCATTTGTACTGTCTACTGTTTCTTGGTAACTTTTTCCACTTATTAACCTTTGTGAATAAACCAGCCTTGTCTGACTTACCTAATATGTAATGTGTCCCCAGGTAATTGAGTTGAATATATACAGGAACTGCTTTCACAGAATGTTCCTTGCTAAAAACCATGTTTTTCCCAATATTAGTAACCTTTACAATTCCAATTGTGTGCTGTTACAATGGGCCTAAATGTAGGTTTTGATCTGTCTTGTTCAGTTGTGTCATCTTAACAACCTACAGCAATACTGGTTCACTTAATCTTGCCAAGGCAGCAGGAGGTGAACTGCCACATTGTGGAATGTCTTGCAAGTCATTTGAGTCATGCCCCTTGCATCTGTCAGAAGTCTAATGACTGTATACTGTAGATTATGTTTGCAAATGATCTATTCAAAGACTCCAGAAAGATCTCTGCACCAAAAATGTTTACTTAAAATGTATTTCCTTCGATGTGAAATAATAAATTTGGCTCACATCTTGAAACTCGGCAGAAAATTCTAGGTTTTCTTCATGTTCATTGCGCTCTTTGTTTCCATTTGTCTCTACTTTGCACATTAAATGAAGTTTTTAAAAAATGATGTTGAAAAGTCATAAAGCAATTGCCAGACTAAGGGAAGTGAGGCGAAAATGTTTGCATGTTCATGTATGGAGTATAAGAAACAAAATAGGAAAACTAGAATCTTGATTGGAATGAAGAACAGTGACAGAAAAGATAGTAATTGTAGAGTGGCTGTAGCCAAATCAGAATTGACTATATTCTGGTTCAAAAAAACTCTTGGTTCTTGCTTTCACCTTTCCAGATTTGACATCTCTGATACTAACTGAAGCCCATCTTCCAACTTCCACTCTCTTTCACACAACATCCTGTCTGCCCATTGCCATATTGTTGCTGACCTACATTGGCTTTCCATCTCCCCCTTATGTTTAAAATTCTCATCTTTAAATTCCTCCTTGGCCTTGTTCTATCCTACCTCTGCAGTCTTGTTCATCTCTATATTTTCTGTAAACAGTGTTCCTCTGACACATCCCCTTAGCTCAACGTTTGCAAGACAACATTCATACATCTGTTTTATTGTTCTGTATTGCACTGTAAAAAGGTAAACACATGGACTCACAGCAGGAAGCTATTATTGAACTAACTTTATTTACACCTCCCCAACAGACAGGGCAATACAAAAAAATACTCAGATCTTGCAATGTGGAAAATTGCCCAGGTATGTCCTGTATACAAAAAGCAGGACAAATCCAACCTTGCAGTCTACTCTCCACCATCAGCAGAGTGATGGAAGGGCTCATCAACAGTGCTATCAGCAGCACTTGCTTAGCAATAACCTGCTCGCTGATGCCCAGTATAGGTTCCACAAGGGCCACTCAGCTCCTGACCTCATTACAGCCTTGGTTTAAACATGACAAAAAGCTGAACACCAGAAGTGAAGTGAAAGTGACTGCCCTTGACATCAAGGCAGCATTTGACCGAGTGTGGCATCAAGGCACCCGAGCAAAACTAGAGTCAATGGGAATTAGGGGGAAAACTCTCTGCTGGTTGCAGTCATACCTCGCACAAATGAAGATGGTTGTGGTTGTTGGAGTTTAATTATCTCAGCTCCAGGACATCACTGCAGGAGTTCCTCGGGGTAGTGTCCTAAGCCCAGCCATCTTCAGTTGCTGCTTCAATGACCTTCCTTCCATTATAAGGTTAGAAGTGGGGATGTTCACTGATGATTGCTCAATGTTCAGCACCATTTGCGACTCCTCAGATACTGAAGCAGTCCACCTCCAAATGCAGCAAGACCTGGACCCTACCCAGGCTTGGGCGGACAAGTGGCAAATAACACTTGTGCCATACAAGTGCCAGGCAATGATCATTTCCAACAAGAGAGAATCTAACCATTGCCCTTTGACATTCAATGACATTATCATCACTGAATCCCCACCAGTAAGTGGGGAATGTTACCAGGAACGGAACTGGACTAGCCATATAAATACTGTGGCTACAAGAGCAGGTCAGAGGCTAGGAATCCTGCAACGAATGACTCACCTCGTGACTCCCCAAAGCCTGTCCACCATCTACGAAACACAGGTCAGGAGTTTGATGGAATACCCTTCACTTGCCCTGATGAGTGCAGCTCCAACAACACTCAAGAAGCTTGACACCATCCAGGTCAAAGTAGCCAGCTTGATTGACACCCCATCCATAGTCACTCCCTCTACCACTGATGCACAGTGGTAGCAGTGTGTACCATCTACAAGATGCACTGCAGGAACTCACCAAGCCACATCAGAGAGCACGTTCCAAACCCAAGACTGCTACCATCTAGAAGGACAAGGTCAGCAGACATCTGGGAACTCCACCAGGTGCAAGTTCCTCTGCAAACCATTCACCACCCACGCTTGAAAATATATCTCTGTTCTTTCACTGTTGCTGGGTCAAAATCCTGGAACTCCATCCCTAACAGCCTTATGGGTGTACCTACAATACCTAGCACTGCAGCGGTTCAATAAGGCAACTCACCACCACTTTCTCGAGGGCAATTAGGGATGGACAATAAATGTTACCCCAGTCAGCGACATTCACTTCCCATCAATGAATAAAAAAAAATGCTACAATCCCTCCCCACTTCAAAAAAAACTTGTACTATTTTACATTTTCATGTATATGTGTATAATTTCCCAGAATACAAGACTAAACCTGAAATTTAACAGGTTGGGTTACATATTTGTTTTTACTGAAATCACAACCAAAACACACACAATACTGATGCTGCCAGAATAATTTCCACGTAAAATAAAATGGTTTTTCCTTAATACCAGTATGTATTTTACAAAAGAATCAACTTCCTTTCTACATGCTTACAATTAACCTATTGGGCTTCTTTCTCTTTGTCAGGGTATCTCTTTCCATTTCTATTTGCTTGACTCTGCTCTTTCAACATCTCTGAACTTTGACCACCAATTCCATTTAATGGTGACATTGATTTATCTTAATCAAAGACCCTGACTCACTTTGATCTACTAAAATACAAGCAAAATATTGCAGATGCTGGAGATTTGTGGTAGGCGGTGGCTATTGTCACTGGACTAGTATTCCAGAGACCCAGGCTAATTGTCCTGGGGACCCGGGTTTGAACTGGGTCTTTGGAATTTTGAATCAAAATTTGAATCCAATAAAAATCTGGAATTAAAAGTCTGATGATGAACACGAAACCATTGCTCTTGTTGTAAAATTCCATCTGGTTCACTAATGCCCTTTAGGGAAGGAAATCTGCCATCCTTACCTGGTCTGGCCTACATGTAGCTCCATACCTGCAGCAATGTGATTGACTCTTTTAAAGAAAAAAAGCCCTCTGAGTAAGGGAAATCAGGATGGGCCATAAATGCTGGTCTAGCCAGCGACGCCCACATCCCCACGAATGAATATTAAAATAAAAATCTGAAATAAAAACAAAATGCTAGAAAACCTCAGCAAACCTGGCAGCATCTATGGAGAGAGAAATCGAGTTAACGTTATGAGAACAGTGAATCCTCTGAACAGTTCTGAAACGCCTACAGTGCCCCATAAAATCCACTCCATTATGTACCTGAACATGATGTGCACACACAATCAGATGGTCAAACTTCTTCACAATCAACTTCAGTTCCAAAAATGATGTGTCTCAGTGTTCTTCGGTCCTTCATTTCTCAAACGGAATGAGAAAGAAAATGACATCCTAGCCTCATTGTCATCTTCCTGACGTTTATTGCACTAAGAAAAGATTAACATGTACACTCAGAGCAGGCAGTCATTATTGAACTAACTCTATTTACATCTCCCCAACAGAGGGGGCAGCAGACAGGGCAACCATAACAAAATACTCATCTTGCAATATTCTCCTAAATTCATTTGCCCCTGCACCTTTAAGAGACACCTCAAACTATAACTCTTTACAAAAGCCTGGTCAATCCTCTTAACCTTCCCTTTCCTGGTTTGGTGTCCAGCTTCCATTCACCTATCTCTAAACAGTGTTGAGATTTATTTTGTTAAATGATACTATATCCTGGCAAGACTTTGCAAGTTACTGTTGAAAGCTATGGGAAGGCAATTAGAAAGGCTAAAATGGATTACTAGCGAAAGTTAGCAAAAACCTAGTCACGACAAAAACTCTCATATAATAAATAAGACCAACTTTGCAGAATGTTTTTTAGGCAGAAAACCCCTTCCTTTAACTATTCTGAAACCCTTCAAATGACCGTAGCAGTGTCAGTTGGTCCCACTTCCTAACCTTGTGGAGGCACAACAGGAGCCTGTATTCTATACGTAATAATGATTAACTGGTGGAGAGTTGCTGGAATTGGCCAGGATCGACTCAGAGTACTCAAATCCCACATACCACAAAGTTCCACTGCATCACCGCACGCCACAGAGAATCCTCCTCATGGTGGTGTATTTTCAAAAACTGCTTACGGTTTTGTCTTGCAAGATTTCCTGACTGTCCAATCATCAATGCATCCTGCCTTTGGGTAGAATATCATATGACCATGAAACTGTAGCATGTTAAAATGCTGTTAGTGGAGCATTAAGTAACTTGCCCTTATGCAAGCAGTATTGTAAAGGCAGTCATCTCAGAGCACAAGTTTATCCTGAAAGCCTTGCTAATGGTTGAAATCTGCTGACTTTGACTGTGAAGGTTAGGTTAAACTTCATGTTACTGGCTCAGTGATGCAAATAGTGTTATAATTTTTTCCTGTACTGTTGCTCTGTCATGTCAATAAAATTTGCTTTATCCAGGTGACCCTTTAGGTTCTGTTGAGTGAATCAGAGTTGTAAGAATGTATTGATATATAGTAAGCAATTATTCTTGTCTGGAGCAAATGACCTTGGCAAGTCTGCAGTGAATTCTGGGTAAAGAGCAGTTTAGCCACAATATGAAATTCCTATTTCATCATTTAGATATGCTGAATTAGCTTTGTAATTTCTAAAGAGCAGATCATCAACAAACATTAATGCCAAAGATTAATGCATAATATTGATAGAATTTATCCAGAGAATGAATTCTAGGTGGCTACTAAGATAAATAGTATCCTGAGGAAAAAAATTGTAACCCAAGTCTTCCATTAAGTTTTATATATAATAGATAAACATATGGACTGCAGTTTGCTAATGTATACCAAATGAAGTAATTTTTTCTCGCTTGGAAGGAGGAAAAATGCTGAGATCCATTTGTAATGGCACTTTACAGGATAAGAGTAGACAGAAAGCAGTCCGCCCACTCAACCTCATGGAGAATACTGAAAGGCCTGGAAGTATTTTTCAGAAGAAAAATGAATGAACTGCCTTTGAACGCAAATGATAATGTGCTCAGTGTGTTGTCCTTTTTATGGATTATATGAAGTCTAATATTTTTTCCACCTCATTCCATCTTACTTGGCCACATGCCACTTTCAGTTGATGGAGCAGGTGATATGTTCTCAGATCTCTGCCAAAACAGTTCTGAGCCATAGACTTCCATGATGTATATTAAAGCAGATTGGGGATCAGTGCCACCAATACAGATTTCCTCCATATAAGGTTTAGGTTAAATTATTAGATTTACTCCAGGGGAGATGGTGGTATCGTGTTAATGTCACTGGATTCAGGGACCCAGGCTAATGCCCTGAGGTTCAAATCCCACCATAGTAGCTGGTGATTTTTAAATTCAGTTAATTAATAAAAATCTGGATTTGAAAGCTCGTCTCGAGAATGGTAACCGTGAAGCTAGCATCAATGGACATAAAAACCCATGTGGTTCACTGTTGCCCTTTAGGCAAGAAAATCTGCCATCCTTACTTGGCCTGGCCTAGATGTGACTCCTGACCCACAGCAATGTGGTCGACTCTTAACTGTCGTATGAAATGACCGAGCAAGTTCAGTAGAAATTGAAGACAGGCGACAAAATGTTGGGTTTGCCCCCGATGCCCAGATTCCATGAAAGAATTTTTTTTGAAATGGTGCTGTTGTTTGCTCCAAAGTGGTATAACCTGGAATGTAAAGATATTATTATAGTTTACTGAAACTTTCTTACCGTTATGCTATATATTGAGGTCCCAGCGCATTTTTAGATTGTATTGCAATTAGACTGTCGGCTGATTAAACATTGTAAGTTTTTTGATCGTGTTGTTGCTATGGTTACACTTATAAACCAACATTGCACGATGAAAACATTGCAAATTGCGCATGATTTACTGTTTTGGAAATTTCAGTTTTATTGGTGTTTTATTATTTGTGTGGCTGGGGAAGCAGTTATAGTTCAATGTTGAAGTTAACAATTCATTTATTGGCATGAGAGTTGTTGTTAAAAATGCTTCTCCAATCTCTGTAGAGATGATTGTGACATTCAGTTTCTGGCTCTATTCAACATAAAAGGTAAAGAGTGCCCAAGTGCACAGCCAGGTTTTGAACATCTGAAACTTTGATTAACAGTTTTAAATCGAATGAATAAACAGTTGGACATAGCAAATCCTGTTCTGAAGTATGATCTTTTCAAATTAAAATTGGATGAAATATTCTTTCTGAAAATGGGTTAAGTCTGCCAAAGGAAGGATTGGGGGACTTGTATATTGCCCAGTGGATATGTTTTAACATGAGCTATGGCATGTGGAACTTGTGTTGTGAACTTGGCTGTAGCTTTCAAAATGCCTTTTTAATGGCCACTGCAGCCAAGTACATGTTTTACAGCATCCATACTTCATTCAGTCATGGGTTTGACTGATTTAGATGCTATTAGCCTGGCCTTTGCATTTCTGGAATAGGGGTAATACCAAATGCACACAGTCTGCAGTTAGTTTAACATTTTGTGACTCTCTGGAATTCAATGACTCAAGGCTTTTTATTTTGTCCTTTCATGGGATGTGGATGTTGCTGGCAGTATTTGTTGCCCATCCCTCATGGCTTGCTAGGTCATTTCAGAGGGCATTTAAGAGTCAACCACATTGCTGTGGGTCTGGAGTCACATACAGGCCAGACTAGGTAAGGATAACAGATTTCCTTTCCCAAAAGGAATTAGTGAATTCAAGGAGTTTTTAATGATAGTTTCATGGTCACCATTACTGAGACTTGCTTTGTGTCCTAGATTTATTAATTGAATTTAAATTCCACCAGCTGCCATGGTGGGATTTGAACCCATGTCCCCAGGGCATTAGCCACTATACCACCATTTCGCCATAAATGGAGCACTTTGTTTAGCAACTCTGGGAATAGAGAAGCAAAAAAAAAAAATTTGCCTGTCTGTGCTAATGTATTTGTCCGACAGCCGTGTCGTCAGTACTAAGTTTCCCTTAAGTACTTATGCTTAATGAATAGCATTAGAATTTGCAGTAAGCAATGTGCTTCTAAGCTCCCTGTGACATTTTTCTACATTAAGGACGCATCAGTGCAAGTTGTATCCCTTAGTCAGCTGTGGCTCGGTTGGTAGCACTCTTGCCTTTGAGTCAGAGGTTATTGTTTCAAGTCTGGAATAGACTTGAACACAAAAATCAAGGCTGATGCTTCAGCACAATTCTGAAACATTGGTACATCAACAGAGTTGTCGCCTTTTGGATGAGATGTCAAACCAAAGCTGCATCTGCCCCCTCAGATGGATGTAAAAGATCCCTTGGCACTGTTTCGAAGAGCAGGGAATTTATTCCTGGTGTCCTCACCAATATTTATCTCTCAGTCAACATCACAAAGTCACAGATTATCTGGCCATTATCACATTACTGTTTGTGGGAGTTTGCTGTGTGGAGGCGATGGTGTAGTGGTGTTGCCACTGGTTGGAGATCCAGAGTAATGCTCTGAGGACCTGGGTTTGAATCCGCCATAGCAGCTGGTGGAATTTGAATTCAATAAAGCTCTGGAATTGCAAATCTAATGATGACCATTGTTGATTGTTGTTAAAAAAACCCATCCGGTTCACTAATGTCTTTTAAGGAAGGAAACCTGCTGTCCTTACCTGGTCTAGCCTACATGTAACTGCAAGCCCACAGGAATGTGGTTGACTCTAAATGCCCTCTGAACTGATACTCAGTTGTGTCAAACAGCTACAAAGTCTCAAAAAAGGAATGAAATCGGACAGACCACCTAGCATTGGCATTGATCTAGGCACTGGAAAGGATGAGGGCCAACTCAGCCCTGTCGACCTATCTAACATCTGGGGGCTAGTGCCAAAAGTGGGAGAGTTAGTGATTCTTCTCGGAATCATATTTTACACATATTCCCAGATACCACCATCACCATCCTTGGGAATGTCCAGTATCACCGGCAGAGGTGGCAGCACAATGGTATACAGTCGGAAGGGAGTAGTCCTGGGAGCCGTCAACATCGACCCCATGAAATCTCATGGCACCAGGGCAAACATGGACAAGGAAACCACGTACTGCCCTCGCTCAGCTGATGAATCACTGCTCCTCCATGTTGAACACCACTGGTGGCATTGTACTCTAGGTGGGAGGACTTCAATGTCCATCTCCAAGAGTGGCTCAAAAGCAAAACTACTGACTGAGCTGCTAGACTGGGTCTGCGGCAAGTGGTGAGGGAACCAACAAGAGGGAAAAACATATACTTGACCTCATCCTCACCGACCTGCAACTGTCCATGGCAGTATTGGTAGGAGTCATTGTGGAGATGAAGTCATGCCTTCACAGTGAGGCTACCCTCCATTGTGTTGTGTGGCACTACATCTTTGGGTTCTCCATGATTTTGCTTGCCAATATTCTTTCATGCCTATTCTTTGCTTTCCTAATTGCCTTTTGTATTTCACCCCTCCATTTTCAATACTCCTCTTGGGTTTCTGTAGTATTGAGTTCTCGGTGTCTGACATGAGCTTTCCTTTCCTGCCTTACCTTGCCCTGTAAGCCCCTTGGCATCCAAGGAACTCTAGATTTGGCTGTCCCACCCTCTTTCTTCGTGAAAACATGTTTACCCTGAACCCCTTGAATGCCTCCCACTGTTCTGACACTGATTTATCTTCAAGAAATTGTTTCCAGTCCACTTATGATAAATCAGTCTGTAGCTTAGTAAAATTGGCCTTATCCCAATTTAGAGCTTTAACTCCTGTTTTATCTTTCTCCTTTCCCATAATTATGTTATAACTAACTGAATTATGGTCACTACCACCAAAATGCTCTCCCACTATCTCTCCCTCCACCTGCCCAGCTTCATTTCCTAAAACTAAGTCCAGAACTGGGCCCTCTTGTGTTGGACTCGCTACATACTAGCTAAAAAGGCTCTCCTGAATGCACCTTAAGAATTCTGTTCCTTCCATTCCTTTCACACCAAAACTATCCTAGTTAAGGCGAAAGCAAAATACTGCAGATGCCTGAAATCTGAAATAAAAACAAAAAAAATGTTGGAATAACTCAGCAGGACTGGCAGCATCTGTGGAGAGAGAAACAGAGTTAATATTTTGAGTCTGTATGACTTCTTCAGAGCTAGCTGTCAGACCTCCTGAGTTTTCCCAGCATTTTTTGTTTCTAACCTAGTTGATGTTGGGGTAGTTAAAATCCCCTACTATTAGTGCCCTCCTGTTTGCACTTTTCAGAGATTTGCCTACATATTTGCTCTCCCATCTCACTCTGACTGTTTGGGGGTCTACATAGTACTCTCCTAATAGTGTGACTGTCCCTTTTTTGTTCCTAAGCTCAATCCATATGACCTCAGTTGATGCTTCTCTAACCAAAATTGTCATTCCTCCCACTCCCTTTTTATCTCCTCCTCTATCTTGTCTGAAAACCCTGTAAGCAGGAATATTGAGCTGCCATTCCTGTCCCCCTCTAATAGTTATGATATCATTCTGCCACATTTCTATCTGTGCCCTCAGCTTGTCTGCTTTATTTGCTATATTCCTTGCATTGAAGTATATATCCTTGAGCACTGCCAAACTCTTTTATTTTCTATCTTTTGTTTCCTCTGTCTCCCAGACTCACTCACCAATTTTCTGCCTTCCATTACTATTGCTGATTCTGCCCCACCTGAGTCTGCCCTCAGGTTTCTATCCTCCTGCCAGGCTATTTTAAACCCTCCCCAACGGCATGAGCATTGATCCCAGCCCACTGAGATGCAAACCATCCGGCTTGTGGTGGTCCCAATGCCCCAGGATTCTGAATCCCTCCCTCCTACACCATATCTCCAGCCATGAAATGTGGATTTTTCTTGCCCTTCAGAATGATTCTGGAGTAGCAGGAGGATGTGGTCCATGTTCTCTGTCCCACCATCTCTTCTGATCACTAATAATACTAAAATTAGAAATAAAAAAAAAACCTACGTTAGGCAGAAATTTCTTTGAATTAAAACAAGAGAAAGGGGAAAATAACTCAATGTATTGTGACTTGGCTATGCAGCTGCCAAGTTGGAGCCACAGTGATTTCACCATTAAGACTCCCAGCAACGCTCACTCCGACTCTGCCTACATGCCTAATTGCACCGGGATTTATATAGCCCCGGGTAGTTAGTCAGTAGTCATTCGTGCAAACGCCAGGGAAGAGACATTTCATTATTCACATTTACAAATCAGGGTATTGCAGAAAAAAATACACTGAAAAACCCCTTGTTGTTCCTGTTTTATTGGAGCCCTTGGCTATAGGTAGCTAAAACATTTTGTAATTAATGAGAATGATCACCTTCTCCTCTAAAACAATTATAGATGTTTTCTTAGCTGTAGTGGTACCTCGTAGTGGTGGTAATAATTGGAAAAAAAAATAGTTTTGCATAAATAACTGATCAATGAAATAATAACCTGGGGATAAGATTGGTTAGCACCATTGAAATATAAGGTGGAGTACTCAATACACATAGGCATGGAGTGGGAATATGCAAGTTACGTTTTGAAGTTTTGAGTATGGTTAATTCTTGAGTGGAAGACATCTTCCTGTAGTTGACCAAAGAGGCCATTGTGAATAGAGAAATGCAGAATACTAACTCCCAATCCAACTTGGCAGCAGCAGGTGCAGAATCTGGTTTACTACAGAAATGCTACTGTGGGGGGGGAAAAAAAAGCGTTGGGTATGTGCCCTTTACTGAAGGGTAAATGCTTCGTTAGAATTAGTGTGAGACATTTTTTAGGACATGGCCAGTTTTTTTCTGCAAGGAATCTGGCTGCAAGTCATAGCCCCATTCTCTCTATAAGAGTCCAGAATCCAGCCAATTGTTTTCAGAATGCTTCCAGATATTTGTTTGTTTAAGTTCCATTCTATTTAGGAAATCAGTGACTCTTTAAGTGTGAAGAATTTCTGGGAAGGTAGCTCTAACCAGATGAGTTTATAAATGTAAAGCAAAAGTTGGACTTAATTTTGAAGGGCAGAAAATTAATTCCCCTATGTCCTTTTATTCTTGTAAATGTTATTTCATCATCATCTGAATGCTTGTTGAAGTTTGATGTTCACAGATATAAATTTCTCAAGTGACTTTTATTCATTAATATCAGTGATAACCAGGCTTACAGCCGAGGCTGATTTTGTCTCAGCCCAGCATCCAAAATGTTGCATTTCCAATGAGGATTTCTGGATTGTGATGAAGTGTGGGAATCCTGGCTGATTTTCATCATCCCTAATCCAAGGATGTTGAAGACAATTGTAGCATCCCTACTGCCAATATGCTTGATTTACAAATTCCCTTCTTCTTAGACAGCCCCTTGGGATCGAGGATGATTTGTTTCCATTCCAGTTCAGTGGGTTCTGAGATGACTGATAAGTCCAGTGCGTGATCTGCATACTCTACTATATGCAGGGCAGATGGTGCTTGAAGGGTCAGGCAGATGAGGTGTTTGGAGGTTTGTGTGTTTCTCTGATGCCTTGACTTCACCTCTACATTCTCCCAATGAAGTTTCTTGAGGTGTTGGCTGTCTTCCCAAATAAACCTCCTCCATTTTAGATGGTCACAAGCCAGGGGCTCCCATGAGCCAATGGGGATGTTTGACCTCTTCAGGGATGCTTTGAGGACATTCCTGAAGTGTTTCTGTGGTCCTCCTGGGAGTCTGCTAATGTGACCGAGTAGAACAGTTGTTTCAGGAGTCTGGTGTCAGGCATACGAATGACATGTCTTGCCCAGTGGAGCTGGTTCAGAGTGATTGCCTCAATTGCAACTAATGCATGTAAATGCGAGCATACCTTGGACCTTCCTAATCTTTTTGTCTACATAGTAACAGTGACTAACAAAATAAGTAATTGGCTTTGACGTATTTTAGGACATTCTAAACTGTGAAAGGAACTTATCTCTCCTTATGGTTGGATAATGCTATTGGACCATGAGGGAAACTCTCCCCTGTGCCTCAATATAGAACTGACTGGCGTGTCATTTCCTGTAAACTGAGATTTCAAATATTTACGTTTCTTTTGCAGAAATATAGAACATGCTCCTCTGTCTCTCTAAATATATATTATAATGTATATGGCATATATAATATATATGCTAAAGCTTGTAGCATTTTATTATTCTGAAATCACACATTACATGCATGCAAATTCCTTTTTGGGGAGGTGTGAAAGTATTTATATGAGTAATACTCTCTTCAGTGTAATAGGTTGTCACTATGCTGGAACATCAGTAAATCGTGAAGTCAACGTTCTTAACCAAATTGTTTTCTATTTCCAAAGATTTTGAAGGGGTGAGAAGTAGTCCAGGCTCATTGTAATCCAAGTTCCATAAATATAATTGAATCCTTGGGGTAGATTTCCAATCTGGCACCTAGACATTAAAATGGCTTTTCTCAGATCAATGGTCCTTGAAGGAAACTTCTTGAGTAGATTAACTTGTGAACTGGCCATTGGAAACGAATGAAAGAAACAGAAAAAAACTGCTTTTATATTATGCCTTTCATGACTCCCCAAAGTACTCTGCAATCAATGAGGTACTTTTGAAACATGGTCACTGTTGTAATGCAGGAAACATGGCAGCTAATTTGCACACAGCAACCTCCCACAAACAGTAATGTGATGATGACCAGATAATCTGATTATGTGATGTTGATTGAGGGATAAACCTTGATCGGGACACTGGGGATAACTCTCCCACTCTTCTTCAAATAGGGTCTTTTATGTTCACCTGAGAGGGCCTTTGACAGTGCAGCCCTCCTCAGTATTGCACTGGAGTCTTGACCTTGATTTTTGTCCTCAAGTCCTGGAGTGGGACATGAACCCACAATTTTCATTCTTCGAGACACGAGTGCTACCAACTGAACCACAATTGACACTTATTTTCTGCACCTTAATGAAACATATACATATTTTACTTTTTTGGAAGTGCATTAGCTAAGGTAAAGGGTTAGAATAAGGTCCTTAGAGAAGTTGAAAGTAGTAGGAGAGGGGGTGAGATTAAAAATAAAAAAAAATTGGGGGAGTTAAGACTTTTCATTATTTTGAGATAATAGAAAGAATGAGTTAAGTTGGGAGCCCGTTGATAAGTCCAGATTTCAATTGTGATGAAGAATAGCTTATTGGAACTGCACATTCTGGAGCCAACCAGGGAGCAGGCTATACTAGATAAAAACAAAAAACTACGGATGCTGGAAATCCAAAACAAAAACAGAATTACCTAGAAAAAGTAGCAGGTCTGGTAGCATCGGCGGAGAAAAGAGTTGACGTTTCGAGTTCTCATGACCCTTCTGTTGAAGGGTCAGGAGGACTCAAAATGTCAACTCTTCTTCTCCGCCGATGCTGCCAAACCTGCTACTTTTTCCAGGTAATTCTGTTTTTGAGCAGGCTGTACTAGTCCTGGTGTTGTGCAGCGAGATAGGATTAATTGATGACCCCGTAGTGAAGGCCCCCCACCCCCACCGTCTAGGTAGCAGTGGTCATATATGCTTGAATTTAACATTCAGTTTAAGGAAGAGAAGAGTGAGTCCAAGACCAGTATTTTAAACTTAAATAAGGGCAGTTTTGAGGGCATGAAAGCAGAACTAGCTAAAGTGAACTGGCAAATTAGGTTAAGGGATAGGTCAATAGAGATGCAGTGGTAGACATTTCAGGGGACATTTCAGAATATAGAGAATAGATATATTCCTACAAGAAAGAAAAATTCCAAGGGGAGGACCCACCATCTGTGTTTAATTAAAAAGTTAAAGGTAGTATTAAATTTAAAGAAAAAGCATAAAATTGTGCAAAGATAATTGGCAGATCAAAGGATTGGACAGTATATAAAACACAGCAAAGAGTGACTAAAAGATTGGTAAGGAGGGGAAAATTAGAGTATGAGAGAAAGCTAGCTAGAAATATAAAAACAGATGGTAAGAGCTTCTATAGATATTTAAAAAAGAAAAGAATTAACAAAGTGAGCATTGGTCCTATAGAAAGTGAGTCTGGGGAATTAATGGAAAATAAAGGGATGACAGATGAATTGAACAGGAATTTAACATTAGTCTTCACTATAGAGGATAAAAATAACATCCCAGAAATAGCTGTAAATCAGGAATTGGAAGGGAGGGAGGAGCTTAAGAAAATTGCAGTCGCCAGGAAAGTGTGCTTAGCAAATTATTGGAGCTGCAGGCTGACAGGTCCTCAGGTCCTATTGGTCTTCATCCTAGGGTCTGAGGCGAAGTGGCGAGTGAGATAATGGAAGAAGTAACATGTGCTGTGGATAAAGGGGAACTGGTGGATGCACTGTGCTTAGATTTCCAGAAGACATTTGATAAGGTGCCACATCAAAGGTTATTGTGGAAAGTAAAAACTCATGGTGTAGGGGTAACGTACGAACACAGGAAATAGGAGCAGAAGTAGGCCATTCGGCCCTTCGAGCCTGCTCTGCCATTCAATAAGACCACAGCTGGTTTGTTTGAGTTTCGAGTTCCACATTCCCATCTACCCCTGATAACCTTTGATTCATTTGCCTAACAAGAATCTATCTACCTCTTCCTTAAATATATTCACCACTTGCGGAGGCAGAGTGTTCCAAAGTCGCACAACCCCCTGAGAGAAAAATATTCTCTTCATCTTTGTTCTATAAGGGCGACCCCTAATTTTAAAACAGTGCCCCTTAGTTCTGGACTCACCCACAAGAGGAAACATCCACCTTAGAGTTCCAGTCTTGGAACTTTCTTCCTCAAAAGGCACTGGAAGCAGAGTCTTTAAATATTTTTAAGGCAGAGGTAGATAGATTCTCGATAAGCAAGGGGGTGACATGTTATCAGGGGTAAGTGGGAATGTGGAGTTGAGGTTACAATCAGATCAGCCATGATCTTATTGAATGTTGGAGCAGACTCGGTGGGCCAAATGGCCTACTCCTCCTCCTAGCTCCGATGCATGCTCGTATGTAAGACAGGAGCAAGAATTTGCAGAGTTGCCAATTTGGATCTCAGAGCAAGTGAAGAAAAGTAACTTTTGTTATGTACTCAACCAGTGCGTGAAAGAAGTTTAGACAATGTAGCTGAGATGATTGAAAGCGTATGACTGTCAAATGCTGATGTGCTTGCCTTAATACCTCCTTGGTTGAATCACCCACTGACATTCACTGTCTAGGATTATACATGAATAATGACAAATTGGATGAGGTGCTGAAGGACTTTGAGCAGTGACGGAGCTGCACTTCACCTTGATGCAGCGCTCTTAGGAAGGGAGATTGGCAGGGGGAGAATTAGAGAGAATATTTTGTTGCTGCATTATGTCAATGATTGTGCTAACTTTAAACATTAATACAAACAATTTTTAATAATGCTGGTACTGATTTGTGAAACACCCAGATGTCCCTTAGAGCTAACTGTAAAGCAACACCTCTTCCCTTAGGGTTCCTGTGAGAAGATTGCCGGAGGTTCCTAACCTCATCATTTCCCTTTGGAATTTGGTTATTACTATAATAATTCTGTTGCTGTATCTCAAATCACAGAACCATTCTACTTTGTAGAGCTGATGCTGCTGTTTGCAAGTTTGAGTATTTGGTCCCTGGAGTGTGCTAGATATTTGCAGGGTGTCCCTGAGAGTGTGTCAGTTTTCATAGGGGTCCCTCATGCCCCCTGAAGCAGATAAAATTGTCAGCCACTGATCAAAAAAAATGTTGTTTCAGGATCTGGTTCCAAAAATGGAGCATGCTGTGATTCCATTGCATCATCAGCAACACATTTGGGAACTTGTGTGTGTGTTTTTTTAATCATGTTGTGAAAATTTATGATGCTGTGCAATTTTCCCCAGTGGTCATTGAAATGGAGTTTGAGTGGAATTTTCATATCAGGGTTTTCCAGGAACCTAGCCTGCCATGAAACACCCAATATAATAACAACTCTTGATAAAAAATCCAAGTAAAAGGAAGTAACCTTTACACACAGAGTTCCAGTGTTTAATCTTACAGAATAATTTTAGAAATTTAACTGAATTGAATCAATTGGAATTTTCAAGATAGATCACTAGATTTTTGTTAGGCAAGTGTATCAGATAATTTGCAAAAGAAGAACCTCACAGGCCTACATCAAATGCAGCAATTGTATCCTTTAAGATTTCAACTGAATCATAATTTTTCCGGCCCCACTCATCAAGTTACTTCCCTGTGCAAAGCCAGTGTTGCACATTGAGCTATGAATAAATACGCTACTGAGTTACCAATAGAACGTCAGGTTCAATCAGTATATTGTGTGCCTGGCCAGTTCTGACTCATTTCTAGTCACCCTTGACTGAGCTTAGTTGGGACCTTAAGAGACTCCTAAAACCCCAATTTTAACCCTGCTTGCTTGTCAGCAACAATGCACGTGGGGGCTTAAATGGGGTTGAGAATTTACTGCACTGTTCTGGAACCATTTACTCAAGTTGCCATTTTAACGGTTGATTTTCAATGTTATTTTTTTCAGCTGTCCCAGGAAAGTAGAGGTCTAATTACAAAGGCAAGATCATAAATTCTAGTGACATCATGTGGAGAGACATGCCATTTTAACTACAGAATGAT
The DNA here is from genome assembly GCF_017639515.1 of Carcharodon carcharias. Lineage (NCBI taxonomy): Eukaryota > Metazoa > Chordata > Chondrichthyes > Lamniformes > Lamnidae > Carcharodon > Carcharodon carcharias. The sequence goes on along the minus strand of NC_054469.1, from coordinate 38,194,258 downwards.
GAAGGTCAAACCCAACCCTCCCATCGGCCCCAGTCCTAGACCCATTAGCTGAAAATCGGAGTCCTTCTCTGTGCCCCATAAGGAAATCTTGTACAGAGTCTCATAACCTAAGACGTGCATGTGTAAACATCTGAGGATGTGGGATGATTCCAAAGATGGTGTCTCACACCCCAAACATGTGTATTCTGAGCTTCACTAGAACTATAAACAAAGAATCATTTATAATTGTTCAATAAAAAACAATAAAAAATTGTTCATGTCGATAATAGATAGTTGAACAACTAGAAAATGTACAACCCTGCATGCTAATTTGACTATACATGTAAATAGATTTTGTCTCCAGTGCAGTCAACACAAAAGTGGCTAATTAATTGTAAGATGATGCTGAAATCAATTTTGTCTGGAGGCTGGAATACTAATTAATTCCACATGACTGCACTTGCACAGCTCATCTCTCTCTTTCATATTTCTGACACAACTTATAATGATTCAAAAAATTTGATAGACTGCATAAGTTATGTAGCTATTCAAAAAGGTTTTCAATAATATGCTGGACCCGGTGGTTCGTGCTGAAGTTTGGATTCTGCAGTGCAGGACCATGTTCTGAGCATGTGGGAAAATGCCTGAGCTAGTTTCCTACAGAGCTGTTATTGTTAAATGACTATTGCTAAGTTTGAATGCAAGTACTTCTCCTTGTTTTCCCTACAGTGGTTTCTCTTTGTAAACCACTTTGGAAGTGAATATTCTTGCTGGAAAAACAGTGAAATCACAAACCTCTATGGATTAATGTTTCTGCTCAGACTGAAATTGTTATTTGCTGTCGCACAATATTTTCAAACAATGTTTTGTACTTGTTTGGTTACCCCAAAGGGCCTCAGCTAGAGAGATGGTCTGACAGAACTCTTTCAGACTTTAGAAGAAGTCTACTAAGTTTCCCTTTCATGTTTAAATAGTTGAAGCAAATGTGCTGAACTGTTTACTTTAAAATTTATGAGCACTTTTAAAACCTTGTTTATAATTAAAGCATGTATAACAGAAAGGCAAAACTTAATTTGTAAAAAAAAAAGTAGCATATATTTATTTAAGTGAAGTAGCAAATGGCATGTTTGCCTACAGCATTCCAAGAATGGTGAATTTCTCCCAGTTGGACAAAATAGAGAGATGGCAACTTGAGCTCAATGGATATTGCATTTTCAGTCAGGTTTACGCCTTCACGCACTTCCTAATTGTGAGTTGGCGAGAACCCTGGAAGCTTGAACAGCCTTCTCCCACTGTCAACAATAATAATTAAAAACAGCAGGATCAGTTTTATCTCAATAAATTGATTCTTCAGCTTTTTTTTATTAATTCGTGTGATGTGGGTGTCGTTGGCTAGGGCCAACATTTATTGTCCATCCCTAATTGCTCTTGAGAAGGTGTTGGTGAGCTGCCGCCTTGAACTGCTGCCGTCCATGTGGTATAGGTACATTCACGTGCAATTAGGGAGGGAATTCCAGGATTTTTACCCAGTGACAGTGAAGAAACGGCGATATATTTCCAAATCAGGAAGGTGTTGCAGGTAAGCTTCCAGGTGGTGGTGTTTCCACGCATCTGCTGTCCTTGTCCTTCTAGATGGTAGCAGTTGTGGGTTTGGAAGGAGCTGCTGAAGGAGCCTTGGTGAGTTCCTGAGTTGCATCTTGTAGACGGTACACACAACTGCCACTGTGGTTGAGAAAGTGAATGTTTGTGCTAGTCAAGTGGGCTGCTTTGCCCTGGATGGTGTCGAGCTTCTTGAGCGTTGATGGAGCTGCACTCATCCAGGTAAGTGGAGAGTATTCCATCACACTCATGACTTGTACCTTGTAGATACTGGACAGGCTTTGGGAGTCGGGAGGTAAGTTACTCGCCACAGGATTCCTAGCCACTGATTTGCTCTTGTAGCCACAGTATTTATATGGCCAGTCCAGTTCAGTTTTTGGTCAATGGTAATCTCCCCCACAATGTTGATAGTCGGGGGGGCGATTCAGTGATGGTAATGCCTTGTGTGTCAAGGGATGATGGTTGGATTCTCTCTTGTTGGAGATGGTAATTGCCTGGCACTTGTGTGGCACGAATGTTACATGCCACTTGTCAGCCCAAGCCTGGATATTGTCCAGGTCTTGCTGCATTTGGACATAGACTGCTTCAGTATCTGAGGATTCATGAATGGTACTGAACATTGTGCAATCATCAGCGAATGTCCCCACTTCTGACCTTTTGATGGAAGGAAGGTCATTGATGAAGTAGCTGAAGATGGTTGGGCCTAGGAATTCAGTAAGTGTTGGGCTACTTTGAATGCAACTTTTGTAGATGGACCAAAAATAGTTACTTAAAATGTATTTATAGAAAGAGAAAACTTGTATTCATTTAACACCTTTTGCATCCTTGGGCACCCTCAAATGCTTTACAAGTACTTGATTATTGTTTTTAAAGAGGTACATGTAACAGCAATATCCCATAAACAGCGATGAGACTGTTTCGGTTGAGAGAACACTGTTGATCAAGACACTGGGAAATGCTTCCTCTTATGGAAAGCTCCCCTTGTTGTTTAAAGGATGCCATTGGACCTTTGACATCCACCTGAACAGATAGAAAACACTGCCTCATCTGCAAAACAGCATCTGTCACAACTTAGCATTCCCTTAGTTCTTTTCTAAGATATCAACCTGCATTATGTATTCATTCCTAGAAGGTTTGGAACCTATATCCTTCTGAGTTAGATAACAGTCGTGCCACAGAGCTAATTTGACACATATAGGTACAAATGTTAGCTCCACTATAGCAGTGTGGTATTAGCTTGTTCAGTTTCCTTCAGGAATGTAGATACAGTGTCACCTCTAAATGATGAATGTGAGCTCATACAAAGATTATATGTCTCAATTTATTTCTGTGTGCAGATATGAAGTGACAGCTTCTTCTTAAAAAAAAAAATAGCCCTTTACACCTCTAGCAGACTTCCAGGTGTTAATCCATGAAGCAAGAAATTGAACTTCAGTAATCCATAATCTGTCTGTTGGCCTCTCTTTTTCACCCAAGTTCCTTGTTAAGAAAAGCCTGGAAAAAGAGAAGAGCAATGCATAAAGAGCGTGCCATGGATTTGGGGATGAAAAGAAAAACTGCAAATGTGGGAAATCTATGGTAAAATAAAAACAAATGCCTGATTGGTCAGTCAACAATCTACCTGGAAGAGAAATATTACAATCTGGATTTATATTGCTCAAAACATTAAACTGGAAGATGTATTTTTCCATAATTTTATCGACATTCTTATGTCAGACTGACTTAAGGAGAAATATAACTATAAATAATTGTTTAAAATTTGGCTTGAGTAAAAGTGCTATCTTGGAATTGAGAGATCAAAAACTGTTGCTCCAGAAATTCTTCATTCTGTCATTAGTTATGTAGAACGTGCAAAGGTTATAATACATGAAAATAAGAGCAATAAATAACTTATTTGTAAATAAATATTTCTGTTTCATTTTTCATCATTTCCCATCTAAGCAGGTGATCAAATGTGCTATTGCCAAACTTATGTCAGTATCGCTGTTAATTTGGCTGTCGGATTTGGATGTAGCCTGTGAAGGTTGGCCCATTTCTATCGGAAAAAAATTGCTTAGTAACTTCCTTTCCTCTTTGTAATCACATCATTTCTGCTCTGCTTCTTCATCATTGACGTAATTTGAGATTGTAAACTGACAGTATGGGTAAATGGCTTGAGAAAATTTGTATTCCATCAGTTTTTGACAGGACCTTGGACTGTCACACTGTTGTAAATAGCTTTTGGATCCACTTGAATATATTTGATACCTTACAGTGAGTTTAACATTTTAATTCACAGATGAAGGTGCCTAATTGGGAAAACCTAAAGCATGATAACTGATGTGTTTAGCAAAGAGACTTTCTGATCTTTTTGGAGAATAGGCAAATGATGCTTAATGTGCTGTGTGCTACATGTGGGATTCATGGTGCAGGTCCTGGGGCAAAAGATTCACTTGGATTACAGCTAGTATTAAACACATTATTAAACTGATTCTCATGAGAAATACAATGCTATACTATTGAATGGGTGGGGGTGGGGTGGGGGGACTCCTTTTTTGGGTTTAAGCAATAAATTGCTCTGAATTGAAATCATTTCCAGTGTCTATTGCTGCTTTGTGGTAATGCTGTCATGCATACGTACACTTATATGAATTGAGTTTTCCTTCATCCACCACTGTCATGTTGAGCATTTTGAAGAAGATTAGCAACCTATATGAAATCTATACTGTCAGCTGATTTTTTTTTTTTACCCTGATGTGATTCTGCTGAAAGCTCATGAATCCTATACGAAGACGGTGAAGTAAGGATTAGTGAGCAATGACTAGTGACAGACTGCAGTTAATAGAGAATTTTTTAAAAAAGTATTCCAGTTGCTTTTAAGTGAAGTAAATTTATGGCAGATTGAATATTGACTTGACTGCCAGTACGCTAAAGCAGTATGGATTCATAAATGTTGTGAAGATATTGCAAAAGTATTGCAAACCTGTTTCAGCTGTATCATGCGTATCCATTTGTGACAGTGTTGTCTTCAAAACCATATAGAGCGTTTTCCATCCATATTTTTGACTCCTTTGATTTTCTAACAAGTTGCATAGAAAAGAATAGGTGCCGGGTTTTCAGTTTATTGGAATGAGGAGAGTCCGGCGGTGAAGACGTGTTGGTGCTGACTTTGTACATGTTTAACAAGAAGCTTGTAGAACCACACAGCACAGAAAGAGGCCATTTAATGATTATGCCTATGCCAGCTCTTTGAAAGAGCTAACCAATTAGTCTCACTCCCCCTGCTATTTCCCGATAATCTCACCTTTTCAAGAATTTATCCAATTCCTTTTTGACCTGCTTTTCAGGCAGCATCTTCACAGTACTCAGCTTTTAGAAAACAAATTTTCCCCATTTCCTCTTTGGTTATTTTGGCAATTATCTTAAATCTGTCTCCTTTGTTCACTTACCCTCCTGCCAGGTGGCTGTTTCTCCCGCTATACTCTGTTAAAACACCATCTAATTTTGAACACCCAACAAATATCCCCTTAACCTTCTCTGCTTGAAGGAGAACCATCCATCTTCTCTGGTGTTACCTAGCATGGGCCAGAAGTCTAGTTTTTTACTGGACAGTCCAATTTCTAATTGATCTGACCACTCTCTGATACTGGATATCTTCACATCTAGTATTTTGACCCTTGATCCACTTAACTTAGCAAAGCACCGGCAGAGGCCTTGGTTGATTTAATAGCATGCTCATCTTTTGTCACAGTAGTGAATTAGAACTCAATAGTGGATGGTAAACATATACTGTAGACTTACATCCCAGTACTGTAATTATTATGTTAGATGAAACCTTAAATCAAGGCATCACCTGTTTGCTCCAGGAAATTTTTGAATCTCCCAGTGTCCTGGCCAATTATTTTCCATTGAGTCATAGAATGGTTACAGCACAGAAAGAGGTCATTTGGCTTGTCGAATCCATGCTGGCTTTCTGCAAGAATACTTCAGCTAGTTCCGCTGCCCACCCTTTCCATGTATTGCTACGCCTTTTTTTATCTTCTGGGGAAGGCGATGGTCTAGTGGTATTATCACTGGACTAGTAATTCAGAGACCCAGGGTAATGCAATGGTGACCTGGGTTCGAATCCTGCTCCGGCAGATGGTGGAATTTGAATTCATTAAAAATCTGGGATTAAAAGTCTAATGACCATGAAACCATTCTCGAACCCATCTAGTTCCCTAATATCCTTTAGGGAAGGAAACCTGTAGTCCTTACACTTGACTCCAGACCCAAAGCAATGTGGTTGACTCTTAAATGCCCTCTGAAATGGCCGAGCAAGCCACTCAGTTGTATCAAACCATTATAAAGTCACAAAAAAGGAATGAAACCGAACAGGACCATCTGTTATCGACCAAGACACCGGAAATCAGAACGGCAATCTCAGCCCTGTTGACCCTGCAAAATCCGCCTTACTAACATATAGGGGCTAGTGCCAAAATTGGCAGAGCTGTCTCAAGGACTAGTCAAGCAACAGCCTGACATAGTTATCCTCATGGAATCTTGTCTTACAGATAATGTCCCCAGGCACCACCTTCACCATATCTGGGTATGGCCTGTCCCACCCAAGAGAGGTGGCGTCAGAGTGGTATACAGTCGGGCTGGAGTTTCCCTGGGAGTCCTCAACATCGACCTTGGACCCCATAAATTCTCATGGCAACAGGTCAAACATGGGTAAGGAAACCTCCCGCTGATTACCACATCCATCAGCTGATGAATCAGTGCTCCTCCATGTTGAACACCACTTGGAGGAAGCACTGAGGGTGACAAGGGCACAGAACGTACTCTGGATGGGGGACTTCAATGTCCATCACCAAGACTGGCTCGATAGCACCACTACTGACCCGGCTGGCCGAGTCCTAAATGACGTAGCTGCTAGACTGGATCTGCGCAGGTGGTGAGGGAACCAACAAGAGGGAAAAACACACTTGACCTCATCCTCACCAACCTGCCTGCCACAGATTCATCTGTCCATGACAGTGTCAGTAGGAGCGACCACAGTATAGTCGTCGTGGAGACGAAGTCCCGTCTTCACATTGAGGATACCGTCCAGTGTGTTGTGTGGCACTGCCACCGTGATAAATGGGATAGATTTTGAACAGATCTAGCAACTCAAGACTGGACATCCATGAGGTACTGTGGGCCATCAGCAGCAGCAGAATTCTACTCGAACACAATCTGTAACCTCATAGCCCATTCTACAGTTATTATCAAGCCAGGGGATCGACCCTGGTTCAGGGAAGAGAGCAGGAGAGCATATCAGGAGCAGCAGCAGGCATACCTAAAAATGAGGTGTCAACCTGACAATGCTATAACACAGGGCTACTTGCGTGCCAAACAGCATAAGCAGCAAGAGATAGACAAAGCTAAACGATCCCACAACCAACAGCTCAGATCTAAGCTCTGCAGTGCTGCCACATCCAGCTGTGAATGGTGATGAACAATTAAACAACTCACTAGAGGAGGAGGCTCCACAAATATCATTATCTTCAATGATGGAGAAGCCCACCACATCTGTGCATAAGATCAGGCTGAAGCATTCGCCACAATCTGCAGCCAGAAGTGCTGAGTGGATGATTCATCTCGGCTTCCTCCAGAGGTCCCCAGCATCACAGATGCCAGTCTTCAGCCAACTCAATTCACTCCAGGCGATATCAAGAAGTGGCTGAAGGCACTGGATACTGCAAAGGCTATGGACCCTGACAATATTCTGGCAATAGTGCTGAAGACTTGTGCTCCAGAACTTGCCACGCCCCTAGCCAAGCTGTTCCAGTACAGCTACAACACTGGCATCGACCCGGCTATGTGGAAAATTGCCCAGGTTTGTCCTGTACACAAAGAGCAGGACAAATCCAACCCGGCCAATTACTGACCCATTAGTCTACTCTCGATCATCAGTAAATTAATGGAAAGGGTCATCAACAGTGCTATTAAGTGGCACTTGCTTAGCAATAAGCTGCTCACTGACACCCAGTTTGGGTTCCGCCAGGGCCACTCAGCTCCTGACTTCATTACAGTCTTGGTTCAAATATGGACAAAAGAGCTGAACTCCCTAGGTGAGATGAGAGTGACTGCCCTTGACATCAAGGCCACATTTGACAAGAAGCCCTTGCAAAACTGGAGTCAATGGGAATCAGGGGAGAACTCTGTGTTGGTTGGAGTCATACCTAGCACAAAGGAAGATAGTTGTGGTTGTTGGAAGTCAATCATCTCAGCTCCACGACATCAGTGCAGGAGTTCCTCAGGACAGTGTCCTCAGCCCAACCATCTTCAGTTGCTTCATCGATGACCTTTCATCACAAGGTCAGAAGTGGGAATGTTTGCTGATGATAACACAATGTTCACCATTTGTGACTCAGATACTGAAGCGGTCCATGTCCAAATGCAGCAAGACCTGGACAATATCCAGGTCAAAGTAAGTCCTGCTTAAAAGCACTGTTGATAACCTCTTCCAATATCCTTGGGCTGACAAGTGGCAAGTAACATTCCTGTCAGGCAATGACCATCTCCAACAAGAGAGAATCTAACCATTGCCCCTTGATGTGATTACCATCACTGAATCCCCCACTATAAACATCCTTGGCATTACCATTGACCAGAAACTGAACTGGACTAGCTGTCCAAATACTCTGGCTACAAGATCAGGTCAGAGGCTAGGAACTGTGTGATGAGTAAATCACCTCCTGATTACCCAAAGCCTGTCCACCATCTACAAGGCACAGGTCAGGAGTGTGATGGAAAACTCCACACTTGCCTGGATGAGTGCAGGTCCCACAACACTCAAGAAGCTTGACACCATCCAGAACAAAGCAGCCCACTTGATTGGCACCACATCCACAAATATTCACTCCCTTCACCACTGATGCACAGTAGCAGCAGTGTATACCCAAGATGCACAGCAAGAATTCAGCAAGGCTCCTTTGACAGCACCTTCCAAACCCATGACCACTACCATCTAGAAGGACAAGTTAGCAGATAGATGGGAATGCCACCACCCCCTGGAATTTCCTCTCCAATCACTCACCATCCTGACTTGGAAATATATCGCCGTTCCTTCACTGTTGGTGGGTCAAAATCCTGGAAATCCTAACAGCATTGTTGGTGTACCTACACCACATGGACTGCAGCGGTTCAAGAAGGCAGCTCACCACCATCTTCTCAGGAGCAACTAGGGATGGGCAATAAATGCTGGCCCAGCCAGTGAAGCCCACGCCCCATGAATGAATTTAAAAAAAGGTACTTATCCAATTCCCCTTTGAAAGCTACAATTGAATCTGCCTCCACCACTCTCTGAAAAAGTGCGTTCTATTTCGTAACCACTTGCTGGTTTAAATAAATGTTTTCTCTTGGCTATTTTGTTCCCTAGCCAGTCACCCCAAATCTTTGTCCCCTGGTTTTTGAGTTTTTCGTCAAAGGGAACCGTTTCTCTCACTCTCCTCTGTCTCAACCCTGTCCATCCTTCCTAATGTGCGGTACCCAGAATTGGACACAGTCCTCTAGCTGAAGTCAAACTAATGTTTCACAACTGTTTCTTCATAACTTCCTTGCTTTTATACTCTTACCTTGATTTATAAAGGCTCTATATGCCGTTTTAAGCAATTTCTCAACCTGCTCTGTCACCTTCAATGATTTGCGCACATATAATCCCAAATGTTTCTGTTCCTGCTCCTCCTTTAGAATTGTACGCTTTAGTTTAGATTGTGATTCCTTGTTCTTCTTACCAAAATATACCAATTCACGTTTCTTTGCACTAAATTTCAACTTCTAGGTATCTGCCCATTTCACCAGTTTGTCCACATCCTCTCGAATCCTACCACTATCCTACTCAGTTCGCAAGACTGTGTATTTGTGTCATCTGCAAACTTTGAAATTGCACCCTGTACATCAAACTCTAAGTCATTAATATATATAAATAAAAAAAGGCAGTGATCCTAGTATTGACCCCTGGGGAATACCACTGTATGTATGCCTTCTTCCAGTCTGAAAAAGCAACCATCAGCACTACTGTGTTTCATGTCACTACCGCAGTCCATTTTATTTCATGCCTTCAATTTTGCTGATGAGCTTATTTGTGTGACAATTAATCAAACATTTTTTGAAATCTCTATACGTTACATCAATTGCATTACCTTTTTCAACCGTCTCTGTTACCTCATCATAATCACTCAAATTAGTTAAAAGCCAATTTGCCATTAACAAATCCATACTGGCTTTCCTTAATTAATCCACTCTTGTCCAAGTGACCGTTAATTATGTTCCAAATTATTGTTTCTAAAAACCTCCCCACCACTGAGGTTAAACTGACTGACCTGTAGTTGCTAGATTTATCTTTTTTGCACCCTTTTTTTGAACAAGGGGATAACATTTGAAATTATTCAGTTTCTGGCACCATCTCTGTATAAGAAAAATTGGAGGATTATGACCATACCTCTGCAATTTCCACCTTTACTTCCCTCAGCATCCTCACGTCCATCCTATTCGACCCGTTGATTTATCAAGTTTCAGTGCAGCCAGCTTTTCTAATACCTCACCTTTATCCGATTTAAACACATCCAGTGTCTCAACTGCTTCCTCCTCTACTATGATTCAGACCACATCTTCTTCCTTGGTGAAAACAGATGCAAAGTACTCGTTTTGTCCCTGAGCCATGCTCTGTGTCTTCATGCATTGATGCCAGTTTTGACGCCTAATCGGCCCACCCCGCCTCTTACTACTCTTTTATTATTTGCATTTCCTTTTATGTTAGTTTCCAGTCTTTTCACATAATCTCTCTTTGCCCCTCTTATTTGTTTTTTCGCTTCCACTCTGAACTTTCTATAGTCCACCTGGTTCACACATGAATAACCAATGCATCTCTTTTTTGTTGATAATACATTTCATTGCTGCTTGTGTGATCTGGCTGTGAGCAAGATAGGCACTGTGCTTGATTACCTAAGTCTCCACTTGTCTATCCTTGTCTACAATCCTAGCATGTATATAGTTAGAATCTTGATTAGAAATAAAAGAAACCAAGTCTGCAGTAAGGAAAGGCCATTTGGTCTATTCCTTGTTCTCTGACCAGAGACTTTTATGATTTCGCTGTTTAATTTAACAACAACTCTTTCTATTTTCATTCCCCACTCCAAACCCAAACAAATAGAGCGCCTGTATTATTGCATGTTTTGGAGAACTTGTGTTTGAGTGAGCTGTTGGTTTAATGCAACTGGCCATTTTACCATCCCATAACTTCTACTGCTGATGTAGCTTCAGATTTTCAAGTGAAAATCCATTGTCTCTACAAATATATAAAAGAAAATCTGCCCATTACAGATTTTCACCTTCTCCTTTAACCACAAGGACAGACAGTAGTTTGTGACTTCCTGCAAGAGGTGGGATTGTTGTGGAATCATAATGAAATACTCTATCTTGTACTGTAGCTGAAAGCTTGCATAAGGGTAATGTTATTGGACTATTAATCCAGAGGCCTGGACTAATGTTTCGGTGACTTGAGTTCAAAACCCCCACGGCAGCTGGAGGAATTTAAATTCAAATAATTAAGAAATGCTGATCTCAGTAACGGTGACCATGAAACTACCAGGTTATCAAAGAATCCAGCTGGTTCACTAATGTCCTTCAGCAGATGAAACCTGCTGTCCTTATCTGCTGTGGTCTACATGCAACTCCAGATCCATAGCCATGTGGTTGACTCATAACTACCCCCTGAAATGGTGTAACAAGTTCCTCGATTAAACACTGTGGGTGTACCTACACCACACAGACTGCAGCAGATCAAGAAGCCAATTCACTACCACCTCTTTAAAGGGCACTTTGGGATGGACAATAAATGCTGGCCTTGCCAGTGATGTTCCCATTCCCAACAATGAATACAAAAAAAAGCCAGATTACCTCTGAGTTTACCTATGATTAGCAATGATGTTGAGGTTAGAACCTAGTGTCTCTTGGATGAAGTGCCAAGAAACACTATAAGTAGGTTTCCCTACTTGTGACCATTGAGGAATTTGATCCATTAAGAGCTTTAACACCTGGGAAATTATAATAAAAAACAAAAACAGAATTACCTGGAAAAACTCAGCAGGTCTGGCAGCATCGGCGGAGAAGAAAAGAGTTGACGTTTCGAGTCCTCATGACCCTTCGACAGAACTTGAGTTTGAGTCCAAGAAAGAGTTGAAATATAAGCTGGTTTAAGGTGTGTGTGTGTGTGTGTGTGTGTGTGTGTGTGTGTGTGTGTGTGTGTGTGTTGGGGGGGGGGGGTGGAGAGAGAGAGAGAAGTGGAGGGGGTTGGTGTGGTTGTAGGGACAAACAAGCAGTGATAGAAGCAGATCATCAAAAGATGTCACCAACAATAGAACAAAAGAACACATAGGTGTTAAAATCGGTGATATTATCTAAACGAATGTGCAAATTAAGAATGGATGGTAGGGCACTCAAGGTATAGCTCTAGTGGGGGTGGGGAGAGCATAAAAGATTTTAAAATATTTAAAAATAATGGAAATAGGTGGGAAAAGAAAAATCTATATAATTTATTGGAAAAAAACAAAAGGAAGGGGGAAGCAGAAAGGGGATGGGGATGGGGGAGGGAGTTCAAGACCTAAAGTTGTTGAATTCAATATTCAGTCCGGAAGGCTGTAAAGTGCCTAGTCGGAAGATGGGAGGTGAAGGAACTGAGAGAATGGGATGGAGTCCTTACAGGAAGCGGGGTGTGAGGAGCTGTAGTCGAGGTAGCTGTGGGAGTCGGTGGGTTTGTAATGGATATTGGTGGACAGTCTATCACCAGAGTTTGAGACAGAGAGGTCAAGGAAGGGAAGGGAAGTGTCAGAGATGGACCACGTGAAAATGATGGAGGGGTGGAGATTGGAAGCAAAATTAATAAATTTTTCCAAGTCCCGACGAGAGCCTTCCAGACTGAATATTGAATTCAACAACTTTAGGTCTTGAGCTCCCTCCCCCATCCCCACCCCCTTTCTGCTTCCCCCTTCCTTTTGTTTTTTTCCAATAAATGATATAGATTTTTCTTTTCCCACCTATTTCCATTATTTTTAAATATTTTAAAATCTTTTATGCTCTCCCCACCCCCACTAGAGCTATACCTTGAGCGCCCTACCATCCATTCTTAATTAGCACATTCGTTTAGATAATATCACCGACTTTAACACCTATGTGTTCTTTTGTTCTATTGTTGGTGACATCTTTTGATGATCTGCTTCTATCACTGCTTGTTTGTCCCTACAACCACACCAATCCCCTCCACTTCTCTCTCTGTCTCTCTCTCCGCCGCCAACCCCCCCCCCCCCCCCCCCCCGCCACCCCGCCGCCCCACACACCTTAAACCAGCTTATATTTCAACTCTTTCTTGGACTCAAACTCAAGTTCTGTCGAAGGGTCATGAGGACTCGAAACGTCAACTCTTTTCTTCTCCGCCGATGCTGCCAGACCTGCTGAGTTTTTCCAGGTAATTCTGTTTTTGTTTTGGATTTCCAGCATCCGCAGATTTTTTGTTTTTATCTCTGGGAAATTATAATGTTTTGTTCTGAAGTTGCACTTTTCCTCCATTTCAGATGGGTAACCTTCCCTATCAGTGGCTTCAGCTGAGAATTTAAAAAATAACATGCATTTTATGGACCAAATATTACTGCAGCATTTCGAAGTGGGTTTTGCACCTGGGGTTTCTTAATAGTGTATCGCTTCAGAAGTTTAGATGTAACACTTTGTGAGTTTTGACTTTGGAGAAAATAGGTAGTCTTTAAAATGTATAGCTGAAGCGTTTTGCTGGGGGCGGTTACTTATCTGAAGTGGAATTAAGTTGATGCATTTGTCTTTTACTATTATTTCTTTACTCCTCTTCTTGGCTTCCCTGGTCTTAGAATATTGCTGCCAACAGGTGTTCTACTGAGTTCTATGGCCAAGAAGTAATAAAAAATCAACATAATGCTGGCAGATTTGAATGATGGGCAGCTTGGGACTTGACCTGTGACTGTTTTGGATTATGAACTGTGAGCGCTCTTGTGTCTTAACGCTGTACCACCAAACCACAAGAAATGCTTCTCTGTGAAGGAAACAACATTAAGTAATTTTTTCACTCACTCAGTCAGTATTGTAACTTTCATCTGGTAAATCAGAACATTAGACAGCTTGACTCTCAGTGATTCATATAACGTCCTCTCTTTTGTTTTCCTTTTTCGATACCAGGATTATTGAAATGGAGAGCATTTGTTTATTGAAGTTAATTTTCACTGCATCAATTAACTGTGCCATCTACTTCATTAAAAAGAATTGTCTTTTAATTTTGGGATCAACACTTATGTTGCATCAGATTACTTCAATATATATATTTGCTCATGATCTAGGTCAAGAATGGATTGTTTCAAAATTCTCTTTGTAATATGGACAATTGATCAATAAGTTATTTGTTAATTATTTAATGGGTTAAGAAAGCCTCCACTTATCATTTTGAGTCATCAGTGTGAAATGATTTTACAGTGGTGAGAAGTTAGCAATTAAAAAATTGCAAGCAAATACACACCATGCCTCAAGACTTAATAAGACACTTTGCGCCTGTAGAAAATGGGGTAACAGTTTAGTTTTGTCATGCATTTAATGTTACCTTTCACACTAATGGATTGCTGCAGAATAATTTTACATTAGTATACAATTAAAATTCAAAATGTAAACTATCTGTCCTGTTGCAAGTATTGCTATAAAAAAAAACTAGGCCAAATATATGTGTCCAATTAGAGCAATGCTTTGGCTAGATTATGGGATTATCTGATTGAACTGAAAATGTCATTTCTACCTTAACTCTCTGTTCCCCCTCATGATCTTTGATTCTCTTCCCCCCCAACCTTGCCTACAATATGACCATGCTATCTTTATCCATGGCTTCACCAAACTATTTTCAAACACCTCTCAGTAGGAACCCAGGACCACCTGGTGACAGGGTGTGGGTTTAGTGGGAGGTAGCCTAGAGAAGATAGCCCATCCTTTCTGTTGCAGAAATTACCTGACCCAAGGATGAATGAAAAAAAGGTGAACATAACATTAAAAATTGGCAATGTAGGACTGGCCTGAGCACCCGACGTGACAAAATGTTCAGATTGTTAACTAAAACTTACGGGTCTGGTGAACATTGTTTCGCTGCAGCACTTGTGCTTCTTCAACCAAGATGGATTTGGGTACAAAAACATGTAAATGAAAGAGCTCACTTCAATGGTATTAAAACACACACAGAACTTGTTTGTTATCTTTGGTCTTTATTTTAGCGATTTTGCAGGACCACATCCAAACCATAGTATTGAGGTGGATTGGAACATAAACTTTGTATGTTTGAAATTATACAATTATTTTTAACTTCACGTTTGTAAATGCTTTGCCTGAGAAATTCCTGATATGTAGCTTTGCCTGCCAGATTATTCCAAAAGTTTAATAGAAAAATTGGATGACTTACATCTATGTAGCACTTTTCTTGACCTCAGGATGTATCAGAGCACTTTATAGCAAATTATGTACTTTTGAAGCGTAGTCATTCTTGTAATGTAGGAAACATAATTAGTCAATTTATGTTTCCACAAGTAGCAATGTAGTAATGACCAGATAACTTGTTCTAATGTTATTGGTTGACGGATGAATATTGACCAGGACAGTAGAGAACTCCCCTGCTCCTCTTCGAAATAGTGCCACGTCCATCTGAGAGGACAGATGCCTGTTAAAATTTCGCTCAGAGCATCTCTGACAGTGTGGCACAAGCTCTGTGGCCTAGATTACACACTCAAGTATCTGGTGTGGGACTTGAACAGAAAACCTTCTGACTCAGGTCAGAGTTCTACCACTAATACCTGTTTTGATTTTTGAGCTGTTTTGTCCTTCAACTATGACAAACTGGAGTTTTTAACTTAAATTTAAACAGTAAAACAAGTGCTGTGGTGATATATATGTCAAAAGTTTGGAGTGTGTACTGGAAAATTTGAAACAAATATATTGAGCTATTTTCCTAAATCTTTACTGTCGAATCATGCATAACCTCTGCTATAAATGTTTGCAGCTGTTTGTGTTTTCTATGTGATTTTTATGGTCAGTAAGGGAATGTTTAAGGCTGGGAAACCAAGCACTTATAATTCTGGGCAACAAGACTGCCCCAGCTCAGGTCGAAGGGAAGGTAACCTGTCCTAACAGTGTATTTGCTGGTTCCCGCCTCAGGAGGAGTAGGTGTTTGACATTGTTCCATTTCCTACATCAGCCATTCTGTCACCTCTCTGAGTCAGATTTTGTTTGATTCCAATTACAGCTAAATTATGGGCAGAATTTGTGCTTTGGGCTAATGTTCATTATAATATAGATTAAGTGTGTACACACTCATTACAAATTGGCTGTTACCAGAACACTTCTCATGAAAGAAGCATTATTTAATTGAAAGTGAGAAACTTTCACCATTGTGTAATCACTGTTGGACCCTGGATAAATGTTGCAATCAGTTTGAACACAGCAAGGGCTCACAAACAGCAGATAAGTTTGGCTAAAAGCAAAATACTGCGGATGCTGGAAATCTAGATCAAAAACAAAAATACCTGGAAAAACTCGGCAGGTCTGACAGCGTCTGCGGAGAGGGATACAGTTGACGTTTCGAGTCCGTATGACCCTTCATCAGAACAAAGACATAGAGAAATGAGATGAAATATAAGCTGGTAGAAGGGGGTGGGACAGGAGAGCTCGATAGGGGTCAAATGATAGGTGGAGGCCACGAAGAGACTGCCAAAGATATCATGGACAAAAGGACAAAGGGGTGTTGACGGTGGTGATATTATCTACAGGATGTGCTAATGGGGACATTAAGGGTAGAAAGCAGGACGAGCAAGTGACAGATGGCCCTAATGGGAGTGGGGGGAAGGGATCAAAATGGGCTAAAAGGTGGAGATGAAACAAGAGATCAAAATAAATTTAAAAATAGGAGGGAAAAGAAAAATATATTTGTAAAAAAATTATAAATTATTGGAAAAGGGAGGATCGGAAAGGAGGTGGGGATGGAGGAGAGAGTTTATGATCTGAAATTGTTGAACTAATATTAAGTCTGGAAGGCTGTAAAGTGCCTACTCGTAAGATGAGGTGCTGTTCCTCCAGTTTGTGTTGAGCTTCACTGGACATTGCAGCAGGCCAAGGATGGACATGTGGGCAAGAGGGCAGGGTGGAGTGTTGAAATGGCAAGCAACAGGGAGGTCTGGGTCATGCTTGCGGAAAGACCAGTTCAGGAAAAACTCAGGACACAGGGAGGACTTCTTGCTCCTCTTTGAATGCCATTAATCTTTTACATTCACCTTACCAAGCAGATGGAGTCTTCATTTAATATCTGCATTGAAAGATGACACCCCCAACAATGCAACATTCCTCCAACACTGCACAGAATTGTCAGCATACATTATCTGCTCATGTTTTAGAATAGGAAAAAGATCTGTGACTTTTGAGTAGTCAAGAGCCCTATTAACTGGGCCAAGCTGGCACCAGCTGAAGATGTGGAATAAAACTAAGATTGGGACATTTTTGGACTTTTGTGTAAAGGAGGAAAGTTGGGGGGGGGTGGTGTCTCATCAATCAGTGCCCTGTGTGCATCAGTGGCCCCTTCCATGTCACCCCTCGCTTTGTCCCTCCCTGCCTGCCCTCCAAAATCCAGCGTTCCACCCCCTCTTCCAAACACCACCCCCCCACCCCCCACCAGCAGTTCCTAGGCTCCCTGATCCCTTCCCACCCTAAATGCCAGGGACCTGCCTGTCTCCGACTGCCATTATCTTCTTTCTAGGGCTTCCTTCCATTTCCCAGCAGTGCACCCACTACTGAGTTCTAGCGCTGCTGAACTGCTAAAGCTGCCAACACATCAGAAGGATTTTTCTTGTCGGCTTCGGGACCCTGCCATCATAATCAAAGGGAGTCAGAAGCTTTCACTGTGTTGGAAACAGTAAGTTTCCCCCAGTTAGCCAACCAGTAGCCAGAGATCGGACTCGCTGTTCAATTAAGGACAGCGGTGGGCTCTCGAATCTGGAGGTCCTCCAGTACCCCAAGCTGGAAGTGGCTTCTCTCCAACTTTTTTAACTTTCTGAAAAAATGGACTAGGTAGTGTGTCCACCTTTTTGGAGGGGAATGCCCTGGGACATATGAGTAGCTATATACAGTAAAATAATAAAGTCCCTTACCTGTAGAAAGGGATTGTGATGTTATGCAAACTGTATGCTAAGGCCACGCAGTTATTTCAAATTTTGGAATGGACTGGTTTAATGTTCCATTATTTGAATATTGCTGGGAAAAAAGGGAGAAGCTTTCCATCTTGAACTCAACAGGACAAACGCAAGAATGGCAAATTTCAAAGGGCGAAACAATTTATACTGCATGAGAAACAGCTGCTGATTGGTTAGCAAGCCAGCTTTGGTTCAAGGATTGCCATGGAGAATACACCAGGGAATTATTGACCCCACACATTTGTTTAATTCAAAAAAGGAACAATGTTTGGACATAAAAACAAAAAAACTGCGGATGCTGAAAATCCAAAACAAAAACAAAAACAGAATTACCTGGAAAAACTCAGGTCTGGCAGCATCGGCGGAGAAGAAAAGAGTTGACGTTTCGAGTCCTCATGACCCTTCGACAGAACTTGAGTTCGAGTCCAAGAAAGAGTTGAAATATAAGCTGGTTTAAGGTGTGTGTGTGGGGAGCGGAGAGAGAGAGAGAGAGAGAGAGGGGTGGAGTGGGGGTGTGGTTGTAGGGACAAACAAGCAGTGATAGAAGCAGATCATCAAAAGATGTCAACAACAATAGAACAAAAGAACACATAGGTGTTAAAGTTGGTGATATTATCTAAACGAATGTGCTAATTAAGAATGGATGGCAGGGCACTCAAGGTATAGCTCTAGTGGGGGTGGGGAGAGCATAAAAGATTTAAAAAAAAAAATTTTTAAAAATAATGGAAATAGGTGGGAAAAGGAAAATCTATATAATTTATTGGAAAAAAAAAAAGGAAGGGGGAACCAGAAATGGGGTGGGGATGGGGGAGGGAGCTCACGACCTAAAGTTGTTGAATTCAATATTCAGTCCGGAAGGCTGTAAAGTGCCTAGTCGGAAGATGAGGTGTTGTTCCTCCAGTTTGCGTTGGGCTTCACTGGAACAATGCAGCAAGCCAAGGACAGACATGTGGGCAAGCGACAGGGAGGTTTGGGTCATTCTTGCGGACAGACCGCAGGTGTTCTGCAAAGCGGTCGCCCAGTTTACGTTTGGTCTCTCCAATGTAGAGGAGACCACATTGGGAGCAACGAATGCAGTAGACTAAGTTGGGGGAAATGCAAGTGAAATGCTGCTTCACTTGAAAGGAGTGTTTGGGTCCTTGGACGGTGAGGAGAGAGGAAGTGAAGGGGCAGGTGTTGCATCTTTTGCGTGGGCATGGAGTGGTGCCATGGGGGGGGGGGGCGTTGAGGAGTAGGGGATGATGGAGGAGTGGACCAGGGTGTCCCGGAGGGAGCGATCCCTACGGAATGCCGATAGCGGGGGTGAAGGGAAGATGTGTTTGGTGGTGGCATCATGCTGGAGTTGGCGGAAATGGCGGAGGATGATGCTTTGAATGCGGAGGCTGGTGGGGTGATAAGTGAGGACAAGGGGGACCCTATCATGTTTCTGGGAGGGAGGAGAAGGCGTGAGGGCGGATGCGCGGGAGATGGGCCGGACACGGTTGAGGGCCCTGTCAACCAGCGTGCGTGGAAAACCTCGGTTAAGGAAGAAGGAGGACATGTTAGAGGAACTGTTTTTGAAGGTAGCATCATCGGAACAGATGCGACGGAGGCGAAGGAACTGAGAGAATGGGATGGAGTCCGTACAGGAAGCGGGGTGTGAGGAGCTGTAGTCGAGATAGCTGTGGGAGTCGGTGGGTTTGTAATGGATATTGGTGGACAGTCTATCACCAGAGATTGAGACAGAGAGGTCAAGGAAGGGAAGGGAAGTGTCAGAGATGGACCACATGAAAATGATGGAGGGGTGGAGATCAGAAGCAAAATTAATAAATTTTTCCAAGTCCCGACGAGAGTTTGAAGCGGCACCGAAGTAACCATCGATGTACCGGAGAAAGAGTTGTGGAAGGGGGCCGGAGTAGGACTGGAACAAGGAATGTTCCACATACCCCATAAAGAGACAGGCATAGCTGGGGTCCATGCGGGTACCCACAGCCACACCTTTTATTTGGAGGAAGTGAGAGGAGTTGAAGGAGAAATTGTTCAGCGTGAGAACAAGTTCAGCCAGACGGAGGAGAGTAGTGGTGGATGGGGATTGTTCGGGCCTCTGTTCAAGGAAGAAGCTAAGGGCCCTCAGACCATCCTGGTGGGGGATGTAGGTGTAGAGGGATTGGACGTCCATGGTGAAGAGGAAGCGGTTGGGGCCAGGGAACTGGAAATTGTTGATGTGACGTAAGGTGTCAGAGGAATCACGGATGTAGGTGGGAAGGGATTGGACAAGGGGAGAGAGAAGGGAGTCAAGATAACGAGAAATGAGTTCTGTGGGGCAGGAGCAAGCTGAGACGATCGGTCTACCGGGGCAGTTCTGTTTGTGGATTTTGGGTAGGAGATAGAAGCGGGCCGTCCGAGGTTGGGCGACTATCAGGTTGGAAGCTGTGGGAGGGAGATCCCCAGAGGAGATGAGGTCAGTGACAGTCCTGGAAACAATGGCTTGATGTTCAGAGGTGGGGTTATGGTCCAGGGAGAGGTAGGAGGAAGTGTCTGCGAGTTGACGCTCAGCCTCCGCGAGGTAGAGGTCAGTGCGCCAGACAACAACAGCACCACCCTTGTCAGCGGGTTTGATGACAATGTCAGGGTTGGACCTGAGAGAATGGAGTGCAGTAAGTTCAGAGAGAGACAGGTTAGAATGGGTGAGAGGAGCAGAGAAATTGAGACGACTAATGTCGCGCCGACAGTTCTCAATGAAAAGATCAAGAGAAGGTAAGAATCCAGAGGGAGGGGTCCAGGTGGAGGGAGAATATTGGAGATGGGTAAAAGGATCTGTTGAACTGGGAGAGGACTCCTGCCCAAAGAAGTGAGCCCGGAGACAAAGACAGCGGAAGAAGAGTTCAGCATCATGCCGAGCCCGAAATTCATTGAGGTGAGGGCGTAAGGGTATGAAACTAAGTCCTTTGCTGAGCACTGAATGTTCAGCATCGGAGAGGGGAAGGTCAGGGGGTATAGTGAATACACGGCTGGGGTTGGGATTGGAAGATGGGGTGGGGACGGAGGGACAGGCAGGGGTGGAGGGTCCTAGATGGGTGTTGGTGTCGATGAGTTGTTGGAGCTTGCGTTCCTTAGCACTTGAGAGAAAGAGAAAAAGTTTCTTGTTGAGGCGTCGGATGAGCCGAAGGACAAAATGAAACTGGGGGCACGCGCAGCTTTGAAAAAGGGTACGGCGGTGCTGCTGGAGGGAGAGGTCGAGTGTGTTCATATGGCGGCGCATGGCACCGAGTGTGGATTTCAGAATGTGACGGGAACAGCAATCCGAGAAACGTTTTATGTCCAAGAGATACCTGTAATCCTGGGTGGGTTCGAAACATGAGGGGTGGAATTTCAGTTGAAATCCACGTGGGGTAAAATCCCTCCCAAAGCTTCCAACCTGATAGTCGCCCAACCTCGGACGGCCCGCTTCTATCTCCTACCCAAAATCCACAAACAGAACTGCCCCGGTAGACCGATCGTCTCAGCTTGCTCCTGCCCCACAGAACTCATTTCTCGTTATCTTGACTCCCTTCTCTCTCCCCTTGTCCAATCCCTTCCCACCTACATTCGTGATTCCTCTGACACCTTACGTCACATCAACAATTTCCAGTTCCCTGGCCCCAACCGCTTCCTCTTCACCATGGACGTCCAATCCCTCTACACCTACATCCCCCACCAGGATGGTCTGAGGGCCCTTAGCTTCTTCCTTGAACAGAGGCCCGAACAATCCCCATCCACCACTACTCTCCTCCGTCTGGCTGAACTTGTTCTCACGCTGAACAATTTCTCCTTCAACTCCTCTCACTTCCTCCAAATAAAAGGTGTGGCTGTGGGTACCCGCATGGGCCCCAGCTATGCCTGTCTCTTTATGGGGTATGTGGAACATTCCTTGTTCCAGTCCTACTCCGGCCCCCTTCCACAACTCTTTCTCGGGTACATCGATGGTTACTTCGGTGCCGCTTCAAACTCTCGTCGGGACTTGGAAAAATTTATTAATTTTGCTTCCGATCTCCACCCCTCCATCATTTTCATGTGGTCCATCTCTGACACTTCCCTTCCCTTCCTTGACCTCTCTGTCTCAATCTCTGGTGATAGACTGTCCACCAATATCCATTACAAACCCACCGACTCCCACAGCTATCTCGACTACAGCTCCTCACACCCCGCTTCCTGTACGGACTCCATCCCATTCTCTCAGTTCCTTCGCCTCCGTCGCATCTGTTCCGATGATGCTACCTTCAAAAACAGTTCCTCTAACATGTCCTCCTTCTTCCTTAACCGAGGTTTTCCACGCACGCTGGTTGACAGGGCCCTCAACCGTGTCCGGCCCATCTCCCGCGCATCCGCCCTCATGCCTTCTCCTCCCTCCCAGAAACATGATAGGGTCCCCCTTGTCCTCACTTATCACCCCACCAGCCTCCGCATTCAAAGCATCATCCTCCGCCATTTCCGCCAACTCCAGCATGATGCCACCACCAAACACATCTTCCCTTCACCCCCGCTATCGGCATTCCGTAGGGATCGCTCCCTCCGGGACACCCTGGTCCACTCCTCCATCATCCCCTACTCCTCAACGCCCCCCCCCCCCATGGCACCACTCCATGCCCACGCAAAAGATGCAACACCTGCCCCTTCACTTCCTCTCTCCTCACCGTCCAAGGACCCAAACACTCCTTTCAAGTGAAGCAGCATTTCACTTGCATTTCCCCCAACTTAGTCTACTGCATTCGTTGCTCCCAATGTGGTCTCCTCTACATTGGAGAGACCAAACGTAAACTGGGCGACCGCTTTGCAGAACACCTGCGGTCTGTCCGCAAGAATGACCCAAACCTCCCTGTCACTTGCCATTTTAACACTCCACCCTGCTCTCTTGCCCACATGTCTGTCCTTGGCTTGCTGCATTGTTCCAGTGAAGCCCAACGCAAACTGGAGGAACAACGCCTCATCTTCTGACTAGGCACTTTACAGCCTTCCGGACTGAATATTGAATTCAACAACTTTAGGTCGTAAGCTCCCTCCCCCATCCCCACCCCCTTTCTGTTTCCCCCTTCCTTTTTTTTTTCCAATAAATTATATAGATTTTCCTTTTCCCACCTATTTCCATTATTTTTAAAAATTTTTTTTTTAAAATCTTTTATGCTCTCCCCACCCCCACTAGAGCTATACCTTGAGTGCCCTACCATCTATTTTTAATTAGCACATTCGTTTAGATAATATCACCAACTTTAACTTTAACACCTATGTGTTCTTTTGTTCTATTGTTGTTGACATCTTTTGATGATCTGCTTCTATCACTGCTTGTTTGTCCCTACAACCACACCCCCACTCCACTTCTCTCTCTCTCTCTCTCTCTCCGCCCCCCACACACACACCTTAAACCAGCTTATATTTCAACTCTTTCTTGGACTCGAACTCAAGTTCTGTCGAAGGGTCATGAGGACTCGAAACGTCAACTCTTTTCTTCTCCGCCGATGCTGCCAGACCTGCTGAGTTTTTCCAGGTAATTCTGTTTTTGACAATGTTTGGACATGTTCTTTTTGTCTCCAGTGGTCAGGATATTAGTATCTAATATCTAACTTTAGATGTGATTCCATGATTGGACAGCACTTTGCTGAACAATCCCAAGTATGCTAAGAATTGCGCTAACAGCCAATTTTAAGATTATTGGTTGGGCTCACAATGTGGCTTGTTATCCTTGCGAGAAGCTACATATTATGCCTTTTTAAATTTAAACAAAGCATGGGGGCAATAGTTCCTTGACGCATTCTCCATGCCAGTGCCCTGACCAATCAGCACCCTTTCCTCATGCAGTGTGAATTGTTGTTCCCTTTAAAATTTGGCTTTCTTGCATCTGTTGTTATGGTTGCAAGATGAAAACCTTCAATAGCATGTCCTTTTTTTCAGCAATGCTCAAGTTCTTTCCTAGCAAGTGGTTATTCCGTTATTTATGTGCTGCAAAAGCAGGATTACTTCTACTTTTTTACTAGTGTCTCAGTTCCTGCACTTTATACAGTCTTAAATATTGTAAATTTTGCAGGAATTCACCAAGGCTCCTTAGACAGCACCATGACCACTACCACTTAGAAGGACAAGGGCAGCAGATAGGGAACGCTACCACCTGGAAATCCCCCTGCAAGTCACTCACCATCCTGACTTGGAAATATATCGCTGTTCATTCACTTACTGGGTCAAAATCCTGGAACTCCCTTCCTAACAGCACTGTGGATGTACCTACACCACATGGACTGCAGCGGTTCAAGAAGGCAGCTCACTACTACCTTCTCAAAGGCAACTAGGGATGGGCCGTAAATGGTGGCCCAGCCATCAAAGCCCAGATCCCGTTTATGAATTAAAAAAATAATTCATCAGCAATATGGTTTAAATCTATGATCTACTTAACTTTAAAAAATAAGTTGAGACTTAATTTATTAACATCGCAATCTTCCTGGTACTGGAGATGTATACGCTTACTTTAAAAAAGGAAAACTGATCAAACTTTATTCATAAAGAACAATGTAATTTGAATATATTGTTCATGTGGAGAAGCAGAAAGTAAAGTAACTAAAATTTTACATGAAACCGTCTCGAAATCCAATGTATAAGCTGCAGATTGTAGAATACCTCATCCAGTGAAGTACTAGATTCATACCCAAATGAGCATTGTCTATACAGAACAATCAGGAAAAATGTTATTAAACCTGAGCTTGGATTATCGCAAGATGCACAGCAACATTCCCCAATATGTTAACTTCACTCAGTGATGCTGACATACTGTGTGTGATATCACTGTTGCTTTCTGATCCATCTGAGTAAATTATAACATTCTGACTAGTCACCGCTAATTTTTGTGGAAATTGCTAACTGGTAAACTGCTTTTTGTTGTAGGATTAGCATCTTCTAGACGGGGAGAAGTTAACATATTGGGGAATATTGTAGTCTGTCTTGCAATAATTCAAGCTCAGGTTTAATAACATTTTTCCTGATTGTTCTGTATAGACAATGCTCATTTGGATACGAATCTACTACTTCACTTGATGCAGCTTATACATTGGATTTCTAGATGGTTTCATGTAAAATTTTAACTACTTTACTTTCTGCTTCTCCACATGAAAAATATACTCAAATATCATTGTTCTTTAGAATAAAGTTGTTACTTATCTTTTAGATTGAAATAGGCAAATATTCAGCCAACCACTCATTACGTCAGCATCACAGAGTGAAGCAAATGCTCCAATAATTTGAACTGTATTTCTAGATTCCCCTGTTCAAATACCCTTTGAACATAAAATGAAACAAAAACAGAAGTGTGTTCCTTTTGTGCACTGACTGGAAAGTTCCACATTGCCAGACATACATGATTAATGATATCATATGAAACTGTCGAACTTAATTGCATTTGTTGTTGACGGCCCAAAGAGACCTGTAGCCTTTGGGCTGCAGTACCAGTGGGTGACCCTAGTGCTGCATTATAGATTTTCTACAGTAACATTGGTTCAGCAACTGATGGGACTTATGCCTATGAAGGGCAAATACTGTTATTGCGTAGGGGTTCTGCAAGCATGCTAAATTGAGTGCAAAGATATACTGCTTGTATTTCAAATAAATGTTTTCTATTGAATGGAATGTTAAGGTGCAGCTACAGTCGCTGTTGTGCCCTTCACACAAGGACTGAGGATTCTGCTCGAGTGGTAGTGATACTTGTGATATGCTCCAAGTCATGACCTTGAAGAGGATTGCCAAAGTGGCCGCAACTCTACTACGGATGCAATGCAATTCATTGCCCTTGCTGAGAATTTGAGTGGGCGTTTGAACAGATCTGAGAGTACTGCTCTTGAATCTGGCCATGTATCTCTGTTCAGTTACTTATTTCTGTGTGTTTCTTCGGTTGGGAATAATTGCACTTACATTTTGTTTTTTGTGCAATTGTGAAATGATTGTACGTTCCAGCAGGTCTGATGCATTGTGTATTAATTTCTTATTAAAAGAAAATGGTTGTAAATGTCATGCAGCATAAGATTTCTGCACACGTTAAAGCATTTTATTAGTGAGCTCTTTCTGTCATACGGAAGAAGGCTAATAATTTTGCCTGAAAAGTACTTTTTGTTCGTAGAGCACTTAAGAAAATTTAAATTTGTTGATAATAGACATAATTTGTATTCTGGACTTTTTACCTTAGGGTTGCATAGACGACCACCTGGGAATTCAAATGGTGTAAAGGGCGCTGCATCATGTTCTTTTGTTATTTTATGTTCTTCAACGCAAGGAACAACTAATTGCATCTAATTAGTTGTAAGAAAGCTCCAATGTAATAATATTTCACATTTTCCCACAATGTGAGTGTGGCTATTCTCAGCTATGGCAAAATGGCAGCATTTTTGCCTCTGAATCAGAAGGTTGTGTGCTCAAGTCCCACTCCAGAGACTTGAGTATATAATGTAGCCCTAGTCCAGTACTAAGAAAGCACTGCACTGTTGGAGGAGTAACTCAAAATACCATCAACCCCCTCAGCTGGATGTAAAAGATCTCATGGCACTATTTTTAAAAAGAGCAGGGGTGTTCTCCCTGGTGTCCTGGTCAATATTTATCCCATAACCAACATCATTATTACATTACTGGTGGGGGGTGGGGGGCGGTGGGGGGGGAGGTGGGGGCTTGTGTGTCACGTTTCAGTAACTACAACATTGACTACACATCAAAAATACTCCTTTGGCTTTGAAGCACTTGAAGACAACTTGTGGTGGTGAAAAGCTCCATATAAATGCAAGTCTTTTTCCTTCCTTTTCTCTTTCTCTGATTTTTCCCTCTTTTTCTTCCCTCTTTAGAAGAAAGAAAGTAAAAAGATAGATGACTGTTTTGAAAGCAAAGTTCAAACAGCATGTTGGAGCTCTGCAGTATACCACGGCATGATGGCTTGAGTGTCGTAGATCATATAGAATGGTTACAGAAGGGAGGCTATTCGCCCATCATATCTATGCCAGCTCTTTGCGAGAACAATTTGCCTGCTCCCATTGCCCCACTTTTTCCCCATAGCCTTGACATTTTTTTCTCTTCAGGTAGGAATCCAATTGTCTTCTGGAAGCCTCGAATGAATCTGCCTCCACCACGCTCTCAGCAGTACATTCCAGACCCTAACCACTTGCTGTGTTGTGATGTTCTTTTCCAAGGTGGGGGGAGAGAACCTGTATTTTATGTTGGAATTTGTATCCCTTTAAGAACTAGGTTTTTCTAGGAGTTGATTTGTGATAAAACGCTTAGTTTCTAATACACAATCATGTAAGCAAGTTGCTTGGGAGATGAGCAGTGGAGTAGCAAAGGGTCGCCAAGGAAGTAAATTATAGGGGTGAGTAGATTGTGTGTATGTGGCTCTGTTTCAAGCAGATTTTCTCTTAGTTTTAGAAGAACCTCTCTGCAGAGCAAGGAACGTCTCTTTCCAGCAGATTTCATTCCAAATTCAGTGTGCTGGTTAAAAGGATTGTGTTTGGCGGGTGGGCAACTTGACCAAGCGGCCTTTGCATTTTTCCGGAAACCTCATCCAAGGATGGGATGAGGTTTCCGTTATTAAATAAAATAACAAAAATCTCTGCACGGAATTTTTATAATGTCTATGCTTGGGTGGCTGCTTGTGTTGAGTGGACATTTTTTTTTCTCCAAGGTTTAAAACTCTTTATTTGATACTTTTGAAGCCTTCAGCTGCCTGAGGCAGCTCTCTGCCTTCAGGGAGCTTTGTGTGAGCACTCCCCCGCGCCTGCGTTGACTTCAGTGCTTGCCCTCCTCCTGCAGCCAACCCAGGCAGTGCTGATCACATCAGCGCGCCCTTTTATGCTGGCTGGCCGTTAATTGGGCAGCCAGTGTGAAATCACGCTCGTGGGCAAGTGAAACTGTATTTTTGAAGTGTTTTTGGTCAATGTAAGGTTGTACCCTAATGCTTTCATTGTTCGTTCCCCGGCCACTCCTGGGCCCGCCAGTCGTGCCTGCCCGCCAAGCTAAAGGTCTTGCCCAGAGAGTTCCAAAGTTGCACAACTGAGAAAATTTCTCATCATCTGTCCTAAAAGGGCGACCCCTAATTTTTAAACTTGCATCACACTGCTGTGGGCATTTAAGCTTTTGAGGCCAAGCAATAGTCCACTGAAAGTGAGAAACCTTTGGTCCTTCATTGTATGAAATAGTCCCATATTGATAAGGTCTTTTCCCCTGTAAAAACTTAAATGACCCTACCTCTTAGTGGCATTGTCTTGCCATCTTTTTGCTGAAGTGTAAGAACAGGAGCTGGTAAACAGCTGAATTCCAAGTCAATATGATCCAGAGGCAGGAAGTAATCAACAGAAGCTTTGAAATATGTGAGGCACTGATTCCGCTGGGGACTACAATAAGAGAAGGTGAACCGCAAATTGACCAACTCTATAGCTCTGCAGGTCACCTCAAAAGCTATGGCCTGTGAGTGAGCCCATAAAACAGTAAATCTACTCACTTTTGTAGACCTAACCACTTAAAAAGAAAAGAAATTGCTTCAAAATTAAAATTTCTTCATTTATTTTATTTGAATGGTGGACATTGCTGATATCAGGGGAGCAAGTTCGGAAGACTTGAACCTGATCGTGAGAAAGAACTGAGTTAACATAGTTAAATGGGAAGCATTCTCTTACCACACATCTTCACCCTCATTGGAACATTTCTTTCCTCTTCTGAAATTGAATTGAAGCATGGTTTCACAGCTACTGGCAGCCTCTGGTGCCCCATCCACAAGACCATTCATCATTAGTAAATCTATACAGTGAGCATTCACAGATTATTTTCACATGGCAGGAAGTGGACGATTCAAGTCTGATCCTGCCCTCACTTGATCTCCAAACATAATGGGAGAGGAACCCTTGCATATTTATTTCCTTCTGAACTCGAGGGACTGAAGCTACTAGTAATGCAATCTTTCCTTGGCTCGCCCTGCCTCTTCCTCCATTGTATGTATGAAATCAGTTGTTCAAGATCAATTTCATTATGTGGCCTCCTGAATCAGTGTCACAGAATCTGGCTGAATCCTAAATCATCAAATTCATTCTCTTTACCAGGTTAATCATTTTATATACCACCAACTCCACTTTTAATTCAGGCAGTAGAAAAGGCCATCAATGCTTATCTCCATAGTGCCCCAACTCAACTATTGTGAATAAATAAAAACAAAAACAGAATTACCTGGAAAAACTCAGCAGGTCTGGCAGCATCGGTGGAGAAGAAAAGAGTTGACGTTTCGAGTCCTCATGACCCTTCGACATTTATTGTGAATAAATATTCATTTTGAATGATTTCAATCTTTTTGTCTCTACTATTTGCCATCCAGATTAGTCCAAATGCTTTCTTTTTTTAAAAAAAGAAAAGAATAGAGACCTGCATTTATTAGTGCCTTTCATGACTTCAAGGCTTCACAGTGCTTTAGAGCCAAGTAAGCACATAAGTCACTTCAGGAAGACACAGCAAACTCCCCTAGGTAATAATGAAATAATTGATCGGTAATCTCTCTTGGCAATGTTGGTTGAATGATATATATTTAACAGGGCACCGGAGCGAATTTCCCTGCTCCTCTTCAATGGGACCTTTTACACCCAATTGAGAAGGCACATCAAGCCTCAATTCCCTGTTTTATCCATATGATGGCACTTGTGACAGCACAGTACTCCATCAGTGCTACACTGGAGTGTCAGCCGAGATTTTGTATTTGAGTCTTGAGTAGGACTTGAACCCGTGATCTTGTGACATAGGCGCAAGTCCTGCCATTGCAAGTCCTGCAAGTGACACAATCGTTCTTCCGGGTAATACACTACTTCCTCCTAATGTGAAAAAGTAACTTTGAAATTATTGAATCTTCGTTACTATTCAAAGCTGCGTTATCTCACAAATAAAGAAATGGTATGTAAAAAAAAAAGACTCAGTTTTTCTACAAATATTAAGAGGGGTTACTAATGATGGATTTCCCTCTCTTTCAGAGGATAAGCTCAGTGAGTCCTGGTGTTGCTCATTAGAGTTTTCAACAGCAGTTTGCTTCCTAAAGCTGCTGCCTGACCTTCACCAGTCTGCTGCTCCATGCAGGTTTCGACTCTGCAGCTTACTGTGATGACAACCTTTCACAGTGTATTCTGGACCACAGGGGCACAAGGACATTGTTGCAGCAATGCAGTAATTTGCTCCAAGCAATGCCTCCAGGGTAATTTGCATGTTGGATAGTGAATCAGTTTTTGAGAAGTAAAAGCAAAATACTCAGGATGCTTGAAGCCTGATTCAGCCTGGCCTCCTGAGTTTTTCCAGTTTTTTCTTTTTTTATTTTGGAAAGCTAGTTGTTTATTGGAAAGCTAATGCTACTGCTTGCAGGTACCACATTTCCAAATGACCCAAGGGTTTCATTCATGTGTTGGGGATTTCAGAAACAGGTGAAACTGTATTTAAGTGTTTTTGGTCAATGTAAGGTTGTACCCTAATGCTTTCATTGTTCATTAGATCTGTGTGCATACATTCCAGCCTGTGAGGATGCTATAGGTTTACACCTGAATTATAAATTGCCATTATACTGGAATCTAGGGAAAAAAGGCAGTAAAAGTGAATTGCTCAGCACCACCTTCTCAAGGGCAATAAATGCTGGTGTTTCTGGTGATGCCAAGATCTCATGAATGAATTGAAAAAAGACAACATACGAGTTCAAATGATTGTTCTTATAGCATGCTCACTTTCTCTAAACCTCTCTTGAAAACACGTGGATGAAGTGATGAGCTTCAAGTCCAAGTATACAATTATGTCTCTTTCATATGACATAATCACGATGGATGTTTCAGCTATTCAGGTCCAGCTGTCTCCCAGGCACATTGGGAAGAGGCCTTGAAAAATACTTGGTATTAAAGCATGTTATGATTTTAAACAAATTACAACAATGGAACACTAGGCTGCTATGTTAAATAACATTTTTACTGATAACCTTTTGAGAAACTGATACTTAAAGTGAAAGGCACTTAAAGTGAAAGGAAGTGTCAAATACCCCAAATTTTCTAGCTCTATCTTTTTTCTTACCTTTAACTTGTATTGCAACTCTCTGCTGTGTGTTTTGCAATGCAAAAAGAACTTGCATTTATATAGCACTTTTAATGTGTGCCAGTATGTTCATAACTAATGAGGCACTTTTGAAGTTTATTCACTGTTGCCATGTAGGCTATTTTCACACAACAAAATCTCTCAAACACCATTGAGATAAATGATCAGATAACCTGTTTATTGTGGTGCTGATTGAGGAATTTTAGGAAAAGGCACCTGATGTTCTTAAAATAGTGCCATTGGTTCTTTCATGCCTAATTGAACTGGCAGACTTGGTTTGCTGTCTCATCTGAAAGCCAGAACGTCTGGAGCATTCATCCTTGAATCTTTGAAAAGTTCTATTTGATTCACCTGAATAGACAGACAGGGTCTTAGTTTATCCTCTCACCTGAAAAATGCATTCAGGATGCAGCACTATTACACTGAAGTTTGTATCTCTGAAATTGGTTTTGCAGTCACGCTTTACTGACTTGGGAGGTGGGAGTGGTACCACCGAGTCAAGGCTAATACATTGGAAGTTTTTCTAAAAAATGCATATTCTTTTAATAATCAAGATCAACAGAATACGTTAATGTTTCATGGCATACACAGAATTGACTGAATTATGACCATGTAATGTCACAGAAAAGAAAGAAGGAGGCATTACTGGGGAACGAGGTGGACCCAAGTGTCTGTGGGGGAATACTTCGGTGAGAATGATCATTGTATCATAAGGTTCAGATAATAATGGAGAAAAGCGAGAGACAATCTCAAGGAGACCTTCTAACTTGGAAGATGGTAATCTTCGATGGGATGAGAAGGGATCAAGCCAGGGTATAATTGAACCAAAGACTGACAGGGAAAACTGTTAAGGAACAATGAGTGATCTTAAAGGGGGAAATGCTTCAGGTACAGGCTAGGGACATTCCAACAGTAGCAAAAGGTAGGGAAACCAAAAGCAGGTCTACTTAGATGATGAGGGAGATAAAGAATATGATGAAACAAAATAAAAGGGTGTGAGATACAAGCCAGGCGAATTCTTCAAGTGAGAACCAGGTCAATTACAATAAGTTGAAAGGGGAGGTGAGGAGGAAAATAAGACCGGTAAGGAGAAAATATGAGAATACTGGCAGTCAACATATAAGGGAACCTTCTGCCTTCTAAAATCTTCTACCAGCATGAAAATAGTAAATGGATATTAAGAGGTGGAGTGGGTCCTAATAGGTATAAAGAGAGTGATGGTTAGAAATGCAGGGCAAGACTAGAATACAAAAGGAGTACTTGGAATCGGTGTTTACTAAAAAAGGAGACGCTGACAAAATATTGGTAAAAGCGGAGGTGGTGGAGGTAATGGCTGGGGTGAAAATTGATGGGAAGGATGTACGAAAAGCTAGAGTGGATAAGTTGCCTGATCTGGATGGTTTGCATCCCAGATCACTGAAGGAAGTGGGGATGAAGATGGCAGAACAGCTTAGCCTGATCTTCCAATCTTCCCTGGATATGGGCAAGATGCCAGAGGATTGGAGAATGGCAACTGTTCTGCCCTTATTCAGGAAAGGATGTAATGACATTCCTGGTAAAATAGGATGGTCAGTTTAAAGTCAGTAATGGGAAGGTTTTAGAAACAACAATCGAGGAAAAAAATCAGTAGACACTTGGAGAGGTTTGAGCTAGCATGGATATGTAAAAGACAGATGGTGCTTGACTAACCTAATTGAACTCCTTGACAAAGTAATAGAAGGCTGATGAGAGAATGCAATGGATATTGTCTGTCTGGATTTTAAAGAAGTATTTGACAAAGTACCACATAAAAGGCTGGTTGACAAAATTGTGGCTCATGCAATAAGCGGGTCACTTTTAGCTTGGATATAAATTTGATTTCAAGATAGAAAACAGCAAATTGTGGTAAATGGTTGTTTTGCAGACTGGAGGATGGTAGACAGTGGTAGTCCCCAAGGATCAGTGCTTGGACCACTGCTTTTTAAAATTTATATAAATGATTTGTTGAAATACAATGTAAAATATCAAAATTTACCAATGATAACAAACTTGGAGTAGTAGCAAACATTGAAGGTAATCCATATCGATTGCAACTGGACATAGGCTTGCAGAATAGGCAGACAAGTGGCAATTGGCATTTAATAGAGAGAAGTATGAGGTGAATGTGCTTTTGCATATGGGATCAGAAGAGGCAATATAGACTTAATAACACGGAGGGACCTGGAGTTCCACGTGCAGAGATCCTTGAAGGGAGCAGGACACGTTGAGAGAGTGGTTAGTAAAGCAAATGGAATCTTGGGCTCCATAAATAAAGTTGTTGAGGTCAGAAGTTACACAACCTTCATAAAGTTCTGGCTGGTCCAAAATCGTACCTAGTTTTGTTCACCACCCTTTAAGAAGGAAATGAGTGTCCTTGACAGGGTGCAGAGGAGATCTACCAGAATGATTCCGGGAATGGGGGATTTTAGCTGCAAGGATTGGTGGAGAGCTAGAATGGTTTTCCTTGGAACAAAGAAAGTTGAGGTGGCATTTGACAGAGGTGTAGAAGATTATGATAGGTTTAGAAGAGGTAGTCAAAGGAAAGTTGTTCCCATTAGCAGATGGTACAAGGACTAGGGGACACAGATTTAAGGTTTTGGGCAAGAGATGCAGGAAGAACTTTTTATGCATTGAGTGGTAATGAACTAGAACTTGCTGTCTATGATGGTAGTGGAAGCAGGGATGATGAATAATTTCAAAAGGAAATTGGGTGGGTACCTAAAAGGAAATAAACTTGCAGATCTATGGGGATAGAATGGGAGGAGGGACTGACTGCTCTGCAGAGTGCCGGCATAGACTTGGTAGGCCGAATGGCCTCCTGCTGTGCCTTAATGATGTCATGACAACTCACATTAATCTATATATATGTCTCTATTCTACATCTAAAATTAGATTTCATATCATTCTGATGGAATTTATTTTGGTTATGTTCCAAAATTTTAGTTGGCTACCCTCAATTTTTCTTTTGTCCTTTGTGAAGAAAGAATACAGAACTTGATGTGACATTCAAAAATGCAACAAGAGCTAGGGTTTGAAGATCCTGTTTCTCATCTCTTTTACTAATAAGCTGTATTCCTTCTGGACACTAGAAAGTAGGTGTGGGTATTGCAAGGTAGGGGGAAAATAATTAAGTGTATATTATAGACAAACACACAAAGTAACACATGATTAATATTGAATCTACTATAAAAATAAACACTTGAATGCAGCAGATGAGTACATACTTACTGAGGTCTAATAATGCTACTGGTAATATATACCCATGGGCACAATACGCTTTTTGTGATAGCATAAGAAATAGGAGCATGCGCAGGCCATTTGTTTCTCCCTTCATTAAGATCATGGTAAGCTTCTATCTAAGCTACAACCTCCACGCTGTCCTTGTTTCCCTGGATTCCCTTAGTATCCAAAAATCTATTGATCTCAATGCCTGAATGTCCACAGCTCTCTGAAGTAGAGGATTCCCTTCCCAAAAACAGTGTGTGTGTACCTACACCGCATGGACCGTGGGTCAAGAAAGCAGCCCTTCGCAAGGGCAACTAGGGATGAGCAGTAAATGCTGGCCCAGCCAGCGAAGCTCACATCCCGTGAATGAATTTTTTAAAAAAATTCCATAAGCCCACAACACTGAAGAAATTTCTCATCTCAGTCCTAAATGGCCGAACTCTTATTCTGTGACTGTGAGTAGACAGTAAACTTGACTAGTTCTAGACTCCCCAATCAGAGGAAATATCTTCCCACTGTTTACCCTACTAAGCTCCTTCAGAATTTTATATATTTTAATGAGATCACCTCTCATTCTTCCAAACACTAATATAGGCCTCAATCTCTCCTCAGGACAATTGCCTCAACCCAGTAATCAGCCCAATTGCACTCCCTCTTAGATAAGGAGACTAAACTGCACACAATACACCAGGTATGGTCCCACCAAGGCCCTATCCAATTGCAGCAAGACTTCTTTACTCATACTCCCATCCCTTTGCAATAAAAGCTAACATGCTATTTGCTGTACCTGCATGTTAACTTTGTGAATCAGAGACGGGGACATCAGATCCCTTTTGAATACCAACATTTCCCAGTTTCTCACCATATAAGAAATATTCTGCTTTTTTTGTTTCCCTGAGCAAAGTGGATAACTCCCTATTTCTCCACATTGTATTCCATCTGCCATGCACGTGCTATGAACTGACCCTTCCCTTCCTCTGAACTGTTACGGTGTAGATTTTAACAGAGATACACATCTGAAATAGATTTTGGGATGGATTATAAAATACATCTGCTTGATGCCCTTGCTATCAAGCAAGAATAGAACCCCTGTGAAAAATGCAATGTTTTCAGTTTGTAAAATTCAGCTCCTCACTAACCTTCCCCCCTCCTTTCCTCTCCTTGAGGCATTGACTCCTTGTTGGTTTATAGTCCTGTGGATGCTGCTTGCTTGCTTGCTGAGGGTTTCTCAAGGCCATCATTCGTGAGTGAGACTTAATGTTGTTATCAGTGGGCCTTTATACCACAGGGGGATCACAGCTGACTCCAGATTGGTCCTCACCTGACATTCATACTTCATGGTACTTTTTGCCAGAGTCGCAGGAGATGTTATCATGGCCAGTTTCCCCTCGCTAATCAAGGGGAACTGAAGTGAATTATCACCAGACCAAGGCCTTCACTAACAGAGCACAGAATGGATTTTAAACCTGAAATCTTCCTCTTCTGTATGGCTCAACTGGGAAAATCCACTAAACAATTGAGGAAGCCATTCCTAGGATTTTAATTTCATTTAGTTCACATTTAAAGTGTACCTTGTGGTTATTAAATCATTGGGCAGCATTTTTCAGTATTCAAAGCCTAATTTCTGTGTACTGACCTGCATTTTCAGTCATGATCTACCAAAGTATGCAATGCTAATTGTAGCATTTTTTTTTGTCATTGCGCACACACATAGAGTTGGTGTGTCTAAACCTTACTAAAGGTGAAAAAAAGTAATTTTTTGCCTTTTGTGTAATAATTAGACAGATTTTGAAGTTGCCTCATTTTGAATTCGAGCACCGCCCCCCCCCAACCAAAACAACTTCTGTGCACCAAAGCAGATACGTTTTCAAAATAAATCACAGATATAACACAGATCTGGATGTGATTGGGCCCCAAACTCTTCCTTGTTTCCCAGTTAAAAATAATTGTTAGTTATAACTAATGATGTTACTTTGTGGTGACTGAATACAATGAATTCCATTTTTATTAAAATGGATCTTATGACTATTACCAGTATTTAAAGGTTTGCATCCCAAGGTTGTGTTCACTTATAATTAGGTCCACTAGTTTATAGTCACTGAATTAATCACATTGCCTTTTTATTGCATGAGATTTTTTGGGATTTATACTAGCGCTTTGGGGATATATTCTATAATTCCATTCATTTTTCCATGACTGCTCCAAATCAGCAGCCTTGGTTATAGCTTTTAAAATGAAATAAGTAGCAGTTATCCGGTTAAATGATGCGATGTTCTCTGCAGTGAATGCACAACAAAAACAAGGTTGCAACTTTGGCCAAGGTATTTAAAAACTTCTGAGAGTTTGATTGTTTAGAGATAACATTTTAGATCTTCACTAACACCTGAAATGGTTCCAATAATACCAGATCTAACAGGCAGCCTGGAGTGACTAAAGCGATTAGTCCAGAAGTCAATCTGAAGCCATCCACGCCAGGAAAATCTAGTTATGGGTTGGGAAATGCAGCATTGTGCCTTCAGATTAGTTAATCTCTCATGAAAATGCTCCAATAAACTCATAACATGGTCTCAGCTATGGCTCAGGTGGTAACACTCTCGCTTCTGACCCACAAGGTTGCATGTTCAAATCCCATACCAGGGCTTAAGCACAAAAATAAAGGCAGACTTTCCAGTGCAGTACTGAGGGAGTGCTGCATTGCCTGGGGTGTTGGTGTTCGGATGAGACTTTAAACCAAGAACGGGTCTGCCCCCTCAAGTGCATGCATAAGAACCTATGGCACTATTTTGAAGAAGAGCATAGGCATTACCCCTGTTTTCCTGGCATATATTTATTCCTCAATCAGTATCACTAAAAAACAGATTATTTGGTCATTATCACATTGTGGGAGCTTGCTGTATGCAAATTGGTTGTGACATTTCATGCAGTGCATCATTGAATTCAAAAGCTGTGTCTTAAGATCAACCAGTTCATCACGGAACTGGAATAAATCCAAAATTCTTTTGGTCTGTGAAGTTGCATTTACCTGTTATGCTATAAAGCATTTTAACATAACTTAAATGTAGATGGAAATTAGTATTTTGTAGGACTGTAAAACCATTCTGATGAGCGAGCCAGTTCCTGAAGTTGGCTAGATGGCTAGCGTGTGGTTCAGCAACATTTCAATTTCTGTTTCGGCTGAGGCGGACTTGGTACCTGCCTTCTCAACCTGCCCTTGAGAGTAGAAGGCAATGGCGAACTACCATTGACAAAAAACTGCCAAGAAAATGGCTCAGGATGAAGCATCAATGGACAATGAGTCAAGGACAAGGAGGCAAGAGTTGGAAATAGGTGTACTGTGTAAACACAAAAGATATAATTTTCAGATGCTCAGTTGTAATGGACAGCAATAAGATAAATACACCGACAGATGACACTGATTTAGAAATTTGCAGTTAAGTTATGGTTACCTCCCAATTGGAAATCTAATTGAACAATGTGTGGCTATCCATGGAGTATGTTTTTTACTCATTCACAGGGTGCAGGTGTCATTGGCAAGGCCAGCATTCATTGTTTGTCCCTAATTATTCTTGAGAAGATGGTGGTGAGCCACCTCCTTGAATTGCTGCAGTCCATCTTCATGGTTTTGATACAGCTAAGTGGCCACTTAGGTTTCCTCCCCCAAGGGACTTAAGTGAGGCAGCTATTCTTTTTCCAACAATCTTGAAGTTTCGAGATCACCGTTACTGTTACTGGCACATTTATGTTATTCCACATTTATTTAATTATCTGAAATTCCCTAACTGCTGTGGTGGGATTTGAACCGAGATCTCCAGATTATTAGACCAGCCCTCTTGATCACTAGTCCACTAGCATAATCCTGGTAGCATATGCTATTAGGTTTTCAACATAAAAAAAATTGTTTTCACTATCACTATTTCATTGTGTGATGTAATTCCCATGGAAATGTTCATTTTTCACTGGTATATCCCAAATAGTGTTAGTATCAATTTTTGAGAATTATTGAAAACCTCAAAGTGACGGTTCATGAATAAAACTTGTCTATAAAAGTCCCAAAGTAAATGTTAGAGGAGTACCTTTGGGAAATATCTTGTTAAGAATTCTGAAGATACATTAATTAAACCATTTGTTAGAAGTTTTTTTCAGCTAATCTTGAGACTTTATTAATTAATCACAGTGAAAGTAACAAAGAAATGATGGCTTTTGAATATTTATTATGACTGTTTGTTGAAATTTAGATGTATTTTTAAAGTAGAAAAAAGTTAGCATTATTAATATTGGATTATCTCCTCATTCAGAAAACTCTAATTACTGTAGGTCATGTTGGCTTCAGATACATTTGGCTAATGAATGGCATATACAGTTATTTCCAATCAGAAATTCTCTTGCAGTACTTAGTGATTTATATGTGTAATGTACCAAGGCTAATGATAAATTTGCCATTCTAGCTTAATTATAATCCATATTAGTCACGCAGTATTAGCTTTGATTTGAAGTTTTCAATTAATGTAATATCAAGGTAGTTCCTTTTCAAAAAAAAAAATCCAGTTCCGTAAGCTGCCCACCCCCTTTTCCTGCCCCTTCCTTCCCCGGCTCGTTCTCTCCCTCCATGGGCACAATAAAGTGTGCAGGAGGGCATGCCAGGAACAGCACCAGGCATACCTAAAAATGAGGTGTCAACCTGGTGAAACTATAACACAGGACTATTTGCAAGGCAAAGAGTGAAAGCAGCATGCAATAAATAGAGCTAAATGATCCCACAGGCAACAGATCAGATCTAAGCTCTGCAGTCCTGCCACACCCAGCCATGAATGAAACAACTAGTGGGAGGAGGAGGCTCCATGAGTATCTTCATCCTCAATGATGGGGGAATCCAGCACATTAGTGCAAAAGACAATGTTGAAACATTTGCAACCATCTTCAGCCAGAAGTGCTGAGTGGATGATCCATCTCAGCATCCCCCTGAAGTCCCCAGCATCACAGATGTCATTCTTCAGTCAATTTAATTCATTCTGTGTGATATCAAGAAATGGCTAAAGGCACTGGAGACTGCAAAGGCTATGGGCCCTGATGACATTCTGGTGATAGTACTGAACACTTGGGCTCCAGAACTAGCTGTGCCCCCAGCCAAACTGTTCCAGTACAGCTACAGCATTGGCATCTACCTGGCTGTGTGGAAAATTGCCCAGCTATGTCCAGTACACGAAAAGCAGGACAAATCCAACCTGGCCAATTACTGCTCCATCGGTCTACTCTCAATTGTCAGTAAAATGATGGTGGCGTCAACAGTGCTGTCAAATGGCACTAACTCAGCAATAACCTGCTCACTGCTGTTCAGTTTAGGTTCTGCCAGGACCACTCGGCTCCTGACCTCATTACAGTCCTGGTCCAAACATAGACAAAATAGCTGAACTCCCAAGGTGAGGTGAGAGTGACTGCCTTTGACATCAAGACAGCATTTGACTGACTGTTGCATTAAGGAGTCCTAGCAAAACTGGTGTCAATGGGAATCAGGGGAAAAACTCTTCACTGGTTGGACTCATACTTAAC
The DNA here is from genome assembly GCF_017639515.1 of Carcharodon carcharias. NCBI lineage: Eukaryota > Metazoa > Chordata > Chondrichthyes > Lamniformes > Lamnidae > Carcharodon > Carcharodon carcharias. Next base: position 38,154,590 of record NC_054469.1, on the reverse strand, counting down.
ACAAAATTAGATGGTTATGGTTGTTGGAGGTCAATCACCTCCCGGGACATCACTGCAGGAGTTCTTCAGGATAGTGCCCTAAACCTAACCTTCTTCAGCTGCTTCATCAATGACATCCCTTCCATCATACGGTCAGAAGTGGGGATGTTCGCTGATAATCGCACAAAGCTCAGCACCGTTTGCGACTCCTCAGATACTGAAGCAGCCCATGTCCAAGTGTAGCAAGACCTGGACAATAATCAGGCTGTGGCTGATATGTGGCAAGTTACATTCATGTCATGCAAGTGCCAGGCAATGACCTTGACACTCAATGGAATTATCATCACTGAATCCTCCAAAAAAAAATCATTGACCAGAAACTGAAGTGGACCAGCCATATAAATACTGTAGCTACAAGGGCAGCTCAGAGCTTGGGAATTTTGTGGAGAATAACTCAACCCCTGACTCCCCAGAGCCTGTTCAACATCTACATGATACAAGATAAGAATGTGATGGAATACTCTCCACTTGCCTGGATGAGTGCAGCTCCAACAACACTTGAAAAGCTCGACACCATCCGGGATAAAGCAGCCCATTGATTGGCACCCCATCCACCACCTTCATCATTCACTCCCTCCACCACTGAAGCATAATTGCGCCAATGTGTACCATCTACAAGATGCACTGCAGGAACTCACCTAGGCTCCTTTGACAGCACCTTCCAAAACCCTGATCTCTACCACCAAGAAGGACAAGGGCAGCTGATGTATTGAAGGGCCAACACCTACGTGTTCTCCTCCAGGCCATACACCGCCTTGACTTGCAACTATATTGCGATTCCTTCATTGCTGTGTCAAAATCTTGGAATTCCCACCCTAACAGTAATGTGTGTACCTAGCCCACATGGACTCCAGTGAATCAAGAAGGTGGCTCACCACCATTTTCATAAGGACAATTAAGGCTGGTTAAAATGCTGGCCTTGCCATTGAAACCCACATCCCATGAAAGACTAAAAATAAGGATCTCTTTGTCCTCTCCCTCCAACTGCCATCCTCTCTCTCTCTCTTCTCCTATCTTTCTCCCTCTTTCTCTAACACCTTGCCCCCTCTTCCTCTTGACTCTCTTTTGCCCCACTCCTCTCCTTGCCCCATCCCCATTTTCCACTCCAACTTCCCATTCTTACTCCCCTTTCCTCAAAGCCAGAGAAAAAATACAGGGTAAATAATAGAAAATGTGCTCTGGAAAATGTCTCCCAGACGCCCTTTGGTGATTGAAAGCAGTACATCAGATCTCCTGGCCCAAACCTATAAAGACACTTTTATTCTATCCCTGTCAAGAATTCGTTCTGCTCCCTCTTAAAGGCGTATAGAGAGTTTCACTAGCTGACAATATATTCCAGATGTTCAGAGCTGTCTGGGAAAAGAACAACTGCTTAACATCCAGTCTATTCCTGGTCTAACATGGTAAAAACGTGTCCCCTGGTCCTCCCCATTCTGTTAAACTGAAATAAGTAAGAAAGAAAATAAAGATTTGCATTCAAGTAATTTCTTTCAGAACCTCATGGTGTACTAAAGCACTTTACAGCCAATTAAGTACATATGGACATATGAATTAGGAGCAGGAGTAGGCCCCTTGAGCCTGCTCCGCCATTCAATAAAATCATGGCTGATCTGACTGTAACCTCATCTCCACATTCCCATCTATCCCTGATAACTTTTTATCCCTTGCTTATCAAGAACCTATCTAGATCTGCCTTAAAAATATTCAAAGACTCTGCTGCCTTTTGAGGAGGAGAGTTTAAAAGACTCACTACCCTTAGAGAAAAAAATTTCTCCCCATCCCTGTCTTAAATGTGTATCTCCTTATTTTTAAACGGTGACCCCTAGTTCTAGATTTTCCCACAAGCGGAAACATCCTCCTCACATTACCCTGTTAAGACCCCTCAGGATCTTATATGTTTCAATTTGTCTCTTATTCTTCTAAACTCCAGCAAATCCAAGCCTAGTCTGTCTAACCTTTCCTCATAAGGCAACCCACCTATACCAGTCTAGTAAACCTTCTCTGAATTGCTTCTAATGCACTTATATCTTCCCATAAGTAAGGAGACCAATACTGTACATAGTACTCAAGATGTGCTCTCACCAATGCCATGTATAACTGAAGCATAACCTACTTTTGTATTCAATTCCCCTCACAATAAACAGTCTATTAGCTTTCCATATTACTTGCTGTACCTGCATACTAGCCTTTTGTGATTCATGCGCTAGGTCATTCAGATCCTTCTGCATCTCAGAGCTCTGTAATCTCTCACAATTTAGATAATAGGTTTCTTTATTATTCTTCCTGCCAAACTGGACAATTTCACATTTTCCCACATTATACTCCATTTGCCAGATCTTTGCCCACTCACTTAACCTATTCATAACCCTTTGTAGCCTCCATATTTCCTCTTCACAATTTACTTTCCTGCCTCTTTGTGTCATCAGCAAATTCAACAACCATACCTTTGGTCCCTTCATCCAAATTTGAGGCCCTCGCACTGGTCCCTGTGGCAGATCACTTGTTACGTCTTGCCAACCAGAAAATGACCCATTTATGCCTACTCTCTATTTCTTGTTAGCTAGCCATTCTTCTATCTATGTCAATATGTTACCCCCTACACTATGAGCTTTTCTTTTCTGCAATAATCTTTAAAGTGGTACCTTATGAAAAACCTTATGGAAATCGAAATACAGTAGATCCACTAGTTCCCCTTTATCCACAGTACATGTTACTTCTTCAAAGTTTGCCAATAAATTGATTACACATGATTTCCCTCTCACAAAACCATGTTGACTCTGCTTGATAACCTTCAATTTATTTAAGTGCCTTGCTATAACATCTTTAATAGTAGCTTCTAATTTTTCCCAATGACATTAAGCCTGTAATTTCCTGCTTTCTGTCCCACAGTCTTGAATAAAGAAGCTACGTTCGTGATCCCCTTAGCTGCCTCACTCATAGTCACACACTCTTGCCCTTACCACTGACCAAATTAGAAGACCGTATCCTAAGGGGTTTGACCACCTCCTTGTATATCCTCCTGCCCAGTACATCCAGTACATTGACTCTGAGCCAAAACTCCTCGAGCTGCAAGCACTTACTGCAGATGTGTCTGCCCTGGATCACAGTGGCATCTCGAGGCTCCCACATGCTGCAGCCGTGACACATCACCTGTCCTGCCATCCTTAATGTGCTTTAATTAGCTACTTACTTATTCAGTTAACTATTTTCCCTTTTTATATGTCTTTATTAACCTTACCACCAGTTTGTATACTATTTTCATCTTAGGAATAGAAGGCATTATATAACCACTCATACTCATCAAACAGCTAGCTTCTTCCCCTGTAGTAGAGCAGGAACCAATTCCTACAGAGTGTAATAATTAGAAATAGCAAAGGAGCACCTCCTTCCCTTTGCCACCTAACTCCGTCACTTACCCAACTCCCAGCACTCTTGTTCAAAGTTGGACTCCAGTGTATAGTGGGGAATGTGGCAGTCAATTTGCAGACAGAAAGGTCCCACGAGCAGCAAGATGATGACGACCAGATATTCTATTCTAATCCTGTGGATTGAGAGATAAATACTGGCTAGGACACTGGAGAGCTTCCCAGCTCCTCTTCTGCTAGTGCTGTAAGATATTTTATATGCAGCTAAGAGGGCTGACAGGACCTCAGCTTATTATTATATCTGAAAGGCGGCACTCTGATGATCCAAAAACAGGTATGCTATCTGGCCCTTTTGATTATTTTTATAGACTTCCATCAGGTTACTAAGTCTATGCTGGTCTAAAGTAAACGGAGCAAGGTCCTTGAGCCTTTGAGTAGCTGAGATTTATTAAGCAAATAATCATTCTTGTAGCTCTTATCTGGACCTTTCCAAACACCACAGTATCACTCTGCACCTGGTGGGCCAAAACTGGAATGAAGTGAACTCAATCTCAACTGTTCTCAGTTTTGATGGATAGGATGAACCATGCTCTTTAAGAACGATGGAGCTGGTCAGACTGGCGCTTTGCGGTGTCTGTGCAAAACATCTAGAAGTCAGTTTATTTTATCAGTTTATATTAAGCACAAAATTTTATGAAGATTTGCTGCCTTTAATTGCTCTTGAGAAACACCTAAGATGTTAAGTGTTTGATAGCTAAAATGTAATAAGTTGGAAACTTGAAATCGATCACTTGGTTTGCCATGGAAGTGTGGTAGAGGCAGGATCATTCGAGGCTTTCAAGAGGGTATTGGATGTTTCTATTCAAATAATCAATGTGCAAGGGTATGGGGAAAAAGCATGAGAATGGCAGTAAGTCATGATGCTCATTTGGAGAGCCGGTGCATCATGATGGGCCAAATGGCTGCCTCCTGCGCTGTAACAATTCTTTGATTCTGTGATATTGCAAGATCAGTTTATTTTAATCCAGTTTATTTTTTTTCAAGAAGGTTCTTTTCCCTCTGGGTGTTTCATTTCAACTCTTGTATTAAAAATATGTTTTGCTGCCCAATATAAATTGAAAACTTGAATATCAACTTGAAAGCTTCAGTAGCTGTTTTGACATTTCTCTATTATTTATGAATTATACTATTTGCTTCATTTCCTCACTTTGTTGTGTTATTCAAATGCATAATGAGCAAATTATGGAAAATAACATTTAAAAAGTGGAAATGTCTTGATACGAAAAGTTAAGTTTATTTCCCTGCAAAAACTTAAAAACGCCATTCTAATGCTGACAGCATTTGTTTTCTGATTATTAACTTTTTTGTTGCTATGGTTTGAAACAAATCGAGTTTTCCATCCTTTGGCATCTGTTTTTTTGCATTCTTTTGTTTGTTGTGTCAGGCTGTTAAATGCTGTGACTGAGATACCTTCATAATGCATGAGGATCCCTCTCTACTGTTCCTTTTTAATTGGAACAGGCCAAACAGAAAACATTGCCATTGAGAAGTTCCCCTCCAAGCCACTCACCAACCTATCTTGGAAATATACTGCCATTCCTTCACTGTTGCTGGATCAAAATCCTGGAACTACCTTCCTAACAGCACTGTGGGTGTACCTATGCCACATGGACTGCAGCAGTTCAAGAAGGCAGCTCACCACCACCTTCTCAAGGGCAACTAGGGATGGTAATAAACGCTGGCCCAGCCAGTGAAGCCCGCATCCCATGAATGAATAAAAAAAAGAAAATGTGCTGCATTGAAGATTAAAAATTGAAGATCAGGGGAGTTCTCCCTGATGTCATGCCAAATATTTATCCCTCAATTAACATCACTAAGAGAACGGTTTATATGGTCATTATCGCATTGCTTTAGTGCAGGGTGTCAAAATAATTCTATTTTCAAGGGCTATTTTTTGATTTTTCGGGAGCTGCTTTTTGGTTTTCAGGGGTTCTTTTTCATTCTCTCTAACTCTTTTATTCGGTGATGTAGTCACATCATAAGATTACCTTCTGCATTTGAGTTGATTTCCTTTAAGATTTTCTTCAAGTCGCTAAGGCTGCACAAATATGAAAGACTGTGTGTATCTATTATATTAAACCTTTAATCTTGGAATATATAAGTAAGATATTTTTGTTAATTTATTACAAATAAATCTCCCAAACTCCATTTTCAACTGCATAAATTTGCCAATGCATAAAAAAATGGAGGACAGAATCCAATTTTGACTCATTCTCTGCTTTGGCATTGACCTGGAGGAGATCAAACCACATTTATTAGAAGTTATTACATGGTTGGGGTGTACCAAAAGAAGCTCAGCTTGCTGGAACATTGTTCCCACAGATAAAGTTGATTATTTCTTTTGTTAAAAATGAATATCCATAATATCTCTACGTCCTGGAAACTCAAGTGAAGGGAAATATATATTATATATATATATATATACGCACAACAAAATTGAGTGGGGAGAGCGGGGGTTAGGGAGAGGTGGAAAGAAAAAGATTGACTATGTTTAGATGGTAAACATTAGAGCAGTAGCAATAGCCTGGGAGAGATGTGGAGGTGCTACCATCAGACAGGTGATTGCGGCAGAGCCATTCCTGCCCTCAGTGATGGACAGCTCAGTGGACTACATCACAGGTGACCTAATTTACATACACCCCCACATCCACTAACTCCAACCATCGCAATTGGATAATCTGGATCCATCTGATTGTTGCATTTGTTTTTCAGTCGGGCATTTGTGCCTTTACTTTTGCAGCTGACGTGGTGCTTCACCCCCACATCCGCTTTCAGGGGCTGCTTGGTGTACCCGGATAGGCAGGGTGAAGATGGTAGGGCACTACCACCACGCTGCTGCTCAGACTCATGCGAGCGGCCGCCACTCGCTTTCTTGTTGCTCCTCCAATGACGGGCTGTTTCTCTCAGGCTCATTCAGCAGCAAGTATGGGAGAGAAACAGCCTGTGATTGGAGGAGCAGCTCCTCATGGATTCTGTCACTTCCACGTTATGGCGATGACCTGTCTTTGTTTGTCCCCATGATTGAACCTTCCTGGGCATTTTGGGGGATTTCGAAAACAAACTCTTCTGCTTGCTCCCACCCCCTCCCCCTGTAATTTGAACCCTGCTTTAGTAAGATCTTGCTGTGCGCAAATTGACTAACATTTTCTAAACTTCAGAATTACTTCACTGGCTGTAAAACACTTTGTGGTGCCCTTAAGTTATGAAAGGTGCGATATAGGTGTTTGTCTCTTTCTTTGTAAACTAGCATAATCACTTGACCAGCCAATTCTATGGGTAACTGCTCCCTATTTTAAATGGAACTTTATCTTTTCACACAATTGTCAACCAGCACTGATAAAGGTGACATTCTCTTGAGCACTGTTCCATGTGGTTATAAATGGCAATTTTCCAAGTTGTCTTAGACCCACTTGGCAGTTTTTCACCCAAATCTTGAAAGATGGCTGAGCCCAATCTTGATTCTTCTTCCAGTTTCATGCTGTTCATTACTAAAAATCCTGACGTCGATCAAGTGATTGACAAGTGCAGCTGATTACACCCATGCAAAAAGCCTTTGCGCTGCTGAATCTGTAGGAGAAGCTTTAGAGATATCAACTGTTGAATAAACCATGTGCCCGTGAATAGTTTGATAAGGAGAGCACTTATGAAAAATTGCTTTTAAAAATGAGACACTCCTAGTCTTCCACAAAATCAGCTTTAAGAACAAAGGCATTCATTGTTAATAAACCCTTAAATAGTTTATTTCAATTAATCCATTAAATAAGGGTTGAACTTTTAAAGCTGAAAGGCTTGTCTGTTTAAAACACTTCTTTGTCTCTTCATCTATCACATGCTGTACGAACTCCATTTTCCTTTTAAATTTGAACATTTTAAGATACTAAATGTTTTACATTTAGAAACAGAAGCTCATTACACAGAACTAAGCCATTCACCCCATTATATTTTTGCCAGCTCCATGCTAGATTAATCTCAAACTAATCTCGCTGCCCGTGTTGTCACTGCACAGATTTTTATCTTACTCTACTTCAAATACTTACCTTTTTTTCCTTAATAGGTGCAACGGTCTCTTCCTTAACTACACTGGGTAGCAAAATATTTCATACTGTTTGACAACTGGCATCTTTTCTGACCTCCTTGCCCTCTAGTGACTATTTTAAGTATTGACCATCAGCACTGATACCCCGATCAGAGGAGATAGTATTTCAGAATTCTTATGAAAGGTCAGTCATGGTACTACCAAGCCACTCGATGGACATTGAAGTGCCCCACCCAATGAATTGGGGGAAGTTATCAGCAGAATGCATCTTTACTGACGTTTGACCTGATGCCATGAAACTTCATGGGATCCAGACTCACTCAACATTGAGGACTCAAGGGCCACTCCCTCTTGACTGTATACCATTGTGTCTCTGGTGGATCTGTCCTGCTGTTGGGACAGAACATACCCAAGGTGTGGAGAGTAAAAATAAAAACTGAAAATGCTGGAAATAAGTCGGCAGGTCTGTGGAGAGAGAAAGAGCATTAAATTTTCAAGTTTGTGACCTTTCATCAGAATCCCACTGATCTTCTCTCCAAAGATGGTCATGGAGAAGTCTGGGGCATTGGCTATAAGATGTGATTCTATGGGAATGACTAGGTTAGGCTGTTGCTTGACTAGCCTGTGGGATGGTTCTACCAATTTTGGTACAGTTTCCAGGCGTTAGTGAAGGGTTTGCATGGTCAACTGGACTGGGTGTGCCTTTGCCGTTTCTGGGACTTAGGTCCGTCCCTGGTGGTCTGTTCAGTTTATTCTTATTTAGCTTTTCTGTAGCGCTTTGGTACAACTGGGTAGTTTGCTAGGCTATTTCAGAGGGCGTTTAAGAGTCAACCACACTGTTGAGGGCCTGGAGTCATATAGCCCGGATGGGGCAAAAAATGGAAGATTTCCTTCTCTAAAGTACGTTAGTGAACCAGATGGGTTTTTACAACAATCCTAGCTTCATGATCGCCAGATTTATTTAATTGAGTTTAAATTCCCCAGTTACCTTGGTGTGATTTGAACCTGTGTCTCTGGAGCATTAGTCCAGGTTTCTGGATTACTAATCCAGTGACATCACCACTGTCCTGCAGTTCCCTCTTGTGTCTTCATGTCTAATTTTTCATTCTTTACACCCTGCCCCCCCTGATCTATCTCACCAGCTCATTGGTTAACATTGAGGCTAAAATAATTACCACCTTATTTATTTTAATATTTGCTACAGAGGCAACATTTTTGATGAAAACTGTGTGTTCATTTGAGAACTTCTAATTTTGCATCACACTTTGCAAGAGCAAAAAAGCCCAATTTTACACTGCAATTTGAGGGAGTGCCCTTTTATCTCTGCAAGGTTTAAATTTATATTTAACTGTTTTTCCCCCTCAAGAAACTTGAGGCTGAAACCATTGTTTTCCTTTGTAAAGTCATATTTTTATAAATTAATTTAAATTGGCTTTAGCATTAACATCATGACTGGTTCAATCACAGTTTTGAATTGCTTTAATGGCAAGAATAAACTAATGCCTGAATTCCAAAAATCATAATCTTTTGAAATCAAATGTCTACCTTAGATTAACCCTTCCATGAAAGTTTACATAGTTATGATTGGCTCAGGCTTGTTGAGAGGTTCTCTGAATATTGGACACAGTTGTGGTGTAGAATGGCATTTTCTTGTAGCGTGGCCAACCATTTCAGAAGGAACCTGTACATCTGCATAAAGGCACGAACCTGTGAGGTAGCGAGGAGTCATGAAGCCAAGTGAGATGACGTCATTAGAAAACAAAATGTGAGGTGAAGTTGTGGAGCACTGACTTGCATACCCCAACTTCTGCTTGGGTCTTTAAATGTCCTTTTCATTTTGAGCTACTCTTTCAGGGCAGTGACTTGTCAACAGTAGGTTTCTTCAAATACAACTGCAAGGTTGATAGATGTTTCATTTGTTTTCTTTCCATGTCTCTGATGTAATCAAGTTAAGCAGGCAGGTGTTCAGCCGATCTCTTGCCACCCCAGAGTCGAATCCCGTTGCTGTGGTGACCTGTCTTTCTCTCTGTGGTTCACAATGTGTAATTTATCAGCCCCTTTAAATAGTTTTTCCTTTCGCCTGCTGGTTTTAGATAATGGCTTTTGTTCATAAGATGTACTTTTACTAAACATAAAATTTCAAAATTTCTATGCCACTTGGCTGCACGTTTATGCCATTAAGACAGTAATCCAGTCATGTGTGAATGAAAATATTTTTATTAATAGAGGATTGAATATTAATTATAAAGGAAAAGATACTACCCAAGGGCTAATGATCTTTTTCATATAAAAATGCACATTTTCACAAAATGTAATGCATGCTCATCAGTCAGGTGACCTTTACGAACGCATATGGTACTACTTAGGCAATGCAAAATGAGGGAACCTCTTAATCCAAGAAAAATATTACCTTACCACCCATATTTTAATTTTTAAATTAACATCTTTTGCCGAAAACTTGTCAGGATTGAAGTTTCAAACGTTTTTATTATTCCTTTTGCAGATGACTTATTAAGTCTGCTCTTTTTTCCATCTAACTTTTCTCTCATAATACCTGAATTTTGTTTTTGAAAATAAGAGTTAAGATGCCCTGCAAACTTTTGAAAATGTTAGATTGCATATCCGTTGTTTCTTGAACTTGTTCATGAGCTCACAATGACTCATAACACTGGAAATCAAAGCTGTGAGCCTGGTGAAGCCTCATTAATCATTTTCTCAGGAGATGATGACTAATACACTTCCTCAGCTGATGTCACCACTACAGTGCCACCCCCAGACTCTGTCATGTTATTATCCTTGGCGATAGCAGAATTTCTCCCCTTGATTATAAATAATGCCCGAAGGTGTACAATAGCAATATCTCTTTGACTCAAAGGTTACAGTCGTGACCAAGAGTGGGAAAACATTGAAGTCTGAGAACTTTAGTGCACAACCATAGATTAGCTCTACAAACAAATACAATCTCTATACTGTGGTCAATTTGTGTTTAAGTTATGCTTGTTATATTGTTGCATTGGTATTTATTACAAAAACTGGAAACTTTTTTGTTTTAAGCAATCCTTGCATTTATCTCTCAACGTTGCTTTTTGTAAACAACCAAAAATGTGGGTGTCACCGTCAAGGTTAGCATTTGTTGCCATCCCTGTATAACTGGCTATTGCAGAGGACAATTAAGAGTTAACGACATTGCTGTGGGCCTGGAGTCATGTATAAGCCAGACCAAGCATGGATGGCAGATTTCCTTCCTGAAAGAACATTAGTGAATCATATAGGTTTTTACATCAGTCTCATGGTCACAATTTCATGGCCACCATTTATATTTTCAAATATAGATTTATTTGTTTAATTAAATGATTTAAAATTCCCAGCAGGGACTGATGGGGCAAGGTTTCTTGAGGTCTTCAAAAACATCCAGCCAAGGGGAATGGATGGGTGGCAGGAAATTCCAAGGTAGAAGGGAGGTGGGCATGTTAGGAGTAAGGTAGACAGTTGCTTAAGGCCAGATTTGTGAGGCAGAGATGTAGCCACAACCTGAAAAGGAGATTTAAGATATAGCAGGAGGGTCCTGGGAACTGGCGAGGAAAAAAGTAAATAATGTTGCTCAAAGATTCTGAGGCTGGAAATGTCTCAAGGTGGTCCCCAGTATGTCACCTACGGAATGACTAAGCAGGTCTAGACTGTAAATACACAATAGCGCAAACTGCCTTGGGGATCAACTGTGCAGGTACAGGATCAATTGAAACACTTAGTTGTTAGAAATTAAGCAACTGGAAATGCATGAATATGCAAATCTAAATAAAAATGTGCTCTGGGTGTGGGTGATGCTGGCAAGGTCACGTTCATTACCTGTCCTAGATGTCTTTAGTAAGTGGTTGTATGCCTTGGTCTTGAATCTGTTTTGTTCATTTGGCAGTCATTATTGCTAAAATTCTCACCAGAAATACATTGGGGTATTGTGTTTTTAGTAGGGCGTTTTGCAGATGCCTTCAAAAATATTTATTCTATTTTCTACAAATGAAAGTATTCTTTGGTAAATGAATAATAAATAATCACCTTATGTGGGTTTGAGACAATGATTCTGGGCTTAAGAGCCCCATTAACAGCCAGCTGAGCTGCTCTCCTCCGTCTGGCTGAACTTGTTCTCACACTGAACAATTTCTCCTTCAACTCCTCTCACTTCCTCCAAATAAAAGGTGTGGCTATGGGTACCCGCATGGGCCCCAGCTATGCCTGTCTCTTTATGGGGTTTGTGGAACATTCCTTGTTCCAGTCCTACTCCGGCCCCCTTCCACAACTCTTTCTCCGGTACATCGATGATTACTTCGGTGCTGCTTCGTGCTCTCGGCAGGACTTAGAAAAATTTATTAATTTTGCTTCCAATCTCCACCCCTCCATCATTTTCACGTGGTCCATCTCTGACACTTCCCTTCCCTTCCTTGACCTCACTGTCTCAATCTCTGGTGATAGACTGTCCACCAATATCCATTACAAGCCTACCGACTCCCACAGCTACCTTGACTACAGCTCCTCACACCCCGCTTCCTGTAAGGACTCCATCCCATTCTCTCAGTTCCTTCGCCTCCGTCGCATCTGTTCCAATGATGCTACCTTCAAAAACAGTTCCTCTGACATGTCCTCCTTCTTCCTTAACCGAGGTTTTCCACCCACGCTGGTTGACAGGGCCCTCAACCGTGTCCGGCCCATCTCCCGCGCATCCGCCCTCACGCCTTCTCCTCCCTCCCAGAAACATGATAGGGTCCCCCTTGACCTCACTTATCACCCCACCAGCCTCCGCATTCAAAGCATCATCCTCCGCCATTTCCACCAACTCCAGCATGATGCCACTACCAAACACATCTTCCCTTCACCCCCACTGTCGGCATTCCGTAGGGTTTGTTCCCTCCGGGACACCCTGGTCCACTCCTCCATCACCCCCTACTCCCCAACCCCCACCTATAGCACCACCCCATGCCCACGCAAAAGATGCAACACCTGCCCCTTCACTTCCTCTCTCCTCACCGTCTAAGGACCCAAACACTCCTTTCAAGTGAAGCAGCATTTCACTTGCATTTCCCCCAACTTAGTCTACTGCATTTGTTGCTCCCAATGTGGTCTCCTCTACATTGGAGAGACTAAACGTAAACTGGGCGACCGCTTTGCAGAACACCTGCGGTCTGTCCGCAAGAATGACCCAAACCTCCCTGTCGCTTGCCATTTCAACACTCCACCCTGCTCTCTTGCCCACATGTCTGTCCTTGGCTTGCTGCATTGTTCCAGTGAAGCCCAACGCAAACTGGAGGAACAACACTTCATCTTCAGACTAGGCACTTTACAGCCTTCCGGACTGAATATTGAATTCAACAACTTTAGGTCTTGACCTCCCCACTCCATCCCCACCCCCTTTCTGTTTCTTCCCCCTTCCTTTTTTTCCCCAATAATTTATACAGATTTTTCTTTTCCCACCTATTTCCATTATTTTTAAAGCTTTTATGCTCCCCCACCCCCACTAGAGCTATACCTTGAGTGCCCTACCATCCATTCTTAATTAGCACATTCGTTTAGATAATATCACCAACTTCGACACCTATGTGTTCTTTTGTTCTGCTGTCTGTGACATCTTTTGATGATCTGCTTCTATCACTGCTTTTGCCTACAACCACACCACCCCCCTCCACTTCTCTCCCCCCACCCAACCCCACCCCCCCACCACCTTAAACCAGCTTATATTTCACCCCTTCCTGGGATTCGCCTAGTTCTGTCGAAGGGTCATGAGGACTCGAAACGTCAACTCTTTTCTTCTCCGCCGATGCTGCCAGACCTGCTGAGTTTTTCCAGGTAATTCTGTTTTTGTTTTCGATTTCCAGCATCCGCAGTTTTTTGTTTTTTGTCTTTTGTTTTTATGAGCTGCCCACCAATTGCCCCACAAAGCCTTTCCAACTTGTTTTAGGCAACTGTTACTTAAACCTGCAGTCACTATTTCCATTTTGTATATCTGCGATGCATTGCAAATTCAACAAGTTTATCCCCAATAATTTTATTATGGGGGACAAGAAGCAGAGTTCTTAAGTGGGATTTGGTGCTCTGTAGCTGCACGTGTGCCACTGATCCTCTTGCCACCGAACAGAAAGGCATCAGGATCAGTTGCTCATGTGCCTATGGCCTCATTGCAGACTGAATGCACACGCACAACAGTTCCTGATGCCTTTCCAGTTGGCTGCAGGATTTATAGTGAAAAACATAAGTATCTGCAAAAGAACTGGAATTGACCAACTAATCTTCCAAGCCTGTCTCATCCTCATATGGTATGTTAGTCACACAGGATTTCAGGGGCGAAACAAAGAAATGAAGGCTGATCTTGAAAAATTTTGGGAAATTCATTTTTGTTCCCAAAGGTAATCAAATGAGCTCCATGCTAACCGTTACCACTATGTTAAGTTAACCCACCTATGTTCTTCTGGAGGTCAGTGACACTACAAAATCATGGCACATAACTTATGCTTTTGCAATTTGTACTGATGCAGTCTAGTCCTTATTTTCCTATCTAGCTCAAATATTTGATCCACTGGGACAAGATCTAACCTTTCACCATTTTAATCATTCAAATCTAATTGTCCAATCTTCAAATCTGCTGTTTTACAGTTTAACATTCCTTAAGCCTATCCTCATACTAAAGGCCTTAAACAAAGTATCAACTGAGTGACCCAGCTAGAGATTTGACTGGGCTTAATACACCCAAGTGAGGAGATTGAAACTGCCCCTTGATTTGAGGATGCCTTCTACTCAGGCTCACAAGCTTCTGCTATGGGTCTTTCATGTCACTGAACATGCCAATTCTCAAGCCACAGATCTTTGGGCACATCGGGCAGGATGTACCACAAGGTAGTTGGACCCAGAGTGCGGGATTTGTCTTTGGGCGTTAGAGCACAATAACACAAGAAGTAGGAGCAGGAGTAGACCATATGGCCTGTCAAGCCTGCTCCACCATTCAATACGATCATGGCTGATCTTGAGCCCCGATTCCATTTTCCTGATGGCCCCCCATATCCCTTAATTCCTTGAGAGACCAAAACTCTGTCAATCCCAGTCTTAAATATATTCAACAATGGAGCATCCATAAGCCACTGGGGCAGAGAATTCCAAAGATTCACAACCCTTTGAGTAAAGTAATTTCCCCTCATCTCAAACTGAAGTGCTCAGCCCAAGTTCTAAATGGTCAGCCTTGAGCTGTTGAAGTGCTGCCGCCTTGACTTGCGACCCTGAGTTGTCCTGCCAGGTAATGAAGACTGCTCATTTTTGTTCTAGGCGGTCTCATGTTTCAGCATCATTTTTCATCAAACCAGTCCTGGTGGCGATGTTGCTTGAGCCCAATAGCCATAACACTGGAGTCCAGTACTTTATTTGACCCCACAGTTCTGGAATTGAGTTGGATGTGTGCAGATTTTCCAGATTGGGTGTGAGCTGCACTTGGACTCCCTTTCTGCATTCAGGCAACTTTAGAGCTGAGATATTGATCATCTTCCATTTGGACTTTGGGCCTTGTGATGCCTTGGTGCTAGGTGCATGTTCATCACCGATCAAACAAGTCAGTGAAAATGGATCACCGTGCACTTGTCTAAGTTGAAAGACATCCGACACACACAAGCCCATTCCACCAGCATGTCTATCTCCACCTAGAGATCACTTATTAAACTCTTGATAAATCTTTAATGTCATCTGCAAACTTGTAAAACTGTGCTTGCTGCCCCCACCTCCACCCGCCGACTCCTGCCCAAATGCCTTTGTCCAGAATATGAATAAAGAATGCTCAAGTCTTTACAGTATAAATCTATCCTTTAGGATACAAACAGCTACTTAAGTTGTCTGTCTCTTTTTGGAATTGATGTATTACATAGTTGGTGTTAGTTTTTGCTCAGAATGAATGGATGATTTGGAAAGGAAAGGCATATCCCATGGGTTAAAGCAGTCGAGATTCATGTCCACACAATGTGATGAATTACTTGACACTGGTCTCTTGATGCTTAGGCTGAAGCACTTGAAGCTTAGATTTATTTCCGCACTATCACTGGTGTCTGTGCATTTTCTTGGATGCATATTAAGTTCAGTGCACTTTTCTTTGTCTTTGTGTATTAAATCTGTTTTACTATGGCTTTTCTGAAACTTTCAATTTTCTTGGATTTTGCCTGTTGTTGATTATTGGTATATCTTTGTTAACCTAGTGACATGTAAAAGTGCACACCGATCTGATTGATCACCCTTTGTTATCCAGACCTGTTATCATGTTAATGCTTTTCATTGCAGGAAATTGCATTGGATAGATATTTTTCTGTTATTCATCACGTTATATGCTATACACATATCATTGTTATCTAAGTGAACCCATTTGTAGAATACATAATGGCCCATATATGCAAGAGATGCTGTGAAAACTAGAGTTTTTAAAATTAATATCTGAAGTTTTTATGTTTTGGTGACTATTTTTCTCTGGTGGTCACTATTCTTAGAAAGTGAGGAAAATTTAGATAAAAACTTTATGGTGAAAAGTTTGTGTCTTTTTCCTCCCAAAACTTAGCTTTGAAGGAACATAGGAACATGAGTAGGCCATTTAGTCCTCAAGCCTTTTCCACCATTCAATAAAATGTTGGCTGCTCTGTATCTTAATTCCATATATCCACCTTTTTCCCCCATATCCCTTAACACTTTGAGTTATCAGAAATCTGTCAATCTCAGATTTAAAACTAACAATTGACCCAGCATCAACTGCTATCTGCAAAAGAGAGTTTCAAATGTTTTTAATCCTTGTGTAGAGAAGTGTTTTCTAACTTTACTCCTGAAGGACTGACTCTAATTTTTAGTCTATGCCTCCTCCCAGTCCAAGTTTCTCCAGCCAGCAGAAATAGATTCCCTCTACCTAACCTATCTGTTCCTTGAATATCTTGAATACTTTGATCAAAGTACCTCTTAATCTTCTGAATTACAAGGGAATGCAACCCTAGCTTGTGTAATCTCTCCTCGTAATTTAACTCTTGAAGTCCAGTTATCATGCCAGTAAATGATTATAATTTTATCAATTATTGTTTTGGTACATCATATCAAATACGACATTTTTCAAGTTAAAAATTAGAAATGCACAAATTCTCTAGTTCAGCCTTTGACATTACACCACAATTGGTTGAGCTAGATGCGCACTCTTAGACCAACAGGCCTACTGGAATTGTCATGGAAATTTGATTGATTTCACATTTTTTCACAGCAGGAGTAACAGTTAGAGTTCTGTGACCATTGAGCGAATTTAGATATTATCCTTTCCATCGCTATTATTGACTCAGATCTTCTAAAGACTGACAATCATTGTCAGATTATCACTCCATGTTGTTCTACATTTCTTTTGGGACCTCCCAAGACTGGCTTTTCCGGAAATGCAGAGCACAGCATCCTTCAGAGAGTTCCGTCACAGTGGAATAGAGTAGAATAGACCCCTCTCACGGCACTAGCCGCCGTATGGTAAGTTTAAATGTCCAGTTTGAATGTTAACGAATGGATAAGTGAATGGGTGAGTGGCTGAATGAATGAATGGATAAAGCTGTAGTGTAGGTCAGGTGAGTGGGTAAGGTGGGTCAGGTGAGTTGGTAGCTTTGTAAGATAGATCAGGTGGGTAAGTTGGCAGGTTGGTGAGGTGGCAGGTGGGTGGGGTGAGGTGGTAGATGGGTCAGGGGGTGGTAGTTGGGGAAAGAGAGGTTGAGTGGTAGGGTCTGGTTGGACCCAGTCGGAGTGGTGGGGGTGTGTGGTCGGGTGCCAGGGTCTGGCTGGGGGAAGTGGGTAGTGGGGTGTTTGGTGAGTCATTTGTGTAGTTACACAGATGTTAGAATAAGTTTTAATCTGTCTAACGTTTCCTGGGTAACTATCCAGTTAAATACCACAGAATCTAACTCGGAGTCTGAGACATTCGTGGAAGGTCCTGGAGAGCAGGGCCATCGGAAGTTCAAACTTCCCATCCAATTCCCATATAGTCAGCACATCAGGACTTCCGACAACCTGAAGACTGGAAGATTTGGGCCATTATTTTGGCCAAGCCAAATGACACCGGATGGCTGTAAACCTTTTATTTTCTTGGTGGCACACATTTCAATGAAAGCAAATAGTCAGATGAAGACTTTCCTGTCCTAATTTTACGAACAAAATCAGTGTGACTATGAATCAGAAGCTCTTGTACATTCAGGTTTATTTTTAAAAACAAAATTGGCAATGGTAAGAGTTTCACCGCTATGATTTTTTGTGAAGAGGTACGTCTTTCCCCTGACTGTTGACACTGTAACGCTTGGATGCATGATTGCACTTGGCATAGTAGTTATACCAAGACTGTAAAGTCTTCATGTTGTTGAATGCATGTGCACTGATTCCAATGTGATGGATTACAAAGAATATTGCTTTTTAAATTAACCTCCAGTAAATAAACTTATTGGAGCTCCTTATTAAGCTTCCAATTATGTCTCCATGAAATGCCATGGAATATTTTTCAATGCAATGTGTTGTAAATGATAAATCATTAAGGGCTTAGCTAATGGTTTTATCCCTGACAACTGTTTTTCACTAAAAAGCTTGTGATTTCCATAATAGACATTAATTGGCTTTTAATTGCAGATTTTTTTTTGGGTTGCAGAAATTTAGCAATTAGCTCAAAATGGCAAGAATTAAATGTTTAACTGCCTGTGTGGAAATTGGGATGAGTGGTTTATGCAAAATGGTGGTCCATCCTGCAAGGTAGATATGAATAAAAAGTTTTTCAATATAACAATTCTGGTGCTAATAACATAAAATACAACTTAAAAAAAATTCAAGTGTTGGATTTTTCAATAAAACAAATTAGTTAAAATGTGCAAATTAAGTTGTTGCAGCTTTGCTAACAGACTTGTAAATTATGAGAGCTGAAAGCAGTTTAAAGAGCTGCACACACAAGTTTCTACCTGCCCTGCAAGCTGGCTCCATTTCCCTGAGATGTGCAGTGCCAGAACACGCACACATCTACTACACTGTACGTCTTCTGAATCAGAAACGAGGAAGATTTTAATTGATCATAAGAACACAAGAAATGGGAGCAGGAGTAGGCCATTCACCCCTTTGAGCCTGCAATGAAATTGAATGGCTGATCTTCTACTTGAAAACCATTTTCCTACACTATCCCTGTACCCCTTGATGTTTTTAATATGTAGAAGTCTATCAATCCCAGTCTTGAACATACTCAGAGACAGCCTCCACAGCCCTCTGGGGCAGAGAATTCCAAAGATTCACGAAAAGTGAAGAAATTCCTTCTCATCTCAATCTTAAATGACCCCCTCCTTTTTCTGAGACTCTGTCCCCTGGTTCTAGACACCCCAGCCAGAGAAAACATCCTTCCTGCATCCACCCTGTAATAATTTTGTATGTTTGAATGAGATCACTTCTCATTCTTCTAAACTCCAGAGAATAAAGGCCCAGTCCATTTACTCGGTCCTCACAGGACAGTCCCTCCATCCCAGGAATTAATTTAGTGAACCTTTTTGCATGCCTCTATGGCATGTATAACTTCCTTGGGTAAGGAGACCAAAACGGCACACAATACTCCAGGTGCATACGGTCTCTCCAAGGCTCTATATAATTGCAGTAAGACATCTTTACTCCTGTATTCAAATCCTTTTGCAATAAAGGCCAATGTACCATTTGCCCCTTTAATTACTTGCTGTACCTGCTTTCAGTGACTCATGAACAAGGACACCCTTTGAGATTCAACGCTTCCCAGCCCCTCATTTAAGACCATTTAAGAAATACTCTATAATTCTGTTTTTCCTGCTAAAGTGGATAACCTCACATTTCACATGATTGTTGGATCCTTGAATAAATTTTGTCATTTAATGTCCTTTTTCAGCACCTTTTAGCTACTGAAGGACAGATTAATCCGCAAAGCATGTTGGAAATCGGCCATCAGCTTAGGTGTCACAGCCACAGTGGTTAAGTAACTTCAGAACTGAGCAGCCTTGCTATAAATTTCTAGCAGCTTATTTTGCCTTAATGCTTTCGGAACTGATCTTAAGATTTAAGGTTAGCTTGTATGTTAGTATTTCTGTCTGATTCATTACAAATAGACGTCAATATTTTATTGAATTCTGCAGATGTTGGAAATCTGAAAAAAAAAACTGGAAATACTTAGGTCATGCAACACCTGTGGAAAAATGAACAGAGTTAACGTTTCAATTCAATGATATATACAGGGCAGAATTTTTAGCTTGGCCCGACCCGCTCGAATGTTAAATAAAGCGTGTTGATGTTGGCTGAGCGTGCCAATGTCAATGCACCCACTCACGATATTTCGCTAGGTGGGCACGCGATGGAGACAGAGGCGAGCCCACCATTAATTAAGTGGCCAGTTCAGGCGCTTGAGACACAAATTGCCTCCGACTTTATGTAGCCCGTGCGATTTTTAGACCGTTGCATGGGCAAAGCGGGCAGGCCACAATTTGCAAAACCTTATCCATGGGTGGGATAAGAGGGGTCAGTGGCCTTGTCAAAGTGATTAGTGAGGACTTTAAGATATCACTTGCTGCTGGTTGCTTCTGTGAACAGGACAGTTTCATGTTGCTTCAGAGCTGCATTCAGAGAATCTCAAGGCTTCAGTTCAGGACTCAGTGTTGCTTTCCAGGCCCCTGGAGGATTCACACTATGTGGGCCCTTCCAGGTATGAGACAGCCTTCCCTTACCCTGGTGACAGAGGTTACGGTCTCTGCTGGAGGCACCTCCTATGAGCAGGAAGAGAGGGGCAGAAGGGGGAGGAGGCCAGGTTTCCCCATGCAGCTTCCAGGCGAGTGAGCTGTGGGAGGAGAGGCGCAGGCACAAGTGGCGTGGGGCCAACAGGAAGCCCAAGGCAGAAGTGGCCGTAGAAGACACCACGATCCTGCTGCCAGGGTTTATAGGCAGTGATGCAGCTAATTCAATTTGTCTGAGGTGCTATGCCAAAGGAGGCTCTGTCATTCAAGGGAGACAGTGACCGCCATCTGTCAGAGAATTGGCCCTGAGGCCCTGTGTGGGTGGACACCCCATGCCACTGGCGCTGAAGGTCACAGTGGCTCTCAACTTCTATGCCTCTGGCTCTGTCCAGGGCTCAGTGGGGGATCTGTGTGGAGTCTCCCAATCAGCTGTCCACAGTTGTGTCAATGTTCAGGCATGCGTTGACTTTCATTCATTACCGTATGGATGAGGCCAGCCAGGCAGAGACTTCACAGTGACTGCTACACCCAGGGTGGAATTGACTGCACACGTGGCCAGCAAGGCGCCAACGAGTGAGCCGGGTGCCTTCGTCAGCGGGAAGGGATTCCATTTCATGAACATGCACATAGTGTGTGATCACAAGATGCAGATTCTGGAAGTGTGTGCAAGGTACCCTGGCAGCTGCCATGATGCTTACATCCTGAGGCAGTCCCAGGTGCTGAGGCTTTTCAGTGCCCCAGCCCGGCTGGATGGATGGCTGCTGGGTGACAAGGGCTATCCCCTCAAAAGATGGCTCATGACGCCTCTCCGCCGCCCAACAACAGAGGCCGAGCAGAAGTACAACAGGAGTCATGCCTCCACAAGGGCTTTGATGGTGGAAAGAACCATAGTTCTTCTCAAGATATGCTTCTGATGCCTGGACCATTCAGGGGGTGCACTCCAATACCCCCAGATCCTGTGTCACTGACGGTGGTTGCATGCTGCGTGCGCCACAATCTGACACTGTCAAGGTGGGGGGGGGAGCAGTGGAGGAAGATCATCTTGACGCAACTGCATAGGCAACAGATGATGAGTCCAGCAATGAGTCCGTGGATGAGCATGGTGAGGAGAATGCAGTAGGCATAGACACTGACCTGGACAACCTCCAGGGAGGCTTTGATCCAAAGCTCCTTCAACTAGCCTACCAAATAAGAACCATCACCACCTGCCAGGTCTGCAGGCTCTTAATTGATCCCTGACAGGACCATTTCCTTGGTCAACAACATACACTTTGTGCCTGTGCAGTAATGTTTCCAGCAGAGAGACACATCCATCATAATGTCATGGCCTACCCTGCACCTACCAAACAAATGAAGCATACAGAGGCCAATTGCACAAAATATCATCTCATTTACTTGTGAATGTGAAACATTGCTGAAATTAACATTAACTAATGTTTTCGATCACACCATGAAAAAATGTAAAGAAAAACGGGAGAACAAATTATCACCCATGATAAGGCTGTGTTGTGATTAAGTTGCTTTATGTTTTAGTCTGCAGATGCTACGTCTAGGTGCTCCACCCTCACTGGCACCGGCATTGGAGACAGCCTGCTCACCCTGCTGTCTTGTTGGCCTTGATGACCTTGGTGGGCATCCTCTGGCCTGTGGAGCCTGTGCTGGCCCCGCCTGGGAGGGATTGGCCAGTGTCATCACTGGCAGCTCCCCAGTCATCGCAGCCTCATCAGATGCCAAGGTCACTGGCAGAGGTGGGGAGGAGCTGCTTCCATCATCTGGAGCGCCCTGAGAGGAGCCTGCAGAGACGACAGGCAGCTTGTACACCAACGTGAGGTTGATTTGGACCTTCCTGCTCACCATTGATGGACGGGCACCTAGCTGGGATACTGGGTGCCCAATCCATCTCCCACACAGACACTGACCAGCTGAAGTCCGAGCTCATCCCCAGCTCCTCTGGTCTCTGGGGACGAAGGTTTCTCTCCTGGCTGCCGCCACCTCCAGGAGGGCTGCGAGACACTCATCCAAGAAAGGAGGGGCCGACTGCCCCACTGACCTTGCCCTCCCGCCTACCTGCAACGAATTGCATTGTGCAGACTTCAGCGTCCTTCCAGGGGCCGCCAAGGCTGCTTTTGAATCAGCCACTGGGCCGTCATTGGACCCTGCGGACATCATGCCCCTACCCCCCACCCACCCCTTTCTCACTCATTCCCAAGCCACATATCATGCTGGGTGGGCCTTAATTGGCCTGCCAGCGTGAAATCGTGGTACTCTGCCAATCACTGGGCAGCGGTCGGCTTCCTGACTGCCCCCTCCGACCCCTTGCGACTCGAGCAAAATTCTGCTTTCAGTTCTGAAATCAGGTCACCGATCTGAAACGTTAAATTCTGTATCTCGTTGTTATCCGACCTGCTCAAAATTTCTAGCATCTTCTGTCAATATTTTATTTCAGTTTCCACCCACAGCCCTTTGTGAAACTCTGAATTTGTGCGATTTGTCAAAAAAATTGTGGGAAAGTATGTTTGGTATTGTACTGAATTCTGTTTTAAATACTTGGGTCGTTTAAAGGCGTGTCTTAATTGAAATACAGATGTAATTCTACTAAGATGCTAAGAAGGCGCAGAACATTTCTTTTTGTTTCCCTTTCATTGACTGGTCAAATCACAAATCCGCACATCGGCTGAAATTTCAACCTGGAACAGTTCAGTGAGAGAATTCATCCTCAGCCTGATGCATATTCCTATATGTAACCTTTTAGTGTTCTAGCAACATGTAGCGGAGGATGAGGAAGTACAGACTCGTGCAGGACTCTGGAAATAATAGTGCAGGAGTAGAAAGGGAAGCCATTTCTGGAGGTATTGTATGGACAGTCAAATAGGTAAGAGCAAAGACAATTCTGTTGAGCTGGACAATGCAGGCAAAGGATTTGAGGAGAATGATGTGACCAGCCATGTCAAAGGCTGCACAGAGAATGAGGAACGTTAATGCACCATGGTCACAGTAATGGTGTGAAGTTTAAAACTAATTTGCAGTAGCGATTGACCCATTACTGTTAATAAATGATGCTGCTTGTACCTTGTCTCTGATATGTCAGGGATTAGTGCTGCAAAGCAGAGGTAAGAACAATTGAAAACAAAATCAGAAACACTCAATCTTTACTATAAAAGTATGACAATCTTCAGAACTTAATGGGATGAAAGGGGCATTTTTGTTGAATGTAAGATATTTTAATAGGGTACAGCATTGCAGCTTTTCATAACTATCATTTTATATGGCTACACTAATTTAAAATCATTGGGGTATTCTGAGTATATTTGTATCAGTTGAAAGGAATCTTCTGAAAGCTATTATTTTCCTGAGAGTTGCATCAGGAGTGATCCAACTTCTGATCTTCTGGACTGAATCAATGAGTGGAACAGTTTTTAAAAAAGGCACGGGAAGAGCCAGGTTTTGCAAGTTGTCATCCTTGTTTATAGTGGGGATAGTCTCCAGCTTGAAATGTCCTTCAGTTTGAAGGTGACATTTGTGTTTCATTGCGTTTAACTAGAATTTTAGAGTTTATGTAGTGGGGAATAATTATCACAGTTAATTAATCATGTTAAACCATAAAGTTACAGGGACCAACCATAGTGGAGCAGGTTTAAACAGCTGTTCCTGGTAATTTGCAAAACTCGAATCCTAGCATTTCAATTTCCCCTTTCTTGTTTACTAGCTCTTTGTTGCCCTTGAAAGGTGTTTGGAAACATGATTCCTTTGTAAATGAGGGCATGTAAAAATGTAACTTAGATGATGAGCATAAGACTTTTTTGGAGGTGTGGGGGGAGAGGATGTGGAATGGACTTGGTGTTTCTTAATGTAAAAAAAAAAATCCTCAAGGTTGTGATGATTGTGTTGGGGAGGCTGTAATAGAGTGATTAAATGTGACATATCATTGGAGTTGACTTGAGCCAAAGGGCCTTTTCTTGCTCCGGATTTTGTTGTGTCATTTGCAGTGCGCATATGAAAGAGAAGATTACTTACAATTGGCCTAGCCTATAGAAAAATGAAAAGTAGATAATGAATTCAGATCTATTTTATAGCAATATGAAGCTTATGCTTGTTTTCTGTTGACATTACTGATTGCATGAACACCAATAGTAACCAGTTTAGCTGCTAATTTTGTGCACTGTTTGGCTCAAATTAAAGGTATTTGTGTAAGTGATTCAACTGTGCAATTAGAATGTCCAAACCCTTGCTGTCCTGTAGTGATGGTGTTCTTCTGGAGGACTGCAAGACCATAGGGTTCTGGGATTCCATGGTATCATCATGTTCATTGGGGGTGGAAAGAATTTTTGGCATAACCCCAGTAAGCTGAGATTTTATATCTAAGCCATTAATTTTCCATCACTGCTGATTTGTTTCAGCCTATGAACCTCAGGGCTGTCAATCAGCAAAGACAGATGCCCACCACAGACGGCAATAAAGTAGGAGAATGAGGACTATAATTTAGTGCTTCCAGTGGAGTAAATAACCATTGGCAGAATAAAAATTGGTGCACTTGGGGATTAAATGGTAAGAAGTCGATATTGTGACTGGCATCTGCATTTATAATGCAGATTTTATTTGTACTTTAAGTCTTGGAATGGAGTTAAAAGACCAAAAAGACTGATAGATGTTTATTTGAACAGTAGACCTTTTAATACACCTATGGAGTTGCTGTACAATGGATGGTCAATTTTATAAGCCTTTTTACTGTATAAAGAGGTGGGTTTTATAATAAGGCAGACAACTTAATTTGCCTTTGTTAGGACAGTTACCTGCCTGAATTATCAATTCATATCAACATGTAAGCAAATATTAATTAAAATATAATGGTCAGGTCGCAGAATAGAAGTTATAATTTTTGGTTTTGGTAGTGTGCTGTATGTTCTGAAACACTGATTTATCATAACCAAATGGAAAGGATAATTTGATGAATAGAAAGCAGTTTGATAGGAATGCACAAGTTTCCTTTTGCATTTGGAGCTGGAAGTATACATTGAACACAGTGCTCTGTATTGTACAGATCACTATTAAACCCCGTTAGTCAAATAATTCAGTTTTAACCAAAACAAAAACAAAAACAGAATTACCTGGAAAAACTCAGCAGGTCTGGCAGCATCGGCGGAGAAGAAAAGAGTTGACGTTTCGAGTCCTCATGACCCTTCGACAGAACTTGAGTTCGAGTCCAAGAAAGAGTTGAAATATAAGCTGGTTTAGCCAAGTTTAGTTTTAACCAATCTCCTTAAACATCTTTCTTTTATCAGACATGAGTTGACTTGCTGGGGGGTGGGGAGGAAGCAATTTACATCTGACCCAAAGTTCTGATAGCCAATTTGTGAAGAGCTATAAAACCATATTCGTTTACAGCATTTCAGCCAATCATGTTTGTGATAGCATTTTGTTTGCGCAATCCAAAACTAATCCCATTGGACAACTCTTTGTGTCAAGGTTTGCATCAATTTTTAAACATGTTTCAAATATTTAGAAGGTACAGAAGGTTTTGAGTTGTATTGCCAAAGTGGACTGTATTTAGTCTATGAAAATTAGTTGTAAATGCAACTTAAAGATGGCAGAGGGTGCAGACTTTCATTTGATGAAGTCTGGGATTAGAGATAATGTGATTGATTTTAGATACTCTAGTCTCAAAGGCAGAAAAAGTCTTTAGCATGGTGGGAATTTTGAGCTTTTATTCCATAACTTTCAAACGTGGCATTAAATACTTAAAAAGACTTTGCAATAGTATAGAGTATACTCTTAAAAATTGGTTTAGCAAGTTCCTTTAATAGCTCAGTAGGTAAATATGCTTATGTACTAAGCCATGCTGACGAGGGAAGACTCAAATTCTGAACTCAGCTGTGTTTGATTTTAACCAGAGATGGAGTGGATACATTACAAATTACTTCAGCATCACTGAGCTAAGAAGGGGAAATATTGGCAGTTGCCTGTTTTGATCTCTCTCACTGGACACTTGTGGAATTATGCGCGTGCATACACTCATCAGATTGGGCTTGGTCAGCTGGTTGGTTCCAACAAGAACCTGCATTTATATATTTTCTTTTATTCATTCATGGGATGTGGGCTTCGCTAGCTGGGCCAGCATTTATTGCCCATCCTTAGTTGCCCTTGAGAAGATGGCGGTGAGCTGCCACCTTGAACCACTGTAGCCCAAGTGGTGCTGTTAGGAAGGGAGTTCCAGGATTTTGACCCAGTGACAGTGAAGGAATTTCCAAGTCAGGATAGTGAGTGAACTTGGAGGGGAACTTCCAAGTGGTGGTGTTCCCATCTATCTGCTGCCCTTGTCCTTCTAGATGGTAGTGGTCATGGGTTTGGAAGATGCTGTTAAAGCAGCCTTGGTGAATTCCTACAGTGCATCTTATAGGTGGTACGCACTGTTGCTACTGGGCGTTGGTGGTGGAAAGAGTGAATGTTTGTGGATATGGTGCCAATCAAGTGGGCTGCTTTGTCCTGGATGGTGTCAAGCTTCTTGAATGTTGTGGGAGCTGCACTCATCCAGGCAAGTGGGGAGTATTCCATCATACTCCTGACCTGTGCCTTGTAGATGGTGGACAGGTTTTGGTGAGTCAGGAGGTGGATTTCTCGTCACACGATTCCTAGCCTCTGACCTGCTCTTGTAGCCACAGTATTTATATGGATAGTTCAGATCAGTTTCTGGTCAATGGTAACCCCCAAGATGTTGATAGTGAGAGATTCAGTGATGGTAATGCCATTGAACATCAAGGAGTGATGGTTGAATTCTCCCTTGTTGGAGATGGCGGTTGCCTGACACTTGTGTGGCGCGAATGTTATTTGCCACTTGTCAGCCCAAGCCTGGATATTGTCCAGATCTTGCTGCATTTGGACATGGACTGCTTTAGTATCTGAGGAGTCATGAATGGTGCCAAACACCGTGCAATCATTAATGAACATCCCCATTTCTGACCTTATGTTGGAAGGAAGGTCATTGATGAAGCAGCTGAAGATGGTTGGGCCGAGGACACTACCCTGAGAAACTCCTGCAGTGTTGTCCTGGAGCTAAGATGACTGACCTCCAACAACGACAACCTTTGTGCTAGGCACAACTCCAGCCAGTGGAGAGTTTTCACCTTGATTGCCATTTACTTCAGTTTTGCTAGGGCTCCTTGATGCCACACTGTCAAATGCGGCCTTGACATCAAAGGCAGTAACTCTCACCTCACTTTGTGAGTTTAGCTCTTTTGTCCATGTTTGAACCAAGGTTGTAATGAGGTCAGGAGCTGAGAGGCCCTGGCGGAACCCAAACTGAGCGTCAGTGAGCAGGTTATTGCTAAGCAAGTGCCACTTGATATCACTATTGATGACCCCTTCCATTACTTTACTGATGATGGAGGGTAGGCTGATGGGACGGTAATTAGCCGGATTGGATTTGTCCTGCTTTTTGTGTACAGTTTACACCTGGGCAAGTTTCCACATAGCTGGGTAGATGCCAGTGTTGTAGCTGTACTGGAACAGCTTGGCTAGATTCGTGGCAGGTTCTGGAACACAAGTCTTCAGTACTATTGCTGGAATATTGTCAGGGCCCACTGCCTTTGCAGTATCCAGTGCCTTCAGCCATTCCTTGATATCATGTGGCTGAATACTGGCATCTGTGATGCTGGAGACCTCTGGAGGAGGCTGAGATGGATCATCTGCTTGGCGCTTCTAGCTGAAGATTTAAGATAATAATACCCCCAAGGCACTTCACAGGAATGTTTAAGTCCAAGATTTGACAGAGCCCATGTAAAGAAATATTAGAGCAGAAGGGGCAAAAACTTGATCACAGAAGTAGATTTTCAGGGAAGTCTTAATGGAGGAAAAAGAGGTAGAGAAAGGAGAGTGTTAGGTATAGGAGCTTCAGGCCTTTGCAGCTGAAGGCATGGCCTTCACTTGTGCAGTAATAAAAATTCAGGATGCTCAGGAGGCCAGAATTAATGTAGAAACATAAACACAAGAAATAGGAGCAGGAGTAGGCCATTTGGCGCATCGAACTTCCTCCACTATTCAGTAAGGCCGTGGCTGCTGTGATTGTGGCCTTAACTCCACTTTCCTGCCTGCACAACCCCCCAACCCCAATATAACCCTAGACTTGTGGATCAAAGATTTGTCTAACTCATGTTTGGTTACGCTCAGTGACCCAGCCTCCACTGCTGTCTCGGGTAGAGAATTGCAAAGGAGTGCAGATATCTCAGGAGGTAGTGCAGCTGAAGGAAATTACAGAGGTCAGGGAGAAAATTGGAAACAAAGACGTGAATTTTAAAATTGAGGCATTTCTTAATTGGGGGCTAATGTAGATCATAGAGCATAGGGGTGATGGGTGACAGGGCAGTTAGGAGTTTTGGATCACCTCAAGTTTACTCTGGGTTGAATGTAGGAGGAAAGCCAGGAATGTATTGGAATAGTTGGTTCCCAAATTGTTCCGTTTGAGTTCAGAAGTTTGCATACCGGTACTCATTTCTAATAAAAATTTGCAAAACAGTTTGGATCAGAGGGTATATTATGTGGTGACAACAGTTGCATAATATGGTCAAGACTATGCTGTGTCACAAGGATGTGCCTATTTTAAATAACGATTTTAATCCACCGGTTGGAAACGTTTAAGAACTGACTTTTTAAAAAACAGGCCAAAAAGGCTGACTGGAATATGACTGAAAAATGGCTGCCCCAATTTTCATCACTATGCATTCCACATTCCACAATCTTCATTGGGATGGACATGCCAGGTCTGCGAAGACCTCACCAGAGACACTGAATCCCCTGAGGAATGTGAAATACCCTATCTCCTGTGTCATTAACAAGGCATTAAGACAAACACCTGAGATTCAACTGTTGGAGACAGGACATTCAATCCAATCACTTGGCCCATGAGACAATGGCTAAGGTAACTTTGCTGACGTCAACTAATAAAGCTACCTTTTGAAATACACAAACAACAGCCTTATTTGTATTTCTTTCTGCTGCTCCCATCCCCACCCCCAACTCCAGACATTTGAAAGCATGTCACATGACGAGCAAACCACTTTTGGGGGTTAAAAAAGACATGTTTTGCAGAGAGTTGAGGCTGAGATTCTGATGAACTGAAGATATGAGCCTTGCTTTCTCGCCAACCTTCCTGGCAAGCTTTGAGCCCTGTTTGCTGATCAAGATCAACCAGAGGCGTATCTACTAACAGAGACCTTTTGAAAACCGGCATTCTGCCCAACACCACTCTCTCCAGAGGAACAACCAAATTAACCAGCCGCAATTTCAATTCAAAGCGTCAGGAGCACCGAAGGAGCCTCTGAACCAGCAGATTCACCACTGACCGTGTATTCCTTTTAATTATGGACTCTAATTTGATCAACCTACCCTTCCTCTGTAATCTGCCTGTGTGTGTGTGTCGCTGTCTGTGTGTGGGCACTCTGGGTGTGTGTATGCGTGTGAAAGTTGGTGCATATTTTATTATTTTCCCAGATTGGTGTAAGTACAAAAAATTAACCTTCCTTTGTTGAACTCAAGAAAACCTGTCTGGTCTCAGCGCATAAACTGTTGAACAGGCGCAGAATTGACAAGAACGTCCTTTTAAGTTTAAAAACCCAGTTATGATCAAACAAGAAGTGGGAAAAGATGGGAACTCTCATCCCTCCTCACCCGCTCATAACAGCTCAGGTCAGAATGCTGGAAGTCCAATTAGCCCTGCTCAGTTTATAGTGGATAGTTAATATAAATTATGATATTTATATTATTCAATACATCCACTTGGCAGAATGCAGTAAGGTCATGGTTTTCCAAAAGCTTATTTGTATCCATGGCTCGTTATACTGGCTTCATGTGAATCTCCTGAATTTGCAGTCCAGTTGATGCTTGCAAAGGGAAGATTATCAGTGTTTCTTCAGATAAATAATTTCTGACAATATCTTTATAGGATTATCAAATGAATTTGCAAAAATGGAAATTTGCAGCTGCAACCTATGAGATTTTGTCGTTGTCAGTTGTGCAGCAAGTTATATGGTGGTGACACAATACTCAATTGGACTAAATGCAATTAACAATCATACTTCACATCATCCTGTGCTATCTTTTTCCACACACAGTTTTCTGGCATGCTTAATACTGGAAGATATTCACTGCATGTGATTAGGTGCCACAAGAGTAGCATCAAAAGCTACTTTTTTTAGTTGATGGATGATCAAGAAAATCAAATTTTGTGGTACAAATTCATTATTTATTACAGTGGCACCTGCACAGTAACTGTGGAATATACAAATCTGCATTTTTCAAACCCCATGAAAATTTTAATGGTATTGTTTTTGTCAGCATCAATATACTTCAATGAAGATCAGTCCAGATATGCATTTTGTTGCTTTAGGAGTGGTAGTGGCCTGCGGAACTCTCAGTCTCAACAATCACGAATTGGGGTTCCAAGTATATAGGAATACATACTGGTACTTGTTTGCTCTCATTGGGTGAGGCAATTGGACAAACACGACAGAATGTTTTTTTTTCAAGTATTATTATCAATATATTATTATTTGAAGCATTATTTTTATGAAAGGTAGTTGCAATGCTAATGTGTACCACAGAAATAAAGGGCATAAACATTAATTCTCAACCATGTGCACTGAATGCTCACTGCATCAATGACTTCAAATTATTCAAATGCCTCAAATGCATTAGCAACAAGCGCACTCACTGTACGTTTGCTTGAATTCCCTGACAGCATAGTGTTACCATTTATAGCAAAGATGCAAGATAAGTTGTTTCAATGGCAATAGCAGCTACAACAAAACCAGAATATCAAAAGTTTATGGCTCCTTATTTATAGTATGACTTATCCTATGGCCTTGAATTGCAAAAATAATTTTGAGACTTTTAATTTAAATTTTTGCAATGTACAAAACATCATCTAAAGGAATAATTTAGTTGTCTATTGTTGGACTGTTCTAACACTGAAGATTCCTTATTCTAGCCAAGCTACACCACTCTACAAAATATTCCAGTATGTAACAAACAAAAAATTAAGCGTATTAATTTGCATTATTCTCTTAACAAAAAATGTGAAGTTGTGTTTCTTTTACAATACTGCAACATAATTTATTAATAACTCTGGAGGATTTGCTGTCAGTGATTTTTATCTTGTTAAAGGCAGTACATTGTGCTGTCCATGAGCTATGCCCAGAGATGTCTTTCAGAAAGATGAAATTTCATATTTCCCTGAAGTTGTCTTAACTGGAGGATTAATTATGACTTTTAATTTAATTTATGTAGCCAGCAGTGCTTGAGCAGCAAAGTGTACAACGTTAGGTGAATGTCACGAGATAAATTCAACCTGCAAATCACCACACACAAGCCAATTCAAAACTCCCAAACTATCTCCTGGAAGAGATAACAAATCAAATAAGGAAGGAAAACAAGCAATCAACATTAACCCACTTGCCAGGCAAAAATTGTGTTCTCTACTAACAGGCTCATTAATGATGAGTCCTCTGAACCAGAAGGCCGAGGTTCAAATCCCAGTCCAGGATTTGCTGGCCAAGGAAGGCGTGTTCATGTGGCTCAAAGCAGGTTGTTAATCAGCCTGCAAAATCCTACCAACGCTCTGTACTGTTCTCCATAAGAAAAAAGAAAATGAACATAGGTGACAAAATACCAAACACAGAGCTCTATTTCTAATAAATAAAAACAAAAAACTGCGGATGCTGTAAATCCAAAACAAAAACAGAATTACCTGGAAAAACTCAGCAGGACTGGCAGCATCGGCGGAGAAGAAAAGAGTTAACGTTTTGAGTCCTCATGACCCTTCGACAGAACTAGGTGAATCCCCTTTAATTCAGTGGTGGGGTCCTGGTCCAGGGAGAGGTAGGAGGAAGTGTCTGCGAGTTGACGCTCAGCCTCCGCGAGGCAGAGGTCAGTGCGCCAAACAACAACAGCACCACCCTTGTCAGCGGGTTTGATGACGATGTCAGGGTTGGACCTGAGAGAATGGAGTGTAGTAAGTTCAGCGAGAGAGAGGTTAGAATGGGTGAGAGGAGCAGGATTCACCTAGTTTTGTCGAAGGGTCATGAGGACTCGAAACGTCAACTCTTTTCTTCTCCGCCGATGCTGCCAGACCTGCTGAGTTTTTCCAGGTAATTCTATTTCTAATATGCTGCCTCCCAGACTTTCATTGTCATGACGCCAATATCCCTTTCTGCAAGCCCAGTGATACTATGGAAGCTAGGGTATAGGGTTATGGGAGTAGAGTAGCAAATCAATACTTGCCAGTTCAATTCCAACTTGGTCAATCCATTAAATTGAATTCACCACATCTGTTAATTTGGACCAGAAAAAGTGATTGTGAAAGCTGCTGGATTCCTATTTCCACCTCTGTGATAATCACCTGTCTTCACCCAGCCTCAACCCATCTGCTGCTTAAATCCTCATCCAGGCCTTTTTTAGTTCCGGACATGATGAATTCCACAGCTCTCCTGGTTGACCTTCCACCTTTCACCCTCTATGAACTTGAGATCATCCATAACTCTGCTGCCCATATCCAGCGCACATGCAGTCCTGTTCGTTCATTAATCCTATGCTCACTACATTGGCTCCTAGTGCACCAACATCTCACATTTAAATTTGTCATCTTTAGTTTTCAAATCACTCCATGACTTTGCTATTCCCAATCTCTGTAATATCCGACAACCCTTGAGAAACTCTGTATTCCTCCAAATATGGCCTCTTGTGCATCCCCAATTTATTTCGTCCCACCATTGCCAAGTGAGCTTTCAGCTTTCTAGTCTGAAGCTCTCACCCTATAGCTTTTTGCCTCTCTCTCTCCCTCATACCCTTCAGGTTGCTCCTCAAAACCTACAAACGTTTGATCACCTATCTTTATAACTCCTTGTGTGACTTGGTGTTAGATTTTGTTGGATGATGTTTCTGAGAAGGACGTTGGGGGCATTCAAGGCTCTGTATAAATGGAAGCTTCTATAAAAATTCTTCTGCTTCATTAATGTATGTCAGGGTTGAAGTCTGCCACCTCTCTCCAGTGCGCAAGAAGAATTTTTCACTTATTCATTCATGGAATACAAGTGTCACTTGGCAAGGACAGCATTTATTGTCCATCCCTAATTGCCCTTGAGCGGTGAGCCACTTTCTTGAAGGGCTGTAGCCCATGCGGTGTAAGTACACCCACAGTGCTGTTAGGTAGGGAGCTCCAGGCTTTTGACCTAGCAACGATAAAGGAATAGTGATACATTTCCAAATCAAGATTGTGCGTGACTTGAAGGAAATTTGCAAGTGGTGGTTTTCTTGTGCCTGCTGCCTTTGTCCTTCTAGGTGGTAGAGGTTATGTGCTTGGAAGGTGTCAAAGATGCCATGGGAAGTTGCAATTGTGCATCTTGTGGATAGCATGTACTGCAGCCACATTTTTGTCAGTGGTAGAAAGAGTGAATGTTTCAGGTTTTGGATGGGGTGCCAAACAAGTGGGCTGCTTTGTCCTAGATTATGTTGAGCTTCACTTGCTGGAGAGTCACTCATCCAGACAAGTGGAGAATGTTCCACCACAATTTATTTGTGTCTTTTTAGATGTTGGAAGGATGTTGGAGAGTCAGGAAGTGAATCACTCTGCAGAATACCCAGCTGCTGACCTGTTCTTGTAGCCACAGTATTTATGTGGCTGGTCCAGTTAAATTTCTGGCCAAGGATGACTTCCAGGATTGTGAAGGGAATTGATGATGGAATGCCAAGGGGATGTGGTTAGACTGTCTTGCTGGAGGTGGTCATTGCTTAGCACTTGTGATGTGAATATTACATGATAACTTTGATAGTTGTACAATTGTCAGTAGGCCAACCATCATCTTTTGAGGGCAATTAGGGATGGCTAATAAATTTAGCTTTGCGAGCATTATCCACATTTGGACAATAATAGCAATTTGCATGAATATAGTGCCTTTCATATAGTAAAATCCTCCCAAGATGCTCATCAGGCGTATTAACAGCCAAATTGTGACTCTAAATCAATTTAAATCCTAGCAACAACTAGAGAAATATGTGAACTTCCTTAAACAAAAACTATTTTTTAAGTACAAAAAATCTTTGTCAATGCTGAGTAACTTTAGTAAACTTTTTGCTGGTGATTACTTGAAAGAATCATCTTGTACTGTGACACAGAATTGGTTAACTGCCCACCCTAGAGCATTGGTATTTGTGAAAAGCTGGTGAGGGCAGGATCAAGGCCATGCTGCAGTGGCTCACCCAGTCAAACTAATCCACTGAGGCTCACTGTCCAACAGACACATGACAAATAGTTGCTAGAAGGCAACTGTTCCTCTGGTGCAGTATGACAGCGTGACTCATTACCTTCTGGAGACTAATAGAGAGAAAGTGGCTTTTTTGTGAGGAGATTACAAGCTTTTCATTGTGAAACAGATCGCAGAACAAAGAACAGTCATCAGTATTTAGCAATCAACAGTGGAAATAATTTGGCAAATCCTAGTGATTATTTGAGCGAAAAATATGACATTATATTGTACTGAAGGATTCTAGGTTGCAAAATTGGAAATCAGTTCACTGTGGTGGTACTTTAAAAGTTTTCTGTAAACTTTGTAACTTATAGCCAAAGTGTTGTCATGGTCAAATTTGGCTATAATTGCTAATGAGGATGGTGTTCTGATTGTGTCTGTTGCATTTTTTGAGACTTTATGGTGGAATCATATCACCCTAATCCTTGCCGCAGCGGCGGGACCATTTCCAGTTTGGGAACCCGATTCTCTACACATTGTGCCTGGCAGTTGCTCTTTACCAGAGCAAACTAATTGACATCTGCCTCTGCACTCCCCTGACCAGTTAGGGAAGGAGGACCAGATGATGCCTCTATTCTCCCAAAGGAAGGATTTCTAATTAAAGGCACCAGGCTACTGTCAAAAAAGCTCACCAGAACTTGGAATTTGCAGGCTGCAGCAACCTCAGGGGTGACGTTTTTGTAGGATCTGAGGAATTAAAGTGAGGTGAGCTCTTCCAGTCAAGAAAGTCAGAGGCTTCTCCCCACCCCACCCCTCACCCCCACTTCACAAGCAGTGTACTGAGAGGATCCAGGGCATTAGGGAGGGATGACAGGTGAATGACAAAACACTTTTAGGTACCAAGCTCTGTTTCCCAGCAATCTCCTGCACAGCAAACCTCAGGTCAACACACCTTGCAACTCCAATTGTTCCTCTCTTTCCGGGCACCTCAGATCCTCACCTGAAGAACCACCCTCATCCTCCTCCTATTGCTCTCTCATGCCCATGGCACTCAATCATCCTTTACAAATGGTGACATTCTCTCCTCCCTCAACAAGCCATTATGAGCATTCTCATCTCATCCCTCTGCTTTCTCTCCTTGCAAGAGAAGAGAGAGCACACAACTTAGTAAGGTGGCCCTCTAGTGACACAAA
Organism: Carcharodon carcharias; assembly: GCF_017639515.1. Lineage (NCBI taxonomy): Eukaryota > Metazoa > Chordata > Chondrichthyes > Lamniformes > Lamnidae > Carcharodon > Carcharodon carcharias. The sequence goes on along the minus strand of NC_054469.1, from coordinate 38,118,935 downwards.
CATTAACAGCCATTAGCAATGCTTGTCCACCTGTTCCACTGGGATAGAGGTCTTTTTCCAGGAGTCTACAGATGTCAGCAGCAGGCTGCCATGATAACCTGAACCTCCTTAATGCATTGGTGCTTGTGCATGGAATCTGATTATCTGGCTGTAGATCATAGAAACCATTGAAAAGTTACAGCACAGGAGGAGGCTATTTGGCCCATCTTGCCCATGCCAGCCCGAGGACACCCAGGTGCCCTTTCTAATCCCACCTTTCTGCACCCGGCCCATAGCCCATGCAGCTTACAGCACTTAAGGTGAAGATCCAGGTACTTTTAAAAAGATTTTAGAGTTTCTGCCTCTGCCACCAACTTGGGCAGCGAATTCCAGACACCCACTACCCTCTGCGTAAAAAAGTTCTTCCTCATATCCCCCTACACCTTCTACCACTTATCTTGAATCTATGTTCCCTGGTTCTAGAATTCTCCACCAAGGGAAACAATTTTATCCTGTCCACTCTATCTATTCCCCTTATAATTTTGTACACCTCAATCAAGTCACCTCTCAGCCTTCTTTGTTCCAAGGAAAATAACCCCAACCTATCCAATCTCTCCTCATAGCTACACTTTTCTAATCCTGGCAACATTCTTGTAAACCTCCTCTGCACAGTCTCCAGAGCTTATTATGTCCTTCCTGTAATGTGGTGACCAGAACTGCACACAATACTCCAGTTGTGGCCTCACCAATATTTTATACAATTCCAACATTATATCCTTACTTATACAATCTATACCTCTCCCAATGAAGGAGAGCATTCCATATGCCTTTTTTACAACCTTATCTACTTGAACTGCTGCCTTCAGGGACCTGTGTACTTGTACGCCAAGATCTCTCACTTCATCTATCCCTCTTAGTATATTCCCATTTATTGTGTAATCCCTGTAACTGTTTGATCTCCCTAAATGTATGACCTCACACTTCTCTATGTTGAAATCCATCTGCCACTTTACCGCCCACTCCACCAACCTATCTATATCGTTTTGGAGATTATGGCTATCCTCTACACTATCCACTACTCAGCCAATCTTTGTGTCGTCTGCAAATTTCCCAATCGTGCCCCCCATGTTCACGTCCAATTCGTTAATATATAACACAAACAGCAAGGAGCCCAACACCGAGCCCTGTGGAACACCACTTGAGACAATTTTCCATTTGCAAGGGCATCCATCGATCATTACCCTTTGTTTCCTGTTACAAAGCCAACCTTTTACCAAGTTTGCCACGTTACCTTGAATCCCATGGGCTTTTACTTTCCTGACCAATCTGCCATGTGGGACCTTGTCAAATGCCTTGCTAAAATCCATGTACACAACATCCACTGCACTACCTTCATCAACCCTTCTTGTCACTTCCTCAAAGAATTCAATGAAATTTGTGAGGCAAGACCTTTAACAAATCCATGTTGACCATCCCTGACTAGTCCATGCCTTTCCACATGACAGTTAATCCTATCTCTCAGGATTGATTCTACTATTTTGCTCACCACCGATGTAAGACTAATTGGACTACAATTGTTTGCCATTTCCTTTGATCCCTTTTTAAACAATGGAACTATGTTTGCATTTCTCCAGTCCTTCAGTACCTCCCCTATACCTAGTGAAGTTTGGAAAATCATCCTCAGATCATCTGCTGTCTCCTCCCTGACTTCCTTCAGCAGCCTCAGAAACAATTCATCTAGACCTTGTGTGTGGACCTCACTTCCTTGGAACTGTGTTTGTGTCCACCCTCTCTGGCCTGAGGAGGGGTACACGGCTGAGGAGGAGGAATTTGGTGCTGCTGGTGTTCCTCCTGGAATGGTTGACAATAGTTCTTGATCTCTGGCCTCTTGGTCTCTGTTCTTGACCCTCACAGAGGTGGAAGATGGATCTGCATAAGCTGAAGTCTGGTAATAGAGAAGTACAGGTGAAGTGCTTTTCAAGAAATTGGCGATCACCTGTCATGCAGTGAAAGCACACTCTGAGAGAAAAAGTGTTTTGAGCAGCAGTCTCCTAATGGCTAGATCTGGAGCTCTTCGGTGTAATTGATCAAAGCTTTCACAGCTTGACAATTTTGCTGAAGAAGTTCTTTCTGCTGTGCACTTGTCTTGGTGACCCTGGTGAGTTACTGAGAGGTTGGGAAAAGGTTCCATGGCTGGGAAATCCAGGATTCAGGGCTAAAACATCTCCTAACTGCCTTCTAACAACCTCAGCAACAACTTAGCTACTTACCCAACAGATCCAAGAGGGTTTCCCACTCACTTTCAGTGCTGCCCCCTGGAAAAAGCTGAAAGAGGGCTGGATCTTAATGGGAGCCCAAAGCCAATTTCTGGGAGTTTCCTACCTTGCTCGCCCCCCATACCTGCCTCCAGGGAGCTGGGAAGACCTTGCTCTTTCTCTTAGTTTTAGCACTGGTATTTTTAAATGAAACCAAATGGCTTCTGTAGAGAATACAGTCAGGTTGTTTGAGGATAGAACGTGCAAGTAATGATTTTGAAGAACAGGTAAAAATATTTTGCTTCTTGATGCAGGCTTTGGCAATAGAACTGAAGGGTGTCGAAATGCACAGCCACTTTAACCCTCAAGAATCCACATAGTGTTAACTAAAAGGTAGTGGTAAATACTTTAGGAGCCTTTCACTACCCTGCTATATTGTAAAGTGCGCTGTTTCATTTAATTGTTTCAGTTCCTGTCTAATAGTCAATGTTTCAAAAAAGCTCAATAGGAAATAGCAGATGTATTTTTATTTACCTACTGATAAATAAAAAGTTGGTTTGAGGTGAGTTTGTTCTTTTGTAAAACTAATCATGCCTGATCAATGATAAATTCTCAAAGGCAATTAGAGATGGGCAACAAAATGCTGGCCTTGCCAGCGCTGCCCACATCCCATGAAAGAATAAAATAAATAAGCAAAAAATAATACCATGGTTTTGTAGAGAAGGTTCATGTGTCAGCATATTGAAAGTAAATTAAAATACATTTTAATATATACGGAAATGCAGGTTCAAAGGGAATATGTGATGATGAGAAAGGAAACAAACACACCACAGGTCCTAAGTGAATAGTGCCCCACTTTTAAGGTGGTTCCTAGCCTTGGCATTCAGCCACTGGAATGTTGTGGAGGTATAGAATTTGTTTGTATTTTACTGAGTTGCAGCTGGTTTTTAGCACTTTATGGCTTCTGTATGTGTCAGCTGTGTCTCACTGGCAGCGCTCTTGCCTTGGAGTAAGAAGGTTGTTGTCCCACTCCAAAGACTTGAGCATGTTGATGCTGCAGTGCAGAACTGAGAGAATGCTGCACCGTCTGAGGTCTGGCCTTTCGGGTGAGATGTTAATTCTCTCAAATAGATAAAAAAGACTCCATGGCACTAATCTGTAGAAGAGCAAAGGAATTCTCCCCAGTGTCCTGGCCAATATTTATTCCTAAAATCTCTCACAGATTATCAGGTTATTATCACGTTGTTGTTCGTGGAGTCTTGCTGCGCACAAACTGGCTATCACGTTTCTTGCATTATAACAGTACTTTAGAAACACTTCAAAAGTAATTAATTGGCTGTAAACTACTTTGGTATAAATGCAACTCTCTCTTTCGATTGGTAGCATGTGAAAAAGAACCATCTGCATATGATCTGATGTCCATGTACATAAATTCTTCGCTTCCCCATACTCTCAAAAACTAACAGATTGTACCTAACCTGTATTATTCTGTATGTGTCTTCATTAGCTGTTGGGACTTGAGGGGAGGCTGAAACAAGATATTGCTTCAAATTTGAACCCTGGCAATGTGGAAAATTGCACAGGTATGTCCTGTGTACACTGAGCAGGACAAATCCAACCTGGCCAATTACCGCCCCATCAGTTTACTCTTGATCGTTTTTTTTATTCATTCATGGGATGTAGGTGACGCTAGGTCATTATTTATTGCCCATCCCTAATTTCCCTTGTATTTAAGAGTCAACCACATTTCTGTGGGTCTTAAGTCACATGTAGGCCAAACCAGGTAAGGGCAGCAGATTTCCTCCCCTAAAGAACATTAGTGAACCAGATGGGATTTTATGACAATCAGCAATGGTTTCATGGTCATCATCAGATGACCATAGGATTTGATGGGATTCAAACCCTGGTCCCCAGACCACTACCCTGGATCTCTGGAATACTAGTCAGTGACATTACACTATGCCACTGCCTGAGTAAAGTGGTGGAAGGGGTCATCAACAGTGCTATCAAATGGCACTTGCTTAGCAAGCCTGCTCACTGACACTCAGTTTGGGTTCCGCCAGGGTCATTCAGCTTCTGACCTTGTTACAGCCTTAGTTCAATCATGGACAAAAGAGCTGAACTCCAGAGATGAGGTGAGAATGGCTGCCCTTGACATTAAGGCAGCATTTGGAGTCATACCTAGCACAGAGGAATATGGTTGTGATTGTTGGAGGTCAATCATCTCAGTTCCAAGGCATCACTGCAGGAGTTCCTCAGGGTAGTATCCTAGGCCCGACCATCTTCAGCTGCTTCATTAATGACCTTCCTTCCATCATAAGGTCAGAAGTGGGGATGTTTGCTAATCATTGCACAATGTTCAGCACGATTCACAACTCCTCAGATACTGAAGCAGTCCAATTCCAAATTCAGCAGGATCAGGCTTGGGCTGACAAGTGGTAAGTAACAATCATGCCACACAAGTTCCAGGCAATGACCATCTCCAACAAGAGAGAATCTAACTAAAGCCCCTTGACATTCAATGGCATTACCATTGCTGAATATCCCACTATAGACACCCTGAGGGTTACCATTGACCAGAAACTGAACTGGGCTAGCCATATAAATACTGTAGCTACAAGAGCAGGTCAGAGGCTAGGAATCCTGTGGCAAGTAACTCATCATCTGACTCCCCAAAGCCTGTCCACCATCTAAAATACACCAGTCAGGAGTGTGATGGAATACTCTCCACTTGCCTGGATGATGCAGCTCCAGCAACACTCAAGAAGCTTGACACCATCCAGGAGAAAACAGCCCACTTGATTGGCACCTCATCCACAAACATCCACTCTCTCCACCACCGACATACAGTGGCAGCAGTGTGTATCATCTGCAAGATGCACCGCAGGAATTCACCAAGTCTCCTTCAACACCACCTTCCAAACCCATGACCGCTACCATCTAGAAGGACAAAGGCAACAGATAGATGGGAATATCGCCAACTGGAAGTTCCCCTCCAAGCCACACACCATCCTGACTTGGAAATATATCGCCATTCCTTCAGTGTTGCTGGATCAAACCCTGGAACTCCCTTCCTAACAGCACTGTGGGTGTACCTACACCACGTGGACTGCAGCGGTTCAAGAAGGCAGCTCAGCACCACCCTTTCAAGGACAAATACGGAGGGGCAATAAATGCTGGTCGAGCCAGCGGAGCCCACATCCCTTAAATGAATAAAAACAATGTAACTAGCTGGCAAGGATATGTTATGCTTGGATGAGGATTTATTTTGATTAGGATTCTTACATAATAAAGGTGCATAGCAATGGTGCGCTTGAAGATTCAGAGCTTGATGTTTAGACCCCACCAAGATTGATGGCAGGTAGGAGCTACAAATAGTTCTACTGGTTGGCATAGCAGTTCGCTGGCTCCATCCCATCCCCTGATCATTTTTGCTGAGACAGGGTGACCGGTGGCTGGGATACACACCTGCGTACGGCAGGTAGTCGACATGGCTTATTCAGGGCCGCTGAAGGCCAATTGAAAGAGGCTGACCAGGAATTTCCAGTCAGCCTCCAGGTTCCTGCAAGCATCAAGAGCCAGTTTCGGTTCCTGGAGGGCGGATCCAGGCAGGCCTAAAGGCCCTCCCTGCCTGCCTCGTGTTGTAGCTGCCACAGTCTTCCCTGCAGAGGGGTCTTTTGTATATTTTATATTTTTAAAAGTGAGCCCATTCTGAATACAAAAGATTAAACTCTAGAGTCTAGGTCAATGTATGTCTATTTTAAAACAGCCCTTTCATGGCCATATAAACATTTCAGAAAAGCATACATTAGAAAGTCGACATTTCACAGCAATAAGATGTACTTTCTAAAAAAAAAAATGCTTATTATATTGAGTGATTAGCATTTAATTAATTGAGGCCAAATAACCTTTGGTGCTGGATTATTATAACTTATGCCTTGCCATAAAACGATCTGGATCTGTGGTAAATATATTAAATTAAATCCTTTGAGAATGTATTATTCATGCACTGCAGAAACTCACCAAGACTCCTTAGACAGCACCTTCCAAACCCATGACCACTACCAGCTAGAAGGACAAGGGCAGCATACACATGGGAGCACCTCCACCTGGGTTTGGAATAGGCAGTATTATTATTTGCGCAGATATGCGGTTGGAGATTCATCTTGGGGTCAAATATGGCACCAGGTTTACAAACGATCTTGTTCAATTTCAGACTTTTTCCAGGGAGAGTGATGGAGCCAGTGACTAGGGAACAGAGAAGACAATGGCTTCGGCCCTCACAGTATTCAGTTGGAGGAAATTTCTACTGATCTAGTACTGGATGTAGGGCAAGAAGTCTCAATTTAGTGACAGCATAAGGGTCGAGCAAGGTGATGGTGAGATCGAGCTGCCTGTCAATTGGCATACATGTGAATGACAAAAAAAAATGAATGACAGAAAAATTTAGGTGGATATTTAGATTTTCCTCTGCAAAATCAAAATTATTTTAATTAATTAATTTGAAATTTCATTCTGTAACTGGCAAAATTGATTTAGAGATGTTTCATAGAGTATCTTCTCACCTAAAACATGAAGCACTTACCTGATTAATCTAATTTGACAACTTGAATTTAGAATCAGAGGATATAATTGGGTGAAATGAGAGGCTAATGTGCTTTCAGGAAATAAATTAGAAAGGAAAAATATTGTAGAATTATCAAGATAATCTGTTGGTGGAGTGAAGAGGCAAAATAACAGAAATTAAATCAGATTTCTTAAGCCCTTTTTTTCTCATTTGGATTTTCATCAGCTTTCCCTGATGATAATGGACCTCAGCAATGTTAGAATTATAATGAGGTGGGAGGTGATGTTCCTGTGTTCCGACTGTTTCTTCACAGCATGACCATTGAGTGTAATGTATCTGGACAGCTGGAGGAACCTGGAACAGAAGTCTCACCTGGGGTTACCACAATCAGTGGTAAACTAAGGATGAAGGAGGCAAATGTAAAACCTCTTTTCTACCTTTGCTCCTCCTCTTGCTAAGGAGACCTTAGATGAGCTAATGCTACTAGTGGTAGTGACCAATGGCATAGAACCTACTTCTCCTGCCCACTGTTCATGTTCAGAGCACAGCCTGGGGTGGGGTTTGCAGGCTGCAGGAAAATCAAAATGAAAAGTGCAACACTCACCATCTGGCGTGTGCCTGTTGGGAGCCATAAAGTAAACTTTGGTCAAATCAAAATAGTCAGAAAAGAAAAATGCAATTGATGCAATCATCAGCTTTATTGTGTGATGTATAACTAGTTAATTTAATTCACACACAACTTAAACTGGGTGTGAAAAAGTTTAGGTATTGGTGTGTTAAGTACAGGTTGCTGTACCTGCGGTTAATTTAGTTCCATTATAACACACAAGGGTGGTCAAACGTTGCACAATAAACAGAGCATTGTTTGGAAATCTATTATAATTAGATATTGCAGGTTCATTCTTCAAATTGATTTCTGCATTATGGAAATATATGTTATTTGGAACTGTGTTATGATCCCCAGCTGAGGTTACTCCTGGACAAGCCTGATCCCAGGGTGGAACCCAGCTTGATAGATCCTAACTTTTATTTGTTTGTTTAGATACATGGACAGCGTCACCAGAGTCAGCTAATGAACTTCTAACAAAAAAAAAAATTATTAAGGAAAGATGAACTATATTACCATACTCCTTCACCCACAACAATACCTTTACAGGTGTATACAGATTTGTAAGGGTAACACAAGTTACAAAAGCTATCTTATACTTTAATGTTCACAGTAAGTACACAGCCCATGTAAACCTATGGCACCCTATGGTCAGACACACCGCACTGTGAAGCCAAGTGACAGATGCCACCTCAACCAGATGCTACGGATCTCTCCCCAACTCCCCCTGGATGCTTATCACACCATGAGCCAACCAGTCTCACTGCACTCCGTCTTTCACACGAGGGTTTCCAATCTTCACTTTCCAAGAACTCGCCTTGGAATCTTCTCTCAGGATGCATTCCACAAGGATTCACCTCCAGGGTTTTTGAACTCTTCTTCCGATATTCCTCTCCCTGGGTCACCATGTGTATTCAAGCTTTCTTCCACGTACTCTCTCACCGACTCTGTCATCAACAGTACACCACTGCTTCACATGCCCAGAGCGAAGAGTTGCAGACCTTCAGCCGTCTCCTTGGATATTCTTGCTTCTTGCAAGCTGTTCTCACTTTACATCTGCTTTCTGCAGTTATTGGCTCTTCAAGTCTGAAGCTTGGAGCCTTTCTCTCTGCCTCTCACTCTTAACTTCACTTAACAGGACATTTCCCAGGTTCCTGGCCTTCCTATGACTAGAAGTTCTGTGTGGGACTTGCCTGTTCCACGCCCCTGGATTCTTCGGGACTTTCTTCTTCAGCTTGAGACTGGCTATCTGTCCCTTTTGTTCTAGTCTCTCTCTGGCAGCTACTTTCAACCAACTTTAGCTTGGAATCGGCTACCTGCCCCTTCTAGGCTGCTTCTGCCTGGCAGCTGTCTTCAAAACTAAACTCAAAAACTGCTTTTCTAGTTCTTTGTGTGTGTGGCTGTGGGAGGGACCTGTCTCTCTGGACCCCTGTGCTAGGCAACAGCACTTTTTTCTACTCTTGTTTGTTTAACTCAGCTGCCACAGTCTTAAAACTCTCGTTAGAAATGCAAGCACCTTTTAAAGTGAAGCAAACTCATTTGACCTTTTGTAACACTCAGATATAAAATAAATTTCAAACTTAAACTTTAAAGCTAAAACTCATTCCTATCACCCATAAATACCAATATAACTAACTTAAACTATCTTTATTTCCTAATAACTGAAACCATTTGTAATACCAACTGAAATATAGTTGCTTGCTCAGTGCTTAAGCTTCAGAAGTTTCCTTTATTTTTCAGTTCATGGCCCCTGAGATAGATAATAATTGAGAAAGACTGAAGTGGTTAAATAGGAAATCACAAGCAGCCCTTCCTATGCTGGATTGTGGTAGTGATGTGTTTGGACCAATGGATGTAGTGTGTATTTAATGTGTTTATATTCTATTCAAACCCTATGAAATTATCCAATACAGGTATTAGATGTGAACACCATAGGCCCATGTCTGTAATTTTATAACACAAAGAAAGTTCTATATGATATTGTAAAACAGTTATTGATCATCAGCACTCATCACATTGGTGGAAGCCTCCAGATATTAGGCAGCAATTTAAATTTATTTTGCATTTTGCATTAACATGCAATAAGAGGGGGTGGTGTGGTCGGCCAGAACTGTAAAGCCATGACTTGTCTTTTTTATTAACATGATAGTTGGTGACTAATTATTGTTGTGTTATGGTCTTCTCACTTCCAGTCATAACTGGCAATAACTACCCAGCGTGTTCTTTTTTTTAACATGTTTTGATTGTTTTATCATCCTGAAACACATAATTTGAGAAGGCTGGCAAACAGCCACCATCATTTAAATAAAAGCAAAAAAACTACGGATGCTGGAAATCGAAAACAAAAACAAAAATACCTGGAAAAACTCAGCAGGTCTGGCAGCATCTGCGGATAGGAGCACAGTTAACGTTTCGAGTCCGAATGATCCTTCAACAGAACTAAGTAAAAATAGAAGAGAGGTGAAATATAATCTGGTTTAAGGGGGTGGGGGGTGGTGGCTGCTGTTGGGACAAAAAAAGCTGGATAGAGGGCCAGTGATAGGTGGAGATAACCAAAAGAAAAGCCACCATCATTTGTTGGGCCTCCTCATTGTCTTCCTATGGGTGGCTGGTAGTAGGTGTTGATGTACAAACTGGGATGGATCTTTCATTCCAAACTATTCGTCAGTGCTTTGCCTCCTCTTAATCATGTACGGCCATGAAGTTGGATAAAATTTACTTAACTCACTTGGGGAATTGAAAATTGTAAATGCAATTTCTAAGCCTATTGTACCAATTATATGAACGGAGGTGAAATGCCTCCTCCCCATTCATAAATGTTAAACGGTAGGCTTAGTGATTCTATTTCTTTCTCACAGGAATGGTGCATGACGACAATGCAGTTCTATGGAGCCATTCCTGCGGGAATCTCCCAGTATCTCATTTCATCAGCCAACTTTGGCTGATTCATAGATAAAGGGGGAGGCAGTGGCGTAGTGCTATTGTTGCTGGACAATCCAGAGACCCAGGGTAATGCTCTGAGGACCCAGGTTCAAATCCCACCACAGCAGTTGGTGAAATTTGAATTCAATGAAAATTTGGAATTAAAAGTCTAATAATGACCATGGAACCCCATTGTCAAATATCGTAAAAACCTATCTGGTTCACAAAAGTCCTTACGTGGTCTGTGACTCCAGACCTACAGTAAAGTGGTTGGCTCTGAAATAGCAATAGTTGTATCAACATGCTAAAAATTCAAAAAAGACCCAGCATCGACTTAGGCACCAGAAATGACACCAGCAAATTCAGCCCTGTCGACCCTGCAAAGTCCTCCTTATATGAAGGCTTGTACCAAAATTGAGAGAGCTGCCTCACAGACTAGTCTAACAACAGCCTGATATAGTTATACTCACGGAAACATACGTGGCAGACAACGTCCCACCAGAGGGACTTCAATGGCCATCATCAATATTGGCTTGGTAGCACCACTACTGACCAAGCTGGCTGAGTCCTAAAAGACATAGCTGCTAGACTAGGTCTGCAACAAGTGATGAGGGGACCAACAAGAGGGAAAAACATATGTTGACCTCAGCCACACCAACCTGCCTGCCACAGATGCACCTGTCCATGACGGTATCGGAGGAGTGAACACTGCACAGACCTTGTCTTCACATCCATTGTGTTGTTGGCACTACTACCATGCTAAATGGGATGGATTTTGAGTAGATCTAGCAACTCAAGACTGGGAAACCATGAGGTGAAGTGGACCATCAGCAGCAACAGAATTGTATTCAGCCACAATCTGTAATCTCATGCCCAGCATACCCCCCTATTATTACCGCCAAGCCAGGGATCAATCCTGGTTCAATGAAGAGTGCAGGAGGATTGCCAGGAGAAGCAACAGGCATACCTAAAAATTAGGTGTCAACCTGATGAAGCTACAACACAGGACTACTAGTGTGCCAAATGGCATAAGCAGCAAGCGATAGACAGAGCTAAGTGATTCCACAACCAACGGATCAGATCTAAGCCTTTCAGTTCTTCCACATCCAGCCGTGAATGGTGATGGACAATTAAAACAACTCACTGGAGGAGAAGGCTCCACAAATATCCCCAATGGTGGGGGGAGCCCAGCACACCAGTGCAAAAGACAAGGCTGAAGCATTTGCTACAATATTCAGCCAGAAATGCCGAGTGGGTAATCCATCTTGGCCTCCTCCAGAGTTCCCCATTACCACAGATGTCAGTTGTCAGCCAATTTGATTCATTCCACATGATGTTAAGAAATTGCTGAAGGCACTGGATACTGCAAAGGCTATATGCCCTGACAATATTCCGGCAATAATACTTATGCTCCAGAACTTGCCATGCCCCTAGCCAAGCTGTTCCAGTACAGCTACAGCACTGGCATCTACCCGGCAATGTGGAAAATTGCCCAGCAATGTTCTGTTCACAAAAAGCAGGACAAATCCAACCCGGCAAATTACCATCGCATCAGTCTATCTTAATCATCAGTAAAGTGATAGAAGGGGCCATCGACAGTGCTATCAAGTAGCACTTGCTTAGCAATAACCTGCTGATTGATGCTCAGTTTGGGTTCCACCAAGGCCACTCAACTCTTGACTTCATTGCAGCCTTGGTTCAAACATGGACAAAATGGGTGAGTTCCAGAGGTGAGGCGAGAGTGACTGCCCTTAACATCAAGGCCACATTTAACCAAGTGTGGCATCAAGGCGCCCTGAACTGGAGTCAACGGGAATTAGGGGGGAAACTCTCTGCTGGTTGGAGCCATAGCTAGCACAAAGGAAAATGATTGTGGTTGTTGGAGGTCAGCTATCTCAATTCCAGGACATCACTGCAGGTGTTCCTCAGGGTAGTGTTCTAGGCACAACCATTTTCAGCTGCTTAATTAATGACCTTCCTTTTATCATAAGGTCAGAAGTGGGGATGTTCGCTATTGATTGCACAATGTTCAGCATCATTTGCAACTCCTCAGGTACTGAAGCAGTCCATGTCCAAATGCAGCAAGACCTGGACAATTTTCATGCTTGAATGACAAGTGGCAAATAACATCCATATAAGTGCCAGGCAATGTCCATCTCCAACAAGAGAGAAGCTAACCATTGCCCCTTTACATTCAATGGCATTACCATCGCTGAATTCCCCACTATCAACACCCTGGGGGTTACCATTGACAGAAACTGAACTGAACTAACCATTTAAATGCTGTGTCTACAAGAGCAGGTCAGAGGCTAGGAATCCTGCAGCAAGTAACTCATCTCCTGACTCCTCAAAGCCTGTTCAAGTCAGGCACAAGTCAGGATTGTGATGGAATACTCTCCACTTGCCTGGATGAATGCAGCTCCAGTAACACTCGAGAATCTCGACACCATCCAGGACAAAGCAGCCCACTTGATTGGCACCACACCCACAAACATTCACTCCCTCCACCACTGATGTACAGTGGCAGCAGTGTGTACCAACTACAAGATGCATTGCAGGAACTCACCAAGGCTCCTTCGACAGCACCTTCCAAACCCACGACCCCTACCATCTCATTGGACAAGCACATCAGACACACAGGAACACCACCACCTGGAAGTTCCCCTCCCAGCCGCTCACCATCCTGACTTGGGAACGTATTGCCGTTCCTTCATTGTCGCTGGGCCAAAACCCTGGAACTCCCTCCCTAACGGCACTGTGAGTGTACCTACACCGCATGGACTGCAGCGGTTCAAGAAGGCAGCTCACCACCACTTTTTCAAGGGCGATTAGAGATGAGCAATAAATACTGGCCTAGCCAGCGACGCCCACTTACCATGAATGAATTTTTAAAAATGTACATTTCTAACAAAATGGCCTTTGTCTACTTGAAAAATTATAAATCACTACTGAAATGAAATTTCAACAGTTGCAGAATTTATGGCATGTTTGATTGCAGGTAGGGTTGAAGAATGGTATTGATTGATTCGTAGTCAATAATTACTTTAAAAAAAAACTACTTTCCTTCAGCTGTAAGATGAGTTATTTATCGTGTGTATGGTATGAGCTGCAGTGCTCAAGCAAGGAAACCTATGGTAGAATCTCAATGTAAAATAGCCTCCTGATTTGTGGATCATAATGGGCAAATTTTACTGTATCTTGGCCAGCTATAGATTCCAGTGTAGTAGAGTGAAAGATTGATGGATAATATTTGATGCTGCAGGGTCATGTGACCCCCACTTGTCTCACAAAGCACCTGATGAAAATGAACAAGTCTTCCATCAGTTCTGTTTGATTTGAGGCACACACTATGGAAGCCAACAAAATGTAAGAGGGCAAAAATTATATATATTTCTTAAATGGCATATTTAAGACAAGGAGGGTAATCTTGATTGTATTTTTTCTGGCAGTAATAAAAAGTGGTTGAGAGAATTAATTAATGCCCAAATTTATTTTTGTTGATTTTTGATTACTGTTTAAATATGCACTGCTTTATCATTGATTCGTTTAAAAAAAAAGAGCTCACATTATTATAGTGCCTTTAATGACCCCAGGACTCTTAAAGTGTAGTCGCAGTCATAATGTTGGAAATGTGGCAGCGAATTTGTACACTGTAAGGTTCAACAAACAAACATGTTTCATGTAATGAGATGTCCCAAGGAGCTTCACAGGAGCATTATAAAACAAAGTGTGACATTGAGCCAATCCCAGGCAATTTTCCACATAGCCGGGTAGATGCTAGGGTTGTAACAAAAGGAGATATTAGGTCAAATGACCAAAACCTTGGTCAAAGACATGGTGCAAATCTGGGACGATTTTGCCATATGTGGTAGCAGGCAGGAAAAATGCCGTTTTGCCTGCTGGCCGCAGTGGTGGCTTTTCACTCCATATCATCCCAAACATGCTGCATTCCCGGGAAACACGCCATTTTGATGGCAGGCAGGTTCTCATTCGCTTGTTGCAGCTTCATCATGCTGGGCGCCATATTTAAAGTGCAGCCACACACTCCCCTCTCAGTGCTCCCAGCTCAGGACAGCTGTACATAAGACAGGATGGCCCCGAAAGACAAAAAGACTGCAGCAGCCACCGCCGCCGCCACCACCACCACCACCACCAACCTCCCCCCCCCACCCCCACCGTTTAGTGTTGCATCCTTCGAGCGCCTTTTGGGCATCATGGAGGCCCATCGTGAAGTCCTCTACCACCCCTCAGGCCGCAGAAGGGGAAACTGCATCAGCAATCCAGCATGGGAGTCAGTGGCAGTGGTGGTCAGTGCCAGTGCCTTGCAAAAGAGGACAGCCACCCAGTGTTACAACACTGCTAGCTTTCACACACACCCTCACATCCCCATCAGGCTCATACTCTCTCAAGCTCATCCTGTCCAGGGTCTGTGTCTGCCTCCGATCCCCACCAACCACCCTCGCCGTCCCTTCCATTGCTACAGTTGAACCCTCACATTCCCACCCTACCACCTCGCTCTGCCCTTGGTCATTCTCACCATTCACTCGTTCCAAGCTCACCCTCAGTTTGCTCCCCAGGAGGCAGTCACGGACTGACTAAAGCCCTCACATGGTGGGCTGGCCTTATAATGATATGCAGATGTATTACAATGAGGTTGCCGATGTCCATTAGCAGGATATCTGGCCTTCTCACCATACTGTTCGCTCAGACTGCCGGGCATGGAAAATTCCACCCATAGATTTAAAAAAAGCCTTTTAAAGGAGGAAAGTGAGGTAGAGAAGCAGAGAAGTTTAGGGAGGGAATTCCAGAAATGTGATAAAGACTGAATAATCTGTTCTCGTCATATTGATTGAGGGATTACTATTAGCCAGGACACCAGGGAAAACTTCCTGACCTTTTTCGAAATAGTCTATTACTCATTATTCTATATTCATCAACAAATGACAGTATTAGACCATTCCCCAGCCAGTTTCGGTTTTACAAGCCTCCATCTCAGTTATATTTATATACGCCTGATTATCTTCATTGACTAGCTTTATGCAGTTTTGATTCATTGATTTTTGATTTGGCTTGTTTGCCTACTTTAGCAGTCTGCTCTTCTTCTGTGTACGCTGCAGCTAATTTTAAAACATTCCACAAAAGGATTGCAACGTGTCACCAGTGCTTTGGTTTTTAAAACCTTGTAGTCCAGAACAAATGGCTACTTTTATTTTCTTTTATCTCTTTAAAATTTCCCTTTTTTAAAAAATTTCCTTTTGCTTCAACTTTTCTTCAATTTTCTTTGTGCAGGTTTCTTGGAAAAGGCAAATTCCTTGCGGTCTAGCAATAAGTTGCATTTTTTGTTGTGGCATTGACGTCATCCAGCAATGGTGATCCGAAACCTCAAAACTGAAAAGTTATTATAGGTTATTCCAACCACTAGGTGGTGTTCTGCAGAGATTTTGCACGATGGTCTTGATTTTTGCACAGCACCATCCAGTGCCTGAAATTGGGTGCTTTAGCAATATATGCCTGTGTACAAAGTTATTACAGTCCCAGTTGGTTACGATAATTGGGTACAAGGCTAGTTGGCTCTAGAGGAGGATTTTAAACCTGTCTGGACCAATAAATACCAACTTGGATCAGTAAGATTGTTAAATCAAACTCTATATCATACATCATTCTGTTCTATATCAGTATATATCATTCTGTTCTCTTCTGGACTTTCTAATTTAGGAGACTGTCATTTCAATTTAATTTCACATTTTTCTCTGCCAGCTGGCTTATGGTGGACTCCTAGGCCATTGTCGGTATTGCTTTTGAGCTTGCTATTTCTAAATGCACAAGACCAGTCTAATGTGATTTGCCCTCCGGTTTCTTTCAGCGTGGAAGCGCCTATATCCCTCTTGACATCCCCTGCTGTTAACTTGAGTGATATCGAGAAAGAACCATGGTTAATGGTGCTTGTATCATTTCTGTGAACCCCTTTTAATTTTCTTTATCCCTCTGCAGTCTTGCAGTTAATTTCTCTCGAGCTGGCTGGACTTTTTTAAAAAAAAATTCTTCCAGCTTCACTTCATTTGTTGTTTTGTAGCTTGGCAGGCATTCTGTTTGTTTCATAAACTATTGCTATATTAAGTTTTGCATTTCTCACCTACAAACCTGAAGACATGCAAAATTTAAAACACATTTAAAATACATTTAAAAGCAAAAAGATATACCAACAGGAGACCTGTTTCCAAATGTAGTTCAGTTTGCTGTCAGATCTTTTCCCTGGCTGGGGAGAAGCACAGTTAGTCAAATGGAACCTTAACGCCCTTGTTTTTATGTGCGGCTTTTAGCATAAGATATGCCCTAAGGCACTGCACAAGATAATTACAGGTGAGAGGACATTCAACCAACCTGGGTTCCTCTAGAAATGCCCTCTTATACTTATGTCAATACTTAACATTGTAGAAAGGAAATGGATTACTGATCCATGCGGGAACTTTTAGGAACAGTAATTAAGCACTTTATTGATGAAATGTAATTTGAAAAGGTTTATTAAAATGAGAGAGGCAGGGAAGCTTAGAGAAGGAATTAAAGATTTGGATCCATACAGTTGAAAGCTCTGCCACTAACTGTAAAGCAATGGGTGGGGAATGCTCAAAGGCAGAGGATTAAGGTTTTGGTGTGGGGTAGATACTTAGCTTGAGGATGTTTTGAGGATAGGCTGGGACAAGGTTGTGGAAAGATCTAAAGACTGAGAAATAGATTTTGAATTTCACATTTTTCAGAATGGGGAGCCCATGTTATTAACTCTCATGTTGTATGTATAAGGGTTTTTATCAATAAAGGAGTGGAAGTAGGGATGGGGGAGGCAGTTGCAAGTGTGATCTTTCTAATAGAAAGGTATGACTGTGGAGGTCAGTTTGGTGCATTCCGTCTGGCTTAGATTGAGAAAATGGTGCGGAAAGGATGGAATCAGTGGCAAGTAATTGGATTTCTGGTGGACACCAATGACAGCTTTTCCAATGTTGAGCTGCAGGACACTGATTTATCCACGTCTAGATTTTGAATAAGTAGTCTGACAGGATGGAGATGGTTGAGTGAGTTGGAGGACAATGCAGCTGGGTGTCATTGATTTACATAGAAAAGCTGACTCTGTACCTACAGATGATATCACTAAAGAGGATTTGGCCAAGGATCTACCCTTGAGGCTGCAACGGTGACATGTTGGGAAACAAAAGCCATTAATAAAGCTGTGCTGGCTACTTTTAAAAAGAAATAAAGGATGAGGGAAGAGAGATGTCAGAGGAAATAGCATTCTCAACCGTGTTGAATCCTGTAGAGTACTGAGGAAGATGAGGAGGGTTGGCTGTCGACTGAATCATCTGAGAATATCTATCATTTGTGACTTTTTTATGGAGCCATTTCAGAGAAAGATGGAAGTTGCATTGGAGACATTCAA
Organism: Carcharodon carcharias; assembly: GCF_017639515.1. Classification (NCBI taxonomy): domain Eukaryota; kingdom Metazoa; phylum Chordata; class Chondrichthyes; order Lamniformes; family Lamnidae; genus Carcharodon; species Carcharodon carcharias. The sequence continues at coordinate 38,101,176 of NC_054469.1, read as the reverse complement.
ACAAAGTGTTTTGAGAGAGGAGCACAGACTAAGAGGTGACAGGCCCTTTGAGGATTTAAGAGGAATGGGATGTTGAAGACTGACCACAGTGAAGAAATTTGTTGATTTGTCCATTATTTTATGCACTTGCTTTGTGATCAAACAATCTTGCCAATGATGTGAACTCATAATTGATTGTTCTGCAGATGAATTGTATATGTTGATTACAGCTACAGGTGGATGTAAAATATTTAATGCCAATTGCCTTGGTTGAATATTTATCCCTCAGCCAGAATGACCAGGCCAAAACAAATTATTCAGCATTAACAGTTATTCAGCTCATTGCTTTTTTTTTGGAATCGCTGCTATGTGCAAATTGGCTGGTGCCTTTACCTACATAATAGCTGACTACACTTCAAAAAGCCATTCATTGTGAAATGCTTTAGGTTGACTGAGGATAAAAAGGCATCATATAAATGTTCTTTCTTGCAAGCTTGCTTCAAACTGTCAAATAGTTATTGCTATACATGTCTGCCCTGCCTAATTAAACGTTTGGCCCAGATTTTTGCCCCCAGGTTGGATTTGCTGAGTTGGGCGATTTCCCATCTCAGCAAACCTGACCTTTAAAAATGTCCATCCGCAGGTCGGGTTTTCTATTGGGGAAGGCTGAAACAGGAGTCAGGGTGGATGACCCCGGAACGAATGTGCAGGCTGCCGGGTGTGGAGGCAGGCTGGGCACAAGGCCTGCCTCTATGCCCCAGCACTCTGTTTAAATAAATAAAACAGAACATTAAAAAAAAATGTACCTCCAGCCCTCACCTCCTCACACACTCCCTGTACCTCTCCATGCTGACCTATGCCAACCCATGCTCACCTAACTGCCTCCATGCCTGCAACCCACCCCGCCCCCATGGCCATCATATCTCCTATGCCATCTTAGTGCCAATTCATCCCAACCCCAGTTGCCCCATACCCCTATGCCAACTTAATGTCCTTCTACCCAGCCTCCATGACCTCCAAAACCCCTATGCCAACCACATTCACCACCCTTTGCCCTTAACCCCTCCATGTCATCTCACCTGGTATCATTGGACAGTTCCTTAATGGCTTTGACACTTCCTGGATAGCTTCGACAGCTGAACAACTCTTTAACAGCACCTTGACAGCTGGACAGCTCTTTAACAGTTCCTTGACAGTCGGACAGTTCCTCGGCAGCTGGACAGTTCCAGTGGTTTCATATGTAAAAAGTGCATAATCATATTCGCTTAAATAATCCCAAAGAGTGCCTTACCTCTCCCAAAGGCTATGCAAGCACCGCCCACCAAATTCCAAATCCTTCTTGCCTGTTCTATTCTGCACACTCCAGATTCCACACTCCTCCCAAAATCCCACTGCAGTGGAAGCAGCTGGTGATTTGAATGGCCAGCAAACCCTGGGCTGACTCGAGTTCCACTCCCACAAAGAGAAGTGCTGCTTTTGGGGGCGGAACTTAAAATTTTCAGCCATTTCTGGGATTTTTGCCACAAGAGTCTCTCTGTCGTGGCGAAAATCCGAGCCTATATATTTCAGTTCATTCTTTCATGTCTGTAACAAATGCAATTCATAGTTTTTTTGGCAGCCATCCAATTTAAAAGACAACAGTGTGATTGACAAGGCAGTTCAGTTACTTTGCCATGTTTCAATGATGTGAGTGGCTGAAGAGTACCATTCTTGAGTGGCAGATGACGCTGTCATAAATTGTAAATGAATATTGTTTTGTGCTGTGATGCATTGTGCTTTAGCTCCAACACTGTTTGTCTATCACAACTGTCCCAAACCAGCTTGTTTGTGCATGAACGCCGTGCCATTAACATTTTAAACATAGTAGAAATTATTGCCACATTTGTAGATTAGAGTTCCTTGCTTTTAAAGTGCAAGCTTCATGGTACAGTTTTGTACTGGTCGTTTTGGATTTGAACAAAAGTCTTGATTGGTGTCATCTATCATTGAAGAGGTTTGTTGTGCTATGTCATGGGTTTTTTTTTGCTGTGATCTTGAGGCTTGCTATTTTTCATTGAAAAGACACTGTTTTTCACAATCCTCTTTCTCTTTCACTTTTTTTCAATTACGCCTGGGTGTCTTATTTCCATGGCTTGCTGCTGCCAACTAGTTTGTTAGGTTTCCTTTTGGGCTAAGCATGTGATGGTATTGACAGGGTTGCGTAAAATCTGGTGATCAAATTGTTGGCTGAGACCATCACTGATCATTGAAATGTGCCCATTCTTGTAAGGAGTTTTCTCTTAATCTGGGATTTAAATTGCTTGGTGTTTCTGTATTCATGGTGCACTCCACCAGCGAAGCGACTAACCTACCACAGCCTTTCCTCTTCTGTTCAACAATGATACACTGAGATCACATTCAAATATCCAGATGTTCACTTTTCCTGCGATAACCTGATATATCCACTATGTTGACATTGCCATCTAGAACATAAAAACATAAGAACTAGGAGCAGGAGAAGATCATATGGCCTGTCAAGCCTGCTCCATCATTCATGCTGATCATGGCTGATTTTGGGTTTAAATTCCGCTTGCCCGCCTGCTTCCAGTATCCCTTGATTCTCTGAGAGACCAAAAATATGTCTTTCTCAGCCTTAAATATATTCAATGATGGTGCATCCACAACCTTCTGAGGTAGAGAATTCCAAAGATTCGCAACCCTTTGAGTGAAGAAATTTCTCCTCATCTCAGTTCTAAGTGATCAGTCCCTTATCGTGAAATTGTGCCCCTTTGTCCTAGATTCCCTAGCCAGGGGAAACAACATCTCAGTATCTATGCTATCAAGGCGTTGTTTCAATGTTTCACCTTTCATTCTTCTGAACACTGGAGAGTATAAACCCAATTTACTCAGCCTCTCATCATAGGACAACACTCTCATTTCAGCGACCAATCAAGTGAAACTCTGCTGTTGGGTCTCCTATGCAAGTATATCCTTACTTAATTATGGAGACCAATATTGTGCACAATATTGCAAGTGTGGTCTCACCAAAGCCTTGTTCAATTGTAGTAAGACTTCTTTATTCTTGTACTCAATCCTTTTGCAATAAAGGCCAACTTTCTGAATTGCTTGCCATACCTGCATGTTAACTTTTTCTGTTCCTTGTACGAGAACTCAAGTGTAAGATTTAAATGCTATGGTTGTAATACCCTGGTGCGCTCTTAATTTTACACACAATGCCAGATCTCATTTTTTTCCCCATCATGATATAATAGTGGAGAAAATGCCTGACTGCACTGGATGAAAACAAAAATTTGAAAGTTAGATTCATTAAGTATATTTGTAAACAAGAAAGTAACTTGCTGCTGCAATTTGCCAAATGTTAGCTGAATGGTTTTTAAATCATCTTAGTTTATGCTGGCTACATGTACGTACTTCTGACAATTTGACTGCTTTTGAAAGATTTTGCCAACCTTAATTTATCAACATTGTTCAGAGTGGGGGATTTCGCAAACATTGTTCTCACTTATTTTGAGGGTATTGCAACATTCAAGATGCTGCCTTGCTGTACTCTGAACGTGCATAAGTGGAGATGTGTCTCACTGTAGAGATTTTGAGATAATTCCTGAAATTTTGTCCTTGCTTCCTGCTCCTCCCGAAGAATCGTTCAGCTTCCATTATTCGATTCTCTGCTGCATGTGAATCATGTTGCACCCCCGAGAGGGGTGATGAGTTGTATTTGTCGAAACCAGTGTGTCATTAGTCAAATTGATGGACAATAGGGCCATGTGGCGTCCATTCCGTTCACTGGGGAGACAGTTTGAAGCTCAGGCCTCGCATAATCCAGCCAAAATCTTTGCCATCCTAGCAGTTAACTCACTGGGAACTACATTATTTTGTTCATCACAGTCTCTCCTGCTGTTTGATGCAAATATTTTTGTACTTTAATCGCATCCTCTTCAAACAATCTGTTATATATTGGGAGGATCTTGTAAAGGGAGACCGACACCAAGGTGACCAGATCACATGTTTAATGACATCGCCATACACTGGCATACTGATAAACATGAATACATTTAAAAAAAAAGGGGAAGCAGTATAATGAACTACTTACAGATACACAAACTATACAACTTCAAAAACAAATAAACAAATCTCTGAATAATTCACACTTGACAAAATAGCAACAGTTTTTTTTCTTTTTAAACTATATCTGTAAATTAAGTCTAACAACTGGTTAATATTTTCTGTGTCTAATCAGGGAGCTTTAGCACAGTGGTTAAAAATGGGTGGTGCAGGGGAGGGTGGTGTGGGGAGGGATGATTTCTTGGGCACCTCAGAATTATAATTTAAAATTTCCTCTAATTGTATATTGGTGGAGTGGGTGTTATGTTAATGGATATCTTTGTTTAGTCTGTCTTTGTCAGTTTTACCACTTCAAATAATATACATAACAGGCCTTCACCCGTGAAAGCTGCTCATTATATTTTTTGATTCCATTTGGAATTGAGTAAGCTGTGACCTGTGCGTCACCTTCATATCTGTGAAGCCTTAACTTTTGACTTGAAGAATTGACTGTTCAAGGAGGTTTTCTTCGTACCTGAGAGATGATTTTTTTTTCATCACCCCCTGCTTCCCTTTCAGAATACAAGAATGTTGGCCTTCAAATGTTTTGTGCTTGAACTCAAAGTTAGCACCCTCACGTAACTTCACGTAACTTTTGTTTTAGTATGTTGCGTCGGACTTTGTGATGTTCTTGTTTGCCTCGTGAGGATGGTTTCTTATGATGTTGATTGAATAGGAAACTGTCTTCAATGCAAACAAGTGCAAGTAATACAACCATTCAAAACAATTAACCATTCAAATAACAATTAGGTTATTTTTTAACCAGTAATGACATTTAGCTGGTTAAGTTGAAAATGTATGATGGGGAATTGTATGTCAGCATGATTAAAACCGTGTATTATTTTTTTAAAAATCTGCAAGTGTTTGAAGCCTGAAAATAAAACAAGAAATACCCAGCCGGGCATTCAGCATCCGGGAAGAAAGAAAAAGTAAAGTTTTCAGCATTGACTTCTGGCTGCTGTTTAATTTTACTTTTAATCAACCTGATTTCTAGTGCATAGCCTTAGTTTCACAGTCTGAAAGTGTCTCTATTTCTCTGCTGTACAAAAGTGAGGAGAAGCACTTGAATCAACTCCAGTCAGTTATTTATAGTTATGAAGGCTTGTGCGTTATGAATTATATCTTCAACAAGTTGCACTTCAGATCATAGGAAGAAGGGTTTCTTAAAGGAGTGGTACAAGAAATTTGCCTGATGAAGCACTAAAGTTGAAACAGTTCGAGTCCTGGTCATTGTAAATACAATATATGAGGGCATATATCTGTCTTTTCCTAGAAAGTTTAAAATGATTTTCCATTAATGCTGAATGGAATTCTCACTCTGATCTATTCGACATCAGAGACATTTTAAATGTGGTCGAGAAAAGCACGCTAACACATTTTCACAACTACATGTTTTTTTTTATTCATTCATGAGATGTGGGCATCGCTGGCTAGGCCAGTACTTACTGCCCATCCCTAATTGCCCTTGAGAAGATGGTGGTGAGCTGCCGCCTTGAACCCCTGCAGTCCATGTGGTGTAGGTACTCCCACAGTGCTGTTAGGGAGGGAGTTCCAGGATTTTGATCAGTGACAATGAAGGAACGGCGATATATTTTCAAGTCAGGATGGTGAGTGACTTGGAGGGAAACTTCCAGATGGTGGCGTCCCCATATGTCTGCTGCCCTTGCCCTTCTAGATGAGAGAAGAGTGCAAGAGGATGACCCTGGGACAGGCAGTCAGCAGCATCTAGGGGAGAGTGCGAGAGGAGGACCTAAAGAGCGGAGTTTACCTGTGAAGGAGCCGGCTCTCATCCAGACACTTGGTGCTGGAATTCGAAAGGAGTAACGTCAGGACAAGGGAGAGAGCTGATTGGTAGGTAGTGAGTAAGTTGTTTTTTTCCACTTTAAAGTGACATTACAGAAGGTAAGAGTCTCAGCATTTGTATTTTTGAAGAAAAACTAAATAGTTTCTACGAGGCTTAAATTTAAGGTAATAGTCTTTTAATTAAAACAAGCAAAAAGTATGGCAAGGGAGCTCAGTCCCTTGTGTAGTATGGCCTGCAGCATGTGGGAATGCTTAGACACTCCTTGCAGTCTGGATGACCGCACATGCAGGACATGCCACCGGGTTGACCAGCTTTAGCAACGAGTTTTGGAGCTTGATCGTCAGTTAGAGACGTGGTGGTGCATCTGCGAGGCTGAGGGTTACGTGGATAGCACGTTTTTAGATGTGGTCTCTCCGCAGCTTAAGGAAGTGCAGTCAGAGAGGGAATGGGTGACCACCCGTCAGAAGAAGGGGGGTAGTCAGGAAAGCCCCAGAGTGCATCTCATTCAAAAACTATTTTTATGTGTTGGAAAATGGCGAGGGTGAAGATTCCTCTGGTGAGTGCAGCCAGAGCCAAGTTCACGGCATTGTGGGTGGATCAGCTGCGCAAGGTGGGAGGAGTAAGAGTGCAAGAGCAATAGTGGTAGGAGACTCAACAGTGAGGGGTGCAGACAGGCGCTTCTGCGGCCATAGATGTGACTCCAGGATGGTGTGTTGCCTCCCTGGTTCCAGGGTCAAGGATGTCACAGAACAGCTGGAGGGCATTCTGAAGGGGTAGGGCGAACAGTCAGAGGCCATGGTTTGCATTGGTACTAACGACATAGGTAAGAAGAATTTAGGTAGCTAGGTAGCAGATTAAAAAGCAGGACCTCAAAGGTTGTAATCTCTGGATTACTATCTGTGTCACGTGCTAGTGAGTATAGGAATAGGAAGATAGAGAGGATGAATGTGTGTGGCTGAAGAGTTGGTGCAGGAAGGAGGGCTTTAGCTTCCTGGATCACTGGGTCTGTTTCTGGCGAAGGTGGGGTCTGTATAAGTGTGATGAGTTGTACCTGAAACAGAACGGGGCCAACATCCTTGCTCATGCTGTTGGCGGGGGGAGGGGGTTTAAACTCATTTGGCAGGGAGATGGGGTATAGAGTGGAGATGCAGTAGGGGATGATGCACAGCCATATATAGAAGAGCAACTAAGTCAGCCTGGAAGGCAGAGCAAATATAGACCTGTTAAGGCACAAGGGCATAATGCAAGGCTGAATTGCATCTATTTTAACGTGAGGAGCCTTACAAGTAAGACAGATGAATGGAGGGCATTGATTAACACATGGGAATATTACATTGTTGCTATCACAGAGCCATGGTTGAGGGAAGGGCAGGACTGTTAGCTCAATATTCCAGGATATAGAATCTTCAGGTGTGACAGGGGGGTGTAAAGGAGGAGGTGGCATTACACTCTTGATCAAGGAGTCAATTACTGATGTAAGGAGGGATGGTATCTTAGAAGGTTCCTAAAATTAGGCCAAATGGGTTGAACTTAAAAACAAAAAGGGGAAATCACTTTGCTGGGAGTGTATATAGGCCTCCAATCAGTCAGAAGGCGATAGAGGAGCAGATATGTAGGCCAATCTTGGAGAAGTGCAAAAATAATAGGGTAATAATAGGGGATTTCAACTTCTCCAATATTAACTGGGATAGTCTTAGAGTGAAAGGCTTAGAGGGGGCGGAATTCTTAAAGTACACTCAGGAGGGCTTTTTGAGCTAGCACTTAAAGTCCTACAAGAGAAGGGGTGGTACTGGACCTAATCTTAGAGAGTGAAGCCAGACAAGTGGTAGAAGTGTCAGTGGGGGAGCATTTCGGGGATAGTGACCATAACTCTGTAAGATTTAAGGTAGTTTGGAAAAGGACAAAGATGGACCGGAAATAAAGGTCCTGAATTGAGGGAAGGCCGATTTCAATGTGATAAGACAGGACTTGGCCAAGTTGTAGCAGCTACTTGTAGGAAAGCCTACATCAGACCAGTGGGTGTCATTCAAAAAGGAAATAGTGAGAGTTCAGGCCCAACATGTTCCTGTAAGGGTGAAGGGTAGGACCAACAAGTCCAGCAAACTCTGGATGTCAAGGGATATAGAGGATTGGATAAGGGACAAAAAAGAGGCTTATGGCAGATACAGAGGGCTGAAAACAGCAGAAACCCTAGAGGTGTAGGGGGGTACTTAAAAAAGTAATTAGGGGAGCGAAGAGGGGGCATGAGAAAACACTGTCAGGCAAAATAAAGGAAAATCCCAAGGCATTTTATAAATATGTTAAGGGCAAGAGGATAACCAGGGAAAGAATAGGCACCAAAGTGGCAAACTGTGCTTGGAGCCGGAAGACACAGGTGAGATTTTAAATGATTACTTTTCATCTGTGTTCATTATGGAGAAGGACGATGTAAGTGTAGAAATCAGAGAGGGGGACTGATATACTGGAACAAATTAGCATTTGAAAGGAAGGAGGTATTAGTGGTTTTAGCAGGCTTTAAAGTGAATAAACCCTCAGGCTCAGATGAGATGTATCCCAGGCTGCTCTGTGAGGCAAGGGAGGAGATTGCAGGGGCTCTGACACTAATTTTCAAATCCTCCCTCTGGTCACAGAAGAGTTGCCAGAGGACAGGAGGACAGTGAATGTGGTACCATTATTCAAGAAGGGTAGTAGAGATAAACCAGGTAATTACAGGCCAGTGAGTCTAACATCAGTGGTAGGGAAACTATTGGAAAAAATTCTGAGGGACAGGATAAATCTCCACGGAGAAGCAGGGATTAATCAGGGATGGTCAGCATGACTTTGTCAGGGGGAGATTATGTCTAACAAATCTGATTGAATTTTTCGAGGAGGTAACAAGTTGTATAGATGAGGTTAGTGCAGTTAATGTAGTCTATATGAGCTTCAGTAAGGCTTTTGACAAGGTCCATATGGGAGAATGGTCAAGAAGTTAAGAGCTGATGGGATCCAGGACAATTTGGCAAATTGGATCCAAAATTGGCTTAGTGGCAGGAGGCAGAAAGTGATGGTCAATGTGATGTTTTTGCAACTGGAAGCCTGTGACGAATGGTGTACCACAAAGATCAATGCTGGGACCCTTGCTGTTTGTAGAGTACATTAATGATTTCGATGTGAATATAGGAGGTATGATTAGTAAGTTCGTAGATGACATGAAAATTGGTGGTGTCGTAAATAGTGAGGAGGAAAGCCTTAGATTACAGGACGATGTAGATGGGCTGGTAAGATGGGCAGAGCAGTGGCAAATGGAATTTGACCCTGAGAAGTGTGAATTGATACATTTTGGGAGGACTAACACAGCAAGGGAATACACAATGAATGGTAGGACCCTAGGAAGCACAGAAGATCAGAGGGACCTTGCTGTACATGTCCATAGATCCCTGAACGCAACAGCACAGTAGATAAGGTGGTTAATAAGGCATGTGGGATACTTGCCTTTATTAGACGAGGCATAGAATATAAGAGCAGGGAGGTTATGTTGGAGCTGTATAAAATGCTAGTTAGACCACAGCTGGAATACTGTGCACAGTTCTGGTCACCAGACTATAGGAAGGGTGCGATTGCACTAGAGAGGGTGCAGAGGAAACTCACCAGGATATTGCCTGGGCTGGAGCGTTTCAGTCATGAAGAAAGACTGGATAGGCTAGGGTTGTTTTCCTTACAGCAGAAAAGGCTGAGGGGTAGATGTATATAAAATTATGAGGGGCGTAGATAGGAAGAAATTTTTCCCCTTAGTATGGGTGTCAAATGGGGGAGGAGGCATAGATTTAAGGTAAGGGGCAGAGAGATTTGAAGAAAAATGTTTTCACCCAGAGGGTGATTGGAATCTGGTACACATTGCCTGAGGGATGGTAGAGGCTGGGAGCCTCACAATATTTAAGAAGTATTTAGATGAGCACTTGAAATGCCATGCTGGAAAGTGGGATTAGAATAGATAGATGCTTGATCGGCATGGACACAATGGGCTGAATGGCTTGTTTCTGTGCTGTATAACTCTTTAACTCTATGACTGTGATTATGGTAGCGGTTGTGGGTTTAGAAGGTGCTGTCTTAGGAGCCTTGGTGAGTTCCTGCAGTGCATCTTGTAGATGGTACACACTGCTGCTACTGTGTGTGGGTGGTAGAAGGAGTGACTGTTTGTGGATGGGGTGCCAATCAAGTGAGTTGCTTTGTCCTGGATAGTGTTGAGCATCTTGAGTGTTGTTGGAGCTGTACTCATTCAGGCAAGTGGAGAGTATTTCATCACACTCCAGACCTGTGCCTTGTAGGTGGTGGACAGGCTTTAGGTAGTCATGAGGTGAGTTACTCGCTGGAGGATTCCTAACCTCTAACCTGGTCTTGTAGCCACGGTATTGGCTACACAATGAATGGTAGGACCCTAGGAAGCACAGAAGATCAGAGGGACCTTGCTGTACATGTCCATAGATCCCTGAACGCAACAGCACAGTAGATAAGGTGGTTAATAAGGCATGTGGGATACTTGCCTTTATTAGACGAGGCATAGAATATAAGAGCAGGGAGGTTATGTTGGAGCTGTATAAAATGCTAGTTAGACCACAGCTGGAATACTGTGCACAGTTCTGGTCACAGAATGTTGACAATGGGGTATTCAGCGGTGGTAATACTATTGAATGTCAAGAGCAATGATTAGATTCTCTCTTGTTGGAGATGATCATTGCCTGGCACTTTTGTGGCACAAATTTTACTTGCCACTTGTCAATCCAAGCCTGGGTATCTTAATTATTTGGCGGGATAAATACTGCTTATTATAGCTTAGTACAAGTGGGCATCTTATATATTTTAACCTATGTGCAAAATTTCAAGCAAGGGTTGACTTCATGCGGAATAAATATAGAGCAGCTAAAACGGGTAAGCAGAATTTTTTTTTTATTCATGGGATGTGGGCGTCACTGACTCGGCAGCATTTATTGTCCATCCCTAGCTGCCCTGTTCAGAAGGCACTTAAGAGTCAACCATATTGTTGTGGGTCTGGAGTCCAGGTAAGGACAGCAGATTTCCTTTGCTAAAGGGCGTTAGTGAACCAGATGAGTTTTTTACAACAACCGACAGTGGTTTCGTGGTCATCATTAGACTCTTAATTCCAGATTTTTATTGAATTCAGATGCCACCATCTGCCATGGTGGGATTTGAACCCAAGTCCTGGGTCTCTGGATTACTAGTCCAGCGACAGTGCCATCGACCCCCCTAATTGTTTACATGTGTTAACATTACAGGACTTCTTAAAGTAAACTACTCCAATTGGTACGTTGATTAGTTTTATGGAATAAGCAAACTGTAAAGAAAAACTTCCTTAAAAAGAGACAATTATTTCCATTCAGAATATATGTAGGAGTAGATAGATTTTTTTTTTAACCCAGTGGTTCATAGTGCAATTTTGTTCTCTCAAAATCTGAAGAGAAAACTGATTAGCCTATTGCTGGAAAATGGGATTAGTGTTGTCTGATCTTTGTTGACTGGCGTGGACACGATGGGCCGAATGCCCTCCTTCTGTGCTGTAAATGTCTGAGTCTATGATTAACCTGACATGTAAAAATGTCTTTTAGTGTTTCGGTATGATTCTCAATCGCTATGATATTTAGTTCCGCAATTGGTGTGACATAAAATTGACTGACCTATTAAATGACGACCATTCAGCTTCAATAAAATATAAAGCAGTTCTAAATAATTCATAACTGAATGAGCTTATGTCAGAAAACTTTGCTCTGAATCAGTAAGTGCATATGGAGCATAGACATTTGTCAAGTGTTGACCTGGTGGAGATAAATTGCAACATTTTGGGTATCAAACTGGGATCGGCTGCCTGTTATACACCACCTCAGCTACCGACTGTACCAGAGTTGTATCAGAATTAAGCTGAACAGTCTATACGAAACAAAGTTAGAGAGACTTTCTGTGGTATTTATCTTTTTTTTATTTCTTCATGGGATTTGGATGTTGCTGATAGAGTCAGCATTTTACTGCCCTTCAGAAGGTGTTGGTGACCTTCCTCCTTGCATTTAACTGAGTGGCTTGCTAGTCATTTCAGAGGGCAGTTAAGAATCAAGTATATTGTTATGGGTTTGGAGTCACATGTAGGCCGCACTGTCTAAGGGACATTTGTGAACCAGATGGGTTTTTAAATAATCTGGCAGCTTAATGATCGCCATTACTGATGCTAGGTTTTTAATTGCAGTTTTTAAATTAATTGTATTTAAATCTCCCAGCTGCCATACTGCGATTTGAACTCCTGTCTCTAGAACATTAATTTATGCCTCTGGATTACTAACCCAGTAACATAACCATTATGTTGCTGCACCTATCCCACCTGCTGTGGTATATAGTGTGCTTGACACTGAGCGCATAATAAAATATTTATCCAGCTCTCAGGAACCATGGGCAGCTTTGATTGGAGCTACTTTACCTGTGGAATGAATACAATATTCCACACGTTAATGGTAAGTCTTTCATTTATACTGCAAGTTATTTTTCAGTAATTTGTTTTTTCACTTTTTACTTGTTTGAATGATTAGGTCTAAATAGGAAATGAAGAGAGGTCAGCAGTCATATATTTTAGACCTCTTTAATGTAGGATTTTAATGCAACATAACAGTGCAAGAATAAAACCATATATAACATTTTGATGGCATAACTGTCAAGTTATTCTCCCTATTTAAAAAAAAAATAGCAATCCCAGGTTTCAAAATAGTGAAGAGGTGCAGGTGAGTGTTGGTAAGTTCCCAGATATAGAAGGTTATGCTCATAGGGTTCAATGAAGTGGGAATGGAGGAGGCTTGAATGGGCCGTAAGCATTGGCAGGGTTGAACCAAATGATCTCGTTCTGTGTTGTAAATGTTGTTCAATTCTAAGTACATTGCAGGCACATCCAAGTTACACTTTTTCTGGAGTGCCATGTGGGGGACGTGGTGGCATAGTAGCATTGTCACAAGGCTGCTATTCCAGAGACCCAGGGTAATGCTCCGGGGACCTGGCTTTGAATCCCACCATGGCAGATGGTGAAATTTGAATTCAATAAAAATCTGGAATTAAAAAGCCTGTAGATGACCATGACACCATTGATGATTGTTGTTAAAAACCCATCTAGTTCACTATGTCTTTTGAGGAATGAAATCTGCTGGCCTGACCGATATGTGACTCTTAAATTCCCCCCTGAACAAGGGCAGTTAGGGAGGGGCAATAAATGCTGGCCTAGCCAGTCCTAGCCACATCCCATGAACGAATAAAAAAAAACATGCATGAAGCAACACGATTCAATTAATATTGAAAAACCCACTGTTGACTTTTGATTGGAGCATATTGTAAATAGATTTATGAGACAACCTTTTTTGGAAAAAACTTATGAGCAGAACAGCTAGAAAATGATTTTTGTAAGAACTTACCAGAAGTATTTATGTGGAAGCTCTGCAGCTTCATCTACTGTTACACCTGCGGCACTAAGCAAAACTGGGATAGCATATAGTTGCTCACTTACAGAAATAATGGAAAAACCAATGAGCTGCCATCTAGAGGCATGCTATATTGAATGCTAGTGGAATGCTGATGTATATAGCAAGTTTTATACATTGCATGGCACCTTTGCTTGAAGCAAATAAGTAAATTGAAACTGTGTACAGGGTGACATAAGTGTTTGTGTGTCGATAATACAAGATTCATGTCTGGATACAACTCATATATGGGAACATTGACTGTATGTGTGTTTGGCTATGTTCGGCTTACAGCAGGAGTATCTTTTTTTTTGTTCTTTTCAAGGCCAGCATTTGTTACCCATCCCTAATTCCCCTTAAGGTGGTAGTGAGCTGCCTCCTTGAACCCCTGCAGTCCATCTGGTGTAGGCGCACCCACAGAGCTGTTGAGGAGGAAATTCCAGGCTTTTGACCCAGTGACAGTGAAGGAACAGATATATACTTCCAAGACAGGATGGCATGTGGCTTGGAGGGGAATTTGCAGCTGATGGTGTTCCAATGCATCTGATGTTCTTGTCCTTCTAGGTTGTAGTAGACACAGGTTTGGAAGGTGTTGTCAAAGGAGGCGTGGCGAGTTGCTGCAGTGCATCTTGTAGATGGTACACACTGTTGTCACTGTGCACTAGTGGTGGGGGAGTGAATGTTTAAAATCAAATTGAGCCTCTGGTAGAAGTGCATTTTACGTATGGATTAAATTGTCGTCAGTAAACTTTAATCGAGCCTGAGCTGGAACTGCTCATTAGAGGATTATCTCCTGTCAAAATATTATTTCTTATCAACAGTGAAATGATCTAGCTGTGATGAAGGACAGGATATGTTTTGTTTTGCACAATGTATGTGGTAGACCAACGTACTGTAAAATTCTAAATGTAGAGCCCATTGTCCCTGCCAGCATCGTCAACAGGTGTCTTTTCTGCATTTCATTTGGCAAGACAGGGTTGTGAATGGTCTACTGAACTAAGAACCACATGGGATCTGATGAAAAATGTTCCTGAAGTGCACTGCCAAAAATACTGGATGTATGGTCTACAGCAAGCGAAACGTTGTGACTTTATCAGCATACTAAATCTGGGAATGGCTGAATCATGCTATTTTCCTGAAGGGGTTTTTTATTCTTTTTAAGTCATCTGTCAACTAAGTGATATTGACTTTGGTGCATGAGATGAAGGAAGAATAATCTGTCCGAGATGGTTCGTAGCTAAAAGCAGCCTACGTGGTGAGTGAGGGATCCCTTGGGATGAAAACAGAATGACAAAAGGATTGCAGCAGAAAGTGACTAAGTTAATTCCATGAAGAAGCCAGAAGTAACATGACATGAGGTCATTATTCTTTTTTGTCTGAATGAATTAATCAAGCTATTACTGGCCAAATTTCAGCTCTTGAATTTTTTTGCTTTCAGTGACAAAACTAATGTAAAAAAATAAATTTGGAATATTTACTGAAGTTTTTCTGCTAATATAGTTTGGTGAACATTGCAAACAGGGAACTCAATTGCCAGCAAAAGTTGGAACAGATTTTTGGTGTGAGCTTTAAACCAGTCCAAGCAATGCTTGCTATACTATGGACAGTTACAAAATAAAGAACTTAGCCACACATTAATGATAGTATTGGGCTTTATTCATTCACTAAATCAAAGATTGTTTTTTAAATATTGGTCAGCATTCAGTAGCTTGGAGTTGTTGGCATGATTTAGTTTAAAGTCCAAAGATTACTTGTTTCTTAATAAAGTTTTAATTAGGTTAGGCAATTAACTCCAGTTGCATATAACACCAATAATAATTCTCATGCTTTCATCTGGTAAAGTGCATGCATGATAAAATAGAGACTTATTTATGATCCTTCTGTTTTGTTGATTATTAATTACTTGTGCGAGTGAAATTTTCTTGGCCAGTTACATTCTTTACCATGTTATTCAGTAGCTTACAGGTCTGTTTTGATGCACCCATGTTAAAGTTAGAAGGTGAAGAACAACACATTCAGACTGCAGTGAATTGTAATGAACAACATTGAATTTTGTTAAGTGTAAATCATTAATTAACAACCTGCAAAGTTGGAGATTACTGTTGTAATGTTGTTTTCATTTTTTGATAAAATCGTAGGCTCTGCCAGATACTGAGAAGAACTAATTGATTCAATTACCAAAACCTAGCCAATAAACTTTGTGTCAGTAAAAGGAAAGTACAGTCTTCTGATTTGCCTCAGTGTTAAAGAGAGATATATTGGCATTAATTTATGCTTTGGCCTTGCTAGCCAGTGTAGTAAAAGGTATAGCCTCTCCTACTGTCTAAAAGGGGTCATTCCATGCCTGAAATAACAGTTTTGTCAAGGTGAAATGTAGTGGGGATCAAGTGTTGTCCCTTTGCAAGGACGAGAACCACTCTTGACAGAACTTCACAGTGGCCAGGCATTGACAGTGACTTTGAAGACATGGTCAAGCACTGTCTCCATTGTCAGCAACAACAGAAGTTGCCTGTTTCAGCTCCACTGCATCTGTGGGAGTGGCCTGGTTGACCCTGGGTTAGACTACATATTGATTATGTAGGACCATTCTTAGGTACCATGTTTTTATTGATCTTAGATGGGTATTCTAAATGGATGGATGTGTATGAAGTCAGATTGCTGACATCAAGCGCAACTATCGAAAAGCTGCATCATTGTTTTAGTATACATGACTTATCGGAAGTCATCGTTTCTGATAATGGTACAGTCTTTACCGGTACAGGGTTTCAGAGATTAATGAGTTTAATGGAATCAGACATATTAAAACAGAACCATATCCCTTATCAAATGGTTTAGCTGAGAGAGCTGTGCAAACTTTCAAATCTGAAATGAAGAGGTTATCAGAAGGTACTCCAGAAACTTGACTTTCCTGCTTTCTTCTCAGTTATCTTACAATGCCTCATTCAACTATGTGTTCAACGCCGTCTGAATTATTGATGAAATGTCGCCTACGTACGAGGTTAAGTCTGGTGTTTCCAAACATGGAGGTGAAGGTAGAGAAGAATCAGAGTAATCAAAAATTGAATTACAATAATCAAAGCAAAGCTCGCAGATTCACTCTGGGAGACAATTTTCATGCAGAATTTTGAAAGTGAACCTTGTTGGGCTCCTGGAACAATTGTCTCGGAAAATGGTCCCGTGCCCTTCTAGGTGGAAGCGGAAGACAGAATTGTTCGAAAACATGTGGACCATCTTCGGAATAGAAAGACATTCCAACAACCAACTATTCTGCCTGTGATTAACATCACACCATTAATCCCTGAGGTTTCAGATTGACCTAGAATAGACATGCCCGATGTCTCTGTAGACTTGCCAAATCCTGAACTGCTACTTTCTAATGATGTAAGTGGTGCTGCAGTTCCTGATCATGTCGATCCAGTGGAAGACCTCAAATGTTGGAACTACGCCGCTCTAACAGAATAAGGAAAGCGCCGCAAAGACTTAACCTTTAATCAGCTGAGTTGTATATATGTATATATTGTTGGGTATTCAAATGTTCTCTGTAAATAGAAACTGTAAAAAAAAAACTAAAGGGGGAGGAAATGTAGTAACTGAAGTTATAGCCTCTCCTACTGTCTATCAGGAGTCATGTGATTGTTCTTGGAGGCTCTGACCAATGAGCCCTAAGTGTGGGTAATCTGGGGGGTGGGGCTTCTGGTCGAGAACCTGGTTCAAGTATGTAGCATCTGAAAAGCTCTCAGTAATAAAGATTATCTGTTTCCTGTTGAAACCTGTCCGGTACTTCAAGTCATTACACCAGAGAAATAGTCATTTTGCATTAAACTCGCTTTCTCCTCTGGTTGTCTGGATTTTTTCTAATATTCTTCCATGGGATGTGCATGCCACTGGCAAGGCCAACATTTGTTGCCGATCCCTAATTTATCTTGAGAGCAGTTAAGAGTCAACCACATTGCTGTGGGTCTGGCCAGACCAGGGTAAGGGCAGCAGATTTCCTTCCCTAAAGGACACTATTGAACCAGATGAGTTTTAAAACAATTGATAGTTTCATGGTGACCATTACTGAGACTAACTTCCAATTCCAGATTTAATTAATTGAATGGTGAGATTTAAACTCATGTCCCCAGATCATTAGCCTGGGACTCTGGATTACCAGCCCAGTGACAGTATTGCTATGCCACCATTTCTGACAGGTAGTGCTGCCCTAAACATCCCCCCACCCAATTCATTGAGCAGAGCTTCACAATGTTTACATATGGATTGAGTAACCTGTTACCCAGTTACTTCATATGATGATGTCATCAAATGATAATAGGGTTGCTACATGGTATCAGAATTAAGAACAGAGACAGCAGGTATACAGGGGATAGTCTCTCTGCGCTTTCGCTGAACCACTTGCAAATTGCATCCATTTACGTTTTCATTTAAAATTTAGCCTGACTTGCATCATTTTAATTTTAAGTGCATTCACTTAGTGTGTGCTGTGAACAGAATGGATAATGATGAACTGTGGGATATGACTCATTATTGAAGTCAGCCAATTTGTTGGATATAAATTGGATCCCAAGGCCCTTCCTAACCTGTTTTTCTTGGACATTATGTGGTATGTTAAGTGAAGAAAGCTTTAGATTGCATGTCCTGAACTGACTTGGGAATCACAGAATTAGCTGCAATAGATGACCTTTTACTGATTTATATGAAACATGCAACTAAACCACAGTAAGATTGAATGTGAAGCGCAAAGCACTGTCATTGCTTTTGCCCTGCATATTCTTTCCCCTTCCACTATCCCCTCCTGCAAACCCCCTCCCAACTCCCACATCCCTAGCCCTCACTGATGACTCATTGGAATTCAGTTCCGTGACTGCTGATGGCCCAAAGCTATCATGCCATTATTTATGCCTGAGTTGAGATTGTGATTGCCAGCAGGCTGTTTGACTGTGGGTTAAGAACGGAGAAAATTGTGACCTTTGCTGACCAGATACACTTAGCAGTAGGAGTCACATGGCAGCTGTCACTTCAGGGTCAAGAACCCATGCTGATTTTTTCCTTTTACCTGACCCAGGGACACGGAACCAGCTCGGGAAATTCCCACTGCTGGTTTGTCTAAGATTTGCTAACTCAACCCAGAATGAGGGTCAAGCCCCGAAATCTAATCTAATGTTGCTTTATTGTTGTTATAGTTTAATAAAGATTGATTAGGAGGGTATATTTGCTGTCTTGATTGTGAAACAAGACAAGTGGATATTTTTGTCCTCAAATAAAATTCTAACTCATGCTTGGTGGTGTACTGAAATTCTAATCACTCTAGTCTTGTGAGTTTCTTGTGGTGTCCTGCAGAGAGATGTCCGCTTGAGACTCATGCTGCAGGCTACATACTGTACAGAAATGTAGGCAAAGACTCTGTACCGAATCACTAGGGACTGTCTGCCTCAAATGGTGACATGCTGCATGTGAAACAATCCAAGCAGTGAAAGATACTGTGCATAGGAGTAAGTAAAAACATGTTCCACTTAGTTAATGCGACCTCTCCCTTGGAAAAACGTCTTTTATCTCTGATGGCTGGACAAATTAGTGCTGAATCATCTGTAACAGAATGTCATTGCATCAGTATTGAAGGCTGCGGACTTAAAATGCCATTTAGAATCATGCAGAATGAAGTCTATTCACCCTGTGCTGATGTGTCAGAGCTTCAACTGGAGCTACCTATACTAATTCCATTTATTTGACCTTTTCCTGTACTCTTTTACATTCTTCCTTTTCAACTATTTATCTAGTTCCCTTTTAGATGCTTGTAATCCAGAAATTCATTTCTAATATGTTCTCTACTGGGGAAAAAAATCTTGTTGTTTTGCCCTTGCTTCTCTGACAATCACTAATCTATATTCTTTTGTTATCAAAACAGTGAATGTAATTTCACACTATTTAACCTCTCAAAATCTTTCATAATTTTGAAAATCTGTGTTATTACCTTTCTAATCTTCTGTTCTAATAAAAAGAAAAGCACCAGTTTTACAAGATTCTATCCTGGCAATAATCTCTCATTTCTGGCATTCCAGTGAATCTTTTTACTCTTTTCATCTCTTAACATCCTCCGTATAATGAAGTGCTTGAAATTGTACACAAAATTCCCATTGTGGCTTAACCGTTTTGCAAATTCAGCATCATTTATGTGCCTTTAGGTTAAATGCATTTATAGCTAAACCTTTTTTATGGCCTTTTCCACCTGCACTTCTACCATTAAGGATCTAGTAAGGTGTAACAGTAGATCTGTTGGTTCTTTCATTCTGTTAAGAATTTTACTAATTAGGGCATATTTCAATTTCCTCAATGTGTTACTTCATATTCTTCTACATGAAATAATATTTGACACTTACCTGTTCTCTACTAACCTATCTACTCCTGGATAAAAACAAAAAAACTGCGGATGCTGGACATCCAAAATAAAAAATAAAAAATACCTGGAAAAACTCAGCAAGTCTGGCAGCATTGGCGGAGAAGAGTACAGTTAACGTTTCGAGTCCTCATGACTCTTCAACAGAACTAAGTAAAAATAGGAGAGGGGTGAAATATAAGCTGGTTTAAGGGTGGGGGGTTGGTTGTTGGGACAAGCAAGCAGTGATAGGAGGAGATAACCAAAAGCTGTCACAGACAAAAAAGCTGTCTGTGACAGCTTTTGGTTATCTCCTCCTATCACTGTTTGCTTGTCCCAACAACCACACCCCCCCCTCCCCACTTAAACCAGCCCCCCCATCCCCACTTAAACCAGCTTATATTTCACCCCTCTCTTATCTTTACTTAGTTCTGTTGAAGGGTCATGAGGACTGGAAACGTCAACTGTACTCTTCTCAACCGATGCTGCCAGACCTGCTGAGTTTTTTCCAGGTATTTTGTATCTACTCCTGGAATTGTCCTCACTGTTGGCTGTGCTCCCTAATTTGGTTTTATCAGTAAATTTCAACATCATTATTCTTGTACCTATAAGTAGGTAGGGAATATGGATAACAGTGGAAGGAGGTGAATGACAATGAAGTGGAGTTGGCAGCAGAAAGAGATAGATGTTGATGGAAGCTGCGTGGCAATGAAAGGAAAGGGCAGAAGCTGATAACAGTTTGAGGAGAGAAGGTGAAGAGCAGTTTTATGGTGGGATAGGAAGTAATTTGCTGGCTTGACAACTAGCTTAACTGAATTGGTGAGAGATGAAAGGAGTGCCATGTTGATTTGAGAGGATAGGAGTGGAAGAACTCTAGAATGGACTTTGGGAATTATAGGAAAATAGTGTCTCTTTGTCAGCCAATTCTGGTAGAAGTAAATTGCCTTTGTTAATGGGGGCAGTGCGCAGTTCAGTATAGAGTTGAACTGTTGAGGCAACTTCGGCTAAGTGATAGTCTGGTTGGTTTATTGACAATCGAAATGTCTTTATCCTAAATATTTTATGTTTAATCTTGTGTTTCCTCATTCTAGACCCCTTGACCACTGGCAACCCAGTACCATTCTTCAGGATTTTAAACTCCTCTATTAAACCTGTTATCTCTCTAATATTTCCTGGAGCTTCAATTTTTCATCTTTCATTTCATTTCCTTAAAAAGCTTGCAAAGTTATTTTTCATTGGGAGAATGGTTTATTTCACCTTTCTGAAATCAAGAAAGGTATTGCTGTTGCCTGAGCAATCATGAAGGAAGGGAAGGCAAGCTTAAGCAGTGCCAAAAATGAATTGACGGCCCTCCTCCTGCATTCATGCCAGTCTAGGTAAATCTGTTGGAGAAAAATCCATGGAAAGTGTTAAATATAAATTTCTATCAGAATCGGTCGATGTGTCAAAAAACTCCTAAATTGGTCCACCAATTGCATGTTGAGAAAGACAGCAAAGGTGTCTTAAGTGAAAGAATATATATAAAACTGTCAGTTGCTTGATGTTTACAGTCCACATTGTGCAGATACCAAACCAAGTTAAAAACACAATTTATATGAAATATTTAAAGCACTGCCACTCCAGTTCATTTGATCTTTACAAGCTCTTGTGCAGTAAAGTGCCCTTTCAGCTAATTTGATATAAATAGATTTCCTGAGATAGCAGAAACCCAAAGACATTCCATAGCAGGAATGACGGACAGTAAAACTAAAGGTGTTAGTTCCCTCCTTCAGATCCTTCATTTAATTCCCTCCAGTGGTAACGCATATTTGAGTTCCTTTCAGTGTAAAGATTAAAAAAAAATGTTTTTATGCGAATTACATGAGATTGTATCTATAGTAATATAGTATAAGATGATACATAATCTGAGCAGTAATGTGTGAATTTAATGCATTGATCTTTCTGGACCCTTTCAGATAATGCACCTTATTTGACAGAAAAAAAATGAAAAAAATATTTAAAATTAAAAATGCAAAACTCACCATTTTTGTGCATCTAAAATTTTGTATATTTTAAAAGAGTTAAATGCAAGATTAAGGATCAGTGGATGTACTACATGAAGTTATATCTTGGAGCGGCTTGTAACAATTTTCATTCTGGAATTTGGAGTGATGTCTTCTGCAGTGTATCCAGGTCAGGAGACCAGAAAGCAATTTTACTTTGCACTAATACAGTAACACTAAGTGGTAGTACCAAAGACATTGCAAGGTGGTCTATATAATAGCTTCCAAATATGACTAAATATAGTTGTTGGTGCAATAGCACTTGATAGCACTGTGGGTGTACCTACACCAGATGGACTGCAGCGGTTCAAGAAGGCAGCTCACCACCACCTTCTCAAGGGCAACTAGGGATGGGCAATAAATGCTGGCCCAACCAGCGAAGCCCACATCCCGTGAATGAATAAAAAAAAATCACTGCAGCTTATATATAGAGGAAGTTATGAACCAACTTCTTATTAATCTGATTGTCACATATTTAATTGGTCTAGCTCTCTTTGAAGAAGATAATTAGTGTCTTTTTATTTAAAACAAAAATTAAGCTAAGCAGCCTGTCATTTAGTTTTTTTATTTGTATGGTTTTAAAATCATCTTTACACTTTTGTCGGTATATATTTTGAAGAGATTTTTAAATGAAACCACTACATCTTTGGAAAAAGTTTGATAACTTTAATTTAATTAGATTCCACCTTTCATAGCATGGTATTATGATCTCCATGGAAATCAACAAGCCAAAAGAAATGAATTTACCAAATGACCCCAATGAAAATGGACAAGATTTCACTTTTTCATAACTTTTACTTCAACAATCTAACCAAAATCAACATAAATTAAACATGAATTAACAAGCAAATCACAGTCAATATTAATTTTAAATTACACTTTCAAAAGCAGATACACCCTTTATCCAGGTAGTACTATATGGCTGATTCCGGTCAGTCATTAATGTAACTGAAAGAACGGCAGCAACCTGATCATTTTTATTTATTCTTTCATTGGATATGGGCTTCACTGCCTAGGCCAGCATTTATTTCCAATCCCCAATTGCCCTTGAGAAGGTGGTGGTGAGCCACCTCTGCTGCAGTCCACGTGATGAAGATACACCCACAGTGTTGTTAGGAAGGCAGTTTTTTCTTATTTGTGGGATGTGGGTGTCGGTGGCTAAGCCAGCATTTTTTGCCCAATTCTAATTGACCTTATTCAGAAGGCATTTAAGAGTCAATTACATTGCTGTGGGTCTGGAGTCACATGTAGGCCAGACCAGGTGAGGACAGCAGATTTCCTTCCCTAAAGGACATTAGTGAACAAGCAACAATCATTTCATGGTCATCATTAGACTTTTGATTCCAGATTTTTATTGAATTCAAATTCCACCATCTGCCGTGGTGGGATTTGAACCCCGGTCCCCAAAGTATTACTCTGGGTCTCAGGATCACCAGCCCAGTGACAATACTTCTACACCACCACCTCCCCAGGATTTCAACACAGTGACAATGAAAGAAGGTGATCTATTTCCAAGTCAGGATGCTGTGTGACTTGGAGGGGAACTTGCAGGTTGTGGCGTTCTGCTCTTGTTCTTCGAGGTGGTAGTTTGGAAGGCGCTGTGAAGGAGCCTGTATCCTCCCGTTGCTGGTTCAAAATCCTGGATCCCCTTTCCTTAGCAGCACTCTAGCTGTACTTGCAACGCATGGAAGTGCTGCAGTTCACCACCTTTTCAAGAGAAATTAAGGATGGGCAACACTCACATCCTAAGAACGACTGAAAAAAAATCACTATTATTTCACAACAAAATTCATAGTCGTTTTATTTGGGAAGGGAGAGAGGAAGTAGCATAAATAAGATTATAGGTGCAGAATGGAAAATCCATCTAGAAATGTTGGTGCTTATGAATATCTAATAGATACATGGTAAACTGAAATATATATAATGTCAAAGTTTAGCACATGTGGACCCGGACAAGAATTGATGACTAGTGAACTCCTTGGGATAGCTGTGATCATTATTTTCTTATTACTCCAGTTGCCCAAGTGTTGGTTGTTTTCTGACACATTGGGTGTGATTTGAATTATGATAATCTAATTACCCACTAATGAAAGATGCTTTTAAAAAATTAATATGTTGGAAACTGAAAGGAAAACAAAATGTTGGAAACACATAGCAGATCTGTCAGCATCTGTTAGGAGAATAGAAATGTTAACGTTTTGAGCAGAGATCCTTTCTGAGACCTGGTCTGATTAAAAAGGTTTTTAGTCAAAACATTAACCTATCTTTTTTTTTCCTTTTCTGATGCTGATGGAATTACTGTCTCTTTCTGGAACTTTCTACCTTTATTAAATAGAAATGATTGGGCCTGGTAGATAATTCATTTTGACAGCGATTACAAGCCCATAACTAATGCATAATTCATTGTTGATTACTTTAATGAAAGTGCCTGTTATTCTGAAAATCTGCTCATGACTAGCCAGCAAGGATTTAAAACCACAAGCCTACCCAGTTCTACTGAAACAAATTGCACTAGGTTTCATTTAGCAAAATGATCACATGTGTGGATAAGGATTTCAGAAGACTATGACCCAGGATGGGCTGATTTGATGAGAAGTGCCAAAGCAGCTGTTGTGATGGAACGTAACAGACCTCAACACGGTAATTTATTCTGCATGTTTTCATTTAATAATGGTTTGTTTTCTTTCATTTGCAGGAGACATCACACAGAAAGGTTACGAAAAGAAGAAATCCAAACTGCTTGGGGCTTACTTGCCACAACCTCCAGGTATGCTAAGTCACCTGTAAAGAAAGGGTGACCATTTAACAGCATGAGCAAAATATGTTAAGCAGATAATAATATGCCTAATTATCAAAGAATGCATTTGCAAAGAAGATTTCAATTCAAATCATAAATGTGTTTGTCATAATTTTAAAAATATGCTTGGTGTTACTCTGCAATATAAAGTAAATTTAAATGACTTGGGATTATTTTGCCTGTTAGTGCCCTTCAATCATCAAGTAAATGCAGGGTTGTAAAATAACAGCGAACACTGAACAGTGAGCAGCCAGTGGGATACTCCACTTCATTTAATATCTGAATGTTATATTCATATCCTTGAGAGTCTTGGGTTTCCAGCAGACTCGGGTCTTTGGTCATGAATGGAATCAAGTGGAAAACAAAGGATTTGACATTTCATTTTACATGATCCAATTTCTTCTCACAGTCTAAGCCTTCCCTGGAACAATAAGATTGTTATGGTATTTTGTAGAATATTTATTGTGCTATGAAAAGAGCGGAGATACTTGCTCTTTTTCTAGTTATAATAGTCATACTGAAGCAGTCCATGTCCAAATGCAGCAAGAACTGGACCTGGGCTGACAAGTGGCAAGTAGCATTCGTGCCACACAAGTGCCAGGCAATGACCCTTTCCATCGGGAGAATCTAACCGTTGTCCCTTGACATTCAAAGGCATTACCTTAGATGAATTCCCCACAATCAACATCCTGGGGGTTACCATTGACCAGAAACTGAACGGACCAGTCATAAAAATGCTGTGGCTAAAAGAGCAGGTCAGAGGCTAGGAATTCTGCGGTGAGTAACTCACCTCCTGCCTCCCCTAAGCCTGTCCACCATCGACAAGGCACATGTTAGGAGTGTGATGGAATACTCTCCACTTGTCTGGATGAGTGCAGCTCCAGCAACAGTCATGGAGTTTGATACCATCCAGGACAAAGAACCCCACTTGATTGGCACCCTGTCCACAAACACTCACTCCCACCACCACCACCGATGAACATTGGCAGCTGTGTGCACTATCTACAAGATGTGCCGCAGGGACTCACCAAGGCTCCTTCGAAAGCACCGTCCGAAACCACGACCACTACCACCTAGAAGGACAAGGGCAGCAGATGCATGAGAACATCAGCACCCGGAAGTTCACCTCCAAGTCGCTCACCATCCTGACATGGAAATATATTGTCATTCCTTTACTGTCGCTGGGTCAAATCCTGGAATTACTTCCCAGCAGCACTGTGGGTGTACCTACACCACATGGATTGCAGCGGTTCAAGAAGACAGCTCACCACCACCTTCTCGAGGGCAGTTAGGGATGGGCAATAAATGCTGCCCTATCCAGTGACACCCACATCCCATAAATGAATAATAAATAAAAAAGCTTCATTTCATTGATAATGAAGCTGCACATGCCAGCCTACAACAGGACTTGGATAATACCCAGACTCGGGCAGAGAACTACCAAGTAACATTTGGGCCACTTAATTGGTTAGTAATGATCATTGCAAATTCTAGCCAACTTCCCGTGACATTCACAGGCATAGCGATCGCTAAGTATTCCGCCATCAACATTAACAGCATCATTGACCATGAGATCAACCCAACCAGCCAGCATGGCCATGAGAGTAACAGTGGCCTTGCACATGGTTTAAACTGGGCAGTGCAAGGAGTGACTCACCTCCTGACCCCTTGAAGAATCTCAGAATTGTTACAATGCAGAAGGTGGTCATTTGGCCTGTCACGTCTGCAAGCACAATGTTTAAATGCTATAAGCGGTGGAATATCCATTACTCGTATCTGAACAAAACTCAGTTTGATCCCATACTGCACAGATCAATTTGCTTCATTGTTGCTTTTGCTGCTGGACTCAACATTCATCCCCTCTTCCACCAGTGCACTGCAGTATGTACGATTTACCGGATGCAAATACAGAAACTCATCAATGTTACTTCGGCAGCACCTTGCTTCTCTCAACTCTGCTGTTGAGATGGAGCAGAATGGCAAGGTTTTAGAAACATTATCACCTTTAGCTTCCCTTCAAGTTGCATGCTATCCTAAGTTGGACTTGTTCCTACATTGTTGCTGGGTAAGAACCCTGGAACTCCCTTGCTGAAACCATGGATGGGTCATCATCACAAGGACCACAGTTCAAGGAGAAAGCTAGCCACCTGCTCAGGGTCAGCTGGGGATAGATGATACATGCAGCCTTTTTAGTATTGGCTCATATCTGAAGAATAAACATTTCTAAAAAAAATAAGTATTGGCTGGATTTTCAGTTTGCTGTTTTTCTCCTTTTGATTATGGTTTGTAGAAACTGTCCTCCTGTAGGTCAAATCTTTCTAGTTCAGTTCCGTTCTTGGGGGCAAAAGCCTGCCTAGCGAAGATGCATGCATTTTGCAGCACAGAATCAACTACAGTAGTGTTGTGTAGTGCTACAGTGTGATCTTTTAACCATCTGTTTTATTGCGAGATTTAGAATTGTTTTGGCCCAGCATTATATGTAGAATTTACAGCATAAAAATAGGCTATTCGGTCCAACTGGCCTCTTCTGGTATTTGTGCTGCACACGTGCCTCCTCTTGCCTTTCTTCATCTAACCAGATCAGCATTACCTTCTATTCCTTTTTCCCTCATCTACTTATCTAGCTTATCTTAAATGCATATATGCTATTCGCCTCAGCTACTCTGTGTGATAGTTTGCTCTGCATTTTAACCACATATTGATTTCGCGTGCCCATATCAACTACAATCACTTTGTAATGAGAGCTTTTCTTTCTAAACTTTATTGGTTTTGACAGTGATCAGTCTCAAAGACATAGGGTGTGTACACTGCTGACCTTTATTCTGCTCATCTGGGATGATTGGTTCTTGGGTAGAGATTTGGGACACAGATGGGGGGTGGCAGCAGGATCAGAATTTGCCAGCTATTGCAGAAAAATTTCATTACCTTTAGAGCCAATTTTGGATTAGGTCATCTGATAGATACAACTAACTATTTTTATTCTTATTTTTATTATCTTTTAAACTGTAACAATATTCATGAGAGCTGTTCAGATTTCATAACATAACTGTTAACAAAAGCAAAATACAGCCGATGCTGGAGATCTGAAATGAAAGCAGAAAACGCTGGAAATACTCAGCAGGCCTGGCAGCATCTGTGGAGAGAGAAACAGTTAACATTTTCAGTTGAATATGGCTCTTCTTCAGAACTGAAGGAAGGTAGAAATGTGGTAGGCTCTATGCCATTGAAAGGGGGAAGGGGGAGGAAGAACGAAAGGGAAGGTCTGTAATAGGGTAGAGGGCGGGAGAGATTAAATGACAAATGTCATGCAACAAAACGTAGGGAATGGTTAATGGTTGCAGTAAAGAGATCAAATATTTGCCCGGAGTGAGTGAGAATGGCAGGTGTGATGAAACCTATGCTCATCTTAGTTTGGAGGTTGGGAACTCTGATTCCCTATGAATCTCGGGTCTCCCGTGCGTGCGCCAGCTGGGAACAGGTCGCACGTATGCACATCAATTATTCTTTATTCTTCAGTTTGAGGACCGGCCCTGCACGGCTCTGCGTGAAGAAAGAATAACGGCACGAAAAAGGCAGGTCAGGTAACTTGGTACGGGGCACCATTATCTAGTAGGTGTCCCAGGTAGATGAACATGGGAGGGGGGCAGGGAGAGGTCCCAAACCAGGGAGGGGGACAGGGAGAGGTCAAAAACCAGGGAGGGGGACAGGGAGAGGTCACAAACCAGGGAGGGGGACAGGGAGAGGCCCCAAAAGGAAGTCCCAGGGAAGGGATTAAAAATGTGATGGACATAGGTCCCATTATGTTAAAAGAAAGGCACAGAGAAAAAGGTTCCAAATTAAAGGGTGAGCTGCAGGGAGTAGACATTAAGTGAAGCGTGCATGAGAGAAGGCAGCTGAAGGTTGGTGACTCCATGCTGTGGGCCGTCAGGGTAAAGGTTACCCTTTGGGCAGTGGTGTTCTGCTGGCACGGCTGAAGATCTGAGATTGTGCTTGGTAGGTGAGGTTTGAATGTACTTACAATCCATGGGAAAAGAATCTCAGAAGACAAGATTGAAACCCTGCGATAAAAACAAAAAACTGCGGATGCTGGAAATCCAAAACAAAAACAGAATTACCTGGAAAAACTCAGCAGGTCTGGCAGCATCGGCGGAGAAGAAAAGAGTTGATGTTTCGAGTCCTCATGACCCTTCGACAGAACTTGAGTTCGAGTCCAAGAAAGAGTTGAAATATAAGCTGGTTTAAGGTGTGTGTGTGTGGGGGGCGGAGAGAGAGAGAGGTGGGGGGGTGGGGGGTGTGTGGTTGTAGGGACAAACAAGCAGTGATAGAAGCAGATCATCAAAAGATGTCAACGACAATAGTACAATAGAACACATAGGTGTTAAAGTTGGTGATATTATCTAAACGAATGTGCTAATTAAGAATGGATGGTAGGGCACTCAAGGTATAGCTCTAGTGGGGGGTTTTTTTTATATAATGGAAATAGGTGGGAAAAGGAAAATCTTTATAATTTATTGGAAAAAAAAAGGAAGGGGGAAACAGAAAGCGGGTGGGGATGGGGGAGGGAGCTCACAACCTAAAGTTGTTGAATTCAATATTCAGTCCGGAAGGCTGTAAAGTCCCTAGTCGGAAGATGAGGAACTTCACCAACTTTAACTTTAACACCTATGTGTTCTATTGTACTATTGTCGTTGACATCTTTTGATGATCTGCTTCTATCACTGCTTGTTTGTCCCTACAACCACACACCCCCCACCCGCCCCCCCATCTCTCTATCTCTCCGCCCCCCACACACACACCTTAAACCAGCTTATATTTCAACTCTTTCTTGGACTCGAACTCAAGTTCTGTCGAAGGGTCATGAGGACTCGAAACGTCAACTCTTTTCTTCTCCGCCGATGCTGCCAGACCTGCTGAGTTGAAACCCTGCGAGGTGGGTTCTTGTTCTCTCTAAGTGGCAGTGAGTTTTGGAGAGAATTCCAAGGCCAGATATTTGAATATGGAGATTTGAGACCCACCTTGGGGAGACCAAGGTTCAGTGAGCTTGGTTAGCTCACAATGTGACAAATTTCTGGATGGGTTGTTTGAGAAATCCGTGGAATCTGCTTTGGTCGCATCTGCCATTTGTTCTGTAGTGTGGATGTTCGACCACAGTTTGCCTGTAAAATCACGTGTAACTCATACTTACCCTGAAAGTTAGAGTATAAGATAAACATTGTAATGTTTTAATCTTTCTGAACTTGTATAGTAAAGTTTATTTTTGTTGTTCCATACCCCTGGAATCTTGTGGTTTTATTCACTTAGTAAGTGTCTTGATTCTCAAACTTCTTTCTGCTTTAAACATAATGTTACTAGTTCCTGATCGGATCTCCCCCACAACCTGGGGCCTGGCCAAGGATCATAACATAAACTGGGGGCTCGTCTGGGATCTCGAATCCAAAGACAAATACGAGTGCTGATACTTCCTGAAGTTAAGATTTATAAGATTTCCATTACTATACCGATTGAAAAGCAGAATGACTTTGTCTTGAACTAAGACTTTTCTGGAAAGGGAAGATGTATTCCTGAGTGATTTGTAGCTTTTAACCAAGGCTAGGTTAATTGTACTAGTGAAGAGTTGGAGATAGAGAGAAAAGCAGGGGCTAAGAAAACAGACATAATTGAGGTAATAGTGCAGCATCCAGGACTGAAAGAAGAAAAAGTTAATCCAGAAAGCAATTCGGTTGAGTTAGTCAGAATTCAGTTGCAGATGAAGCAATTTGAGTTAGAGAAATGAAAACACTTGAACTTGAAAAAGAACTGAAAAAGTTTGAATTGAAAAAAGATGAACAAATAAAAGAAAGAGCAAAAGAAATGGAAATGCGCAAGCTTTAGCTTGAGTTTCAAACAGAGAAAGAAAGAAATCAGACAGCATGAATTGGCTAGAGAAGAGCTTAGGGAGCAGAATGAAAGAGTCCAGTAGTTTGGATGAGGAATCAAGTCCTGTTGGGAGCGCTAATATAAGAGCCTTTGTCTATTGCCTAACTTCACTGATGACAGAGTTGAGAGATACTCCGTTTCGTTTGAAAAGGTGGCTACAAAGCTAAAGTGGCTTAAGGACACATGGACTCCCATTTTGCAAAGAATTTTTGGCGTGAAGGTATGGATGTGCACTCCAGTCTTTCAGAAGAAGGATTTTCAGCTTGTCATTTGGTAGTGCAGAACTTGAGTATTGCTGAAAAAAAAAGCCGAAGCTTTTC
Organism: Carcharodon carcharias; assembly: GCF_017639515.1. Classification (NCBI taxonomy): domain Eukaryota; kingdom Metazoa; phylum Chordata; class Chondrichthyes; order Lamniformes; family Lamnidae; genus Carcharodon; species Carcharodon carcharias. Next base: position 38,070,369 of record NC_054469.1, on the reverse strand, counting down.
ATCATGCACTCATCAGGATACTCGAGAGAATACTAATATAAGGGGAAAACAACAACAACAATTTATACTGTATGCGAAGGGACTGCTGATTGGTTGGCAAGTGGACTCTGATTGGTAGAGGCATTGCCATGGCGAATGGGCCAGTGATGGTGACTGACAGTTAACTGTCAAGCATTGTTTGAAATTTAAACCAGGCGGCTTGATCCCGATTGATCAAAGAAATGCCCTGAGGAAGGAGCAAATGGCTGTCACGTTTTATTTAGCTGAAATGGGTGCAATGGGCTCGAATCCTGCCATGGCGGATGGTGGAATTTGAATTTCAATAAAAATCTGGAATTAAAAGTTTAACAATGACCATGAAACCATTGTCGATTGTTGTAAAAATCCATCTCTCACTAATGTCCTTTAGGGAAGGAAATCTGTCCTTACCTGGTCTGCTCTACATGTGACTCCAGACCCACAGCTACATGGTTGGCTCTTAAATGCCGTCTAAACAAGGGCAATTAGGAATGGGCAATAAATGCTGGCCTAGCCAGTGACACCCACATTCCGTAAATGAACTTTAAAAATGTGTACATGTTCTTTCTGTGTGCAAAGAATGGGCTGTGTGTATTAATATATGTAGCTTCCAGTACACATAAATGCACCATACCGCAAGCCCGATTGACAATCGTAAATTGGTTGTAAGTGTATTCCTTTGGCCAACATTTGTAAACAATCTTCAGTGTGCTAAGAATTACACTGACCACCAATTTAAGAGTCAATTGGGCTCGCAATAAGGCACATTTACATGTACTGGACACCACATATATTAATATACAGGGTCCTGTTTTTTGATTGTCAGCATAACTCTTAGCACACTGAGGATTATTTAACAAATATTTTCCAATTGTCGAATCATGTCTAATTTTTTTTTTATTCATTCAAGGGATATGGGCTTCACTGGCTGGGCCAGCATTTATTGCCCATCCCTGATTGCCCTTGAGAAGGTGCTGGTGAGCTGCCTTCTTGAACTTCCAAGTCCATGTGGCGCAGGTACACCCACAGTGCTGTTAGGAAGGGAGTTCCAGGATTTTGACCCAGCGGCAGTGAAGGAACTGCGATACGTTTCCAAGTCAGGATGGTGAGTGACTTGGAGGGGAACTTCCAGGTGGTGGTGTTACCACCTATCTGCTGCCCTCGTCCTTCTAGATGGTACTGGTCGTGAGTTTAGAAAGTGTTGTCCAAAGAGCCTTGGTGAATTCCTGCAGTACGTCTTGTAGATCGTACACATTGCTATTACTGTGCTTCGGTGGTGGAGGGAGTGAAGGTTTGTGAATGTGTTGCCAATCAAACGGGCTGCTTTGTCCTGGACGGTGTCAAGCTTCTTGAATGTTGTGGGAGCAGCACTCATCCAGGCAAGTGGGGAGTATTCCATCACACACCTGACTTGTGCCATGTAGATGGTGGACAGGCTTTGGTGAATCAGGAGGTGAGTTACCCATTGCAGAATTCCTAGTCTCTGACCTGCTCTTGTAGCCACAGTATATGGCTAGTCCAGTTCAGTTTCTGGTCAATGGTAACCCCCAAGATGTTGTTAGTGGGGGATTCAGTGATGATAATACCATTAAACATCAAGGGGATTCTCTCTTGTTGGAGATGGTCATTGCCTGACACTTGTGTGATGTGAATGTTACTTGCCACTTGTCAGGCCAAGCCTGGATATTGTCCAGGTCTTGCTGCATTTGGACATGGACTGCTTCAGTATCTGAGGAGTCGCGAATGTTGCTGAACATTGTGCAATCATCAGTGAACATCTTCACTTCTGACCTTATGATGGAAGAAAGGTCATTGAAGAAGCAGCTGAAGATGGTTGGGTTGAGGACACTACCCTGAGGAACTCCTGCAGTGGTGTCCTGGAGCTGAGATGACTGACCTCCACCAACCACAACCATCTTCCTTTGTGTATGACCCCAATCAGCGGAGAGTTTTCCCCCGATTCCCATTGACTTCAGTTTTGTTAGGGCTCCTTGATGCCACACTCGGTCAAATGCGGCCTTGGTGTCAAGGGCAGTCAGTCTCACCTCACCTCGGGAGTTGAGCTCTTGTGTCCATGTTTGAACCAGGGCTGTAATGAGGTCAGGAGCTGAGTGGCCTTGGCAGAACCCAAACTGGGTGTCAGTAAGCAGGTTATTGTTAAGCAAGTACAGCTTTATAGCACTCTTGATGACCCCTTCCATAACTTTACTGATGATAGGGATTGACTGATGGGGCGGTAATTGGCTAGGTTGGATTTGCCCTGCTTTTTGTGTACAGGACATACGTGGGCAATTTTCCACATAGCCGGGTAGATGCCCAGTTTGCAGCTGTACTGGAACAGCTTGGCTAGGGGCACAGCAAGTTCTGGAGCACAAGTCCTCAGTACTATTGCCAGAATATTGTCAGGACCCATAGCCTTTGCAATATCCTGTGCCTTCAGCTGTTTCTTGATATCATGTGGAGTGAATTGAAATGACTGAATACTGGCATCTGTGATGTTGGGGACCTCTGGAGGTGGCTGAGATGGATCATCCACTCAGCCCTTCAGGCTGAAGATTGCTGCAAATGCTTCAGCCTTATCTTTTACACCGATGTGCTGGGCTCCTCCATCATTGAGGATGAGGATATTTGTGGAGCCGCCTCGTCCAGTGAGTGGTTTAATTGTCCACCACCATTCACGACTGGATGTGGCAGTACTGCAGCACTGAAATCTGACCCGTTGGCTGTGGGATTGCTAAGCTCTGCCTATCACTTGCTGCTTATGCTGTTTGGCACGGAAGTAGCCCTGTGTTGTAGCCTCACCAGGTTGACATCTTATTTTTAGATATGCCTGGTGCTGCTCCTGGCATGCCCTCTTGCACTCTTCATTGAACCAGGCTTGATCCCCTGGCTTGATGGCAGTGGTAGAGTGGGGGAGATGTTGGGCCATGAGGTTGCAGGTTGTGTTCTAGTACAATTCTGCTGCTCCTGATGGCCCACAGCGCCTCATGGATGCCCAGTCTTGAGTTGCTAGATCTGTTCGAAATCTATCCCATTTAGCATGGTGCTAGTGCCACACAACACGATGGCGAATATCCTCAATATCAAGGCAGGATTTTGTCTCCCCAATGACTTTCCGGTCGTCACCCCCAACAATACTGTCATAGACAGATACATCTGCAGGCAGGTTGTTGAAGATTAGGTCAAACATGTTTTTCCCTCTTGTTGGTTCCCTCGCCACCTGCCGCAGACCCAGTCTAGCAGTTATGTCATTCAGGACTCTGCCAGCTCGGTCAGTAGTGGTGCTACCGAGCCACTCTTGGTGATGGACATTGAAGTTCCCCACCCACAGTATATTCTGTACCTTTGCCACCCTCGATGTTTCCTTGAAGTGATGTTCAACATGGAGCAGCACTGATTCATCAGCTGAGGGAGGGTGATAAGTGGTAACCTGCAGGACGTTTCCTTGCCCATGTTTGACTTGATACCATGAGACTTCACGGGGACCAGAGCCGATGTTGAGGACTCCCAGGGCGACTCCTTCCCCACTCTATATACCACTGTGCTGCCACGCCTGCTGGGTCTATCCTGCCGGTGGAAAAGGACATACCTGAGGATGGTGATGCTGGTGCCTGGGACGTTATCTTTAAGGTAGGATTCTGTGAGGATGATTATGTCAGGCTGTTGCGTAACTAATCTGTGAGACAGATCTTCCAATTTTGGCACTAGCCCCCACATGTTAGTAAGGAGGACTTTGCAGGGTCGACAGGGCTGAGTTTGCCGTTGTTGTTTCCGGTGCCTAGGTCGTTGCTGGTTGGTCCGTCTGGTTTCATTCCTTTTTTGTGACTTTGTAGCAGTTTGTTACAACTGAGTGGCTTGCTGGGCCATTTCAGAGGACATTTAAGAGTCAACCACATTGCTGTGGGTTTGGAGTCACATGTAGGCCAGACCAGGTAAAAATGACAGATTTCTTTCCCTAAAGGACATTAATGAACCAGATGGGTTTTTTACAACAATTGGCAATGGTTTCATGATCACCATTAGACTTATAATTCCAGATTTTTATTGAAATTCAAATTCCACCATCTGCCATGGTGGGATTCGAGCCTGGGTCCCCAGAGCATTTCCCTGGGTCTCTAGATTACTAGTCCAGCGGCAATATCACTATGCCATCGCCTCCCCTTTAATCTAATGTTGGACACTGGGCAGAATTGTCCCAGATTTGCACTAAGTGCGTTGGCCACAATGGCGGTTTCTCATGCCGTCTCGTCCCAAATCTGTCGCATTAATTAGCTAAACTCAGGAAAATGCCATTTCCATGGTGAGTGGGCTCCGATTCGCCTGCCATGGCATCACTTCGCCGCTTCATCACGCCGGGCACCACATTTAAAGTACAGCTGTGCACACACCTCTCAGTCCTTCCAACCCAGGACTGCTGCAAATATGACATTGCACCAAAAGGCAAGAAGTCTGTAGCCCCCAGGCTTAGTGATACATCGCTTGAGTGCCTTTTGGACACTGCGGAGGCCCACCTTGATGTCCTTCACCCCCGCTTTGACTGCAGGATGGGGAGCAACATTACCACTCTGGCTTGGTAGGTGATGGCAATGGTGATCGGTGCCAATGCTGCGCAGAGAGGCTGGCCATCCAATGCAGATAGAGGATGAATGATCTCATCTGTGCCACCAGGGTAAGGCAACCATTTCATTGCTCTAAGCGCTCACAGTCAAGCCCATCACACTGGCATCTCACTCACTGCCAGCTCAAGGGGCTTCACCACTCACTCTTTCACACACACCCCCACGTCTCCATCTGGCCTCATCTGCTCTGGAGAGTGCCTCCTCAGCCCTCACCATCTTGAGGCCACTTGCACAGATCAACTTGTGTTCCCCCACACACCCTGGAACACCCCCCTTCCTCAGCACAGCCCTCACCCTGCAGCTTCTTCCCCTGCCTGAGGACACTTCTCCTCCTTCCCCAAGCAAGCCCTAGCCCTGCAGCTGTGCAAAGCCCATCCCTCTTACGGTTGGTCTGGGAGCTGGAGACCTGACTGTGAGCCCCCCTAAAAGTGCTGTGGTGCTGCCTGCGAAGCCTGGCACTGATGACTTCGAGTGCTGCCCGAAGCAAGATAGACAAACAAACCTTGAAGCCTTGAGCGAAGTGCAGCTCGCCAAATGCACATCATTTATGTACAGTTGTAAGACACGTCAGCATGCAATCACACCAATGTGGGCAGACAATCCAGCATGCAGGGTGGGTGGCAGGGAGTGGGGTGTGAGTCTGGAGGTTAGACTTATAATGACATGCACATGTATTACAATGAGGTTCCCGACCTCCGATGACGGAAAATGCAGCCCGCCATCAATGGACTGAACGGACGATCGCCAACTAGCTTCATGACATCTTGAAACCGATTTTTGGCCTTTTCGCCATATTGTCTGCTCACATCACCAAGCACGCCCCCAGCGGACACAGATGATCCTGCCCTGTGTTTTGAGATTTGCAAGCATGAGCTGGTTGGGTGCGGTCTGTACCTTGTCCGTTGCGAACAGTGCCGCTGCCAGTTTTTGGGACAGATGGCCTACATACCTCGCATCACACTGTCACTGAAATTCATATACCACATTACTCATTTGTGTGATAGGCAGAATTTTTCTTGGCTTGATGGCAGCATCCTGTTAGTGGTGAATATCACTCATGTTGCTGCTGTGTAGTAGCAGTGTGAAACAGCTGGCTCCACGTGTTGCTCAAATTTTTGATATACCTTGCCCTTCCAGGGTAATTTTGAGTTGGACTGGGCACTTTTCAGGGCCAAAAGTGGTGGCCTTGGGCCCATTCATGAGTTTGCTTGATATACAGCGTGAATTGATCTGATCAGGGTAGCATTATCCTGCAGGATGTCTTTGTTGCTCCTTTTTCAGTTTCTGCTTCAAGCTTGCATGGTGAACATAATCTTCAGGTTATGAGATAGTTAAAGCTACGGTGTTTAATGCTTATGAACTTGCCTCTGAGCCATTTCCATTGAAATTTTGGACTTCAAAGAAAAGACAGATTGAAATGTTTGTAGAATTTGCTAGGGAAAAAGAAATGGTGTGGCATCACTGATCACTGAGGTTGGAGCAAAATTTTGAGAATTGGAGGAAGCTAATGGTGATGGAAGAATTTCAAAATAGCACCCCAATAGCTATAAGGTCACACTTGGAAGACCGTAAGGTTTCTAGAGTATGACAAGCAGCAGTACTAGCAGATGGATATGATATATCACATAGGCAATTAGGGGGAGTAAACTTCTGCCTGTAAGCTCGCAGAGAAGTTGGAGGAAGAGGAAACAGTCTAGCTTTTTGGAGGAGGCAGAAGATGTTCCAGTCAAGAAAAATGATAGTGCAGTATGTAAAAGTGATGTGAAGATACCATGCTTTTATTGGAGAGGCAAGATTTGATCACGCATAGTCAGCATGGCTTTGACTGGGCATCTTGTTAAGCTTGTTACGGACAAAGAAATAGACAAGTTGCAAAAAAATGTTTTGGATTGGGGAGAGCAGATTTTAGTAAAATAAGGCAGGATCTGGCCAAGGTAGACTGGGAACAGCTACTTGTGAGGAAATCTACAGAAGAGCAATGGCGGGGTGTTCAAAAAGAAAATGGGGAGGGTACAGACTCAACATGTTCCCTCTAGGGTGATATGAAGGAGTAACAAGCCCAGATGACCAGAAATATTCAGGATACAATAAGAAGGAAAAGAGAGGCTTTTAGCAGGTACAAGGGAAGCAAATCAGCAGAGACATTAGTGAAGTACAGAAAGTGCAGGGTGGAGCTTAAGAAAGCAATTCGGAGAGCAAAGGGGGGATATGAGAAAGCTCTGGCTGGTAAAAGTAGGGAAAATCCCAAGATATTCTGTAAGTATATCAATGGGAAGAGGATAACCAGGTAAAGAGTAGGGCCCATAGGGGACCAAGGGGGCAATCTATGGGTGGAGCCAGAGGACATTGGTAGAGTGTTGAACGAATACTTCACATCCTTCTTCACCCAAGAGAATGAGGATGAAGGTATTGAACTCGTGGAGAGAGACTGAGGTTCTTGAGCAAATTGAATAAGTGAGTGACAAGGTATTGGAGGTGTTGGCAGGCATAAAGTGGACAAATCTCCAGATCCAGATGATTTGTGTCCCAGACTGCTGAGGGTGGGAAGGGAGGAGATCATAGAGGCTCTGACCCAAATTTTTAATTCCTCTCTGGCCATGGGGGAGGTGCCAAAGGACTGGAGAATAGCTAAAGTGGGTCCACTATTTAAGAAGGGTTGTAGAGATAAGCCAGGGAACTAAAGACCAGTGAGTCTCATGTCAGTGGTAGGGAAACTATTGGAGAAAATTCTGAAGGAGAGAATCTATCTCCACTTGGAGAGGCAAGGTTTGATCAGGGATAGTCAGCATGGCTTTGTCAGACGGAGGTCATGCCTAACAAATTTGACTGAATTTTTTGAGGAGGTGACCAGGTGTGTAGATGAGGGTAGTGCAGTTGATGTAGTTTATATGGATTTCAGCAAAGCCTTTGACAAGATCCCATATGGGAGACTTATAAAGAAGGCAAATGCACATGGGATACAGGGTAATTTGATAAGGAGGATTCAAAATTGGCTTAGTTGTAGGAGACAGAGAGTGATGACAGAAGGATGCTTTAGTGACTGGAAGCCAGTGTCCAGTGGCATACCACAGGGATTTGTTATTCATATAAACAACATAGATGTTTATGTGGGGGGTAGGATTAGTAAGTTTGCGGATGACACAAAGATTAGCTAGGTGGTTACAGTGAGGTTGAGTGTCTTGGACTACAGGAAGATATAGATGGGATGGTCAAATGGGCAGATAAGTGGCAGATGGAATTTAACCCTGAAAAGTGTGAAGTGATACACTTTGGAAGGAGTAATTTGACAAGGAAATATCCACTGAACGGCATGACACTAGGAAGTTCTGAGGAACAAAGGGATCTTGGCGTGTATGTCCATAGATATCTGAAGGCAAAGGGGCATGTTAGTGGGGTGGTGAAAAGGGCATATGGAACAGTTGCCTTTATCAATTGAGGCATAGATTACAAAAGTAGGGTGGTCATGTTGGAGTTGCATAGAACTTTGATGAGGCCACAGCTGGAGCACTGTGTGCAGTTCTGGTCGCCATATTATAGGAAGGATGTGATTGCACTGGAGGAGGTGCAGAGGAGATTCACCAGGATGTTGTCTGGGATGAAACATTTAAGTTACGAAGAGAAGTTGGATAGACTTGGGTTGTTCTCGTTGGAGCAGAGAAGACTGAGGGGCGACCTGATGGAGGTGTACAAGATTATGAGGGGCATGGACAGGGTGGATAGGGAGCAGCTGTTCCCCTTAGTTGAAGGGTCAGTCACGAGGGGACATAGCTTCAAGGGGCAGGAGGTTTAGGGGGGATGTGAGGAAAAACTTTTTTACCCAGAGGGTGGTGACAGTCTGGAATGCACTGCCTGGGAGGGTGGTGGAGGCAGGTTGCCTCACATCTTTTAAAAAGTACCTGGATGAGCACTTGGCACGTCATGACATTCAAGGCTATGGGCCAAGTGCTAGCAAATGGGATTAGGTAGGTAGGTCAGGTGTTTTTCATGTATCGGTGCAGACTTGATGGGCCGAAGGGCCTTTTCTGCACTGTGTGTGATTCTGTGATCTGAAAGCCTATTGTTGGAAATGGTAAACTGGTGGCAGTAATAAGACTGCTTGAGGAGTTTATCAAAAAGGTCGTACCAGAAATGGGAATGGATGGGAAGTCAGTGTCACTCCCAGTGTCCAGGGCGACCACCTGTGTGGAGACACCCAGCTACAGCTGCTCAAAACCCGTGTTTTGGAGCTTGAGCTGCAACTGGAGTCGCTGCGGAGCATCTGCAAGCATGAGATCATCGTGGATAGCATGTATAATGAAGCGTCACACCATAGTTAAAGAATGCACAGGCAGAAAGGCAATGGGTGACCGTCAGACAGAGAAAAGGTGCTAGGCAGGTAGTCCGGGAGTCCCCTCGGTCTATCTCCCTCTCTAACAGATATTCTGTTTTGGAGACTGTTGGGGGAGATGGTTTATCAGGGGAATGCATTAAGAGCCAAGTCTGTGGCACCACGGGTGGCTCAGCTGCACAGGAGGGGAGAAAAAAGCGTAGGAGAGCAATAGTGATAGGGAATGCTATCCTAAGGGGAACAGATAGACATTCCTGCGGCCACAGGCACTGGGATAGTACGTTGCCTCCCTGGTGCCAGGTTCAAGGATGTCACTGAGCAGCTGCAGGACATTCCGAAGGGGGAGGGTGAACAGCCAGAGGTCGTAGTCCATATTGGTACCTATAACATAGGTAAAAAGAGGGATGAGGTCTTGAAAGCAGAATATAGGGAGCTAGGAAATAAATTATAAAACAGGACCTCTAAGATCTTAGGATTACTCCCAGTCCATGTGCTAGTGAGATCAGGAATAGGAGAATAGGCCGGATGAATGCGTGGCTGGAGGGATGGTGTAGGAGGGAGGGATTTAGATTCCTGAGGCATTGGGACCGATTCTGAGGAAGATGGGAACTGTACAAGCTGGACAGGTTGCACTCCAGCAAGACTGGGGCCAATATCTTCACAGGGGTATTCGCTGGTACTGTGGGGGAGGGTTTAAATTAAATTGGCAGGGAGATGGGAACCTGAGCAGGGAGACACAAAAGAAGGAAACAAAGATAGGAATGAAAGAAAAGCAGAAAGCAAAAGTGGATGTCAGAGGAAACAAGGGCTAGCAGCAAACAGGACCATAGTACAAAAAAAGGGATGTAAAAATGTTAAAAAGGCACAAGACTAAAGGCACTATATCCGAATGCATGGAACATTCGTAATAAGATAGATGAATTAACAACACAAATAGATGTGAATGGGTGCGATGATGGAGACATGGCTGCAGAGTGACCAAGGCTGGGTACTTGATATTTAGGAAGGACAGGCAAAAAGGAAAAGGAAGTGGCGTGGCGTTGTTAGTTAAGGATGAAATCAGTGCGATGGTGAGAGAGGATATTGGCTCAGAAAATTTCGATGTAGAATCGGTCTGGGTGGAGCTAGGAAGCAACAAGTGGCAGAAAAAATTAGTGGGAGCTGTTGATAGGCCTCCAAACAATAGTGGTAAGATAGGCAATGGCATTAAACATGAAATTAGAGATGCATATAACAAGGATGCTACAATAATCAAAGGTGACTTTAAACTACATAGAGACTGGGTAAACCACGCAATCAGAGGATTGTTACGGCACAGAAGGAGGCCATTCGGTCCATTGTGTCTGCACCAGAACCAAATTAGCAATAATACTGTGGTGGATGAGCTCCTGGACAGTGTACGAAATGTTTTTTTGGACCAGCACACCAAGGAACCAACCAGGTTACAGGCTATCCTAGACTTGCTATTGTGCAATGAGAAGGGGTTAATTATTAATCTTGTTGTGTGGAGTCATTGAAGGAACAGTAACCATTACATGATGGAATTTGTCATTAGGATGGAAAGTGAAATAGTCCAATCCAAAACTAGGGGCTTAAGTCTAAACAAAGAAAGCTATGAGGTGTGAGTTGGCTAAGATAGATTGGGAAATTTCATTAAAAGGCATGACGATGGATAGGCAATGGCTAATATTTAAGGAACGGATGTATAAGGCCATAAGACGTAGGAACAGAAGTAGGGCATTTGGTCCATCAAGTCTGCTCTGCCATTCAGGAGATCATGGCAATTCTGATAACCCTCAACTCCACTTTCCTGCCTTTCCCCATAACCCTTGATTCACTTGCTGATTAAAAATCTGTTTATCTCCACCTTGAATATACTTAACGACCCAACTTCGAGAGCCCTCTGTGGTAAAGAATTCCACAGATTTACTACCCTCTGAAAGAAGAAATTCCTCTTCATCTCTGTTTTAAATGGGCGCCCTCTTACTCTGAGATTATGTCCTCTGGACCTAGACTCTCCCACAAAGGGAAATAACCTCTCAGCATCTACTCTGACAAACCCCCTAAGAATCTTATGGTTCCAATAAGGTCGCCTCTCATTCTTCTAAACTACAATGTATACAGCCCCAAGCTACTCAACCTTTCCTCATAAGAAAATCCCTCCATACCTGGGATCAACCTAGTGAACCTTCTCTGGACTGTCTCAAATGCCTTTATATCTTTCCTTAGATAGGGGGACCAAAACTGTTCTCAGGATTCTAGGTGTGGTCTAACTAGTACCTTGTATAGTTTTAGCAAGACTTCACTATTTTTATACTCCATTCCCTTTGAAATAAAGGCCGCCATTCCATTTGCCTCCCATATTACCTGTTGAACTTGTATGTTAGCTTTTTGGGATTCATGCACAAGGACTCCCAAATCACCTGTGCTGCAGCCTTTTGCAGTCTTTTTCCATTTAAATAATATTCAGCTCCTCTTTTCTTCCTGCCAAAGTGCATTGCAACAGTTATACATTCCTTTCTGGTGCAAAAACACAACAGGAAAAGTGGCCCAACTTTGGCTAACAAAAGAAACTAAGGTTTGTATTCAATCCAAAGAGGAATCATATAAAGTTGCTAGAGAATGTAGCAAACCTGAGGATTGGGAGCAGTTTAGATTCAGCAAAGAGATTGATTAAGAGGGGAAAAATAGATATGAGAGTAAACTTGCTGGGAACATAAGAGCGGACTGTAAAAGCTTCTACAAGTAAGTAAAAAGAAAAATATTAATGAAGATAAATGTAGGTCCCTTACAATCTGAAACTGGAGAATTTATAATAGAGAACAAGGAAATGGCAGAGCAATTAAACAACTACTTCAGTTTTGTCTTCACGGAGGAAGACACAAACAACTTCCCAGAAATGCTAGGGAACCAAGGGCCTGTGAGAAGCAGGAATTGAAAGAATTTGGTATTACTAAAAAAACTAGTGCTGGAGAAATTAATGGACTGAAAACTGATAAACCCCCAGAGCCTGATGAACTACATCCCAGGGTACTAAAGGAGGTGGCCATGGAAATAACGGATGCATAGGCTGTCATCTTCCAAAATTCTGTAGATTCTGGAACAGTCCCGGCAGATTGGAGGGTGGCAAATATAACCGCATTATTGAAAAAGGTGGGGAAGGAGAAAACAGGAAAATAGTGACCAGTTAGCTTAACATCAGTGATAGGGAAAATGCTAGAGTCTATTATAAATGATGTGATAACAGAACATTTAGAAAAGATCAGCGGGATTAGATAAAGTCAGCATGGATTTTATGAAAAGTAAATCATGTTTGACAAATCTACTAGTGTTTTTTGAGGGTGTAACTAACAGTATAGATAAGGGAAAACCAGTGGATGTAGTGTATTTGAATTTTCAGAAAGCTTTTGATAAAGTCCCACATAAGAGGTTAATGTGCAACATTAAAGTACATGGAATTGGGGGGTAACATATTGGCATGGATTGAGAACTGGTTAGCAGACTAGAAACAGAGAGTAGGAATAAATGGGTCTTTTTTGGAGTGGCAGGCAGTGATTAGTGGGGTTCCACAGGGATCAGTGCTTGGGCCACAGCTATTCAGAATATATATCAATGATTTGAATGAGGGAGCCAAATGTAATATTTCCAAGTTTGCTGATGACACAAAACTTACAGAGAATGTAAGCAATGAAGAGGATGTTAAGAGGCTTCAAGGTGATTTGGACAGGTTGAGGGACTGGGCAAATACATGGCAGATGCAGTATGACTTGGATAAGTGTGAAGTTATCTGCTTCAGTAGGAAAAACAGAAGAGTATTATTTAAATGGTACCCCCTCCCAAGGCACCTTTCATGCAACCGCAGAAGGTGCAACACCTGCCCCTTTACTTCCCCCCTCCACACCGTCCAAGGGCCCAAACACTCCTTTCAAGTGAAGCAGCACTTGCATTTCCCTCAATTTAGTCTACTGTGTTCGCTGCACCCAATGCGGTCTCCTCTACATTGGAGAGACCAAACGCAGACTGGGTGACCGCTTTGCGGAACACTTTCGGTCTGACCGCAAGCATGACCCAGACCTCCCTGCCACTTGCCATTTCATTTGTCTCCCTGTCACTTGCCTGCTCTCGTGCCCACACGTCTGTCCTTGGCCTGCTGCAATGTTCCAGTGAAGTTCAACGCAAACTGGAAGAACAGCACCTCGTCTTCCGACTGGGAACTTTACAGTCTTCCGGACTTAATATTGAGTTTAATAACTTCAGATCATGAACTCTCTCCTCCATCCCCAACCCCTTTCCGATCCCCCTTTTTCCAATAATTTATAATTTTTTTTACAACTATATATTTTTTTCTTTTTCCTCCTATTTTTAAATGTATTTCAATCTATTGTTTCATCTCCACCTTTTAGCCCATTTTGGTCCCTTCCCCCCACTCCACCCACACTAGGGCCATCTGCCACTTGCTTGCTTCCCTTAATGTCCCCATTAGTACATCCTTCAGATAATATCACCACCATCAACACCCCTTTGTCCTTTTGTCAGTGACATCTTTGGCAGTCTCTTCTTGGCTTCCACCTATCACTGGCCCCCTATTGAGCTCTCCTGTCCCACCCCCTTCTACTAGCTTATATTTCATCTCATTTCTATATGTTTTAGTTCTGATGAAGGGTCATACGGACTCGATATGTCAACTGTATTCCTCTCCGCAGATACTGTCAGACCTGCTGAGTTTTTCCAGGCATTTTTGTTTTTGTTCTAGATTTCTAGCATCCGCAGTATTTTGCTTTTATCTCTGTTTTTTTTAACTCAATGTTGAGTCCAGAAGACTGTAAAGTGCCTCATCAGAAGACACAGTTTCCTTGTGCTTGTGTTGATCTTCATGGAAACAATGCAGCAGGTTGAGGACAGAAATGTGAGCGTGAGGACAAGGTGGTGAACTAAAATGGCAAGCAACCAAAAGCTTGGGGTCATGCTTGTGGATTGAGCAGAGGTGCTCTGCAAAGTGGCTGGTCAACCTGCATTTGGTCTCCAAATCACTTTAAATCTGTGCCCCCTCATCCTTGATCCTTTTACGAGTGGGAACAGTTTATCCCTATCTACTCTATCCAGACCCCTCATGATTTTGAACACCTCTATCAAATCTCCTCTTAGCCGCCTTCTCTCCAAGGAGAGAAGTCCAGCCTCTCCAATCTATCTTCTTGACTGAATTTTCTCATCCCGGAACCATTTTTGTAAACCTTTTCTGTACACTCTCCAATGCGTTCACATCCTTCCTAAAGTGTGGTGCCCAGAACTGTATACACTGCTCCAGCTGAGGTCTAACTAGTGCCCTATACAAGTTCAGCATAACCTCCTTGCTCTTGTACACTATGCCCTTATTAATAAAGCCTAAGTTACTGTATGCTTTATTAAGTGCTCTCTTCACCTGCCTTGCCACCTTTAATGACTTATGTACATAGACATCTAGGTTGCTATGCTCCTGCACACCCTTTAGAATTGTACCCCTTATTTAATATTTTCTCTCCATGTTCTTCCTACCAAAATGACTCACTTCACACTTCTCTGCATTGAACTTCATCTGCCACCTATCTGCCCACTCCACCAAATTGTCTATGTTGTTTTAAAGTTCTACACTGCCTTGCTCACAGTTTACAATATTTCCAAGTTTTGTATTTTCCACAAACTTTGATTAACCTAAACATCTGAAATATAAGTTCGTTTCAAAATTTAACTTTTGCCCTGTTACAAAGTTTCATCTTTATTTAACTTTTCTGTTTATTTTTTATTTTAACTTCAACTTTGACCTATCTAGTTCTTCTTTTCCCTAGTTTTATTTTCTTGGCTTTATTGTGCATCCTTTCTTGTAGAGGTGTGAGCAACTTTAAATAAAATATAATTTTTGTTGAATGAAAGTACATCCCCAGACATTTGCATTCAAACCAGGCAGTGTTGGTGCTGGTGAGGAAACATCATGAATCTTTGGCTCAGTTTGTCCTATTATCTGACTTAATGGTTTAATGACTTAATGATTCTTCAATTAAAACTTTGCGGTGTTATTGCTAATACTGAACATTGTTGATGTAATATTGTCAAAAAGATTGCAAACTAAAAGTAGCTGAGTGGGTAAACTAAAGCGAAGCCACCAGCTTGCTGCTGACCTTGAAGAAAACTGCCCACAAAAGATATAGATTGACAAAGAAGCATGCAAATTTAAATCAAACTGGTCTCCGTGAAGGGCAGTTAGTCTTTTAAGTGCTATACCATCTTTAAATGCAGAAACGGTACTCCATCACTGAAATTGATTAGGGACAGAATCGTCATCCTGCTAACGGGGTTCGTTCCACATTTTGAAATGTGTTATAGTGAGCATTGTATTTTCACCTTTGTTACAGGAGTGGAATCTTCACTGCCACAAGAGCGTCGAACGCCAGTCACACCATCATCCTCCTCCAGATACCACCGTCGCCGGTCGTCAGGGTCACGAGATGAACGTTACCGATCAGGTATGACATAACCCAACTTTCACTCTTCCTATATGAGTGACAAGGTTTGTTTTAAGTTGGAATATATTTTTACAGTTATAGAATCAGCCAAAACTATTGTAACTGCTTCATGCTATTGTGATGTTACTATACCTATAGAAATTATTCCACTCCCCACATCACTCAATAAGTCCCCCCTCCAAAACATTTATGTTTGCTGCGGTGAGCATTGCTGTTGTGATGCTAACTCCAAGAGCATTTTCAGGCAGCTGTGGTGTTGTTACAGCTGTGATGTTTCTCTTGTGGTTCCAAACTATTTACTTGTTAGAACAAAACGTCCAGTTCAAGCTTTGGAAAATTCTGACAGCACTCACAATCAAAGTAAAAATTAAGTCTGTGTATCTGAATTACAAATATAACAAATTGAGTAGATTGAAATGCATTTTATGATGAGCCATCTATTATTTGATTAACAATGTGCTTCCTTACAATTAGGTTACAGCACCGAGATTCTGGAAGCCTCTTCTCTATCCTCCCAAACTTGCCCACACCACACCAGATCTTAAATATCTTGCCCCACTTTTCACTATCCTCACTTCCCTTTTCTCTCCACGCCCCCAGATATGATTATCCTTCATGGTCTTGTCCCTGTGCTTTTCATCCTTGAATGAAATTGTTGGGTGAACAGATTGTAATTCTCTTTTCCCAAGCGAATTCTCCTATCTTAAGGGAGATGATAGGTGATTGAACATTGCCATTGTTTATTATTTGTTCACTTAATAACACATCAGTAATGTTACTCTCAACAGTTAATAAATATTGTTCATTAATGATGGCTTCATAGAAACTTTGAAATTAAGGATAATTGTTATGTTTGCTTCATAATTAGGCTTTCTGATAGAGGAACCATTCTATAATTGCACTCTTGCAATAATTAATGCTCTAAACAAACTATTTCAGTGCTAACTAAATTAACTTTTCCATTTGTCAGTCCCATGAGACAAGAAAATATTCTAATGATTAATTCTTATAAACTTGATTGCAACTGTAAATGGTCCCAAACCCTGTGGATGGTTGGGAAGATGGGGTACGGAATCTGAGTCCTCCGTGGAAGGGGGTATGGGACGGGGGACAGAGCCCATGCTGAGCAGGGAGAGTCAGAGGATTCGTATGAAGGTGGGAGCCGGAGATCTAAGGGTTAGGGAGATGATCGGAGACCTTGCTTGGGGATTGGGGGCTGGGTGGTCAGAGGCCTTGGTAGGGGAGAGAGCCTTGTTTGTGGGTTGGGGGTGTCAGAGGCTTTTGGGGGGCATGTGTGGTCGTCAGAGGTCTCAGGTGAAAGGGGGTGGGAATTTGAGACTTTGGTGGTAGTGTGGTGGGGAGGGGGGGAACGGGACACGGTCAGAGGCCTCAACTGGGATGGCAAGTGGGGGGAGGGTCACCTTGGTTGGGTAGGGGTGGTTGGGGGCTCAGAAATTTTTTTTTAAATAGCTTTACGTTCTGTGGCACTTATATCCTTCTGTTATGGCTTGCTGTGTGTTATTAATAAATATGATGGGTCTAGTAAAATGGAGAATTAATAATTAGAGTTAATGAGAGAAAGAATGGAAGTGTTCACCTTTCTACTTGTGTTAGCAAGACTTATGAATCTTATTGGGAAAAAGTAACATGTTAAATTATTCCCTGTAACGCAACCATGTTTTATACACCATGAGTATAGCAGGGCTTGTCTGTGTGAAGACTCTCCTTGATTAAATGATGATCAGGATCTGTTGCATAATTATTCATTAATAATTTATAAGCAAGATGTATATCTTTAACAAATACATTTCTCATGGGATTTCTTTGTGATGTGGGTTCAAAAGTGAATATTTCTGTGGATTTAAATTTATGCAATAATGTTTAATACTTGTACCCTTTCCCTTTTTCAGACGTACATACAGAGGCAGTACAAGCTGCTCTTGCCAAACATAAAGAGAGAAAAATGGCAGTTCCTATGCCATCTAAACGACGCTCTCTGGTGGTGCAAACCTCAATGGATGCCTATACACCTCCGGGTAAATTGAAACAATTCCATTCCATTGAATTATAACCACACATTGAATTGCTATTGCTGTGTCTTCATGTGGCCGGTTGTATGAAGTATGCAGTTCACTAAAAGTAAATTAAGTTTTAAAATTATAACACAATTCAGCAAGTTTTTAATTCTGCAGTTATGATAATTGCCACAGTTTTTCAGGATGTAGATGGTTCCTGGTGTTTTTACTTTGAGAACCCTGTGTATTTCAAATGAGGATAAAACATCGAAAGTGTGGTGTGCAATTTTTTTTACACTATATTCTCTTATGTCAACTGTGCACAATAAATTATGCAAGATTATATGGAATATCTCTTCAATTGCAACACTTGAAAAACTAATTTGGATTAAATTAAAAATGAAAATGCGTCTCTTCAACTGTTTGTTACTGAAGTAGTGAAAGCTTCTCTAAAAATTCTTTCAAGTCACTCGCTGACAAAGAAAAGTAGAAGAGTTGAAATCATTTATCGTGAACATTTTCTGGAAGTTTCTAAAATCTTTTTCCACCACCCTACCCATTTCACCATGCAGAAAAAACTGACAGAGATGTATTGCTTTATTCAATGAATAATTGATTATTTTCTTTTGTTTAAAATCTGTTTCCTCCCCATTATATATTATTTTCTCCTCTGCCCCTACCCTCCTTATAGCACACCATATCTGACTCGTGACC
Source organism: Carcharodon carcharias (assembly GCF_017639515.1). Classification (NCBI taxonomy): domain Eukaryota; kingdom Metazoa; phylum Chordata; class Chondrichthyes; order Lamniformes; family Lamnidae; genus Carcharodon; species Carcharodon carcharias. The sequence goes on along the minus strand of NC_054469.1, from coordinate 38,052,179 downwards.
TATTTTGTAAATAGGTGGGTTGATTACTGTGTGAATTGTTTTCATTCTCTCCATTTGGCAGACCACTGCCTGTCTTTAAGGACTGGGGATAGCATGGTATTGCTTAGGAGTTAATCGTGTGCATGATGGAGAATGTGAAATTGCATCCTATTATTTTATGGTAGAATGCACTTCTGATTACAGCAGTCTTACCGTTTCCAATTTTCTACTGCTGCTATTTTTGTGCTGTATCCATGTTAAGTTTAGTGCCACATTATAGGCAGTTTTGATGTGGAGTGATGTACATGAAGAGTTATATTGAGACCTAAGAGGGAAGAGGTTTTCATTCCATTAGTCTGGACTAGATTCAAACTCAAGATAAATATTTGTACCAGTCGTTCCTTGCAAATGAGACTTGTAAATAAACATGTTTCAGGTCAGCTTAGTCATTTGTTCAAGAATTGTGAGTTCTCAGTACATTTACATTTTAAAGCTGAAATAATTTTGAAGGATTCAGTCAAAGTGAAACTCAACATATAGGCATTTCAAAAAAATGAACCATTTCATTTATTTTGTTGAAGATTAAGTATCTTGCTTCCAAATATTTAGAATGATATGCACCTGAAATTTAGTTATGCAAATCCTTTATTTGATACATAAGAGCAACTACTGGTTTAGCTGGTAAATCCAAATTGCAGTATAACAGTGGCAGAACTCTTTAAGAATTACAACTAATATAATTTGTTGGAGTAGGGAGAGGGGATTATCTCCAGCATCAACTGTGAGAAGCTTTTTTTCCTCCCAAAGCATGAGTCTCTATCTTTCTTCGGTCAGTTGTTACCTGACATTGGTAATGGTTCCCTTTTAGTTGGAGCCTTTCGATATTGCCAATATCGCCTCCTTCCCAAGTATGGCCCAATCCTAACTTCCCTTTCTTCACCAAGCTCCTAGAATGTTATTGCCACCCAACTCTCCCTGACATGCTATTTGAATCCTTCAGTAGGGTTATGTTCCAACTCTCATCAATGAAACTTTATTAGCCTGAGTTAATGATGGAATTCTTAGTGACTATAAATGTAGCACATTATCCCTCCCCACATTGCTTGGCATCACAATCACTTTTAATATAGTTAATCATTTTCTTCTCTTCCGCCCTCATTTGATTCTATTTATACCTTCCTCAGTCTGACTTGATTTCACCTTAGCAGTAGAATAATGCGTTCGGTATTTGATTTTAGTCATTAAAAAGCAGAGTTTAATCCCATTTAGCCGCAGGAAATTCTGAAGATATGACAGTTGCTCTGTAAATCCTACTTTTTTTTAGTGTCTATATGCGTGCATATACACATTTTGAGATATATCTGTCACACTTCAAGAATCACGTAGTACACGTCAAGAACGAAGTAATTAAGGGAAACTAGAAAGTTATTAATAGCCCAGTATTTTCTTCAGACTTTACAGTTTTATCAGGGGATTTGCCAATCTACAGATTGATGATTAATCTCTTATTGACCTGAGGATCCATAACAAACAGGGTCAAATTTTCACCTTAGCAACGGGAAGCACCAGTCAGGGAGTTTCCCAAAGCTATGTTCCCGATTTCAAAAAGTCAGACCTTTCATATGGAATTTTCATCCTTAGGAGGCAGGGGCAGCTGGAGTCTACCGGGATAGGCCCGAGGTAGCTATGGAGGTGGGTGGCCGCAGAGACGAAGGCCCACCTCCAGTTTTTGGGACCATGACCCAGTTCTGTTCACAGTTGTTAGGTTCCCTAGTCCTCACGCCTCACTCGTATACCGTTGCCATACCCCATGCCTCTTCCATACCACCCAGTTTGGGTTCTGCCAGGGTCACTCAGCTCCTGACCTCATTACAGCCTTGGTTCAAACATGGACAAAATAGCTGAACTCCCGAGGTGAGGTGAGAGTGACTGTCTTTGACATCAAGGCAGCATTTGACCGATTGTGGCATCAAGGAGCCCTTGCAAAACTGCAGTCAATGGTTGGAGTCATAACTAGCACAAAGGAAGATGGTTGTAGTTGTTGGAGGTTAGTCATCTCAGCTCCAGGACATGGCTGCAGGAGTTCCTGAGGGTAGTGTCCTCGACCCAACCATCTTCAGCTGCTTCATCAATGATGTTCCTTCCATCATAAGGTCAGAATTGGGGAAGTTCACTGATGATTGCACAATGTTCAGCAGCATTCGTGACTCCTTAGATACTGAAGCAGTCTGTGTCCAAATGCAGCAAGACCTGGACAATATCCAGGCTTGGGCTGACAAGTGGCAAGTAACATTCGCACCCCACAAGTGTCAGGCAATGACCATCTCCAACAAGAGAGAATCCAACCATCGCCCCTTGACATTCAATGGCATTACCATCACTGAACCCTCCACTATCAACATCTTTGGGGTTACCATTGACCAGAAACTGAACTGGACTAGCCATATAAATACTGTGGCTACAAGAGCAGGTCAGAGGCTAGGAATCCCGTGACAAGTAACTTACCTCCTGATTCCCCAAAGCCTGTCCACCACAAGGCACAAGTCAGGAATGTGATGGAATATTCTCCACTTACCTGGATGAGTGCAGCTCCCACAACATTCAAGAAGCTTGACACCATCTAGGACAAAGCAGCCCACTTGATTGGCACCACATCCACAAACATTCACTCTTTCCACCACCAATGCCCAGTAGTAGCAGTGCGTACCATCTATAATTTGCACTGTAGGAATTCACCAAGGCTGCTTTAACAGCATCTTCCAAACCCATGACCACTACCATCTAGAAGGACAAGGGCAGCAGATAGATGGAATGACCACCACCTGGAAGTTCCCCTTCAATCACTCACCATCCTGACTTGGAAATATGTCGCTCTTCCTTCACTGTCATTGGGTCAAAATCGTGGAACTCCCTTCCCAACAGCACATGAACCTACACCACATGAACTGCAACGGTTCAAGAAGACAGCTTGCCACCACCTTCTCAAGGGCAACTAGGGATGGGCAATAAATGCTGGCCCAGCCAGCAATGCTCACATCCCATGAATGAATAAAAAAAACCCTCCATATTCTCCATGATCTCTCCATGCTAATAGCCTCTCCATGCACCCATTTCCTTCTGTACTCCCAACATACTCCTCGCCCATCTTCCCTACTCACTCTTCCAGCATCCATTAAGTACAGAACAAATGAGCCATGTAATAAAACTGGCAAGTCTTTAAAATGCTTATGAAACTGTCAAAATAAGCAAACAGATGTTCAAAATACCCTTGAAAAAAATGTGCCCTCTTTTAAACTCATTAAACTGCCAATCAAATATAGCCATTCATACTCTCATTGAAATAAAAAAAAGCTTTAATCTACTTAATATCTCCAAATCTTACCCAAATAAACAGGCATTGAAAAATCACTTAAAAGAAAGAGAAGCCATTGCAAGCTCATAAAACTGTCAATAAAAGAAAGCTAGCAGCCCCCTTTGCAACTATATAAACATTCCTCAGGGTTGAATCCATTCGTAGGACTTGGAGCTCACCTAGGCATTCATAATGAGGCCATCTGGCAAAACAGATTCCTGGACATCTGCTCAGAGAAAAGACAGTAGATGTAGTCTACTTGGAGTTCAGTAAAACCTTTGTTACAGTTCCACTGTCAAGATAGGTACTAAAAATATAGAAGTGGGAATCATTTGAAATATTTTATATTGAATACATAATTTGCTGCCAGAAACACAGAGAGCACTGGTACAGGGATTGTCAATAGCCTGGGAGAATGTCACCAGTGGGGTCCTACAAGGATCTGTTTTGCAACCTCTTTTGTTTAAAATCTTTGCAAATAATCTTTATAAATAACTTGGAACTAATAATCGCAAGCACATTGGCTAAACCTGCTGCTGATATAGAGCTAATGAAGCTGGTAGACTCCACAGCTGAACAGAGCAAGCTGCAGGAGGGTTTTGAGTAAATTTGGGACAGAAAAATGGCAGATGAAATTCAATGGCCATGTTCTCATAGGGAGGAAAGCTAGAGAGGCAACATTATCACTGTTTTCATTATTTCGCCTTGTCCAGAACAGGAGAGCCACCAGAGGACGTAGTCTGTCCTTGCAGGGAAGTAAATTCAAAACTAGTCTGCCAAAATAATAATATAGTGAACAATGGTCAATCTATGGGACAGACCCCCTAGGGAGCTGATGGAAGCAATTAGTATTGATTCATTCAAATGCAAATTAGATAGCTCTGTTTCAAAAAGTAACACCTTAGGACATAATATATGAGAAATTTGAGACATGACATATGTTTGTGAAGAACAGGTGACTTTGTACACATGGGTTTCCAAAGCTCTCCACTACTGGGGTTTTTTCTTGCATCATTTATGGCTCTGCTGTAGACGAATTGATAAGAGATTTTGCTTTTTAATTGATAGAGATTAATTGCTATGATTAGTCAGAAGCTTCATTATCATTGTAACATGCAACTACCATTAATGGTGTAAAGTAAACTGGATGAACTGTGGTCTTTTATCATCCAGCGATTCCTTGATTCCTAAAGGGACTTAGCAGTGACACATTGCTGCATCACAGTGGCAGAATAGTATGACATGCCTTATGCTGTAATATTCCTGTTCTTATAGCATATCCTGTGACTAACTGTGAAGCAAGGTCATGGAAGATCCCTTAATTAAATATAGAAGTTCTGAGAGTATCCATCACACTGACAAAAGTGTAAAAAGAAGAAACAAAGGCAATTATTTCATGCTGAGGCCAATTACACATTATTAACTATTAAAATTGAAGTTTGCAGATTAGCCTGGAGCAGGAAAGTTAAAGCAGTTAGAATTCGTAGCTCAATAGCACATTTAAACATAGCTCAATCTTAGCATGGTGTAATACTTATATCGGTCATTAATAAAAGCATAACATCCAACTTACTTTGAGCAGCATCAAATATGACTTGCAACATAGTAGTCTTCATTTGCTAATTTTCACATCCTTATGATGGTCTGAAATTTGTTGCAGTTGACAGTTTTATATGTTAGACTGCTATGCTTGCAGTGGCAAATTCACAAATTGCTCGAAGTATAATTGGAATATGCCACAAGAAGCAGTGCAGCCGATTGGGAGTGGTATGGCCGATGTCTAATGCTTAACTAAGGTAGCAGGGTGTGACACAGAATCGAACAACAGTTTATTTAATTTTACTTCAAAAATTGGCTCTGTGAAGCAAATATGGATTAAGAGTTCCATTATGCTAAGAAGTAATTTTCTACTGCAACATTAGACAGTGGTTTGATTAAATGGAGGGTGTGAACATGGTCTATGGAAGGAATAACAGGCAGGTGACATTCATTGTTTTGAATGCGATGTAATTGTTTTTTGTGATTAGAAATCCCATGGCGCTATTCAAAGAAAAGCAGGAAGTTCTCCTTGTGTCTTTGTCAACAGTTATCCCTCAACCAATATTACGATAAACAGATTATCCAATAAGAAGGGTCAAACGGGCTCGAAACGTTAACTCTGCTTCTCTCTCCACAGATGCTGCTAGACCTACTGAAATTTTCCAGCATTTTCTGTTTTTGTTTCAGATTTTCAGCTTCCACAGTATTTTGCTTTTATCCAGTAATTTACCTGATTACTGTTTCTTGGGACCTGGCTGAGTGTAATTTGGATGTTGGTTTTGCCTGTATTAAACCAGTGACTAGACTTCACAAGAAATTTATTGGCTATGAAGTATTTTAGGACATCCTGAAAATGTGAAATATACAATATAAATGCAAGTTCCTCTTGCCTTTCTTTCTTCATAGCCTACAAACAGTTAATAGTGTTTTGAGTGGTTTAGAAATAAATGATTGGCCCCAGCTGATTTGACATCTCCAGTTTTGACATACTTTGGTATAGTTCTGCTTGCATGTGGATTTTGAATAACCAAAATATTGTCTCCTGTAATTCACTGAATGTTGCCCAAAGCCCATCTCTTCCAACTGGCCTGCTCCTCAATCCTTTGGTTGATCTGGTGATGCTGGGAGCCACTATGTTGCTAGTATGGTATATTCATGGGCTGCTGCCTCTGAAGAAACTACAGTTGGTAACCGATTTAGGGAGGGTCAGTACTTCCACTTATTCTTCAATGGAATATATCCACAGATGATGCTCTCCACTTTTCCCCATGAAGACAGCCAGAAATACAGTAAGTTAACATGCAGTTACAGCAAATAATAGGAAGACAAATAGTATGTTGACCTTTATTGCAAGGGAGTTGGAGTGCAATAGTGAGGAAGTCTTGCTGCAGTTGTACAGGGCTTTGGTGAGATCACACCTGGAGTACTGTATGGAGTTTTGGCCTCCATACCCAAGGAAAGGAAAACTTGCCATAGCAGGGATGAAATAAAGGTTCACTAGATTGATTCTTGGAGGAAAGATTACATAGCATAGGCCAGCACTTTGCGGTCTAGAAGAATGAGGGGTGAACTTATTAAAACAGGGAGGCAAGGGAGGAGATTGCAGGGGCTGTGACCCAAATTTTTAATTCCTCTCTGGCCACGGGGGAGGTGCCAGAGGACTGGAGAACAGCTAATGTGGTTCCACTATTTAAGAAGGGTTGTAGAGATAAGCCAGTGAACGACAGGCCAGTGAGTCTCACGTCAGTGGTAGGGAAACTATTGGAGAAAATTCTGAAGGAGAGAATCTATCTCCACTTGGAGAGGCAAGGTTTGATCAGGGATAGTCAGCATGGCTTTGTCAGAGGGAGGGCATGCCTAACAAATTTGATTGAATGTTTTGAGGAGGTGACCAGGTGTGTGGATGAGGGTAGTGTAGTTGATGTAGTTTATATGGATTTCAGCAAAGCCTTTGACAAGGTCCCACATGGGAGACTTATAAAGAAGGCAAATGCACATGGGATGCAGGGTAATTTGATAAGGTGGATTCAAAATTGGCTTAGTTGTAGGAGACAGAGGGTGATAACAGAAGGATGCTTTAGTGACTGGAAGCCAGTGTCCAGTGGCGTACCACAGGGATCTGTGTTCGGTCCCCTATTATTTGTCATTTATATAAATGACATAGATGACTATGTGGGGGCTAGGATTAGTAAGTTTGCGGATGACACAAAGATTGGATGGGTGGTTAGCCGTGAGGTTGAGTGTCTTGGGCTACAGGAAGATATAGATGGGATGGTCAAATGGGCAGATAAGCGGCAGATGGAATTTAACCCTGAAAAGTGAGAGGTGATACACTTTGGAAGGAGTAATTCGACAAGGAAGTATTCAATGAACGGCATGACACTAGGAAGTTCTGAGGAACAAGGGTACCTTGGCATGTATGTCCATAGATATCTGAAGGCGGAGGGGCATGTTAGTGGGGTGGTGAAAAAGGCATATGGGATACTTGCCTTTATCAGTCGAGGTATAGAATTACAAAGTAGGGAGGTTATGTTGGAGTTGTATAGAACCTTGGTGACGCCACAGCTGGAGTACTGTGTGCAGTTCTGGACGCCACATTGTGGGCCAAGTGCTGGTAAATGGGATTAGGTAGGTAGGTAGGTCAGGTATTTCTCCAGTGTCAGTGCAGACTCGATGGGCTGAAGGGCTTGAAGACATTTCTTCAGCAGCTTGAGTGTCTTTGGAATTTTTTTTACCTTAGAGAGCCTCGGATGCTCTGACATTGACTATATTAAAGGCTGAGACATATTTTTGGGATCTCGGAACAAAGGGAGGTGGGGATAGGGCATAAAGATGGAACTGATGAAGGTAGAGCTAAGGTTGAAGATCAGCCATGATCCTATTAAATGATGGAGCAGGTGTGAGGGGCCATTTCTTAGGTTCTTATTGATCCTATCTTTATTGGAAATTAAATCACATTTGAAGAATGAGGAAGATTTTCATAACAGTAGGTAACTTATCATTTTGTTACATTGCTAATGATTTCATGATTTCATTTATGAACTGTTGACCTATGAGGATATTTTGATTCGCCTTTGCAATGCCATCAATAAAAATTACAATGATCACATGATTATTTATTTTGCAGTAGCATATTGATTATGCAGTCCCTTTTATAAACTTGCATTTGGATGAAACAAGCATCCTAATTGAAATTGGAAGCTTCACAGTGACATCATTTTAGCAGCTGTCCAATCCATGCATCTAATATCAATTTAAAATTAAAAACTTACTGACTCTTAGCACTTGAATGTTGATCACTCACCCAAAATAGTATGTGCAGAAGACAATTTCTATCCCACTGTTGGAGCTGACCATAATTCAATTGTAATTTTACTCCACAGTCATTAGCCAGCCCATTATGGGCTATAAATAGTATCACATAGCTCCTTATTCTGCTTCATTTTAGCTTTGTTGTGTGTGCACAATAGGCCATGAAATTGGTCAGAGAACAAAAATAAGGAAGTTCTGAATTGCAGTGGCATGATGCAAATGAGAATGATTGTGCGAAACTTTGAAGGTCTGTGGGGGAGGAGAGTTTGTGAATACATAGTCCCTGAACCTCCTGCAAAAAGGCAATGCTTATTTTCACAAAAGAGATCATATGGCATTTCAATTTCTTTTTAATCCAGTGAGTCTAGCATATCTGCTTTTCAGTTGAAATACCAATTCTCTGAAAGAACAATCGATCAGTTTAAGTGGATGGATTTAAGGAATTAACTGGCCAGGCATATTCTGTCTTTCATTAACACTTTGAGGACTGCAGTTGCATTTATGAATATAATTCAACCATTCAGCATTGCATTTTAAAATTACTTCTGGAGGAGCAGTCTTGTGTGCAACAAATCATGGTACTACGATTGTAGGGCAAGTATCAAGCTTAATCCCCAATACTATTCTAACCATGTAATGATGGCTTTAGCAAATTGCCTGAAACAAAACAGAACTCCTCACCTTTGGTATGACCAGGTGAACCGGTTTCAATCAAGCAGCGTGGGAATGACTGTGTGAAGTAATGTCTGATCCAGTGTTCAGACTAAACTCAGAATTTTTCAGCCACATCAATTCCAATTTATATTACAATAAGAAAGAATTGCAAAATAGCTGATTAATTTATGCTTAAGGTGTGACTATTTTAGCTTTCAGCCAAAAAGCTAAGTACAGATTTCCTTCCTGCGTTCTTGAGAACCTGGTAATGAAGGAATATCAAGATATCTAACTTCTTATCGGAGCCAGGAAAAAAATCTCCTCCTTAAAACTAAATTTTAAATCCTCTGATCATTTCCACAACTATTTGTTAAACATATTTCAATGGCGTGTGAAAAAAAGTACATGCATTTTAGCTGAAAAGATTTTTCAGTACTCTGGGATTATGATGACCGTTTTTTATTTGCATTTTACTTTAGTGATGCAGCGCCCTCGAGGAGTAACAAGACAAGCGAGAAAGGGTAAACTGCTGACCTGTGAATACAATATGAGCATATTAAAGAGGAACTAGCAAACTTGATCTTTTGATGTTTTTCTTCCTCTAGATACCTCTTCTGGCTCAGAAGATGAGGGATCAGGGCAAGGTGACTCCCAAGGAACCCCTTCCTCCAGCCAAGGGAGTCTGAACATGGAACACTGGATAAGTCGAGCAATCCATGGCTCCACCACATCTTCTACCAACTCTTCCTCTTCCACACAGAGTGGCGGAAGTGGTGCTGCTAATGCACTGGCTGATGTCATGACACAAACGCACATTGGTTGGTACAATATCCAGGCTCATGCATGTTTATTTGTTATTGTAGCCTTTTAGAGCAATGTTTGAAAATGAATCCTTTGTACTTTGGCTACAGTTCAATTTTTGAGCACTGAATTTCCA